>NC_138769.1:466241226-467609688 GCF_965119305.1 Pelophylax lessonae
AACGAGATTCAGATCCTATGGAGTCACTGGGGAAGGGAAGAAAGAGCCACAACTGAGACCCTTTCTATAAAAAGACTTAAATGTAAGACACTGATGGTGTCTGAAACAGGATGGGAAAGACAGAAACCTTACTTTTGATAGTTCTCAAAGCAAGACCCTAATTTAATGCAAACATAATCTCATGGGGTGAAGGCCTTTGGCTAACACCAAATGATGTATGCCTTTCATGTCTGAGAACTTTTGGGAAGTAGAATTGCAAACCTTGAGTAGTTGAAGGATTGCAGATATCACGTTGACACTGTCCCTTAGGACCTGGGCTTTAACGGTTAAAGCCTGCGACCACTGAGCCAAATGACAAATCTTCCCCTGGGACAGCAGATGCCAAAAGGTCTAGCAAGGCTCAGAGTGCCTCTGCCAGAAGTCATACCAGGTTAGCATACCTGCCTGGACAAAAACCAGAGCAAAGAGGATCACCAGAATGCCCTCAATCATGCAATATATATATATATATATGCTTAGATAAGAATGAAGTTGAAGGAAATGCTTAGATCAGGATGTAATGATCCCACAAAGCCACCAGAGCATCCACTGCTTCCGCCAGGAGATTCCTGTACCTGGATATAAGTCTATCCAGTTCATCGTTGGAACTGGAGGCCAGGAGGTCCACATCAGACATCTCCACCTGTGACACAGATCCTCAAACACTTTAGAGTATAGGGACCACTCTCCCATGTCCAAGCGCTGCTGGCTGATTGAAATTTGCCTGCCAATTGTCTACACCTAGAATGTACAAGGATGAAATGTGTACAGCCCAGGACATGATCCGCTCTACCTCTTTTGATGCGGAAAGACTTTTAGTGTCTCCCTGATGGTTAATGTATGCCACCATCATGGTGAACCCAAACTGGATGGCGCTCCAACTGGACAGTCCAACGTTGAAAGGACAAACTGTCTGAAGCTCCAAGATGTTTACTGAGAGAAGAGATTACTCGGACGACCAAGTCACCTGTATCAACAAGGTACCCAAGACTCCTCCCCACCCCAACAGGCTGGCATCTAATGTGAAGATTTTCCAAAAGACAGAAAGAAAAAAAAAAAATCCCAGACTCCAAAGCCAGATTCCTGAACCACCATGTTAGGGATATCCTGGTCCTTAGAGTCAAATGAACTGGCCTATCCAAAGACAGGACTGTTTTGACCCACAACAAAGAAATGCTGTGCTACAGGTGTCTGGAGTGAAACTGGGCAAAAAGAGCTGCCTTGAAGCAGGCTACCATCAGCCCCAAGACTCTACTGTGGAGAGTCAGATGGCTGCTGAACTGATGAGATTGAGCCTGAGAGGAGGAGAATCGAAACACTCTGGCATGAGATGTGCCCAGGACCAGACCCAGATATTCAAAGTGATGAGGCTGTTGTAGCAATGATTTCTGAAGCTTCAGGAGCCCCCCAAAATGCAAGAATGACTGAACAGTCAGAAGTATGTTGTACTAAGCGCCCTCATAGACTGTTCCCGCCACAGAAAGTCATCTGTTTATCCCACAAAGAGGATGTCAAGAGATTACAATAGGGATAACACTGGAACCAGCACCTTGGTGAAGATTTGAGGTGCAAAAGAGAGGTCAAAAGGGAAGAGGCATGAACTAGTAGTGTAGGGCGTATTTTCGCAAAGCCACAAGAAATCACTATTGCACTGGAAAGATGGCAACATGCTAATAAAGATCAACAGAAGACAGAATGTTTCCCTGTTAGAGGGAGTCTATGACAAATCTGGTGTATCCCATCCAAAATTTGTGTACTCGACTGAAGGAATATTCAAAGCCTTGAGATGCAAGATGAGACAAATGCCACCTCTTGGCCTGGGAACAGTGAACAGGTTGGTGTAAAACCCCTGAAACTGTTCTGCCGTAGGGACAGTGGTAATGACCCCAAAGGGCTCAATGGGAGATCTGCCAGTCTGTGCAGAGATAGAAGAAGGTTGGAAGTGAGAAAAGGAAGATGAGGCAGAGAAATAAACTCGAATTTTTAGACCTGGGATACAACCTTTTCCACTTTGAAATGTAAGCTGTCCAAGGGGGTGCAAAGGTCAATAGATGTTTTCTTATGCAGGAAAGTGGAAGCATTTATTAATGCTATAGAAGGCTTGTCTGAGGATTTGTCAGGCTTTGGACAGCCTCAATACTGAGCGGCATCCTTAATGATATTATCCAGAGCTATCCCTTAAAAGGTCATGTTGATAAAACATTTCTTGCACAGGGGTTCCACAGTTCAGCACTTTATCAAAATTGCACTTCATATAAAGCTGAAAGACTGATGCAGCTAAGTAAAATCAGATACAAAATCTGTGAGGGGATAGATGATACAGAAGCTGAAGAGGGTGTGTGCGTATGCTTGTGGCATCTGTGATCAGAGTCAGCAAATAACTAATCTGGGTCATCAAGACTTGCACAACTGTGGTTAAAAATCTCAGTACAGAGGGTAAAGGACTCAGTCGCTCCCAACGTAGCCAAGAAGGATTCCATGGACAGGTCTGCAGTTGCTATGGTGCTGCACATATAACCGGTTTGAGCCTAGCCATTTAATGGCTTGACAGTTTGGACACAAACATCATTCGCGGCATGCCTTAAGTGTATCTGTTTTGGGAAACCATTAAATGTGGGTTTAGTACAACTTTAAGTACCCATGACACCCAGAGAGCTGGTAGCAGCTGAGGGTCGGATGGCCAGATGTGACCACAGTCACTGTAGGTGGGTAGCAAAAATTGATAAAAAAAAACAAAAAAAAAAAAACAGTTCCACATGGCTCCTGCAATACTTTATTCCTGGAAAAAGAGTGCGGAAAGTGCATGACACTCCACCCAGCAGATGATGACAGCACTCAGTCCCAGAGTGTTAACCCCTAACAGCAGGAAATAGGGAATAATGAAACCAGTATCAAATAAAAATGAGATGAGAACCTGGCAAGTGCTCCGTGGCTATCTTTTACCAGAACAAAGTCTGGAAAGTTCCCCACGTTGAGCCCAGTGCCCCAAGGCCACTTTCAGGTTTACACCACAACATCCTGCCAGGTGGAGGGTGATCAAGCAAAGGGGAAACCTTCAGTAGCAGAAACAACGAAGGAACAAGTTGCTTGAAAAATTGCAGGTTAGTCTTTAGGACAGCAGAGCTAAAAAAAAAAAAAAAAAAAAAAAAAAAAAAAAAAGGCAATCCTCTTAGGACAATTAACAAAAACCAAAAAACCAGAAGAATGTTGGTGATAGTAGGAGGAATGATCCTGGGCTGGCCTACCAACCTTTCCTTTGCCAGTGTCTGATCCTCCTGTAGATGGCAGTGTAGAGGTTAAAGACTTTGTGGGTCTCTCAATGGACAAAAAAAAGAAAATAAATTTTGGCTGGAAGTCACTTTAATGTTAGTAAAAGGTAAAACGGTTAGCACAGATTCAAAGCCAAATGTAAAATGTTGTAGTTTCATGAAAATGTAATCATTTAATTTTTTGTCAACATGTAGACAAGTGCAGGCAATAGGGTTTTTATGCAACCTTTGGCCTGAGCTCAATATGCTACCTTAACCACTTGCCGACCGCCGCACGCCGATCTACGTCGGCGGTCAGCCCCTCACAGGCAAAGTGACGTAGGGCTACGTCACTAGCTTGTGAGGGTCTAGGGAGCGAGCGCGCGCCGCCGGAGGCGCGCTCCCGCGTGGTCACGGACCCCCCCGCGCGTGTGACCGGCGGACCCGATGTCCGCCGGCCACTCTGCGATCGGCGGGGGAGAGGGAGAAAGTCAGGCAGCTTGTGTAAACAAGCTGCCTGTCATTCTCCCCTCTGTATGAGAGCTGATCATATGGATCTACTATGTAGATCCGTTGATCACTCTGCATACAGCTGAAGCCACAGCCAATCACAGTTAGAATCACGCCCCTAGGGACACACACAGCCCCTCCCTCTCAAATAAAGTTAACCCCTTCACTACCAGTGTATTTTTACAGTAACAGTGCATATATATATAGCACTGATTACTGTAGAAATGTCACTGGTAACCCCAAAAGTGTCAAAAATGTCAGTCAAGGGTCCGATCTGTCCGCCGCAATGTCGCAGTACCGCAAAAAAAAAATCGCAGATCGCTGCCATTACGCGTTAAAAAAAAAAAACAACAAAAATGACAAAAATCTTTCCCTTAGTTAGTAAACGCAATAACTTTTGCGCAAACCAATCAAAATACGCTTTTTGCGATTTTTTTTACCAAACATAGATAGCATAAAACAAATTGGCCGAAAATGTTAAAAAATTTTGATTTTTACATTTTTTTTGGGGGGAATTTCATATAAAAAAAAGGGAAAAATATTGCTATTTTTGCAAAATTGACGCTCTTTTTTTGTTTATAGCGCGTGATCAAAAAATCGCACAGGTGATCAAATACCGCCAAAAGAAAGCTCTGTTTGTGGGAAAAAAAGGACGCCGAATTCGTTTAGGTACAGCGTCGCACGACAGCGCAATTGTCCGTTAAAGTCACGCAGTGCCGAATCGCAAAATACCCCCTGGTCGTTTAGCAGCCAAATCCTCCGGGGCTTAAGTGGTTAATCATCTCCAAAATATAGACTATTACCTGTTTGAAATGAATCATCACATCTTTAGAGAGCTCCATATCTTTAAACATCCCTTCCAACTTAACAGTGAAAGCCGCACCACACTCTGCAAAAAAAAAGGATAGACAGAAATCACTAAATAGGTTGCCCCTAATCTTGATCCAAATCATGCAATTACAGCAGCCATTATACAGAGGTATATAAATGTTATGTGATGATATCTAAGCTTTAGGGATCTATATCTGATATACAAACAGTTAGGTTGAACCTACATTGTCTAACTTTAGTTAGCAATACATTTAGTCTGAACGTCACTTCTGATAACCACTCGAGTATGAACAGCTATGTTAGGTCTATGCCTTAATTCTCCCCTGGCAGAAAAAAATTAAAATATTTTACTAACTATAAAGTCCATTTCTTGCAGTCCACTGATGGACACAAGAAGACTGTAACCTTTGGGTTATACTGCTGCCAACAGGAAGATTGGTCACTGAGAAAAAACAAAAAATTGTAGTACAGCCCTGGATAATCCACCTACTACCAGCATGCCTCGGTTTTGTAGCAAGGCAGCACCAAAGGCATAATCATCAACACAGAGGGGTAGGAGACTGGAGTCCCTAAATTGACTCTAATATTAGGAAATTAGGCGACAATAAAACCCTATTTTCTTTCTTGTCTATTTCCAGACACAGGACTGTAACCTCCAGGACATCCAAAAGGAACTGAGGGGTGGTAAAACCAACACTAACAGGTTCACAACCCCCCCCGCCCCAAAAAAAACAACAAAACAAAACAGAAAACTGGGGATTGCCTGCAGCACAAAAGATCAACCTGAAGGCACTAGCATCTGAAGCTGGCATCAGATAAGGCCTGAACATCTACCTGGTAGAACTTGGCAAAAAGAGAAAACAAGGGAGGGAGTTGCATGGGAGATGCCCTGAACAAAAGGCATTGGCTCTGGAACAAGATAGCAAGAGCAGAGATCTGACCCTCAATAGAGCTGACAGCCAAATAATGGCCCAGACCCAGCTGTAAGGAGGGGATTCTTCCCACAGAGTATCTCCTAGGGTGGAAGCCCTGCACCTCATACCAAGTCAAGTATGGCTTTCAGGTATTGTAATGGACCTCGGAGAAGTAGAGTTCCTAGCTTTTAACATCGTAGGAATCAAAGATTCAGAGATGCCCCTGTCTCATACTCTGGGTTTCAAAAGCCACCCTGTAAAAGGCAGCGACTGTGAAGCAGGATAGTGAATCCGTTCATGAGACAGAAGATGCAGATGATCTGTAAGAGCCCACTGAGTGTCTGCCAGGAGTCTAATAGGGTCGAAGCACCACATCTGCCTTGGCCAATCTGGAGCCATGAACATTATTGGAAGGCCTTCCTTTCTGATCCTGCAAAGCAGATGAGGTAGGAGTTTCAGGGAAGAAAACTGCTTTCGCTAGATCCCTGGAGAAAAACTTGTCCAGCTTGTATTCAAACCTGGAAGTCAGGAGGTCCACATCCGGCCTCTCCCACCTATGAAAAAGGTCCTGGACCAACTCCGGATATAGAAACCACCCCCAGGTCCAGACACTGCTGGCCGAGGAAGTTTGCCTGTCAATTGTCCCTGCCTGGGATGTGCGCAGCAGAACGTTATGCCCAGGACAGAACTGTGACACTTCTGGTTCCTCCCTGGTGGTTGAATTACACCACTGCTATGGCATTGTTCAACAGACCTAAGTTCAGATGACCCTGCAAATCAGAAGGTCTAGAATTGCAGGGGCAGTCAAACTAATCAGCTCTAGGATGCTGATTAGGAGACAAAATGCCCTCTGAGGACCGAGTCCCTTGCACCAAAAGGGTGCCCAAGACTCCTCCCCAGCCCATGAATCATAAGGATCTTCCAAAATAAATGGAGGAAGGACATCTGACTCCAGAGCTGGATTTCTAAGCCACCAAACCAGGGACAGCCTGATCCTCCACACCAGGCTATTTCGTTTGTCGAGGGACTGTTAATATCTGTAGTGACACAGGAAGGCTGGAAGTGATGAACCAAGGAGGGGGCAGAGAAAGAAACTCTAGCTTACAGCCTGACAACCAACTCCTGCACCAAAGCATCTGAAATGCAGGCTGTCCAAGTGTCCCTAAAAGACTAACAGGTCTCCACACATTTTGGAAAGTGGGGGCACACCTTTATGCCAAGAGGGTTTGGCAGACTGGAGTTTAGGCTTGGGTTTTTAGTAGGGGGTGAACCTTCCCAGACTGAGCATTAGGCTTCTTTGGATGCAGAAGATGCACTATGAACAGCTACACCATATTCTGTGCACTAGTTTTTGTAAAATCGCTCCCAAAAAGATTACAGGCTGCCGGCGCAGATCACACCAGTAGGCACACTGAAAGCAGCTAGGGAGCCATTACTAGTGTGTAAACTCTTTGTCTAGAAACCAATGTTGTGCAACCGTGTGGCAGTTAATCATAGTAGTGCAGGGTACAAGCAAGGCTTCATATATCCACAAAATTTCCCTGAAGGTATTTTTCCTCACATCCAAAAAACAGATCATACCATGCTTTAGTTTGGACACCATAGATTTCTCCGAATCAACAGATGCACTTTTCCCCACCAACAGTCTTTTCGCAAGGTCTTTCTTGTAAAATGCCTCAAACACATCCTTGCCTGAAAAAAAAACAAAAAAAACAAAACAATAAAATGCATTAACTGAACGAAAATGAAAATAAATAAATTGAAAGGGAAATGCAGAGCTTGTATTTAACTTAGGCTTGAAACAAAGTTAAGGAGATACTGTCACTTTGCCCATGCTGGGGCAAAATGTACTGTAGGGCCTCATGCATACTGTAGCTCAGGAATTTAGTAGCAGGGGAGTTTAGAGGCAGATATCACTTGTGTGTTCATGAGAGGAGCTTTTAAGCATACAAGAAAAAAAAAAAATAAATAAAAAATCGCTGAAAAGCTCCTTAATGTGCCTTAATATGTATTAACTCATGTGAAAACTAGGCCCGGTCCTACAATAATGCATCCTAATGGCCATAATTCTGGCCAATAGAATGTATTAGCGCCAGATGCATGAACAAACATTAACCACTTCCCGTCACTGCACTGCCTTTTTACATCAGCAGTGTGGCTCTCCCAGGCAAAATCACGTTAATAAACATCATTTGCTTGGAAGTCCACTAGGGGGAGAGTGTGCGCCGCCGGAAGGCACGCTCCCGCCACCCATCGTCAGCGGGGAAGCCAGTGCGGGTGTCAGGCGGCTCCGTCTGACACCGGCGATCTCCCCCCGCTGACAGAGAAGGACAGACGGCTGATGTAAACACAGCCGTCTGTCCTTCTCCCTGAAGTGATCACAGAGGCTATGTGATCCTGCTATATAGGATCGCATGTCTCTGTGATCATCTCACAAGCCCAACCCCCCCACAGTTAGAATCACTCCCCTAGGCTTACATTTAACTGCTTGATCACCAATAGCATTAACCCCTTCCCTGCCAATGGCATTATTACAGTAACAGCATTACAGATGCAGCCGAACCCTTACGATATCCCTCAGGAAGGAAAAACAGGGAATCAGACGTCCGAAAGGATTCTGTGGCCGACAGGTAAACCCTGATAGCTCGAACCACATCCAGCGAATGCAAGGCAATTGCTTTGGGATGCTTGGGCTTCGCACATGGTGAAGGCAACACGATATCTTCATTGAGGTGGAAAGCCGACACCACCTTAGCTAGAAAAGATTGGTTTGGTCGCAGAACAACCTTGTCCCTAAGAATGACCAGATAAGGCGAACGGCAGGACAGAGCTGCCAATTCAGACACCCTGCGAACAGAAGGGACAGCCACCAGAAAGGCAACTTTCTGAGACAACAAGGGCAGAGAAATTTCTCTGATATTTGCAAAAGGAGGTCGTTTTAAAAACAGACAAAACCAAATCCAGATCCCACGGAGGTAAAGGGGATCTCCTTGGCGTAGTCAGGTGACGCACCCCCTGTATAAAGGTGCGAATCGAGGAACTAGTCGCCAAAGGAACGCAGGAAGTAAATGGCCATGGCCGACACCTGACCTTTCATCGTGCCCAATGACAAAAACGTTGCTCCACACCTTTCTGCAGGAAAGCTAAGACCCCCGCCACCGAAAGGGTGTGAGGATGCAACCCTAGCGACTCACACCAGGCAATCGACATCTTCCAAGTACGATGAGAAACATCCCGGAAGTCGCCTTCCTTGCTCTCAACAAGGTAGGAATCACAGAAGCAGAGGCCTCTGTCTCTCAATACCTGGCCTTCAACAGCCACGCCGCTAAAGCCAGCGACCGTAAAGCATACTTGAAGATCGGCCCTTGAGACAGCAGATCCTCTCTCAGAGGCAGCCACCAGGGAAGTTTGACGACCACCTTTACCAGGTGTGTGTACCAAGATCATCGAGGCCAGTCTGGGGCCACCAGAATCATCTGCACCTTCTCCGCCGCCAATCTGCGGAGGAAGCTGGACAACAGTTGTATCGGAGGAAAGGCATAAATCAGCCGATATTGGCTCCAAGGCACCGCCAACGCGCCTGTGGCGCCCGCCAGGGGATCTCTAGCCCTGGCTACAAGCCTCTACACCTTGTCGTTCAGACGAGACGTGAACAGATCCCCCTCCAGAATTCCCCACCGGGCACATAGGAGGCAAAACACCTCCGGATGCAGGGACCATTCCCCCTGATCCAGGGACCGAAGCCTCAGGTAGCCCGCTTGCCATTTTTCCACTCCTGGAATGTGAACAGCGGAGAGAGCTGGAAAGTTCGCCTTGGCCCAAGACAAAAACACGGCCACTTCCTTGGCCCGCCAGGCACTCCTGGTGTCCCCTTGGTGATCAATGTAAGCCACAGCCGTGGCATTGTCGGATTGCACCCAAACCGGGAGACCGTGGAGTCGAGACGTCCAATGGAGCAGAGTTTGATCGCCCCAAGCTCCAGAACATTTATTGGTAAGGAGGATTCCTCCGTCGACCACAGACCTTGAGTAAAAAGCGTGTCCAGCACCCTATTCCAGCCCGTCAGGCTGGCATCCGTGGTGACCACCGTCCACAACAGCGGCAACAACGACTTGCCTTGGCACAGAGCAGGCGACAGAAGACACCACGATAGCTCCGACCTCGTGAGATGGCTAAACCTAATATCCTGTCGAAAAGACCACGGATCCTTGTTCCATTTGCAAGGATCTCCGCTGTAGAGGGCTTGTGTGAAACTGGGCAAACAAGGCCGCCTTGAAGACTGACACCATTAGCCCCAGAGACCACATGTAGGTCTGCAGAGAGGAGAGGTCGTTGGCCATAAGGAACCTGATCTCGCCCTGCAAAATCATTAGTTTTTTCCACTGGGAGAAAAAACCTTTGCTTGAGTGGAGTCCAAGACCATGCCCAGATAATTCAGACGTACTGATGGGGTCAGTGCAGACTTCTGGAACCGTGACTGTCAAATCGCACGACATAGTGGCACACAAGCTCATCCTGAACAGGAGATCGTCCAGCTAACCGAGGACCGCAATCCCCTACTTTGCGCAGCAAAGCTAGTACCGGGGCCAAATCTTTGGTGAAGACCCTCATAAACAGGGATGTGCAGATAAGCATCCTTTAAAATCGATGGAGGCCAGAAAATCTCCTTGGAGTAAAGACGCCACCACCGACCGGACAGATTCCATCCGAAACTTCTGCACCCGCATGAGGCGGTTTAGCAACTTGAGGTCCAGAATTGGACACATCTTGCCCTCCTTCCTGGACACTGCGAACAAGTTTTTATTAAAAAAAACCTAGAAACCTGTCCCGCTGAGGAACTGGGACATGCTGGGCGAGACCAAAATTCCATCTTGTACCCTGTACAAATCAATTTGTGAACCCATTTGTCTGGAATCAGAGATGTCCAGGGTTCCCGAAAGTAACGCAGACGTCCTCCCACCCCTGAACCAGGTGAGGGTGTCCCTCCATGCAGAGGAGGAGCTTTTCTCGCACTGGACTTACCAGCCTTGGGCTCACCCGACCAAGTCTTCTTGCCTTCTCTGGAGGCTCTGAACGTTTTGCCTTTTCCCTGCGCCCCAGAGGCACGGAAAAAAAACCCAGGTGACCCTGATGGGAAGGTCCCCGCATACTGCGAGGTGCTTTACCTTTGCGAAATGGGGGAGAAGAGTACGCCTACCGCCAGTTAGACCCTTGAGTAGCACATCCAAGGAGTCACCAAAAAGGCGTTCACCCAAAAAAGGGGAAAATCAGACACGGCCTTCTTAGAAGCCTGGTCTGCCAATACGCCCACAATGCGGCGTATGGAGAACCCCACCGCAGACAACCTGACGACCAGAGGAACCTCCATGGCCGCATCACACAGGTACACCATGTCCTGGGTCACCTGAGCTCAAGGAGAGAAGGAGGTACTGGCGCAGCCAGCAAGTTGCTCCTAAGCACCTTGATCCATTGTGTAACTGTCTGAGAACTAAGACAGAGGCGAACACAGGTTTAAGAATAAAAACCCGCCAACAAGTGCAGGTGGCGGGAAAGTGATTCCATGTGCCTGTCCACCGGATCCTTAAACACTGGGGAGTCTTCCACTGGCACCACAGTGGAGTTGTTCAACCTGGAAACAGTGTGATCCCCCAGGGATTGGAAAATGAGTCTTCAAAAGAATAACAGCGCTAAAGGGCTTGGGCGCCACCAGCGTGTGCTTAATGCGCCACCATTGCTCATTCACGATATCGTGAAAATCCTCGGGACAAGGAAAAACCTGACCCGACTTCTGGGCTTTGCAGGAGCCAAAAACAACCCACTGTCCTGACTGCGTGGGCTCATCATCTATATGCAACGTCTCCCTTACTAATTGAAATCGGTGCTTCCATCAAAGTGCGTTCTCGCGCCGCAGCTGAGGACGACTCATCCTCCTTGCCTTCCAACTGTAAGGACAGGGATCCCTCAGGGAGGGCAGTGTCTGTGGTAACCACATCATGCTCTGATCAGAGTACTGCTACTGCTGACAGACATGAGGGATGGTGATCTGGAAGTTCCAGCATGTGCACATGTAAAGTCTGAGGGGGGAATTCATGTCCTGGGACTCCAAGCGCAGATTGCAAGAAAAACACGTACTGTCCCTTTAAATCGCGGCCTCGGGATGTACCGCGCTATACCGCTCTGCCACTGGAGTCCCCCATTAAGGTTGCAAGAGCAACATATGTCAGAGGAAAAACTACTCTATATTTTACCCCCTTCTAGATTGTAAGCTCTAACGAGCAGGACCCTCTAAATCTTCCTGTATTGAATTGTATTGTAACTGTATTGTCTTCCCTCATATTGTAAAGAGCTGTGAAAACTGTCGGCGCTATATAAATCCTGTATAATAATAATAATATTTTAACCCCCTGGAGCAGCAGCACTGTTACTGTATTCAGCTTGCAGAGAACGCTGGACAAGAAGTACCAAAAAAAACCACTAGAGGCCGAGCAGTGCCTGTGAACAGGCTAACACAAAATGGTGCCTAATGTTACAGTAAAGGAAGCTCAGGGAAAATGGCTGCTGCCCATACCGCGCAGTTGCCCACACTTAAGATGGCGCCCAAAAACGGTGCCAAACACTCCGGGAGACAAAGAAAATGGTTGCTGCCCTTACATAGATGCAGCTTGAAGCTGATGAAGTTACAAACCCAAAAGTATGTAGGTATTAAACTTTTGTTTAAACCACTTCTTAATAAGTAAAAAATAAAATCCCACAATTGAATTACATACTCATTCGATTGAAAAATAAAGTGACAAGTGCTTTTATGGCCAAGAACTAGTAAACATTGAACTCGGTTGTGGTAATTATAGCCGCCCAATCTGTAAACAATTAAATCCTGTTGTAAATAATTAGTCGATAATTATTGAAAATAAAAAAAAAAATTAAAAAATAAAGTGATAGGTGCGCTTTTCTTTATCCGTGCTTGTAACAAATCCAATGAAGGTGCTCCACTCTGTGCTCCCTTTATGCCACTGCACTCACCAGAAAGGCTCTCCCCTCAAGGGGGTGTCTTGATTTCACAGCTAAACTGCTGTATGACAGGACCCAGATCCACATGTCCATTCCTCTCCCATAGTGCAATACTGTTTTCGTTTTTTTATTCCAATAAACAATCAGAAATGGACTTACATTTGCTCAGTGTTTGGCAAGCATAAAAATCAGGAAGTCCGGGATGTCTGTGCGTTCCACGGACCTGGCAGGCAGTGATGCAGTGACGCTGGAAGCTCCGTCCTACATGTTTCATCAGCACCCCACTCCTGATGATGAAATGCGTAGGGCGGAGCTTCCAGCGTCATCGTGTAAATTCCTGTCGGGTCCATGGAACACACAGTTTTCCTGATTTTTATACTTACCAAACACTGAGCAAATGTAAATGCATTTCTGATCGTTTCATAAAAAAAAAAAAAAAAAAAAAAAAGAAAAATGTACTGCGCTATGGAATGCCATTTCTTTCCACATATGACTGAGGAGAAGGGTCAAACTGGTTAAAGGAGAAAGGAGAAGAATAGACAGGTGGATCTGGGTCCTGTCATACATCAGTTAAGCTGTGAAAGTGAGACACTCCCTTAAAGGGGTTGTAAAGTCAGAGGTTTTATTATATTAATGCAATCTATGCATTAGTATAAAATCCTGTGTGTATCAGTCCCCCCTCAGCCTCCCTAATACTTACCTGAGCCCATCTCTATACAGCAACGTTCACGAATGTCTCGGCTGTCCTGGGACTCTACCTCCTGATTGGCTGATACACAGCAGCGGCCCCATTGGCTCGTGTTGCTGTCAAAGTCAGTCAGGCAATGAGGGGAGAAAGGGGGGGGGGGGCTGGACACAGGGAGCTGTGACTTGGCTCGGGTGCCCCCATAGCAAGCTGCTTTTGGTGGGGCACTCACCAGGAGGGAGGGGCCAGGAGAGCAGACGAGGGATCCGAGAAGAGGAGGATCTGGTCCGCTCTGTGAAAAACCACTGCACAGAGGTGGTAAGTATAACGTGTTAGCTATTTTTATTTAAAAAAAAAAAAAAAAAGAGACTTTGAATGTTATATGCTGCAGTTTAATGCGCCTTGTTTTATCACGGCATGTACCTAATATTTTCACTGCATGTTACTGTACCATGTTTCTTTTGCTTTTAATTAAAACCGTTTAAAAAGAAAAAAAAGAGAGACTTTACAATCACTTTAAGGGGAAAGCCTTCAGGTGAGTGTAGTAGCAAAAGTGGAGCACAGAGTGGAGCACGTGCACTGGATTGTTTTTTTACAAGCACGGATAAAGAGCACCTGTCATTTTATTTTCAAAACTTTTTTTTTTACAATATTTATGGGCTAATTATTTACACCCAGATTTGATTGTTTACAGATTGGGGGGCTATATTTACTACCACAGGGTTCAATGTTTACTAGTTCTTGGCCATAAAAGCACTTGTCACTTTATTTTTCAATCAAATGTGTGTGTAATTCAATTGTGGGATATTTTCTTGCATATTAAGAAGTGATTTAAACACAAGTTTAATGCTTTTAATAATGAATTGATCATATTTCTTTTTTCACCAAAAATAATGTGCTGATATATATTTTTTCAACTGTTTAAGGTTGTTACAATAACAGTTTAAGCTCATAAGAAAACTTCAAGCAATAAAAAAAAAAAAAAAAAAAACTTTCATAACATCAATGCATGTCCACTAAGGACTTTTTTGAAATGCAAAAAATTGTAGCACTTCCAATTATCCACTCTGATGCTATCATCACTGCATTTGAAGTGGTTTACCTCTCTGATCATGCAAATTGCAGATCATAAAATTTACCAGTACACTACTAGACATACACAATCTCTGTGAGATTTGAGAGCCTGATACTGTAGTAGGTCCAACTCTTAGGGTGGACATACAAGGAAAGATTTTATATACGATCGTATTGTTGTTAGACTTACAGTAATAAATGCGATAAAATATCAAAAAGATTGTTCTATGCGCGATACACACAATAATTAATTAAATGATTTACTTTTCTTACGGTTGGGTTTTCCATCCGGATTGATCAGAACAGTTAATGAAATTGATCGGTTTTGCTCAAAATTGATCAATGGTATTGTGACTTTTTGATAATTCATAGATCCAACCATTATCCAATTCTTTGAAGAATGGTTTTGTTAAAATTGTTACATATATGGCCACCATTATGGATTTCCTTAACTTTTCTGTAACAGTGCATGGCAACAAATCAACTTCAATCTTACATATTCAAAGCTTAACTGAACAAGCTTAAGATAGAAGCCGATTGGTTGCCATGCACAGCTGCTCTAGATTCTGTCTGCTCCAGTTATGAGAAATGTTCCCCAATCTTTGTATTAACTATTCTGTTCACCATCTCTACATAGATAAGAAAACAGTTACAAAAATGAACTGACAAAATAACACAGTGGGGTTGATTTACCAAAACTGGAGAGTGCAAAATCTGGTGCAGCTGTGAATGGTAGCCAATCAGCTTCTAGGTTTTATTGTCAAAGCTTAACTGAAGAAGCTGAAATTAGAAGCCGATTGGCTACCATGCACAGATGCACCAGATTCTGAGTGTTCCAGTTTTAGTAAATCTCCCTCTACGTATAGTACTTGTACTAGCTAAGATGAAAAGACTGCTTTACTGGTGGTATAATAAGGTTTCAACTATGTCTACCCTTGCTGCTTCCTATAGTGTGGTTAGTGTAATAGCTACTGTACCCTGAAAGAAAACACACATACCATGAATAAACCGAAAAATGATCATAATTTTATCAAGGAATCTTTCGAGTTCTTCATCAGTGGCTTCTTTGTTTCCGGAGCGTAACTTACAATCAACATATTTAGCTGTAAAGGAAAACAAGGGAAGAGTTGTGTATTATTCAATGGTGACAAATTATGGGATGTAAATGGAATGTTGAAGCAAAAGTAATGCAGCAATCTGTAATGTGACAGCATTTTCACTACTGCGTACTGCATAACAAATAGAGCCCTCAAGTGGACAATGCATTAATTGCAGCACCCTTTTCACTCTACAACTCGAGTCTCGGACTCCAGATATGCACTCAATTATGCCAGTGTATATGTAGAAATTCTAACTGCATTTTAAACCAATTCCAGTATGCGCCCATAATACAGAACATTGTGTGATATTTCAGAATTTTCTTTTAAAGTGTAACTCGGTAAACAGCTTTAATTATGTTTTGCATACAGTGGGAAAAGGATGAAACCTCTGTTGGGTTTATATTGCTGTTGTGGCACCACTGTAAGGCTATATTTAGACCTGTGTCCAAACCACTGCTCCTATGAAAAGTGATCTGCCTTCAGATCGCTTTTCAGGGCCATTTGACAAGCAGTGAGGAAGCGATGTGGGGGCCTTCCCATTGCCTGTGTAAACCCTATAACTGCCACACAACATTGTACATCATTGTGGGACCTTTACGGTGCTTCTTAATTTGCTTGAATAGGCCACATAAAGCCCAACGAGCGCCACATATCAGATATATTTTGCATCAGGAGTAAAGCATCAAGACTCCTCCATGTGAACACCCCCATCGGCTTAAGGTGGAGCGGTTGGGGAGGGGGTGGGGCGGTTGGGATGGGGGGTGGGGCGGTTGGGGTAGCTTAAGGTGGGGCGGTTGGGGCAGCTTAAATTGGGGCAGTTGGGGCAGCTTAAAGTGGGGCAGTTGGGGCAGCTTAAAGTGGGGCAGTTGGGGCAGCTTAAAGTGGGGCAGTTGGGGCAGCTTAAAGTGGGGCAGTTGGGGCAGCTGAAAGTGGGGCAGTTGGGGCAGCTTAAAGTGGGGCAGTTGGGGCAGCGTAATGTGGGGCAGTTGGGGCAGCGTAATGTGGGGCAGTTGGGGCAGCGTAATGTGGGGCAGTTGGGGCAGCTTAATGTGGGGCAGTTGGGGCAGCTAAACTGCACGTTTTCAATTCCCCCTGCAAGTCTAAATGAGCCCTAAAATACTTTCCTCAATTCCTTTCCAGGAAGTGTGGGAAAATTCCACTGCCAAGATTCTGCTGTACAGAGGGGAAAACTCAGAACATCTCTTAAGATGAATTGCTCTTTGAGCCTACATTGGGATATTTCCCTTTTACTGTCAGTTCTGGAGAAGGAGTCCATCACCTACAGCAACTAGCAAAAAACAGAGGTCTCACAGGGTGGGGTAGGGTTTTAGGGGTATACCAGGGAGGCATGTCCAAAAGTGTTGCCAATGTTCATTCACCTGAAGGTAGCAGCCTATAACTCAGGGTCTATGAATATCCAGCCTGTGTTTGGTACTGGTAATTAACTTACTTTTGCAGGAAAAAAAATGTGCATTTTTTTTCCCACAGAAGCCTGAAAAGTATTGCACCCTAGATCAGTGGATCGGGGTGCAAAGTCAGAGTCCAACAGACAAGCCCTGAAGCGTTCAGCCTGTACCTCTGATACAGGCTGACTGTTTACAAGCTGCAGTCCATTGAGAACTACAAGCTGTCAGCTGAAATGGATAATGGTACTAGTAGTTCTCTCATTCACAGATTGCTGTGAATGAATGATGAGGCTGTGTGAGCTCTATTCTCAAAATGTGAGAGTGGGTGCTGGAAAAGAACCCCCACCTACTTTCACAGAGAAGAGGGGGGGGGATATCAGGGGTGCAAGGGGCGGGTCTAGAGCATGTTATACCTGAATTATGGGTGTATGTGTAACGTGCTCTGAAAGGTGAACTTATCCTTTAAAAATAACTTTTGACTAGGTGTACACTTTGAAGAAAATCTACAATGTTCTACAAAAATATATGTAAAAATATTTAATTTCTTAAAAAAAAAAAAAACATTTAAAGCAAAAGTTTTGGAAAAAAAAACAAAAACCTTTAGTTTCAGATAACTTCTAGAACTAAAACCTCCATTGTGAATTCTACTTGGGAGATTTTCATTCACTTCCTGTCTCAAAGACACAACAAGAACATGAGAAGAAATCTTTCCAAAGTGGCGGTATCACTGAAAAGGTATTCCTATTTGAAGATTTTCCCTCTATTTTGGTTTCAGTGACAACTCTAAACCAGGAGAGTATTATTCAATAAATCTCCACAGTACAGGCAAGGTGATTAAAACCTGACAGAGGATTTAAAACTTGCTAACTCTAGCTGAAACTATAGAAAAATTAAACAACATTTTGCATTTAAAATACAATGTCAGACAATAAAGATACTTTACAGTCACTCTAAAGATCCAGCTGAGGACCACTTAAGAGACACCAAAAAATATTTTCAGGAAAAAGCACAGGCTAAGCATTCATCTTAAAACATAAGTTTTGTCAAAAAGTTTAGTTGAAAATCTTCTGTCCTCCGACCCCCCCCACCCCCTTACAGCGGTAATCATACAGTGTTAGAAAAGGTACGGCACCAAACATTAGATTGCATCAGCACATCAATTTGCATCAATACATCAGTGAATAGAAAGACTAATCAAAGTCCATATGAAGTCCGTGAAACCAGGTGCTAAGGGTCAGAAGTGAAATGAAATGAAGATTCCAACACCGTAGTAGAAACCCAAGTCCTGGAAGAACCCCGTGCTCAAGTGTAGTAATTCCCTTACCGTAACATTAGACCCCCTTTGACAACGTCTTGGTACGATGAAACGCGTCAGTCAAGCCAGCCCATATGCAGTCACGCCTCCAGCCGCGGCCTATATACATACATGCCTTGTTTAAAGCAATTGTCATGCGAGTTTTTTATCCTTTATTTTCTTCACAATAAACGTACATACTTCACCATTGGAGCCCTATTTGTTTTTTGGAGGGTATGTCTACCCATCTTACATGAAGCATGAATGTGTGAGGACACGTTATCTATGATGAATTTGCCGTGAGGAACCCGATGCCAATATCGGAGTGGACCCTATCCGGTATGGTGGTGTCTGTGATCCATGCCCATTTGACCTTCCTTAATCGGGGGTCTAATGTTCCGGTAAGGGATTTACTACACTTGAGCACGGGGTTCTTCCAGGACTTGGGTTTCTACTACGGTGTTGGAATCTTCATTTCATTTCACTTCTGACCCTTAGCACCTGGTTTCACGGACTTCATATGGACTTTGATTAGTCTTTCTATTCACTGATGTATTGATGCAAATTGATGTGCTGAATCAATCTAATGTTTGGCTCTGTACCTTTTCTAATATCTTTTCCTGGTTTGATAACACCTTTGTATGAGCAGCCTTTTCTCTTTGTCTATCAAGCGCAGCTATCTTCCCTCCTGTTTTTTAGTTAATCATACAGTGTTGTAGGGATTATTAGAGCGGAGGCAACTGTTCTATGCACTTATCAAGACTGCAGATTGTTCCTGCCCTTTCCACACCCCTCCTCCATTCATAGAAGGTGCACTATAACTTCCATGAATAAAAAACAATTTAATAATGGAGGACAGGTGGATGAATTAAAGGCCTGCCTCCTCTATTCATAGATTGAAAAACAATCTACACTATATTGTCAAAAGTATTAGGACGCCTGCCTTTACACACATGAACTTTAATGGCATCCCAGTCTTAGTCCGTAGGTTTCAATATTGAGTTGGGCCACCCTATGCAGCTATAACAGCTTCAACTCTTCTGGAAAGGCTGTCCACAAGGTTGAGTGTCTCTATGAGATTTTTTTGACCATTCTTCAAGAAGTGCATTTGTGAGGTCAGGCACTGATGTGGGAGAAGGCCTGGCTCGCAGTCGCTGCTCTAATTCATCCCAAAGGTGTTCTATCGGGTTGAGGTCAGGACTCTGTGCAGGTCAGTCAAGTTCCTCCACCCCAAACTCGCTCATTCATGTCTTTATGTACATTGTTTTGTGCAATGGTCCAAATAATTTGGTGGAGGGGGGATATGGGGTAGGGTTGTTTTTCAGGGGTTGGGCTTGGCCCTTTAGTTCCAGTGAAGAGAACTCTTAAGGCATCAGCATACCAAGACATTTTGGACAATTTCATGCTTTCATGTTTGGGGATGGCCTTTTCCTGTTCCAACATGACTGTGCACCAGAGCACAAATGAGTGAGTTTGGAGTGGAGGAACTTGACTGGCCTGCACAGAGTCCTGGCCTCAACCCGATAGAACACCTATGTCATGAATTAGAGCGGAGAATGCGAGCCAGGCCTTCTCATCCACATCAGTGTCTGACCTCACAAATGCACTTCTGGAAGAATGGTCGAACATTCCCATAGACACACTCCTAAACCTTGTGAACAGCCATCCCAGAAGAGTTGAAGCTGTTATAGCTGCAAAGGGTGGGCTAACTCAAAATTGAAAGAGAAGTAGTAGAACCGCACTCAGGTATATGAAAACAATAAGGTCTCTTTATTCTTCAAAATCATAAGTAGACAGACAGTGCAGGGAACAGGTAGTCCAGGTTTACGCGTTTCACGGCACACACGGCCGCTTACTCATAACCATAGACTATGTTTTATGACCATTGACCATGGTTATGAGTAAGCGGCCGTGTGTGCCGTGAAACGCGTAAACCTGGACTACCTGTTCCCTGCACTGTCTGTCTTCTTATGATTTTGAAGAATAAAGAGACCTTATTGTTTTCATATACCTGAGTGCGGTTCTACTACTTCTCTTGCATTGCTCCGGACCACGGGTCTTGCCAGCACCAGGTCGGACTGACACACCTGAGCGGCTTTCTTCCTTTTGATTACCTAACTCAAAATTGAACCCTGCGGACTAAGACTGGGATGCCATTAAAGTTCATGTGCATGTAAGGGCAGGTGTCACAATACTTTTGCCATTATAGTGCATTTTCACCTTGAATGCACTGATAGATGTTCTCCAATAAAACCTCATCCATACCCTGAAATTACACTGTGAAACTAATGACTTTTTTTGAAATTTCAGCAGTGAAACTTGAACATTGTTTCAAGTTACTACATACAACATATAAATTACTATGATTCATTCTATAAATAATCTGTACTAAACATGTTGCCTAATCCCTCTTTTATAACATGTTCCTTTAATTTTGTTAAATGCGGAGTGCCTACTTATATAAAAGTTAACCTTTTAAATGGCAAGCTATGAAAAGCATACTTCAAATATTATTTACTATATTTTTCACAGTGAATTTATCATGAGAAACAGGAACTTCAGTTGTACCTATAAGTTCTGCTGGTTTATTAGCTCGCCTGTTAATAAATGTCTCAAAGGATTCTTTCATCACATTGACAAATATTTCATTCTTCTTGAAGCAGACATCAATTATATGGTCCACTTTATCTTTGAAATCCAGTAATTCCTGAACCATATCTTTGTCTTTTTCTGGATTCACTACTATTGAACTCCCAAAGCTCTGTAACAGGGTGAAAAGATGAACAGACACATGGGAGGAAAATTCAGTGCAGCTTATGTCACATATATACGGAACACAAACAAAGTACTGTAGAGCCAAACAGATAAGCTTAACTAAAGTATACGCAACTGACAAAATAAGCTTATAACCTGGTTGTTGTCATGCACAGCCTTCATTTCAATTTGAAACATTTGTTTCACAGCTTTCACCTTACCCCACTGTCTCTAGCAGTTGTAAAGCTCATTGTGTTCCTGGGGTTTCAAAGCACTGAGGGGAACACTGAGGAACCAGACGAAATTGGCTACTGTAAACCACATCCCACCAGACATCTAAAAAAAAATTGAAGGAGCTGGGCGGAAAATTGTTTGCCAAGCAGCGTCTGCATCCAGTCAGATGCAGCTGCTGTTGGGAGTATTCTCAGAGGAGCCCACTCTAGCTGTCAGAATACAATGGCCACAGCCGGAGATTTCTCCATCTGTGCTGAATCTGGTAAATTAATTGTTTATCCTGCAGGCTGAATGAAAATAATCTATGTGTGTAAAACCAATTTAAGCTTGGGGCAGCCAGGATCTGGAGCAGCTGAGCATGGCAACCAGACAGCTTCTAGTCCTCATTTTGGGGTTTTACAAGTAGGATCCCATGTCGCAGCAGTTTGAACCGAGTTACTATGCACAGCTGCTCCAGATTCAGTCTGATCTAGTTTTAGTAAATTCCCCCAGTTTTCTCTGGTCACCTATAGAAAAAAACTATACAAAGGGTATCTAAACCCAAGAACAAAAATGTAATGCATTGTTTTATATTGTAATATAGTTTAGCGCTCCTCAGATCTGTTCCCTGCATTAGGTTTCTTTTTC
Source organism: Pelophylax lessonae (assembly GCF_965119305.1). Taxonomy (NCBI): domain Eukaryota; kingdom Metazoa; phylum Chordata; class Amphibia; order Anura; family Ranidae; genus Pelophylax; species Pelophylax lessonae. The sequence goes on from NC_138769.1 coordinate 466,262,951, forward strand.
AAACTTTTTTTCCCCCATTTATTTTCACCTGGTGATTCGCTAACACGCTTAATGTTATAGAATGGCAATGCTCACTTACTGCACTGTATCTATGGAGGAGCAGTGTTGTCATCCTAGGACAAGTGTATTAGGATCACAGAAGAATTTTCCTTTTTTATCTATAAAATATGGAAGTATGCTCCAAAAATATAGCTAGGAACAGTACTAACTGATAACAGTGCAGCACAGGCAAAAAAACACAGTTAAAAGCTCACTAGATTTCTGGCTGAATCAACAGGTATTTCTTTAAACCAATATAACAAGACACATAATGCAAAACGGAAAAAGATAATTGTTAGGGTTTACATGCACTATGAGCACTGAATTATTAATTAACTTCTAGGGCTGCAATGTTGGCCTCCTTCTGAAAATGCTGGTTGCTTAGCTATCCCTGACCTCAGTATCCAGCAAGCAAGGGAGAACATCTGATCTGCTCCCTCGTGACTTAGGTCAGCTAGAGCAGTGGTCCTTAACTCCGGCCCTCAAGGCCCACTAACAGGCCAGAGTTTAAGTATTACCTTGGGGAGATGCAGACTAGAATACTGCAATCACTGAGCAGCAAATGAGATCACCTGTGATGTAATTTAGTTATCTTGCAAACCTGGCCTGTTAGTGGGCCCTGAGAACCGGAGTTGTGGACCACTGAGCAAAGGACCAGAAAGTCAGCCAGGCAAGTTGAATTTTCAGAAGAAGAGATGAATAACGACAGGTTCTTATAACACTTAGTCCAGTTTCTTTTCTTTTTTTAAAAGTTGTATAGACTTAAAAATAATGACTCCATACTTTAATATACTCCCCCCAGTGTTGCAGCAGGATTGCTTGGCCACCTTTGACCCGACTGTAAAGCTGATACATAAGTTTCAGATCTGGAACTCTGTTCTCATCCAGCATGTTCTTCAAACCTGTGTGGGTGCAAAACCACAACACAGAACCATTAAAACACAATTCATTTTGTCTTTAAACAGTCAACTTTAATGTCTCTAAGATGTTACTAAGCATAAGAACTGCAAAGTGATGAGACATGACATTCTTTTTTTTTTTTTGGATCGTCTGAGGTCAGGCAGTTGTTTCCTTTTTAAGTTTTGGATCTCATACCAACATTAGCCAATTCCCTGCTCCTGGGTGTGCATAACAATATTTAAATAACAGAGTGTCATAACAGTTTAAGATCCTCTAACCTACAGAAATTTGTTTAATGCTGCAACGCAACAGAATGAAGGCAGGGTGAATTATGAGCAGGAGGTTATGACGGGGAAGGTTAATTGTGATTGCCCTTATTTCAAGGGCTAGGATATGCTGGATTCTAATGTTTTAAGACATATACAGAAGCTCAGTAAGTGAAAACTATCCTTTACGCCTATCCTTCTATGCTAGGAAGGCTATAGCAATAAGTTGGAAATCTACTGTTCCCCCTGACGTTCCATTCTGGATCTCTTGTTAATCAGGCTTTGCCTCTCTATAAATTGACCTATAAAGCTAGAGGTTGTCCTAAGAAGTTTCGTAAAATCTGGTCTTTTTGGGTGGATTCGGACCTCACTACTTCTCCGGTTACTGACACCACCACAAGATGTCATTGCAGATTATATTACTATACGCTTGTTGGTAATGCTACATGTATTAATATCTCCTTCTCCTACCCTTCCTCCTCCCCCCCCGGGTGATTTATTGTTGCTCTTCTCAAGTCCCTTCCTGTCATTTTTTACTATGTATGTCATGACATTTGATGAGAGACGAAGTTTAGTTTGTTTCCGTGCACCTTTTTTTTTTTTTACATTTCACTGTATATCTTTGTTTTTGTTTGTTTTGTTCAATAAAATTACCTTTAAAAAAGCAAAGCATTTACCACTGGTGAATCAGACACCAAAAGTTGTATTCGTTTTACAATTGAAAAGGGGGTGTAAACAGCAGTCGAAAGCACAGCAAAGTGGAACAACAGTATGACAAAGAAGGCTTATTGCATCAACGGTTTCAAGGTTACAGCAGCCCATGCCAGCGAGGCTAAATGTAGAATTCACTACTCAACCGTGTGCTAAAAGATCCCAGGTGAGAGAATGATTGAGGTGCATCTGTCAATGAGGGTTGTTCTTCACTGACAATAACTAATGCCATAATGTGTAAAAAGAAAAAAGGAGTAGGTAAGAAAAGTGAGAGTAAGAAGAGTTTCAAGGGAGACTTGCCTGGGAAGAAGGAGGAGGAGGTGGAGTCTCTCCCACAGGGTTCAGCCAGTTCATAGCATCCATAAGTTTCTAAGCATGGACAAACTGAAAGCAAGGGTCCTATCTACGGTCACATGGGTATTAAATGTGATCCAAGGATCGGACACAGTTTGGCATGGGTGTCCTTTAGAATGGAGGTGAGCTTCTCGTGCTCCATCATGCCCATGAGCCGCTGTCGCACTTCACCGAAATTGAGAAACAGTTGTTTCCATACTCTGGCCAGAGTTTGCCTACAGACATGCTTTTTAGATGTCTTAACTCTATTTGATTTTAAAGTGTAACTAAGGACAATTTTTTTTAGCTATGGAAAGTGGAGAGGGATAAGAACACTTGTCAATTTCCTTATTGCTGGGTGTGTGCTCCCGTTCGGGAGATTCATCCTTTCTATTTTTCCTGTTTACCTCTATTGTTGAATGTGAGAGTAAAGTAAAATCCCAAATTTTGGGTTATCCCCAGAACAGTAATAGAGGGGAAATCTTCCAATGGGGATACTGGTTCTGGTCACCTAGAGGGAACCAAGGGAGTTCCTTAAAGTGGTAGTAAACACTGGTTGATTGTTTTTACCTTCTAATAAAGCTTACCTGTAGGTAAAATAAATATCTTCGTACTGTTTAGGAGATTTTATAGCAAGTAGCAACTGGTGACATCACCAGCATATACATTCTGAAGGAACAGCATACCCATGCCATTCCTTCAGAGCTGTGTGCCTCAGCCAAGACTTCTGCGTGCATGCATGGGAGTGATGTTATCACAGCTCTGCAAATCAAATGACTGCAGCCCGCGAACTCGGAAGGAAGACCGGGTGAAGATGAAAGCCTCTGCAGCATTGACAGTGTGCCGCTGCTAGGCTTTGTTTTAAGGTAAGTCCTTCATAATATGCAAGCATGCGATGCATACCTTTACCTTGCAGGGGAAAACTTTTCTTTTTTTTTCTAAAGGAGTTTACTGCCGCTTTTATTTACAGGGGTGAAGGTAAATCTCCCCAATAGGACACAAATGGCAAAAAAACTGACAGGGGGTATCCAAAATGGAAAAAAAAAAAGTTTTGCCTATAGCTCAACTTAAAATTTTCACTTATTTTACCAAAGAATGATTGTGTGGAAGTAATAAACATTTCTATGAAACAGACAAAAATTCCTTGTCTGTCTGACTGGGGGTTGCGGCTCTAGACTATTGTTCAAGAACATTTAGGCTCCAGCCCCGAAAAACAAGGCAATAATAGTACAAATAGGCAATATCACCATAAACCGCTTACTATATAAAAAAACTGGGATGAAGATGCATTTTAGCAACTTACCTTTTTGCAAGATGGAGGCTAAGTGCTCTCCCAGTAACTGCTTCTCTACACAAGCTACCAGAGGTTTGCTGAATGAGAAAGCAGAAGGTACTACTTAGTTCCTAGGACATATAGTAAAATCATCCCTAGCAACACTAGCAAACCCTTAATGGTATACACTTGTCTTATCTATAACTATTCAATACATGCAAATAATAATGTATGCTTCTTTCAAAAATACAAAAGGATACCCAAATGAATATCAGCAACTGATATCAAATATGCCACACCGGCCTCAAAGTCTGTAATTGGTATGTCATTCTGCCAAGCATTCCCTACTGCCAAAAAGGTCTAAATATATGCAATAAGCAGTTGGCAAGAGTAGCACCGAGGCTTGGCAGTTTAAATGTTGTGACATTAGGAACACAGCTGACTATAAGCTTGTATTACTTACCCTGGCTGCCCAGTAACACTGATATTGGATGCTCTTCTGCATCCAGCTTAAGCTGGACATAGATGGATGTTTTTTTTTTGTAAAGCCAGCAAGCTGAATGGAAAAATAATTAATTAGCTCCTCCATTCACAAATCCAAGGTGGACAGAGGAATCCTCCCCGCTGAGGCATTGTATTCGGACAATGGGGATTCTGCTGTCAGAATACATTGATCAGCAGCTGCAGTCGCTGATCGAAAAAAATTCTGCAACAAGCTCATTGAACAGAAGTCGATCTAATGAGCAGGAGCAGCCACATATGGATCAAAAGTTTAGATCCATATATAAGCAGGAGCAGCCACATATGGTTCAAAGTTTAGATCCATATATGGCCAGCTTTAGTGTGAACCTAGCCTAAGTATTTTGAAAATTCACCAGTTTGAAAATTCTCATCAGTGAGATAGAAAAAAAAAAAAAAAAAGCTTCTGATCTTTATGGTGGAGATAAAACATCAACAAAATTAAATTCAGATGCTCCAAGAAAAAACTTTTTTTATGCTGGGTCTTGTACAACAGGAGTCTCCAAACTTTCTAAATAAAGGGCCAGTTTACGGTCCTTCAGACTTTAGGGGGGCCAGATTTTGGCCATTGGGAGTACAAAATGTCCCAGCATCAGTGGGAGTACACAATCCCCCATGATTGGTGTCATTGCAAGGAATTGTGCCCCACTATTCGGGTCATTGGGAGGAATTGTGCCTCATTATGTGTGTCATTGGGCCCCATTGTTGATGTCATTGGTAGGAATTGCACCTCATCAATGGTCTCTTTGGGAGGAACTGTACCCTTTATTGGTGTCAGTAAATAAAATAGTGCCCCAAGGGCCAGATAAAAGCAAGAAAAGGGCTGCATCTGTTCCCCAGGCCAGTTTGGAGACCACTGTTTTAGAACACAGTAAATATATTTCTAAGGAACAAAGCAGCAGAATTTAACTACTAAAAATCAATTCAGTATGACTATTTGTACTTCTCATGTTACTTTTGATCACTTACTGTGTCCCATGATCCAAGTACGTGATTACTCGGTCTGACTCTTCTTCCAAGCGCTTGTTCACATGATGGAGATACTCAGGAACCTATAAAAACACATTATTAATTAAAGGGAATAAAGAGGAAAAGATAGTTCATTATTTACTGCAAATTTAATGCAAATTTCAGTTTGACAATGCTTAGAATGCTAATTGAAGATGGTACAAACTGCCATAATGTCTAAATTAGATGGCAAAAACAAGATGCAGGTTCACTTTAGGGGAAGCATGGTGAGTTGTCATCTGTCTACAGAATGAGTAATGTTTCCTATATCTAGTAATAATGTTCAGTCATCACCTGCACCCCACTCTCTCCCTTTTTACAAAGCACAGGCTTAGAATGACCATGCTTGCAAATGTCTCCCCCTTCCTGAGAATGAAGGCCATGGAGACATCCGCCTATCCCAGGGTGGATAAAAATAATTGATTGGTTTATTTTTTTATCAAATTTATTTTTAATAAAATGCTTTTGGAGTAAAAATCTATCTAAAGATAGTTTTCTATTTAGGATACATTAATACTTTAGTTTATTCAGGATGAAATGGAGCTTAGTTATGTAGCATGAGGCTGTATAGTCTGCAAGATTTACATTTTTGTAAACTCATTACATGAATCCAAGCTCTGCAAGCTAAGATAACATGCACTGCCTTGATGCATTTACACAATTTTAAAGTAACCATGAGACAAAACAAAGTTCAGGAATATTCCTTTATCTCATTGTTTTGCAAATCTATGTACACTACAAACTGTATGATTGAATTGGTTTTGATGTCCCTGTTTTACTAACCTGACAGCTTATTATTCAAAATAGGAAGACTTCATTTTGTTTGCAAATATTAAAGATTCTAACTACCAGCAAGAATAATTCCTTACATTTAAAGAGCACCTGTCATTTCACATTCATCATGACAGCGCCTGTAAGCGGGCATTCACTCACCTGCTGCTGCCATGTCCCTCACCTTGTTGTGTCACTGCCACATCACCAGCTGTCCAATTAAAGTGAATAGGACTGTAGGTGAGTCAACAGCGGGTCAGAGGAGGAGCAGCTGCGGGACAGAGAGGACAGCTGCTCTTTAAAAATTAGGATTTAAATTTAGTTAATTCAAATCAAGCCTTTTTACTAGCGATTTAAAATCGACAATTTAACCCAAATCCACCCTGGCCTATCTCCAATTACAAATTATTGCAATTATGATGCAGCTCTGCCACAAGAAGAAACAGGGCACGAAACATGATAAGAAAGATTAGCCAGTTTGTTTGGAGTTTTTGGAAAATCTCAGGGTAAGAGTTCTTCAAACATGGAAATTACTCACGATCTCCTCTCTTGTGCACCTTTAAAAGCCTAATCCTTGCTCTATTGTCCCAATTCCAGGAAATGGATCGAGGCAGTATTAAGCCATTTAATGTTAGCATTGCACCAGAAACACTAGTGCAATATACAGTTTAATAATGATGTAGTTCTATTAAAGCTGTGATTTACATCTGAGCAGCCAGCACTTTGTTCTGTAATTTTATTATTTGAATTTTAACTTCTTGTATTGAAAATATTTAGTTAATAGGAGATCCTATAATTTACTTAAAGGGTGTCAGTAAAGTCACAATTAAACACAAGTAATGCAACTACAGCAGAATTAATGTGTTTAAAGGAGAAGTTCACCTTCAGGAACACGTTACATTTTCCACCCGTTTTTAAGGTGGAACATGTAAGATGTTCGAGCTCCTGCAGCTCTCCCCCTTATCCCCTCTTTCCCTGTGACAGGGGGGGCAGGAATCTTCTCCCCAACCCTTGCTGTCACAATTTGACAACAGTGCGACCGTGCAAGGCTCAGCTGACATGGCTGCGACATTCGCTCACAGAGTTCTGTAAATGAATAGACTACAAGCACCCAAAGCCTTTGTAGCAGATGGCCTGTAGTTTTCACTGAACTACAAGGGCCCTGGTGAGCTTTCTCGTAGTTCTAATGTGAGTGTTGAGTGTGTTTTTAACAAATTATTTTAATAAAACGTTACTGCACTATGTGGGTTCCCCCTCTTTGTCCTATTGCATAATAACGGAGGCATACAAGATAAAGGAGGACTATAAGGACACTGGGAGAGGAGGAGAAGATCAAAAAGGCAGAGAGGCTGAACTTCGATGTTAACACACCTAAGAGGGTTTTCTCCAAAAGCATACTGTGACTATTGTGTCAAATAGCATAAAGTCAACTCCATCCGGTGAGTATGTGGAAGCACAGTGTATTGCACTGAGCATTTATGGAGCACTGAGAAGCTACTTTAGGCACGGGGCTCTTTTTTTTTTTTACATAATGGAGCACTTTATTATGGAAGAATATAATTTGTGATAAACTTTTATATATTTTTGGGACTGTATTTCTGTATTGGCACAGTTGTTTTGTATGGAGATATTTGAATTGCACATGTAATATTTGATTTTAACACAGGACAGCACTGTGGTACAGGTAGTTCATGTAGCACAAAAGCCATTATTTGTTTTTTTTGGTAAACAGCAGTAGTCATACAAGGATAAGTGAGCATCTGTCAAATTAAGCCTGGTACATACAGTATAAAGTAGGTTGTGATTTCACATATTTGGTAGTGGTTTGACACATTTGGGTGACAGCGGTGTGTATTAAATAGTACAGCTACGAGTCTGACTTTGCATCCACAACCTGCTGATCGTTGGTGCAATGCTTTACAGGCTTCCAAGAAAAAAAAAAAAAAAGTAAATGCACATTTTTTTACCTTCAAACAAATGTGCATTTATTATTCTCTTTTTTAAGGTGAAATAAGCTTTAAAAGCTGGTAGTGCCCCTTTTGCAAAAATTACTTCTTGTAGATATTTTGCATAAATAGCAGCTGTTTGAACTCCTTGACACTTGTAGATTATCTTTCTTCACACAATTTAGCAAGCTTTATAAATCCCTTGCCAGTCTCACAGGCATCCACAAACTTCTTTCTAATGACCTGAGAGACTACTTACTTTTTCCATGTGACAAATCTGCATTTTCATTAATTTAAGTAATGAGAATGAATACACTATGGCAGTTCTATGTGTCATTTGTTCAAGCAAATCACCTTTAACTGTAAATAATGTTCAAATCTCCATCAAATGCCTGCCTGTTCAACTATCCTAATAAGTCTTAAACTTGCATGGGTTACCATGGCTTACTTTTTAACATTACTGCATTTCTGCCACCCACGTTGCACAGGCAGATTTGTTTGGCACAGACCTTAAAAGAAATCTTGCCTATCCAGTTCAGAGTGACAAGTACACTTGAAACCTAACTCACTCTTTTTTACTCACTTGCCCTGCTCTCCTCTACTGCAATGCTCCCCGACAGAAGTTCAAACCTTGTGTAGGCTCTGGGTAAGTGATTACAATGGACTGCTGACACTATTCTGCCAATGGCATCATAGTATTCAGGTCTTGGGACAGGCTGCTCAAGTCCAAGCACTTCATCCCAAGGTTACATGCTTCCTCAATTCGTGGAAACACAGATTATTTGCAATGACTGACAGTGGGAGGGCCAGCAAAATTAAGCAAGGTATACAAACTAAGTTTTCTTTTTATTCAACCAGTGGGTTTAACAAAAAAAACCTCACCGAAGCCAGCATCAACACAGGGATCTCTCACCTCCCCCCCCCCCCCCCCCCCATCAGAAACACTGATCAGCGCTGCAACTATTGACTGCACACGCCGATCGAATGCTGGTTTTCCAGCATGACTGTTTGACAGAAGGCGGTAATTAGACTGCATTTAAAGTGTTTGTTACGCAAAAAAAAAAAGAAGAAAAATGGATCTTGCTCCATTAAAGCATGAATGACAGCACAGCATTTGTGCTGAATAATTTGATCCCTTCTATTACCTGAAATAGCTGGCTGATCCTGCCTGGTTCTGCCCTTCCCCCTGTAAACTGACCCCAGTATATCATGGCTGCTGAGCCCTGACACCGTGGTCAGTTGCTGCCGTCATCCGCAGCTATCTGCGGCTCTCCTGTATCCTCCGTCCTCCTCCCCCTCCCCTCCCTGCCTATCAGCTCTGTGTCAGGGCCCGTCCCCAGTTCCTGCTGCTGAAAAAACGTATCACGCAATCCCATGTCTTTCATAATACTAAGCGCCCTGTATATATGCTTTATTAAAAAAACGGAATTTTTGTAAAATCTTACCTGTAAAATTCCTTTCTCTGAGGCGACAGTCGCCGCCTTTTCATATTCGTCACAATGGGGTAATTGACCTTTGCTCCGTAGGAGTAGCTAGGCAACAGAATATGTCAATATTAAAGCTTTTAACATATCCCACCCCCAGGGGGTGGTCCCCTCAGTCAATACCCTCCTACTTCCTGTATCCATACCTCAGTTTCAGTAGAATAGCAGTAGAGTATACAACCAAACCCCAAAAGAGGGGCGGGGGCGGCGACTGTCGGAGGACTCAGAGAAAGGAATTTTACAGGTAAGATTTTACAAAAATTCCGTTTTCTCTTACGTCCTCCGACAGTCGCCGCCTCTTCATATTCGTCACAATGGGGACGTCCCAAAGCAGTGCAAACATGAGGGATGGGAAACGCAGCCGCGCCTAAGGCAACGCCGTCTCCACATCAGAGAAAGGAACCTTACCAAAGGAAGGAACCAGCTGGGCAGCATGAAAAAACTTGCTCAACAGAAGCAACAACCCAGGAAAAAACAAATAACCTAGGGATAAAAACACATCCCAAACAGCCAAGGGTCCAAACAAGGGACCTTAAAGAACTGCCGCACTAAGAACCTTGCGGCCAAAGGAAGCATCTGCCGATGCCTGAACATCCACCTTGTAGAATTTTGAGAAGGTGTGAACGGACGACCAAGTCGCCGCCTTACACACCTGGGCCACAGAAGCCCGATGGTGACAGGCCCAAGACGTACTCAGAGATCTGGTAGAGTGCCCCTTCACAGGCATAGGAGGAACTTTCCCCTTCAAAGCATATGCCTGTTCAATGGTCTGTCTGATCCATTTGGCGATGGTAGAAGCCGACGCCGCCATGCCCTTCCGAGGACCCTCTGGAAGGACAAATAAGAAATCCGACTTGCGAAAAGATTCAGTCGATTTCAGGTAAACCCTGATCGCCCGAACAACATCCAGGGAGTGCAAATCCACCTCCTTCGGATGTTTAGGTTTCGCGCAGAGCGAAGGCAAGACAATGCCCTCATTGAGGTGAAATTCCGAAATCCTCTTTGGAAGAAAAGAAGGGTTAGGTCGCAAGACCACCTTATCCAAGTGGAGCACCAGATACGGAGACCTGCAGGACAAAGCTGCCAGCTCCGATACTCTGCGAGCCGAAGTGATCGCAACCAAAAAGGCGACCTTCTTGGACAACAGACAACGAGATCTTCCTGATCTGTTCAAAAGGAGCACGTTGTAACACGGACAGAACAAGATTCAAGTCCCAAGGGGGCAGAGGTTCCCTCCTCGGAGGGACTAGATGTTGCACCCCTTGAACAAAAGTGCCAACCAAGGAGTTAGATGCCACAGGACGTTGAAAAGGAACGGCCAACGCAGACACCTGACCCTTGATCGTAGCCAGCGCCAAACGCTGGTCAACACCCGTCTGAAGGAAGGACAACACCCTAGACACCGAGTACGTGCAAGGGGAATACCCCCTGGACTCACACCAGGCAAAATAGGCCTTCCAAGTACGGTAATAGACCTTCCCCGAGGAAGACTTCCTCGCGTTGATCAAAGTGTGAATGACCTCAGGGGAGAGACCCCTATCCTTCAGGACCTCGGTTTCAACAGCCAGGCCGTCAAAGCCAGCGACTGTAAAGCAGGATGGAATATTGGTCCTTGAGACAGGAGATCCTCTCGAAGAGGCAGACGCCACGGGGCGTCGACCGCCAGATTCACGAGGTCTGCGTACCAGGACTGACGAGGCCAGTCCGGTGCCACAAGAATCACCGCGTGCTGTTCCGAGTTCAACCTGCGAAGGAACCTGGACAGCAGTTGAATCGGCGGAAACGCGTACATCAGTCGGTACTGATGCCACGGAGCTACCAACGCGTCTGACGCGTCTGCCCGAGGATCACGCGTCCTTGCCACGAACCTTTTCACCTTGTTGTTCAGACGAGACGCGAACAGGTCCACCTCCGGAAGACCCCACTTCGCGCATAACATCTGGAAGACATCCGGGTGGAGGGACCATTCCCCCTGGTCCAGGGTCTGGCGACTCAGATAATCCGCCTGCCAGTTCTCCACCCCCGGAATGTGAACCGCCGTTATCGCCGGGACGTGCGTCTCGGCCCAAGACAGAATGTCGGCCACCTCCCGAGCCGCTTGGGCACTCCTGGTGCCCCCTTGGTGGTTGATGTAGGCCACCGCCGTGGCATTGTCCGTCTGCACCCGAACCGGACGGCCCTGCAGCCTGTCCGTCCAACGTCGAAGGCAGAGATTTATCGCTCGCAATTCCAGAATGTTGATCGGAAGGGAAGATTCCTCCTCCGACCAAGTTCCCTGGGCGGACAGAACGCCCAGAACACCACCCCAGCCCGACAGACTGGCATCCGTGGTGACCACCGTCCATGAGAGAGGACGAAAAGACTTGCCCCCCGACACCGTCGGTGACTGGAGCCACCACAGAAGATCCCGTCTGGTGCGATGACTCAACGAAATCCGGAGATCCAGAGATTGTGGTCGCCCGTCCCACCTGGATAGGATCTCCGCTTGGAGACCCCGCGTGTGAAACTGGGCGAAGGGAATCGCCTCGAAAGCTGAGACCATCAATCCCAAACAGCGCATGCACGTCCGGATGGACGAGCACGGAACGTCCCTGAGGGACCTGACCTCTTCCTGAAGAGTCCTGAGTTTGTCGTCCGGTAGGAAGACCTTCGCCTGGACCGAGTCCAGAATCATACCCAGGTAGGGTAGACGAACCGACGGGCACAGCGTCGATTTTGGAAAGTTTATCGTCCAACCAAACTCCTGCAGAGTCTGCATCGTGATGGACAGGTCCTTCACCAGACCCTGGCTGGTCGCAGACCGAACCAGAATGTCGTCCAGATACCCCAGGACAGAGATGCCCTGGGCTCTCAACAAAGCCAGAACCGGTGCAAGCACCTTGGTGAACACCCGTGGAGCCGAAGCGAGACCAAAAGGTAGCGCCACGAATTGGTAATGATCCTCCGCAATTGCGAATCGAAGGTACCTCTGGTGACCCTCGAAAATGGGGATGTGAAGGTACGCATCCTTGAAGTCGATGGAGGCCATGAATTCCCCCGGAACCAGGGCAGCCATCACCGACCACAGGGATTCCATGCGGAACTTGCGAACCCGCACAAAGCGGTTCAGAGCCTTTAGGTCCAGAATTGGACGCACCTTGCCCTCCTTCCTGGGCACGGTGAACAGATTGGAATAGAACCCCCGCAGGTCCCGCACTGCCAGGTGCAGATCCCGCAAACGCTCCGGAGACAGTTGAAGATTTGAGGGAAAAAATCTGCTCTCTGGCCGAGAGAGAAACTCGATCTTGTAGCCAGATCGAACGATTTCCTGAACCCACCTGTCCCGAACACGGGCCAGCCAGGGTTGAAGAAAACCGAGCAAGCGTCCCCCCACCCCAGAACTGGGTGAGGGCGCCCCTTCAGGCCGCATTGTTATGGGCAGCGGATCCGGACTGGCCGGACTTCTGCTTACCTGTCCACGGCTTCTTTTGAGAGCCTTGACCTTTGAAGGGCTTGCCCTTATAATGCGACCGAAAGGTACGAAAGGACCCCTGAGAGGGTCGAAAAGAAGCATGCTTCTTACCAGGAGCAACCTTAGCCTTGTGGGATTGGGGCAAGAGCGTGCTCTTACCACCCGTGATCCCTTTTATCAGTGTATCCAAGGATTCGCCAAAAAGGCGAGATCCGGTATAGGGTAGATTAGCCAAGGTTTTTCGCGAAGATTGATCCACAGACCAACACTTCAGCCAAACCAGGCGGCGTGACAACACCGCCACGCTGTGCACACGTGCAGCCAACGGGACTATATCCAAGTCCGCATCACACAAATACATGACTCCCTGATGGATTTTATCCACCATAGCCAGCGTCGCCGGAGGGGCAGAGTCAGCCACCAGGACGCGCCGAAGTACCTGCGTCCAATTCGCGACCGCCTGAGCTGCCATAAGTGAAGCAAAAATAGCTTTTAGCATAGAACCGGTAACCGAATAAGTATGACGGGCAAGAGACTCCAGCCTCCTGTCCGTGGCATCCCGAAACACCGGGGTATCCTCAGCAGGAATCACAGTGGACTTATTCAAAACCGCCACCGCGTGATCCACCGGAGGTGGCACACACCAACGTTCATCAGTAGCGGGCGTGAAAGGATAACGCAGCTTGAACCTACTAGGCACAGCAAAAGGCTTCCGTATATTGCGCCATCGTTCACTAACAGCGCGCTGAAAATCTTCAGTGCAAGGAAAAACCTGCGATGATTTGCGTCTCCGCTGCGTCCCATAAGAGGCCAGGACAGCAGGAGGATATGGCTGATCCTGCAAATGCAGTGTTTGTTTGATAGAAGCAACCAATTCATCCATGAGTGCAAGCTCTTCAGACGAGCCAGGGGGGGAATTATCAACCCCTTCAACCTCAGCCTCCACTTCAGACCCCACAAGATCCAGGGAGGAACGGGACCCCGATAAGGAGACCCCAGCCATAGCAGCCCCATCACCATCACCCTCTAAATCAGAGGAAATTGAAACTCTGGGCCGTTTTGTGGATTGAGCAGCCACAAGCATTTGCACCTGAGCAGCAAGGTTAGCCACAACAGCAGCCAAATCACCCCCTGGGGGGGAAACAGCAGCCCCTTGGCCTCCCACCAAAGTGAGAGGAAATTTGCTTTCCTGAGAATCCATGCCCCCAAAAGTTTGCAGAAGAACAAAGGGTAACTGCCCCTTTAAAAGCGCAGCGAGCGCAGCCCACCGCGCACACACACCAGCACAAAGCCGACCCCCACAGGGAAAAGCACAAACTCAGGCAAGGATTACAGGAATAGAGAGGATAAAAACCTGGAGAGACCACTGCTGCTGCTGCCTCGATCGGTGCGCCCAGGGAAAAGGAAGTGATGCAATACAGGCCGCTCTATTAAAGCCTATGGAAGGCTACAAAAAAATGGCGACCTGCAGTGTTAGCATGAGGCCGGAGCGATCGCCGCGAAAATGGCGGCGCTTGGCGCCGAAAACGCCGCTCCCCACATACAGTGAAAACACCAGTACACGTGCAGTATATTAAAACAATGGCGGACCGCAGCAGCGGCCGCCTCATGTATGCATAAACACGATCCAATCATGCCCCGCAGCATACAGCCTGTCACACAGTAAAAAAGCAGCACACAGTCTGACACAGAAACAGTGCAGCATAGCCCCCCTCCTTGCAGCCCACAGAATGCAGCCAAGACAGATAGGGAGTCCAATAGTGTGAACAGAGGCAGGGTTACACAGTCCCAGACTGACACCCCCCAAACAGACAGGTCCCCACACAGATACACTTACCTCCTAAATGGCGTGGGGAACCCGCACAAGCGATCAAGCCACTGCACATGGGACAGGGAGAGTCGCAGCCAGGACGCAGCAGAACTGCGGTGCGAAACCGCATGGCGTCCAGTGAGGTAGCCACCTCACCATAGCATCCCTGCAGCGAACAGGGATGGGTCGTGCCAGGAAAAATACCTGACTGAACGATCGATGGCAGGCTGAGAAGACACTGGCCCACAACCTGCGACCAGGGGGGCCAGCCCGAGACCCAGCCCGCGCGATCCTCTTCATCAGAAGACCTAACTAATGCTGATAAAAGTAACAGCTAAGCAAAGAGAGAGAAAAAAACTCAAATAAAACCAAAAAAGAAGATAAAGGCTGAGACAAAATGCCCCAGCATAGACATCCAGCTACTCCTGACAAGCTAGACAATGAAACTGAGGTATGGATACAGGAAGTAGGAGGGTATTGACTGAGGGGACCACCCCCTGGGGGTGGGATATGTTAAAAGCTTTAATATTGACATATTCTGTTGCCTAGCTACTCCTACGGAGCAAAGGTCAATTACCCCATTGTGACGAATATGAAGAGGCGGCGACTGTCGGAGGACGTAAGAGAAAAAAGTTTTTTACCCAATTTTCTAGCGCGGCTCGGCGCTCACGTGGCCGAATGGCTCTCTCCTCCCGACTGACATCAGTGAGGGATTTTTGGCCCCTCCCATAAGAGGGGAGAGATAAGGTATAGAACAGCATATTTTGTAATAAGGTACATATACAGGGCACTTAGTATTATGAAAGACAGAGGATTGCGTGATAATTATTAAGTGGGTTTACAACCACTTTATTGCATTCAGGTAAAAAAATGTTGTGACTTTAGACCATGTTTAAATTTGAGTTCACCCACCTCACTTTCTTGCATTAGTCTCTGCCCTTCGGCTGCATATAGGCAGTTTGTGTCTTCCAGGAATCTTGCTTCAAATGAATCTTTGTACATCTAATTGAACCAAAGAAAATTTGTTTAGATGAATACAGTTTCACATTTATAAAAGCAAAAACAGAAAATATTAAGAAATGATGGTCAACAACAATAAACCAGAAAAGTAATGTAAATTGCCATGATTAAGCCAAACTTCAAAAAAAAGTAATCTACTTAAAATCCTTCTTTATAGGACCACCTACAGAAGGCCAGTGGCCAACAAAAAACTGTAGTCCCTTTAATCCCTCCTATTATCAGCATGCCTCAGTTTTGTAGTAGTAGTACCCAGTGCATGAGAATAAACACAAGGGGTGAAACCAGCTTCCCCCAATGGACTAAAAAAAAAAAAAAAGTTTTTTTTAGGACGAGTACAAAAAAATACTATTTTTATTCTCATCCCCCGAGGGACACAAGAAAACAGCTTTATGATGTCCAAAATCAGTCCAACTGAGGGAGATACATGGGACTGCCTGGTAGGGTGGGTCATACTCCCACCATCCCAACCCCACCTCTCCGTTTTACTCCACCTTTCCCTATGTCTTTTTCTTTTCCTTTCTATTTTGCCTTCACCTTCTTTTTTTTTATATAATGTGGTTGTACAACTTCTGTTGCTGCAAACTTCTCATTCTACCCTTGTATACATCTTAAAAATAGAAGTCATGCTCGAACATTTTAGTTTTTTGGGATTTTAAGTGCTTATGATAATAAAGGGATATTAAAACACACACTGTTTACTTTACATTAACCCTTCTCTTTCTATATATGGATGATGGCACTGTATTTAAAAAAAAAAAAAAAAACACTTTTTCCTAATTGATTTACAGCTGTCACATGACCCAACACTTTGCAGCCTGTCTGCAGAGAACATAAGCAGGAGGAGTATTTGTCCTTTGCTGCCAGTCACGTGTTAAAAATAATAGGCCTTTGGTATACAGAGTAAAAATAAAATAATATCAAACAGATTTAAATTGTCATACAAATATATGTTTTAAATTAAAGTTTTATTATTTTTTTGGCAATAACATGGTGTGGGTGGATTTCTACCAGTCACAAGCTGCATCATGCCCCTCCAGCCTGTGTCTAAGAACAGGAAGGTGAAGCCTCCTTCAACCTACATGTAATATCACCCCCGCCCCCCCCCCCCCCCCAATTTGTTTAGCTGGTTAAAGGGCACGGAGAAGAGAGGTAGGGGCTGTCATTTACTACTGTGTAGGCCTACATGTATGACTCTATAGTTACAATGGCTCCTGAGGTGAGCCAGGGAAGAAATGCCCAGCATGGAAACTCACTGAAAAATGATGCATGTGCAGAGCTGCAAACACTGCTCTGCAAAATCCCTAGCTCCATTGAGGACTTGGACAGAAGGGGGAGATAGAGAACAGCAGGATCATCCAGGTTTTTTGCAGAATACATAAAATGAATTGCATAGTGACCGGGTGAGTATGATCAGCATGTAATACAGAATTTTTTGATAATTTTTATGATTTGGGTTTAGGGACACTAACAATAAGCAACTCACATATTTGTATCTTTTATTATTGGAATCATATTGTTGTTCCTACTCTGACTTCTGGATCTATATCACACGATGTATGTTAAGGATGTTTGTAATATTTTACTTTAATGTTGGATGACTAAGAACTGCTGTAACATTTTGTAAGTGTATTCTTTTTTTTTCATGAAAATATTAATAAAGTTTAAAAAAAAAAAAAAATTGGCACAAGGCATTTTACTTACCTCCAATGTAATGTGTCCCTTGTGCTGCTCTGTCCTGGTTTAGTAAATCTTTCTCCTCCGATGCCACCCTTCTGTGATCTTTAGGTGCAGTGGAGGTAAATAGAACTAATAAAGCTGTGACAGGCACTCATCAAGAGTGCCTGACTCTGTCCACCCTTTTCGCCCAACTCCACTATTCAAAGAAGCCGGTAACATGATCTTTGAATGGAGGACAGATGGTTGAAAGGTCCGCTCCCTCTATTAACAGATCATATTTCATTTTTGGCAAAAAATTACAATAGCCAAAACTGCACATATGTGATGCTGTGAAAAGCCTTTACAGGTTGCTAATATAGAGGCAACTGTAAATAATGTTGCTTTCACTCTGACATTCGTAGCGATACCTCATATGTGTAGCGCAGTTGCTTTTTACATACAAATGGTTGCCCTAAGTTTGCATCTTCAGGCATATGATGGGTGACAAGGGTGCATTTACATTTTGTATTATTTTATTTAACATTTTTTTCATTAAATCGTATTGCTATTACAAGAGGAATAATAAGGGGCCTTCTCACTATTGTAAAAGTGATCTGGCAGCTTTAGAGCTGTCTGGATCACGTTTACTGAAAATCTGACTACAGTACCAGCAGAACAAATAATAGCAAGCTCATTGCTGTAGCTGCTGCCACGTGCTTATGTTACCCACAAAATGGTCTTCTTTAATTTGGGGGTAATAAAAGTAGACTGCAAATCCTTGAGAGCAAGCTCATCAGTTACAGACTGGATCCATTCAGAATCAGTCTCTGTGGCTGATGGCTCAAAAACTGCCAAAAGTATGGGTAAAATCAGCAGGGGGATGCAGGGGATGGTGTGGGAGCACGCTTGTGGCCTCTGCAGTCAGAGTCGGCAAACAACTAGGTGATTTATGTCGTAAGGTCTTGTATCTTACATAGTAAAACCTTGCAAAGTAAAAACATCAGCCGAAAGGACAGACACCCAACGGAGCTAAAGAAAACCCAATGACAGAGTATACTATAGGAACAGAAGGCAACATGATTCCAGTCTGCAGACATCGGCACAATAAGTAGGTATGCTGCAAGCAGACTCAGAGTGAGAGTAAGATGTAGGACAAAAACGACCTGTCATGAGTCATGAGGTGGAAGGCAACATAAGAATCAGGGTACGAAGCAAAACCTCAGTACAAGAAACCAAAGCTCCGCATAACGCTTTGAAAGCAGGAACAACAGTGAGAAAATGCTATCTCGAAGCTACATGACAGAAAAGAGTGTTACCCCATCCAGGATGGAAACCGGCAGTAAAATAGGGAATTTCAAGGTGCCCAGCTATTTGAGACAGTGAGGTAGCTTAGGCTGCTTGGTCCAACAAACCAATTAAAAGAGTTAAGTATTCAGATACAAATGTTGAGGCAACACCAGCAGCTATGAACCTGGAAAGTGCTCAACCGCCAGAGTTTGAAAAGTGACAAACCCGGAACCCTGTGACCTTAAGTCATTTTCAGGCTGTTCCCACAACATTCAGCCCAGCGAGGTCCAGACACAGCAACCGAAAAGCCAGGCTGAGGACAGCTGCAATTGAAGGGACAAGCTTGAGTAGAAATGGGGGAAGAGCCTTGATGGAAGAAGAAAAGCTTTGAAAGATAAGAAAAATGGCGCTAACAAAAATAGGTTAGACTTCCCTATAGCTAAAGAGAAGACATTCATCCTTCTCAGACACTAGTAAAAAAAAAAACAGGTATGCTGGTATTAGGAGGGGTTATCCTGTGTTGGCCTTCATGTTTTTTTGCTAATGTCCTATACTCCCATAAGTGGCAGTATAAGCTGAAGGTGAAATAATTCCTCCTATGTCCCTCAATAGACAAGAAAGACATGTCTTTGTTGTTAGCAGTAATAAACCCCAAACGTAACACAGCTCTTTACATTAAAGTTCCACCCAAATTTTTATGTGCCCCCAATCTTTACATTTTGATGCAGTTTTTTACTTGGGAGCACAGCAGAAGAGCCACTGGAACTGTGCACAGCTGCTGCATGCACGGTACGGGGCTGCTGGTGCTGTCTTGCTACCACATGTGCATTAGGTACCACTGTCTTTCCGTAACATGGTGCATGCGTACATGCGATGCCCAGGCACAGCGCAAGATTTCAGAAAGACAGCTGCCCTACTGCAAATGCGCTGGTGAGATAGCTACATTAATTTATTTGTTGTAGTTTATAATCTATTAGGGTTTATTATTACTTTATTGCTAAGCTATATTTCCATAATATGTATTAATATTTGTGTTAAGGGGAATCTTTAGAATCAACATTTGGAGGAAAGAGAGTAGTCTTAATAAAATAGGTTGACATGTGAGCAGATCTGACTATTAAAGCGTTTGTAAAGGCACACTTTTTTTTTTTTTTTTTTAAATTAAAATAACAAACATGTTCTACTTTCCTGCTCTGTGCAATAGTATTGCACAGAGCAGCCCCAAACCTCCTCTTCTTGGGCCCCCTGCTGGCACTCTTGGCACCACCTCTTCTCTGAATGCACCCATAGCCAGCAGCTTGCTATCGGGGCACTCATGCGGGCTTGCTTCTGAGCTGGGATGTATGCGTCTATTGACAGACACAGCACAGCTCCGCACCAGCTCTCTGTTCACAGGATTTGACTGATAGCAGCAGGAGGCAAAGACTACCACTGCCTCAGTAAAACCTGTGAGAGCGGGAAGACAGGAGAGAAGACTGGCAGACGTGCACAGCAATGGATCCATCTAAAATGCAGGGGAAGAAAGGAGGGAGCACAACAAATGCAAAGACATTTTTTACCTTAATGCGGGTAAGGTAAAAAAACATTTCAACTTTAGGACCTCTTTAAGATCCAACAAGCCTACTATACGGCATTGTCTGAAGTGGAAAGAAACCACTAGAAATCTTTACGCGCAAACTTCGGCTTATGGCGACTTGTTTATCTATGGGCAACTCCCGTAGGCTTTTAACAAACAGATGTATACACTAACTCTTTATTAGCAGAGTTGTTAGACTCTAGTAGTTAGAAAAAGCTGTTCACTCACTTGTAAGTCAGACAGCATTGCAAGTAAACTTCTCAACAAGCTTCGGTCCACAGCTTCCCCAGAACGCTCTCTCTCAATGAGAAGGAGGATGCCTTCAATTGTCTTTGTCTGAACTAGTTTGTCACTTATAACATGACAGCGAAAAAGCTCCAAACCCATATCCCTGAACAAATACAAAAAAAAGGAATATATTTGTATGTACATGCATCAGTATTCCAAGTACACTACATAACTAAATCATCTGTTCAATCCATGCGATATTAATTGCATATCAAAATTATAACATACACTATTGTCAAAAGTATTGGGACACCTGCCTTTATACACACATGAACTTTAAGGACATCCCAGTCTTAGTCCATAGGGTTCAATATTGAGTTGGCCCACCCTTTGCAGCTAGAACAGCTTCAACTCCTCTAGGAAGGCTGTCCACAAGGTTTAGGAGTGTGTCTATGCGAATGTTTGACCATTCTTCCAGAAGCGCATTTGTGAGGTCAGGCACTGATGTTGGACGAGCCTCGCAGTCTCTGCTCATCCCAAAGGTGTTAGATAGGGTGGAGGTCAGGACTCTGTGCAGGCCAGTCAAGTTCCTCCACCCCAAACTCACTCATCCATGTGCGTGTAAAGGCAGGCAATCCAATACTTTTGACAATACAGTGTATGATGGGCCAAAACTTGCATCACAGTGTTGAGAAAACCCTTATTTCAAAAATTGTGACTTTAATGATATGTTGTTGGGACACTGGGCAGGAATCACACTGCATGACATGTTTTAATCAAAGGAAGCTACTCTCACTATCAATGCTCAATAGAGTTTTCTTTACAAAAAGTTACAAATCGTTCAGGATATCCATTCACAATATTGATAGGATTTACTTCTCCGGATTAACCTGCAATTCCTATTTTACATGCAAGATCTATATAACCCACCCACGTTCTCTGAAAGGAATTTGTTTTGAAATTTTTACAAGCCACAAAAGATTCTTTGTGGTCACAGTAGATGCAATGATATTAATACATTTGGACCTCTACCGTCTAAAAAAGCAGGCGGAGTTTCTGCCAAACACATAGAGAAAAGAGCAAGCTATTAGAAGTTATAAAGAATCATTACCATGTCTAAGATAAAACTAGCAAACAATTTTAATTTGCATTTGTGAGATTTCTCACATTTTACCCACTCAAAGATATAAAGAAAATTAAAACGTGTTCTAATCTGGTACCATTAAAATCCCAATTTGTGGGTATGGGTTTTCAATATGTTATTCTGGGGATGTAAGAACCAAAGAGTTTAGGTACCTTTCTATTTTTTAGGATGAAGACTAAATTCATTTGGTAATTTTGCTTCAGTTTACACACTTACCATATGGAGGGAAGCACGGAATTTTGAAGAACATAAGTTCGATCCAAGAATAGGAAAATGCCTCGGATCATGATCTAAAGAAACATTTTTAATAGGAATTAATCCACACAACATAATTACAATATACAAATATAGATTTAAATCATTAACAGATATAAAGCAAACAATGTCCACCCAAAGTTAAATGTAACTGTAAATATTATTTTTTTTTTTAATTAAAACATGTTATACTTGCATGCTCTGTTCAATGGTTTTGCACAGAGGTTTCTTACCTACTCTTCTAGAGTCCCCTGGCCACGCCCCCCCCTCCCCCATTTCCAAGGATTTGACTGGCAGTGTATCCTGCAAATGCAGAAAGAGAGGAGAGCGGAGCTGCCAGCAGGGATCAATATAGGATTTAAATAAATGTGTAGGCCGGGGGGGAATTAGGGAGTAAACAGGCAGTGGAAGTTTTTATTACCTTAATGCAGAGAATGCATTAAAGTGGTTCTAAAGTAAAGTTTTTTTTTCCTTATTGCAGTCCCTGCATTATGGTAAAAAAAAAAAAATGTAGCACTTGCTCAGCACCCATCCCCCAAAACACTTACCTGGAACCTCCCTCGGTCCAGCGGTGTTCCTACTGTCAGCTGCTGATCTCTCTTTCTGCATTCCCAAAACACACAGAGCGGTCAGACAAATCCTGTAAAGAGGGAGCAGGGGGCATGGCCAAGCTGCACTGTGTGTGTCTATGGAGGCACACTGCCTGGCTTGATAGCGCACCTGCATGTGTGCCCGCATAGTTTACAGCTTGCTATGGGGGCACACTAAGGAGAGGAGGAGCAGAAAGAGCCAGCGGGGGACTCAAGAAGAGGAGGAATGGGGCTGCTCAGCAGGTAAGTATAACATGTTAATATTTTAATTAAACAAAATTGCTTTTACAACCACTTTAAAAAGGAGGGAAAAAAAAAACTTTTGAGTTTAGAATCACTTAAACAAAAGCACTGCTAATCACAGATTAAGGAAAAAAGTTGCTGTAAAATTGGCACGTGTGCTTTTGTTTTTTAATTTTCTGAAAAAACGATGCACTTAGAACTAGTATTGAAGAGAAAATTACAATATTTGACTTGCATGTAAAATCGTCTTTATGGAGTGCAGTTAAGGACGCAGGCTTCCATTAATCAAGACCATGGTTTATATGATGCCACCATTCAGGTAAGGTAACTGGTATACAAAGTTGTTAGGACAGCCCATAAAAAAAAAGTGTCCTGCTCCCAGCAAACCTTAAGTTTTTTTAGCAAGCAAATTGAGGAAAAGGTGTCTGTACAGAGGAGAGGGAAGCTTGTGTCCTGTACGCCAAAAAAAGGTATTTCCATGGTAAAATAAAAACCCTACTTTCTTAATCCTACAGTATGGAACACAGACTTCCATTAATCAATGCAAAGGGATGTCCCCAAGAAATACAAAGTGCAAATGAAGCTTCAAGGGGGGCCTCTAACCTTTTTTTAACTAGGTATTTAAATACTGAGACATTCCAAACAGAAAATGTCAGGGATGTGTTGAGTCCGGAAACAGCTGGATACGCCACTGGAATTGATTACTTTTTGTGGTAAGCCTCCTCAACTAGGTACTGCTGAGCAAACCTCTTGGGAGAGGCATACACTGTCTGGCTTTGTATTAGTGAGTTAATCAGAAAATACTTTTCAGGGAATTGGCAAGCAATCCCATGCTGGTCATCTTAGATCCAGAAGGTGGGGATAACTGTAATCTCAAACAGGAGTATACCTTGTCCGCCATAAACTTAAAGTGTTACTAAAGTCTCAATTTTTTTCTTTTGCTAAACATAACAAACATGTTTTACTTACCTGCTCTATGCAATAATTTTTCACAGAGCAGCCCTGATCATCCTCTTCTCGGGTCCCACTTCGGTGCTCCTGGCCCCTCCCTCCTGTTGAGTGCCCCCACAGCAAGCAGATTGCTACGGGGGCACTTGAACAGAGCTGCAGCTCCCTGTGTCCATTCAGACATGGGACTGTGGCTCAGCTTGCCCCCTCTCTCTCCTCATTGGCTCACTGACTTTGAATGACAGCAGCGGGAGCCAATGGTGCTTCGTTGCCGTCTCCCTTATGAGGAGGGAGAGTCCGGGGCAGCCAAGTCTCTCGTGCAATATCGCTGGATAGAGGTGGGCTCAGGCAAGTATTAGGGGGGCTAAGGGGGGAGCTGCTCACAGAAGGCTTTTTATCTTAATGCATTGAATGCATTAAGATAAAAAAAACTTCTACTTTTAGAACCACTTTAATGGTTTATTTCAGCTTGGGAGGATTGAGAGCAACTGTCCAACCCCTCTGCGCTATGGAAGCAGGGACCCAGGGGTCCAGGGACTACCCACAGGATGTGTGGGGTTCTCCACAACCAAGTGGCTTAGCCCCAGACTCACAACTCCAGGGCTCTGGCTCCTTCTCAGAAGACTAACACCAGGTGGAAATTCCTAGCTTTAGGAGGCTATACCTCCTCCTCCATGAAGGGGCTTCAGGGATTGGGTCACACTGTTGCAGATCCCCAATTCCATAGACCAGTAGAGCACCCCGCTTCTAACTGTACCTCACTATACTATTGTGCCAAAGGTGAGTTTCAATTCAAGGTTTGATGTTGAAGGCAATGTTAAAGGGTGGCCCAATATCTTCATGTGGCAGGATCCAGGTACAGGCCCTGAGGCTGCTGCCAAGGAGCACAGATCTGGAAACTCCAGGACACAGCCAGTAGCTGTAGGTGCAGCTTGGTTGAGAAAGGAATTTCTCACTGCGAACTTCAGCAAGGAATTTTAAATCTTCAGGTAGGATTAGGAATTGTAAACCAGAAACTTTCTCCCAGTAGAGAGAAGCTGCAAAAAATTGAGGAATGCTGGGAAAAGGAGGGGTTAAATGGGCTGCCTAACCGTTAGGTTTCTCAGTGTCCTCATCTGAAGGATGTGAAGGATGGAAGCCTGTGTCCTGTACTCTAGAAATCATTTTGTTTTCCAACTTACACAAATATTTTATGACAAAGGGTTATCAGTAAAGTACTGATTTGTACTAAATACACACTGCGCTGATAACCCTTTGTCATACAATAATTGGATATGTAGGAATCAAACAGATATGAAACATCAGTTTAAAAATGATAAACTTTTTTTTAGCTCAAGCTGAAATTTACACCAAAAAGCAAAAAAGAGTTATAGCTGTGATTGATCCCCCTTCCCTATACATAGCTTTATCCAAACTTTGAGTGAGAGGCAGCTTTACCTGGAAGAAAACAACTGCTGTGCTAGTTTGGATGGAGATCAGTAGGGAGGGGAATCAATCACAGCTATGACTTTTTCAACTCATTCACTTTTGGGTGTAAATTTATAGCTTAAGCTACCAAGCTCTCTAAACAGATTTTGCATTTTTCCTTTTTTTTTTTTTTAACAGAGTTCCAGGAATAGGTGAAAATGAACCTAAAGTCCTAAAGCAATTTTTTATATTATATATATATATATATATATATATATAAAAAATCTAAATTATGTCTGATTGTTTTATTGATTTTCTTAGAGGTTGACCACCTCTTTAGGTCAAATAAAATCCCCTGAAAAAGTGGCCTAATTTTTGGAGGAAACGGGGGAAGAACAGAACATTGCATATTTAGAGGGATGCCAAGAAGGTTCCTTTCCTAATTACCCTAAGGGCTCAAATACTGTATATTTCTTGTCAAATGCAGCTTTTTCAATTTTAAAGCAGAGCTGCTCAAACACCTGTTCCAACTGAAACACAGTATTTGACAAGAAAAGGATGCATTTGACCTGCTCTGCCTGCAGTTTACCTGCACTTCAATATGAGCTGCTACGATTAAAGAAATGCAATGAAAAGCAGGTCAAGCACAGACTCTTCACTACTCCATTGTAGTCAATGAGATTATGCTGACCTTCTTTTGATGCAGGTCAAGTTTTTTTAAGTAATTTACATGAGCCCTTAGACTGCTTGTGTGGTGAAAATTAAGTCAAAATCTCCAACTTGGCAGTCAGTTTATAAAGGAACGTGGCAAGGGTTGCATCACTTCTTTTTATATATCTTTTAATAGATAGTTAAAGTAGAACTAAAGGAAATTTTTTTTCCCATTTCGGATAGAGCACGGGAGGGTTATAAACCCTGTCAATTTTTTTTTTTTTTTTTTCACCATCTGCATCCCATTGTGGAGATTTCCCTTCACTTCCTGTCCCATAGCCAAACAGGAAGGGAGAGAAAATCCCTGCAAATTAAGGGAATTTCTTTGCGACTCCCAGGTCACCATAACTAGTGTCCCCATTGGAAGATTTATCCATTACTTTTCTGGGGACAATCCAAAATGTGGGATTTTTTCCTTTACTTTTACATTCATTAATGTTAAACAGGATAAACAGAAAGGGTGAATCTCCAGAATGGGGTGCAGACAGCAATACAAACTGACAAATGTTGTAATCCATCTCCACTCTATCCAAAACTAAAAAAAGTTTTGCCTATAGTTATACTTTAAAGCTGCATTCCATGCAGGTAAAAAAAAGGTTTTTACCCTTTTATTGCATGAGGTTCCACTGCAATAGAGTCTCCCCCCCCCCCCCCCCCCCCCGAGTTTAGCTTTAACAAACTGTCAGAATAATGGGTTTATTTAGATTATGTTTTAAATACTTTGTACAGGTAACAAAAAAGGAATGTTTGTTTTAAATGCTACAAAAATACAAAATTTCAGTAATCTGTTTTACAGTGTTTTCTCCCAACCTGTATACAAATTTAAAATATGCAAATAATAATATGCATTAGGAGAAACACACAACTTACCATTTGTCTACAATGATCTTCCCAGCACAGGTTAACCTTTTTTAAAAATAAAAAGCTATCAAGAGATTCTGTGCAATATTAAATGGATTAAGGAAATTTACTGTTAAATAATGCATTTAAATACATTGCATTGTATTTATTGTTAAATACATAATAGATGAGATTTTAGAAGTAGATTTATTTTAGATGAATAAAACAAAAAGAAAAATGAGCACATCATACCTGTAAGGACTGTTGCAACTTAAAGCGGAAGTACAGCCTAACACCTTAAATTCTTCCCTGCAATCAATGTGAGTGGAGTTCAGCCTTATGTGTCAAAATGAAAAAAATCCCAGTCTTTATCCCTTCATTTTGCAGTTTTAAGTGCGGTCACATGACTTCAATTCCTCTTCCTGCCGATTCCAAGAGCAGCAAGTGGGTGTGGTTACTCAAAGCCAGTGACATCACTTCCAGGGAGGGGCACTGCTCATGTGTAGACAGTGGGCGTATACAGGATGGGAGGAGCTGATCATAGGTACCTGCCCAGTGTTCTCTCATCAGTAAGGATGCATTGTACATCCTAATTCATGGTAAAATTAAGAAATAAAAAAAGACCCATCCACACAGAACACAGTGTATACATATATACAGTACAGCTGTGCTGGGGGGGGGGGGGCACATATACAGTACAGCTGTGCTGGGGGGGGGGCACATATACAGTACAGCTGTGCTGGGGGTGGGGCACATATACAGTACAGCTGTGCTGGGGGGGGGGGGGGGGGGGGGGGGGGCACATATACAGTATAGCTTTGCTGGGGGGGCACATATACAGCATAGCTGTGCTGGGGGGGGGGCATTTACAGTATAGCTGTGCTGGGGGGGGGGCATTTACAGTATAGCTGTGCTGGGGGGCACATATACAATATAGCTGTGCTGGGAGGGGCACAAATACAGTATAGCTGTGCTGGGGCGGGCACATATACAGCATAGCTGTGCTGGGGGGGGGCACATGTACAGTATAGCTGTGCTGGGGGGGCACGTGTACAGTATAGCTGTGCTGGGGGGGCACGTGTACAGTATAGCTGTGCTGGGGGGGCACGTGTACAGTATAGCTGTGCTGGGGGGGCACGTGTACAGTATAGCTGTGCTGGGGGGGCACGTGTACAGTATAGCTGTGCTGGGGGGGCACATATACAATATAGCTGTGCTGGGAGGGGCACAAATACAGTATAGCTGTGCTGGGGCGGGCACATATACAGCATAGCTGTGCTGGGGGGGGGCACATGTACAGTATAGCTGTGCTGGGGGGGGGCACATGTACAGTATAGCTGTGCTGGGGGGGCACGTGTACAGTATAGCTGTGCTGGGGGGGCACGTGTACAGTATAGCTGTGCTGGGGGGGCACGTGTACAGTATAGCTGTGCTGGGGGGGGGGGGTGGGCACATATACACTATAGCTGTGCTGAGATTTGAATGAAGACTATCATAGGAGAAGGAAGCCGGATACGGGACGGGGGACTGTCAGTGTAGCTAGAAGTGCTCTGGGGTCTCAGCTCACAGTCTAGAATGATCATAGTACAGGCAATCACACTAAGTCTACGTTTCCACTATTGCGACTTGTCATGCGACTTTGTACATCACAGCCCATTGATTTCAATGGCAATAATTCCCATCTATGCGACTTTGAATAGGTACCTGCACTACTTTGATGCAACGAGTGTAAAGTTAGATCAAAGTCACATTAAAGTCGCACTCTAAATCGCAATAGTGGAAACTTAGACTAAAGCTTCGTTTCCCGTACTGTGACTGGTCATGCGACTTTGGACACACAATGTTGCAAGACAAGTCACAGTTTATTGATTTCAATGGCACTCAGCGACCTTGAAAAAGGTACCTGCACTTTCATGCAAGGTTTGATGCGACTATGATCCAGAGAGTGTAAAGTTGGATCAAAGCTGCACTCAAAGTCGCGCTCTAGCCTAGTGGCTATGTTTCCACTAGTGCGACTCTTAAGTTGTGCGATTTAGAATGCGAGTTTAATTGCAGCTGTGATCCAACTCTAAACTCTCTGGATCAAAGTCACATCAAAGTAGTGCAGACACCTTTTCAAAGTCGCTGATTTTCAAAGTCGCATAGATGGGAACAGATGCCATTGAAAGCAATGGACTGTGACTTGTCATGCGACTATTTTTCAAAAATTACATGACAAGTCACACTAGTGGAAACAGAGCCTTAACCACTTACCGCAAACTGACGTATATATACGTCGGCAGACATTGCGGGGGTATACCGGGATGATGCCTCTAGCTAAAGGCACCATCCCGGTACCGTGATTAACAGCCGACGGTCGGCTTTCCGTCAGTAACGACCGATGCGGCTCGGGAGCAGCTCGATCATTATCCGGGTGAGCAGGAGGGGACGCCCCCCCCCTCCCGCCGCCTTCTGCGACTTTGCTCGAGGCTCACGTCCGCCGGCTGGATGGAGTTCCGATCAAAGCCTGAAACGGCTTCGATCGGGTCTCCGATGACGTAACCCGGAGGCGGCGTCCATGACGTCACTTCTGGGTTACTCTGCTACAAAAGGCGGCAGATTTAAAAAACGGCTGTATGCAAAAATGCCGTTTTCGGCGTTTTGCATACAGGGAAGTGTAGTGGAGGGGTCTAGGGTCTTTTAGACCCTCGATCCCTCCATAAAGAGTACCTGTCACTGCATATTGGTGTCACAAGGGATGTTTACATTGCTTGTGACAGCAATAAAAGTGATCAGATTTTTTTTTTTTTAAAAACTGTAATAAAGTAAAAAAAAACAAATAAAATAAATAGGAAAAAAAAAAAAAAATATGTTAGCCGCCCCCGTCACCGTTAGCTCGCGCACGAAAAAAAACGTATACGGAAGTCGAGCCACGAATGAAATCGCTGTTCAAACCACACGTGAGGTATCGCTGCGATCGCCAGAGCGTGAGCAATAATTTAAAAAAAAGAGCTACACTCTAACTCTAAACTGGTAACCGTTAAATAAATTTAAAGCACGCCTATTGAGATCTCGATTGACCGTAGTTTGTCGCCATCCCACGGGTGTGCGCAATTTTAAACCGCAACATGTTGGGTATCCATTTACTCGGCGTGACATCATCTTTCACAAACAAAAAAAAAAATGGGCTAACTTTACTGTTTAGTATTTTTTAAATGCAGTGAAATGTGATTTTTCAAAAATTTTCCAAAAAAAAGGCGTTTTAAAGACCGCTGCGCAAATACCGCGTGACAAAAAATATTGCAATGACTGACATTTTATTCTCCAGAGTCTTTGCTAAAAACTATATATATATATATATATATATATATATATATATATAATGGTTGGGGGTTCCAAGTAGTTTTCTAGGAAAAAAATACTGATTTTAACTTGTAAAACAAAAAGTGTCCGAAATAGGGCTGGGGCTTAAGTGGTTAAACTCATTACTCACATGTAATGAGCAATAGAAATCGACTTGTATCCTTCTAAACTTTCAAAAATGTTGCTTTGTATCTTATTTTTTTCCATATATTGTGCTGGTCACGTGACCCCCCCTTCCTTCCTCTCCCTCTCTCAGGCTCCATTCACACCTGGGCGTTTTCAGCTCCAAAAACGCTCAAAAGAAACGCTTCCAAAACGCCCAACAAGTAAAACCCCATTCATTTAAATGGCCCCTGTTCACATCTGAGCGTTTTGCAAAACGCCTGTAGCTGAAAAAAGTACATGAGCTTCTTTTTGGGCTGATTACCAGCGTTTTTGATAGATGCCAATGAAAAACGCCTGAAAAAGTCGCGGTAAAATCGCGGTAAAAAAACGCTACGCTCAAGTGTGAATGCAGCCTCAGGAGAAGCAGCTAGCCTAAACAAGGCTATGAAGACAGGAGGAGAACACAGTGAAGGATAGGAGGGATGAGGGTGGGGCCTGGCAGGTCTAGGCATGCCTGTCTAAGAAAGACCGACAACCTTTTCAGGAAGTGAAAGACAGCTTAGCAAATTCAGATAAAGGGAGAAAGCGTTGTCAGTAAAGAACAGGAAGAAGCTGTTTGTAGTCCAGCTTTCAGAATACAATGACACAGTGGGGTGGATTCCTGCATTCACCTTGAATGTGTGGCTGGGGGAAATCAGTTCAGATTTTTTCATTCAGCCAGCAGGCTTTAGACTACCTCGTCTAAGTAGACAAAGGAAACCTACTTACAGAACAATAAAATGTAAGAAGATGCTGGATGTACAAATTTGTATATGAAACATAGAAAGTATGTTAATCCTCATTCAAAAAATTGCATACCAGGATGGAAAAAGAAAAAAAAAAAAAAGAAGGTTAATCACTTTAGCCCCGGAGGATTTGGCTGTTCAAGGACCAGGCCCTATTTTGCGAAGCGGCACTGCGTGAATTTAACGGACAATTGAGGGTTGACACTGCACCTAAACAAAATTGACGTCCTTTTTTTTCCCCACAAATAGAGCTTTCTTCTGGTGGTATTTGATCACCTGTGCGATTTTTATTTTTTGTGCTATAAACAAAAAAATAGCGACAATTTTGAAAAAAATATTTTTCACATTCTTTTTATATGAAATTCTCAAAAAAAAAAAAAAAAGTAAAAATCAAAATTTTTTAACAATTTAGGCCAATTTGTTTTCTGCTACATATTTTTTGGGAAAAAAAAAAAAATAAAAAAATCGCAATAAGCGTATTTTGATTGGTTTGCGCAAAAGTTATTGTGTTTACTAACTACGGGAAAGATTTATGTCATTTTTATTGTTTTTTTTTTTTTACTAGTAATGGCGGCGATCTGCGATTTTTTTGCGGGACTGCGACATTGCGGTGGAAAGATCGGACCCCTGACATTTTTTACACTTTTGGGGGTACCAGTGTCATTACAAAAGTAAACAGTGCTAAAAATATGCACTGTTACTGTAAAAACGACACTGGTAAGGAAGGGGTTAACAGTATGGGTAATCAAGGGGTTAAATGCATCCCTGGGGGCGTGATTCTAACTGTCAGGGGGCGTGGCTTGTGAAGTCATCACAGAGACATGCGATTCTATATAGCAGGATCACATAGCCTTTGAGATCACTTCAGGGAGAATGACGGACTGCTGTGTTTACATCAGCCGTCCGTCCTTCTCTGTCAGCGGGGGGAAATCGCGAGTGGCCGGCGGCCATCAGAGCAGCCTGTCACACGTACTGGCTCCCCGGCGCGCTCGCCCCCTAGAGTCTCCTGAGCCAATAAAGTAGTGCTACGTCGGGCTGCCTGCCGCAGTAAATCTGCGGTTGGCGGCCATTAATTATGGAAACCTGCAAACATTGGGTGGATTTATTAAAACTTGAGAGTGCAAAAATGGTGCGGCTCTGCACAGAAACCAATCAGCTTCCAGGCTTTTTGTCAAAGCTTAATTGAAGAAGCTAAAGTTAGACGCTGATTAGCAACCATGCACATGCAGATTTTGCACTCTCCAGTTTAAGTAAATCATCCCCAATGAATCACTGTACAGCTCAGAATAAGTGTTTATTGACAGATGCCTCGGTCTGTTTCTACCCACATACACGTGTTCACAAACACACAGATCTGGTCTTCTGATGCCAAAGCTAAATAGTCAAACTGATCCATGAAAGAGCACATTCTGACGATAGTTTCCTCAACATATTTTTGTTTCGATTTGTTTCCATTATATAAAGGATATTCCCTGAATTGATGGATCTGAGCCTTCATATGCTCCTCACATACTTGGCGCAGCTGTTTGTACAGTGTGTGAGACACTTTGGAGGAACACAAGTTTTCCACAGCCTAGAAATAAAAAAAAAAGTTCATCAGTTTTACTTGATAACATACCTTATACATTTATTGTTATTACAGGAGCTCTTTAATATGTATACATGCAAACACAAAGAATAAGAAAAAACACAATTTATTCCTAATGCATGGAACATTTGAAACAATGAATTGAAACCCAGGTTCATCAGCCAGCCATCTTAATAAAAGCAAACAGTCCTTTTATTTCCGAATAGCAGGCGAACAGAAAACAGCTTATCCTCAGCCAATAAAAATAGTCCATCAACTTAAGATACAAAAATAAAGGGTGTTGTCACACAGACCCATTAACAGGGCAAATCAACCGTGGAGGTTGGCCTATCCCCCAAAATATATACAAAAACAAAATACAGAGAAAGTAGGGGTTTTATGGCCAGTTGGGAGAAGGAAGACCAGGAAACAGCCACTTAAAATTAAATAATTTATTAATATATGTAAAAGAGTTTAGTGTATAGCTGAGGGATACACAGACAAGAAAAAGAAATCCCTCATGTATTCACCAATATGTTAAAAAACAGCAGCACAGAAATATATCCCTAGTAGGGAACAATACATGCTTCAGGCTGATGTTGATGTTCGGTTTGAAGGTCCCAATGAGCCAACGCGTTTCGAATCAGGCTTCGTCAGGGCCAGAGAGACCGAGCAATACCAATATTTCTTGCTGCGTGTGGAGGTATTGATAGCAGGCAGGAAAACCCAGTCCCTATGATAGAATGTAGGTTTGTGGTAACGGCTGTGGGAACAGAACAGTATCCGTAATATTTCTTCAAGTGATATGGAGCCCCCGTCTTGTAGTAGCGATCGCTAGAGTATATACCTCATGTAGAGGTTTCTCCCCCTTTCCCGACTCAAGAAACCAGAGGAACACCGTAATATGGCTCCTTAGCTTTATAGTCCATTTTTTGCCCTAGGACGCAATCATCCAACCCATATTTGGGGTCCACCTCTTAGGGGGTAGAGGACATGCCAAACGGTGCAGAAATATACTTCAGTATAGTCCAAAAGGGGGTATGGAGGCAGGATAATGAATGGTTTAAGTTAAAAACCATTCCAAGCCATGATATCTATTCATGACGGTAGGGGTAACCTTGGGGTTAATGGTTCTCCGTGTGTCCTGCAAGGCTAATAAGGTGGACCCCAAATATGGGTTGCCTTCAAAGCCTTCACAGCGTTGACTTCCTCGGTAACGCGTATGGGTGCAGAGCCTGCGTACCTGACACTGCATCTCTTCCGAGTCTGAAAGCATGCACCGCAGAGTGCTGTGTTTGTGAGTACCGCTTTCATTCAATAAATTGCCAGAGCTTTCAAAAACAGAGAACACTAGATCTCCTTCTTTTCCCTTATGTGCCTTATCGTTTTTGGACGATGAGAGATTGTATACAGCTGTCCTCCACGAGTCTCCTGAGTAAAGGATATCGGGCTGGTATTGACCCGTGTATCCGGGTCTGTCAGTGAGGTGAGAGGCCAATCTGTCTGGTGAAGGGATCCTTTTCACACACAGTGGTGTTTTCTATTTGGAAATCGGATATAATATATGGACTGTTTTTTGGCACTGTTATTTTGAGCATTCACTTATGGACACTTATTGTTTGCACATATCTATGCACTGTTTTATATTTATATTTATGATTCATACCATATACTGTATATTTTTTGAATATTTCAGTTTAGCTGGCGCATCACTATATTAAGTTGTATGGTTTCTATTTGTGAGGTATTGGCACAATCAAGTGATTGCAGCCGGATTGGTGCACAGATGGTAGCACTTTCACGCACATATTTTGTTGTGACATCACAGTGATTTTATGTTTAATATTGATCATTATTTGCACTGATAGTATTTTTCACATACAGACTAACACAGTTTCCCTAATTGGTTCAAAGGGGTGGCTTCCGCAAAGACAGCCAAGACCAAGTTCAAGTCCCAAGGACACAAGGGTGGTTTGACAGGCAGGACTGTCTGCGTTACACCTTGCATGAAGTGCGCACTAAGGAGTGATAGACAACAGACTCTGGAAAATAAAAGGATAGAGACAAAATCTGACCCCTAATGGCACTTAAAGGCCATTTTAATTTCCCCTCCCGATTAGAGAATGGAAAAAATTCCCACTCACATATTTCCACAGGTACCACTTCCTGGCTTCACACCAGGCTTTTACATTAAGATTTCTAAGTCCTGTAATGGAAGCTCCCTGAAGCCGGCTTCTTGGCACTCAACAGTGCAGAGATAACAGGATCCAAAACCATAGGTCTGACCAGGCTGAAAGTGTCCAAGGAGCGTCCACTGCCAGATTTACTATGTCAGTGTACCTAGCTCTCCTGGGCTAGGCCGGCTAACAGTATTATCAGTGTTACCACCTCCCGGATTCTTCACAAAAGACGCAGAAGTAGTTAAATCCCAGGGAAGGCATAGATTAGGGAGAACTGGTCCCTAAGATGTTACCAGTGGGACTCTTGTCCTGAACACAACCTGTCCAACTTAGATCCACCTCCGGAGTTCCCCCAACACTGGCAGATTGCCGAGAACATCTCAGGATTAAGGGACCACTGTCATCTTGATATTAGTCGGTGACAGGGAAAAACCCCCTGCCAGTTTTCTATACCTGGAATATGTACTGTCGCCAGAGATGGCACATGCTATTCACCTTTCTGAGCTGCACGACTCCTGGTGCCACCCTGGTAGTTGATATATGCTACTGCAGTGGCATTATAGGACTGAACACTAACCACAAACCCATGCAACTGGTTCATCCTATAGTCCAGAGCAAGGTGTACTGCCTGAAGTTCCAAGATATTGATAGGCAGGAACCAGAGAGACTGACATCAGTAGTTAGTATCTTCCATATCATTGGAAGGAAAAATTTCCTTTTATCCAGATTCTGAAAAATCAACCATCAGTTCAAGCTCTGCAATACCCCAAAGACGGAGCCTGCTGGTAATCACATGCTTGAACCTTCATGTTCCAGACAAGAATGTTCCTCTTCAAGAATGTTCCTCTTCAAAAGACCTGGGAGTGGAACTGCACATAGGGAACAGCTTCAACGTGGATACCATTTTCTCATGCAGAGAGAGATCAAAGGATTTTGCTTCTTATATTTTGCTTTAACCTGGAACCGACTGCTCCCTGAGCCAAAGATCGTTGCGGTATCCTTAGATTGACACCCCCTTGCATCCTCAGCACGGGGGCTAGGAGCTTTGTGAACCCCCGGGGCTGTAGCCAGCTCGAAGGGCAGTATCAGAGTCCACCTGCCTCCACCTTCTGGGACCAATTAAATCATATAACACCTAAATAATATGGTGCTTATTGCCAAAACTTAATACGCAGTCCCCAACCCTATTATCCAGCCATAGACTGCTCCATGTCTCTACGAGTCTCACTGATCCTTCAGCCCACGTGTGATTTCAAACATAAAAAAATGGCTGCCCTTCTATCTCCTGTCTACACTGCACCAGAGTAGGCTATATCGAACGGCACCGTGCCCTCTAGTGGCTGAGCGAGCAAACTGCAGCCCAATACTCCTGAGACACACACAGAGCAGGACCCCCCCAGTGGCCACCTGGAAAATGACCTGACAGTCAGATCTCTCTTATTTATTTATTTTTTTATTTTTTTTAAGGAATACTGCAAATGCAAAGTTACCATTACTGCCATACGACTCTAAATCCTAACAGGAGTCCAACCTTCACCCATTACGGCAGGCTTTTACAAAAAGACCTTCAAGGGCTCGTCCCCCTTGCATCTTGGGTCCATTCCCCTGGGCCTGTATAGCAGTGTTTCTCAACCTTTTTTCAGTCAAGGCATCCTTTTAAAATTATGGACAGTCTCGAGGCACCCTTTTAAAAAATTATGGACAGTCTCGAGGCACCCTTTTAAAATTATGGACAGTCTCGAGGTACCCTTTTAAAATTATGGACAGTCTCGAGGTACCCTTTTAAAATTATGGACAGTCTCAAGGTACCCTTTTAAAATTATGGACAATCTCGAGGCAACCTTTTAAAATTATGGACAGTCTCGAGGCACCCCATTTTAAAATGTAAAAGCTATTCTAATAGTTTTACATAAAGCAGCAACATGCAGCTACAAGACCAAATAGGACACTGAACGTTAGAGGTGATTTATTCTTCCAAAGCAAATATACTTTTGCAAACTGGTACAGATTAGCATTCCGATGTTTCTCTTCTCCCTCAGTTTTTCTCCATCACTCAGCTAATGTGACCCCATCGCTGATGGAGACGGGCAGAGGTGGGTCAAACAAGGATGCTATGTAGGTAACTGACATCCTCCTTATCAACTGATGACGCCTTGGTCGTTAGGACAATGGCAGCTAGAAGGTTTAATGGTGCACAATGAAAACCCGTGACTTAGTATATCTAAAAAGGGAGCCCTTATCAATAGGCCGTCTTGTACACAATTTTTGGCCAATTTTTAGGCACTTTGCCTAGGCACCCCTGAATAAGCCTCAAGGCACCCCAGAGTGCCTGGGCACCCTGGTTGAAAAAGGCTGCTGTACAGCACCCTGCTGGAAAGCACCTTGGACAGAAAAAACACTGCACAGGGTTCCATTATGCAGGGTCCAGTGCCGTGAGGTTGCATTACAGGCAAACCTTGAGAATTCATCTCCTTTTCCAGCGAGGCTCAGGTACCATCCATTTTCATTTGAATGGATCCAATTGAAGTTCATGAGTCTCAAAAGAACTGTTCCGGACCTCCAAGTATGCTTAAGCAGCACATTAGTGACCATCACCTTACAGACACTGGTAAAATAACTTTTCTGTATACTTTCTGTATAGGAGGAGTTATATAGGGGAGAACTTTCTGTTTGGTTGATCTGCCAGTGTCTATTCACCTATAGGTGGCAAATAACCCAGATAGGTATGATTATACCCTGCTCTGTGTCCCGTGATGTACGATCAAGAAATTACCTTTAGTAAGACTTTAAAACTTGTATATTAGCAGCCAGAGTGGGTGCAATGAATTCTTCATTATCAAGCACAATAATAAAAGGTACCAAAAACTCTGGTCTGGCAACTTTGAAAGCATATGTTCCAGATCCAGAATAGGTTTGGCAAACATGAAGAAACCAGAATGTTTTTACTAATATTTAACATCTGGCCAGAAATATAGAGACTGCATTATTATGGAAATGTTATGCGCAACTGCATGAGCATTGCACAGCAGCAGTGTTCTAAGCTTACTCACCATACTTCTAAAGCTCAACAGGTATGCTGACATATACCTGTGTACAACATGCCCTCTGGGCCCTCTCCCCACAGTTACTGAATTGCGTAACCTATGCAAACAGTCACAATATTTACCAGGATGTAATGTCATGATTGTTGTAAAGACTGTAAGGTTAGGATATGAAAGGAATTAGCACTAACAAATATGCAAAGTAACCTATTTGATACGATAAATAGTACAAATGAAAAAGCACCCTATATAATAGCATGTTCCATATATACGTACATCATATGACCACTAAAAAAGCTTCATATTGTCCGCCTGCCAAAAAAAGTGGCAGTTTCTGTAGGATTGCACCGATACTGAATTTTTATCAGTGAGTACAAGCACCGATACTTTTTATCAAGTACTGGCTGATACTGAGTACCAATACCTTTGCGGTGTCATTTGAGCCCATACAAAATGAAAATGCCCAAATCGCACTGCAAAAAATCACATGCGATTTGAACAGGAATGCGGGGCGATTCCTGTCCAAATGGCATGGAGTTTCCTGCACCACTCCTATGTGAACCCAGGCTGAAGTCACAATAGCAAGCCTGGGTTCACACAGGAACAGTGCGGGAAACCACATGCGATTTAGACATGAATTGCACCCTATTTTTCTATTTAATACGCATGCGATTCTTCTCAGTGCGATTAGAACCCATGCATTTTGTATGGGCTCAAATTGCACTGCAAAAGGTATCAGTTTCGGGTATTAGAGCATTTGCACAAATAGAAGTACTCTCACAGATATCGGTGCAACCCTAATTTTCTGCCATATGTTTGCGTTACACTGAGCTGTGTGTGCAAGCTCTATGGTATGTGCAAAGTTCTGCA
The DNA here is from genome assembly GCF_965119305.1 of Pelophylax lessonae. NCBI lineage: Eukaryota > Metazoa > Chordata > Amphibia > Anura > Ranidae > Pelophylax > Pelophylax lessonae. Next base: position 466,301,257 of record NC_138769.1, read on the forward strand.
CTGGGTATTCTCAGTGCTATAACTGGGCCCACCCACTTTACTTCCCTGGAAGGCAACTTCTCCACTTGTGTTTTTCAAGTACAAACAAAGCTTTTGTTGGATAAGAACAATGTCTCAAGCCCTGAAATTGTCCACAATCTTAAAAAAAAAAAAAAAAAAAAAAAAAACAAGCATGAATGTATACAAATGATTGCAGTTTAATCAAACAAAAATGAACAAGCACATGAGTGGTACCATTAAATAGAAATACACGTATATGACTTAAATTCCAACCCAACCAGAAGAAAATCATTGAAAAAGCCACGTGTGTGATCAGCATTGCACTTTATTAATTTTAGCAGCTTTGTAGTATTTGTGGTACTTTGCTTCAGAAGAATAAGAAACGTTGTGATACAGGCACACAAAGAAAGCTCGTACCTGATAGAGTTCTTCTAAATTGTACTTTATGGAAGTGCTGCTCACTATGGCGTTTACTGCTTCTTGGAGCTTCTGCCAGGTATCCTGAGTGTAATTATCAGGCAGCTTTGGTTTATCTGCAACAGGCAACACTACAATTACTAAAATATCTAAAGCATCAATGCAAGTGTACATAGCTATGCTTAGTTACATGTATACCAACAGAAATTTACACCACACAAGACCTTAAAGTGGTTGTAAACCCTCACATATACCCAGTCAAGTAATTAGCCTCAGATAATACACAAAGATTAAAAAAATCCTCCTACATTGGTTTTACTTGTTTATCTGCAGTCTTCTCTTTTCTACATCCATTCAAAGTGCTAGAAATCCTTCTTCATCTGTCAGGAGCACATAGGAGGGATGGAGAGCTGCAGTTAGAGCTCTTATACAGTATATGAGAGCTGATTGGAGGAAAGGGACACATCCCCCCTCCACACACTGCACAGGAACAAAGGAACGATGCAGAGCTGTGTTGTGAATAGACAAGCTCTGTGCTGAGCTCCCTTCCCTGTCACCATTTTTTCTCTTGGTGTCGGGATAACTTATCGGAAGTGACACATGCTGATAGCAGAGGAATGAAGCACCAGAGAAAAATGACACTCATGCTAGGTTCACACTGGTGCAAATCAGGAACCACAGCAAATCCTGTGTGGGTTCCCGCACCGCATCAGAATCACAGGCAGTTCACACTGCACTCTGCGAACTGCTGCGGGGATCAATATAAAGTTAATGATGTCCCCAAATCTGTTCACAGAACGCAGTGCTATCTGTGGAATTGGATCTCATGGGACTGAACACCAATGCGATCCGATTCCAATGCGGTCCAAAAAAGGGTCCAGCACCATTTTGGTGCGAATGCAATGCGATTTCAGCCATACAGACTGTAAATTCACACCACAAAGACATTGCATGTAATGTGCACAGGAATGCGGTGTGAATCACATGCGATGTGTGCAGTCCCATTATTGTGAACCCAGCCTTAGAGCTTTGGAGAGAGACAAATAAACACTACGGATAAATGTGCTTTGTTCAGATCTCATGACTAAGGTTTACAACCAATTTAGGACAATCAAAGTAAAAAGAAAACATTATGGGATCTATTTATATACATATATAGAATATATATATATATCATAAAGAACATTTGTTTTTGCTCAATTTAATCTAAACAGAATGACTGTATATGCAGATTCACTGGGTATGCAATTTTTTTTTTTTTTTTTTATCTATGGACCCTGATATGTGACACAGTAATTGTTCATAACCCATGCAGTACACAAACATTAACCTGGTCCCACCAGCTGTATGTGGCATCTGCAGGTGGGTTTTCTTGTCAAGCAGCCGCATATATGCATTCATAGCGAACAGCTTTTGGTGCTGAAACCACAGTAACTAAAATATAACAGAAACTCCCATTGCAAAAAAAAAAAAAAATGCAAAAAAAACCCATTAAAAAAATACAAAAACGTAAAAAAAAAAAATAAAAAAACACAAAAAAAAAAAACAAAACCTTGCGATTGGGAGCTTACGGTTATGTGACTGGGTGGTGGAAGGGGGTTTTACAAAGACTCAAAGCTGAATGTAACATGTCTGAGAAGTCTGAGGAAATACATGAACAGTGAAGATCTTTTTGAATTTTCTCTTATATGGTCAGATTATTCAACTGTAAAGATTTTAAGTGAACTGGTAAAGATAGAAATATAGAAGCTACCAACACTGACCTTTCCCCATTCTGTCTTTTACTGTAGTGGGGTAATAATTCTCGTAGGTGCAGGAAGATCTGTAAAGCCGCTGTCTGTCAGCCTGTCACTGACTTTAATTGGTGGCTGCAGCTATATGCATATATGGATGAATGGATGAAGAAGTCCAGGATTGAACGAAACTCATAAGTGGTAGTGATCACATGACGTTTAGAAGGAGTCACTTTGAATGTCTTTGGTAAAAATAATTTTTACTTTTTTTTCTAATGCTGGCAATATCAACAATGACAAACCATCATAGATCTGAATGTTCTAAACAAGCAATTGCTTCAAAATAATCATTCAAGTAACATATCTCATCGTTATTTTTTTTGTAATTTTGCACCATTTTGAAAACTTGATCAGGTTTATGCTTGTACTTTTTATATAGCTGTACTTAAAGTACAACTAAAGACAAACCTTTTTTTTTATAGTGCCGTTTTTGCACTCGTTAAGGAGATTCACACTGTCTATTTCTCCTGTTTACCATTATCATTGAAAGTGAAAGGAAAAAAACTATTTTGGGTTGGCCCCAGAAAAGTAATAGATGGGAAATCTTCAAATAGGGACACAGGTTCTGGTCACCTGGGGTCCCCAAGAGATTCCCTTATTTGTATGGAGCCTATTTTGGCTATGGGACAGGAAGTGACAGTAAATATCCCCAATGGGACAAAAGGTTATAACCCTCCCTTACTCTATCCATAATGAGAAAAAAAAAACAAAAAAACATTTTCCGTATAGGTTCTACATAATTCTTTGCAAATAACTTGAAAAAAAAAAATGTAAATTGTGTGGACGGTCTATATGGAACTTAAATGGCACCATTCCCTGGGATATATTAGGAAATAATCGTGTAACCAGGTTGGTAGGCAACTCATAAGGATAGAGGAAGGGAAGGGAAAGGAATATGACAAGGAGGGATAAATCTACCAAACACTGGATCTGGGGATTTAGGCTACATTCACACCTGAGCGTAGCGTTTTTCGCGCGTTTTTTACCGCGATTTTACCGCGATTTTTACCGCGATTTTACCGCGATTTTTACCGCGATTTTTGTGCAGGCGTTTTTAGATTCATTAGAGATCAATGGAAAACGCCTGTAATCTGCCCAAAAAGAAGCTCATGTACTTTTTTAAGCATTGGGCGTTTTGTATACAGCTTCAAAACGCTCAGATGTGAACAGGGGCCATTGAAATGAATAGGATTTGTCTTGTTGGGCGTTTTGAGAGCTGATCCTAGAGCAGAAAAACGCCCCAAAAACGCCCCAAAACGCCTACATGTGAACGGAGCCTTAAATGTGCCTGTATATAAACAACAGAGACAAAAAAAAAAAATAAGTAAAAGAGAATAATTAGGGATGCACCGAAATGAAATTCTTGGCCGAAGCCGAATAATAATAAAATGCTTGGCCGAAGGCCGAATACCGAACGCGGTGTTTCGCATTTTTTAACATAAAATATGCCCATTAGCGTGCCCCTTAACATAAAATATGCCCATCAGAGTGCCCCTTAACATAAAATATGCTCATCAGAGTGCCCCTTAACATAAAATATGCTCATCAGCATGTCCCTTAGCATAAAATAAGGGGCACGCTGATGGGCTCATTTTATGTTAGGGGGCACTCTGATGGGCACATTTTATGTTAGGGGGCACTCTGATGGGCACATTTTATGTCAGGGGGCACGCTGATGGGCACATTTTATGTCAGGGGGCACGCTGATGGGCACATTTTATGTTAGGGGGCACTCTGATGGGCAAAACAAAACATTTAAATCAGCATTGCTCTTAACATAAAATATGCCCATTAGCGTGCCCCTTAAAATGAAATATGCCCATCAGAGTGCCCCTTAACATAAAATATGCTCATCAGCATGTCCCTTAGCATAAAATAAGGGGCACGCTGATGGCCACATTTTATGTCAAGGGGCACTTTATAGGGCACTGTGGCAACAACATATGGCAGTCTGCACACTAATGCTTGTGCAGCTGCCAGCAACTGTATTCTTCTCTCCCAAATGTGCTCAGCTGCACATCACATACCTCTATAACTGCAGCCAGAGCCAAATGCCGCGAACAGGGGGGGAGGGGCGTGGACCAAGTGTGAAGGAGCCGCCAGTCAGGAGCAGGGGGCGGGACGCGCGCGTGACGTCACACCCCCCTACGCGGCCGGACAGGACACCAGCGGGAAGGGAGCCGCGGTCAGGGCGGAAGCTACAGAGACTGCATACATATCAGAGGGTTACTGCAGAGGACATAATAGAGGACCGCGAGCCGCAATGAGGTGAGAGACATTGTTCGGCTTAAATTATTCGGCCTTTTGATTTATTCGGCCGAACACCGAAAGTGCCATTTTCCCTATTTTCGGCCGAATAATGTTCGGCCGCCGATTATTCGGTGCATCCCTAAGAATAATGCATGTTTATTGATTATGACAAATCACAATTTAAATAAAATCATATACGGTAAATACAACAATATCTATCTAAAATGCATCTTATAGATCTACGCTTTTCGCTAATATAGCTTCTTCAGGATCCAGCCGATGTATATCTATATATCAGACAAATTTGTAAGTTCTCATAATATCTAAGATAAACAATATATATCAGTATACATTATATATAGTGTCTCAAACAAAAATATGACCAAAAAATTGGTACATTAGTATATCATTTAAAAATCTGAAAAAAAAAAAAGTTTGTGTCATCTTGACAGTTTTGGAAGGCTGCATTGGTCTGCTGACATCTATCCTGGCTATCCTCAGAGCCTGTTGGCTTGTTGGAGATTATCTTTTTCTTTCCTGTTCATCATATCCGGGCCCCAGGTAGGGTGTGGATTCTCCCTCCCATGAGCCCGTTTGATTATTTTGGGGACTAATTTCTCTAAAAAGAGAAGCTCCTCTCCCCTCACCATCTTCTCTAATACAGTGGGTGAGTTTATTTTTATGGATGACCCATAGCTATATTTATTCTTTTTGGTTTTTCCTCTCTTCACTACATACACCTTTATCACTCTTGGGTCCTTTTTGCAACTATTGCCACATCACATTTCATTGTTGCACTTTGCAGGCAATCTCACTGGGATGTCCTTTCTGGCATTCCTCTGATATTATTTTTTTGTCAGTTTTTTACCTTCATCACTCATTTTTGGTGTTTTTTCTTGCTTAGTCACGTTATATTTCTTTTTTCATATTCTACGTATTGCCACTGAGGCTTGGTTTTGATATATTCTTGATATTTTCATTTGTTATCCTCAAAAAACATTTGGGGTTCACTCTTTTAGGGGGTTACTCAATAATAATTTTTCTTGGCCCAATCACATGGTTATTATTCACTTTTCTTGCACATGGATCTGTTTGTATATGTCAAGTGTGTTTTTTTGGATATTCCTATAATCTTTGATTATCTGATATACAGGTATTAAGGCGATGTCACCTGTTACCATAGTTTGCAACTTGTCGTTTGTTTTTTATTGATGGGTAAGATTAGAATTGTGTTTTTGCTATTTGCCATATTCCTTCTCCCCCTCCCAGTCCTTCGATTTAATTGAAGCCCCCCCCCCCTTTGATCCGCTGCATCTTTGATCCCTCACATTTCCTTTCCCCCCTCCTAATCCCCTTTCCCCTCCCTTTCTCCCCCCCCTTTCTCCCCCCCCCCTCCATTTTTTCATACTTTTAAATGATATACTAATTTACCAATTTTTTGGTCATATTTTTTTTGAGACACTATATATAATGTATACTGATATATATCGTTATTTATCTTAGATATTATATGAACTTAAAAATTTGTCTGACATATATACATACATCGGCTGGATCCTGAAGAAGCTATTTTAGCAAAAAGCGTAGATCCATAAGATGCATTTTAGATAGACATTGTTGTATTTATAGGATTTGATTTAGATTGTGATTTGTCATAATCAATAAACATGCATTATTCTCTTTTACTTATTTTTTGTCTCTGTTGTTCATATACAGACACATTTAAATCCCCAGATCCAGTGTTTGGTAGATTTATCCCTCCTTGTCATATTCCTTTCCCTTCCCTTCCTCTATCCTTATGAGTCGCCTACCAACCTGGTTACACTATTATTTCCTAGAAAAAAAAATTTATCATTCAATGCAACAAAGAAAACATGATTTGGCTGTAACACTAATTGGAGTTTTTTCCAAGGCTATTTTTATTTTGTAATGAAAACGATCAATTTATTCATTCATTCATTGAACCACTCGTTTAGTTTTCTCTATATTATTCTTTTACCAAAATGATCATCCCAATACATGAATGGCCAGTACAAGCCTTTCTTCCCTAGAAATCTTGAACTTGTACATTACTTTTTAAAAACACATTGATGAAGTGGTTAGCAGTTCTCAATGTTGGGTTTGTGTCCCACCAGGGGCACCATACCACCACCCACAATCCAAAAACATATTGCCAAGTAAAGTGGTTTATATCTAATTCGACCCTGTATAAATGTTGTGGGAATCAAACAAGAGCAGTCCGAAAAAATGTTCGGTTAATCAGTGTGATCTATCACATATAGGCTGAATAAATTTAACTAGAGAATATATATATATATATATATATATATATATATATATATATATATATATATATATATATATATATATATATATATATATATATATATATATATATATATATATAAAAAATCATAAAATAATAATAATTTTTTTTGCAACAATAAAAACTATTATTATTAAGATGATGATGATTATTATGCAACTTATAACTTGGTGACACACTAATCTTTTTAGAAACATACCTTTAAAATTTTTGATAATCAGTTTTTTCGATGCCTTAGGTTTTGAGGGCAGTGCTGAAATCTTAGTTAATCCATTGGTGTGGGCAACTAGTGCTTTCCTCTGAGTTTCTGACTCCATGGCTATGCTGTGCAGCAAATTACTAAGAAAAGGATTTCAAGTAGGTGTTCTTAAGTAGGAGATTATCTTTAACAGCTCATTCGGTGTCTAAAGAAGAAAAATATACAATCAGAACATGACATTTAATCACTTGCATAGTAATCAATAAATTAGAACCAAACAACATCGTTTGTTCAGCACAACTTCATATTATAAATGAAACAAATTAACAGATTTCTAAACAGTGATTTTTCCACGCAGATACCTAAAAACATTTTGCCAATCTTGGATAGAGTGGGGAGGCATTGAAACCCCTGATAGGGATTTGTGATTGTTTTTTTCTTCCCAGATGGGGACATTACCCCTCTCTGTTTGTCCTGGTGTCACAAGGACAAAAAATAAAAGCAATCTAAAATGTTATGGTTGTTACAAGAACAGAGTGGAAATCTTCCAGAGAGGTGATTTTCCATCACCTTGTATTGCGTTTCCAAGCCAAGTAATGGAGAAAATCTCCCCAACTCCCCAAGCAGACACAGGCAAAAAAATAAAATAAAACTTTACACCATTTTGTACACAAATCCAAAAAGGTTTTGGCTTTACATATTTAAATAAATAGCAATGCTGATGACTATGTTCCCTACTAAGCCTCCTTTACAGCACAGATTTTTGTAGGATTAAAAGGTCTTTTTACCACTTGTTTACCGGTGCAATGATAAAATCTGTAATTTTGCTGGAAATTACTTCAAACCCCCAAACCATTGTATAATTTCTAAAAGCGGAGACCTTGGAAAATAAATAGTGATAGTTGCATATTTTTATGTTGCACAACATTTGCACAATTATTTATCAAATGTAAATCTGCATAAAAAGAGCCACTAAAATGAATTTAAAGTGATTGTAAAGTCTTTTTTTTTTTTTTTAAATGTCAAATGTCATGGTTTTGCACAGAGCAGCCCAGATCTCAGGTCCTTTATTGCTGCTCCCGGCCCCTCCCTCCTATCGAGTGCCCCCACAGCAAGCAGCTTTCTATGGGTCACCCGAGTCGAGCTGCAGCTACGTGTGTCCATTCAGACACGGAGCTGTCATTCGGCCCCACCTCCACTCTCTCCTTATTGGCTAACTGACTTTGATTGACAGCCACAGGAGCCAATGGCACCACAGGTGTGTCTCAGCCAATCAGGAGAGAGATTCCCAGACAGCCGAGGGACTTTTAGCCATCGCTGGTGCTGGGGAGGCTGCTACAAACGGAAGACTTTTTATCTTAATGCATTAAGATAAATAAAACTTTCTGACTTTACAACTCCTTTAAAGCGTAACTCCACTTTTGTCGAGAAAAAAAGCATTCCCCTCTGGCTGATCTCTGTACATTACAAGGATTATAAAAACCTTTGCTGCAGATTTCTACCTTTTCTTATTCTGAAGAAATCACTGTTTGTTACTCTGTTCCCTTTGCGGAGTTGGTCTAGTGGGAGTGGTTTCATATTTATCAATCAGCAATGCAGCTGCAGAGCACTAATAAGGAAATCTGATGGGCCTGCATCAGACAGATCGTGATGTAATGTGTTGTGGTGTATTTGTATTGTATTGTATTTTCGACAACTTTACTGAATAAATGAAAACTGTACGAGAAAAATTTTCGTGCTTGTTCCATCGGATAATATCAGATGAACGGTCATGATCGGCTCTCGAAAGCTCTGTTCTACTGATCCAATTATCGTATGATTGCTTTGAAAGCGCTATTTTTCATCCAATTTTTGGATCGGGGGTACAGGCCTTTTAGACGTGTTCCTATTGGGAGTATCTCAACAAAAATGTGATTTTTGTTGCAGGGGATGCCTGAAATCTGACATATCTTAGGGCAGACTTCTGGGAAAATTAGGAAAATTGTGTGAGCCAATCACACAAGCAGGAAATTATGTTTCTGGGGTGTGGTCAGTACACATTCTGTGTACAGGTAGCCATATTGCATTACATTTTCAGAAAATGACAACAGCTGCAGATTAAAAAAGGTAATTTCTTAGCATTCAATTACTATATAAAATTGTATACGCTATAATATTTTCTCTTTATTATTTTTTTTCTCCACGAAAGTTGAGTTACCCCTTGAGTTCAAACACAATATAATACCCATATATTTGGTAAAATATAAAAGATGGGGGTCGAGTAAATAGGCACTAAACATGTCAAGCCTTAAAATTGCCTGTAAAAATCACAAAAAAACTATGGCACCTCACATTTTCCATAAGCTAAAAACCTTTAAAGGTTATCAATTAAAAATGAACTGTTATTTATGGTTCTAGAATTATTGCTTTCGCTCTAACGGTTGTGCTGATACCTTACATAAATGGCACAATTTACGCTTACATACACGTGTAAGACCTCTGTTGTGTTGTGATAGCTTTGAACATCTTTTTTTATTTTCCTTTGTTGACTCAACTTTATTGCTATTACAAGGGGGCTAACAAACACAATACAAATCACTTCAGGTTCATCAGTTGCAGGGGGAATCTGGAACTGATGTTTCCGGAGCACCTCCTGCTCTTGACGTTTTTCACTGGTCATCTCCATTCTGGGCTCCCCAGAGGAAAGGAGGAACCCGGGAAGGACCATGGGCCCTACTGGCAAGAAAAGGGGGGCTCACCTCAAGAACCCCCCGAAAGAGATGCCTAAATCACTGCAGCAGACATAAGCATTCTTTAACCCCTTAAATACCAGGACCCTCATAAACTTATCTAATCAAGATGTTAAAGTAGAAGTCTACCTTAATACTAAAATCCCTGCATCTACAGACATGCACGATCTAACACTAACCAATCTATCCCTGTAAAGAAGAAATCAGTATACATAACTTTTTTGAAGCCAACCCCACACTGAGCTGTCAGCTTTGGCTTTGCTGTGGAGGCGGGTGCAGATGACTCATCCGACAATAAAAGCCCCATAGTAAGGCTATGGGTGACGTCACTCCCCATTTATTTCACAGCCATTGTGGGCTGTGTCCTCTGCAGAGCTTCTGCCGCTGGAGACCGGATCAGATCCGCTTAAAAAAAGGTATGTACAGTAAACCCTCCTCCATTGCGGGGGTTACGTTCCGGACCCAGCCGCGAAAAGTGAAAAATCCGCGAAATAGAAAAATCCTATTATAATGCATTGTACGCATGTTTTTTTTACTGTCACTGTACGTGTAAGAGCATTTTAAGGTCTTTAAACACTTTGAAACAATAGAAACTCATTTAAACACATAAAAGATACTGAGAGACATAGCAAGGGCTATGGAAAACACAAAAATATTTCATTTTTAATGATTTACCGTATTTTCCGGCGTATAAGACGACTTTTTAACCCAGGAAAATCTTCTCAAAAGTCGGGGGTCGTCTTATACGCCGGGTATCGTCTTATACGGCGGATGCTGGAGCCGAACTGGAGAATATGCAGTGGGGGAGTGAGAGCACTTCAGCTATGCTGCCACACAGACTGCCTAAGCTAACAGAACTCCCATCCAGGCTCCCCCGCCCCTACCTCTGCCGCTGTCTAAGTTACAAAGCCTGTGATTTGTTGTTGCTAGGGGCGGTCCTAGCAACCAATCTGCCTGTTAAACGGAAAGTTGAACACTTCCTGCCTTATGCTCGGACATGCTGCATCCTCTATCTGCTGTGTAAGGTAAGGGGGGGGCTGTAAAGGGCACTGTGAAAGGGAGTAATGTGCAAGTAAGGGGGGGACAACTGTAGAAGAGACTGGGATACAAGGAGGGTGACTGTGGAGGGGATTGGGAAACAAGGAGGGGTACTGTGGAGGGGACTGGGATGCAAGGAGGGGGGTTGTAGAGCATGGCAGCTCCCATGGATTTATTGTTTTATACTTCCTTTCAGCTTTAGAGTGAATTTGTAAAAGTTTAATCCACTTGCACTGTTTTATGCATACTCTATATTTTAACTGGAAAAGTTGGGGGTCGTCTTATACGCCCAGTCGTCTTATACGCCGGCAAATACGGTATATAGTAAAATAACATTACAAAAAAAAAAAACACAATATACCGGGACCGCAAAAACTGAACCGCGATGGAGCGGGGGTTTACTGTATACCGATTTCTTCTTTACAGGGTTAGAAAGGTTAGTATTAGACCGTGGATGTCTATAGATGCAGGGATTTTAGTTTTAGGGTGGGCTAACACTTTATTGAAAACAATTACAAAAAAATATATAAAACTTAGTATACGATCAATATGCAGTCATCAGTCAAATGACACTGCCACGCATGCTTATTAAAGTCAGTTCAACATTTTGCAGACCATTTTTAGGCAGCAGTCAACACTAAAGATAACACAATAGTAGACACACAAAGTATTTGAGGTTGGACTGATTCACATAACACTGCAGTCCAATTCACATATGAACTGAGAAGAAAAGAAGAAAGATCCGTGCTTAGGATAAGCTATCTATAAAATAGTGCGTAAAATTTCTATAAATAAAACACTAATGGCTGCTGCCCACTCCAAAAGATGCACCCCCAATGGGGGAGCGTCAGGTGTAAATGTCAAAAAGGGAAGTGATTGGCGCTGCCAGGAAAGTAGGTTAATGGGAAATCTGGGTAAGGCTCCTATAGTTCAAGACCAAGTTCAACACATGCAAATGCACATAGAATGTATGTGGGAATGAGAACTATATAAGTAATAGGATATAAAAACACAATGGGTGTGTAATATGTGTGTAAAATTAACACTGTGCTGATACCAAATCAATAAATAAATAAATGTGTTCAATACCTAACAGACTTATTGAGACTCAACATAAATATGCAAATATATGTAAATGTAGGTACAAAAATATAAAAGCATATAAAGATAGTATTAATAAATTATGGTGATATAGAGAGTTAGTGTGCAAAGGTGCTAAAAAATAAATATAGTGCACTAATCAAACTAAATAAGGTGCATTCCGAATAGTCATAAACATCTATTCAATAAAGTGCAACTGCATACTCATAAGCAATGAAAATAAATAAGTGGGTGAACTATGTGCATCCCACACTGGTGACAATATAAACACTAGTAAATAAATAAGTGCAGCCGTGCAAATAACTATATAAATTATGAAAGTGAGAACCATATAAATTCATAGGCTCAAAAAGCAGGTTCTGTGTATTTTAAAATTGTCCAAAAATAGTGCAATCAGAGCTGGTACAGAAATCATAAAGTTCTATAGTCCATATAAGGATGTTCAGACGGAAGTGATGTGGTCACGTTCTCGACGCGTTTCGTCACACTGACGTCATCTGGACTCCAGATGACGTCAGTGTGACGAAACGCGTCGAGAACGTGACATCACTACCGTCTGAACGATCCCGAGGCTAGGAACGCATATCCGGCGGTTGGGACGCACGCTGATCCCAGGCGAGCACCGCGAACGAGGTAGTTGCGGACCCTATGCCATACGGATGCGCTGCATGTTGATTTTATGTGAGTACATGTCTTTTTTGGAATCTAAATAAAAGTTTTAAAAGGCAATCCTGCACTATCGGAGGCTTCTGTTTTTCCCCTTTTTCATATACCCGGGAATTGTACTGGAGCTCTCTCCCTGTTGCTTTAACCCCTATGTGTACCGGAGCAAGGAGTGGATACGAGTGGTAATAGGAAGGATAAGGACGGAACCAGATTGCCGGTGTATGGGAGCGATCCCTGTTATCGACCCGCCATTTACCCCTGTAGGGGTACGGACATCCGGTAAGCACAGGACCCCAGGAGAGGGGGAGCACCCTATCTTCCAATCACTCACTGCACTCCCGGCTTCATAGAAAAAAAGAGCATCTTACTCCATCCTTATATGGACTATAGAACTTTATGATTTCTGTACCAGCTCTGATTGCACTATTTTTGGACAATTTTAAAATACACAGAACCTGCTTTTTGAGCCTTTGAATTTATATGGTTCTCACTTTCATAATTTATATAGTTATTTGCACGGCTGCACTTATTTATTTACTAGTGTTTATATTGTCACCAGTGTGGGATGCACATAGTTCACCCACTTATTTATTTTCATTGCTTATGAGTATGCAGTTGCACTTTATTGAATAGATGGTTATGACTATTCGGAATGCACCTTATTTAGTTTGATTAGTGCACTATATTTATTTTTTAGCACCTTTGCACACTAACTCTCTATATCACCATAATTTATTAATACTATCTTTATATGCTTTTATATTTTTGTACCTACATTTACATATATTTGCATATTTATGTTGAGTCTCAATACGTTTGTTAGGTATTGAACACATTTATTTATTGATTTGGTATCAGCACAGTGTTAATTTTACACACATATTACACACCCATTGTGTTTTTATATCCTATTACTTATATAGTTCTCATTCCCACATACATTCTATGTGCATTTGCATGTGTTGAACTTGGTCTTGAACTATAGGAGCCTTACCCAGATTTCCCATTAACCTACTTTCCTGGCACCGCCAATCACTTCCCTTTTTGACATTTACATATGAACTGAGGTTTACTTTCTGCAACCTGAGCTAATATAGAGGTTCTTCAACCTGAAAACCAAAAGTACTGTAGCTGCTTTCTTTTATTAGAACACTAACCAGCTCAAAGATCCATAGCTGTCCTCACCTGAGCCTGCTCTTGTCATGTCAACTTTGGGAAGCTGGCTGGGACTGCTTTCAGCTTCATAGCTGGCTTGCCGCTGCGCATGCGTGAGCAATACTGCGCTTTGGGAATGATCCTACAGCTTTCTGGGACTTGTGACGTGTGGGGGAGTCAGACAAGCAGAACTTCCACTTTTAAGTGAAGTTCCGCTTTAATCCTATTCAAAGAAAATGCTTTTACATAAAAAGACAAACTTTGGAAACTGTACTATAATTAGATTTAAAAAAAACTGGGGATTTTTGTCTTACCGTAAAATCCTTTTCTCTGTTGTTCATTGACGGACACAGCTTCATATCTTCATTGACCGTTGGGTTATGCTGCTCTTCCTAGGAGTAGGACACTAGGCGGAAAAAGGGTGAACATAACTTAACAAGACTTTGACCATGCCCATGGGCAGTCCCAGGGGGTATACTCCCACTTCCTGCTCTAGGACGTCAGTTTTGTAACAAGCAGTGTCAGAAGAATACATATCCCAACTCCACAGAGGGGTGGGTGCTGTGTCCGTCAATGAACATCAGAGAAAAGGATTTTACAGTAAGACAAAAATCCAGTTTTCTCTTTCATTCATTGACGGACACAGCTTCATATCTTCATTGACCGTTGGGATGTCCCAAAGCACTGTCATCATGAGGGGTGGGCACACAGCAAACTGTTAACAAAAAAACAGCTAACAGAAAAAAAAAATAGCCAACCAGGCTATAGGGAGCCCAACCAGGAACAACCGGTTGTTTACCAACCGGAAAAAAAAAAAAAAAAAAAAACACACCCTCAAGAGGCCACAGCCTCCCCAACAACGGCCAGCAAAACTTTGTGGCTGAAAGCAGCATCTGCAGATGCCAGGACGTCCACCTTGTAAAACTTGGTGAACGTATGCACAGACGACCAGGTGGCCGCCTTGCACACCTGGACCACCGACACCTGATGCCGGAAAGCCCAGGAGGCACTTAGCGCCATTGTAGAATGCGCCTTGACAGGGAAAGGAGGGACCTGACCCTTAATGGAATAGGCCTGCACCACCGTCTGCTTGATCCACCTGGAAATACACAGCCTGCCCCTTATGGGGTCCATCCGCAAGTACAAATAAGAAATCCGATTTACAAATTGTTTCAGTGGCCGCCAGATACACCCTGATGGCACGAACCACATGCAAGGAATGTAAGGCAATCTCTTTTGAATGTTTTGATTTAGGACACAGCAAAGACAACACAATGTCTTCATTTAAATGGAAGTCGTGACAATCTTAGGAACAAATGACTGATAGGGATGAAGAGATAGGGATGAAGAACCACCTCACCTTGTCCCCATAAACCACCAGATAAGGTGACCGACAGGACAACTCAGCCAATTCAGAAACCCTGCGTGCTGAAGTAATGGCCACCTTCTGTGAGAGGGTCAATAAAACAATCTTGCAAATATTCTCAAAAGGAGCTTTTTGAAGAACATATAACACCAAATTAAGATTCCAATGGGGGCACTGGAGACCTCACAGAAGGGGCCATATGGCAAACTCCTTGCACAAAAGTGTGAACAAAGGATTTCGAGGCTAACTGGCATTGGAAAAAATTGCCAACGCAAAAATCTGGCCCTTAATGGTGCCCAGAGGTAAGCCTTTTTCTACACCCACTTGTAGAAAATCCAGAAGACGTGGTATTGAGAAGGCATGGGGGGAGACACCCCAAGCCTCACACAAAGTAATATACGCCTTCCAAACCCGATGATAGATCTCGCCGGAAGTACATTTTCTTGCTCTTAAACAATTAGGAATTACCAAATCAGACAATACTCTATCCTTCAGTACCTGGCTTTCAATAGCCAGGCCATTAAAGCCAGCGACTGTAAAGCAGGATGGAAGATCAGACCTTGAGACAACGGATTTTCTCTGAGAGGGAGCCGCCAAGAAGCGTCGGCGACCACTCTTACCAACCCCGCGTACCAAGATCAGTGAGGCCAGTCCAGAGCCACCAGGATCACTGGAATCCCCTCTGTTCAATCCTGCGCAGGAGTCTTGGCAGGAGCTGCAATGGAGGGAAGGCATAAAATTAGACGATACTGACCCCAGGGGGCCACCAGAGCGTCTGCTGCATCTGCCAAGGGGTCTTGAGATTTTGCTAGGAACCTCTGAACCTTCCTGTTGAGACGAGAAGCCAGTAGATCCACATCGGGAGTCCCCCACCGGAGGCACAATTGTTGAAACACCTCCGGATGGATAGACTGCCGGCTGAGGTAGTCTGCCTGCCAATTGTCCACCCCTGAAAAGTGCACAGCAGAGAGGGCTGGAACATGTTGTTCTGCCCATCTCAGAATAGCAGCCACTTCTTTGACCGCAAGGGCACTCCTTGTGCTCACTTGATGATTGATATATGCCACGGCCGTCCACTGGAACCAATAAAGTTTGATTGCCCGGATTTCCAGGATGTTGATCGGCAGAACGGACTCCTCGTGAGTCCAAACCCCCTAGGTCGAATGTCTACCCAGGGTACCTCTCCACCTGGACAAACTGGCGTCCATGGAGATCGCCGTCCAGTATAAAGCAGGGAAGGAAAAATTTTCCCCCGATGAAGCACCGGAGAGCAGAGCCACCACAGCAAGGCACCCATTGTGTCCTAGGTCAAATTGATCAGATTGTCCAGGGATCCAGGATTCCTGTCCCATTTTGCCAGGATCTCCCTCCCAAGAGGTCTTGTGCGAAACTGGGCAAACGGAACGAAAGTGGAAACCATCAACTCCAGCACTCGTATGCAAGTCCTGAGTGATTGACCAGTGGTTGGACAACAGAAACCGAATCGCAGGCTGCAGCTTTTGCAGTTTCTCCTCCTGGGAGAAACACCCGAGCTGGGACCGAATCCAGAGTCAGCCCCAGATAATCCAACCTGTTGGACGGAGTCAGAGCTGATTTCTGAAAATTCAGTGTCCAGCCTAACTCTTGTAAAGTTCGCACGGTTATGTCCAGATTGTTCTGTAAGACGGAACGCGATCCCGCACGCAGAAAAAGGTCATCCAGGTACCCCAGTACCGCAATTCCTCTCTGTCTGAGTAAGGCGAGTACCGGGGCCAACACCTTTGTGAATACCTGAGGAGCCGATGCGAGAGCAATAGGGTAATGCCACAAATAAATAATGCTCTTCTCCCACCGCAAAGCGAAGGAAGCGTTGATGTCCTCCATACATTGGAATATGGAGATAGGCATCCTTGATGTCGATAGAGGGTAAAAAATCCCTCTGCTGAAGGGAAGTTTACTACTGTGCGAATGGACTCCATCTTGAATTTTTGGACCTTCACAAAGCTGTTCAAAGCCTTGAGGTCCAAAATTGGACGAACCTTGCCCTCTTTTCTGGGGACAGTGAAAAGATTTGAATAAAACCCCTGAAAGCGTTTCATTTCTGGAATTGGCACGATGAGCCCCTGCAAGAGCAAATCTTGCACCACCCGTTTGAGGCCCTGCAACGATCCGGGGACAGGTGTAGGTTGGAAGGGAAGAACCTTGCCGGAGGCAAAATCCGTTCTTGTAACCGAATCGGATCAATTTGTGAACCCATTTGTCTTAAATGCAGGAGGTTCAAGGATCTGGAAAGAAGCGAAGACGTCCCCCCCCCACCCCTTGAATGGGTGAGGGCATCCCTTCAGGTCGAAGAGGACCCCTTGACTTACCAACCCAGAGTCTCTTGGAACCCCCCCCCCCCCCCAAGAATGCTGGGATTAGCATGGAGGCCCTTTTTTGAAATGGGGTACCAGAGGGGTCGGAAGGTAACAGGAGGGACTGACCACCTCAGAATGGGCCTGCTTCCACCCAAAGTTTCCCAGAGGAGAAAAAAGGGGGAACCCTCCACACCTTTGGAGACTGTGCGGGCACCACTACAGGCAGAACACCTCCCCATCTTGGTATGGGGGGAGCTGCGGGCCAGGGGTATGTTGCGACTCAGGCCGCAACCCGGTCGTGTGCGTCGTGTGTGTTCTTGCGAGGTGTTCCACTCGCCGCCCAGCCCCCTGTCCAGTGGGGCAATGTCCCGGCTGACTGAGCGCGGAGCTACAGTCTGCACATGCTCGTTGGCCAGACTGGGGGAACCGTAAGGATCTAGAATATCCAGTGCATCACCTAGTCGATTGTAGCTCTCACAGGAACAGCTTGATTGTAGAAGGAAAAAATCAAAAAGGAAAAAATTTTGTTTAAAATTGAGAAAAAATGCCAGGACGAGAGATCCCAGCAGGGAGCTAGGTCCTTACTCCTACTAGGCAGAAAAAAAACTGACATCCTAGAGCAGGAAGTGGGAGTATACCCCCCGGGACTGCCCATGGGCATGGTCAAAGTCTTGTTAACCCTTTTCCGCCTAGTGTCTTACTCCTAGGAAGAGCAGCATAACCCAACGGTCAATGAAGATATGAAGCTGTGTCTGTCAATGAAGGAAAGAGAAATATATATTATTCAATGATAAACCAGAAGCATCATTTAAAGCATGGGTGTCCAACCTTTTGGCTTCTCTGGGCCACATTGAGTGTAGAGAAATTTTCTCGGGCCGCATATTAAATATATACTATAGTTAAGGTATACAAGTAATAAAATGCCGCCGCGCCCCTGGCACTAATTTAACACAACTAGAGGATGATCAAATAAAATGGAATCCGTATACAGAGGTTTACTTCTTCAGAGCGATAATAAAGGAACACTCTAACCACCGTGACCACTTCAGTGATTTGAAGTGGTCATGGTGGTAGGAGTCAGAAACACTGCACATGCTCGCCTCCCCCCTCTGAGGCAGCCTCTGCCTACCGTTAGTTGGAAGCTGCTGTGGCCAGGCCCCCGACCTGACTTCCTTCCTCCCCAGCAAAAAAAAAATTGTCAGGGGCCAGTGTGCCGCATTGCCTGAGGTTCCGGGCCGCAGGTTGGACATGCCTGATTTAAAGCATATCTAAAGCCAAATCATTTGATTTTAGTTTTGAACAGCTTGGAAAAGTGTTGAAACCCAGGAAAGTCTTTATAAACCACTTCACTAGCCTGTAATACCCCTTCTGTACCCGCCCTTTGGACACAGCTGATTACAGATCAAGGTTAAGGGCCAATCACAGTGGCCCTTTACCATGTGATCAGCTGTGTCCAATCACATAACCATACAATAATAATACATTTCAATCAAAACGTTTAGCAGCGCTCATTAATGTTCACTGGAAAACACCAAGTGTCTTTGCAAACAGTGTAGTACATAACAAAGTCATCAATCCATCTTATGATGATTTTCTCCAAATGATTCAATGAATGAAAGTGCCTTCACCACACCATGTGTGCTTCACTTCCCAATATATATTGCACTCACCAGATCACTGGTTACTAAAGCCTCATATCAGCCACTCCTCATAGGAAATAATCGGGAGATCACAAATCCGCAGTGGGGCTCTTGTCTTATAATGGTATTCCACCATTAGAAAGAGGTAGACCCAGAGCAAAGAAACTCCAAATAATATGGAAAGAAAAGTGGGGGCTACATAGCGTAATATTGTTAAAAACAAGGTTTATTAGTAAAGCCCCCCCTTCTTTAAATGCACTCACATTGGATAAAAAAAATATCACAGCATGACAAAAACACAATGCCTCAACGAAATCACTGAGCAAAGAAATGCAACCTGCTCCTTCCGCTCGGTCTCCGTCACAGTACTAGCCTGTAATATCCCTTTTGCCTTTTGTTCCCGGCCTTCGGACACAGCTGAATACAGATCAAGGTAGAGGGCCAATCCCAGCGGCCCTTTACCATGTGATCAGCTGTCCAATCACAGCTGATTACATTGTAAACACACTTGCTGGTTATTGGCCGTACTTTCCTCACGCGGTACAGCCCATCAGTGCCTCCTTACCAGTGCCCAAATTATATAAACAGAAACTAAGAAAAAAATGTTTTCTTCAAAATTTTCAGTCTTTTTTCATTTCTTTAGCAAAATAAAAAAAAACAGTGGTGATTAAAGCGGAGTTCCGGGCACAGATGTCATTTTTCAATAAGCATACCCCCGGGACAGTCAGGGCTAGCACATTCCACAATGGCTAGCCTGTGATCTGTCCCGGTTCGCACTTACCTGCAAGAAGAAATACTTACTTATAAAATTTCTTCCACAGTGTTTCCATCTCTCTTGTGGGCAGCTGAAGCCGGCGAGGTCCTCTTCTGCTTCTTCTTCAGCGTCTTCTTCTCCCAGAATGCGCCGCACCGGCCCCTCTCGTCACTTCCGGTGCGTCGCCCGGAAATGACGTGCGGGGCCGGTGCCGTCGCATTGATTCCTGGGAGCTATGACGTTCAGCTCCCAGGAATCATCGCGAGGCAGGAAGTGACGGGGTGAGCCACGGCTCCGAGGGAGGAAGTACACTGAGGTGAGTATTTACGATCTACAATAACAAGGTGAGTTTTAAAAAAAAAAAACCTAACTATCCAATTCCTTTTCAGGTTATCCAGAACTAGCGGACAGGCACAAAAAAAAAAAAACATCGATTTTGTGCCTGGAACTCCGCTTTAAATGGTGATTCTGAATGGCAACTCCACCCATGTAAAAAGGCAGCGCATTTGCCGGTGCAGGAACAGTAGGGAAATTGAATGGTCAAAATGACCATCTGATTTGCATTGGGGCTCAGTTTTGAAAAAGGTTGACAGAGCAACCCTCCTCTCCCCACAACTGCTTTGACACAACACTTTTCTCAGTTCCCAAGCACTTGCTCGGAACATAGGCTCCCACTGCTGTCAATCAAATCCAGTGACATGGAAGTGGGGCCGAATCCCACTGGCTGTGTCAATGGACACAACAGTGAGACTCGGGAGCGCGTCCGCACAGGTGCCCCCATGGAAAGTGGCTCTTTGTGGGGGCACCCGATGAAGAAGAAGAAGAGGAACCAGTAGTGCTGGCGGGGTACCCAAGAAGAGGAGGATCGGGCAGTTCTGGGCAAAACCCTTGCACAGAGCAGGTAAGCGTGACATATTTGTTATCTCTATATAAAAAAAAAAATTAGAACCTTTACAACCCCTTTAAGGTCTGGTTCACGCTGATGCGATTCGAATTTAATAGATTCGCATGTCACCTGAAAATACATTTTCTTTTCTATGAAGGCCTTACACATCGATGGGATGGTTGAAAAAATGAACCTGTGCGAGTTTAGTGCGGGTGCGGTGAGAATGCTATGCCCAGTCCACTCAGAAATTGCATTAAATTTGCACCTGTCAAAACACAAATCGCACTGTGAAATTGCATCAATTCGCACCTCATCAGTGTGACCTAAGCCTTAGGCAGCACATAGGAGTAAATAATACATGTGCTTTGTTCCCTGGGAGAACACAATAAAAATAAATTGAAGTGAGACTTCGTCTTAAACCTCGTCGTTTACGTAAGATGTTTGCTTATTGGCAGAGGTGACTTTTAACACCCACACACCACACATTTTATTTTTGTGCAGAGAGCACATTCACAGCACAGTGACTGAGCTGTCACATGCTAATATTTAGTGGCCACATTCTGATCATGTGACCACTGTGACAGCCAATCACATGATCAGTGGATTCTTCCCACCCCCCAGGTGTAAAGGTCCTGTTAAAGGTATACAGGAAGGGGGGGGGGGGTAAAACCATCCCAGAGGTTCTAACCCCTCACAACTCCATCCAAAACAGCAACAAGTAGAGGCTTTAGATAGACTTCACCAATGGATGAGGGGAATGGGTGAGACAAGGAGGTGACATAATAGCCTCCCTAAACCTTCAATGGCTGCCTAGGCTGAGGGAAGGCCTGTATGTGTATCCATTGTACATCAGGAAGAGCTGAGCTGTGTGACATCGGTGACTCTAGGAGAGAAGGGCCCGGCTCTGTAGGGTTAATGCTGATCTAATCCTCTCCTCATTACAAAACAGTGCTGAGCCTTGGTGACACCGCCTGACTAACGTCAGAGGACATAAACACTGACCACATACAGACAACACTGCCTTGGTTCTCCCGGCGTGCCATGTCTGCTCTGCAGGTCATCTCTCTTTCCGACTGCAACACTAAACACCGATCACCAGCTACAATCCAGGAACTCACCATGCACAACCACGCATGCGCCTCCAACTCTCACGACTGCTGCAAATACCAACACATTCCACTGCGCATGCGCCGCTCTCCTGGAACCTTAGCCCTACTTCTCGCTGCCGTTTGCGTCATCAGCTGGCGCCGGTCGGAGTTCTTAACGCATGCGCGCGTGCTGTATGGTGAGCGGGGATTTTGTTTCTTTTTGTTTAATAAAAATGTTTATTTTAGGGTAGAAATGAGGACACTGACCGGAGTAATTGCATAGTTATTGTACAGTCATGTCTGTTGTATTGACTTGTCTCCAGCAAGTGGAATGGTAACAGGACTTACCGAAATGTAGCAGCCAGGTTTTCCGCCTTATACCCCAGCATGCTAGTTGTGAGAAGTAGATAGCACGGGGAAGATGGGTTCTGCTATAGCAGGGCTCTCCAAACTTTCTATACTAAGGGCCAGATTACTGTCCTTCAGACTTTAGGGGGGCCGGGCTAGGGCCTGTGGGAGTAGAAAATGTCATGGCGTTCAGGGGGAGTAAACAATGCCCCATCATTGGTGAAAGTACAAAGAATAGTGCCCGTTATTGGTGTCAGTGGAAGGAATGGTGCCCGTTATTGGTGTCAGTGGAAGGAATGGTGCCCCGCCATTTGTGTCAGTGGAAGGAATGGTGCCCCATCATTTGTGTCAGTGGAAGGAATGGTGCCCCTTCATTTGTGTCAGTGGAAGGAATGGTGCACCTTCATTGGTGTCAGTGGAAGGAATGGTGCCCCTTCATTGGTGTCAGTGAAAGGAATGGTGCCCGTTATTGGTGTCAGTGGAAGGAATGGTGCCCTATTATTTGTGTCAGTGGAAGGAATGGTGCACCTTCATTGGTGTCAGTGGAAGGAATGGTGCCCCTTCATTTGTGTCAGTGGAAGGAATGGTGCACCTTCATTGGTGTCAGTGGAAGGAATGGTGCCCCATCATTGGTGTCAGTGAAAGGAATGGTGCCCGTTATTGGTGTCAGTGGAAGGAATGGTGCCCTATTATTTGTGTCAGTGGAAGGAATGGTGCCCTGCCATTTGTGTCAGTGGAAGGAATGGTGCCCTGCCATTTGTGTCAGTGGAAGGAATGGTGCCCCGCCATTTGTGTCAGTGGAAGGAATGGTGCCCCGCCATTTGTGTCAGTGGAAGGAATGGTGCCCGTTATTGGTGTCAGTGGAAGGAATGGTGCCCCGCCATTTGTGTCAGTGGAAGGAATGGTGCCCCATCATTTGTGTCAGTGGAAGGAATGGTGCCCCATCATTTGTGTCAGTGGAAGGAATGGTGCCCCTTCATTGGTGTCAGTGGAAGGAATGGTGCCCCTTCATTTGTGTCAGTGGAAGGAATGGTGCACCTTCATTGGTGTCAGTGGAAGGAATGGTGCCCCTTCATTGGTGTCAGTGGAAGGAATGGTGCCCGTTATTGGTGTCAGTGGAAGGAATGGTGCCCTATTATTTGTGTCAGTGGAAGGAATGGTGCCCTGCCATTTGTGTCAGTGGAAGGAATGGTGCCCTGCCATTTGTGTCAGTGGAAGGAATGGTGCCCCGCCATTTGTGTCAGTGGAAGGAATGGTGCCCCGCCATTTGTGTCAGTGGAAGGAATGGTGCCCGTTATTGGTGTCAGTGGAAGGAATGGTGCCCCGCCATTTGTGTCAGTGGAAGGAATGGTGCCCCATCATTTGTGTCAGTGGAAGGAATGGTGCCCCATCATTTGTGTCAGTGGAAGGAATGGTGCCCCTTCATTGGTGTCAGTGGAAGGAATGGTGCCCCTTCATTTGTGTCAGTGGAAGGAATGGTGCACCTTCATTGGTGTCAGTGGAAGGAATGGTGCCCCTTCATTGGTGTCAGTGGAAGGAATGGTGCCCTATTATTTGTGTCAGTGGAAGGAATGGTGCCCTGCCATTTGTGTCAGTGGAAGGAATGGTGCCCTGCCATTTGTGTCAGTGGAAGGAATGGTGCCCTGCCATTTGTGTCAGTGGAAGAAATGGTGCCCCGCCATTTGTGTCAGTGGAAGGAATGGTGCCCCGCCATTTGTGTCAGTGGAAGGAATGGTGCCCCGCCATTTGTGTCAGTGGAAGGAATGGTGCCCCATCATTTGTGTCAGTGGAAGGAATGGTGCCCCATCATTGGTGTCAGTGGAAGGAATAGTGCCCCTTCATTGGTGTCAGTGGAAGGAATGGTGCCCCTTCATTGGTGTCAGTGGAAGGAATGGTGCCCCATCATTTGTGTCAGTGGAAGGAATGGTGCCCCATCATTTGTGTCAGTGGAAGGAATGGTGCCCCGCCATTTGTGTCAGTGGAAGGAATGGTGCCCCGCCATTTGTGTCAGTGGAAGGAATGGTGCCCCATCATTTGTGTCAGTGGAAGGAATGGTGCCCGTTATTGGTGTCAGTGGAAGGAATGGTGTCCCGCCATTTGTGTCAGTGGAAGGAATGGTGCCCCTTCATTTGTGTCAGTGGAAGGAATGGTGCACCTTCATTGGTGTCAGTGGAAGGAATGGTGCCCCTTCATTGGTGTCAGTGGAAGGAATGGTGCCCCTTCATTGGTGTCAGTGGAAGGAATGGTGCACCTTCATTTGTGTCAGTGGAAGGAATGGTGCCCGTTATTGGTGTCAGTGGAAGGAATGGTGCCCTGCCATTTGTGTCAGTGGAAGGAATGGTGCCCTGCCATTTGTGTCAGTGGAAGGAATGGTGCCCCGCCATTTGTGTCAGTGGAAGGAATGGTGCCCCGCCATTTGTGTCAGTGGAAGGAATGGTGCCCGTTATTGGTGTCAGTGGAAGGAATGGTGCCCCGCCATTTGTGTCAGTGGAAGGAATGGTGCCCCATCATTTGTGTCAGTGGAAGGAATGGTGCCCCATCATTTGTGTCAGTGGAAGGAATGGTGCCCCTTCATTGGTGTCAGTGGAAGGAATGGTGCCCCTTCATTTGTGTCAGTGGAAGGAATGGTGCACCTTCATTGGTGTCAGTGGAAGGAATGGTGCCCCTTCATTGGTGTCAGTGGAAGGAATGGTGCCCGTTATTGGTGTCAGTGGAAGGAATGGTGCCCTATTATTTGTGTCAGTGGAAGGAATGGTGCCCTGCCATTTGTGTCAGTGGAAGGAATGGTGCCCTGCCATTTGTGTCAGTGGAAGGAATGGTGCCCCGCCATTTGTGTCAGTGGAAGGAATGGTGCCCCGCCATTTGTGTCAGTGGAAGGAATGGTGCCCGTTATTGGTGTCAGTGGAAGGAATGGTGCCCCGCCATTTGTGTCAGTGGAAGGAATGGTGCCCCATCATTTGTGTCAGTGGAAGGAATGGTGCCCCATCATTTGTGTCAGTGGAAGGAATGGTGCCCCTTCATTGGTGTCAGTGGAAGGAATGGTGCCCCTTCATTTGTGTCAGTGGAAGGAATGGTGCACCTTCATTGGTGTCAGTGGAAGGAATGGTGCCCCTTCATTGGTGTCAGTGGAAGGAATGGTGCCCTATTATTTGTGTCAGTGGAAGGAATGGTGCCCTGCCATTTGTGTCAGTGGAAGGAATGGTGCCCTGCCATTTGTGTCAGTGGAAGGAATGGTGCCCTGCCATTTGTGTCAGTGGAAGAAATGGTGCCCCGCCATTTGTGTCAGTGGAAGGAATGGTGCCCCGCCATTTGTGTCAGTGGAAGGAATGGTGCCCCGCCATTTGTGTCAGTGGAAGGAATGGTGCCCCATCATTTGTGTCAGTGGAAGGAATGGTGCCCCATCATTGGTGTCAGTGGAAGGAATAGTGCCCCTTCATTGGTGTCAGTGGAAGGAATGGTGCCCCTTCATTGGTGTCAGTGGAAGGAATGGTGCCCCATCATTTGTGTCAGTGGAAGGAATGGTGCCCCATCATTTGTGTCAGTGGAAGGAATGGTGCCCCGCCATTTGTGTCAGTGGAAGGAATGGTGCCCCGCCATTTGTGTCAGTGGAAGGAATGGTGCCCCATCATTTGTGTCAGTGGAAGGAATGGTGCCCGTTATTGGTGTCAGTGGAAGGAATGGTGTCCCGCCATTTGTGTCAGTGGAAGGAATGGTGCCCCTTCATTTGTGTCAGTGGAAGGAATGGTGCACCTTCATTGGTGTCAGTGGAAGGAATGGTGCCCCTTCATTGGTGTCAGTGGAAGGAATGGTGCCCCTTCATTGGTGTCAGTGGAAGGAATGGTGCACCTTCATTTGTGTCAGTGGAAGGAATGGTGCCCGTTATTGGTGTCAGTGGAAGGAATGGTGCCCTGCCATTTGTGTCAGTGGAAGGAATGGTGCCCCGCCATTTGTGTCAGTGGAAGGAATGGTGCCCCGCCATTTGTGTCAGTGGAAGGAATGGTGCCCCATCATTTGTGTCAGTGGAAGGAATGGTGCCCCATCATTTGTGTCAGTGGAAGGAATAGTGCCCCCTCATTTGTGTCAGTGGAAGGAATAGTGCCCCATCATTTGTGTCAGTGGAAGGAATGGTGCCCCGCCATTTGTGTCAGTGGAAGGAATGGTGCCCCGCCATTTGTGTCAGTGGAAGGAATGGTGCTCCGCCATTTGTGTCAGTGGAAGGAATGGTGCCCCATCATTTGTGTCAGTGGAAGGAATGGTGCCCCATCATTTGTGTCAGTGGAAGGAATGGTGCCCGTTATTGGTGTCAGTGGAAGGAATGGTGTCCCGCCATTTGTGTCAGTGGAAGGAATGGTGCCCCTTCATTTGTGTCAGTGGAAGGAATGGTGCACCTTCATTGGTGTCAGTGGAAGGAATGGTGCACCTTCATTGGTGTCAGTGGAAGGAATGGTGCCCCTTCATTGGTGTCAGTGGAAGGAATGGTGCCCCATCATTTGTGTCAGTGGAAGGAATGGTGCCCGTTATTGGTGTCAGTGGAAGGAATGGTGCCCCGCCATTTGTGTCAGTGGAAGGAATGGTGCCCCGCCATTTGTGTCAGTGGAAGGAATGGTGCACCTTCATTGGTGTCAGTGGAAGGAATGGTGCCCCTTCATTTGTGTCAGTGGAAGGAATGGTGCACCTTCATTGGTGTCAGTGGAAGGAATGGTGCCCCTTCATTGGTGTCAGTGGAAGGAAAGGTGCCCCTTCATTGTTGTCAGTGGAAGGAATGGTGCCCCTTCATTGGTGTCAGTGGAAGGAATAGTGCCCCTTCTTTGGTGTCAGTTGGAGTAAACAATGCCCCATCATTGGTGTCAGTTGGAGTAAACAATGCCCCATCATTGGTGTCAGTTGGAGTAAACAATGCCCCATCATTGGTGTCAGTTGGAGTAAACAATGCCCCATCATTGGTGTCAGTTGGAGTAAACAATGCCCCATCATTGGTGTCAGTTGGAGTAAACAATGCCCCATCATTGGTGTCAGTTGGAGTAAACAATGCCCCATCATTGGTGTCAGTTGGAGTAAACAATGCCCCATCATTGGTGTCAGTTGGAGTAAACAATGCCCCATCATTTGTGTCAGTTGGAGTAAACAATGCCCCATCATTTGTGTCAGTTAGAGTAAACAATGCCCCATCATTGGTGTCAGTGGGAGTAAACAATGCCCACTCATTGGCGTCATTGGGAGTAAACAATGCCCACTCATTGGTGTCATTGGGAGTAAACAATGCCCCATCATTGGTGTCAGTTGGAGTTAACCATGCCCCATCATTGGTGTCAGTGGAAGGGATAGTGTCCCATCATTGGTTTCAGTGGGAGTAAACAATGCCCCATCATTGGTGTCAGTGGGAGTAAACAATGCCCCATCATTGGTGTCATTGGGAGTAAACAATGCCCCATCATTGGTGTCAGTTGGAGTTAACCATGCCCCATCATTGGTGTCAGTGGAAGGGATAGTGTCCCATCATTGGTTTCAGTGGGAGTAAACAATGCCCCATCATTGGTGTCAGTGGGAGTAAACAATGCCCACTCATTGGTGTCAGTTGGAGTAAACCATGCCCCATCATTGGTGTCAGTGGAAGGGATAGTGTCCCATCATTGGTTTCAGTGGGAGTAAACAATGCCCCATCATTGGTGTCAGTGGAAGGAATAGCGCCCCATTGGTATCTGTGGGAAGAATTGTGCCCTTTTGTAGGTATCAGTGGGAGAAATAGTGAACCTCTAACGATCAGCTTCTGTTGAACTGGGAGATCTACATGTATATGAGAATTCATTCAGTCCCTGCTGAACGGGCACAATTTTCAGTGTGTGTGTACCCAGCTTTACTGTAAATTTGTTACCCCTTCCCCTACCCAGGAATCCCCCAAAATTTAGGATCACCATATACTTTATAATCTGACATCTTTAGCTTTACTATAACAATGTAACACAAGGACCCTCCTAATATATCTAATCAGGCAGGCTCTTCCACTAGATCAAAAGGATATTGTACAATCAGATTGTAATGTGTGTGGTGAGCTTTACCCTAAGGGCCCAGCCACACTGAATGCACAGCGACCGGGGTGTAATGGAAGACACTGTGCTGATGTGCAGTTCCCAGTGCACTACACTTTTTTTATTTATTTATTTTTTCACGGAACTTTTTTTAAATGTCGCACAGTGACACAAGTTTTAGTACAGTTCGCTTTGCGACAGCTGCATTGTGACGCGTTGCTTCACATCAGAGTCTGATGCACTGGAAAAAGGACTGCATGCAGTTTTTTTAGCACAGTTGTGAACTAGCAGTTACAGAATAGGTTCACCTTTGGAAACATGTTACATGTTCTACCCCATTTTAGGGTGGAATATAACATGTTCCCAGTGCTGCAGCCACCACCCGCTGCTACCCCCCCCCCCCTTCTCTGTGGCAGCAGTACGGGAAGAAGCTCCCCGTACTGTCATTATTTGGAAAGGGTGTGGAAGTATGGGGCTTCACCCACATGGCCACGTCAATTATACATACAGCTCCGTGTGTATGAATAAACTACAAGCCCAGGCATACTTAGCGGCTTTCGGCTTGTAGTTCTTAACCACTTGCCGACCGCCGCACGACTATCTACGGCGGCGGTCAGCCCCTCACAGGCAAAGTGACGTAGGTCTACGTCGCTCGCCTGTGAGGGTTTAGGGAGCGAGCGCGCGCCGCCGGAGGCGCGCTCCCGCTCCCGCGTGGTCACGGACCCCCCCCGCGCGTGTGACCGGCGGACCCGATCGCCGCCGGCCACTCTGCGATCGGCGGGGGAGAGGGAGAAAGTCAGGCAGCTTGTGTAAACAAGCTGCCTGTCATTCTCCTCTCTGTATGAGAGCTGATCACATGGATCTACTATGTAGATCCATTGATCACTCTGCATACAGTTGAAGCCACAGCCAATCACAGTTAGAATCACGCCCCTAGGGACACACACAGCCCCTCCCTCTCAAATAAAGTTAACCCCTTCACTACCAGTGTATTTTTACAGTAACAGTGCATATATATAGCACTGATTACTGTAGAAATGTCACTGGTAACCCCAAAAGTGTCAAAAATGTCAGTCAAGGGTCCGATCTTTCCGCCGCAATGTCGCAGTACCGCAAAAAAAATCGCAGATCGCCGCCATTACGCGTTAAAAAAAAAAACAACAAAAATGACAAAAATCTTTCCCTTTGTTAGTAAACGCAATAACTTTTGCGCAAACCAATCAAAATACGCTTTTTGCGATTTTTTTTATCAAACATAGGTAGCATAAAACAAATTGGCCGAAAATGTTAAAAAATTTTGATTTTTACATTTTTTTGGGGGGGAATTTCATATAAAAAAAAGGGAAAAATATTGCTATTTTTGCAAAATTGACGCTCTTTTTTTGTTTATAGCGCGTGATCAAAAAATCGCACAGGTGATCAAATACCGCCAAAAGAAAGCTCTGTTTGTGGGAAAAAAAGGACGCCAAATTCGTTTAGGTACAGAGTCGCACGACCGCGCAATTGTCCGTTAAAGTCACGCAGTGCCGAATCGCAAAATAGCCCCTGGTCGTTTAGCAGCCAAATCCTCCGGGGCTTAAGTGGTTAATGAACTACCACAGGCTGTGGTAGTTCATTGAGTCTTTCTATCAGTGAGTATAGGATGTACGGGTAAGCTGATACACTGACAGTCAGCAGGAGACCTGCATTGCATCAGTAGTCTGCTAATCTCTGGTGCAGTGCTTTACATTCTCCTACTACAAAAAATAAATATTGCACATGTATTTACCTTAAAAAAAATGTGCATTTATTTTTTTTAAAGTGAACTTATCTTTTAAGGATGCAAGGCCTTTTGCCTTGTTTATGCATAGGTGCTGTGCTGGAAATAGTAGCCAGCATAGCCCCTTCCTTTTCCCGCTCCTTCTAAATCCTCACATTGGGGCCTGCTGGGTGCCTCATTGCCATTGCTTCTAAAGTCTACCAGACCAGTTTTGGTATTCACATGTATCCGTGACACAATCTCCATTTATTCCTATAAAAAGGCTGTCCACCTTTTGTCTTAGTAATTGGTGTTCTTTTCATAGGAATGAATATTGTGGAAGAAGAGCCTGATTAGGAGACCTACAGTGGTTGTGTGGCTTCCAGCGGTCTGCCCTGCAAAGATCTCAGGGGATCCAGAACTGGTGAGTGTAAGACCTAGGTGGAGGAAGTGTTAAAGGAGAACTGTACCAAAGGTATTCTTATCCATCAACATTGTGTTTTTGTGCTGTGAACTTTACAACATTTTGCTATCAGATTCCGGAAATGTAACAGTTTTTCTGAAACTGTTAAACTGATGGGTCTAGGTCAGCTTTAAGCCACTGACAGTTATCATTCACAGCATCTCAGGATTGAAACCGTTAAAATCAATGGGTTTAATTTCCCTTAATTAAATGGGTTTAGTTTCTCTTTAATGGCTTGACAGTTCGGTTGCATGCTGACCTAAGCACACTAGTAACTGTAACAGGTCAAGGCATGTCTTGAATTCAAAGTGAAACTAAAACCTCCTATAGTTTTTAGCCAAGGAAGCTGCCATGTTGGCCTCTGTTTGACCTTTATCTGCCATTGATGTTGCATGTGTGATCGTTTATGAAACCAGCCATTTGATGATTTGACGGTTTGCTTGAGCGTACAAGAAAATGTCAGTTACATTTCTGGCACATGTTGGGAATATAACTGTTTTTTTAAATTGTTGGGTTTAGTTCCACTCTAACTGTTTTGGGAAACAGTTTAATTAATCGGTGGGTTTAATTCCACCTTTCAGCAAAACCAAACCCAAGTTTTTAAAATGTACCTAATTTCAAAGCTATTATAACAAAGATCACACAGCCCGGAAGTATTCCTAAAGTGGAACTAAAGCCTCCTATCCTTTACAGTCAGAAAAACTGTCATTTTAGCAACAGTTTGCTGTGGTCTTACATATGTAGTCAGTTGTGACACCAGACATTTGATGGCTTGACACTCAGTTTGGTTGTGAGCACAAGCAGCTGTAGTTATCATTGGTGACATACCTTGAATATAACTGTTTTGGGATACCATCAAGTAAGTGGGTTTAGTTCAGCTTTAAATGGCATATGTACTTTTATTCTTTGGATGTCTTTTCACTTCACTCGGGATGCGCATTTGCGCCTCAGAAGTATGTGAGCTTACTTCATCTCCAGGTGCCCATCATAGGCCATTGCTCTAGTAATACTAACCTTGCAAAAATAAGAAATGGGGGCATTAGAAACAGTTGTATTTTATTGCCCCCCTAGGCTGCAGAGGGGGATGTTTACATGCCACAGTTGCAGTGTTTTGCTTTGTTTCACGCCCACGGCACAAATTATTTCCCCTGTCCCTTTCGATGGGCAGTACCATCACTGAACTTGACACATTTAGAGAATATGTAAATCCAACATTTTCTATTCCTGATATGTGCCTGCTGCACCATATACTTGTATGAAAATGTGTCCTGCTCTCTTTAAATTGCTTCCTTTGTGTAAAAACCCTGGTGTTCCTGCCAGTCCATCTGCTTTCCTAAAAAACACTGACCACACTAGGCATGAGAGCAGCACGTAGTCAGTTCTCTAGTGCAGCTTTGAACTCAGTGTGTTCTCCTCCTCCTTTTTTTTTTTTTTTTTTTTTTTAGTTGAGGGTTTACATATACTTTAGGCAAATGTGGAAGCACCATAAATGCCCCTGTACAATGTGCAACACATGCTGTGTTGTCATTTATGGGTTTAAAACAGGCATTGAGGATTGAACCCGCCACCAGTATTTGCCTTTACCACCTCTGTCTATGGTGGTATAATATTTTTGATCTGCTCTGTCTAAGTGTTTCTGTGACGTTTACTTTATCCGATACCTATACAGAAGCTGTTTGCAATACTAGGTTTTGTATTTTGTACATAAATACATTTCCGATAAAAATGTATTCTATAAAAAATCAGGCATTAAAGAGCCATCATATTGCCCCCTCACCACCTGTCAAGCGCTCCTAAAAAGCATTCAAAGCATGGATTACTTTTTAGAGGTGTGGCAATTTAGCCACACATCTAATATTACCCCGACAGTTATAATAACTCCTATCACTTATACGCTCTGCATCCCTTGGCACTTGTGATACCGGTCATTTTATGTTTGTAAAAATAATAGCACAGGGATGTCTCCCTATTATTCACAGAGCTAACCAGTCCTACAGTGCTTGCATTAATGAAAAAAATATCTCTTAAAAAAACACATCACAGAAAAAAAAATCATTTTCTTTATCCTACATCCCAGGACATAGGGATCTGTGTCTTTATTTCTATTATGATAGGGTTATGCTGCTACCTTCAGGTGATAGGATACTGCCAAAAAGACAGGAAATCTCCTGGGCATAACCCTTCCCTGTTAGGCAAGGCTTCATTTTTTTTAATTTTTTTTTTTTTTTTTTACAAGTGTTCAAGGTGATGATCAACATATACAGTCTCTGCATAAAAACTAGCTAGCTTCTCAATGGATTCAGCTGGGGTACATTGAAGGGGCCCAATATTAGATATTAAAGGCACCTATTTAGGGGTTAGTAATGGATGATTTACTACTGACCTCTGACCTTGTGTCTCTTACTACTGACCCCTCACCTCTGTCACTACCGACCTCTGTGTCATTTATTACTGACCTCTGAAGTCTGTGTAACTTACTACAGAGTTCAGGGGTCAAGGTCAGTAGTGAGGTGACCCACTGTCACTCAGTACAAACAGCCCTACTCTGTACTGCTTACCTGTTTTCCTTCTTCCTGAACTCTTCACAACACTCAGGGTACTGCGGCTCTGGCAGCTAATCATAGGACCACCTACTGGACCAGGGAATTTGAGAATGGGAGAAGAGTGCAGAGCTGCAGTACCCGGGAGTATTATATAGAGTCCAGAAAGATGGAGAACTAAGGTAAGACCATCTCCTTTCTGTGTCTGCTGTAGCTGCGCTTGTCACTGTTTGTTTATTCTGCAGGAAGGGGGCTGGTGCTAAAGGCCAGAGCAGAGAGTGTGTGTGTGGGTATTGGGGGGGGGGGGGGGTTGGCTTGCCAAATGCTTCACTTTCTGTGGTGTGTATTTTTTGCAAAGCATCACCTGTATTGTTTTACCAGTTAAGACTCCATATAGGGATGCACCGAAATGAAATTCTTGGCCGAAGCCGAATAATAATGAAATGTTTGGCCGAAGGCCGAATACCGAACGCGGTGTTTCGCATTTTTTCCATTTATTTTGCCAATTTTTTGTCCTCTCTCTTGTCCTCTCGTGTCTCTCTCTCTCTCTTGTCCTCTTGTGTCTCTCTCTCTCTCTTGTCCTCTCGTGTCTCTCTCTCTCTCTTGTCCTCTCGTGTCTCTCTCTATCTCTCTTGTCCTCTCATGTCTCTCTCCCTAAATGTTACTGTAGGGAATGGGATTCAGTGCACACTGCAGCCTTGTACCATAGGGTTAATGTTAGTGACACTGTAGGGATTGGGAAGGATGCTGGGAATGGAAATCAGGAAGCATGCAGGCAGCCTTGTAAATTTTAATTGCAGATACAGGGCACTGGGCAGGTCAGGGTTAATGTGGTAACATCAATTACTCAGTGACAGTCAGTCAGTGTGGACTCGATCAGATTATACAGTGACAGACAGTCTCTCATAGTGGTGGTAGTAGGAGGCTGGAGGTGGACTAGTAGGAGCCTGGAAAGGAGCACAGCCGCATACATACATTACTCACTCGTGCACTGCAGCCCGCCCCACACATTCAGTGAGTCTTACTCTCCTCCCTAGTTTTTTCAATGGCACATTCAGGAAGCCAATCACGCCGTGAGTAGCGGCACAGCGGAACCAATCAGGTGTGCAGGCACGCGTGATTGGTTCGCTGTGCAGCTAATCACGGCGTGATTGGCTTCCTGAATGTGCCATTGAAAAAACTAGAAAGGAGAGTAAGACTCACTGAATGTGTGGGGCTGGCTGCAGTGCACGAGTGAGTAATGTATGTATGCTCACCGCTGAAGTGTCCCGGCTTCCCCTGCCTAACACGGAAGTCTGTGAGTCCTCCTGTCCTCCGAGTCCCTTCCCCCTGTAAATATCTTGACCTCGGCGATATGAATATCGCCTACGGCCACAGAACGATAGTCGATATTATATCGACTATCGTTCAGCCCTATTGTTCGGCACAAAATTATTCGGCCTTTTGACTTATTCGGCCGAACACCGAAAGTGCTATTTTTTCTATTTTCGGCCGAATAATGTTTGGCCGCCGAATATTCGGTGCATCCCTAACTCCATATACTCTGTGGGACCTCAACTTGGTACTTTCTGTATTGCCAAAATCTCAATTTGAACCCATCCAGGATATTCCTTTGGTCCTTCTGACATGGAAAGGGATATATTACTTTGGCTCAGAGAATTTTAGAATTGCCTTCTCTTTCCTAGCTAAGGCTGCATACAGTTTACATACAGCCCAGCAGGGCACATGTTAGTGTAGGAAATAGTTTGTTTGACTCAACTTGGCCCACATAAACTATTTAAAATTACAGTAAAGCTGGACACCAGCTTTAATGAATAAACTGCCACTGCAATGTATTTACAAAATAACCATGGCCTGTTCACATTGAGGTTGATTTACTAAAGGCAAGTATACTGGGCACTGCAAGTGCAGTTGCTTCAGAGCTTAGTTAATGAGTTACAAAGAGTACCCAATTACATGCATGCTTGTACATGATTGGATGATAGAAATCAGCAAAACTTCCCGTCCAATCTAGAGCAAATGCAGTGCATAATATTTTCCTTTACTAAATCAACCTCATTGTGTTGGTCAATTAACTCATAACTTTAGGGAATTGTTTGCAGTAGAAATGCTGGAACATGTATTTCCTAAGCAAGAACATTAACTTCCTGAATTTACATTGCAACTTGAAGTTCTGCAAAGTCTGCTTGTTTAATAATGTAGCAAATATCACAGCAGCAAATGGCACTTAAACATTAAAGTGGAGTTCAGGCCTGTGAAAAAAAAAACAAAAAAAAAAACATACTGCAATGTCAACACCCCAAGCCATTTCATCCATCGGTTTCCTACTGTCGCCCTGCACTTTCTGAATGGTCCCATCAGAAGGCAACGGGTGGAAGGAGGAGGGGCTGGATATGACGCAAATCACCGTGCGGCAATCTTACCAAGAGGAGGGAGCAGGTACCTGTCAAAACAAGGTACCCACTCCCCCTTTTCCCTCAAAAAGTGGCAGTGGAGGCAGGGAGGGTGCGAAAACAAGCAGAGCTTCCCTTTTTGGGTGGAGCTCCATTTTAATTCCTTATTTTTAGGGTACATTTTGCACCAGCGGCTGTGTTAGAATGCAGACACTGGCATGCAGTAGGATGACAGCAGTGCCATACGTGGTGCATCACACTGTCTGTTTATTTATTATTTTTTTTACACACAGTCATTAAGTTTTATTGGCCGCAGTGCAAGGTGGTATACTGTCTTGCATTATGCTGAAAAAAAGCACTGCGTGCAGTCCTTCTTTTTTTTTTTTTTAGTGCACATCACCATAACGCGGTGGTGTGAACCAGCCAGGTAGTAGACGAGGCATTTTATCTCTTGTGATTGGACTGCAATGTAATAGCTGCCTCACGCAGTCCTACTGCACCGGATCTGACTTAGACTTTTATGTACAGAGCAAGATCCACTTGTAAAAACAGCAACACTGACCTGATTGGAATTCTGGCTATGTTGATGCAGCAAATGTGCTGATGGAGCTACCAAGAAGAAATGACCTGAGACTTTTCAAAGATGCCACTTTCCATCTGTGTCCTGTTGGGGAGTTTTCTCCTCACTTCCTGTCTCAGAGCCAAAACAGGAAGTAAGACAAAATCCCAAAGTGTTGAAATCCCTAGTAGTCACCAGAACTAGTGTCCCCATTGGAGAATTTCCCCTCTATTACTAATAAAATTAAGTATGGCGAGGTCCAATCACCTAAGGACAGAAGGACCTCAACCACACCATTAAAATATTGCGATGATGAAGAGGATGTCTAAACCAGTGAGTCTGAGCATCAAAAAGTTATCAACGCATATATTAGACAAAAAATACACTAATTTTATTGATACATAAATAAAATCAGAGATTCATTAAAATAAATGAGACCGATTCATAAACTGTCATCACATAGCTCATAATGAAATGTACAAGCAAACTTCATAGTCACAACCAGATTGGGACGGGCCTGACGCGTTTCCCTGTGTAGTAGCTTTCTCAAAAACCCCTTTGAAATCCCAGGTGGACAAAAGTGCAAGTGCTATCAACATGAGGTTATGAATTTAGGGCATCAATCGCTCACCAGGCGCTTCGGACGGCCAGTGGGCACGACCAGCAAAAGGTACCTGAGTAGACCCCCAGGACCCACAAAGGAAGGATGTTGAGTCCTGTACCCTCAGAGAGAAATAGAAGAACTATTTCTCAACAAACTGGGAATCCCTGGAGAGTCAACCAGACTGTTATATGGACCCCGTCTCAAATAGGGATCTTAACTCATAGTCCGGATTGACAGGGAGCCAGTATGCATCCGAGGGAGAGAGACAGCCCTCTATTACTGTTCTGGGGACTACCCAAAATGTGTGATTTTTCTTTTACTTTCATTAATCGGGGTAAACAGAACAAATAAAAAGGGTGAATCTCCCTAACGTGGACACAGACAGCATTATAAAGCTTATAGGGTTTCTAATCCCTCTCCATTCTATCCAAACTTATACTGTACAATAAGGAACACATGTAAATAACTGGTTGTGTGTGATAAGCATTAGTGAGCCTTTTCTCTTCCTGTAAAACAAATCAGAATGACAGGTTAGTGGGAATGTATTACATTACATATGTTTTATTAAATTCTAGTGTATTCACTTGTTTATACTGCTTACTTTTCCCAACAGGACCTCTATCTATTTAGAAGGACAGATGGCACATATTACTATCAACCAGTATTTACAGCAGGTATATTAAAACCTATAGTATTTTATTACTTTTTGTATATTTCTGAAACAAAAATGATATATGTCAAAATAATAACCTTATGTAAAACAACAGCATAATCTTTTTTACGGTACGTTATAGTGTTTTCTGATTAAAGGTTGTCCATGCAATGCAGTATCTTTTACTTGCTAGGAAATCTACCAATATTTTTTTTTTTTTTAAGGAGATATTGCAAACATTTTGAAACTGTAATACATCTACCAATTATTCGAGACTGTTTTAAGTAATTGTGCAGCATATTGATTGTTTTAGGGCCCATTCACACTAGAATGCAGTGCAGGAGAGGCGCATTCCCGCACAGCTTTTTGCAACGCATACCAATTGCAATGCTCTTATGATCTGCTGCAGGGGTCAGTTCAAGTAAAACGACACCCCAAACACAGGCTGCAAATGCATTGCGTTTGCCCGCACCGGATCGCATGGTCCAAAAGTACCATGCAATCGGGTTGCCTCACGTCTCAAAAAGTAGTGCATGCACTACTTTTGGTGCGGTTCAATTTCAGCCCATTCAAATTGAATAGGGCTGCAAGTGAACTGCATGTGAAGAGCACATGAGCCACACAGATTCCTGTGCGATTCACATGCAATTCCTACTGTCAGTGGGCCTTTAGTGATCATCCATTTTAGGCCAAAGGAGTGACCATGACCGTTATGCGATAATTAGCAGGAAACCAGCAGTGTTTTGGCAACTAATCACTATTGACCTTACTTAGAACTGGAAGTATTTCTCGTCAGCCACCAGTAAGATTGTATAATGCTGATTGTGGCCAAGGAGATGTTACTCTAGTTCTTAATACAATCACGTTGATACATAAGGTCCTATATTATATATTATTCTATACTTCGGTTTAACAGCCAGTTCTCACCAGGAGTCACAGAGGAACGCAGTTCTGTGCTTTGCGATTTCAGACCACTTATTTTGAATGAGCTGAAATCTTAAGTAGTGTAAACAGCAAGTACCTCATATGATACTTCTGTACCATGTGATCCCGCACAGGCAAACACACTGGGTTTGCGATCTGCGTTTGGGGTGTCATTAACTTAATATTGACACCCACTACAGATCGCAACTGCAGTGCAATTTAAACGCAGTGCGGGTTCCCCGCACCACATTATGGTGTGAGCTGGCCCTAAATATAGAAAAGCACACCGTGGAGTGTGTTTTGGTTAATAACTAGGGACTGCAAACAAAAAGTTAGATATTACTGTGCTGACAAATTTGCTTAAAATATGTGGCTGGCGAAAATAATAAAAAAACATATGCAGTGTATCTGTACAAAACATGCACATGTTCCCATTTGTGCTCTTTTTAAAAACTGCTCAAAGTACAGTTCCTTTTGAACTGCCAGAGATCCTAACTTTATAGTGAGCTTGCAATGCTGCCTTGGATGCATTTAAATCCAAGCAGAGTTGTCAGCCATGCCTGACTCCTCCCATACTAGGCTCCAGAAAATGACCCCCTCTCCTCATCTCCATGACATAAGGGGTGTTCTGTAGTCCACAGGAGAGAACTTAAGCAAGGCTGACCACTCCGCTGGGATTTCAGTGCAGCAGAGATGTTTTTTTTTTAGCTCACTCCTGAAAATTAGGAGATCACTGGATTTTTGACAGATGAGCATGCAAGTTTTTAGTAACTGTAGCAAGAGGAGAAATGTAGGGAAATGTGCATGTATTGCAGAGGTGTACTGAATACATGAAATTAGGCAACACGTCAACTGGATGCGGAAAAAGCGTTTGAGTGTTATCCATGGGAGAATCTAAAATCTGTTTGGTTTCACAACTTTATATTGTGGGTACATTTTTTTTACTGTCCATCAAGGGCACCTCTAAGAAGAAATGAAAATCAACATTTTCTGACACCTTCTATATTGGAAACTATGCACTTGAAAACTATGAACCCTGTTTCCTATGTTATTTAATCTGGCTATGGAAACAAATAGCAAATTTATATATCTGCAACAGAATGTTAAATAATGTATATAATGTCTACTTGAATATTTAATAATTGCCTATAGTTAACTTTGGCATGTTTAATATAGGTTTTGGAGGCCATTGAAATGAAAAATGGCTTTAACTGTGCAGACCTGGTTTCATTCAGACATCCACACATTGCAAATCCACGCTTACAGGTATGAAAACATTAAGTGATTGTAAAGTCTCATTTAAAAGAAAAATAAATAACAAACATGTTATACTTCCCTCCTATGTGCAGTGGATTTGCACAGGGCAGCGGGATCCTCCTGTTCTCGGGTCCCTCTTTGCTTCTCTTGGTCCATCCCTCCTATTGAGTGTCCCCACAGCAAGCCGCTTGCTATGGGGGCACCCAAGCCGAGCTGCAGCTCCGTGTGTCCATTCAGACATGGAGCTGCCGTTCGCCCCATCCCCTCTCTCTCCTGATTGGCTAACTGACTTTGACAGCTGTGGAAGCCAATGGTACCGCTGCTGTGTCTCAGCCAATCAGGAGGGAGAGTCCCAGATGGCCGAGGGCTGGATAGAGATGGTGCTCGAGTAAGTATTAGGGGCTGCTGGGGAGCCTGCTACACAAAGAAGACTTATTGTCTTAATGCATAGAATGCATTAAGATAAAACCTTCTGACTTTAAAACTCCTTACACTTCTTATGCATGGTGCTTACTGTTTGTTATACTGATTGTTTTATCCTAATGGTTTAGGTTTTTTCTCAAAACATTGGTTAAAGTGATTATCATTTTGGTAACTCAATAATCCTCTGCTTTTACTCTATTTACAGTATAAGAAATCTGTTCAAGTATAAATTCTTAGACTGCTATAGCTAAATAAAATAGTTAAACCAAAATGACTTTTATTTAGTGGCTTGACCCACCATGTCTATTAACAAACCATTATCAATTACTGGACTAACCAACAACTTATTAACTGAACTACTTAAGGATCGGAAGATTTTACCCCCTTAATGACCAGGCCTTTTTTTTTTTTTTTTTTTGCTATACGGCACTGTGTTACTTTAACTGAAATTGCGCGGTTGTGCGACTTTGTACCCAAATAAAATTGATGTCCCTTTTTCCCAGAAATAGAGCTTTCTTTTGGTGGTATTTGATCACCTCTTTGATTTTTATTTTTTGCACTATAATCAAAAAGAGTGACCTGTCTGAAAGAAAAAAAAAAACAATATTTTTTTACTTTCTGCTATAAAACATTCCCATTAAAAAAATTAAAAAATCTAATTTTTTCATAATTTTAGGCCAATATGTATTCTGCTACATATTTTTGGTAAAAAAAAATCCCAATAAGTGTTTATTGATTGGCTTGCGTAAAAGTTATTGCGTCATCAAACTAGGGAAAAATTTGTAATTTTTATTTATTTTATTTTACTAGTAATGGCGGTGATCAGTGATTTTTAGCGGGACTGTGATGGACAGATCGAACACCTAACTGACAATTTTGGGGGGACCAGTGACTTTACTACAGTAATCAGTGCTAAAAATATGCACTGTTACTGTAATAATGACACTGGCA
The DNA here is from genome assembly GCF_965119305.1 of Pelophylax lessonae. Lineage (NCBI taxonomy): Eukaryota > Metazoa > Chordata > Amphibia > Anura > Ranidae > Pelophylax > Pelophylax lessonae. The sequence goes on from NC_138769.1 coordinate 466,341,879, forward strand.
GGGAAGAGGTTAGCACCAGTGGCAATCAAAGGGTTAAATGTGTGCCTAGGTGATGCTTTCTAACTGTGTGGGGGTTGTATTCACTGGATGAACACAGAGACCTGTGTTTCTAAATAGGAGGAACACCAGGATCATCACTGACAGAACAGCGGTCTGCCGTGTTTACATTGGCAGACTGCCGTTCTGTCTCTATAGGGAGCGAGTGCTAGCCAATCAGCATGTGCGTGCTCCCCCCTAACTGCTACACAAAGTGATGTACATGTACATCGTTTTGCGTTACAGAGCCGACCTGCCGCATAATAACTACAGCGGCTGGTCGGCAAGTGATTAAAGTGAAACTTCACCCTACAGGGGAAGTTCTGCTTTATGTCCTCTTTCCCTCCTCCTCTACTACATTTGGCACATTAAATTTTTGGGGAGCATTGACCTTGTTTTGACAGGTACCCGCTCCCACTTCTGATTGGATCACCCATTGATTCATTCTGATAGCAGAGGAGCAAAACAGCAGACAGAAATGGCACTTAGTGTTCCTAACTGAAAGAAGTACAAACTATAGAGGAATATGCTTTGTCCATATATTATGTCTGAGGTTTACAACCACTTTAACTTTATTACAGGGGATAGGATATAGAAATATCACTTGCATGTTCAGTCTGTTCCTCAGCAGGGCCCAAACTGAAGTCGCCTAGCATTGCACGCTGCTAAGTTTCAGTGATTATGATGGCCCTTTCTACCACAGAGCAGGAAGGGTGTGAATTGTGTTTTATGCTACTCTGATCAATGATTCAGCAGCCACTTCTCAGTGTACTGTACTTTCAGATTTGAAAGGCATCAGCTCAACTTCAGCAGCTTAAAAGATAAGTATGGCCAGGTCTTTTTTGGTCACACACTACTCTTGTGGCTCACAGGAGTGCTCCCTTTCCTGTGACTCAGAATCAGCTGATTAAGGGCTATTGTTCACTATCAGCTGACTGGCAGAGCTTCTCCAGACTCTGTCAGGATCCAACCGGCTGCCCGATTGACAGCTGGCTCTGCCTCTCAGCATGCAGCGAAGAGCCAGGGTCATCTGCAGCCGTCCCCTCCCCGGCCCGATGTGCCACTGTGCAGTGGAGGAGCAGAGCAGAGAGCAGTGACTGACAGTTACTGCTCTCCACTTGGAGCAGAATGAGAGCAGATTGAGGGAGCTTAGAGCTGATGTGGGACAGCTGCAACATCACACTAATGCCGCAGCTTGGAAGTAAGTTTGTATGTTTGTTTTTTTGGTTGATTGGAATCTGGAAAAGGGGAACTTTTACCTTACAGTGATATGGAAGATAATAACCACTGATGTTAGTCTCTCTTGGGAGGCTGGTTTGAGCGTGGCTACAGTTCAGGGGACTTGGTCTCCCGGGGAGATATACTGCCTGTCAATATCTTGTATTTTCAGGTGGTACACCTTGTTTTGCATTATTGGACGAACCAATTGTACAGGTTTGTTTGTCAGTGTTCATTCTGGCAATGCCTCTGCAGTGGCATATATCAACCACCAGGAGGGCACCAGGTGTTGAGCACCTCAGGAAGGTGAACCACATTCTGTCTGGGGAAGAATAGCATGTGCCATCTTTCCCCAGTACATATTCCAGGTATAGAACACTGGCAGGTGTTTTTTCCCAGTCGTCAGCAACTAATACCGGCATCGGGCACAGTGGTCCCTGTGTCTTAAGACGATCTCTGCAATCTGCCAGTGTTGGGGAACTCTGCAGGTGGATCTACTACTGGATTCCAGGCTCAATAACAAATTGGATAGGTTGGGTCTGGGATGAAAGTCCCACTAGCAATAGGGGAAGATGCACTGATAACACCTTAGGAACCTGTTCTCTCTAATCTACGTATTCCCCTGATTTAACTACTGCCACTTTGCGAAGGATCCTGGAGATGATTACACTGGTAATAGTGTTAGCTGGTCTGGCTCTGGAGGGCTTGGTACACCGACATAGTGAATCTTGCAGGGGACGCTCCTTGGACTCTTCCGATCCAGGCCGACCTATGGTTTTAAGTCCTGTTATCTCCGCTCAGTTGTGCGCCAGGAAGCCGGCTTCAGGGAGCTTCCATTACAGGATTTGGAAATCTTATATGCCTGGTGTGAAGCCAGGAAGTGGCACCTGCGGAAATAAGTGAGTGGGAGATTTTTTTCCTTTCTCTAACCATGAGATTGGCCTTAAGTTTTATTAAAGCTGTAGTAAACCGCTGAAAAAAAAACCCTGCAAAGCAATAGCATAATGTGCTAGTATGCATCGCATTTTAGCACGTTATGAAATACTTACCTTAGAACAAAGCCCCCGCAGCGGCGACCCAGTCGAACACTGAGGGAGCTGACATGTTCCAATGGCATCTCTTCTGGGTTCGTGGACTCCAGCGCTGAGAGTGGCCGGAGCCATGATGACGTCACTCCTACGCATGCATGCAGGAGCCGTGATGACGTCTCTCCTGCGCATGCACGCCGGCGCCCTCCATTCCAGCAGAGCGCATGTGCTGATGATATCAGCGGCTGCATGCAGGGAGAATATTTCCTAGACCGTGCAGGTTAAGGAGATATTCATTTTACTTACAGGTAAGCCTTATTATAGGCTTACCGTGAGGTAGAAATCACCAATCTGGGTATACAACGGCTTTAGGGGCAGATTTCATGTCTATCCATTGTTTTCTAGAGACTGTTGTTTCTCCCTCCTTTCGTACTTCATGCAGGGTGTAACACAGGCAGTCCTGCCTATCAGGCCACCCTTGTGTCCTTTGGACTTGAACTTGGTCTTGACTGTCCTTGCAGAAGCCACCTTTTGTCTTGCCTTTCTTTTTTTCCTAATCCACAGTCAGCTGGGGAAAGATGGCTGCATACTCTGGAGGTAGTTCAGGTTGTCAAGATTTACTTGAGTTGTCGGCGCAGGTCAGGAATCCTGGGTTGTGCTGCCAGAAGGGCCTAGGGAGGGCAGGCGGCACCCAGGTCAACTATTTTTCTCATTGGATCCGCCAGTTAATCATTCAAGCCTATGGTTTGTAAGGGCAAGGTCCCACTATTTCTGATGAGAGCGCGCTCTACCAGGTGTGTCGAGGCATCTTTGGTTATCCGCCATCAGGCTCCGGTTTGCAAGGCCGCTACATGGTTTTTGGTTTCCCTTCCTTACACAGGGCTTTAACCATGTCAGCTGCCGAGATACTGCTTTTGGCCAAAGTATGTTTACGAACGACAGAAAAGGGCCTTCTCGGGGGAACATTTCTGTGACTGTGCCTCCCTCGCCTCAAGTGTATTGCTTCAGGACATCCCAGATAGTAATGATTACACCTGTTCTGTGTCCTGTGATGCTCTCTAAGAAATGGATTTTACAGGTAAGTTTGTAGGAAAAATAAAATTTTTTTTCTTTTGAACATTTTAATCCTCACTTAACAAGCAGTTTTCTATATCTAAGTTATTTATGTTTTTATTGGTCTTTAATACAAACACTATTATGGAAATGTGTTTCTCAGTGGGGTATCTTTTGTATGTAACATCTAATTTATAAATTTGTATATATTTTTGTTGTCTTCATATGTTTTAGTTGTCTTCACCAGAGGATAAGTGTCAACAGATGCTGGAACTTCCTTATGATGAGATGTTTGCAGCTCACCTAAGGTACTCAGGCCTTTTAGTTGAACAAGCTGTTCTTATTGCAATGCTGCTAGATTTTGTGATAGCTGCTTTTGTAAACTTGGTTAGGTTTTAGTCAAGGTGGCCAGAAAAATCTATGTAAGCAACAGATCCTTTGAAATACATTTCACCATATCCTTAGATAATCATATTTTGGCGTTTTATATATAGTTGGAAATATATATTTTTTAATAAAGTATTAAATAGGAATATTTATATAGTTCTTTAAAGCCCGTGGACTCACAAAACATAATACTTTAACACTGAAAGCAAAGAGCAGGAGCCTCCATGTAGCTCCTTGTAATTTTAGATTTTCACAGCCAGTCCCATGTTGAGAGCCTGGCACGAGGTAGGAACATGCCATTTTGTGGCCCAGTGCCAGGCAGAGACGGTGATGTGCAGTGCGGGATGTCAGCTGGCAAGAGGAAAGTTCTGTCAGAGACATCTGCTTTTTCCTGTCCCACATCTTTCGGTTACAACAAATGGTTTTGCTTTTAGCTAAGTTGTATATCTTACTAATGATTGCTGCAAGTGTTGCATAGAATCATACAGGTGACAACAAGTGCTACCCAGTGCCACACCTACATTTACACCTTCCTGCTCATGGTTTATATATATTAACATTCCCTGGCATAATGCTGAGGATATGTTAATATAAATTCTTCCATTTGAGTATCAGCAACCAATGCTTTTTCTGCATCTGCTTGCTCCTAATCCCTGCTTGTTCCCCCACTAACAATCGGACAGCAATCATAGTGGTTTCTGATCATGTGATTACTATGTTAGCTCAGACATAGTGATCACGTCCAGGCTGAAGACTGTAGCAAAAATCATAGCTTTCAAGAAGTGCACTCTGGAAGCTTTACCCAAAAAGGCAGACTGAGGCAAAGGACTAGTCACCAGTATTGCTTGTGGTTTTCCTGCAGCCATCTTGGTAGAGGTAGGGCTTTTGCTTCCTTATGTCAGAGCCTCCAGCAAGGAGAACAGTTAGCAGTACAGCAGTGACATCACCAAATCTGGTGAGATTACCAGTAAGAGACAGAAGTGCCTTAGCTCTTAAACTGTAGCTAAACGGCTAAGGCTCAAGGCACAAAAATGCTTAGGCACACTTCTATACCAAAACATGTATTGCTTTTTTCAGGAGGAATTTGAGAAAAGGGGTGCATTTTTTGGGTACTGCTTAGTCACCACTAACATTTCTAAATGTTCTCCTTAACCTAGGAAATCTTTCCTTTTCCAAGTTTAGGTCCACATTCAGCTTGCAGGTGAACACTGCCACCTCCAGGCTATGGTGTTCATCTGCAGTACCATGTATTAGATATACAGTGGGTACGGAAAGTATTCAGACCCCCTTAAATTTTTCACTCTTTGTTATATTGCAGCCATTTGCTAAAATAATTTAGGTTCATTCTTCTTCCTCATGAATGTACACATAGCACCCCATACTGACAGAAAAACACAGAATTGTTGACATTGTTGCAGATTTATTAAAAAAGAAAAACTGAAATATCACATGGTCCTAAGTATTCAGACCCTTTGCTGTGACACTCATATATTTAACTCAGGTGCTTTCCATTACTTCTGATCATCCTTGAGATGGTTCTACACCTTCATTGAGTCCAGCTGTGTTTGATTATACTGATTGGACTTGATTAGGAAAGCCACACACCTGTCTATATAAGACCTTCCAGATCACAATGCATGTCAGAGCAAATGAGAATCATGAGGTCAAAAGGAACTGCCTGAAGAGCTCAGAGACAGAATTGTGGCAAGGCACAGATCTGGCCAAGGTTACGGCTGAGCTCCAGAGATGCAGTCCGGAGATGGGAGAAAGATGTAGAAAGTCAACCATCACTGCAGCCCTCCACCAGTCGGGGCTTTATGGCATAGTGGCCTCTCCTCAGTGTAAGACACATGAAAGCCCGCATGGAGTTTGCTAAAAAAACACCTGAAGGACTCCAAGATGGTGAGAAATAAGATTCTCTGGTCTGATGAGACCAAAATAGAACTTTTTGGCCTTAATTCTAAGCGGTATGTGTGGAGAAAACCAGGCACTGCTCATCACCTGTCCAATACAGTCCCAACAGTGAAGCATGGTGGTGGCAGCATCATGCTGTGGGGGTGTTTTTCAGCTGCAGCGACAGGACGACTGGTTGCAATTGAGGGAAAGATGAATGCGGCCAAGTACAGGGATATCCTGGACAAAAACCTTCTCCAGAGTGCTCTGGACCTCAGACTGGGCCGAAGGTTTACCTTCCAACAAGACAATGACCCTAAGCACACAGCTAAAATAACGAAGGAGTGGCTTCACAACAACTCCGTGACTGTTCTTGAATGGCCCAGCCAGAGCCCTGACTTAAACCCAATTGAGCATCTCTGGAGAGACCTAAAAATGGCTGTCCACCAACGTTTACCATCCAACCTGACAGAACTGGAGAGGATCTGCAAGGAGGAATGGCAGAGGATCCCCAAATCCAGGTGTGAAAGACTTGTTGCATCTTTCCCAAAAAGACTCCTGGCTGTATTAGATCAAAAGGGGGCTTCTACTAAATACTGAGCAAAGGATCTGAATACTTAGGACCATGTGATATTTCAGTTTTTCTTTTTTAATAAATCTGCAACAATGTAAACAATTCTGTGTTTTTCTGTCAGTATGGGGTGCTATGTGTACATTCATGAGGAAGAAGAATGAACCTAAATGATTTTAGCAAATGGCTGCAATATAACAAAGAGTGAAAAATTTAAGGGGGTCTGAATACTTTCCGTTCCCACTGTAGTTGCCCTATTAAAAATATAAAGAGAAAAAATACTTTTTTTTTGTTACATTTGTCACTTTATAATACAATCTGAATAGTTTTTTTTTTTTTAATTATTAGAGACCGTGTTCCAAACTTAATTCTGTAAAATAAAAAAAGAATGTTTTGGCTGGTTGTACACTTAAGTATAAAGATAGCTGAGAGAGTTTTTTTTTTTTTAATTGGGTGCTTTTGGCAACACCAGTTCTTAGTGCCCCAGAGATTGCTTATAACAGCTTAGTCACTACTTCCCAAGCCACCAATAGCTTTAGAATGTTAACACCCCAACCACCAACATCTAGTTTTAACTAAAGAGAGAAATAATGATTGGGATACAGAATATCAGAAAGCTGGGAGAGAGTTTGTTTGGCAACCGACATAGATACTGTATTTATAAGTGGTAAAATGACAAATAACCTAATTGTTTTCCTTACATTTAGGTGCACTTATGCCGTTTCCAACCATGACTTTGTTGAAGCTTACAAATATCAAACAGTCGTAGTCCAATATCCTTTTTATGTAAACCAAAAAATGAAGAACGGTACAATATGTCAAAATAGCTGTTTTTGTTTTTCCATTTGAGTAATAATGTTTGAATTTTTCACATTGTTGAGGGAAATAGGAATAATAGTTGATGATTTCCGTATGGTGTGTGTGTGTATGTGTATAATACACACACACACACACACACACACACTCACTATGTATAGTATCTCACAAAAGTGAGTACACTCCCTACATTTTTGTAAATATTTTATTATATCTTTTCATGTGACAACACTGAAGAAATTACACTTTGCTACAATGTAAAATAGTGAGCATACAGCTTGTATAAAAGTGTAAATTTGCTGTCCGCCCCAAATAAACCGCTGGCAGCAAAAGTGAGTACACCCCTAAGTGAAAATGTCTAAATTGGGCCCAAAGTGTCAATATTTTGTGTGGCCACCATTTTTTTCCAACACTGCCTTAACCATCTTGGGCATGGAGTTCACCAGAGCTTCACAGGTTGCCACTGGCGTCCACTTCCACTCCTCCATGATGACATCGCGCAGCTGGTGGATGTTAGAGACCTTGCGCTCTTCCACCTTCCATTTGAGGTTGCCCCACAGAGGCTCAATAGGGTTTAAGTCTCGAGACATGCTTGGGCAGTCCATCTCCTTTACCCTCAGCTTCTTTAGCAAGGCAGTGGTCTTCTTGGAGGTGTGTTTAGGGTCGTTCTCATGTTGGAATACTGCCCTGTGGCCCAGTCACTGAAGGGAGGGGATCATGGCATGCTTCAGTATGTTACAGTACATGTTGGCATTCACGGTTCCTTCAATGAACTGTAGCTCCCCAGTGCCAGCAGCACTCATGCAGCCCCAGACCATGACACTACCACCATGCTTGACTTTAAGGAAGACACATTTGTCTTTGTACTCCTCACCTAGTTGCCGCCACACGCGCTTGACACCATTTGAACCAAATAAGTTTATCTTGGTCCCATCAGACCACAGGACATGGTTCCCGTAATCTGGAACCTTAGTCTGCTTGTCTTTAGCAAACTACTTGCGGGATTTCTTATGCATCATCTGATGCAGTGTGTGGTGTATGGTCTGAGCACTGACAGGCTGACCCCCCAACCCCTTCAACCTCTGCAGCAATGCTGGCAGCACTCATATGTCTATTTCCCAAAGACAACCTCTGGATATGATGCTGAGCACGTGCACTCAACTTCTTTGGATGACCATGGAGAGGCCTGTTCTGAGTGGAACCTGTCCTGTTAAACCGCTGTAAGGTCTTGGCCACTGTGCTGCAGCTCAGTTTCAGGGTCTTGGCAATCTTCTTATATCCTAGGCCATCTTTTTGTAGAGCAACAATTCTTTTTTTCAGATCCTCAGAGAGTTCTTTGCCATGAGGTGCCATGTTGAACTTACAATGTCCAGTTTGAGAGAGTGAGAGCGATAACACCAAATTTAACACACCTGCTCCCCAATCACACCTGAGACCTTGTAACACTAATGAATCACATGACACCGGGGAGGGAAAATGGCTAATTGGGCCCAACTTGGACATTTCCACTTCGGGGTGTACTCGCTTTTGTTGCCAGCGATTTTGACGTTAATGGCTGTGGGTTGAATTATTTTGAGGGGACAGCAAATTTACACTCTTATACAAGCTGTACACTCACTGCTTTACATTGTAGCAAAGTGTATTTTCTTCAGTGTTGTCAATTGAAAAGATATAATAAAATATTTACAAAAATGTGAGGGCTGTATTCACTTTTGTGAGATACTGTGTGTGTGCATGTGTTGGTGTTATGGTGCTCTTGGAGACTAGATTGTTTCCTGTAATGTGCGGTTGTATGTAATGTAAGTAGCGCCATTAATACATAACATGTCCCAGAATAGCTTTCTTGTAATCGTTTCTAATGCATGCATTTACCATGACTTTTATTGCCATATGTGAACCTTTTTCAAAACTAGTTTGGATTTGTTTGACTTAACATATTTTACATCATTTTTGAGAATATTTCAGGCACATAAAGAAGAAAACTGGTAAATAACACCTTTTCTTTTGACATTTCTGAATAATTTGTGGAAGTTACCTTCATACCATATTTTTTGTTCACAAGAAATCACTAAGAGCTTGTGACTATAAATTTTTTTGAGGCAGTTGAGAAATTTTGCTAAATCTTAGGGAGTATACTAAGTGGATTAACAACTCGCAAAAATATTTTTTGTACATATTTAGGTTGAAAAAAGACTCAAGTCCATCTAGTTCAACGTGTAAAAAAAAAAAAAAACCCCAAAAAACTATATATGTTAGAATTCAGTTTTTTTTTTTTTTTTTTTGCATTTAGATGTAAAGAGTGTCCCCTTGTCCTCTGTAACAACCTGAAAGTAAAACGCTTGACATGAAATTCACTATATGGACCACTTATGTATTTTTACATGATGTTCACATCCCCCCCTTAATCGTCTCTTTAAAGAGAATAAATTCAGTTAGAAAAGAAGAAGGGGGAAATTGTTTATTTGCCCATACAGTGAAGCTGCACCTGCACTGCATGGGTTAACTGCTCCTTTTTCCAGGGGCGCAAGGAAAAGCTATACTTACCCGATTCTTTGATCCTCTGGAAAACCACGCTCCCTCATGTCCAGTGGCAGACTGTTTTTGCTGTCCTCACATCCAGAGGCGGTCTTTTGGTATGACGACGTCAGAAAAAGTCTATGCATAAGACTGCTAGCATGGGGGGGGGGGGGTAAGTATATCTCTGCTCTCCTTACCTCTAGACAGATATGAGCTGTTGACCCATGCGGTGCGGGCACGGCCCCACTGCACGGGGGAAAAAATATTTGCCTGGAGTCCTTCTTCTTTCAGCTAATCTTTCCTCATAGTTGAGTTTTTCCATGTCTCATTCATTTGGTTGCCCTTCTCTGCTCTTTCTCCAGTTCTCCGATTTTTTTTTTTTTTTTTTTTTTTTTTTGAAAACTGAATTGCATGTTGCAGATGAGGTTTTACATGATTTGTACAGGGACAACATTATGTCTCTCTCTCTCTCTGTGCATTTATTTTTTTGTGAAACTGCAGTCTGTAAAGCATTGCATTCACTATCAGGAGATCAAGGGTGCAATGCCAGGAAAAAACATATAAAAGCCTGAGTAGCCAAGGAGGTGTTCTCAAGCCAGACTAAATTAGTCGGCGAGAATCAAATTGGACACGTACCACACGGTCGGGTGGGACCGGGAACCTAGCGCAACCTAGGAGGCATAGACAAAATGGGTAGGAGGTGGAGGGACAGAGAGATCCCCCCAGGAATGGTTGCAATAAGAGGCTCACTGGGATTACGGTGCAAACGGAATAACTTTATTAGTGAAGATGTACATACATGGATAAAATAAATAATCAATCAGTAAAACAAGTGTGGGGGCTCATCAGGAGAACTGATTGACTCTGTGGACCCCTATGGGTGTCAAGATCATACAGACAGCAAATAGAACACGTGTAGGTCCCCGCCCATCCAATCCCAAAATAGCACTGTTTGGGACGAGCTTGGTGTGATAAGTCGGGTCAAGCCGACCTGAAAATCACTCTAAAAGCCCGAGCAACTGTGCTTGTGGCCAGTAAGAAGACTCATAAGGAGCCCTGTGGAGAAGGCGCCTGGGTATGCCCGAGAAGAGTGTAAGGTATGTTGGGAAAGTCACTCAAAGAGTGACTAAATGTCATCAAGTGTAAACAGTACATCACAGACAAAGGGCAAAGTGCGGCAACATAATCTCATAGAATGTCAAACAACAAGGGCAAAATTCCTGTAATGTGAGTTTCATAATCTAGCTAGAAACCTCCAGAGAAAACCGGGCCCCATGGGGCAGTTCATGGCTACCAATGCCAGGATCCTGCAGACTCTAAACCTCCCGTATGGGTAGACAGTTAATGAACTGCAGGAAGAATCAATGAACTAGGACACTTGCCACGGCCCTAGTAGTCCATTGAGTACTACAAGCTGTCTGCCACAGTGGAAGATGGTATTTGTAGTTCGTTCATTCCCTGCCCACACAGCCGCTTTGTTTTCAAAAAGTAACAGCGGGAAGAAGATCCCCCGCCCATTGTCATAGAGTTTGTAGGAGCATGTTATACCCTAAATATGGGTGTACCATGCTCCTAAAAGTGAACTTAGCCTTTAAAACTTCCGCTGCCAGAGCCGTGTTTGCATTTTTTTGCATACATGTTTAAAAAAATAATTTTAGGCCTAAATATTACATAAAAACATTTATATGTTTTCTGAAATTAGACAACCTAGAGAATAAAATAGTGGTAGTTCCAATTTTTTTTCATGTCGATATTATCGCAAAGGTAAAATATAAAAGACAAGGTTGCATCGAGTAAATAGATACCCAACATCTCAAACCTCTCTTTAATGAGACATCCAGGGTCTAAAAAGGCCCTAGATGTTTCTCCTCTGCTCCACTGAATGTAATACAATGCAGATCACATTGCATTACATTCTTTCCTGCCCATGCTAGCCGGGGACATTGATAGATGGACTGAATTGACGTTACTTTCCGGGTCAGCGACCGCACCTGCTATGTCATTCCTGGGCTCCCAGATGGGCAAGTGGAGCTTGAGATACATAGCAGGGGTAGGGGGGATCGACAGGCGCGCTATTACCAGGATTGTGTGGAAGCAATCGGGCTGCAGTGCAGCCGCCCCCCCCCCCCCCCCCCAATGCTTTCATTTTACAGGCAGAAGTCTGCTTGGCAGATTTACACACAATCCCAGTGGCTGCAGCCACTGGGAATGTGTGTAAAACCCCCTGCTGTCAAGTCTGTACATTGTACAAGCTGGCAGTGAAAGGGTAAACTACCCAATTAAATAGTGCATTTAGGTGGTTTGTAAGTTGGAGACTTCCTGTAAGGACGTTGTACTCCTGAAATTATTTGAACATTCGATGAATAGACTAATGTCGCTCGAAAATTGTCTTTTGCTTTTAACATTACATTTTAAAATTAATTTAATTCCTGAGCAATAACCCCCATACACTGCCCGAAAATTCATTGATCAAGAAAAGTTTCCTTCTTGCCCCTTCGAATTTTCCCTTCACTGCAGTCGAAAACAGACATCGATTTGACCCCACTAACGATTAGAAAATCAAACGTATTTTCTTCAATCCAAAATTTCCGAGCGAAAATCTATACGTGTATGGCCAGCATTAGGGCATTCAGAGTATGAATCATTACCTGGTTCCCATCTGCGCTATAGCCAAAAGATGGCTACAGCACGGCTCTCCAGTTCTGGGAGGACGTCCATGGGGCGCGCATCGGGCGCACTCTGTGACCACTGTGTCCTTTGGACACAGCCGATCACAGAACACAGTAAAGGGCCTATCACAGCGGTCCTTTAGCCATGTGATCAGCTGTGTTGATGACCGCCAAGTCTGTCAGGGCACAGTAAGTACATTACTTACACTGATAATCAAGGCACTGATCATCAGTGTCCTGATTATTAGTGCAGCCCCATCAGAGCACATCAGTGAAGAAGAAATTACTTCTTTGCAATTTTTTATAACCAAAACAAAGAAAAAATTTTTTTTTTTTTTTTCCAAGATTGTCATTCAGCAGAACTGAAAGGTGAAGGTTGGCCTGGGCAGGAAGGGGGTGAAAGTGCCCAGTATTGAAGTGGGTAATCACCACTTCCAGAATGAATATGTGGCTGAATTTTCATTATGATCTCCACATGCACCCAGACTAAATAATTTGTAAGAATTGTACAGTATTTGCAGATGCATTGTCTCAGACTGTGTTTGTGATATTCTTTTTTTAGGGCCTTGCCTATCATGTACGCCATTACTTTGGATTTGCGAAATTTTGCCAATCGCGTAAGTCAACTTTTGCTGTCTGCACCTTTTTAACTACATAGTGTACTGTGGCGATATTCATGTTCATGTCCGTGATTTAGAAGAATGTATCCCTCCACTAAATCACTTTTCAAATCATTGCTTGCTGAAGGCTGAGAAGTCCTGTCATTTTAGAGCAGCATCCAGTCTAATCATTTTATTTATTACAAACATTCATATAGCGCCAACAATTTACTCATCACTTTACATATTGTACATTCCCAGCAGTCTCTGCCCTCAAAGAGCTTACAGTCTAAGGACCTTATCTCACATGCTTAAAAATAGTATATACATGTACTAAGTCCATTTAAAAATCAAAACAGGAGTCAATTCTCCTACCAGCATATATTTTGAATGTAGGAGGAAACAGAGTGCCTGAAGGAAACCCATGCAAGCATAGGGAGAACATGCACATTGCATGCGGATTCCAATCAAAGACCCAAGTGCTGCAAGGCAGAAGTGCTTACCACTAAGTGCTAACCACGAATCTAACCACTAGGAAGTGCTAACTACCTAGTTGGGAAAAATCCCTGCTTTTACTCTTTTAACTTTTTTCTTTATTTTTTTTTGTTCCTGTGTGAAGTACAATCAACAGCCGGACTGGGCGAGGCACTGGATATTCTAGATCCCTATGGTCTTCCCAGTCTGGCCTGCGAGCGCGACCCAACTATTAGCCCAGCGATAGGTTGGCCGCGACATGGCCCCACTGGACGGGGGCTGGCCGGTGAGTGAAACACCTCGCAAGGTCACATAGCCATGATCACGACAACAGTTCCGATCCTAGTCGCAGCGTACCGCACGCTGCAGCACCCCCATTCCAAGATGGTGCGGTGGACTGCAGGGAGTAGCGCCCGTCTGGTGATCGTGGTATGGTGACTTGTGTCCCCCCTCCTTTCCTACGTAATTGTTGGGGTGGTCGCGGGCCCTCCCCGAGGATGGTAGGTCCCTCTTGTGTCCTCCCTCCCCCCATACTTTTCCCCCTTCTCCTTATCGGGGTTCCCCTGTGTAGGTGCCCTCATCTGCCCCCTATCCCCTCCCCTAGCCCCCTCTGGGGCGCATGGGTGTTTTTTTTGACTGAGGGGGCTTGTAAAGTGCTGGGCCGGAAAAGTAGTGGGTGTCGCCGCTACCGGCTTCCTATGGGGGTGTCCATACCTGGAGTGCTTGGGGGGGGGGGGGTTCCTCCTGAGGTCTCTGTGATTTCCTGGGGTCCAGGGTCCCGTGCAGCGCCACGTGGTGCTGCCATTTTGCTGTGGATTCTGTATTCCCGGCTTCGGCTGCCATGTTTGTATAGTCCAGGGGCCATGTTTTTGGTTTCCCCATAGAGTTCCAATGGCGGCCATTTTCCTTTAGTCTGATACAGTGCTGAGGCGGCAGGGGCCTCTAGTGTCAGGTCAGCGTTTCCTCTTTCCAGCAGTGTGGCAGACCGTTTTGGCACTCTCCAGCTAGGGTGGTGAGTCTCTGGGGGTATTTCACTGCTGTATACAGCACCACAGGTGTGCTGATTCTTGTGGTGCCCCAGCAGTGCACAGGGGGGGAGGGTCCTCAGGTTTTTTTTTTAAAATGTATTAATTTTTTTTTGAGCAGCACGGTTCCGTTTACCCTTTATGGTCATGGAGCGTGTTTCACCACCCGATCCACTCCTGGAAGCTGCCAGACCCTCTGGGTCCCAGTCTGCCCTGGCGGCCATGACGGAAGCCCTGCTGTCGCTAGTAGCCAAAGTAGATATGGCCCTGCAAAGCAGGCCTGGCAAGAAGCGCCCCCCGTCTTCACCTGTATCCTCTGCTTCCTCAGATTCAGAGGTGGATTTGGCCATCACAGGCGAGAGTCAGCCCACTGAGTCACTCATGCTGAGTGCTCTAATAGTGAGGATGAGTCCTCCTCCTCTGCAACCACGCATGAAAAGCGCTAGTGGAGGCCCTGACTGTCAATGCGGGACACTTTAAAGTTGGAGGACTCAGTTGCAGCTGAGTCTGCGATGCTAGTGCAGTTTGGCACCCGCAAATCTTCCAAGGTGACTAAGGTCCCCTTTCCTGCCTATTTTGATTAAATTGTCACTAGTCAGTGGGGTTCCCCCGAAACGCATGGTTGGAATACCTAAGCGTTTTGCTAGGAGATATCCCTTTGAGGAGTCTCTTCTGAAGAAACTAACGGTTCCACCATCGGTGGATTCTCAGGTTTCCATGCTAAACAAGGCCACACTTGCTGGTGAAGGATTCTCCATCTTTTAGGGACCCCGTGGACAAAAGAGCTGAGGCTCTGGTCCGATACCTCTTCACCGTGGTTGGTTAAATTTTGAGATCGGTGTTTGCTATCACCTTGGTATCCCAGACTTTTAACAGAAGGGGCTAAGATATTGCGCCAGGATCTGGAGGGGAGTCAACACCCTTCTAAGCTGGCGGATCAGGGGGTTACAGTATATTTGTGATGCATCCCTGGATGTGACCCCTTTGGCCGGCAATGTCTTGGTTGCAGCGGTGATTCTTCGCCGCATGATCTGGTTGAAGTACTGGTCGGCTGACCAGGCTTCTAAAAAGGTGTTGACTGATCTTTATTTTTAGGTTACCGTCTGTTTGGTGCCTCTATGGAAGAGGTTATTAAGGGTCTTATGGGAGGCAAGAGTACATTGCTTCCGCAGGCTGCTAAGGGCAAGGAACCTTGCAATAGACAGGGTCCCTTCCTTTCAGCGGACATCTTTGTTTCTTTTCGGATCTGTGGACCTTGCTCATTCAGGACAAATGGGTCCACGAACTGTTTCAGTTCGGTTACAAGATCGAGTTTTGGTCCTTGCCTCCCGCAAGGTTCTTTCCTTTCAACTTACGCCAGTCTCCAGAGTGGCTAGAGGGAGTCTACAGAGCAGTGCAGGACCTATTAGCACAAGGAGGTATTGTGCTGGTTCCACAGTCGGAACATTTCCAAGGTTTTTATTCAAATCTGTTTACAGTTTCCTGAAAGGAAGGCAAGGTTCCTCCTATCTTGGATCTCAAGGCTCTGAACCACTTTGTGCAGGTTCAGAAATTTCAGATGGAGTCCATCCGCACAGTAGTAGCTTTCCTTCATCAAGGAGATCTGCTGGCTTCTATCGATCTCAAGGATGCATATCTTCATATTCCAATATATGTCGGGCATCAGCGTTTTCTTCGTTTTGCTGTGGGCGAGGAGCATTTTTAATTTGTGGCGTTACCCTTTGGTCTCGCCTCGGGTGTTCACAAAGGTTTTGGCCCCAGTGTTGGCCTTGATAGGGCAGAAGGGAATTGAGGTACCAGGTTACCTTTACAATCTGCTTCTGCATGCACAGTCTTCCTCGGCTCTAAAAGCCGATTTAGACGTTATGGTGCAAACTCTGCAGGAGTTCGGGTGGACACTAAATTTTCAGGAATTGGCACTGTCTCCGTCCACAAAGCTGAACTACTTGGGTCTGACACTGGACTCAGCGTCAGCCCAGGTGTTTCTTCCCCAGACAAAACTTCTGAAGCTACAGGATGCTGTTCAGCTCCTGTTGTCCAACCATCGATCATTACTCAGGGCTTGCATGCAAGTGCTGGGTCTGATGGTCTCCACCTTTTGAGGCGGTTCCGTTTGCGCAGTTCCACACCAGACCCTTGCAAAGGGAGATTCTGATTAAATGGAACAAGGATCCGCTATCTCTCTCCTATCGTGGCTTTGCTCCCCAGCCCTACGTCTGGGGAAAAATCCCTTCTTCTCCTGTTTTGGACTGTAATCACCACGGATGCCATTCTGTACGGATGGGGAGGTGTTTTGGGAAAGTGTTCGGCCTAAGGTGTCTGGAGGAGTCCAGGTTGCGGATCAACATCCTGGAAATTCGGGCGATCGGACTTTGTCTGTCCCAATGGATGGATCGTCTGCAGGGACACCCTGTGCGGTCAATCATCAAGGGGGCACAAAGAGTGCCCTGGTGGACTGGGAAGTGGTCGGCATCTTGAGCCGAACTATATGTTCTGGCCCTCTCTGCTGTGCACATTCCGGGGGTGGAGAATTGGCAAGCGGATTATCTAAGTCAACAGATGTTGGATCCGGGAGAATGGTCTCTTCACCTGGAGGTTTTTCATTAACTGTATCTTTGGTGGGGGACCCCTGATGTGGACCTGCTGGCTTCTCGTCTCAACGGGAAGGTGCAGAGGTTTGTGTCAAGGTCTCAGGATCCCCTGGCCGACGCTGCAGATGCTCTGGTGGCCCCTTGAGGTCAGTATCGTCTGATTTCCTCCAATACAACTTCTGTCGAGACTGCTACACAGAATCGAGGTAGAATGAATTCCAGTTATTCTGGTGGCATCAGACTGGCCTTGCTGGTCTTGGTATGCAGGCCTGGTAAGGCTGGTAGCAGACGTCCCTTGGAAACTTCCTCTCAGGGAAGATCTTTTGTCTCAGGTCTTCCATCCTGCTTTACGGTCGCTGGCTTTAACGGCCTTGCTATTGAAAGCCAGGTGCTGAAGGACAGAGGACTGTCAGAGTCAGTGTTTCCTATGCTGTTGAAAGCTAGGAAATCTACCTCCAGGAAGGTTTATCATCGAGTTTGGAAGGCGTACATTACTTGATGTGAATCGTGGGGGATTTCTGCCCGCTCCTTTTCTGTGTCTCTCCTGTTGGAGTTTCTACAATCAGGTGTAAATCAACGTTTGGCTCTGGGCACCGTCAAGGGCCAGATTTCTGCCTTGGCTATTTCTTTTCCAAAGGCCGTTGGCGGCGAAGTCCTTGGTTCACACTTTTGTGCAGGGAGCTCGCCAGCTGGCTCCTCCGGTGCGATCCCTGTTACCTCTGTGGAATCTCAATTTGGTAATATCAGTCCTTCAAATGCCTCCTTTTGAAAATATTCAAGATCTTCCTCTGCTCACTTTGTTGCAGAAGGTGGCTTTCTTGTTAGCTATTACTTCCGCACATCGCGTGTCAGAGTTGGCTGCGTTGTTCTGTCGGTCACCTTACTTGGTGATTCAAAGGGACAAGGTGGTGTTGCGAGTGTTCCTTCCTAAGGTTGTCTCGGGTTTCATTTGAATTAAGACATTGTGTTACTGTCCAAATGTCCTAAGCCCAAACATCCTTAGGAAATTGCCTTGCATTCCTTAGATGTGGTAAGGATTATTCGGGTGTTCCTGGCGGTGACTGAACTCATTTGAAAATCAGATTCTTTGTTCTTACAGATGGACCTCGTAAGGGGCAGGCCGCATCTGTTGCAACCATTTCCAAGTTTATCAGGCAGACGGTGCTGCAGGCCTACTGCATTAAGGGTCGGGTGCCTCCTTTCCCTGTTAAAGCCCATTCTACGAGGGCGCTTAGTGTCTCCTGGGCCTTCCGTCATCTGGCGTCAGTGATCCAGGTGTGCAAGGAGGCTACGTGGTCGTCTGTACACACATTCACAAAATTTCATAAGGTGGATGTACTTGCATCTTCTGATGCGCCGTTTGGCTGCAACGTTTTGCAGGCTGCAGTTGCGGAGGCTTCTGCTTCTTGATGGTGAACATTTTTTCCTTGTGGTGAGCTCCACTTGTTCCTAGTTGAACTCCTGTTGTTACCTGGTTGGCTATTGTTGGGAATTCTGCGTTTGCTGTGTTTTTTCCCACCTCTCATGTTGACACTGCTTTGGGACATCCCAATGGTCTGAAGACTTGAAGCTGTGTCCGTCAGTGAACGAAAGAGAAAACTGGATTTTTGTCTTACCGTAAAATAATTTTCTCTGAGGTTCACTTATGGACACAGCACCCGCCGCTCTTTCCAGTTCAATTGTATGTTCTTCTGACACTGTATGTTACAAACTGGAGTCCTGCAGTAGGAAGTGATGGTATACCCTCTGGGACTGCCCCAGGGGGGTGTAACCAAAAAGGTTTCTGCCTAGTCCTACTCCTACGAAGAGAGAGAGAGCATAAAGCCCAATGGTCTGAAGACTTGAAGCTGTGTCCATCAGTGAACCTCAGAGAAAAGGATTTTACGGTAAGACAAAAATCCATTTTTTTTTTTAAATTTTTCTGTTTGTTTTTCTTGCTTGTTGGGCGTGATCTGTATGTTCGTGTCG
This sequence comes from Pelophylax lessonae, assembly GCF_965119305.1. Taxonomy (NCBI): domain Eukaryota; kingdom Metazoa; phylum Chordata; class Amphibia; order Anura; family Ranidae; genus Pelophylax; species Pelophylax lessonae. The sequence continues at coordinate 466,360,724 of NC_138769.1, forward strand.
GGTCAATAAGCAGCAATCTCTTTTCAGACATCATAACCACTTGTACATCATGTTGGCTGTAAATTGTGTCCTTTTTTTTTTTTTCCAGGCTGACCAGCAATTGGTTAAGAAAGGAAAAGGCAAAATTGGCGATATGTTAGAAAAAGCAGCAGAACTGTTGATGAGCTGCTTCAGAGTGTGCGCTAGTGACACGTGAGCATTTCACCTTATTCTTCCTCATAAGTTGAAGTGTAGGCCATTAACATTGACCTATCAATAAACATATAAATCTGCGTGAACAGGTTCCTGACATGTCACAATATAAACCAACCATATCGCTGTTCAAAAAGTTTTAATTCATATATTAATCAATGAGTTGGGAACTTTTTAAACTTAAAGAAGAACTCCAGCTTTACATTGTGCATGTAAATCAATCCAAACCCCACTGTCAGTTTCGGTGTAACTTACCTCCTTTAACTGTATACAGCAGGTTTCTATGTCTGTGATGTCACTCCTCCTGGCTGAATTTTACAGTTTTATGACTTCCTGTTTCCTTCCCTTGCCAGTCCTGATACTTCATGTCCTATGATCCCTTGAGCATCTGTAGCTTCAGGCTTTCGTTCACATGTCGGCATCTCGGATCACGGGCAGAATCACAGCTATTCTGCCCTCTATCCCGAATCATTGCAAATCGCGGGACGCCCTGCGATTCCCGTGAACGGAGCCTTAAGGCAAGACAGGAATGACCCATAAAAGTCCAGAAACGCCTACTTGTAACCCATGGCCCACCCTCATCAACTCCCAGAACTTATACAAGTTATTCCTATAGTACGCCTTGAGGCTCTGTTCACATTATGGTGTCTTGGCGATTCTGCCCGCGATCCGAGACACCAATATGTGAACGGAGCCTCAAGGCGTACTATAGAAGTAACTTGTACCAGTTTTTGGAGTTGATGAAAGTGGGTCATGGGTTACTGTAGGGGAGGTGTCCTCGGCACAGTGTGCGTTCAGGGGGTCCAGGCCACCGATCAATATACAGGAGCTCCAAGATATCAGACTTTGTCTGCATCATTGTACAAGTCATCTCCAGGAGTGTCTGTTACGGATCCAATCGGACAATGCCACGGCCCTGGCCTATGTCAATCACCAAGGGTGCACAAGAAGTGTTCTGGCGGCTTGGGAAATAGCCGACATTCTAAGGTGGGCAGAACAGTTCGTTCCAGTCCTCTCTGCTGTGCACATTCTAGGAGTGGAAAATTGGCAAGCAGGCTATCTGTCGACAAGCATTAGACCAAGGAGAATAGTCACTTCATCCAGAGGTGTTGCATCAGTTGTGTCTCCGGTGGGGGACTCCCAAGGTGGATCTTTTGGGCTCTCGCCTCAACAGAAAAGGATAGAGGTTTGTGGCATGGTCTCGGGATCCTCTAGCCGACACCACAGACGCCTTAGTGGCTCCCTGGAGTCAGTATCGTCTGATATATGCCTTTCCTCCTCTCAAGTTTCTGCCGAGAGTCCTGCGCAGGATCGAGGCGAAAGGGATTCCGGTCATCCTAGTGGCTCCAGACTGGCCTCACTGGTCTTGGTACGCCTATCTAGTATGGCTAGTCGCCGATGCTCCTTGGAGACTGCCTCTCAGGGAAGATCTGCTGTCCATAGGACCGATCTTCCAACCTACTTTACAGTCGCTGGCTTCCAGGCGCTGAAGGAGAGAGGGTTGTCCGAATCTGTGATTCCTTCCCTTTTCGAAGCTAGAAAATCTACTTCCAGGAAGATTTACCATTGTACATGGAAGACATACATTGCATGGTGTGAATCCCTACGGGTTCACCCTTGCTCCTTTTCGGTAACTCGGTTCTTGGCCTTCCTCCGATGAGGGGTTGAGCACCGTCTGGTCTTGAGTACCATCAAAGGCGAGGTCTCGGCCTTGGCGATTTTCTTTCAACGTCCGTTGGCCACACACTCCTTGGTGCGTACCTGTCTCCAGGCAGTGAGACTCTTGGTTCCCCCTGTGCGGTCTCCATTGCCGCCGTGCGACCTCAATTTGGTGTTGTCAGTTCTCCAGAAACCTCGCTTTGAAAATATTCGGGAGATTCCCCTGCTTACGTTGTCCCAGAAGGTGGCCTTTTTGGTGGCTATTACTTCTGCACGCAGGGTTCGTGGCATTACCCTTTGGTCTCGCCTCTGCTCCTCGGGTCTTCACTAAGTGTTTGGCCCTGGTTCTGGCTTTGCTACGTCAGTGGGGGATTGCGGTGCTGGGTTTTCTGGACGACTCCCCTCCACAAGCGGAGTCCTCTGCCGACGTGATGGATGACATGGAGTTCACTATACAGACCCTGACAGATTTCTGTTGGCTTCTAAGACACCAGGAGTCTGCTCTAAATCCATCCAGGATTATCTGGGTCTGACTCTGGATTCATCCTTCCTCTGGACAAGCTCCAGAAGTTGCATGCTGTGATTCATCTACTGCTGTCCAGCAGGTGGTCCTCCCTCCGGACTTGGATGCGGGTGCTGGGCCTGATGGTATCTACCTTCGAGGTGGTTCCGTTTGCACAATTCCATACAAGGTCCCTTTACAGGGGGATCCTGGTAAAACAGGACAATCCGATTCGGCTGAGCCCGGAAACCAGAGGGTGTCTGGTCTGGTGGCTTCGCTTTCTGGCTCTTCGGCAGGGCGAATCCCTCTCCCCTTGTATTGTATTGTACAGTCATCACTACGGATGCCAGTCTGTCCAGCTGGGCAGGTGTCCTGAGACTGAGCTCCATTCAGGGTTGTTGGATGCTGGAGGAGTCCAGACTGCTGATCAATATCTTGGAACTTCGGACAATCAGGCTGTGCCTGAATCACTTGACGGATTGTCTCCGCGGGCTTCCAGTGCGGATCCAGTCAGACAGTGCCATGGCAGTGGCTTATGTCAATCACCAGGGGGGAACAAAGAGTGTGTTGGCAGCCCTGGGAATGGCTGGCATTTTCCAGTGGGCATTCTGGCCCCCTCTGCTGTACACATTCCAGGAGTGAAAAACTGGCAGGCAGACTATCCCAGTTGGCAGGTGTTGGACCAAGGGGAGAGTAGTTCCTTCATCTGGACGTGTTTCATCAGATATTTCTCCAATGGGGCACCCCCGAGGTGGATCTGTTGGCGTCCCACCTCAACAGAAAGGTACCGAGGTTTGTGGCAAGGTCACGGGATCCTCTGGCTGACGCTAAAGGCGCTCCGGTGGCCCCGTGGGGCCAGTATTGTCTGATTTACATTTTTCCTCCTCTTCAGCCTCTGCTAGGGCCCTTGCACAGAATTGAGGCTTAAGGGATTCCAGTCTTTTTTGTGGCTCCGGACTGGCCTCGTTGGACGTGGTACACCGACCTGGTGCGACGGATATGCTGACGTCTCTTGGTGACTGCCTCTTAGGGAGGATCTACTGACCCAAGGGACGATTTTCCATCCTGATTTACAGTTGCTGGCTTTGACAGCCTGGCCATTAAAAGCCAGGTGCTGAAAGCTAGAGGTTTGCCTGAATCGGTGATTCTGACACTGCTGAAGGCTAGGAAGTCTACCTGTAGTAAGTTCTACCATTGTACGCAGAAAGCGTACTTTTTGTGGTATGAGTCGACTGCAGTTCACCCTCGTTCTTTTTTGGTGGCTCAGATTTTGACCTTTCTTCAACGAGGTGTTGAGCAGAAATTTGCCTTGAGTACCATCAAGAGCCAGGTGTCAGCCTTAGTGGTCTTCTTTCAGCGACCCCTGGCCATGCACTCCCTGGTGCGTACCTTTTTAATCAAGGGATTCGACATCTGACTTCACTGGTGCGGTCTCCTCTACCGCCTTGGGATCTGAACTTGGTGCTTTCAGTTCTGTAGAAGCCTCCCTTCGAAAATATTTGAGAGATTCTCCTGCTTACACTGATCCAGAAGGTGGCCTTTTTTGTGGCTATTCTGCTCGCAGGATGTTGGAGCTGGCGGCATTATCTTGTTGTACCCCCTATTGGCGTATCCGAAGATAAGGTGGTTATTCGCCCATGTCCGTAGTTCCTTCCCAAGGTAGTCTCTGATTTACATTTGAATGAAGACATTGTGTTGCCTTCCCTGTGTCCCAGGCCTAAACATCCTAAGGAATTTGCTTTACATGCCTTGAATGTGGTTTTGGAATTCGGGTGTATTTGGCAGCCTCTGAGTCTTTTCGGAGGTCAGACTCACTGTTTTGTGATCACGGATGGGCCAAGAAAAGGGCTGTCCGCTTCTTCTGCGACCATTTCCAGATGGTTCAGACAGACGGCCACTCAGGCACAGTGCACTCTAGTCGGGCGTTTAGTGCTTCTTGGCCCTTACGTCATCAGGCGTCAGTGGCGCAGGTTTGCAAGGAGGCACTTTCACTAAATTCTACAAAGTGGATGTGTTGGCATCTGCGGATGCCTCCTTTGGCTGCAAAGTTTTGCAGGCTGCTGTTTAGAGGGTCTGTTCCCTCATTGGGGATGTATTGTTCAGGTTGGGCCCCAGTTTTTTTGTTCCTGTTGAGCTTCTGTTTACCTGGTTAGCTATTGTGTCCCAAAAAAAAATCTGTCTGACTTTTTTGTTGTCCCACCCCTCATGTTTGGCGCTGCTTGGGGACGTCCCTATGGTTCTGAATAATAAAGAAGCTGTGTCCGTCAATGAACGAAAGAGAAAATGGGATTTTTGACTTACCATAAAATCCATTTCTCTGAGTACGTTGACGGGCACAACACCCACCCCTCTATGGAGTTGTAATACTTCTGACACTGCCTGTTACAAAACTAAAGACCTATAGCAGAGAGGGGGAGTATACCACCTAGGACTGCCCATAGGTGTAGCCAAGTCTTTTTTTCTGCCTAGTGTCCTACTCTTTTAGGGGGGGCGATCTAACCCTATGGTTCTGAATAATGAAGAAGCTGTGTCCTTCAATTAATTCAGAAAAATTGATTTTATGGTAAGCCATAAATCCCATTATTTTGTGAGATACTCCCAAATAGAAATCACATCTAAAGGGGTGCAAACAATGCCACTTTCCTCACAAGAACCCTGCAAGTGCAGCAGCGGATTAAAAATTAAACAATCACTCCCTTTAGATTCACTGTGCACATGGGCACAGGCAAACAAACTGCTATTTCTTCAGAATAACAAAAGGTAGGAATCTGCAAAAATGTTTCTTAAAATCCCTGCAATGTACATACAGTGGGGATCGAAAGTTTGGGCACCCCAGGTAAAAATTTGTATTAATGTGCATAAAGAAGCCAAGGAAAGATGGAAAAATCTCCAAAAGGCATCAAATTACAGATTAGACATTCTTATAATATTTCAACAAAAGTTAGATTTTATTTCCATCATTTACACTTTCAAAATAACAGAAAACAAAAGGCGTCTGCAAAAGTTTGGGCACCCTGCAGAGTTAATATCTTGTATTGCCCCCTTTGGCAAGTATCACAGCTTGTAAATGCTTTTTGTAGTCAGCCAAGAGTCTTTCAATTCTTGTTTGAGGTATCTTTGCTCATTCTTCCTTACAAAAGTCTTCCAGTTCTTTGAGTTTTTTGGGCTGTCTGTCACGCACTGCTCTTTTAAGGTCTATCCATAGATTTTCAATTATGTTGAGGTCAGGAGATTGTGAAGGCCATGGCAAAACCTTCAGTTTACGCCTCTTGATATAATCCACTGTGGATTTCAAGGTGTGTTTAGGATCATTATCCATTTGTAGCAGCCATCCTCTCTTTAACTTCAGCTTTTTCACAGATGGCATCAAGTTACCATCCAAAATTTGCTGAAATTTTATTGAATCCATTTTTCCTTCTACTCGTGAGATGTTCCCTGTGCCACTGGCTGCAATACAACCCCAAAGCATGATTGATCCACCCCCATGCTTAACAGTTGGACAGAGGTTCTTTTCATTAAATTCTGTGCCCCTTCTTCTCCAAACGTACCTTTGCTCATTCCGGCCAAAAAGTTCAATTTTAACCTCATCGATCGACAGAACTTGTTTCCAAAATGCATCAGGCTTGTCTATATGTTCATTTGCAAAGTTCAAACGCTGATTTTTGTGGTGAGGACGTAGAAGTGGTTTTCTTCTGATGACTCTTCCATGAAGACCATATTTGTACAAGTATCTCTTTATAGTGGAATAGTGTACCACAACTCCAGTGTCTGCCAGCTCTTTCTGGAGGGATCGTGCAGTCAAACGTGGGTTTTGAATTGTTTTTCTCACAATCCTGCGAGCTGTTCTATCTAATATTTTTCTTGGTCTTCCAGATCTTGCTTTAACTTCCACTGTTCCTGATGACTGCCATTTCTTAATTACATTCCGAACAGAGGATATTGACATCTGAAAACGCTTTGCTATCTTCTTATAGCCTTCTCCAGCTTTGTGAGCGTCCCAACTATTTTCAGTTTCAGTTTTCTAGACAACTGCTTAGAAGATCCCATGGTGCTGATTGTTGGGGCAAGGTCAGATGAGTCTGGGCATTTAAAACCTTTGAGATTGACATCACCTGGTCTTCCCAGAAGATGATTGAGAACAATCCATGACACTGGCAGGTCTCAGCCTTGCAAAGGGGGCAGTGCAGGCTATAAATTCTGCAAGGTGCCCAAACTTTTGCAGATGCCATTTTTTTGTTTTCTGTCATTAAAATGATGGAAATAAAATCTAACTTTTGTTGACATATTATAAGAATGTCTAATCTGTAATTTGATGCCTTTTGGAGATTTTTCCATCTTTCCTTGGCTTCTTTATGCACATTAATACAAATTTTTACCTGGGGTGCCCAAACTTTCGATTCCCCACTGTAGATCACCCAGAAGGGAATGTTGTTTTTTTATTTTTTCCTCAACAAAAGTGGAGTTTCTTTTTAGCAGAACACAAAACCAACCTTCTCTTTTTTTCTGTAAACGTATAATCCGTAATCACGCATATGACACGAGCTCGCTACCAGAATCCATGGGAGAGGCCACGATCATTGTCATTCCTAAGCCTGGCAAGGACCCCCGATACCCTGAATAGTTTCTCCCAATATAACTTGTACAGGCGGATATAAAGGTATTAGCGAACGTTCTTGCCTCTCGCCTCAATAAGGTGATTTTGTCCCTTATACACCCGGATCAAACGGGCTTCATTTCGGGGGAAAACACAGACAAAAATGTGTAAGCTTCAAAATATTAGATTTTTGTTTTTGGGTTTTAGATATGCTTTAACTTCCCAGAGATTGTCCAAATAAAGTTGAAAGTTTTCTCTTTTGGCAATTATTTTTAAATGCCAAAAAATTTGTATTTGATGGCTCCTACTCCAGTTCTTTTGCCAGTCAGCCAGCCAAACAGTACAATTTCTATAAAGGGATAATTTTGTGATTTATAAAATATTATTTTCTCTTTTATAGCATTTTTTTTATATATATTACAGCCGTGCATCTTTTGATGATTCCAAAAAGTGGGGAATGTTGTTTCTAGTCAATCAACTTTTTAGGATTTATTTTAAGGTAAGGTTTTTTGTAATTTTGTTTCAGTACTGTCCTTGTGTTTCAATATTTTGTGATCTAAACACTTGTAATTTTTTTCAGTTCTGTTCAACACATTCTTTCTTTTGCCAAGACTATTCTTAAGCCTTTAAAACTTCTAATAAATGCTCTGGTGTAGTATATATAAAAGATAATAAATCCTAAAATTATACCATGCTCTAGCATGATTTCCTCAACTGTACTAGCCTTATCCTGCATCCAATGCTTAGAAGAATACAGGAAGTAAAATTAAGTTTTAGTTTCCCCCTTAGTTTCAGCCTGATATAGAGAATGCATGCTTAAAATTATTCAGAAGGTCCCATAGTTTAGGAGGGAGAGGTAATAAATAGTTCCTTTGTATTTACGATAAAATGTTATCCTTCAGAGTAAGAGCCGGTTCACACTACCACTACCATAAAGTCGCCCCGTGACTTGAAGAGACTTGGAAGAGACTTGGAAGAGACTTTGAAGAGACTTGTGCACTACTTTGAAGAGACTTGTGCACTACTTTGAAGAGACAGGCGACTTTGTCTGTGGGGAATGCCTGGCTAATCTCTTTCTTCTTCCTGGAAAGTCTGATAAGTCGTGTCAATTAAGATAAAGAGGCGACTCCCATTGAAGTATATGGGACAGTCGGATCACAGGTCGCCTCAAAGTAGTACAGGACCCTTTTCTGAAGTCGGAGCAACTTCAGTAGTGCCAATTAGGACGGCACTGATTGATTAACATTGCTTTTGTTATGTCAAGCTGCCTGGGGCTACACAAGTCGCCTCACAAGTCGTGCTAGTGTGAATGGGCTCTTAAAAAAAAAAAAAAAAACATTTGAAGGTTAAACTTCTAGAAATTGGCTACTTAATTGGAAGGGTTCTGTAATGATGGAGACAGTGGTCGAGTTTATAATAAAATCATAGTGTTTGGCTTCAATCTTACCATTGAACACACACACAATGTGCACAGCATCCCCCAAGGCTGGCGGACTGAGTGGTCTCTACAGGCTGCACTGGGGAGAAAGATATGTAGCAGAGAATTCGGAAGCTTCAGACTCTGCCTTTCCTCCTCTCTGCATTTTCCTGCAAAGGTGACGACAGGTTGTGGGAACATAAAACCAGTGGTGCAATATGTAGTGGCAGGGCTGCTAAAGGACTGAAAGTAGCAGTGTCTCGGGTGTTGGCGTTCAGTGACAGGGGTTCTGGAGGAAGCTTCAAAAGTCAGGTACGGGTGTTGCAGTACTAGGTGGTAGGGGTGTTGCTGCGAGGCTTGAAAGTTCAAAGTCAGGGGTGTAGGGGAGGATTCAGTGGTAGGGGGTGCTGGGCGACAGGCAGATGTCAGGATGTAAATTGGCAGGGGTACTGGGTTCTTCATGGGCCTGAATACAAAAGCTATCTGCTTGTAAATTTGCACAGAGGGTTTTCTGGCTAAGCACTATTTGCTATGGTGCAGGCTTCTGGACCACATTGCCTGCTAATCTACGGTAAATGTAAAGGGGTTTAGTTAGCATGGGAAGGGAGGTCATTGGGCTTAAGTTATTTGAAAGTAAAGTTAGCCTTTAGGCCTTTTCAGACCCATGTATTGCAAAAATGTCTGTTTTACCACAGCGGTAACAGAAGGCACTCTGTTGTGCAATGCACCCACAATGCACATGTACAGTATGTGCCAATTAACTTACAGTAAAGTGCACCACCACAAATGGGACTTGCATTGTGAACATTCACTCTGCCAAAGGCCCACTCAGCACTGAACCTCAGGGTGACCGTGTCCTTTGTAGCAGTGCAGGACCTGGTTATGATACCAGTTTTAGCATCTGATTCTAGCACTATTTCAGGCACGCCATAAGTGACCTGTCTAACTAAAGGAGAACTTTCTGCATTTGTAATAATTTTTTGAACAGATTACGACCCTAATACAGCCATCTTTGTCAAAGGCTTAGAAGTGCCTTGCCTCTTCTCCTACTCTGGTTTCTAAGGCGGAGTCAGACCCCGATAGGCCTGTACTAGAGGATGAATAATCAGTGGAAAATTAGGTGGATATTGAGTCAGTATTGGGAGAAGCTATAGAAGATTTCTCTCCCCCTTATTGTCTCTATTTTGAAGAAGGAGCTTCACACAACATGCTTGCTAATGTGGAAACCCTCATTACCTTATTGCCTCGGTTTGCAAAAGACTTGGCATGATGCTACCTGACTTTCCCCTGTCTTGTCAATGGATACAGAGACCTACGAAAACTTGAAAAACATTCCCTGTTGGGCAACAGATGGAATGTGTAGAATATGACAATTGGGTCACCCCTGAAAGGATTTTTTTACTCCACCAAAATTTTTTGCTGAACTCTATCCAATGTAAAAAGTTTGCAAAAAAGTGGGCTATTCCTGTGGTTAATCTTGCCATATATCCCAAGCAAAAGTCATTCTTCCCGACATAAAGGTTCTTTTCCTAAGAGCTCATGCTCGACAACTGAGATCTGAGGGAAGTCCCACACTGAGAATCGTTATGAGAATTCAGGATATCATGGGCGCTTCCTTCAAGGCAGTAGCTTTCTGCTCAATTCCACGCTCTGTCAGCAAGAAAAAAAATCAACCCTTTCCCTGGATTTATTCATGTTCCTATCCAGCCAAACAAGAACTTCTTTGTCCTAGTGGTTCACCACTCCAACTCTAAGAGGGAATATTCTTCCTTCATTAAATTGGAAGGTTCTTACAACAGACATGTTAGGCTGGGGAGGCTGGCTAGGAGTATTCCCAATCCTTGTCAGTTCAGAAACATGGTCAAGAGAGGAAACCAAGCTCCCCATCAACATTTTGGAACTCGGAGAAGTCAGATTGGCATTCCAGCACTGGACCCTCCTTCTACGGGGACACTACAGGGGCCTATATGAACCAGGAATGGGGCTGCGGCCTTGAAAGAAGCGAATCAGATTTTCTTGTGGACTAAAAATTAATGTCCAGCGATCTCTGCAGTCCACATCCAAAGAGTGGACAACTAGCAGGCGGATTGTTCGGACCAGGGGAATAGTCCTCTTCATTCAGATGTGTTAAATCTGAAATGACAAAGGTGGGGGGACTCCAGATGTGATCATCCTAGCCTCCATATACAATAAGTTACCTTTGTTGCCAGAACCAGGGATCTACTTGCTTTAGCTTGGATGCTGTAGTTATCCCCTGATCTCAGTTCAGGTTAATTTACGCCTTCCATCCGTTGCAGATTATGCCTTGCCTGCTCCAAAAAATAGAGCAAGAGAGGAAACCAGCAATTCTACTGGCTCTGAATTGGCCCAGAAGAACCTGGCACACAGACCTACTCAGACTTCTAGCAGACAATCCCTGGCCTCTTCCTAACAGACCATATTTCCTATTTCAAGGCCCTCTATTCCACCCTACCTCAGTCTCTGACTATAACGGCATGGCTGCTGTAATTATTGGCCTTATCCATTATTTTTAAATGCCTCTGGCCTTGCACCTCCTTGAAGAAAAACTTTTTTCAAGGTGTTTCTCATATTTGGCTCCCTCATGCATCACCCTTTGCTTCCCTTTGGCCTTAAAGAAGAAAACTCAGCTGCCTTGCATGTAAAAAAATAGGGCAATAGGTGAAGTCTCTGCAATATGGATTGCTAGATCAGCAATTTCTAAATGTTATTTTCTTCTATTTTTTACTTACTTTATTTTGTTCGGATGCCTACCGAAGCTGACGCCATATTATTAGCTTGCAATCGCTTACGTTCTTTTTCTATTCCGCTGGCCCATTATCTTGGGCATGCGCACTAAGATTTAGCCAAGCCTCGTTTTCGTCCTCAGTTGCTATAGGAACATAGCCCTGTATAATCAGTTCCAGCTCAGATGACGGCCAAGCATCTGCACTCTCGCAATATTAGGCTGTGATGCCACAAGTGCAGATGGTAAAGGGGTAAATGGTAAATGCACACTGTGCATGCTGTGAATTAAGGAAGAATTGTGCATGTGCTAGTGACGTCACTTAAGAGGAAAACGGGCTACATCTTTTGACAGGCTAAAGTGCCAACGGTATAAAGGACATGTGACAGTAAGTTGCTACACACTGTATATATTGAAAACTATAGATTCTGAGTTTACAACCACTTTATAGGGATTTTAGGGATATAACATTGAAAACTCATACCAGCAAAGTATCCTTTTTGGTAGCCATCACATCTGTCAGAACAGGCACCCTTTCCTCATACTTCACAATGACAAAGTTGTATTGGACCCAGGACCATCTCTTCTTCCAAAGGTGGATTTGGCATTCTGTCTCCATGAGGATATTGTTCTGCCATCCTTGTGCTCTGCTCCTAAGCATCCAAAGGAATTCTCTCTACATTGCCTCGATGTAGTCAAAGCCCTTTGAGTGTACCATTGCACAATGCATCAGGAACTTGATTACACAAGCAGATGGATTTTCATTCTTCTGTAGATGCAGCTTTTGGACACAAGGTTCTTGCAGCAGCATTCCGAACTTGGCTCTTTTGACGCCTGTTGGTACAGTTCTGTTTTCCTAGTTGTTGCTCAACCGTATATTCATTGCTTGGGGACGTCCCATGGTGTATAAATAAATTGCCTGTGTCCTAGGCTGTTCAATTGAGATTCAAGGAACTTTGACTTAATTGTTAATTCCATATTTTGAAGTACAGTACAGGACACAGGTCATCCTCCCTAACTCCTTATTTATTCTGCATTTCGACTCACAGAGTGGGGTAAGGTTATGGGGAGGGACCCCAGAGGAACATGTCATCAAAAACCTGCTAGTGTCCAATAACCTGAAGGTACATGCTTATAACTTATGGTGTATGAATAAGTTGTTGTGCCTTGTACTGTATTCTAAAATATGGCATTTACAGCCAAGTCCAAGTTCCTTCCGATGCTTTTGTTCAAAGAATTGTCTTTCAATATAATCCAAACACATATAAAATTCCTTTAATTGTTTTTAATTTAAATATGGGTTCTTTCAAACAGCATTGTACAAAAGTTTTCTCAACCCCACCCTCCTCCACGATATATTCATTTTTAGTGGCATGTCCCTTTAGGCAGGAGAACCCCATAATAGAACTCTGTAGACTTCAGTGGGGCCAGTAGACTCATCTGTCTCCCGACTCCATATACGTTTGCGTGATTCTACTGTGTAGAAAGTGGGACCCGCGCCCAGCATTTAGTGACACTGCTGCTAATCTCCTCTAACCTCTACCCTACCTCTGTAAACATTTATAGTTTTCTCCTCTTCTTTATTTTTCTTTTACAGATTAGCAAACTTCACCTGTGTAAACCCTTAATTAGAGCCATTGACAGTTCCAACTTTAAAGATGAATATGCCATGTCTCAGAGAGTGACGTATAGATACTATGTTGGTCGCAAGGCAATGTTTGACAGTGACTTCAAAAAAGGTACATGAAACAGAAATCACTGATAATTAAGGTTTGGGAATAATGGTGGTGATAAAGAATATCATTGTTTCCAGAAAAGCACTTAGAGTCCCTGGTTTTTACTTTGTTACAGGCACATTTTTATTACTATTCAGAATTTATATTGCGCCAGCAGTTTGCGCAATGCTTTACAATGTAAAGGGGGACAGTACAATTACAATATAGTTCAATGCAGCTCATGGAGCTTACAATCTAAAGAAAATGTCATATTGTGTGTAACCTGCTATTCCCGATGTACTTTTTTTCAAACATTTAGTAATCTGTGCTTTAGGTGCTGAATTAGTATTTTGTAGCTGGAAAGACCAGATGTACCAAGTAAGCTTTATATAAACAAGATGTTATGTACATTGTTTGGTTCCTGCTATTTCATTAGGGCAAAGTCTGTAGTTTATAGTCAATTCTGATTAAAAGGCACAGTGTGTGATGTTATATCAAGGAGATTTACAGAAGGGGTCAACAAATAATGTAGAATTTTGGAGTCTAGTTTGGGCAGCTTTTCATGAAACGACACATATATGGCTATAATTTAAGGCACATTAACTGAGTAGTTTCTGGATTTGTTCAGCGTTGACTTCCTCTTGAAGAGAAACTATAACACATACTGTGTGTGTGTGTGTGTGTGTGTGTGTGTGTGTATATATATATATATATATATATGCTAGTTAATAGATTGTAAGTGTTACGATGTTAATGCCCAAGTTTTGTAAAAATAAAATTGCGTATTACTAATCTGATATATTCCTATTGCTGCTGGCTCCTGCATTCAAGAAAATATTCCTTCATCAATCCCCACATCTGTTATGGTACTCTTCTGATTCATTTGCTCTAAAAACCCCTGCCAGAAGATTACAGCGGGGGGGGGGGGGGGGGATTAATTTCTGTTAATACAGGAGCCAGCAGCACAAGGGACACATTGGATTAATAGTATGGTAAGTAATGTTCCTTGTGCTGACTTTTTTTTTTTTTTTTCTTTACTAAGCTTAGCTTTTAAGCATAAAAAGGTACATTTTCAGATTCTTCAAATGTTGAGTTCTAAGCCAGTTGGCCCAAGATAGTTGATATTAAAAAAACAAAAATTTATATTTTGAACTGAATATAGAAGTGTTTCGTGATAATTTTATTTTTATTTATTTCCTTTTTTTTCTCTAGCTGAAGAAAGTCTGTCATTTGCCTTCAGGAACTGTCTCCGCACATGTCAAAAAAATAAAAGGATGATTCTCATCTACCTTTTGCCAGTAAAGATGCTGCTGGTGAGTGCTCACAGATGTATATATTAGCTTGAAGACAAGAATCGTGGATAAATGTCTAGATTATGTGAATAAAGTGCCTTTAACCACTTGTCCACCAGGGCCATTTTATAAATGGCACTGATCGCAAGCAATTTTAAACACACTGTCAGCTGGGTTAGCAGCCGGAAGTGTGATTAAATCTGTTAAGTTGACTGTGGGCTCTCTGGTGCGAGTGATTTGGGTTCACGTCCTGCCAAACAAAGGTTTCCTCCTCCCACATACATGCACATAAGAACATTAATGCATGCGGTGAGGTATTGCTACGTCTTCTAGAATGAGAGCAATAATTCTAGAGCCATCTAGGACCCCTAAAACTATACATTTTTATGAAATCATAGAACTGCCAGAGTAAAAAGATGGTGATAGTATTTTTTTTATAGTTGCTCAAATGTTTATCTAAAAAAAAATGGAATTGTGGCTTACCCATAACTTCTGTATCTTGGAGTACAGTACAGGATATTCAAAAGTTGATATCCCAAGGAAGCACAAGGTGCTGCAAAAAAAAAAAAAAAAAATAGAGGAGGGGTCGGGCTTAATGTGAGATACACCCTGAGGCTGCATTCACATTTGAGCGACCGGTTTCCTGTTTTTTTTCTACATTTTTTTTTTTGTGTATGTGACATGTAGGGCAGTCCATCAACTTGGATTGGCTGCCCTACGCTCCAAAAACAAGCCAGAGAAGCTCCTGTACCCTCTTGGTAGTTAGGATATGCCCGTAATGACAGATCACGAAAAAGAGGCTTGGTAGCGCTGTAAGACAGCGAGATCTGAAACTCTTGGTTTCTGTCAATGGGTATTTAAGCGATGATGTGACATGGCGTCTGTGCTCTGGAAGAAGTCCTGGGGCGCCTGTAGGGCGGAGCTGCTTGGTCACGTCACCCGGAATTGGAAGCGGACGCAATTTTCCTTGCCTGGGACATGCGCATGAATTTTAACTGAATGTGAGTAGATATTCGTTTTAATAAAGGATCCGTCTTAAGGTTTTACACTATCCAGTTTTTCATTTATATTGCATCTTTGGTGTTGGCGATCCCTCTCCCGAGGCTTAAGGCGTGGCACTGTTCGCAGGACTAGTGACTACCGGCTGGAGTCTTCACAAAGGGATAAGTCCCCAAAACCCCGGTTTGACCTTCCTGATCTCAGGGGGTCCAGGTGCTCTGGTAAGAGTACAACTCATCTGAGTGTTGATGTGTGCCTTTTACGGGGGAGGGAAGGATTTCACCCATCTTTGTTTGGCTTTTTGAATCAACCTTATTCCTACCTCAGTACAATGAACTGTTTTTTACTTTGGACATTTGCATAATGAATTGAACTTTATGGGAACTTTATTCTTATTGATATTATTATCATTATGAATGGTTTCTGAATATAGTTGAAAGTGCAACATGCTTTATTTATTATATTGTTTGGTGAAAAATATCTCCCTAACACCAGTGCAGTTTTCTTTGGTTTAACCTAAATTGGCCACCCACACTCCAAAAACACACCAAAGAAGCTCCTGCACCCTCTTTTGGAGCTAACTTTGCCATGTGTCTGAATAGCGCGTTTTTCTGGCATTTTGTCACATGTTTGGGATGCCACAGCCCCATCTTGGAGTTTTACAGGCAAGAAAGGGAGTTTCTGTTCCCTGGCTTGTTAGTTCTTTGGAGTGTAGAAATGGATTTTACATCTACACAGTTTACATCGGCCCTTGTGTCAATGTCAGGCTTTCCTTGGCTTCCTGGCAGTGTACAAGGCATACTCTTTTCATGATACTTATGAGTGCATTTCTTATTTGTTTTTATCTCATCCAATAAAGTATTTTATTTGGCAAGATTGTTGCGCTTCCCACACTTATGTTTTATCTTACAAGTAATATGCCTCACCTTTGCATGGTGTCTCTTGGGATAGCTGCATTTGCGGTGTGTGCATATAACAGAAGACTGGCTTTTTGTTTTTTTGGCTTTATCCATGGATTGAAGCTTTCTGAAAATGGCTATGTACTGTGGACGTGACAAGTGTGTTCTTTGGAAATTTTATGTTATAACCCTGCTACAGGAATAGCCCACTTTTTTGTGAACATTGTAAAGATTTTAGGGGGAGGGAAATTTTGTTTCAGGGGTAATCCTGTCATCATAGACTGCACATGATATTTGTTCATGAACAGGGAATATATTGCAGGGTTTTTGTAGGTCTCTTTAAACCTAAAGGGGCATGGTGGGATGGTGGAGAGTCAGCTTGCGTAATGCCAAAGCTTTTCCAGACTGCGTAAAAAAGTATTTTAACGTTAGCTAGCATGTTAAATTAAGCTCCCTAGTCTGTATAGTGGCAATCTGGGGGAGAAAAATCTTCGACAGCCTCCTCCAATACTGCCTCAATATCCTCTTCCTTTCCTTCTGTGTCTGCGTCCTATAAGATTGGCATATCAGGGTCTGACTCCAGTTGTGAAGTGGAAGTAGGAAAAGAGGCATGGCGCTTTTAGCCCCTGGACAGAGATGGCTGTATTAAGTCTGTAATCTGTCCAAGGAAATGTGGCACAAATGCAGAGAATTCTGCTTTATTCAGATGGGTCGTTTTGTTGCATTAATGAAATAGAGCTAGAATCAGATGCTGAAACTGGTGTTGGAGACAGTTCTTGCTGCGTTGTAGGCGACGCACCATCACTCTGAGGTTGTGTTGTACGGGCCTTCAACAGAGTGAATGTTCACCTGCAATTTTACAATGGCTCTCTTTTTTGACTGGTCTCCACCATAGCTATAAGTGAGAGAATAAAAAAGGTTGCAGATTAATAAGGTAAGCATGTGTGTAAGAAGTGTGCAGTAACTCAGGTGTAGATCTTCCTGTAATACATTCTCATGGCAAAAGGGTAGGAGAAATTGCCTCAGTACCTTTTTTTTTTTATGGGCCCTAGGTGAAAGTGGCATTACCACGTCTAGCCCAGGCCAATTCTCTCCTACATGTAAAAATATTTTTTTTGCTAGAAAATTACTCAGAACCCCCAATTATTATGATTATATTTTTTTTAGCAGAGACGCTAGAGAATAAAATGGCAGTGCTTGCAATTTTTTGTCACACAGTATTTGCGCGCCGATTTTTCAAACATTTTTTTAGGAGAAAATACACTTTAAAGTGATTCTAAAGTCCTATTTTTTTTTCTTTAAAAATACTAAACCTGCTCTGCGCAGTTGTTTTGAACAGAGCAGCCCAGATCCTCCTTTTCTCGGGTCCCCCTTCTGCGCTCCTGGCCACTCCTTCCTGTTGAGTGCCCCCACAGCAAGCAGCTTGCTATGGGGGCACCCGAGCCAAGCCGCAGCTCCGTGTGTCCATTCAGACATGCAGCTGCTGTTAGGCCCGACCCTTCTCTTTCCACATCATTTACATATGCGGGTGCAACCTACCTATGTGTTCGCTTCTGCATCCTATGGGTGGGAAGTAGTTTAAAGAATGCGACCAGTCACTAAATCATCCACCTGAGACTGAGCTCTGAGTGGTTGTGCACAACGCTTATGAGAGTTATGCGTGTCTAATGTGGTGAATGGGCTTCTTAGTGTATGGGGGGGTTACAAACTCTTTAATACTTATGCTCCACACTTTGCAGAGATTATACTGAGCCTTTTCAAAGCAGCCGCTGTGCTAAAGACTAGAGGACAACAATATAATGTTCCTACCACAGTCAGATGCATACATATACTGCTATGTATTTGTATAGTGAGAGGAAACCAAAATAATGCATGTCTTGTACAAATACATGTAGGGTCCTTGTTAGGAATCAAAGACAAGACCTGTGACTTGTCGTTTAAAGATGTCTGCAGAGGTCAACCCAATATTCTCCCAGAACTTTCTACGCCTAACACACAGTTGCCCTGGACTGAAAGAGAATCTGTCATTAACGTAACAAAAAAAACTGTTCCATGTGCTTGCAGTAGTCTCCAAAACTCACTTCTTACAGCCAAATCCCGAAAACCAAAAATTTTAGGTGGTGTCAAAGCTTTTCACTAAGCCCTGACCCTACATATTTCTATTGGCTTATTACTATGACAGACTGCCTTTCCAATACATGTACAAAAGGCAGAAAACTGAGGGGGAATTTCAACACAAACTAGAAGTGATGAAACTTTGCTTGCCAGAACTGTCAGCCAACATTGTTTTGAAAAATCAATCCTATTCATAAAACCCATGTTTAATTGTTCTTACCTTTAATTTCCAGGGTCACATGCCAGCCATACAATTACTCAGAAAATATGACCTGATGCAATTTGCAGATGTCACCAAGGCTGTCAGGTATAGTACTATTGGGATTTTTCTGTATATAACACTGGAACACCTTTATAATTAATATGCAAACCTTTATGTTCTTAGTCAAATTAGAACCCCTTGCTCTGACCCCTGTTTACTATGCTGGGTCTGCCACCTCTGGGCATCAGAGAAAGTGAAATCAGTCTGTATATACAGTAAAGCGTGCTTGTTATACTCACTGTGGAACCCAAGGGGTAATCCACATAATGGCTGTGTGATTCTGTCTCTCTGATCCTCCTATTCTTCCACTGACTTCAGACCATTTCCTGATAGAACAGAGCATTAGGAGTCAGGCTGCCCGATGCACATGCTCAGTTTGGTGTGTATCGCTAGAAAGTTTTTTTCTTTTTCTTGGGAGAGTGCATGTGATTAGCACAGCGCCAATCAACTCTGTCCAAACAAGAGGGTCAGGGGGAAAAAAAAACTCCTCCTAAAAGCTTTATGCAGACAGTGATACAATTCGCAAGACTGCTATTTACTGCTGATAAGAAAAGGTATTGAGCAGTTTATATTTACTAAAATAATTGTATTTCCATGTACTGTAGGAGACCAGATCTAGTGAGTGCAGGGTCCTGGGTTTAGAAACACTTTAACCACTGGTATAGAATGCCCTGCTGAGGCTGCAAATCATTTAATAATGCTGACAAAAATGAGTATACACCTATACAGTCTGTGGTGGTGCAGTAATACACTTGTAATTTGTGATGATTTTATTTTGAATAGGCTGCCAATGCACCTCTTGAACCTTTTTTACTGATGTGTTGATGGCTATTGGGTTGTAATTGAAAATGAATGGCACTACCACTCACTGCACATAAACCCATGTGTTGGTGCTCATTAGACACGTCTTCTGTGCAGTAGTATTGTCCAGGGCCTCAAGTGTAGTCTAAGGGGCCTGCACTTGAGGCTTTCTATACTTACCAAGGTTAGCTGCTATGAACAGCTCTAAGGCAGGCCATAAATGTTCCAAAAGGAGAGGGCAGAGAAGCGCCAAGCAGAGGCTTTGATAGCTCACTCCCCAGCGTCCTCCGACATCCTTCTTTACTGGAGCCCCCCCCAGCGCCATGGACTGACAGCCCCACCTTTCGGCAAAGAGTGCACTTCCACTGAGCTTTCCGGTCTAACGCTTGCTCTTTTCACAGCTCTGTGAATGGCATTTTAAAAAAAATTATATTCATTGTATTTTAAAACTGTACTAAACCAAGAGTCTACTAGGCACTTCTCTCCTCTCTTCCTCTTCTTTTGCAGAGTGGGTTTCCAAGCTATTTTTAGTCATCCAGTTTTCTGAACTCTTTATGGACAGTACACCTTAATCGTTTATGATGATTACCTTTTGGACTATTGTCATTCCCACAGAGAAGGGTAGAACTAAGAATTGTTTGTTGTTTGTCCATAAATGTTGCAACACTATTTGGCAATTAATGCTAGGTCATGATCGGTGAGGGGAGAGGCAAGTTTAGGGGTAAACATAGGAGACTTTAAATGTAAAAAGAGAATTCTCCTCTAAGTTGGGATTTTAAGGGCAATTTAGACAAAAGCGTAAAAGAATTCATATTTATTTTGAAAAAACAGATACATTCAGGACCTCCATAGTGTCCACATTATCATATAAAGACAAAAGCAATACAATCATATATACAGCAATACATTGAATTGATCACCCCTAGGAGCAAAAAAAGCACCATAGTAGAATTATAACAGTTGTTAGGACCACAATGGTCCTCATGCAGAGGGAATATCCAACGGGTTTTCGAATAGTTAATGAACTTTCAGTTCTATTCTTCTTCAGGGATACAATCCCCAACTCACATGTTCGTCCATTTTCATATAGTCCCATAGGAGTTTCTCATTGCATTTCACCCACATAGTCTGGAAAGGGGAGTCAAAGATGCCACTTCTAAGGGAGATTCCTGTACCTCTGTAGGACCGCATGAAAACTATATCATATTCCCATAAAGGGTTTAAACGGTGCAATAGCAATAGTCCAAAAGTGGGGAGGACAGATAATGGAGCCCGGATCCGTCTTGAAAATTCCAATGTTGGATGGACAAGGGACCTCTCACTGTATTGTAATTAAAATATATACAGATGGAGCCGCAAAGCAGCCTTCATACAGCCTCTCAGCAAGAGAGGGAGCAATCCACCTCTCGCTGTGAGGCAGTCAAGGAAATGTCCCTTAAAATCCCAACTTAGAGGAGAATTCTCTTTTTACATTTGCTGTTCAATTTATGGGATGGTGGCAATATATACCGCCAGTGATTCGAGATTCGACTAACTGAGGAGACATTATCTTAACTATTCATTGTGTTCTTAGTGAAGGTAATCTTCGGCTCCTGACTGAGGCCTTAACCACACATGAAACCTTCTTCACACGCTGTGGTATCTTCCTGATTCTGGAAAAGCTGAAGATCATTACATACCGAAATCTTTTTAAGAAAGTGTAAGTTTATTACTTGTTATATGAATATAGAAATAATCTTCTCATTTCTTGGGTACTCCCCAACACTCTGCTTTTCATAATGATACATTTACCCAATGATCATTATACAAGCTTGACACAACTTGGGCATTCGTTTGAAAATATCTTACAAGTTATAAATTTATCACTCAGAGTTGTTAAATCTTCTTCTGTAGAAAGCCTAAAAGTGCAAGTTGAACTCAAAAACTGAAATCTACTATGTTATGAGGAACATCTAGAAATGTTAATAGCAGTGCACTTCTTGGTATGATGAGTGTGTGTAGGCACTTCTGTGTCCCATAGCTGTATAATCTGCAAGTGAGATCTAACACTCTTCTGAGACTGACCTCTGGTGTCATATTTGGAGTGAGATTCGGTTGTGTTACTACTGTGCTGTTTACTGTTCTTGCTTGAGGCTCTGACATGAAGAATGTCTGTCTGACTCTACCTGGATGGCCATATCCATACAGAGATAGTGCAGATCAAGTAATGGTAAGTTAGTGTTATGGAAAAGATTAGCTACACGGAGAGAAGCTTTGGAAATGAAAGCTAGAAGCTGATTGGTAGCCACCCAAAGCTGCTCCAGTTTTGATAAATTCCCTTCTGTGTATTTCAGCAAGGGTACAGAATGACAACAAAAAAGAAAAGCAGCGACACAGGAGTGTTTAGTTGGTAGGAAATGGAGAGGAGCACTGAGTGGAAAATCAGAGAGAGAAGTTCTGTTTGAGCCATGGGAGTATGAAAGTGAAAATTTAACTGTATATTCGTAGGAAACCTCCAGCACAGCAGACAGGATGCAGGAGGTGCCTCCATACAAAGGAGAGCTATGCGGGGTCTGAATACTGAGAAGTAGAGTACACTGGGAGTTGGAGCAATGCATACAGAGACTTTAAAACTATATAGGTGCAAAAGCCTCCGGTGTCTGACAGCAAGCAAAAAATGCTTTTTTCTCTTGGTTTTTAAATACCGTAATTGTCATTTGCTAGTGTTATTTGAATATGTATTTTTACATTTCCAGGTATCTTCTACTTCGAACACATCAGCTTTCCCTTGATGCCTTTCTAGTCGCCCTAAAATTCATGGGGGTGGAAGATGCAGACATAGAGGAAGTAAACTGCATTGTAGCTAATCTGATCTACATGGTATAACTTATTTTTTTCCTTTTCGTTCATGTTCTCTAGTTATTAAGTCCCGGTTCACATTTGTGCGATGCGGGAACGCTGCGAATATACAGCGTGTTCCCGCATCGCATCCGCACCCCTGGCAGTTCACACTGCCATATGCGATACGCAGGGGGTGTCAATTAAAAGTTAACGACACCCCCAGTTTAGATATCGCAGTGCGATCTGCAAGTTCGCACAGAATCGGATCACACTAGTGTGAACCACCATGCGATCCGATTCTGCTGCGGATTAAAAAAAGGGTCATGTGCGTGTTTAGTGCGATTGCGGTGCGAATTCAGCCATACAAACTGTGTGGCTGAAATTTGCACCGCACAGAGATCGCATTTCATTTAGGAGCAGTGCACTCCGAATTACATGCGATCTCTGTGATTGCACTAATGTGAACTGGCACTAAGTGTGTTTTAAAACCAAGCAGAGAAGTAGACATGTTCCATCGTTAATTGGCATTAAAATCCTCACAATTGTAACATACAGACTTTAATAGTTTCACAGTTATAAAGCCTAAGAAATAATGCAATGTCTACCTAGCATACCGCTGCAGGAGTCATGAATTTCACCTACTACTTATACATCTGCCTGTTTCTGTTTAAAATTTGTACTACTGTTAACTCCTTAATGCCTTAAGGTAAAACAGATCTGAATGTTATTGTAATATAATAATTTAGAAATATGCAGAAGTAAACCATCTGCAAACAGGCTTAACCTTTTTTATAGTAGGTCCAGCCATTATGCCATAGAAATGCCCAGGTTTTTTTTAAATATTTTTCTTTTTCTTTTACAAGGGACACATCAAAGGTTACGTATCTTATCAGCATCAGAAGCTTGTGGTCAGCAAACAAAACCCCTTTCCACCCCTGTCCACAATCTGCTAAGAAGAATTATGGTAATTATGGCAGATAATAGAAAGTCTGTTCTGCCAACACAAGACCTCTGAACTACAGCGAAATTCTTCATCTGTGAATTTGGGATCCATCTGGTCATTATCTGGTTTCAATTAAAGTATCGTGTCACTATAGTATACATTTTTACTATGTGTATATATGCAATGTCAAATAAATACTCTTTTTGCATAACTTGACTGAAATCATATGATTGAATGTTGAACTGAATAGGAAATGTTGAGCACTTAGTAACAGGCAAAACTTCTCTCCAGGCTTTGATTTTGTTGTCTCTTTGGGGTATGGTTGTGAACTGTGTTGTTTTCAGTTTATTTTGTAAAATCCTGCATCATCACTCTCACAGAGAGAACTCCCTAAGCACTGATAACAGAAACCCTTCTCATTATCCTAAAACTTGTAACTTATGGTCGAGTACATCAGGCTTGT
Source organism: Pelophylax lessonae (assembly GCF_965119305.1). Lineage (NCBI taxonomy): Eukaryota > Metazoa > Chordata > Amphibia > Anura > Ranidae > Pelophylax > Pelophylax lessonae. The sequence continues at coordinate 466,384,140 of NC_138769.1, forward strand.
GACACAAGGCTGTTTAAAGCAAAATTGAATGTAGGGGACAAATACATTTAGCAATCTACTCTAAATTGCCAATACTGTCTTGACGCTTGGATTTTTAGAGTCCTGATTAGTAATGGTTAAAAATGTGAATTTCAGCATACTTAAAGTTTCCAGGGAACAGTTGAACAATCCCAGTGAGCTACTAATGCTATCCAGAAAAATGCTGCAACTATGTTAAAATCAGAATCTTTCATTAAATCTAAATATTCCCTATTAACCCTGCATACACTGCCATATGAGCGAATGTCCTGAAGTCTGTGCTGTATTACTTCCTCTTCTATGCATTAAAAATCACATTCGGATTTCGAAGGCAAGATTAGCGGATGTTAGAAACTTTTAGTGCCAGTTTCCATAAGGCTTTCTGTGTGTGAGGCAGTAGGTGTTTCAGCATTGCAGATCGGCCCATTCCAGAATTACCGGGTTACCGAAAACGGGTCTGGACTAATACATTCCAGAAATGCCTGAAAATCTGATGATTGAACAAGTAAGAGTCTGTTCTATGTAAGCGTCTCAAGGTTTCAATTTTAGATTTTGATTACTTTTGATTGGAGTGTACCAATAATACATAGGAACCAACCTCCGAATAAGCACAGGATAGCTTTGTGGTGACTGATTTATCAGGAAAACTTTTTTTTTTTTTTTTTGTTAACCACTACCCCCAAATGGACGTACCCGTTTAAGTGGTAATACCAGATGCACCGGCAGGCGTTATCCCGGTATTATTGTTTGCAGCCGGTGATTCTCTTTTTTGCAGAAGTGATCCGAGTGGTTAATTAGCCACTCCATTACTTCTGCGGAAGGAGGTCCCACCCCCCTTCCTGCTGCCGCCTCTCCCGGGCTCTCTGGTCCCATCACAATGTGCTGTACAGAGAGAGAGGAACTGACGGCATTCCCCTCTCTCTGTAACCCTGGAAACCGGGAGTGCCAAGTATTCGTCACCTCCAATTCCGCCCTTTGTTTACCTGGCCACCAGCGGCCAGAGAAGCAGCTAATCGGACTGATCTCGGTCTGATCGGCTGCATGGGGGTCCAGAGAAGAGATTTGGAGTCTAATAGACCCCAAATCTCTCCATAAAGAGGACCTGTCACGGCCAATGCTGTCACAAGGGATGTTGTTCATCCCTTGTGATAAAAATCAAGCTAGTAAAAAAAAAAAAGTGTAAAAAAGGGTCTCTATCGTTCATTGACAGGCGTAGCTTCATATCTTCTTTGGCCATTGGGTTATGCTACTCCCATCAGGAATAGGACACTAGGCAGGAAAAAGCTTTCACCACGCCCATGGGGCTGTCCCTGCAGGCTTAAGGTCTCCCAGCCTGGCCAGCGAGCGTGCGCAGGTTATAGTCCAGCACTAGGCCTTGCCATCACAGAGCCCCAATGGCTGGAGACGAGCCTGCGAGTAGTCCATCTCGGTGGGATGCGAGCGCCCTGAGTCGCAGTGTACCCCTTGGCTGACCAGCACCCCTATCCCGGGTGGGAGATAGTCTGCTTGGAGTGGCCCCCACCTGATCCGTGGTATGGTGGGTAAGAGTTCTCCCATTTCTCTGGCGGTCTCGGGGGGAGAACGTGGGCTTCCTCCATGGAATAGTCGGACCCCCAGGTATTCCTCGGTTCCCTTGGCCTCTCGGACATACCATGTCCCACCTTCAGCTGTTCCTCTCCCCCCCCTCACTACAGTTGCCTACCTTTGGGGGGCGGATATATTTGACCGCTGAGGCGGTCCTGCGGGGTGGGGGGCTTTTTTTTTTTGGTGGGGCCCCCTGCTGGGGATCATCCGATGCTTTTTTTTTTTTTCAGTGACCCCCCCCCCTGGGGGTCCTGGAGACTGCATGGCGCACCGTTGTGGCCGCCATTTTGCTGTAGACCTGCCATATATTAATGTTTGAATTCTTTCATTGTAATGTATGGGCAGCCATTTTCTAAATCCTCCCCATAGGAATGCATGGGGTGACCATTTTCCTGTGGTCCACGGTGCTGGACAGCATAGGCAAGGCATTATAGACATTCTAGGCATTATCCAGGTGCTTTCACTTCCTGTGTCAGATCATTTCTCTCTGCTGTAAGCTCGTTCCTGCAAGCCTCCTGATCAGTTTGGTAATGTTTTTTTGGGGTCTTCTGTGTATTTCCTCACACACACTGCTAAGGGACTGTTAGGATGGGACTTGTAGTTCCGTTGTAGCAGCGGTGCGATCGTGTTTTTTGCGAATTTTTTTAAAGTGACACTACATCTTTTTAAATTTAGTGATCATGGAGTCCCAGGACAAAATTTCACCTACAGATCCCCTCAGTGTGGCTGCTGAACCATCTGGGTCACAGCCCCTGTCAGCTCTTACATCAGTTTTGGAAAGCCTAGTATCAAAAGTGGATTTAGTGTTAAAAAGTAACACTAGCCGGAAACATCCTTTGCCTTCGTCCCCCTCTGTTGTATCGTCCGATTCAGAGGCAGATGTGGCTACTGCAGACGCACACCACCCTGGTGGCTCTGTGTCATCCCATTCTGATGGCAAAGAGGACCTGTCCTCGTCAGCTGCTGCGCGGGAAAGCGCTTTGGTGGAAGCACTTAGAGTTTCAGTGAGAGAAACTTTAAAAACGGCGCAAGAATCTACAGTGTCAGGGCCACAGGTGTGTTTTGGCACCCCCAAATCCCAGAAATCGGGCAAAGTGTTCCCCTGTCCGGAACTTTTTGAAAATATTGTCAATGAACAGTGGGGGTGCATTAAGCACCTGTTAGTGGTGCCCAAGCCTTTTAAACGCCCTTATCTCTTCAGGGATAAGGTTTCCACTCGGTGGACCGCGCCGCTAAAGGTGGATGGTCCAGCTTCCAGACTGAATAAGTCCATTGTGGTCCCAGTTGAAGATTCCCCGGCCTTTACGGACCCCGTTGATAGACGAATAGAGTCTCTGTCCCGCCATTTACATGCGATAGCGGGCTCCATATTGAAACCAATTTTTGGGATCACCCTGGTGTCACAGACAGTCACTGAATGGGTGAATTTGCTAAAAGGGGTCTTGGAAATGGAACATCTCCCTGGGGCTGATTGAGCCTATGGATCAAATGGCTCAAGCCCTTCTGTATATATGCAATGCATCACTGGATGCGGCTCCACTGGTAGCCAGAGTGTCCGTGGTTGAGATTGCTATTAGACGCATGGTGTGGCTGAAAAGCTGGTCTGCGGACCAGGCTTCCAAAAAGTCTGTCTGACCTTCCCTTTACTGGGGAGAGGATGTTTGGATCCTCTCTGGATGAGTTGATCAAAGGCCTTAAGGGTGGGAAGAGTACTCTTCTTCCCCAATCCTCTAAGGGCAAGGCACCACATGCTAGACGGGGGCCTTCTTTTACTCCTCATAGGCGACTTTTTCGTACCTCCGGGTGGCAAGAAAAAGGAAAGCCATTCAGGTCTTCTGGGAGTTTCAAGAAGATGTGGTCAGGCAAACCGAAGACCGGCCAATCAGGATATGCAGACAAATCTTCATTTGCATGAAAGGGTGGCCTTATCCGATTCTCGGGTGGGGGGGTGTCTTCGCTTCTTTCCGGAACCATGGACTTTCAGGACAAATGGGTTCACAGACTGATCCGATCGGGGTACCAGATCGAATTCCGGTCTCGACCGTCGGAAAGGTTCTTCCTGTCCAATCTACGCCAATCTCCGGCCCGTTTGAGGGCGGTACAAGATCTGCTGTTGCAAAGGGTGATTGTGCCGGTTCCCTCTCAGGAACATTTTTAAGGGTTTTTGTCAAACCTCTTTACTGTGCTCAGGAAAGAAGGCAAAGTGCCTCCAATCCTGGACCTCAAGGCCTTAAACCACTTTGTGCAGGTACAGAGGTTTCGAATGGTGTCTATTCGCACGGTAGTGGCGTCCCTACATCAGGGAGATTTTTTGGCCTTCATAGATATCAAGGACGCATATCTACACCTACACATCACTATCTACGCTGGATATCAGCATTTTCTCCGCTTTGCTATAGGAGAGGAGCATTATCAATTTGCAGTGTTACCCTTTGGTCTCGCCTCCGCCCCCAGGGTATTCACCAAGGTACTGGCTCCAGTGTTGGCATTACTGCGCCAACGGGGGATTTCGGTACTGGGATATCTGGCAGCCTCCTATTGAGGGTGGACTCTCACTCAACCCTATTTGGCGATTTGACTGTCACTGTCCAAACACTGCAAGAGTTTGGTTGGAACACCAATTTCAAAAAATCTGCCCTGATACCTTCAATAAGACTGGATTATCTGGGTCTGACTCTGGACTCCGCTTTGGCGAGGGTCTTTCTTCCCCCCGGACAAGTTGCAGAAATTGCAGGGGGCGATCCGATTGTTGTTGGCAAACAATCTGTCCTCTCTGCGGACATGCATGAGGGCCTTGGGTCTGATGGTATCGACCTTCAAGATGGTTCTGTTTGCCCAGTTCTGCATGAGACCCTTACAGAGGGAGATTCTCGTAAAATGGAACAAGGATCCAAAAACCTTGGATGCTTTCATTCGTTTGAGTCACAACACAAAGTCTGCTCTTCTGTGGTGGCTTCACTCGTCAGCACTATGCCAAGGCAAGTCTTTCCTGTTGTTGTATTGGACGGTGGTTACCACGGACACCAGCCGGTCAGGCTGGGGAAGAGTGTCGGGAAAACTCTGCGCCCAGGGGTTCTGGACGGTGGAAGAGTCCAAGCTGCCAATACATATCTTGGAGCTCAGCGCGATAAATGTTTGCCTGAGTCACTGGATGGCTCGTCTGCAAGGTTGCCCGGTCCGGACTCAATCGGAAATTGTCATGGCCGTGGCATACATCAATCATCAAGTGGGCACCAAGAGTGTCACGGTGGCCCGAGAGGTGGCCGAGATCCTGCTATGGGCAGAAAATTTTGTTCTAGCCCTTTCTGCTGTGCATATCCCAAGAGTGGAAAACTGGCAGGTGGATTACCTGAGTCTTCAGGTGTTGGATCAGGGGAATGGTCCCTGCACCCGGAGGTGTTCCATCTCCTGTGTGTCCGGTGGGGGACTCCCGATGTCGACCTATTTGCTTCTCGACTCAACAAGATGATCCAGAGGTTTGTGGCCAGGTCAAGGGATCCTCTGGCCAACGCCACAGACTTACTGGTGGCTCCTTGGGGTCAGTATCGGCTGATTTATGCGTTTCCTCCGCAGAAACTCCTGCCGAAGCTGCTGCGCAGAATAGAGGTGGAAGGGATTCTGGTTCTTCTAGTGGCCCCAGACTGGCCTTGCCGTTCTTGGTACACAAACCTGTTAAGTTTGGTCGCCAGTGCTCCTTTGAGGTTTCCTCTAAGGGAAGATCTGCTGTCTCAAGGGCCGATCTTTAATGCTGCTTTACAGTCGCTGGCTTTACAGTCGCTGGCTTTAACGGCGTGGCTGTTGAAAGCCAGGTATTGAAGGGAACGCCCCAATAGCTAAAGAAGATATGAAGCTGCGTCTGTCAATGAACGATAGAGAAAACTGGATTTTTGTCTTACCCTAAAAACCTTTTCTCTGAAGTTCATTGACAGATGCAGCACCTGCCCCTCTAATTATGAGTGGAATGGGGTTGTTGTCTTCTAAACACTGCTTGCAACTAAACTAAGGGCTGTAGCAGAATGTGTGGGGTTATGCCTGCAGGGACAGCCCAATAGGCATGGGGAAAGCTTTTTCCTGCCTAGTGTCCTGTTGCTGATGGGAGGAGCATAACCCAATGGTTAAAGAAGATATGAAGCTGCGTCTGTCAATGAACGTCAGAGAAAAGGATTTTACGGTATGACAAAAATACATTTTTTTGTAAACAATTAAAAGAAATCAGTGCCCACGTCCCAGCGTGCTTACGTGCAAATGCGAACGCAGACGTTACTCCCGCACGCATACGTAAACGATGGTGATCGCACCACACATGTTAGGTATTGTCGCGAACGTCAGAACAAGAGCAACAATTCTAGCACCAGACCGGCTGTGCCACTCTAACTTGGCAACCTGTAAAGGTGTTTAAAGTGTTGCCTATGGAGAATTTTAGAATGTGCAAAAGGTGCCTTGCGCTTATGGAAAAATGAAAATGTACTATATAGAGAGTCTAATAAATGTGATATGCAAAGTGTTCTTGTTATTACTGAATCTAGTGTAATTAATAAATATAAATATAATATGAATAAGTTGTGCAGGATAGCTGCTGCTAACAAAAAGTGCGTGTGCCTTTTAACTATGAAAAACAGAAGTGTCAGCACTGCTAATAAATCAGCTTTAAAATTATAAAAGTGCCCAGTGCTAGTAAGTTGACTCAGTGCAATTAAGTGCAAACACAGGTCCACAATATAAATCATTCAATAAGTGACTCAGTGCAAGAAAGGTGCAAACAAATATCCACAAATAAAGTCCTTTAAGTGTGGTAAAAAGTGCTCCAAATCAATTGTGCTTGATATTCTGTGCTCCCCTGTGGTAGTCCTACTCACCAGAACAACTTGGATAAGGGCCTATATGTCAAATGCCAGTATCCTATGATGGGTGTCTCCTGCCGGTTTGAAATGGAAATTTTCTGAACGGCTGTGCGGGGCTGTCAAGCCCTCTTCCTCTCATGTATTCCTCCTCAATAATACATAAACAGGGGGGACTCGCCATGGTGAAATATGTACAAATACTTTATTCCATAAAATCAAATCCACTTACATTAAAATTACTTGAATCTAGCGATACAGCTCGGTGGTTGCTGCTATCCGCAGCATGCGTTCCACCAGCCGGAAGTGCGCTGTGCCTTGCTAGATGCGTTTCGCCCTCCCACTAGGCATCATCCGTAGCTGGCACGTACAGCGTCTCATTGGCTTATATACACTGAAACTCCTACTAGTACATACACCCTTAGTAACCAAGTACACCTATGAATACAATCGCTGGAAGTATGCGGACATCTCCTAAATATTACTACGATCTAGCTTAACTATTTAAAGTACAAAATACTCTTCTTATGCATATGGAAAGATGCCCATAAGTGTATACATATATAAATTCATAATTAAAAGGTTGTACATAATTCTGATGTGTTATCTCAATGTGCCTCCTAGTGGAGACTTAATAAATGGACCGTGCCATTCCCTCATTCTAATATATTAAATACACTGTATAAGATAAACACATTTCTACTCAATAAACATATATAGATATGAGAATATACAATTGTATAAAATTCACAGACCTACATTTCAGTTGTACCACGTGCTTGTATCCATGCCTGAAAATGTTGGGTGGGGCATGCTCCGAATGAGATGACGGAGGGTGTCCTGGGGTATTTTTTCCTAGATCTGGACCAGGGCATCGCTGAGCTCTTGAACAGATTGAGGTGCAACCTGGCGGCGTCGGATTCACCATAATGGAGACATAATGTCCTAGAGGTGTTCCATTGGATTTTGGTCAGGCGAGCGTGGGGGCCATTCAATTATATCTATTCCTTCATCCTCCAGGAACTGGCTGCATACTCTTGCCACTTGAGGCCGTGCATTGTCATGCACCATGAGGAACCCAGGAAACACTGCCCCAGCCTAGGGTCTGACAATGGGACCAAGGATTTCGTCCTGATACCTAATGGCAGTCAAGGTGCCATTGTCTAGCCTGTAGAGGTTTGTGTGTCCCTAAATAGATATACCTCCCCAGACTATCTCTGACCCTCCACCAAACTGGTAATTCTGAACGATGTTACAGGCAGCTTGACATTCTCCACAGCTTCTCCAGATTCTTTCATGTCTGTCACATATGCTCAAGGTGAACCTGCTCTCATCTGTGAAAAGCACAGGGCGCAAGTGGTGGACCTGCCAATTCTGGTGTTCAATGGCAAATGCCAATTGATCTCCACGGTGCCGGGCAGTGAGCACAGGGCCAACTAGAGGACGTCAGGCCCTCAGGTCAACCTCATGAGGTCTGTTTCTGATTATTTGGTCAGAGACATTCACACCAGTGGCCTGCTGGGAGGTCATTTTGTAGGGCTCTGGCAGTGCTCATCCTGTTTCTTCTTGCACGAAGGAGCATATACCGGTCCTGCTGATTGGTTAAGGACCTTCTACAGCTCTGTCCAGCTCTCCTAGAGTAACTGCCTGTCTCCTGGAATCTCCTCCATGCTCTTGAGATTGTGCTGGGAAACACAATGGCAATGGCACTTATTGGTGTGCTATGCTGGAGGAGTTGGACTGCCTGTGCAACCTTTACAGAGTCCTTTACTCATGCTGCCAGTAGTGACACTGACCCTAGCCAAATGCAAAACTAGTGAAAAACCCAGGAGGTTACAGTGCTTTGCGAAAGTATTCGGCCCCCTTGAACTTTTTGCCACATTTCAGGCTTCAAACATAAAGATATAAAACTGTAACTTTTTGTGAAGAATCAACAACAAGTGGGACACAATCATGAAGTGGAACGAAATTTATTGGATATTTCAAACTTTTTTAACAAATAAAAAACTGAAAAATTGGGCGTGCAAAATTATTCAGCCCCTTTACTTTCAGTGCAGCAAACTCTCTATATCTTTATGTTTGAAGCCTGAAATGTGGCAAAAGGTCGCAAAGTTCAAGGGGGCCGAATACTTTCGCAAGGCACTGTATTTGACTTGATGCTATACTCTGATTAAAAAGCATTCCTTTAATTTTTTTGAGCACTGTATTTACTCGGTGTAACATCATCTTTCAAATTATACAAATTGGATTAATTTTACAGTTTTTTTTTTTTTTTTTTTTAATAATTAAAGTGTTTTTTTTTCCCCCAAAAAATTGCGTTTGAAAAACCGCTGCTCAAATGCCGTGTGACAAAAAATCTCAACACCCACCATTTTATTCTATAGAGTCTCTGCTAAAAAAAAAAAAAAAAAAAAAGTATGGGGGTTCTAAGTAATTTTCTAGCAAAAAAAAAAAAGATTTTTTACATGTGGGAGCGAAGTGTCAGAATAGGCTTGGGAAAGGAGGTGGTGTTTTTTCATCTACTTCCTCTAGGGAGTATGCTCCCTATTTTTTTTTTTTTTTAAAGCATATTTTTTGAAGAGCTGCAGAGTACAGTAAATATGAAATACAAATTAAAAGATACACTTGTACATCACAGTATCATATTAGTGTAAATTTAGTGTAAAACATCTGGCACTCTTATAGATCTCACTATACTACAGTATGTTTTACATGTAAGTTCGTTAATAAAAAAGAAGACCGTAGTCATCTGAAATAAAGCATTGTGTCAGAGCCTTATTTGCATTGACTTAAGATGATCAGGTATGACGTTTTTGCAAGAAATGCAAATGCACAGTCAAAGGGAAAGGGAGAAGAGGAAGACTGAAGCTTTATTACAGCAAAGGGAGAGAGTGGACAGAAACGTGAATACAGATGGGGCACATTGTGCGATCTTAGAAAAAGGATTCCATGCTTCCTGGTACTTTCAATCATTTTCTGGGCAGCTTGGAACAAACAAATTATTTGCATGCCAGAACAACTAGACTGATGCTTTGACTGCAATATAATGTAAATGCATGTGCTATGTACAATGCAATGCTGTGTTCCAGCAGCAGTATCATAGACTTCCCTTCTATTGCTGGGTATAGAGTGAGTTGCCAGTACCGCATCTATGCTATTTAGGAGAAGCCTTGCATTTTCATTTTACTGAATTGCAAAACTTTCTCTGATGACTGAGGTGGAGAGGCAGGTGGATGATCTCCACCCTGGCCAATTAGTGAAAAAATACAAGGCTTCTAAATGGTGAAGATGTGGTATGGGTGACTACCTTCATATCCAGCAGTAAGAGGGAAGTCTATTGTACTGCTGCCAGAAGACAGTACCACTTACTATACTTAGCACAAGCTACTACAGTATACTACAGCTAAAGCAGCAGCCAGTCTGCTCTGGCATGCAAATAATTAATTTAGCCCAAGCTGACCAGAAAAAAATGTTTAAAATACCAAGAAACCTGGAATTTTCTTTTAATAATGGTAACCTAGGTAGTGCCTTGGGTACAGAAAGACTAAACCTTAGCAAACATAGTGGGAAGTCCTCTGTGAGAAAACTTTAATATATAAGAGTAGTGTTAATGAGTGTAAAGAACTGGAGGTAAGGTAGACAGTCAGCATGGTGCTATTGATTTACAAATTTAAAGTAGCAATAGTCACATAATGATCATTAAAGTGTTCACGTGTTATGTCTAATAGGCAGAGCTTGGGGTCTAGAGGGACTGGACAGTCCATACAATCTTGTATTAGTTTAGTGGTTTAAAGCCAAAATGTGTGTATAAATGGACATTCCCAGAATAAATGGTAAAGGTGGGATTGTACTTGGGGCTAGAGGAGGGGTAGGGGGAGAGGAGAGAGACTATGCTTGGTGGAGAGAATGTGTGGGTAAGTACCGTATTTTCCAGGGTATAAGACAACCCCCCTAATTTTCATCTACCAGTAATACTTATACTTAGGTTACCTTGGAGATATTATACTCGGCGTATAAGACAACCCCCCATTTTTGGGGGATTTTTTTGAGGTTCAAAAGTAGTCTTCTACGCCAGAAAATACAGTATTTCCCTGAGACAATGGGAAACTTGATTATGGGCCCCAAGGTCTTTCTCCCAATCCTTCATGTCCAGTGTGGGGCATCAGATTTCCTGGCATTGAAGGATTTAGACCAGGGTTCCATGGAAACCTAGGGTTTTTCGAGAGGTTGCTAAGGATTCCTTGAGCAATAAGCAATTTCTGCCTCTCCAATAAGTTACTACTGACACCATTGGCTTTTTAGCTATCTGTAAGGGTGTAATTCTTCCCAACGAACACAAGTGTAAAAAGCATTCTTCTCACTGACCATCACACTAATGTTTAATGAGTTGTAAATATACTTATGTTTAGCTGGGGTTCCCTGGTACTTGAAAGTTTTTTTCAAGGGTTCATCTGTGTTGAAAAGGTTGACAAAGGCTGTTGTAGTCAGTTGAGATGTGAACATCAACTGAAAAACTGGTCTATAAAGCCATTTTTATTTTTTTTAAAAAACCTCTAAAACAAAGGTGCCCCTGCAAAGTATATGTATATGAAGGTATATATACCTTAAAATATGCACTTTATATTTATATCTATATAGTCCCCATTTTATTTATTAATTTATTTTTGTCTAGTTTGCACATATTTTGGGAGGATTTGTATGCACCATAATGGTACATTTTAAATAGGAGACATAATTTATGTTGTTTGTCATTTCTACCCATCTAGCACTCTCTTGTTATCAGACATTTTAAATATTCATCCGTCACCATCTATAATAACTATTTAAGTATCATATTCAAATTGAATGCAGCTCCACACAGAATCATTGAATATAGAGAAAGGGGAGGCGCCACTTTCTTAAATACAGTGCAATACCTGGATGATTAAAATGCAACCTCTCTGTACTTCCATCACTAACCGTTTTAGTTAAAGTAGAACTATAGGCAATTTTTTTTTTTCCCTAATGGATAGAGCAAGGGAGGATTATAACCCCTGTCAGATTTTTTTCGCCATCTGTGTCCCTTTGAGGAGATTTCCCTTCACTTCCTGTCCCATAGCCAAACAGGAAGTGAGAGGAAATCCCTACAAATTAAGAGAACCCCAGGCCATCAATGTCCCTATTGGAAGATTTCTTTACTTCTATTACTTTTCTAGGGACAACCCAAAATTTGGGATTTTCTTTTACTTTCAATGATAATGGTTAAGGAGAAATATAGAGGGTGCATTTCCTTTATGGGGATACAGACCGCAAAAAAACTGAGAAGTGTTCTAATCCTTCTCCACTCTATCCAAAACTAAAAAAAAAAAATCTCCATTGCTTATTGTTTGACTATTTGTCTTTTCTCTTTTGTATTATAAAAACAAATCCCCTTAGATTGAACTAAAACAAAAATCAAGATCTATATCTTCTCCTATGTGGGGGTCTTCGTCTGGGAGTGCAAACTATAATCCAGACAAACTGCTAAAGACAGAGATAAAATACATACATCTGTTCTATTTTAGGTTGCCAAAGGATTTGTACTTCTGTCTAAACAGTCTTGAAGTTTACACAGCTCAGATCAGTTAAGTATCACATATGCCTGGTACACACGTTAAGTTTTTTTGCCGAACGAAGAAAAAACTGAGGAGTTCGCTATAGTATGTGATGTAAGTACAACACACTGGTCAGCACTTGCAGCCGTTGGCTGCAAGCACTTATCAAATGCCAATCGGTTGCTGATTTTCTAGCATGCATGTTCGACAGACGCCAGTCCTGAGATCAGCTTTTGTCGGACAAGCAGCTGTACACACAGGCCAAAAGTGGTCCGGTTTGTACTGTAACAGCTGATTTTGTTCGATTTTCAGCCCATGTGTACTGGGCTTTACAGGTTTTGTCCCTCCTCCGGTCTGTGACTGAACAGTGAAATGAGAAGCTGGAGATTGATGAGCTCCTCCTCCCATCAGCATGTCCAATGTTAACACATGAGCACTGCAACACAACTGAATGGTTCCTTGTGCTGCTTTTCCCAATTCCAAACTGGTTTCTGCTGTACTGGGACTGCAAGAAGCTGATGCCAAGTCAAATTCTGGGACTTGTGTTCAAAAAATAAATGTAATAACATTGATAATTACAGAGTTGCATTTGTTAGTGTCTTTTTTCATCTGCCCAAACCTTAGGTTTAACACCTATTTTTAAAGAAACATAGATTTATTAATGCAAAAATGAGTAATCACTTCAGAGCGCACATTTTATTTTATATACAGTATTTGGTTATGCATAACATAAGAGTTGTCTTCCCTGGTATAAAGGTTGTACAGAGCTTTGTAAAAGTGAGAATATTATTTGGTAAGCAGAATATACCTTAAATAAACACATTACCAGAGCATGAAGTGTATAAAAGAATTGGAAAAGTGTATGTTTTGTAATAATTTACACGTGATTACAATTTACAAAATGAAGGTACAGTAACCAGTTATCCACTGTTCTGTACTAACCACATTATATATCTAGAGATTTTAGTAAATACAAATACATTTGGGCTGCTAGCCTCTCTATTATTTGTTCCCATTATACCTACCAAGAACCAGGCCCCCTTGTGTTCAATGGTAAAATGGCTCCCGTCAACTAGAGCGGAATCCATATCACTGTTTGATATCCCACAGAACAATCGATTCGTCAGTGTTACATTGAAAGCCAGCTCACAGTGTTCTTTGTTAGTTTCTGTTGCAGAGAATTGAAAAGGCTTTATTTCCAAAGTCTTGTTGGAGGGCAGCTTCCAACCACCCATGGTACCCGGTTTACGTGGCATTAAGACATTCTCAGCAAAGTCCTTCTGAGGAATGCAAATGGGTAAAGCATGCTTGTGGAACTTGATACCATCTTGCAGCTTCACTAAGGCTACGTTGTTGTCTCCGGTATCTTTAGAATATTTTGAGTGGACATGATAGCCCTCCACTTTAATCTTTTGCTTATTTTCAGGATCACCATTTCCTGTAAAATATTACAAATAATCATCAGTAGGTCAACTTTTAAAATGGCATATAGGTTGGAAGTAAAAATATGGGTAAAAAGGACAAATGGTATGTGTGAATACCATCTCTGGGTCTCATTCTTACTAGGGGGTGCTAGAACCATGCAGTTGATCTGTGTTTTTACCATTCCCCAACTGCTCTCTCTTTAGTTTAAAAGGCAGCGGCTGGCGGTGTACACATACCATGACTGCAATGCCTTGCAATGTGCCTGCAGCAGAAGTTATTCCCCTTGTCATGTTTAATGGGCACTACTGCCAGCCGAACATGGCCTATTTAAGTGAATTGGGCCATGCTGCAACTGCCCCACAACCATGAGTGGTGCAGCATTTAGGGTGTTAAAACAGGCTTTAAAGAGGCGATATATCACCTGTTCACACCTCGAAAAATTGATGAGAGTGTGGATAGCTTTTCAAGGCAGATGCAGTCTTTGCAGCTTGTGTTAATGATCCCTTAAAGAGAACACATACACCACATGGCTTTTTATTTATTAGGATAGAAAAGCAATCTCTGTGCTATTTGCCAGTAATAACACAGCTTAATCAAGAGCATATGGTCAAATCACAGCTCCAGCCTGCTGATTGGACAGTGGGGGAGCAGCAGCCCACTGATCAAGTCATCCCACTATTCACTCTTTCAGCACATGTGTTTGCAGAAGACATTTTTAACTATATACATTAGTTACATTTAAAATACATTTAATGTGTTTAATTAATTAATAGCTACATTAGTTAAGTCCTGCTTGAAAATGGCAATATAATCATTTAAAAAAGCGTATGTCCGCACTCGTAATTAATGCCCTTTTTGTATTTATTTTTAATCAGAACTGCACATAAATTCTCTGTTATAAACATCAACTTGCAAACTGTTCTTTAAAGCATCTCTATTGCTAAAATAAAATTCTACAATAGGGGCTCATTCACATGGGTGGCCCAGGGGAGGCGGTAGAAATAGGCAGTCAAGCCATGGTTTTAGCTTCACTCCACTGCCAAGCAACAAGGTAAATGGCCAGTAGCCATGTAAGTACACACTGCCACAGCAGTAAGGCACACCATGGCAAAATCTATACAACAGTACTGCCTGCTAAATGTGACCCATTCAACTGAATGGGGATCGTGTTGCATCCACAAACTTAAAGTGGTATTAAAAGTTTGGTTTAAAAAAAAAAAATAAACTTGTTCTACCTACCTGCTCTGTGGAGTGGTTTTGCACAGGGCAGCCCCGATCCTCTTCTTCTTAAGTTCCCCCCACTGGCGCTCTTGGCTCCTCCCCGTTGACCAGTGCCCCCAATAGCAAGCCACTTGCTATGGGGGCACTGGTGTGTGCACGATCTGGAGCCCTGCTTTATTTATCCATAAGCCCCCATCCCTATCCTCACTGGCTTCCTGGCTGTGATTGACAGCAGTGGGAACCAATAGCTCCCACTGCTATCTCAGCCAATGAGGAGAGGAAGTCCCAGGACAGCTGAAGCTCTCAAGCACATTGTTGAATTGAAAGGGGGCTCAGGTGAGTATTCGGGGGGGGGGGGGGCTGTGGGGTTAGCAGTACACAGAAGGTTTTTTACCTTCATGCATATAATACATGAAGGTAAAAAAAACGTCATCTTTTACAACCACTTTAATCTTGGCTTGCGGTTGCAGCCTGGCATTTTAAAAGAAAATCCTGCTTTGGCTGCAAAAACAAGAGGCATGGCGGAGGCAGCAGTATGGCCTCTTAAATTCCTTGGAAGCCACTGCCCTACCACCCTATGAAAAGCAATCTATGGCAGATCACTTTGCAGAGGGTCAATAGAGAGGGCCAATGTAAAGGTGCCCCTGCAAAGAAGTAGTTAAATACCCACTTTTCCTGCTTCTGTACTAAGTGCAGCAAAGGAACAGGGAACACTCAGATTCTACAGGATCTTCAGACTGCGGTTTTTCTTTCCGACAGCAGAGATCACAAGTGCTTTAGCAGAAGTGAGTATTCAAAGACTTCTTTTGCAGGGGCACCTTATTTTGAGAGTTTATTTTAGCAACAAAATTTACTTTAAACATGTTAAATGCCTCTGTATATGTACATTTGCAAATTTACCCTCATATTCTCCAAAATTGACGTAAATAGAAAACAACTTTTACATGAAAAAAAATCAAATCTATATTTTGTAAAAAAAATATCAATTTTAAAAAGATTAGGAAAAGGGAGGTAGCAATGCATAGATTTTCTACAAGCTTTTATCAGTCGTTTCTGATTAAACTTATATGGAGCTTACTCTTACTTACCCACAATCACAAATGGAGGTTTGTGTTGATCGGTGCATTTTGCAGTTGTTAGCACTAGAGACTGGCTGATTATAACTCCACTACAGTGTTGTGTCTCTTCTGCATTTACGAGAAGTACCTTGAAATAAAAATATGTATTTGATGGACTATACCATTAAATATTCTATCTTTATTCAGGATAAGTATTTCCTGAGATGGACACATCACCATCCAATGGTTACCTGCCAGGGGAATGTATGGTTATCTTGCAAACTTGATTCTGTTGTAGCGTCATCTTTTTGTAACTGTCCACATGCATAGGGTTCTGTGTGTAGAAGAAGAATGCAAGATCTATTTAATTTACTGCATTAACCATTTGACCTCCGGTACGTTTTACCCCCTTTATGACCAGGCCATTTTTTGCTATTCAGCACTGTGCTATTTTAACCACTTTACCACTAGAGGATTTTGCTGTCTTACGTCTGGGCCACTTTTTGCGATTCGGCACTGTGTGACTTTAACGGACAATTGCGCAGTCGTGCGACGCTGTACCCAAACAAAATTTACATCCTTTTTTTCCCACAAACAGAGCTTTCTTTTGGTGGTATTTGATCACCTGTGCGATTTTTACTTTTTGCGCTATAACCAAAAAAAAGCGTTTATTTTAAAAAAATAACAATATTTTTAACAATTTTTTATATGAAATTCCCCCCAAAAAAATTTAAAAATCAAAATTTTTTTAAATTTTTGGCCAATTTGTTTTCTGCTACCTATGTTTGGTAAAAAAAAATCGAAATAAGCATATTTTGATTGGTTTGCGCAAAAGATGTTGCGTTTACTAACTAAGGGAAAGATTTTTGTCATTTTTGGTGTTTTTTTTTTTAACGAGTAATGGCGGCGATCTGCGATTTTTTTTTTTTTGCGGAACTGCGACATTGCGGCGGACAGATCGGACCCTTGACTGACATTTTTGACACTTTTGTGGGTACCAGTGACATTACTGCAGTAATCAGTGCTATATATATGCACTGTTACTGTAAAAATGACACTGGCAGGGAAGAGGTTAATTTTATTGGAGAGGGAGGGGTTAATGTATGCCTGGTGCTTACTGACGTGTGTGGGGGGAGGTGACTGAGTGAGTCAGGGACAGATCGGATGTTCAGCTATGCTGAACACTGCGATCTGTCACTCCCTGTCACTTAGGAGATCCGCCCGCTCTGTTTACACAGGCGTGCTGATCTCCAAACTAGATTCCCCGACGATCGGGGAAGAACAGCGTTGATCGCCGCCGCTCCTCCCCTGGCCCGACTCCCGCTGTGACTGAAAACAGCGGGAGCGCGCCTCCGGCGGCGCGCGAGCGCCGCCTACAGCAGGAGGAGTCTAGCGACGTAGTACTACGTCGCTAGACGATAACGAGCCACGTTGTGAGCAGACGTTATGTGGGTTAACTGGCAGTTGAGCAGTCATTTAACACTATACCCAAATTGAATTTATCTAAATTTTTTTCACAGAAATAGAGCTTTCTTTTGGTGTTAATTGATTACCACTGGGATTTTTTTTTTTTTTTTTGCTATATAAATGAAAAAAGGCCAAAATTTTTGAAGAAACAACTATTTTATACTTTCTGTTATAAAATATATCCAATAAAATCAAATTTCTTCATTAATATAGGTCAAAATGCATTCTGCTACATGTCTATTAAAAAACAAAAACAAATCTTTGGTAAAAAAAAAAACAAAAAATCCCAATGAGTGTATATTATTTGGTTTGTGTAAAAGTTATCGTGTCTACAAACTATGGTAAACATATTTGAAAATTGATTAATCCCGATATACTGATGGCCTACCTTATTTCTTGAGGCCCTAAAACGACAGGACAGTACAATTACCACCCAAATAACCCCTTTTGGAAAGTAGACAGTCTGGGGTATTTGGTAAGAGGCATAGCAAGTTTTGTTTGAAGTTGTAATTTTTTCTCACAATTTTGGGGAACATTAAAAAGTTAAATAAAATTTGGGTTTTTTTTCACAATTTTTATTTTTACACACTGTCAACCAGTGCAGTATAGCACAGTGTCATCATATGACTGGCGGTGATCAGGGATACGGACTGGTGACAGTATGTTAAAAAAAAAAAAATGTATTTTTTAAACATTTCTTACATTTTTTTAAACATTTTTTTTTCCTGTCATCAGAGTAGTTCATTGTCACCTTTGTGACACTGTACCACTCTCGGAGGTGATCATGAATTTTTTTTTTTACACTGTTATTGCTTATTCAGTGATGATCACTGTATAAGTAATAGCCATGTGATTGCTTTGGGCCAATCACAGATCACAACAGGTTATATACATTGTGATCATGTGATCGCTATGATCAATCATAGCGATCACATGATACCTGGTTACAGGTTATCGGTAACGGTGATCTGCTGTGTCACAGAAGGGGCACAATAATGTATGTATGTACCACAGCAGGCTCAATTATGTATGTATAGGTGCCTTTGCCGCTGCAGTATAGATGCAGGAGCAGGGCAGCAAGTGATTAAAGTGACTTTAAACAATATCCTTATTCTCCAAATGTAATCTATACTCATCCACTACTTAGTGGTCCTGTAGTCTGTCTTTCATTAAAATGATTCTTACTGTGTTTTTCTGCCTACTTTTAACATCCTGCGTGAACTCCCAGGAGGAATAAAAGCATACAAAAATGGATTCCTTGACTTCTTTTGCACGTGATTACTGCACTTCATGGTAAATAATAACACAGGCCACAAGAACTTGGGTGACATTTTAAGAGAGCTTGGACTTCAAATTCAAGTGTCTTTTATTGGATTGGAAGTATACAGAACCAATTTTCAAGGGATATGTCTGGACAAACATCTCCCTCTTGTGGTGTGGAGATGAGGAGAAGGGTGTGTTCTGTATTCTAGTAAAGGTGAACTAGGCAGGGATCAAAAAACTGCTTGAGATTTTAGTGCAGCAAAGGTACTAGGATGTTTTATTAAAACTGACCTTGCACCTACTGTAAATAGCAAGGTATGCTTTTTTAGTGTGGCCCTCTTCCCCTTGCTGAAATGCCCCAATAAACGTAAAAACAAAAATTTCTCTTTCGTTTGTTGACGGACACAGCTCCTGATCTTCTTAACCATTGGGTTATACTGCCCCCTACAGGAGTAGGACACTAGGCAGAAAAAAAGTCTGGCTACGCCTGTGGGTTGTCCCAGGGGGTATACTCCCTCTCTCTGCTATAGGTACTCAGTTTTTTTCTGCCTAGTCAGGAGTAAGGGCCCTGGGGTGGAGGCAGGGTGCTATGCTGGCGATGGGTGCAGGGGGTGCGCCGTCAGCGACCGGACGATTGGCTGTGCGGGGGTTTGTACCTGGTGGGGGTTCGTGCCAGGGCCCCTGTCCTGCCTGGGCCTATCCTTGAGGCCTAGGGATCCCTCCTGGTGCTGTGCAAAGCCACCATTTTCTTGTAGCCTGTGTGCTCAATGCACGGCGGCCATGTTTGTGTAGTCCGGTGGCCATTTTGCGGTGGTTTGCCATTGAAAATAGCGGCGGCCATGACAGTGGAGCGAAACAAGCAAACACATCCGAAGGAAATTTCTTTGCATGCCTTGAATGTGGGCCAGGCAATTAGGGTGTACCATTTCCAGATGGATCAGACAGACGGTGGTTCAGGTCTATTCCATCCAGGGTCAGGTTCCTCCTTTCCCTGTCAAGGCGCATTCAACTCGGGTGCTCAGTGCCTACTGGGCTTTCTGTCATCAGGCGTCATTGACGCAGGTTTGCAAGGCGGCTTCCTGGTCGTCGGTGCACACTTTCACAAAGTTCTATAAAGTGGATGTGTTAGCATCTGCAGATGCTTCCTTTGGCCGCAAGGTTTTTGCAGGCTGCTGTTTAGAGGTTCTGGTCGTCTTTGAGGGTGTATTGTTTTTTTCAGGTGAGCTCCAGTTGTATTGGTTGAGCTCCTGTTTACCTGGTTGGCTATAGTTAGCCTTTGGAATTTCTTTTTCGCTGTTCCCACCCCTCATGTTTAACACTGCTTTGGGACG
Source organism: Pelophylax lessonae (assembly GCF_965119305.1). Taxonomy (NCBI): domain Eukaryota; kingdom Metazoa; phylum Chordata; class Amphibia; order Anura; family Ranidae; genus Pelophylax; species Pelophylax lessonae. The sequence goes on from NC_138769.1 coordinate 466,403,918, forward strand.
TCCCAATGATTAAGAAGATCAGGAGCTGTGTCCGTCGATTGTAACAAAACTGAGTACCTATAGCAGAGAGAGGGAGTATACCCCCTGGGACTAGCCAGACTTTTTTTCTGCCTAGTGTCCTACTTCTGTAGGGCACAGTATGACCCAATGGTTAAGAAGATCAGGAGCTATGTCCGTCAGTGAACATTAGAGAAATGGATTTTACGGTAAGTAAAAAAAATCCCTTTATTTGTGGGCGAAAATGTTAGATAACAATAAAACCCCTTCCCCCAGCTTCCACTTGTGTTGCTCAGGCGAGGGGTGATGTCTTCATACTTTTGGTGAGATCCTGGAGAATGTTGAGTAGCCCAAATATCACTGCGAAGAGACAGCTTCCACCTGAGGTGCCTAGGCAAGGGTGACATCATTATCCTTTTGATGAGTTCCTTCGGAATGTTAAGTAGCCCAAATATGAGAAGATAACCTTGCAGTGTGCTGCAGCATCTTCTCACGAGTACTCAGCATTCCCCAAGATGTTGTTGGCAGGAATGTCATTCCATACACTATGGAAACCAGGGGAAAGGTAAGTATAGCATCTTTTTTCTCCCTACATGTGTTTTTTTCCAAGTTTGCACTGTTGTTGATTGGTTTTAGAACCTTTAAAACAATTAAGCTCTATATCGGTTAAACTGCAATTCTGTTTTGCAAACTGTTAAAAAAAAATTCCTACACAGCTGTCATCCATGGCTTAATTCTCATATTTAGAAAATGCTATCCTTTGAATCACTCCTATGTGTTTTTTTTTTTGGTGCCACTTGCCTGTTGGGTGACAGGACTTTTCATCTTCACCAAGCTTGTAGCCATCTGCACAGGAGCAGGTGTAAAAGTCAAGTCCATATCTAGGTTCACAGAAATGCTGGCATCCATCTTCTGCATCAGGATAGCATTCATTTACTGCTACAGGGAGTCAGCAATAAAACATACTGTTTAGAAACCAGAAAAACTGTATACAATGTACACCCAATCTCTCATGCTATTACAGCGTGTATCTCAGTTTTCACTAATTTAAAGCCCCATTTCTCTGCAAAAATGATTTTGTTGACCAAGCCTCCCTCCCATACACCTCTAACCAACACTATTAGACTTTTTTTTTACCCTTACCTTCTGAAGCCAGATATACTCACCTTAGTACTCCATCCAGGTCCCTCGCCGCTGCTGTTTCCTTAGTGGGGAGACCACTGATCCACAATGCATCTTCCTCTGATGCATCGACCTCTTCTCTCTTCCGAGAGGATCCTGCTGCAGCCCATCCAATAAGAAGTGTTCACACGTGGCAGGTACTGGTTTCAACACCTGAAGCTGGACTCCAACCCAAAATGAAAACAGAAAAGGAGAAGACATGGCCCTGGATCGTCCTACGACGATAGCTACATGAAAGTAAAAAGTTTTTTTTATCTGTTTTGGAGGGCAGCCCTCAAACGTTTGTTACCCCAATACTTCATTTTCCTGATTTGTGCCTGTTGTACCATGTACTTGTATGAGAAAGTATCCTATTCTCTTTGTATTGCTTACTTTGTGTAAAATCCCTGGTGTTCCTGCCAATCCCTCTGCTTTCCTAAAAAAAAAAAAAAAAAACTGACCACACTAAGTAGGAGAACACAACGTGGTCAGTTCTCTAGCTGTGCTGGGAACTCAGTCTGCTCTTCTTCAATGATCAGACTTATCATGGCACGCCCCTGTTGCACATCCATTCACTGCTGCTTCTCCTCTCCCCAACTCTTATGCAGCAGAGAACAGAGGGAATGTGATCACTTATAAAAAAAGGTATTTATAATTTTTTTTTATATCTATATAAAAATATTTTGCCTTTCATTTCTATTTTAAACTGAATTGGTTGTTTTACAAGGTGATCGTTTACAATTACTTTGAGCAACATTTTTTTAACTTAATAGATTTAGGCTACCTTCTCCATGGATTCTAGCTTTTTTCAGGTTACCCTCCATAATGACACCCTTAAAGGTTACAATTTCTTCATAATGGTGTTTGGAGCTCATTTGATGTCTTGCACTCACTGGATAATAATTGCTCTTTCAATGCAGCTCAGCCCTATTCTGCCTATATGTATTAGAATGTTAATGGATTCTGCCTGGGTGTCCTGATGTGTAAGCACTTCAGGCTGTGTCCCATACCATGAAAACTTCAGATGCACAAGTTTAAAATCGGGTGCCCAATGGAAAGTAAAGGAACATCCTCTCATTTTCCGGTGTCTTGGTCATTTGATGTATTATGTGATCACATAATTGCAACATTAGGAAAGAGAGGAGACTACTTTCTTCCCACTTACTTTTGGTGGGTTACCAACCTGGAGGCCTGCTCTTTACTTCAAATCTGTCAAATTTTCACAATTGTGCATCAGCAGCTCATATGGCCAATGACCCAAGCTACAAGGTTTCAACTGATCCTCTGAACAAACAATCCGTGATTCCAACACATGGGCCACTTTCCTTAGGGGCTCAGGGCAAATGTCATCATGTTTTCCTTATACCAACTAAGAACAAGCTCTGCATGCAAATGCTATATAATAAGTTCAGGTGCAGCTACTGCTTGATACAACAAATGCTTATAAACTAACTTATATTTTACAGCGCATTGAAATCTAGATTTTCTTTTATGGCGGTGTTTTGTCTTACCAATCTGGCATGTATTTCCTTTATATCCTACAGGACAGGTGCAAACGTAACTGCGAATAGTATCTGTGCACACACCATTGTTCATACATGGGTTTGAACAGCACTGTCTACCACCTGTAAATACAGAGACAAACTTTTACTGTGGGCAACATAGACATTATACTGTATTTACTTTGGTAATTGGTATTTGGACATTTGTAATTGGTAATACACTGCTCAAAAAAAAAAAGCATCAAGGCAATTCAACTCCTGGGATAATAATCTGGTCAGTTAAGTAGCAGAGGGGGTTGTTAATCAGTTTCAGATGCTTTGGTGTTAATGAAATTAACAACAGGTGCACTAGATGGGCAACAATGAGACAACCCTCAAAACAGGAATGGTTTTACAGTGGAGGGCACTGACATTTTTTTCCCTACTTATTTTTTCTGTTTTTCACTAGTTTTGCATTTGACTAGGGTCAGTGTAACTACTGGTAGCATGAGGTGATACCTGGACCCTATAGAGGTTGCACAAGCAGTCCAACTCCTCCAGGATGGCACATCAATATATGCCATTGCCAAAAAGTTTGCTGTGTCTCCCAGCACCGTCTCAGGAGTATGGAGGAGATTCTAGGAGACAGGAAGTTACTCTAGGAGAGCTGGACAGGGCCATAGAAGGTCCTTAACCCATCAGCAGGACTAGTATCTGTTCCTTTGTGCACGGAGAAACAGGATGAGCCCTGCCAGAGCCCTAAAAAATGACCTCCAGCAGGCCACTGGTGTGAATGTCTCTTACCAAACAATCAGAAACCGACTTCATGAGGGTGGCCTGAGGGCCTGACATCCTCTAGTGGGCCCTGTGCTCACTGCCTGGCACCATGGAGCTCGATTGGCATTTGCCATTTAACACCAGATTGGCAAGTCCGCTACTGGCGCCCTGTGCTTTTCCCTGAGCACATGTGACAGATGTGAAAGGGTCTGGAGAAGCCATGGTTTGGTGGTGGGTCAGTGATGGTCTGGGGAGGCTTATCCATGTAGGGACTCACAGACCTCTTCAGGCTAGACAATGGCACCCTGACTGCCATTAGGAATCGGGATGAAATCCTCGGCCCCATCGTCAAACCCTGTGCTGATGCAGTGGGTCCTGGGTTCCTCCTGGTGCACGACAATACCCGGCCTTATGATGCGAGAGTATGCAGCCAGTTACTGGAAAATTAAGGAATTGATACCATTGAATGGCCCCCCATGCTTGCCTGACCTAAAGCAAATAGAGCATCTCTGGGACATTATATTTAGGTGCATCCGACACTACCAGGTTGCACCTCAGTCTGTTTAGGAGCTCAGTGATGCCCTGGTCCAGATCTTGGAGGAAATACCCCAGAACACCATTCGTCATCTCATTAGGCAAGCACGTGGGGGCCATACAAACTACTGAGTACCATTTTGAGTTGCTGCCATGAAATTTCAGCAAAATGGACTAGCCTGTTGCATCATTTGTTCACTTTGATTTTTGGGGTGTCTGAGTTTAGCCCTCTGTAGGTTGATAATTTTCATTTCGAACAAACGATATGGCATTCCTAACACATTACTCAGTACATATCAGTATAGATATCCAGCATTATATTTTTCCCAATTGAGATCTGATGTTTTTTTAAAGCGTTCCTTTAAATTTTTTGAGCAGTGTATTTTTAGTCCATGAAAGTCCAGAAGTCAGATGTTGAAAGGGAGAGTGCTGCACATGCTTTTAGTTGTGATTACTGTGGATCGGGTCATCCACTAAACTTGATATACTGGGTAATGTCAAGTGATTCCAGAATGCATGTCCCTGTGATGTGACCGTAATGCCGTTTCCTGTTTACCACCAGTAAAGTGCAGCAAAACGATTCCTTGGGTAGAATTCCTTGCTTGGGGATTTAAAGGTCTATACCTGGGAATGTCATGTGGAGGCCAATGGCAAGGATCAGGGCACAAGAGGGCAGAGAATTTGGCCTCAGCAGGATGGAAAGCGTTCTAGCAAGGCTGTAGTGGGGGTAGGGACTTGTGCTTTGGTGCCAAAACCAGCCAACCATAAAGCCCCTCTTACATGCAAACCTAGTAAATTGTCAAGATTCGGGTTTTACATTAAGGAGTACATCAACCTCCAATAAAAATATACCCAGAAACAAACAACGTTCTTTATAGGTCACTTGTTGCTAAAGAACAACCAACACCAAGTGGCCAATAAAGAGCATTGTTGTTTGTTTCTTGTTCACTGTGCACGTTAGGGCCAAAACAACTAATCAATTAATCGAAAACTAATCGATTCTGAAAATTGTTGTTAGCTATTTTCAGAATTGATTAGTTGGTCAGCGGATTAGTTGGCCTGCATACAGAATGCATTATTTGTTTACCTATCAGGAAATACAGCGAAGCACACATACAGCTCAGTACACCTTCCATACTTGTCAGAATGTGTAAGGAGCAATGCCTCATGGGACCTGTAGTCCTTGGCAGGAAGTAAGTGCTTCTAAGGGCAAAAGTTTTTCCTGGTGCCTCCATGGCATGTGTGTACATGTGATAGTACCCCCCACCTACTTCCGCCCACAGGACCAGTGCATAGCTATAAAATGTTATCACCCACACAACAGCCCATTCCCTTTTTTGTCCTCACAGAACTCACAGCCAGTGTGAAGAGAAGAAACCCTTACCTGCCACCTTTGGTGGTTTTCTGCACAGGTTAAGCCTCTCCTTTAGCGCAGTCCCTGACCTTCGGATGCTAAATGCTTTAATAAGGCAGGGAACCCCTTCTGTGGATCTTTTGGGGTGAAAAATTGGGTGTTAACTAGCCCCCACATACAGCATTGCAGACAGGACGATGTTTCTCAGAAGAGCTGTCCATGTCTGGAGCCTGCCTCCCAGAAGTGAGTGGATCCAATGAACTGATACCCTGCATTTCCAAGACAAGTATGTTTTCTCATTTTTTTGGAATTTATCTGTGAATGGCCTCATAAGTTGTGTGTTACATCTTCTCACGGGTGGTGCTCCAATTGTTTTTCTACAGGCAGACATTCGCCCTTATCTAAAGCCAGCTTCTGGTATAAGAAATATTGAGGAAGCTCTTCAAGCTGCAGGAAGTTCACAGCCTTGCTGTTGTCATGGCATCAAGAGCCTGTGGGTGTTTGTTTGCCTATCCCATACTGAGATTGCTTTGTCCGACTTGGGTAAAGTACTCCTTCAATTCAGCCAGATCAATGATGGCACAGTTGAAAATAGTTATTAGCTAGCCAAAGTAGCTGTACCTAGCTTCTTTAGAAACTAACAATGGTAGAAAGCTCCAGCGCACAATCACCTTGCGGTTCCTAAAGTTAATTCTAAGGTCCCGCTATATGGCCAGGTTGCAACCACTGAAAGTAATTGTTGCACGTTCCTCCAGCAGCGTCCGAACATCGTGGCAGAGATGCCAGACAATATGACAGGCAGAGGAGCCAAACCCGTTCCATTTTGGCACATTTATTCAGCATTATTGGTGGGCTAAGTAGACCTCACCACACCTGTCTTTGTCAGGAAGTCAGTAGCTTACTCACTTTCTTAAGATGGAATTTTCTGAAGCTTCCCACCCTGATAGCTGGTTATTGATCTATCACACGTATGCTGCCATGGAGGAACCAGGAAAACAGAAAATTGTATCATACTTACTGTAATTTTCTTTTCCTGGTGCCTATCCATGACAGCATCCTGTACCCACCCAGTTTGTTCCTAGCGATGGGCTGTTGTGTGGGTGTTAACATTTTATAGCTATGCACTGGTCCTGTGGGCGGAAGTAGATGGGGCTACTGTCACACGTATGCTGCCACAGATAGGCACCAGGAAATGACAATTACGGTGAGTATGATACAATTTTCTGTTTTTTTTTTTTTACCTTGTTAGGGGCACTTTATACTAGGCTTTGCAGCTTGCTTTTGGCACACTCTGAAGCCAGGCGGAGCCAGAAGCATCGGTGGGGGACCCTAGAAAAGGAGAATCAGGGCTGCTCTGTGCAAAACCATTACAGAGAGCAGATAAGTATAACATGTTTTTTTAAAAAAAATCCCTTTAACCACTTGCCGACCGCCCGCCACAGATATACTGTGGCAGGCTGGCTCGGCTGCACGAACCGACATACGGGTATGTCAGTTTGCGTTAGTGCTCCTGGGAGCGTGAACGTGCCCCCATTAGGCAGCGGGGAAGCTGATCCACGGGGCCGCAGCTTCGATTGCCCCAGGGCACCCGCCAACTCTCCCCACTGTGAGAGAGCGACGGTCTGCTGTTGTAAACACAGTAGACCGTTGTTCTCTCTGGAAGGAACACAGAGCACCTGGGATTCTCCTATTTAGGATCACAGGTCTCTGTGTTGATTTCAAAAGTCCCTCCCCCATACAGTTAAAAAAACTCCCCTAGGCTCACACTTAACCCTTTGATCATCCCTGAGTTAACCCCTTCCCTGCCAGTGTCATATTTACAGTAACAGTGCATATTTTTAGCACTGATTACTGTAGTAATGTCACTGGTCCCCCCAAAAGTGTAAAAAATGTCAGGGGTCCGAACTGTTCACCGCAATGTCGCAGTCCCGCTAAAAATCACAGATCGCCGCCATTACTAGTAAAAAATAAATAAAAATGACATAAATCTCTCCCCTAGTTTGTAGACGCAATAAATTTTGCGCAATTCAATCAAAGTATGCTTATTGGGATTTTTTTTTTACCAAAAATATGTAGCAGAATACAAATGGCCTAAAATGATAAAAAAAATAGATTTTTACATTTTTTTTTTATTGGGAATGTTATATAGCAGAATGTGAAAAGTTTTTTTTTTTTTTTTCAGAATTGTCACAATTTTTTTGTTTATAGTGCAAAAAATAAAAATCACATTGGGGATCAAATACCACCAAATGAAAGCTCTATTTGTGGGAAAAATAAGACATCAATTGTATTTGGGTCTAGCGTCGCACAACCACGCAATTGTCCGTTAAAATAACGCAGTGCCGAATCGCAAAAAATGGCCTGGTCAATAAGTTGGCAAATCTTCGGGTCCAGAAGTGGTTAAAGACTCTATGTAGGGAAGATCAGCATCAGAACCCAGAGAAGGTGGAGGCTGATAGACTGGAGGTAATATTAGGCATTACAATTACATTTAAAGTAAACTTTTACCAGTATTGTGCATTATATTTAAAATGGTCATATCCATAAAAAAAAGTCACAACTTTTAGTACTACTTAAATATAAAAAAATTATATCTCTGTTCTACCCTTCATATAGCTTTATGTCTGACTCCTATTTAAAATGCCCATACAGTATATCCTACTTCTGGGTGTATTTATCATTATTATTATTATTATATATATGATAAAAGTAATATATATTATTACTTTCACTATTTCACAGTATAAATTAACCCCTTATTGTAGCGATTATCTTCTCTTTTTGTACTATAAAGGGCTAATTTTATTTATTTATTTATTTATTTTTTAACTCCATTATGACAGAGGATGCAAAAAAAAAAAAAAAAGCATGCTGCTGCTACTAAACATCTTAGTCCTGGTTCACAACCTATGTGTTTTTTTTTTTTTTTTTTGTGCTTTTTGCAGAAACGCACTACAGTTCATTAAACATGGTTTCCTATGGGACACGTTCACATCTATGCTTTTTTCAGCCGCTGCGTATTTGGAAAGGGTCAAGGACTTTTTTCAATGCAAAATGGAGCTTTTTTACTTTTTTGGTTCAATAAACTTCAATGGAGAAGCTGCAGAAAAGCATGTAGTGCTTTTTTGCTGTGATTTGCGTTTTTTAATCTGCCCAACAACAAAATGGCCAAAAATCGCAGCAAAATCGCATGTGCAAAAACACACAGCAAAAAGCACTGCAGAAAGGAATTCAAAAGCAAACTGCATAGATATGAACCGAGCCTTATGCTGGCCATACACATATCAATTTTCGGACGAGAATATTCATAAGAAAAATCTTTGTACATTCGCTGAATGAAAGAAATTTTCACTTGTTAAATTCAGTTTTAAAATTAATGTAAATTCTGAATGAAAACCACATACACCGTCTGAAAATTCCTTTGACCAAGAAGTTTTCTATTCTGCTCCTTCTAATTTTCCTGTCACTGTGGTCGAAAACGAACGTTGATTTGAACTAACGATTAGAAAATCAAATGAATGTTTTTAACATTAAAATTTTTTTGAAGGAAGAAATTGTGTTTGTATGGCCAACATAAGTGACAGCAGGCGCAGGTAGCTTTTTATCGAGCCACCTGCCTATGGCAAGGGAGTCTGTCATACATAATATATTTCTGTCTGAAAATCAGCAAAATAGTCTTTAATTTTTTTTCTTAAATAAAAATATTGATCTCTGAGTCTGATGATATTTACCAGATCCAACCTCTAAAAATATATACAGTATATGTCTTCTATTTGTTATCCTCAGAGTGGATTAGAGATTTTGCTCCCTAACCATATAGTGTGTTATTTATATTTACCACTGCATATAGATATTTAAGAATAAATTGCCTTTTTTTGAACATGTGATGTTCAAAGGAGGTCATTTTTTTTACCTACACACAATTTGATTGCGTCCAATCATAGGAGGTAAATGCGCTACATGGCCTCGGGTTGGAGCATCTGTCACAGTTTTAAGTGTTCACCGTTACACCTCATCTTTCCCTATACAGGGACGGGAGGGGTATAGCTTTGAACTTTCCGGGTATTGTCCAAGGATGCCCGATGACCAAAGTTTATTGGCAATATTTCAAAATACGCAGATGAGGATTTATGTGTCAGGGCATTTGTATCTTTGACTATGTCACACATTAAAGGAGTTGTAAAGTCAGAAGGTTTTTTATTTTAATGCATTCTATGCATTAAGATAAAAAACCTTCTGTGTGTAGCAGCACCCCCTAATACTCACCTAAACCCGATCTCTGTCTAGCGATGTCCACGAGTCCCTCGGCCATCTGGGACTCTCCCTCCTGATTCGCTGAGGCACAGCAATAATGCCATTGGCTCCCGCGGCTGTCAATTAAAGTAATTCAGCCAATCGGGAGAGAGAGGGGGGTGGGGCCGAACAGCAGCTCCCTGTCTGAATGGATAGACGGAGCTGCAGCTCAACTCGCCCCCTTGCCAGCTGCTTGCTGTGGGGGCACTCAATAGAAGGGAGGGGCTAGGAGCTGCAAAGAGGGGCCCAAGAAGATGAGGATCTGGGCTGCTCTGTGCAAATCACACTGCACAGAGGAGGTAAGTATGACATGTTTGTTTAAATAAAAAAAATAAAAAAATATATACAAGGGATACGTATCAAATTTGTTTGGGAAGAACTATCACTTTATTTTATATATTGTAGGAACAATCTGTGACTAGAAATTGACGTCTGTATTTTTTGTGTATGCATGTGTACTTTTTCAAATGCAAACAATCATTGTACTTACCATAATATCCTTTCCAAAACTCATCCTAATAAAAATATAATAAAAAATAGAAATATTAACATACACAGTATCTTGAATGAAACACAATCTATGGAGAATCAACTATAAATTAATTGATAACATCAACAGCTCAACTTCCAGACAACATACAGTATATATTATCCCAGTTATCACAGCAGGTAAACAACCCTTTACTGAAGAAAAAAACAAAAAATGTGCCAACCTAATTCTAAAAAACAAATAAATAAAGTGACAATGTGCAAACATAAAAATATTTTGTGCAATATTAGGTGATTTGTGCTTTCTTCCCAGAATGTTATCTGTATGTTCACCACATGAGATATAATCACTCCCCACTCACCAGATGTTGGTGACTGCCTTACTATACAGCAAGGACAGGCAACTGGGCTTGCAGGTCTCTTACTGGGGGGGACCTATCCCGCCTGGATGTCCTTACCCCTCACTGGTCCAGATTATCTCTTGGTGTGGTCCCAGCAATTTCTCCAAAGTGTGTTGTAATGCAGGCAGGAAATAAATGGAGAGGTGGCCTCTCATAGTGTAAAATCCTTTTTTTTTATTTTTACAAGGCAATTACATATAGAGACCGATAAAAGCAATAAAAATAGCGATAAAATTAGTGCCACTGTACATTGAGAATTGGACCTCCAATATTTAGAAGTAATGGACGCTGCCTATGTCCTGGCATGCGTTCCACTCTCTGGGCCAGTAGTGCATTTGGGAGCATCAGCTTGGTGTGTTTCATCATCAAACGGCACCGTTATCAAAAGCAGGAAGCTCCCTTACATGTCGATTACTTACAGTACACTCAGGTCCATAAATATTGGGACATTGACACAATTCTAATCTTTTTGGCTCTATACACCACCACAATGGATTTGAAATGAAACAGACAAGATGTGCTTTAACTGCAGACTTTCAACTATAATTTGAGGGTATATACATCCAAATCAGATGAAGGGTGTAGGAATTACAACAGTTTGTATATGTGCCTCCCACTTTTTAAGGGACCAAAAGTAATGAGACAATTGGCTGCTCAGCTGTTCCATGGCCAGGTGTGTGTTATTCCCTCATTATCCCATTTACAAGGAGCAGATAAAAGGTCCAGAGTTAATTTCAAGTGTGCTATTTGCATTTGGAATCTGTTGCTGTCAACTTTCAAAATGAGATCCAAAGAGCTGTCACTATCAGTGAAGCAAGCCATCATTAGGCTAAAAAAACACAACAAACCCATCAGAGAGATAGCAAAAACATTAGGTGTGGACAAATCAACTGTTTGAAACATCCTTAAAAAGAAAGAACGCACCCATGAGCTCAGCAACACCAAGACCTGGAAGACCACAGAAAACAACTGTGGTGGATGACCGAATAATTCTTTCCCTGGTGAAGAAAACATCCTTCACAGCAATTGGCCAGATCAAGAACACTCTCCAGGAGGTAGGTGTATGTGTATCAAAGTCAACAATCAAGAGAAGACTTCAACAGAGTTAATACAGAGGGTTCACCACAAGATGTAAACCATTGGTGAGCCTCAAAAACAGGAAGGCCAGATTAGAGTTTGACAAACAACATCTAAAAAAGCCTTCACAGTTCTGGAACAACATCCTATGGACAGATGAGACCAAGATCAACTTGTACCAGAGTGATGGGAAGAGAAGAGTATGGAGAAGGAAAGGAACTGCTCATGTTGCAAAGCATAACACCTCATTAGTGGAGCATGGTCGTGGTAGTGTCATGGTGTGGGCATGTATGGCTGCCAATGGAACTGGTTCTCTTGTATTTATTGATGATGTGACTGCTGACAAAAGCAGCAGGATGAATTCTGAAGTGTTTTGGGCAATATTATCTGCTCATATTCAGCCAAAGTCTTCAGAACTCATTGGACGGCACTTCACAGTGCAGATGGACAATGACCCGAAGCATACTGCGAAAGCAACCAAAGAGTTTTTTAAGGGAAAGAAGTGGAATGTTATGCAATGGCCAAGTCAACCTGACCTGAATCCGATTGATCATGCATTTCACTTGCTGAAGACAAAACTGAAGGGAAAATGCCTCAAGAACAAGCAGGAACTGAAGACCGTTGCAGTAGAGGCCTGGCAGAGCATCACCAGGAGTGAAACCCAGCATCTGGTGATGTCTATGCATTCCAGACTTCAGGCTGTAATTGACTGCATAGGATTTGCAACCAAGTATTAAAAAGTGAAAGTTTGATTTATGATTGTTAATCTGTACAATTACTTTTGGTCCCTTAAAAAGTGGGAGGCACATATACAAACTGTTGTAATTCCTACACCGTTCACCTGATTTGGATGTAAATAAACCCTTAAATTAAAGCTGAAAGTCTGCAGATAAAGCACATCTTGTTTGTTTCATTTCAAATCCATTGTGGTGGTGTATAGAGCCATAAAGATTAGAATTGTGTCGATGTCCCAATATTTATGGACCTGACTGTATATAGACTCCATTGGGCCCTTTGCCATTGTTGAAAGAAAGCCATAAGAAGTACCGTTTGCAGTTTGTGAGAAGCCATGGGGGGGGGGGGGGGGGGTTGGGGGGAGGACGACACAGCAAACATGTGAAAGAAGCTGCTCTGGTCAGATGAGACCATAACTGAACTTTTTGGCCTTAAAGCAAAATGCTATGTGTGGCAGAAAACTAACACTGCAAATGACCCTGAACACACCATCCCTACCGTGAAACATAGTGGTGGCAGCATCATGTTGTGGGGATCCTTTTCCTCAGCAGGGACAGGGAAATTGGTCAGAGTTGATGAGAAGATGGATGGAGCCAAATAGAGGCCAATCTTAGAAGAAAACCTGTTAGTCTACAAAAGACTTGACATTAGGGCAGAGGTTCACCTTCCAGCAGGACAATAAACCCAAACATACAGCCAGAGCTGCAATGGAATGGTTTAGATCAAATCATCTTCATGTGTTAGAAGAATGGCCCAGTCAAAGTCCAGACCTAAATCCAGTTGAGAATCTGTGGCAAGACTTAAAAATTGCTGTTCACAGACACTCTCCATCCAAATTGACAGAGCTTGAGCTCTTTTGCAAAGAAGAATGGGCAAAAAATGTCTCTCTAGATGTGCAAAGCTGGTAGAGACATACCTAAAAGACTTGCAGCTGTAATTGCAGCGAAAGGTAGTTCTACAGTATTGACACAGGGGGCTGAAAACAAATGCCCACCGCTCTTTTCAGATACTTATTTGTAAAATAATTTGAAAACCATTCATCATTTTCCTTCCACTTCACAATTATGTGCCACTTTGTGTTGGTCTATCTCATAAAATCCCAATATATATATATATATATATATATATACACTGCTCAAATAAATATAGGGGAGCACTTTGAAAACACATCAGATCTCAATGGGGAAAAATAATGCTGGATATCTATAGTGATATGGACTGAATAATGTGTTAGAATTGAAAGAATGCCACATCATTTGATGGAAATGAAAATTATCAACATACAGAGGCCTGAATACAAAGACTCCCCAGAAAATCAAAATGATGGAGCAGGCTAGTCCATTCTGCTGAATATTAATTGCAGCAACTCAAAATGGTACTCAGTAGTTTGCATTGCCCCCACGTGCTTGTATGCATGCCTGACAACCTCAGGGCATGCTTCTAATGAGATGACGGTGTCTTATTTCCTCCCAGATCTGGACCAGGGCCATTTAATTGTATCAATTTCCTCATCCTCCAGGAACTGGCTGCATACTCTCGTCACATGAGGCCAGGAATTGTCGTGCACCGGAAGGAACCCAGCACCAGCGTAGGGTCCGACAATGGGTCCAAGGATTGCATTCTGATACCTAATGGCAGTCAAGGTGCCATGGTCTAGCCTGTAGAGGTCTGTGCATCCCTATATGGATACGCCTCCCCAGACCATCACTAACCCACCACCAAACCGGTCATGCTGAATGATGGTACAGGTAGCATAACAGTCTCCATGGCTTCTCCAGACCCTTTCACGTCTGTCACATGTGCTTAGAGTAAACCTGCTCTCAATTTTGAAAGGCACAGCGTGCCACTGGCAGACCTGCCATTTCTGGGGTTGAATGGCAAATGACAATCAAGCTCCACGGTGTCGGCCAGTGAGCACAGGGCCCACTAGAGGACATCGAGCCCTCAGGCCACCCTTATGAAGTCTGTTTCTGACTGGTCAGGGACATTCACACCAGTGGATTGCTGTAGGTCATTTTGTAGGGCTCTGGCAGTACTGATCCTGTTCCTCCTTGCACAAAGGAGCAGATACCGGTCTTGCTGATGGGTTAAGGACCTTTTACGGCCCTGTCCAGCTCTCTCAGAGTAGCTGTCTGTCTCCTGGAATCTCCTCCATGCTCTTGAGACTGTGCTGGGAGACACAGCAAACCTTCTGGCAATGGCACGTATTGATGTGCCATCCTGGAGGGGTTAAACTGCTTTTGCAACCTCTTTAGGGTCCAGTTATTGCCTCATGCTACCAGTGGTGACACGGACCCTAGCCAAATACAAAACTAGTGTAAAACAGTCAGAAAAGATTAGTAGGGAAAAAAATGTCAGTGGCCTCCAACTGTAAAACTATTCTTGTTTTGGAGGTCCTGCTATTGTTGCCCATCTAGTGCACCTGTTGTTAATGTAGAACTATAGGCAACATTTTTTGTCACTTTGGATAGGGCAAGAGAGGGTCATAACTCCTGTCAGATGTTTTTTTTTTTGCCATCTGTGTCCCATTGCGGAGATTTCCATTCACTTCCTGGTGCAAAGGCAATCAGAAAGTGAGAGGAAAAACCTGCAAATTAAAGGAATTCCTTGGGGACCCCCAGGTCACCAGAACTAGTGTTCCCATTGGAAGATTTCTCCCCTATTACTTTTCTGGGGACAGCCCAAAAATTGCGATTTTCTTTTACTTTAACTTTCAATGATAACAGTAAACAGGACAAATAGAGAGGGTGAATCTCCTTAACTGGGGCACAGACAGCAATAAAAACTGACAAGCATTCTAATCCCTCTCCACTCTATTCAAGACTTAAAAAAAATGTTGCCTTTAGTTATACTTTAACTTGATTAACACCAAAGCAGCTGAAACTGAAAACAACCACCCTCTGCTACTTAACTGACCAGATCAATATCCCAGGGGTTTACTTGACTTGATGCTATACTCTGATTAGATTTTTTTTTTTTGCGCAGTGTATATACTGTTTGTATATATAACAACAGTTTTATAGCATGGGATGCTGCCATTCTCCTGATGAAGTCACGTGATTTAGTGATGTAACTCATAGGGAGGAGGAGCCGGTGATGTCACTCAACAAGTGGAAGTGTGTGGAATGTCATTTTGTTGGAGGTACATAGTGGCCAGGGCCGGATTAAGAGCATCATGGGCTTGGTGCTGAGGATTTTTAAGGGCCTTAAGGGCCGTGCCTTGGCATGCACCCAAAGGAGGAAGGGTGCAGCCATGCATGCCTAATTCCACATGGGATGCTGTCTCTGAAGCCCATAAACACATCCATGCATCGGCAACTGTCCCTCCTTGTCCGGCCTTCGTGCTGTGTGGGGAGGTTCTGAGGGAGTTGCCTGGGGAAGCGAGCATAGAAGCCAGACTTCTGTGTTTACAAGTGACAGAAGAGCGGTAACAGTGAATATGGCCAACCCGGGGCCTATATTAAGGTAGGGGCCTGGAGCTGCAGGTCCAATAGCCCCTATGTTAATCTGGCCCTGATAGTGGCTAAATCCTTAAGGAAACATGCAGGCTATTTTTATGTTTTCACAACGTGAGTGGAATCATTTATAATTTTAATAAAAATAAAGTTTTATACACAGAGAGCACTATTAGTGTTACTCTCTTTTGGGTTCTACATGAGGACACCCACCAAGGGGACCCTGGGTGGGGATGGATTAACTTTCTAGCACCCAGATTGTGGATAAGGAAATACAGGAGAATAGCAGCATCCGATGCTATAAAGGGAAAAAGCGATATTGATCTGAGCCACATCGGTTCCATTTAATAAGGTGAGAGCAGTGATACATTGGTGGTGGGCAACACAGGGAAAACACCCAGTATAAGCCTAATGCACTTTAAGGGGAACTCACACTGATCAAGAGGACTATTTACTTCTACAGGAAAATTAATAGCACTGTAGTGCAATGTTTATATAGTGAATATATGTGTGACATAAGGGTATATATCAATATATATATACAGTGTTTTATACATACTAGGATCGGACGTTTCTTCCATAAATAGCACTTAATGGATTGTGTATAAATTAATTGTAATTTTATTTTGGTATTTATTTGAATATGCACAAGGGTGAATGCAATTTATACTGAACTGTATATATATATGAATATATACAAAGCACTATTAGTTATTTTTTTTAAAAATGCACTAGGGTACACACAGTAATAGATCATTTGTTATATTGCATGGCACTATTGTTTTATATATAAAATTTTACATATAAGTGAGGATGTGAACACTTTGTTGGTGTCAGGGGCAATATATTTTCACATATATTTTTATATTATTTGCACACATATTCGCACTGTAGTAACCTCACGGTTAAATACTCTGATCATATATACACAATATATATATATATATATATATATATATATATGTATATGTATATATATATATATATCTCACATTTTTGTGAATATTTAATTATATCTTTTCATGTGACAACACTGAAGAAATGACACTTGCTACAATGTAAAGTAGTGAGTGTACAGCTTGTATAACACTGTAAATTTGCTGTCCCCCCCCCCCCCACCAAAGTAACTCAACACACAGCCATTATTGTCTAAACCGCTGGCAACAAAAGTGAGTACACCCCTAATGAAAATGTCCAAATTGGGCCCAATTAGCCATTTTCCCTCCCCGGTGTTATGTGACTTGGTTTCAGGAGTAAATGGGGAGCAGCTGTGTTAAATTTGATGTTATCGCTCTCACTTTCTCACACTGGTCACTGGAAGTTCAACATGGCACCTCATGGCAAAGAACTCTCCGAGGATCTGAAAAAAAATAGTTTCTCTACATAAAGATGGCCTAGGCTATAAGAAGATTGCCAAGACCCTAAAACTGAGCTACAGCATGGTGGCCAAGACTATACAGCGGTTTAACAGGACAGGTTCCACTCAGAAAAGGCCTCGCCATGGTCGACCAAAGAAGTTAAGTGCATATGCTCAGCGTCATATCCAGAGGTTGTCTTTAGGAAATAGTAGTGTGAGGGCTGCCAGCATTGCTGCAGAGGTTGAAGGGGTGGGGTGGTCAGCCTGTCAGGTCTCAGACCATTCGCCGCACACTGCATCAAATTGGTCTGCATGGCAGTCGTCCCAGAAGGAATCCTCTTCTAAAGATGATGCACAAGAAAGCCCCCAAACAGTTTGCTGAAGACAAGCAGACTAAGGACATGGATTACTGGAACCCTGTCCTGTGGTCTGATGAGACCAAGATAAACGTATTTGGTTAAAATGGTGTTAGGTGTGTGTGGTGGCAACCAGGTGAGGAGTACTAAGACAAGTGTGTCTTGCCTACAGTCAAGCATAGTGATGGGAGTGTCATGGTTTGGGGCTGAATGAGTGCTGCTGGCACTGGGGAGCTACAATTCATTGAGGGAACCATGAATGCCAATATGTATGGTGACAGACTGAAGCAGAGCATGACCCCCTCTCCTCGGAGACTGGGCCGTAGCGCAGTATTCCAACATGATAACAACCCCAAACACACCTCCAAGAGGACCACTACCTTGCTAAAGAAGCTGAGGGTAAAGGTGATGGACTGGCCAAGCATGTCTCCAGACCTAAACTCTATTGAGCATGTGTGGGGCATCATCAAACGGAAGGTGGATGAGCGGAAGTTCTCTAACATCCACCAGCTCCGTGATGTCATCATGGAGGAGTGGAAGAGGACTCCATGAACAACCTGTCAAGCTCTGGTAAACACCATGCCCAAGAGGGTTAAGGCAGTGCTATAAAATAATGGTGGCCACACAAAATATACAGTTATATATATATATATATATATATACAGTATATATATATATATATATATATATATATATATATTTATATATATTTATATATATGTATATATATGTATATAATATACATAAAAACTCACTTATATTACCTGGCAGAGGAACTGAGATATTTAGAGATTCCTCTCTCCCTATGATAAAGGTGGAGCTTCACCCAAAAGGGGAAGTTCCACTTTAAGTCCTCCACCCCTACTCCCCCTAATTTGGCCCATCATTTTTGGGTGTGGGGTGGTGGCACCTAGTTTTGACAGGTACCCTCTCCCACTTTCACTCGCATCGCCTAGACGATCCGAGTCCAAGTTCTCTCCCCCTCCCTTCCTACAGTCTTCTGGGAAATTTGAAAGCACAAACAAATAACCAGGCGCTCCTGGGGTGCCTGTTGTATGAAGGAAAGAACTGGCCAGTGGGCCACCAAGGAAGTCACTATGTTGCCGACCAGTAAAGCATGGGATGGATGCTGGAGCAGGATAAAACATATGATGGCAGCACATAGGAACAACACAACTGGGATCCAAGGGCATACAAGAGAGATGTCCAATAAAGAAAGTTCAGTTTATTGATATAAAAATAGGGTGGGGCGCCAATGTACATACCACCCTGGTCTAGAGTCAGGCAGGGGCACCGACAGAGTGGAAGACTGAATGGCCGATTGCCGAATGCCGCGGTGTGCTGAGCGATGGAGATCCTTGCCAGAACCAGCCGGCGCCAGGGTGAACCGTCACTGTGCTGCTCTAAAGCGATGACTGGAAAGACATCACTCGCCTTGCAGGAACCTTGGTTGAACGCAAACTCCCTCCGTTGCCGTGACAATGCATTTCGTGCGCATGCTCTTTATAAAGTCACTTCATAAGCCTGGGTGAGGATGGTGCTGGATCCATGAACAGGTAAGTGTCCTATTATTAAACATCTGCAGCTACTGGATTTGTAGCTTCTGACTTTTAATTCTTGTTACAGACTAAAGAACCTCTTTATCCATCCAATACTTACCCTGCCATGTTCATTATGTCGAGAAAGAAAAAGATTAGACTGCTATACCGATGTGCCTTTGGAACTGCCATTATGGAATAATCCTTTGTTTCTGCATTTATTTCGTTTGGAAAACTACTCCTTTTGGCAGTGTCAGGGCTTAGGAACTTTAGCTGATTTTTATAGTAACAATATTTTGCATCCCTTTGAGTATTTGAAGAGGACATATTAGTTGCCTCACCCTGTATTTTATAGATATTTACAGTTCTGGCATGCTCTTCAAGTGCAGTTTGAACCCCACAACCATCTGTTCCTGAATTACCCTCTGATTGGGGTTTTGAGGTCCCAAGTCTCTAAAAGCCTAGTTTCCTCACAATACTCCCATCTTCTATATGCTAAGCTACATAAGCTACCTCTGGTAGTCCGCACCAAATGGCAATTTTTAATACCAAATCTTTCAGATGAAAACTGGGAGATGGCTTGTTCATCCCATCTACCAATGTCCCCCGCAGTTATTAACAAGTTACTACAAAGTTATTTATGAAAACAGAAGTTCTTCTTGTATAAAATAAATAAGATATTAAGATATGGAATGGAAGTTGTGTGCTTCTCCCCTAACATTAACATCCTCTTGAGAAAATGTGCCGTCTTCGTTTTGCATTCTGGATACTTTGGTGCAATGTGGATTGCTAGATAGTCATATGTGTCAGTTAAAAAAACTTAGCAAAACTTTTGTTAAATGATTTTTTATACAACACTGTTTATGGCACTTCGTTGATAATTTTTCAGTACTGTGTGAATCTTTTTACCTCATCTGTCATGTTTTTATGTCACTCCTTTCTATCTGCCTTTTTTGCAATAAACAAGAGTTAAAGAAAAAACTCAACCAGAGTGCATGTAACCAGATGCATGTTAAGAGATTTTGGTTGAATGATATCTAAGGGATAAATCCATTATAGCTCTTGACTTTTCCTTTAGTTACATTTATATTGAGTTTTGACATGTTCCAATGATAACACATAATAAACACAGGTACAGCTCTATCATTGTGTAGTATTAATTGTTAAATGTATGTATGTATGTAAAAGGTTCACAGTACAAACTACTTAGAGCTGGGACAAACATGGGTGTCCACAGAACTTTTTTCGGGGGGGGGGGGGGCATCATTTTAAGGTCACCAATGTCATGAAGGGGAGGTGCTTAGTCATTATACTTATTTTGAGTATTTATTTTTAAAGGGCAATTGGCAGCATTTATTTTTAAAATATTGTTAACCAAAAACAAAGAACTAATAAAAAAAAACTGATCCTGTTCCCTTAAAGCATGTTATACAGCACAGTGCTTGTGTTGGGTAATTTGGCCCCTTCTATCACCTAAAATACCTGGCTGATCCTGCCTGGCTATGCCCTCCCCTCTGTAAACTGACCACGGTATACCATGGCTGCTGAGCCCTGGCACCGTGGTCAGTTTACGTGTCTCCATCATCCGCAGCCCTCCTGTCCTCCTCTGTCCTCTCTCCCCCCTCCCTCCCTGCCTGCCTGCTTCTGTGTCAGTGCCCACCCCCTCCCCTACTCTCCTGCTGCTGTAGTTTCATTTAATGTTTCATATACTGTCTACAGTCTGTTTAAAAATTCTGTGTGCCCCTGTGTCTGTGTTTTATAAAAAGTTTTCAGAGCGCCAATCGCCACTCATGTGACCCGCCGCCTCTCTCCTCTTCTCCCCCTCCCGTCCTCCTCCTCTCCTGACTGACATCAGCAAGGAATACTTGGCCCCGCCCGCGGCAGGTAGCTGTCAGACGGGGAAAGGAGAGAGCCGATGGGACACATGAGCGGCGCTCGGCACTATAAAAATTGGTAAAGAACAGCTTATTTTTTAAAAACACAGACACAGGGGCACACATGATTATTACTGTAAACAGACCAGACAGGATGGTATAAAGTGGCTTAACAGCCACTTTAAGGGGGAAGTTGATATTCCGGGGGGGGGGGCATTTGCCCCTATCTGTGGACGCCCATGGGGACAAGTGCTGCTGGTCTGGCAGATTGCAGAATGTTCAAGGGCAGGAGAGGGGTGAGCTGCACAGTAATCCTTATCTCCTTCCTGCTCGGGGGGGGGGGGTTTGGAGCTGAAAATGAGATGAGTGTGCACCTAGTGCACTGAAAAGAAAAACTAAGCTGTGACAACAGAGCCAGCTACAGAAAGGTGCTTTTACAAAGGTAACCATGTGGAAGATGGTAGAGTTTGGGGGGAGGGCAGAGGAGAGGTGTGTGTGTGTGTTTGTATGTGTTTGTATGTTTGTGTGTGTGTGTGTGTGTGTGTGTGTGTGTATATGTTTGTGTGTGTGTGTATGTGTGTGTGTATGTATGTGTAGAGGTTATAGCTGAGGAGAGGTGCAATAGTGAAATGTGAATAGATGAATGGACTCTGTACCTAGCGCTCTCTTGAACCCCACACTTTGTGTATAACGTACTCTAGAACCCACCTTCCTGCACATAATGCACTCCAGAATTCTGCACTCTGCAGGTAAAACACTCCAGAACCCTGCACTCTGTACATAACGGACTCCAGAACCTTGCACTCTGTGCCTGGTACTCTCCTGCACTGTGTACATAATGGACTACAAAACCCTACACCCTGTGCATAACATACTTCAGAGCCCTGCACTTTGTACATAGCATATTCCAGAACCCACCTTCTTGTACATACCGCACTTCAGAACTCTGCACTCTGTACCTAGCACTCTTCTGAACCCTGTGCATAACGCACTCCAGAACCCTGCACTTTGTATCTAGCACTTTCATGAACCCTGCGCTCTGTACCTAGCACTCTCCTGAATCCT
Organism: Pelophylax lessonae; assembly: GCF_965119305.1. Taxonomy (NCBI): domain Eukaryota; kingdom Metazoa; phylum Chordata; class Amphibia; order Anura; family Ranidae; genus Pelophylax; species Pelophylax lessonae. The sequence goes on from NC_138769.1 coordinate 466,425,862, forward strand.
GCATCCTGTGCATAATGCACTCAAGAACCATGCACTCTGTGTCTCTCCTGCACCCTGTGCATATCGAACTCCTGAACTCTGCACTTTGTACATAATGCACTCCTGAACCCTGTTCTCTGTACAAAATGCACTCCTGAATACTTTTCTCTGTATGTAGTGCATTCCTGAACCCTGCACTCTGTGCGTAATGCGAATTCTTCCACACTTTGTGTAACACACACTTTCATAGTTTATGCAAAACCTTTTGTAATAGAAGTTTTTTATTCCTTTTTTTTTTTTTTTAATAATTTTGCTGGGGTTTGTATGTGTCTGTGAGACTCTTGCTTGTGGCGCAGCAATCAGTGGCCACACCCACTTTTGCCGTGGTGCACGTAGCATGCCGATGGTCGCCCCCCCCCCCTAAGTGTCCCTCATTCTCAGATTCAAAAGTTGGGAGGTATGCCCACCTGCCCAGTAACCCAGCCCCAGACAAGCATTAGTCCCGACTCCTGTGTGCATCCCGCTGCCGAACTTAGCAGGTGGCAAGCGCCTGTTGGCCCTGCGCTGCTGTCAGGCCACTTGGGCCATGGAGGGGGAGCCCACAACTGCAGGAATGCCTGTCCACCTCCACGGAAACAGGCACACACAGAACACTTGAGTCTGACTCCTGCCTCTGTGTGTTCACCGGACCCAGATGCCGAACTTGGAAGCTGTCATTAGCCTGGCACTGCTGTCAGGCTAATTGGGCCATTGAGAGGTGCCCATAGCTAGCAGCAGGAGTGCCTGCCTGCTTCCAAGGTCCGCCGGGAGACAGGCACACACCAGGACAGCCGCAGCACAAGCCGCAAGGGCGGGGGGCACTGGTGTAGAAGTCTAAAGTGGAAGCCAGCATGGCAGAAAGAAAAGAAAGACAGAAAGGGTAAGAACTAACTTTTTTATGTGCAGAAATTAATATTGTCTTTGTATGTTCAGAAAGCCAAAACATCTGCATGCTTTCATTTTGTATACAATTGATGCCCAAATTAAAAAGGATATCAGTGCATTTTATTTTTTTGGCGTTTTTAAACATTAGTTATTGTTTATTTATTTTTTTAACACGTGTTAATGTTTAACACAATGTAAACACTGATTTTGTTGGAGGTACCAATAAATATAGCCTTATCGATAATTTGCATTTTTATTCTCATGGGTGATTGTGTAGGCAAGGCCCCAGTTCACTGCAATACTCTTAAGATTGCAATGCCTAGCATTACAGCAGATTATTCATGTAGAATTTACCTCCTGGAATTCATCAGCCTTTAACTCAGGAGGACTTGCTTAGCTGAGAAAGCCCATCCTCCCCTCCTCCAGATGAACAAAAAAAATGTTCATGAAGGTTTCTGAGATGTGTAACATCATTTTGGCCTAGGCCAGAAACCAGAAAGCAACTGAAGAAATGTAAAAGAAAAAAAAAAAGTTTAAAATAAGTAAATATAATATACCTTCCTATCTATTTACCAATGCTAGCAACACAGGGATTAAAAATAGTCAATGTTGATTGAGAGAGTGAAGTTCCTCTTTAACCACTTGCCGACCAGTCACGTTGACTGTACTGCGGCAAAGTGACTCGTTATCGTCTGGCGACGTAGACCTACGTCACCAGACATTCCCCTCTCTCGGTGGCGCGCGCGCGCCGCTGGAGGCTCGCTCCTGCTGTATTCAGTTACAGCGGGAGTCGGGCCAGGGGAGGAGCGGCGGTGATCACCGCTGCTCTTCCCCGATCGTCGGGGATCTAGTGTGGAAATCCGCCCGCTTGTGTAAACAAAGCGGGCGGAGCTCCTAAGTGACAGGCAGGGTCCGATTGCAGGGTTCAGCATAGCTGAACCTGCGATCTGTCCCTGTGTCACTCAGTCACCTCCCCCCACACACGTTAGTAAGCACCAGGCATACATTAATCCCTCCCTCTCCAATAAAAATGAACCCCTTCCCTGCCATGCTAGTAATGTCACTGGTACCCCCCAAAAGTGTCAAAAATGTCAGTCAAGGGTCCGATCTGTCCGCCGCAATGTCGCAGTCCCGCAAAAAAAATCGCAGATCGCCGCCATTACTCGTTAAAAAAAAAACACCAAAAATGACAGAAATCTTTCCCTTAGTTTCCCTTAGTTAGTAATAAAATATGCTTATTGCAATTTTTTTTACCAAAAATATGTAGCAGAAAACAAATTGGCCTAAAATTATTAAAAATTTTGATTTTTACATTTTTTGGGGGGAATTTGATATAAAAAAATGTGAAAAATATTTTAATTTTTTTCAAAATTATCGCTCTTTTTTTGTTTATAGCGCAAAAAGTCAAAATCGCACAGGTGATCAAATACCACCAAAAGAAAGCTCTATTTGTGGGGAAAAAAGAACATAAAATTAATTTGGGTACAGCATTGCACGACAGCGCAATTGTCCGTTAAAGTAACACAGTGCCAAATCGCAAAATATGGCCTGGTCAGGAATGGAGTAAAACCTTCCGGTGTTAAAGCAGTTAAAAATACGCTCATTGAGAATTTTTTTGTCAATGACATGTAGCTAAATACATTTTGGCCTAAATATATGACAAAAATTGAATATATTGGTTATTTTTTAACTGTCAAAGGAGAAAAATATTGTTATTTTGTCAAAATTGTCGCTTTTTTTAATTAATATTGCAAAAAATGAAAATCGCACAGGTGATCAAATACCACCAAAAGAAAGCTCTGTTTGTGGGAAAAAAAGGACGTAAATTTCGTTTGGGTACGGCGTTGCATGACCGCGCAATTGTCAGTTAAAATCACCCAGTGCCGAATCGAAAAAGTGGCCTGGACGTGAGACAGCAAAATCCTCCGGTGGTAAAGTGGTTAAGTGGTGCAAAGATGAGCTACATGCACATATGAGTATGTGTAAATTGAAATTGTGTAATGGGGCTTGTTGTTCCATAGTGCCGGAGGATTGAACCCCATGGACCTTTTGCACTTATTCGCTGATGTGTAATTTAAAATATTTCAAAGCGGGTTCTACTGTATGAATGTTTGCCCTTCAGTATGTTCATTTACTTTGCAATTATTTGTTGTAAAGGGAGGATGCAGTGTTATATCTCCTAGGATTAGTCCCGGTTCACACTAGGGCGACCTGTGAGGCGACCTGGTCGCCTCACAGGTCGCCTCACATGGGAAGCTGCGGACCCGTTCTAATAGGAGCAACACAAGTCGTTCCGACCTAGAAAAAGGGTCCGGAGCTTCTTTGGGGCGACCAGGAGGCGACCGCCATAGACTTCAATGTTATGAAGTCTGTGGCGGCCGCTCCGAGGTCGCGGTGCAAAGTAGCGTCGCCCCTATGTGAACGGGGCCTTACTGTTTTTGCTGCAATGTTTGTTTTGTTTGTTCTTTAATAAACTTTGGATTTAAAAAAAAAAAATTGAAATTGCATCAGATATGTTTTTTAGTGGCTTGAGAAAGGGCGAGAAGCTTGAAACTGTTGTAATTGCATTTGCATATATAGAGAAAGAGCATATTTAACATGGAGTTTGAATTAATTTAGAAGAGTGATATGATATTTAAAACTGGAATCTGGTTGGTTGTTTATCTCTCTGTGAGGTTAATAATGTTCCAACAATGATGACTGTAATTTCTGTATTGTAGACACCTTTTTAAAATCTTAACTCCGTAATTCAGGTGCTGTTTACAAAATTTGACAGTGATCTGGTTTAAATGTCCTTTGCTATATACATGGGAACTTACTGTGTTCTCTTTGTTTTCATATGTTTCCCTTGCTTCTTCATATGTGCATAGTTCTTCGTAGCATTCTCTCTCCAAATTTCCTTTAAGCAGTTCCTCTATAATGATAAAGTTTGCTCTCTTGTGCCTCTGTATTATTTTGTTTGCATTTTCAGCTGATAGAAAAACTAGAAAAGCATATAAATAACCTTAGCTATTGAAACACTTATTGCATTATGTATATATATAATATTGTGTAGATTTAATCAATCAACCAGATGAGCTTTGCATGCAACTTTCTACTCTTCCTCCTTCTTTGTTCTGACTGTGATACAAGAAGACAGTAAACGCCATACAGTCATATAATGTTCTGTACAGGTAGACCAGCAAAATGAATTGCATTCTATACCATTGTTCTAAACACGGGAATACCAATAGAGGAGGTAATGTGATTAACTATTTAAAAAAATAAAATAAATTCAGGTACTTATCGATCTCAGTGTCAGTGATCACAAAGTTTGAAGTGTACATTTTTTTAATGATGATAAAAATAGATGAATAATTCTGTAATCCATTTATTCACATAGTACCAAGGTATGCTCATCACACAACAATATAAATATTCGTGCAAGAGCAAAGTACATTATTTATGCTAAAGTCATGTCACAGGAACAAGTGCTGGTTACAAATCAGCTGTCAATGTTACTTTGTTGGACACTGGCTTTAGCTGTTCGAAGCTAGTCTGTCTGGTCTGGTGTGTGACTGTACCTTTAATAAAGAGTGAGCTGGCTCTATGCAAGCCTGCTCTCAATGCAATGCATATAGCAAGATGCCATTCTGAGTGTATCCAGGGGTTGCAATCTAGAAGCCATTTTGCAGGAAAGTCCATCACTCCAGGCGGAGCGTGCTAGTGAATACCAGGCCGCTCCTTAGACTTTGCACCTCAGGATTTGGACAAATTGTCCACTGGCAACACATTTTCAGGACAAAAGCACAGGCCTTGATTTAGAGACACAAGGCAGTGAGACAGGGCAAAAAGTTTAAACAGAAGGCAGAGAGGATCATCTTTAATCACTTACCCACTGGGCACTAAAACCCCCTTCCTAACCAGGCCAATTTTGAATGAAAATTACTCAGTCATGCAACACTATACCCACATGAAATTGTCGTCCTTTTTTTCACACAAACAGAGGTGGTATTTAATCATCATTGGGTTTTTTATTTTTTGCGCTATAAATGAAAAAAGGCCGAAAATTTTGTAAAAAAAAATGCATTTTTCTTTGTTTCGGTTTTAAATTTTGCAGATTTAGTAATTTTTTTTCATAAACTTTGCCCAAAATTTATACTGCTACATATCTTTAGTAAAAATAACCCAAATAAATATACATTTTTTGGTCTTTGTGAAGGTTATATAGTCTATAGTGCCCATCATTGTAAATTGATCACACCTGATGTACTATCTCATTTCTTGAGACCCTAACAAGCCAGAAAAGTACAAATACCCCCCAAATGACCCCATTTTGGAAATTAAACATTACAAGGTATTTAGTAAGAGGCATTGGGAGTTTTTTGAAGTTGTATTTTTTTCCACAATTCTTTGCAAAATTAAGTTTTTTTTTTCACAAAATGGTCATATTACAAAGTTAGTTCTTACACACTGTATAGGCATACTTGCAACTACACCCCAAAATACATTATGCTACTCCTCCTGAATATGGCGATACCACATGTGTGGTTCTTTTCCACAGCCTGGCCACATACAGAGGCCCAACATCCAAGTAGTACCTCCAGGTGTTCTAGGAGCAAAAATTTCACATATAATTTCCTGACAACCTATCACACTTTTGAAGGCCCTGGAGCACCTGGACAATGGAAACAAACACAAAATTACCCCGTTTTGGAAAGGAAACACCACAACACATATTCTAGGAGGCATAATGCGTCTTTTGAACATGTCATTTTTTTCCACAAGTTTTTGGAAAATGTGGTAAGAAAATTAAAACGCATTTATTTTTTACACAAAGTTGTCCATTTATAAGATGATTCTAACACATAGCATGTACATAGCAAAAATGACAACCCAAATTACATTCTGCTACTCCTACTGAGTATGGCGATAACACATGTGTGACACTTTTACACAGCCTAACCACATACAGAGGCCCAACATGCAGGAAGCACTGTCATTTCCTGACTTCCCATTACAATTTTGTGAGGCACTGTAGGGCACTGATAAGCACTGTAGTGGCACTGATGTGGCACTGATGAAGCACGGATGAGCACTGACGTGGCATGGATGAGCACTGACGTGGCATGGATGTGGCATGGATGAGCACTGATGTGGCATGGATGAGCACTGATGTGGCATAGATGTGGCACGGATGAGCACTGACATGGCATGGATGTGGCATGGATGAGCACTGAGGTGACATGGATGTAGCATGGATGAGCACTGACGTGGCATGGATGTGGCATGGATAAGCACTGATGTGGCATGGACGTGGCACCAATGAGCACTGACATGGCATGGATGTGGCACGGATGAGCACTGATGTGGCATTGATGAGCATTGACGTGGCATGGATGAGCACTGACGTGGCATGGATGTGGCACGGATGAGCACTGGCATGGCATGTATGAGCACTGATGTGGCATAGATGAGCACGGATGTGGCATGGATGAGCCATGGATGAGCACTGAGGTGGCATGGGTGGGCACAGATGTGGCATGGATGAGGCATGGATGTGGCACGGATGGGCATAGTTGAGGTATATAGAGGAGGCAGAGGATGGGTGTAGCTGCAGTTTCTCTCCTCTCCTCACACGCTTTACCGATTGTTGTGTACAGTGTGCGAGAAGAGAAGAGAAATGAACCGGACATGTGCCGGTTTGTTGACAAGTGATCGCTCCGTCATTGGCCCTTTACAATGATCCGTGATGCGCCGGGTCCCCGGGACCCAGCAAACATGGACACCTCCGTGTTCGCACCCCAGGGGGCACGCGGGAAGCGCGATTCTGTGAGGTTGAATTAGCCGACCGCTCTGTAGCCGTCATTCGACTATGGCCCAGTTGGCAAGTGGTTAACAAAAAAAAATTAGAGTTCTTTCTGGATTTGAGGGGGAATCAATTTATTTTTTGACAAAGGGAAGGAGAGGATTGAGAAGGGGGGTGGAAGGAGCTTGGCTCAGATCACCAGATGTGGGGGTGGTTATAATGTAGCTCTGATTTATGCAGCTCAAAACAGCAGCTCATACCCACTGCTATCTAGAGGTGCACTGAATATTCACTATACAATATTTGTGGCTCAATTGCCTGTTCCAAGATAAAACCCATCTTGTCTCTCCCTACTATATTGTGATCTAACCAAGTTACTTACCGTATCTCACAAAAGTGAGTACACCCATCACATTTTTGTAAATATTTTATTATTTCTTTTCATGAGACAACACAATACAATGTAAAGTAGTGAGTGTACAGCTTGTATAGCAGTGTAAATTTGCTGTCCCCTCAAAATAACCCAACACACCGCCATTAATGTCTAAACCGCTGGCAACAAAAGTGAATACACTATAAAAGGGGAGAAAAAAATTCCTGCGCTAAGTTAAATAAATGACAGTGTATTCGATATGAATTATGTGAGCAGCTAGCACCAAAATCAACTAACAGTGATCAATAACCAAAATCTTTACACAAAGTGCAGCGCTAAAATAATTTAAATAATAATGTGGCAAGTGGAAAACCACAAAAAAAACATATGCAATATAAGCTAAATAGTGTCCAAAATACTGAATAAAGTCCCAAAACAGAAATGCAAATGAAAATGAATCCGCATGCAAGGTGTTGAGGAGAACAATCCTTTTCAGTGACACCCAGGGAAAAGTGAAGGACACCTCTGTGCACAAGTATCACAAGCAGCTTACCAGAACTCCTTGGCTACTCAATTTAATGAGACAGCCTCTACTAGCAAGATGTTATACCAATGTCACCAGCGGTTGTCAAGCTCCAATGCTTCATAATCACTCCATCATATATGCATGAGTATATAAAAGGAATAAAAGCCCATAGCGTAATTCCGTAACATATAAAATCCAATTTATTAAAAGAATGGAGGCGACTCCAGACGCAAAGTCCACACGCCCCCTTACGGAGCCGGCTGCTTTACATTGCTTGATGCTGCTTTGGACAATTGCGGGACGCCGAACTGTTCTATGTACCTGTTTTTTACCTTCTCATTGTGAGTAGTATTCTTTTAATAAATTGGATTTTATGTTACAGGAATTACGCTATGGGCTTTTATTCTTTTTATATACTCATGCATATATGATGAAGTGATTATGAAGCATTGGAGCTTGACAACTGCTGGTGACATTGGTATAACATCTTGCTGGGAGAGGCTGTCTCATTAAATTGAGTAGCCAAGGAGTTCTGGTAAGCTGCTTGTGATACTTGTGCACAGAGGTGTCCCCATCCTTCACTTTTCCCTGGGTGTCACTGAAAAGGATTGTTCTCCTCAACACCTTGCATGCGGATTCATTTTCATTTGCATTTCTGTTTTGGGACTTTATTCAGTATTTTGGACACTATTTAGCTTATATTGTATATGTTTTTTTTGTGGTTTTCCACTTGCCACATTATTATTCAAATTATTTTAGCGCTGCACTTTGTGTAAAGACAAAAGTGAATACACCCCTAAGTGAAAATTTCCAAATTGGGCCTAATTAGCCATTTTCCCTCCCCGGTGTCATGTGATTCCTTAGTGTTACAAGGTCTCAGGTGTGAATGGGGAGCAGCTGTATTAACTTTGGTGTTATCGCTGTCACTATATCCTACTGGTCACTGGAAGTTCAACATGGTACCTCATGGCAAAGAACTCTCTAAGGATCTGAAAAAAAGAATTGTTGCTCTACATAAAGATAGCCTAGGCTATAAGAAGTTTGCCAAGACCCTGAAACTGAGCTGCAGCACGGTGGCCAAGACCATAAAGCCGTTAACCAGGACAGGTTCCACTCAGAACAGGCCTCGCCATGGTCAACCAAAGTAGGTGAATGCATGTGCTCAGCGTTATATCCAGAGGTTGTATTTGGTAAATTGACGTATGAGTGCTGCCAGCATTGCTGCAGAGGTTGACCATACACCGCACACTACATCAAATTGGCCTGCATGGCTGTTGTCCCAGAAGGAAGCCTCTTCTACAGATGATGCACAAGAAAGCCCACAAAAACAGTTTGCAGAAGACAAGCAGGCTAAGGACATGGATTACTGGAACCATGTCCTGTGGTCTGATGAGACCAAGATAAATGTATTTGGTTCAGATGGTGTCAAGTGTGTGTGGGGTACAAAGACAAGTGTGTCTTGCCGTGTCATGGCCTGGGGCTTCAAGAGTGCTACCAGCACTGGGGAGCAACAGTTCATTGAGGGAACCATGAATGCCAACATGTACTGTGAAATACTGAAGCAGAGCATGATCCCCTCCCTTCAGAGATTGGGCCACAGGGCAGTATTCCAACATGATAACGACCTCAAACACACCTCCATGACGACCACTGCCTTGTTAAAGAAGCTGAGGGTAAAGGCGATGAGCTGGCCAAGCATGTCTCCAGACCTAAATCCTATTGAGCATCTGTGGGGCATCCTCAAACAGAAGGTGGAGGAGCGCAAGGTATCTAACATCCACCAGCTCCGTAATGTCATCATGGAGGAGTGGAAGAGGACTCCAGTGGCAACCTGTGAAGCTCTGGTGAACTTACAAAATATTGACACTTTGGGCCCAATTTGGACCTTTTCACTTAGGAGTGTACTCACTATTTTTTCCATCAGTTTAGACATTAATGGCTGTGTGTTGAGTTATTTTGAGGGAACCGCAAATTTACACTGTTTTACAAGATGTACACTCATTACTTTACATTGTAGCAAAGTGTCATTTCTTCAGTGTTGTCACATGAAAAGATATAATAAAATATTTACAAATGTGAGGGGTGTACTCACTTTTGTGAGATGCTGTAAATACTGTCTAGTCACTGTACAATATTTGAAGCTATTTTCTCTCACATAATACTCGCTAATGTTTATTTCAGGATAAATCTTGCCTCATCTCTCCCTGTTATATTGAGGCCTAACTAAGTTGCCTACTTAACGTCCAATATATGTGGATATTGTCTCCCAAAAATATTATTTACATGCACCTTAATACCAGCAAGCTCCAGTATTGTGCAATTACCTGCAGTTATCTGACTGATGCAGGTCTCTATTTTCAACTAGCAACTATAAGTGAGGTTCAAATTTATTTGCATGTTTAGCCTAAAACTGAATTGGGTTTGAGTGCCTTTGATAGTTTTCCACTGTGTGAAGAAGAGCATTTTAACATAATCATCGTTCTTTAACCACTTTACCTCCGCCCACAGTAATATTACTGCGGCAGAGTGGCTCGTTATCGTCTGACGACGTAGTACTACGTCGTCAGACACTCCCCCTTCTGGGCGGCGCTTGCACGCCGCCGGAGGCTCGCTCCCGCTGTTTTCATTCACAGCGGGAGTCGGGCCAGGGGAGGAGCAGCGGCGATCGCCGCTGCTCTGCCCCGATCGCCGGGGATCTAGTGTGGAGATCCGCCCGCCTGTGTAAACACAAGCGGGCGGATCTCCATAGTGACAGGGAGTGACAGATCGGACTGTTCAGCATAGCTGGACATCCGATCTGTCCATGACTCACTCAGTCACCTCCCCCCCTACACGTCAGTAAGCACCAGGCATACATTAACCCCTCCCTCTCCAATAAAATTAACCCCTTCCCTGCCAGTGTCATTTTTACAGTAACAGTGCATATATATAGCACTGATTACTGCAGTAATGTCACTGGTACCCCCAAAAGTGTCAAAAATGTCAGTCAAGGGTCCGATCTGTCCGCCGCAATGTCGCAGTCCCGCAAAAAAAAATCGCAGATCGCCGCCATTACGCGTTAAAAAAAACCCACCAAAAATGACATAAATCTTTCCCTTAGTTAGTAAACGCAATAACTTTTGCGCAAACCAATCAAAATACGCTTATTGCGATTTTTTTTACCAAACATAGGTAGCAGAAAACAAATTGGCCAAAATTTTTTAAAAAAATTGGTTTTTACATCTTTTTTGGGGGGAATTTCATATAAAAAAATGTTAAAAATATTGTTATTTTTTCAAAATTTTTTTTTTGTTTATAGCGCAAAAAGTAAAAATCGCACAGGTGATCAAATACCACCAAAAGAAAGCTCTGTTTGTGGGAAAAAAAGGACGTAAATTTTGTTTGGGTACGGCGTCGCAAGACCGCGCAATTGTCAGTTGAAGTCGCACAGCGCCGAATCGCAAAAAGTGGCCTGGACGGAAGACAGCAAAATCCTCCGGTGGTAAAGTGGTTAATGCATATATTTCTTGCCTGAGCCCTGTTATATATATATATATATATATATATTTTTATTTTTTTTACAAGTGTCAGCTAATTTTTTATTTGTATGGTTACAAATTGTGCGTCTGAACTATTATTGTTTATATACATTATTAACCACTTGCCGACTGCCAATAGTACATTTACTGCTGGTGGGCGGCTCCCCAGGCACCGCAACGTACCTGTATGTTGTGGTGCTCATTCACACTGTGCACAAACCTGGGGCATGCAGTGGCGCAATCTGCAACCACTGTGTCCACCAGACACAGTAGATTGTGGTGTTCGGTATCTGGCCACTGTGAGTGGCCCAGATACCATGTGAATACTGTGCAATCACATGTCGCATAGTAAAAAATAATCATGAACGAAATCTATTCATGACATCATTGTTTACTACTGTGTGTGATCTGTGATTAGTCACCAGCGATCACATAGCACCTGGGCCAGTCACAGCTACCTATACCATGTGATAGCTATGAGCCTATCACAGCATCATGAATGAAAGTCATTCATGGCAGTACAAACAATTGCTGTTATAGTGATCATCACTGTAACAAACAATCGCAGTGTAAAAAAAAAAAAAAAAAAAATATTAAAAAAAGAAAAAAATATTAAAAATTCAATAAAAAAATATTTATTTATTTTTTTTGTCACTGTCATCTGTTAGTATCTCTAATCAACATTACACCAGTCATATTTCCTAATTTTCCAAAAAATTGTGACAAAAAATTGCAACTTCAAAAACACCATGCCTCTTACTGAATACCTAGGGCTGTTTACTTTCCAAAAAGGGGTCATTTGGGGGTATTTGTACTGTCCTGGCATTTTAGGGCCTCAAGAAATAAGATAGTCAGTCAGTCCATCAAGATTGATCAATTTTCAAAAATGTTTACCATATTTTGTAGACTCTATAACTTTCACACAGACTAAATAATATACACTAAATGGGGTTAATTATTTTCTTTCCATTCGCTACTTTTGGATGCATGCAAAGCCAGTCAATATCTTCCAATCAGCTCATTCCATTTCTCTTTGTGGGTTGGACTAGCAGGGATATAGCAAACCTTTCAAAATACCAAAAGAATTTCCTAAAACACAAATCGATTTGTTACACCCTATATACGAAATTAATCCAAATATAGGTAATGAATTCTAAAAATGAATCATTCTAACAATTATGGTGAAAAGAATTGATCTAATTATGAATGAAACTGAAACCAAACAAATGATTCTGTTGTGCACATCTTTATATAGATCTACCTATCTATCTATAGTATAACTATCTAGCAACAATATTGTTAGACCTCTATACAGAAAAATATATTTTGAAACTGGATTTTCCCTGGGAGCTCATTATAATAATAAATATATTTGTATTATACAGTAATATATATATATATATATACATATATATATATACAGTATATATATATATATATATATATATATATATATATATATATATATATATATATATATATATATAGTTCCTCATTATTATGTGATGATTTATAAAATATATGTCCTAGCTTTTGTCATGCCAATGGTCTGAAAATCTTGAACATTCACACCCTTTTCTAAACCCAGTTTGATCAGAATAAAGTTAAAACCCAAATCTGTTAAAAAATTTGGGCACCCACAGAAAACCCTGCAGACAAACAAGAGAAGGATTTACAAGCTTCATGCAGATGGGTTCCTGAAATTAACTCAAAACTTAATATCTTCACAGTATCTCTCCTTGCTACTACACTATTATGCTTTTTATCTTCATTTATCCTTAACCAAAATATATTATTATAGCATTACATTATATTATGACATCACAAAAAGTATCTATAAATTAACCGTGGATATGATTGCAATACAATTCTCACTTTCTAGTGTCCTTTAAATAAAAGTACATACTGTTTATTATCTGCTTGCTTGCAGTTAAAGTCTCATGCATGCACTATTGGCGATTGAATCATTATGATTTTGTCAGTTTTGCCAAATCTGATATTAATAACAAGATGTAATAATGAATAAATAGTAATATGAAATCTTACCGGTTTGCTCTGCTTGGGGAATGAGAAATAGTAGGAAGAATATGCCTGTTGTCTGCATCAAATTAGCCATTTTGGTCAGTTGGGAAATTGAAAACGAGTTCTTTCCTAAGAGGTGGTAAATAGAAGCTTCTCTAAAAGTTCAGAGTTCAGGGTCCTATGAACATAAACTTTGAGGGCAAAGGCCTCTTTCATGTAATGGACAGAGCTTCTGTGAAGTTGTCAAATAGTAATGCAGGAAAAATAATTCAGGAGAAATAAAAGAAAAGCCCTGTCTTCCAGTTAGATATCCAGTATTGATATACTGCATAATCCAGTGCATCCCAAATATGAATATCTTCTAATAGATTGCCATCCACATCATTATTTATAAAGATTGATACCTCTCAATTATATTAGGTCATTTTACTTGCAGCACTGGGGAACAGTGTACATTATATATATTACACCTGAAAGTGAGTTGTTGATGGCTTTTATAAAGCATGTAACTCCTTCTTAGGGCTCATTTACACCTGCATTGGCTTCTGAAAAGCAATACACAGTATATTGCGTTTTAGATGGCATTTGACAGGCGAGGGAGTATGTTGCCTTCTCATTGTCTGTTTTAACCCTGTAAAGCTCTCACCATCACGCCACAACCAAGCACATTGCATGTGGCTTCAGGGCAGTTAAATGGGTCAGATTCATTTGCAGTACTATATAAACCATAAAAACAAATATTGTGTTGCACTATCATTAAAAAGTGCATACGATCATTGTAATAATCGTACAATCAAGGTAAAAAGAAAAACTATGTCCTGGCTTCAGCAGGATACATACTTAAAGTGGAACAATGCGGAGAAGATTAGCATGGTCCCCTGCGCAAGGATGACACGCATAATCGTGTGAGCGTTTTACGTTTAAAAAAAAACAAAAAACGATATAATCTAAAACATATATGTAAGTAATAGACAAATCCATAAACAATCTATAAAGTACAGGAAATAAAGTGCTTTAGTGCAAAAAAAGTTCATATAAACATTTAGGTATTACCAAAATCCAGTGCTCCAAAAGTGAATGAAGAAGGATTCTTCATACCCAGACAGTGCACACCCCACTCACTAGCCACTTACCAGCTATTAAGACCCCAGGATGGAGGTCAGGCTGTGCCTTATCCCAATATCCCTGTGGGATGGATGGATGCCAGGAGCTAGGATTCCAAAATGAAGAAAAAAAGGCAAACAGAATGATCCACAATTAACCGCTGAGACCCAAGGTGGCAGTATAACTGCACCTAAACCAATATCCCTATGGGATGGATGGATGCCAGGAGCTAGGATTCCAAAATGAAGAAAAAAAAGCAAGCAGAATGATCCACAATTTACCGCTGGGACCCAAGGTGGCAGTATAACTTTACCTAAACCAATATCCCTATGGGATGGATGGATGCCAAGTGCAAGGGTTTCAAGATGGATAGACCATGCAGTCAAAATGGTCCAGCAGTGCACTTAATAAGAAAAGGAAACAGAGGAGGAACTCATAGTGTAGTATTAAAAGTTCATGTTTTTAATAAAGGTTGAAACTACTTACAACAAGCAGGAGTAAACTTGCATAAAATACAGTCAAACATGCAGCACTCTAGCAGGCGTGATGGAGCTCCTCCCGATGCATTTGTTAGAAAGAACATTATCAAGGGGTATAGGAGTACACTGAAGCACTTAATTTCCTGGACTTTATGGATTGTCTATGATTTTTTTTTTTTATTACTTGCACATACTGTATGTTTTAAATCACATAGTTTTTCTTTTTCACTTGATTGTATGATTATTACAATGATCTTATGCACTTTCTAATAATAGGCGAACACAATATTTGTTTTTATCCTTTATATATTACATATATGGATATACATTTAAATTTTGTTTTATTAAGGTTTTCAGATGTAGAAAAAAAACAGAGCTTAAATTTACAATAGATAAAGAAAAAAAAACAAACAGTTGCATACATTTAAGATACGATGTCTACTTAATGATTACCAAGACTATACTTTACCGAAAAGCTATATACACTGCTCAAAAAAATTAAAGGAACACTTTGAAAACACATCAGATCTCAATGGGGAAAAATATCATGCTGGATATCTATATTGATATGGAATGAGTAATGTGTTAGGAACTAAAGGATGCCACATCGTTTGATGGAAATAAAAATGATCAACCTAAAGAGGGCTGAATTCAAAGACACCCCGAAAATCAAAGTGAAAAAATGATGCAGCAGGCTAGTACATTTTGCTAAATTTTCATTGCAGCAACTCAAACTGGTACTCAGTAATTTGTATGGCTCCCACATGCTTGTATGCATGCCTGAAAATGTCGGGGCATGCTTCTAATGAGGCAATGGATGATGTCCTGGGGTATTTTTCCCAGATCTGGACCAGGGCATCACAGCTCCTAAACAGACTGAGGTGCAACCTGGCGGCGTTTGATGGACCGAAACATAATGTCCCAGAGGTGTTCTATTGGATTTAGCTCAGGTGAGCATGGGGCCATTCAGTATTATCAATTCCTTCATCCACCAGGAACTGGCTGCATACTCTCACCACATGAGGCTGGGCCTTACCGTGTACCAGGAGGGACCCAGGACCCACTACACCAGCTTAGGGCATGGCAATGGGTGCGAGGATTTCATCCCGATTCCTAATAGTAGGCAGGGGGCCATTGTCTAGCCTGTAGAGGTCTGTGCGTCCCTCCATGGATATTCCTCCCCAGACCCTCACTGACCCACCACCAAACCAGCCATGCTGAACGATGTTACAGGCAGCAGAACATTCTCCATGGCTTCTCCAGACCCTTTCACGTCTGTCACATGTGCTCAGGGTAAACCTGCTCTCATCTGTGAAAAGCACAGGGCGCCAGTGGTGGACCTGCCAATTCTGGTATTCAATGGCAAATGCCAATCAAGCCCCACTGTGCCAAGCAGTGAGCACAGGGCCCACTAATGGACGTCAGGCCCTCAGACCACCCTCGTGAAGTCGGTTTCTGATTGTTTGGTCAGAGACATCCCCACGAGTGGCCTGCTGGAGGTCATTTAGTAGGGCTCTGGCAGTGTTCATCCTATTCCTTCTTGCACAAAGGAGCAGATACCAGTCCTGCTGATGGGTTAAGGACCTTCTACAACCCCGTCCAGCTCTGGTAGAGTAACTGCCTGTCTCGTGGAATCTCCTCCATGCTCTTGAGACTGTGCTGGGAGACACAGCAAATCTTCTGGCAATGACAATTGATGTGCCATCCTGGAGGATTTGGACTGCCTGTGCAACCCAGTGTTGCCAACTGCCCGTAGATTTATGGGCAGCCCGTAAAAACAGGGAACTTTTAGGCTGCCCGTAAATGCCCGTAGGAGCTGAAAAGTGCCAGTAAAAATGGCTCATACGGGCTCGGGTGAGAACTGCGAATGCGCAGTTTCAGGAATCGCCGTGTCAATTTGATCTTGAGTCCACGCCACCCATTGATGATGCCATGCCAAACGGCCGACAGGCCCAAAAAATGTAACTGCGGGCTGATGGGAGGAGACTTGTTGTGGTGTTAACTGTAAACAGTGCAGGGGAGCTGAAGGACTGGCGGCACCAGCGAGAAAGACAGACAGAGCGGACCCGAGCCCCCCCTAAATGGACAAACAATGCCCTGACCAGCACCACTGGATGGCACTGAGCACACCCTGCCCTGGCTGCAGCCCCCTGGGGAGTGAGTGAGTGGAGTCAGGAGTGTAAGCATACAAGCCAATTTTAACTTAGAGTGAGTCCCACCACCTGGCCTGCAACATCCACCCATTGCTTGGCTGGCTGCCATTGATGTGATGTCCACTGGCAGGCACAGGCAGCAGTTATCAGACAAGAATGGCAGTGGTGAGATTGTACAGAATCACAGATGTTCACAATCTTTGTCTTGCTATCTCCTGTATCCTGTCTGTATCCTCTGATCGCCACCTATATCCCGTCCGTATCCTCTAACCACCCCCTGTACCATTTCCGCATCCTTTGACCGCCTCCTCTATCTCATCCGCATCTTCTGAAAGCCACCTGTATCCTGTCTGTTTCCTCTGATTGCCACCTATATCCTGTCCGTATCCTGTGACCACCCCCTGTACCATTTCCGCATCCTCTGACCACCTCCTGTATCCCGTCCGCATCTTAAATAGCAGAAACACTCCATCATGGCTGGGAGAGAACAGTGATAGGGTTCATTTTAGCCCAGGTCAGAAATTAAGATGATCTTTGGAACTCTGACCAAGCAGTCCATGTGTAAAAAGAATGAATCCTCCTTCTTGAATGCAGCTATCACAGATATTTACTGTATATTGTCTTGTTAGATTGTGACGCAATTATTTGTATGGTGACACTTTTGCACGACTTGTTTCCAATTTTTTAGTCATTGGCAGTACTGCCTGCCAAATGCAACAGAGCATTTCCTTTTTGTAATGAGCAAGAATCATAGCATCACAGCTGCAGCATATGTAAACCCCCTATGGTCGCCATGTTAGGTTAAGGTGGGCAGATGGAGGTGGGGGGCTCAACTGTCTGTTTTTCACCCCCCCAACCATAATGGTAAGCCAGGCCTTAGAGCTTAGAACTACAAATATAAAACCAGTCTGTGTTGTCCTAATGGAGACTATATTACCAATCCTAACCAATTAAGGACCAGGCTTATTTCTGACACTTGTTGTTTACAAGTTAAAATCAGTATTTTTTACTAGAATTTTACTTAGAACATCCAAACATTATATATATTTTTTTTTTAGCAGAGACCCTAGAAAATAAAATGGCAGTCATTGCAATACTTTATTTCGTAACGTATTTGCGCAGCGGTCTTACAAACACAACTTTTTTGGAAAAAGTACACTTTTTTGAATTAGAAAATAAGAAAACAGTAAAGATAGCCCAATTGTTTTCAATAAAGTGAAAGATAATGTTATGCTGAGTAAATAGATACCCAACATGACATGCTTCAAAATTGCGTACGATCGTGGAATGGTGACAAACATTGGTACTTAAAAATCTCGATAGGTGACGCTTTAAACATTTTTACAGGTTACCAGTTTAGAGTTACAGAGGAAGTCTAGGGCTAGAATTATTGCTCTCACTCTAGCAATCACGGCGATACCTCACATGTGTGGTTTGAACACCATTTACATATGTGGGCGCGACTTGCGTTGCGTTAGCTTCTGCGCGCAAGCTCGGAGGAATGGGGCACTTTTTGTTCTTATTTATTTTACCTTTTATTTTTTATTTTTACACTGTCCCTTTCAAAAATAATTTTTTTGATCAATTTTATTCCAAATACAAGGAATGTAAACATCCCTTGTAATAGAAATAAGCAGGACAGGTCCTCTTTAATGTGTCAAAAAGACCTCAGATATCACATCTAAACCTAAAAGCAAAAAAAAAAAAAAAAAAGACAGTTTTACTTTAACCACTTCCGGATTACCCGCCGCATTTTTTACGTCTGTATTTTGACATTAAATACCGGTGTTATGGGAGCAAATAGCCGCCATAACCCCTGTATTTTCTTACAGGGTGGGCGGTCCTCTTTCACATAAAAGTGGTCTCAGTGGTGGATTTGCCACAGGATCACTTTTATGGGTGGCAGGAGAGGTGCACCCCCCCTCCCGCCACTTCCCTGTCATTTTCCCCGCTTACCGGAGCCATCGGTAGTGGGGAAAACTATCCGGTCATTTTAGATCCTAGGCAGGAAGTAAAGTGAGGGAAAGATGGCCCTCACTCAGCTCTATGGGTTTGGAGGACCGGAGCAACGTCATACGTTGCTTCTTCCCAACGGTCTTAAAGGGCCCATTATTTTCATGCTGAAAAAATAATAATTTTTTTTTTTTTTTTGCTCATAAACCACAAATAAACAGATTCCCTAAAATCCCTCATGCCCAGCAGCACATACTTACCTTCTTTGTGATCCCCCACCACTTTAGTCAGCTTTTGGAGCAAGGAAAATCATTCCTCTGTGAGCTCAAGTCAGAATTCCTGTTGGAATTTGGTGGAAAGCTATAGCAGATATGATTCTTATCAGTCAAAATGTTGCTGGACACATGGCTGAGCCTCCTTGTTTTATTGACAAGATATTATAATATATCCATGTAGTTCCAGCAGAGAGAAGTATTAAGCCATCAGGGTTTCCTAGTTTAAAGTGATATTAAAGTCTTGTTTTTTTTTTTCTTTAAGAATAACAAACATGCTATACTTACCTGCCCTGTGAAGTGGGATGCTCTTGGCCCCTCCCTACTGATGAGTGCCCCCACAACAAGCAGCTTGCTATGGGGGCATCCAAGCTGAGCCATAGCTCTGTGTGTCCATTCAGACACAGAGCCATGGTTTGGCCCCACCCCCCCTCTCTTTTGATTGGCTAACTGACTTTGATTGACAGCAGCGGGAGCCAATGGCACCACTGCTGTGTCTCAACCGAGAGGGAGAGTCCCAGGCGGCTAAGGCAATCATGCACATAGCTGGATAGAGATGGGGCTCAGGTAAGTATTAGAGGGGCTGAGGGCTGCACACTGAAGGTTTTTTTATCCTAATGCATAGAATTAATTAAGATAAAAAACATTAAGTCTTTACAACTACTTTAACACATTAAGCAAAATAAAATTAACCATTTCCTAAAATTCTTACCCCAGCACTTGCAGTGTACAACGTTCAATGCTGCTAGCTCCTGCTCTCTCAGTGCTGCTTCCCTGAACTGCAGTCTTCATAGGAAAGAGTTCACGGCTGACAGTGCGATCTCCTGTTAGTCCGTTAACTTGGAGAAGGGAGTAGTTAGGAGGAGTGAGGAGCAAGGGAGTGCCTTGGCATCCTAGGCTGTGGGACTGTGTGTTTATATGTATACACACAATGTAGGGGACACAACTCTACTTCCTGCATGCAAAGCTGACTGCACAGAGCCACTCTGAAACAGGAAACCTTTGGCAGCGTTCATGGTTCTGGCTTAAACTGGCTTAAACTGGAACAAAGGCAAGGATTAAAATATGAAGAAGCTGCATACCCAGTGAGTGTTGATGCTGCTGAAAATGGTAAGCAAATGAGGGGTTAATATCACTCACCTCAAGTCCCGACACGTTTACCCATTTCTAATCCAGGCCAGTGTTCAACTTTCAGCACTGTCCCACTTTGAATGACAATTACTCAGACATGCAACACTTAATCCAAATTAAAGTTTTATAATTTTTTGAGACAGAGTTTTCTTTTAATGGTATTTATTAACCACTGGGTTTTTTGGTGTTTTGCTATATAAACAAAAAAGACTGAACATTTTGAACAAAAAAGCTTCTGTTATAACATTTTACAAATAAATTATGTTTTTTTTTTTTTTCAGAAATGTAAGCCAAAGTGTATTCTACTACATTTCTTTGGTAAAATTAATCAAAATTAGTGTACATTAGTTAGTCTGTGTGAATGTTATAGAGTCTACAATCGATTAGTCCTGATTTACTGACTGCCTATCTAATTTCTTGAGGCCCTAAAATGCCAGGACAGTACAACAACCCCCCAAATGACCCAAGTAGACAGTCCAAGATATTTAGTAAGAGGCATGGTGCGTTTTTTTTTTTAAGTTTAAGTTTTTGTCGCAATTTTTTGGAAAATTAAAAAAAAACTTTTTTCCCCACAAAGTTATTTTTTAAAAACATTCTGCTACTCCTCCCAAATATGTGGATATCATATGTGTAAGACTTTTTCACAGCTTAGCCCCAGAGAGGCCCCCAAAATTCAAGGAGCACCTTCAAGTGTTCTAGGTGCTTTAATTACACTTCACATTTCTTTTTTTTTGAATGCCCTGGAGCCCCAGCACAGTAAACAGTGGGGTTGATTGACTAAAACTGGAGAGGGCAAAATCTTGTGCAGCTGTGCATGGTAGCCATTCAGCTTCTAACTTCAGCTTGTTGAGTTAGGCTTTAACATTAAAACCTGGAAGCTGATTTGTTTCTATGCAGATTTTCACTCTCCAGTTTTAGAAAAATCAACCCTACTGTAACTGGTGTGGTGGTGATTGGGGGTAATATGACTGGTGTAGCGATGGTGATCAGGAACACTGTAACTGGTGTGTCAGAGATTAGGGACAATATGACTGTGCGGCAGTGGTCAGGGACACTGGTGTGGCAGTGGTTAGGGACATTGACTGGTGAGAGTTGGTTAAAAAAAAAAGAAAAAAAAAAAATATATATATATATATATATAACATTTTATATATACTGTATATATATATATATATATATATATATATATATATATATTTTAAATACTGTTACAAGAGTATTGCAGTATTACCGTGCTACTGTACTGTACTACTCTGAGGGGGTGATCAGGATTTGTTTTTATTTTTATACTGTGATTGCTTTTTACAGGGGTGATCACTGTAATTAGCAAAAGTTTTATTCATAAAACCTTGTGTGCTACTGTGATGTTGCGATTGGTCAAAGCGATCACATGGTACAGAGCCATTATGATTGGCCCTGGTACCATATGATCGCTGTGGCCAATCACAGAGCTCACACAGTAGTAAACAATGACATCGTTGTTTACTACTGTTCACGTGCCTGCTATGTTTGCTCACAGCAATCACGTGGCTTCAGGGCTGCTCACAGCCGCCCATTACAATTATCAGTGATTTGCTGTGTCCAGTGGGTCATCCCCAATCCCACTGCTGTGAGCTCTAGAGAGCATGCACAAGCGAGCGATGCAGGAGGACATTTGGGTATGGCCACCCAGATCGGCGCTGCTCCTGTCTGCCCATAGTACATAAACGGTTAAACAATAATTTAAGCTGACTGTACCACCTAGTGGCAGAGCTAATAATCAACAGTATAATATATGAGAATGGTGGATGAAATTGTACCTAAAAATATAAATATTTTTTAAATTAGGTGTACTGTATTTTCTTTAACCCTTTCTTTATGCCCTTTAACAGCTGCAATCCAGGGACCCCAGCTGTTAAAGTGTCTCTCTTTGTGGGAGGCAAACAAACCCATGTGATCATGGAACTACACTGTTCTGTGATTGGTTCCTAATCACTAGAGAAGGTCCAAAAACTGTAATTTGACCATTTGTGCAACACGCACAGGTGCACATTCATACACTGTGTTCACAATTATTAGGCAAGTGAGTATTGATGATGACAAAATCATAATTTTTATGCATAATGTCCAACTCCAAGCTGTAGAAACTTGTATGCTTTTTGGATTTAGGTATATCAGGTGATGTGTATTTGTGTAGTGAAGGAGGATGTGGCCTAAGGAGATCAACACCCTATATCAAATATGCAGAATTATTAGGCAGCTTTTTTTCTTTGGGCAAAATGGGCCAAAAAGGAGATTTAACTGACTCTGAAAAGTAAAAAATTTTAAAAAGTCTTTCAGAGGGATGCAGCACTTTTGAAATTGCTAAGATATTGGGGAGTGATCATTTGGGAGTGATCACAGAACCATCAAATGTTTCTTTGCAAATAGTCAACAGGGTCGCAAGAAACGCGTTGAGAAAAAAAGACTCTTATAAACTGCCAAAGATTTGAGAAGAACCAATCGTGGAGCTACCAGAAACCTCTTATTCTCCAGTGTTGTCATATTCCAGAACTGCAGCCTACCTTGAGTGCCCAGAAGTACAAGGTGTTCAATGCTCAGAGACATGGCCAAGGTGGGGAGGGCTGAAACCCGACCACCACTGAAAAAGGCTTGGCACCCCCCACCTCAAATCACCTTGTCCCTACCTTGTGTTGATGGGGACAATGGCCTCTTCCCACCAACCCTGGGCGGTGGTTGTGGGGGTCTGCAGGCAGGGGGCTTATCGGAATCTGGAAGCCACCTTTAACAAGGGCCCCACAGATTCCAGCCCCCCCTTTGTGAATGAGTATGGGCTACAATGTACCCCTACCCATTCACCCCAAAAAAGGCAGTGTAGTGTAATAATGACAAGAGATGGTTTTGAGAAGTCCCTTATTAAAATCTTCCTCTGATCTTCTCCCTCAGGTCTCCTCGCTCTGATATTCTCCCTTCGATCTTCTCCCTCCAATCTTTTCCCTCAGGTCTTCTCCCTCCAGTCTTCTCTGCTGCCAACCTAGTCCTCCTCCAATGCTGTCTCCCGTGATTATGCCAGCTCCGCTCTTCGGCTTCTTATGTAGCCATAGGGCGTGGCCACCCTGTGACGTCATCCGGAGACCCTGCCCCTTGTGTCATCACATGTCACTCATTTATATAGTGGGGCGGGATCTGGGGGCCCCCTTGTGAAAGAGGGCTTCCAGATTCCAATAAGACCCCTGCCTGCAGACACCCACAACCACCGCCCAGGTTTGTCAGGAAGAGGACCTTGTTCCCATCAACATGGGGACAAGGTGCTTTGGGGTGGCCCAAAGCACCAACCCCCCATGTTGAGGGCTTGTGGCATGGTGTGGTCCAGGAGGGGGGGGGGTGCGCTTGCTTATCCCCTCTCCTTTCCTGACCTGTTGGGCTGCATGCTTGGATAAGGGTCTGGTATGGATTTGGGGGGTGGGGGCTCCACACTGTTTTTTTTTTTTTTGCGTGGGGGTTCCCTCCAAAATCCATACCAGACCAAAGGGTCCGGTATGGTCTTGGGGGGGACCCCACGCCATATTTATTTTTTTGGCATGGGGTTCCCTTTCATGATCCATACCAGACTCAAAGGGCCTGGTATGGAACTTGGTGGGGCCCCACGCCATTTTTTATTCCATTTTGCCGTGGAGTTCCCCGTTAAGATCCTCAGAGCACAAGTCGCACCATAAGTCGGATCATGATGATTTGACTTGGATGCAACTTCTATTCAAATCAATGGGCTGAAAGTCAGATCAAAGACGGCTCTCATCAGCAACCATTGATCTTGAATAGAGGCAGAGAAACGCTGCTATAAGCTAACGTGGCTAAACGCTAACGCGGCTAAACGCGCATTATCGCCAATGGAAAAAGCTGGTAAAAACAAGTTTTTTAAAGCTGCTTTTTCCTGCCGTTGGTAGTGGCTTTGCAGCTCGTTTTTTCTAACGCCTTGTGTGCATGAGGCCTAACAGATGAAAATAAGAGAGAAGGGAATTGTTCTTCTTTTAGTTGCATAATAATTGTGCACACTAATATTTGCCCAATAATTGTGCACACATAGATATTCTCCTAAGAAAGACAAAACCTCACTTTTACTTTGTAAAATATTCAGGTCTGAGGTTTATTAACATTTTGGATTGACCGAGAGCACTGTATTTGTTCAGTAATGAAATTATTCTTCAAAAATACAACTTGCCTAATAATTGTGCACACAGTGTGGTTTTCACCTGGAATGGCTCTCACCGCATCGAGCAGCACGCCCTAATAATAACCGGATTGTACATGCCTTCTGGTTAAATTCTTAAGAACTATTTTTTAATAAAATCTATTATAGTTTCCTTTTACCCTTTATTATGCTAAATGCTTTGTGATTCGAAACAATTGCTAAAATATGCAAATAATACATGCTAAAAATACTATTTTGTATTAAATTGACTTCATAATCTACAGCTGCAAAATTATGTTGCTCTTGGAGTCTCATAATTGTGAACTACATTTTATGTTTGTGAAGCCACTGGTAAAGGAATCATTTTTAGGAAGAGTTCCAGTCTCTACTTTTGCCTGGTTTGGTTAGAAACCGTGTATTCTAGACTTGCTTTTGGTAAGGTAATACAAGTACTGCTTGTATAAAAGGCAAGATGTTGATGTTGGCACAGCCAAAGACATTACATCTAGAAAAATAAAACATCTATAACAATTATCCAGTTATTCTCATTATTGTATGCATAGAATCACTGTGTCAATGTGGCACAGTAAATTTGTTTTAACAAGTAAATAAATACAATATTTATTATTAATAATAATAATAATAATGATGATTATTATTAATATAATTACCATGGTATTGGACAAACATGGCAATGACCTACAGTACAATTACAATAATAAGTACTGTTCCCTCTGAACTGCAGTTGTTTAACCTACTAATCTGGCTTTGTAAAGGTGTCCTTACCTTAGTTGTTCCAATATACATGAACAGTGTGTGACCTCTACATGTTAGGCAATACTCCTATCATATTTGCACTTTTCTATGTTATTTAGTATTCCAAAGTCCATTTTAACTTAGAGACTTCATCTGGCTGGCTTTGTGGGATTAGAAATATTTTTCCCTCATTTATGGCAAAATGTAAAGCAGTTTTGGGGGTTTTATTTGTCTTACTCTAGGCCAGAACTTCTGGAGTTTTGAGAGGTTTAACCCAAAGAACACAAAACATTTTTAAATCTAGTTAAAATGTAATTCAAGGTTACATCTTCTGTTATATATTTTTTTGCTTTATCCTCAGTGAAGAGATTTCCCTTCTCTTCCTGTCCTGGTGTCATGACGCTGTTATTAGGATATCTGTAACGGGGACACAGGCAGAAATAAATGAAATAATAAAAAAGGTGCGCTTTGCCTCAAAAACAAAAATATTTAAAATAAAAAAAACTGCTGCACTCAGAAAATCCTTGAATAGTGAGGAAATAAAGGTAATGAATAAATAAGGTGCACTGTAAATTGACTGTCACAAAAACTAAATAGTGAAATGTAAAATACGTACAGTATCTATTGACACTATATAAGTGATGGAGGAATGGAGGCAAGCGCGCAAAGTCTCTCAGTTGAAATTTAGACACTGTCCAGGTATACCAGATCTTAAGAAAGGAAGCCTCATTTTCTATTTTAATGGCTAATGTCTCTTCCATATTGTAAATATTTTTCATTTTAAAAGTATACTTTTTCACCTGAATTCAAATCCCTTATGAACACCTAAGACCTTTTCTGATTGAAATTACGGATCCTTATTCCTACTCCCTTCCCTTTTTTTTTTTCTCATCTCCACTTCCTATTCTTCATCTTTTTTCTACTCTTACTACATACAAATTTTTTTACATCTATGATTCCTTCCCCTTCTTTACCAAAAACTAAAGTGTGTCTTATTCCCAATTTTACTCCCAGTTACTGACCTATTCCTTTTCTGACACTACAATTGAAATTAACATAATCTTTTAAGTTTTCTTCTTCTCAAGTTCACGAAGTAGACTATACGTAGTCCCAAGTCATACCCATATATATGGGTTGCTTTAATGGTAAATCAGATTTATTACTCTAGATGGGATCAGATGACATATTTGTACTTTCATTCTTAATGATGTTCATATAGAACGTTTACCTGAAATACTTGTGAAGTTGTCCATTGATTTCTTCATGCATCTTTTCCTTATTAATGTTTATACAAGTTTCTTTATTGTACTGCTGCATCTTTCAATAAACTTTTATCGTGAAAAAAAAAAAAAGAAAGAGATTTAAAGTGGAAGATCCGGAAATTAATCTTCTAAAATTTCAGATTAGAGATGTCGCATGCTAGCTTCTATTCCCAGTCAAAGTCTCCTAAGAGGAAATGTGTTGGATCTGAGCTAGCCACGCAACATTTATCTGTGCGTCTGTTCTGCAGGCGGACATGCATGATCACACTACACGCTGCTTGATTTACATGTCTTGGATGTAAGTGCATTTTTATTAGATAAATACATTTTTTTTATACATTAATGCACTATGAGCCTCTTCCATTGCTGTACATATTGCCTGATGGGACAATTGAGAGTAAAGAGATACATGAGCCTGATTCTGTTTCTTAGAGCCGGCTGACCATTTGACTGCAAAGGAGGATTTGCTCAAATGCATATGATCTCTTGGTGGGATCATTTCTTCTGGTAAGCGGCTCATCGTATACACATAGCACGGGGGTGATACTCTCTTCATGTGGAAATAATCAATCTATTACGTTACGAGCATTTGGTTGGAATTGCATGGGGGAAGTTGGACTTTTTTTTTTTTTTATCTCATATGTGGAACATTGTTTATTATCATTCTTTCTTACTCACCTTGTTCTGGTGGACTTTTATGTATCAAGCTCCAATGTATCAACAATGTTTTGTTTATATTGTGGTTTTTTTTTTCAAAGTTTTGTAGGTTTTGTCCTATTTGTTGTAGAACACATTATAGATCACTTACAAAGTGTCAGTAGATACGTAATTTACATTTCACTGTTTAGTTTTCGTGACAGTCAATTTACAGTACACCTTATCTATTCATTGGAAATAAAAGCAAATCTTAACCCTTTCCAATAATATTTTCACAGGTCAATGTGATAGAGATTTCTCTTCATGTCCTGTCTTGGTGACCACTGTCACAGGAGCCAAACGTGAGTATAAATCTTTATAATGTGAAAACAGCGAACATAGTGAATACCTTACAAAGTTATGATCCTGTTGCACTCTTATCCCAAATATTTTTAGAAATATTTCTGGTGTTTCAATTTAACAGTGGACAAGAATTTTATGAGTGAAAACTAGCCATTTGAAAAGTCTTCTGAAGGGCAGTACATTTTGTTTTGCTTTCATATAGGTTGAAAAATAAAACGGGTGCAACTCAACCTCTCTGTTAGCTGCCTTTTAGCCATCAGAAAACAGTAAAGAGGGGAAGAATTATCATAACTCTACCATGGAAAAGACTGTCAAAGAATGCCTTACATCTATGTGAAAATTAAAAATTTGGACACATAAGGTACCACCTAAATTTGGCCAAGCTACATTAAAGTGGTTGGAAACTATTACATATACCATATACACATATGTTTTACTTGTTTATCTACTAGTAGATTATTTTAAAAACACACAGATCAAAGGATTTTTTCTCAGCTCTAGCAGCAGTGGGTGGGGGTCTCAAGTTACACACTGTACAGCTCAGTGAGAAGAGCTCTGAGAGTGAATTGGAGGGAAAGGACACACCCCCTCCACACAGCAGTCAGAAACAGAGCAAAGCTGAGGATATGGATCACAGGCTGTGTGGTGGAGCTTCCTCCCCATCTATCTCTTGGAGTCATGAAAACCTTCAGAAATGACTCAAGCATATAGCAGGGGAACAAGGCAGCACAGAGAAATAATAATAAATTCTTTGGCTAGAGACACAGTATAGATGGGTATGCCCTCCTCCAGACCCTGTGCTTTCTGCTTTCCAGCACTGCCTTTAGCTTCTTCCCAGCAGCAGCACAAGGTAAAGGTGGTGCACTGTAATGTAAGAGAGGGTGGGGGACTCAACTTCTGATGATGGGGAGGCTCTTGACGTCTTATGTAAGGGTAGGGTATGCTCTGGACATTTAGTCTTACAGATACAACCGGCCCTTTTGAGGGCAATCATATTGCTGGTTCGGCCCTCAAAAAATGGAGTTTGACACCCCTGCTATAACATAACAAAATGTGGAAAAAGTAAAGCACTGTGAATACTTTCTGGATGCCCTGTACTATATGTATCAATCCACATTTTTGAAGACTCTCATTGCATTGAAATATTTAATTTACATAAATGCAAGATGTTATATTTTATGTGACAACACTACACAGAATTATATTTTTTTTTTATTAAATATGGTTATAAATGTATTACATAACAATGTTGGCTTAGAAAATAGGCAATCAAAGTAACCAACCAAAAATAGGCATACAAATATAAGCAAACTCTAAAATGATACATAGTTTGCCTTACAGTTTGTGTTAAAATGTTTCAAAGTAACTTAGCAGCCAGCAGTATATGTAGGTAGGCATTCCTTGTTTGTTACTTGTCTGTTGATATCATTTCAGCAGGTTAGTGTTGGTAATTATTGTCGTATTCAAACAAATTAATATAATCCATCAAATGATCATATACAGTTCATTCACATTACTTGCAAATGTTTTGCATGCTTACTATTACAATGTAATTTCATTCAAAACTTTTATTTTTTAGTTAGTGAGATATTATTGGCAAAGTTTAGAACTTCTGTCAGGTTGTCATAGTTTTCGGGGTCCCCATTTGAGGGATCTCCCACACTTATTGCTCCAGTGTTAGAATTTGTTTTACTGGGCATATGCAGTTTACCGTGATGTAAATTGCTGTTCCAGGGTTTAACTTCAGGGAGTGCAGTAGGGGCTATAGGTCCATGAGGCTATTCATAATACATAACCATAGTGTATACCTTATTTATAAGTCATGTTATCACATTACATCCAGTTAAGAATAAAGCTGTATTTATTTTTCCCTCATCTCTCATACCCATTCTTTTATCTGCTTTTGAGCCTGTATTAGACCTATTGGTCTTACTTGAACAAGAAAAAACTATCAACCTTGTTCAATAAAAATTTTTTTTTTTTTTTCATTGTAGCACACAGAAACCAATCAGAGTGCACTATATGAAGTCATACCATGGCACGACAGATTCTTATTTATTGCTATGGGTTAGTACTCTTAAGAATAAGAACTCTTTATGCCTATGCCATTCTGTAAAATTAATAGCCAAAGGTTTACTCAGTGGTTTGTAAGATAGGAGAGGCTCAGAGTTAGCACCAAAGCCAATAGGAATTTAATTAAGTCTATGCTGATAACATAAGACCGTATGCTGGAATAATATATCAAAATAGCAGAAGTCAAATCAACTTTCATTATATGCAGTTCTATCAAAGTTTGAGAACCTGTATGTGTATTTAGCTGTATGTTCATGAAATGCTTTTTATATCATTCTGCTTTTATGACCTTTTGATGTAGCAGCAGTCATTGCCTTAAGTTATTGGTGTCTTTTCAACACCCCTTTAAGCCATTTATGTAATCTGGAAACTTTGGTGTACACACCATACTTGCCTTGCATTGCACAGCCCTCTCCCCAGCTAACGATACCAGTCACAAAGTACGTGTCTTTGTATGGGGTGACGTGTGGGCCCCCACTGTCTCCCTGACAAGCATCTTTCACCTCCTTGTCGTAACCAGCACAGAACATGTTCTCTGTGATTTTAAATTTACTAGACTCTTTGCAAGTCTGCCTGTCTACATAGGGAACATAAAGCATCTGGAGCTTCGTAGCCTGAACCCCTCGCTCAAAAAGACGTCCAAATCCGCTCACCATGGCCTGTCTCTCGGTCATCAGTACTTCATCTGCAAAGTCAGGATCAGGAAGGCAAGCCGGAATGATATTATCAGTATAGTTAATGGCCTCTTTTAACTTCACTACAGCAATATCAAAATCATAAGTGGCCCTAACAAACTTTGGATGAACAATTATCTTCTCAACCTTGTGTGTAGATTCAGTACCATCATTCTTTAGTGTGTTAAACTCTCCTGTAAAAATACACAAAGTAGAATTTTTAACCTCTAAAAAAAAGGGAACATGCAGCTTGTTAATTGAATGCAATTATGGAATGACACTTCATAGTATATAAATAAACTCTTTATGTACACTTCCACCCAAACCTTATATATAACTGTGTTCCAATAAAGTGGAACTCCTGGCAAAAATATAAATACAAATATGAAGAACATACAAGACAGCTTCCAAATTATTTCTGTCTATTTATTCCTGCAAATGATACAATCCCATCAGACAACACAACCAGGAGGTTGGCCCCACTTTTTCTGTTATAGCAAAAATACAAGGGTGTCATCTGCCCTATTACCAGCCTGCTGGTTGGACAGTAAGGGAGCATCAGTTGACTGATGAGATCTTCTCTCAGCTCTTGCATCTCTCTGCATTTGCATTCTCTGAATTAATGCAAAGCGTCATTTGACTGGACAAGGTGGGGAGTGTGACGTCACTGCCCCGCCTCTACACCTTGTCCAAACTGAGAACACCTTGCATTCATTCAGAAAAAGAAAACACCTCTCCACCTTGTCCAACTAGAGAACACTTTGGATTCATTCAGAAATTGCAAAACCTTCTCTGAATGACATCCGTTCTGATCAGCCAACCTCCTGTATTCAGACCAGCTGCTCAGCACAAGACCCGGAAGGAAATGCAGATCACTGAAGTAGTGGTGTCTACTTAAGTGATTTCCAGCTTCCAGGAGCATTGACCAGGTCAGGTATATAGATAGTTACATTTGTCCAAGCTAGATCAATGTAACTATGTAAAAATATACCATACCTGGAATTCGTCTTTGAGGAACATAGCAAGTCAGTTCACTAAGAAAAAAGACAATGTATTTACAGAGAGCAACACAACACCAAGCTTTGTGTTGGTCATGTTTAGTGAGGAGGGTTTTCCATAAAACAAGAAGACGTGTAATGACAACACTAGAATACAGACTAAAGTGTTTAAAGTGGCTTGGTTAACTATATATTATGAAAAAAAAAAAATGAAAACTGAGCAAGCAGGCTGTGTTTCCTATCCACATCTCAGGGTTAAACATGGTCTTCTCCAAAACTTACCAACAACAACTTTGAAATATTTGGTCTGATTCATGCAGTGAGCTGCAGTGAGGATAATCTGGTTGGACAGGATTGTTCCACCACAAAAGGGCTCATTTTCATCACTTATCAAGAGAGCCTATGGAGATGTATAGAGGCAACCTTATCAAGATTATTTTGCTTTTTTTTGTACTTTATTTTAACTTTCATTGGTACAGACTAATACTAATAATTAACATTGGCATTACTAAAGAACTTTAAAACCTATAGAGAAAAACTCCATCCAGATCTATAACCTACTTAGGTGGGGTGCTCTGAGAGCCCAAGTGAGTTAAAGGAGTTGTAATGTCAGAAGGTTTTTTATCTTAATGCATTCTATGCAAAAATAAAAAAAGCTTTCTGTGTGTAGCAGCTGCCCCAGCACCCCCTAATACTTACCTGAGCCCCATCTCTATCCAGCGATTTCCACGAGTCCCTCGGCCATCCAGGACTCTCCCTCCTAATACGCTGAGATACAGCAGCGGCACCATTGGCTCCCACTGCTATAAATCAAAGTAAGTTAGCCAATTAGGAGAGAGGACGGGCAGGGCCGAACAGTAGCTCCGTGTCTGAATGAACACATGGTGGGCTGCAGCTCAGCTCTGGTGCCCCCATAGCAAGCTGATTGCTGTGGAGGCACTCAACAGGAAGGAGGGGCCAGGAGCAGCGCAGAGGGACCCGAGAAGAGGAGGATTGGGGCTGCTCTGAGCAAAACCAACTGCATAGACCAGGTAAGTATAACATGTTTGTTATTTTCATAGAAAAAAAACACAGGACTTTACAATCCCTTTAACCTTAGTTTCTGAGTTAAATTTGCAGAACTAGTAATTTTTGTCCATTTTTTTTATTGACAACTAAATTTATTTAAAACATTTAAAACTATCAAACAAAACAAAAGTGATAAAAAAGTTGGAATAATAAAAATTTGAATTATCACAAAAATCTGAAAAACATTAGTTAAGAGGAGTAATGAAGGAAGAAATAATTAGGGCTGATCAGGATTAACTGAGGATTAAAAAGGAACTAGGTAGGAATACATTTTTTTAAAATATTTTTTGTTACTTGTAAAATTTCATTACCTGAGATATGAATATCAAAAGTCATCCTACTGTTCTAAGGCCTCATGCACACTGGATATTTTTAACACTGCTCCTAGGAGTGACTGATTTTTTTTTTTCTGAATCTAATTGCCCCTGCATGCTAGCTTATATGTCCATACATTCATAGGCATTTAGAGGCAGAAAAAACCCCACTGCCAGTGCATCCAGAAGCAGAGGTGTTTTGGCAGAAAAAAATGCTTGATGCCTGTAAATGCATTAACACTAGACACGTTTAGCACTTGAGCAATAATGAATTTCAATGGCCAGAATAATTTAAACACAATTAAATGAATTAAGGCCCCAGCATTTGACACGTCTAAATGCATTAAAATGCCCCTTATATGTGTTTACAAGCAACAAGGGTTTTTTTCTGCCAAAACATGGCTTCCAGGAGGAAAGGCATCTAGGAGATACAACATATAATATAACTGAAACTGAATAAATACAATATAACAATACATTGTTATATCATATTTCTTGATGATCTATTGCAAGTGTCATTTTACACAGACAGCCAGGATTTGCTTATAAAAGCAACTGGAGAACCATAGCAATAAACACGAGGCATAGGAGAGATGCTCTAGGAACTTTGTTGTTTTAGGGTGTATCTCCTACATCCAACTTCCTGAAGTGGGAAATATCCACTCAACTTTTTATTGTCTGTGGTAATATTTGGGAGATGCTTAATCATTTCTTATCAATTTGATGGGCATCAGATAAAACCAGAATGAGATGAAAGTACCCAACAGTGTAACACAGACAGCAAAAAAAAAATAATAATAATAATTTTCTAGTACAGTGAGACCCAGGTAGCTTTTAAACTTAACTTAACTGACAACACTAGTAACACCACATGATGTTTGCCTTTGAATTGTCATTTTAATTACATTAAAGCTGCCACAAACAAGGGAACTGCCCACTTGTTGTTCACTTTATGGCCAAAAGTTTGTGAACACCTGCCTTTCACAGCTATGTGTTCTTGTTGGATGTCCTACTCCAAAACCCCTTTATTGAGTTTGGGTGTTTCCAGGTCCATGAAGACATGATGTGATTCGTCTGGTATAGAGAAAATTGAGTGGCCTCCAGAGACCCCTGACCTCACTCTTAGTCAATGGTAATAGAGAGCTTCTTAAATAATATTGTTTCCTAACCTTACAAAGGCTTTCATTTTAATTACACTAAACCTGCCGCAAACAAAGGAACTTCCCATTTGTTAACTATATGGGCAAAAGTTTGCGAACACCTGATTTTCACAGCTATGTGTTCTTGTTGGACATCCTATTCCAAAACCCCTTTATTGAGTTTGGGTGTTTCCAGAGAAAGGTACTGTTAATACTACAGCAAAAAAATACATTTTAGACAACAATTGATACCCCCTTGCTGTTCCATATTGACTGTGCCCTGTGCACAAAGTTAGGTCCATAAAAAATGATGTGATTAGTCTGGTATAGAGTAAATTGAGTGGCCT
The DNA here is from genome assembly GCF_965119305.1 of Pelophylax lessonae. NCBI lineage: Eukaryota > Metazoa > Chordata > Amphibia > Anura > Ranidae > Pelophylax > Pelophylax lessonae. The sequence continues at coordinate 466,459,882 of NC_138769.1, forward strand.
CCAGAGACCCCTGACCTAACTCCTAGTCAATGGTAATTGAGAGCTTCTTAAACAATAATGTTTCCTAACCTTATGTAGCACCCTACAGGGTAGGTGCTAGGTAAAGTATAGTGGGCCTTGGCTGCCTAACAGCGGAGAAAGAGGGGTTCAGTTCCAGGAAAGCCTTCCATGAGTACTGTGAATTGCCCCTGGGGGGTCTGCCTAGTGTAGAGTGGACCACTCCGGCGAAGGTTCCAGGGATCCAGGAGTCAGCTAGCAGTAAAGGGGGTGCCTAGTCAGAGGACCCTGAAGTGTCAGAGGGGGTGCCTAGTCAGAGGACCCTGCAGTGTAAAGAGGGCGCCAGCAGTTGGGGACTGAAGAGTTAAGTGTACAGTGTTAAGTGTACAGAGTTGAGAGTTGCAGCAGCAGCACAAGCTGTTACAAGGAGCTACCTCAGTCAGTGAAGGGCTGGAGGGAGTTGTTCATCAGACTTTTGAGCTAAACAGAGTGTCAGGAGTCAAATGTCCTACCATCCTGGATCTTCTGAGTTAACCAGTGTGTTAAAGTTAAAGTTCTATCACTGTTCAGCAGAACAATATTTCCAAGCGCCAGGGAGCATTGGCCGGCATCCAGCTGGCATCAAGACAGCACCGGACAATTATTACTTGATGTCAAAGAACTTACATTAAAGGAAATCTCTATATGCCTGTCTTCTATCATCCTCCCCTTTTTACAATTCTAAAATCTCTTTCTGACTCCCTCACACATCAGTGCTGAAAAAAACTTTAGTTTGTGCAGTGATCAATTCCCTAGAATTAGGCTTATCACAGCACCTTATGTAAAGCACACCCAAACTGTTGCATGGAGTAGTTTGGGTGTGCAACGAGTAGTAGCACTGAATGCAATGGAGATATGTGAACTATTTGCTTACAATACAGTGATCCCAGCTTACTTGTGATGTGCAGGTGCAGTAAACTGAACTGCAGAACTGATTCGTGAGTCTTGTGAGAACTTGATCATAACAGTTATACTCTTTAATTTACAAAGAAGCTAAGTCACTTCCTTCACGGCCAGCATCATGAGAGGGCAAAGAAGGCACTCCCACACCAAAATAATTATTGCCCCCATACATAACATTCATAGTGCACTTCCTAATATTACACCCACAGAGGGTAACCTTTCACTGAAGATACAATGTTCTTCACCCACCTCTCTGGGGCTGGGGCTAACCCTGCTTTGCATTGCTACAAGTGTTCTAATCTAGCAAAAGGTCCCATGTGTTTATCTGTGTTACAGATAAAGTATAACTAAATGCAAAACTTTTTCTTTTTTTTTTTCTTTTTTCGTTTTGGATAGAGTAGAGTGAGATTAAAATACATTTAAACCACTTGCCGACCGCAGCAAGTACATATACTGCGGCGGTCAGCCCCTCGCAGGCAAAGTGACGTATGGGTACGTCACTAGCCTGTGAGGCTCTGGGGAGCCCCCTCTCAGTCACGGACCCCCCCGCGCCTGTGCCCGGCGGACCCGATGTCTGCCGGGCACTCGCGATCGTCCGTGACAGCGGGAGAAAGGTAGGCGGCTGATGTAAACAAGCTGCCTGTCATTCTCCCCTGTGTAAGAACAGTGATCAAATGGTTCTACTATGTAGGACTGTTGATCATTGTTCCTACAGCTCAAGCTATAGCCAATCACAGTAAGAATCATGCCCCTAGGGACACACACCACCCCTCCCTCTCAAATAAAGTTAACCCCTTCACTACCAGTGTCATTTTACAGTAACAGTGCATATGTATAGCACTGATTACTGTAGTAATGTCACTGGTAACCCCAAAAGTGTCAAAAATGTCAGTCAAGGGTCCGATCCGTCCGCCGCAGTGTCGCAGTCCCGCAAAAAAAATCGCAGATCGCCGCCATTACGCGTTAAAAAAAAAACCAACAAAAATGACAAAAAAATTTCCCTTAGTTAGTAAACGCAATAACTTTTGCGCAAACCAATCAAAATACGCTTTTTGCAATTTTTTTTACCAAAAATATGTAGCATAAAACAAATTGGCCTAAAATGTTAAAAAATTTTGATTTTTTACATTTTTTTTTGGGGAATTTCATCTAAAAAAATTTTTGTTTATAGCGCATGATCAAAAAATCGCACAGGTGATCAAATACCACCAAAAGAAAGCTCTGTTTGTGGGAAAAAAAGGACGTCAAATTCGTTTAGGTACAGCGTCGCACGACCGCGCAATTGTCCGTTAAAGTCACGCAGTGCCGAATCGCAAAATACCCCCTGGTCAGGAAGGGGGTAAAGTCTTCCGGGGCTTAAGTTAAGGTTTTTTTTTTTTAATTGTCGACTGTGTACCCATAAGCAAGATTCACACTCACTATTTATCCTGTTTATCTTTAATGACAGAAAATCACAAATTTTGGCCTGTCACTAGGAAAGCAAGAGTGAGGAAATCTTCCAATGGGGACACTAGTTCTGGTGAGCAAGGGTGACATCCAGGGATTCCCTAATTTTGGAGAGATTTTCTCTCACTTGCTGTATCGGCTATGGGATAACTCACCAATAGAGCAAAACAAAGACTGACAGGGGTTATAATCCTACCTTACCCTATCCAAAATGAAAAACAGTTTTGCCTCTAAAGGTGTGCAATACTAGAGAAAACATGAGGGTGTAAAATAGTTATGCTGTTATTTCTTAAATGAAAACAAGGCTTCCAAATGATGCATTCTACAGAGACAAGTGATGGTAAGGTGTAGAAATCTTTCCAATGATTGTAAAAGTCAAAAAAATATTAGAGACTTATTGTAAATGTTTTGCATATACAGTATTCTAACAAGTTACTTAAAGATTTAATATGCTGAAAGTTTTACCTGCCATGGACATTCACCAAGTTTACAATCTTTTCCACCCACAATTCTTCCCGAATTATCAAAGTCCAAATCAAAATCTGGAGAGGTAGTTGATACAACTTCTTTTTGGTCACTGTTGTCAGGTTTTGTAGAGTCAGTAGGACTCCTGCTATTGTTTGCCTTATGAGAAGCATCCTTTTCCACTTCCTCAGAGACTGACCTCTTAGATCTTGACATCGCAGCTCTTTTTCCGCAGGGATAGCTCTCTAAACCACACAAAGTTTATAATAGCTTTGAAATGCAAATTCAGAATAGAGGAAATAGCCACCCCAAATGTAAACTAATTATAATAAAAACAGGTTCATTGTCTTCCTTATCTTTTTCTGTCAGTGCTCAAATTTAATTTTTAAAGCCAGCCTACATACATTAACTTCTCACCTTTAAGCGTATAACTAGTGCAATGTCAGTAAATATCAAGCAGGAGGAAGTAATCACACTCACCTCTGTGCTTTATTTGACTAATTGATAGCTGACTCAGCTTCTCCTGCCACCAGGCATAGGTAACAACTGTCAGCCATTGGTCCACAGGGTCATGGCTATGGCTTATCTCTGATGAGCTATAGTTACCTTTTGGCAGGTGCTGTTTTCTCCACTGCATGTGATGCTCAAATGTAGCGGCACCACAGCCTGGAGAGGAAGTAAGAAGAACCTAAGTTTCTCTATGGTTTACTGGTCCCTGAGGGCAGCTTTCTAGTTGCAGCATTCCGGTTGGCTATGCTGCATTCAGACAACCTCTGGTGGTCATCTTGGATCAGCAGAGTCTTTATAAGTCCCTGCCCCAAGGTTTTGCCATGCTTTTTGCAAAGTGGCTACAGTAGGGAAAGATCACCCATCTGTCAGGGAAAGTGATAGTGGCAGGGAAAGGTTCCAGATGAATAGTGACAGGCTAAAGGCTTGCAATCCTGCCCGTAAGCCTCTTCTTAAGAACCAGACTGGCTAGGCCACATTCTACCCTCTGAAGACAGACGCTGTCAGTGCATCTTTATCTGCTGCCTCTCTGTATTGAACTGAAGTGTGAGTATTACTCCAAGCTGCGCTCTCCCACTGGGGTTGTCTGTAGTTGTCTGATTTTTGTTCTGGAGCTATAGAATACTCTGAACTGGCCGTGTTGGAAAGGCTCTGGCTACAAACAAAGCACACAAGTACTGTATATAAGCTGACATGTAAACCATCAATTAAAACAAATTGTGATGAAGCTTTCTTACCACTTGAAACGCAGGATTTGCCATCATCTGCGAGGGTATAGCCATTGGTACATGAACAGACTACCTCTCTGTTCTCTACTTTGCAATACTGTTCACAGCCACCATTGTTTAGGCTGCACATTTTTTGGATAACTGAAAAATAAAGCATCATATACATTATATTATAGGATCTATATGATGAGCAGTACGTATGAATCATCAACATTTCACTGACAGGAATCAGTGTCTATGATTCCTAGTCATCTTATGTGGCTCCGGGCTCCTGATTCCACCTCCCTTGCTGTCTTTTTTTCTGTATACCAATTGTAAGCAGAGTTCAGAGCAATGCACTTAAAACTCCAGACAAAGCACGTATGCGAAACATGTCGAGTGTTCTAGCTTAATAAACTCCACTAATTACTTGTACCTGTGATGACCACACCGATAGAATCCTTCGAGGGACAGCTATACCCACCTGTCTTCTCCGATGGATCCCTCTGATGTGGAATACATCTCAGATAATTATCAAATTAGCTTTTTATCTGTTTGTTTACAGAATTATTTAGTGTATTTTTGTTACATTTACCATCGATCACATAATTTTCTGGCATATTGTTGCCTTCCAGGTGATTTTATTTGCTTTTAAGTGTAAAACAATAAAATGTGAATTTTTTTATTATACCTTGTGCCAATAAAGTCCATCTTTCCCTCTACCGCTTAGTTTAGTTCCAATATAAGGATGTGGCAGGCAGTAACTGTTTCAAATGCGCTCAGAAAACCGCTATATGGTAGCGCATACTTTTTGACATGAGGAACTATTAACAGCCATGTGCAAAAAGATAATTCTTCCTTCATTGATCAATATAATTTTTTGGATCCTCATACTAAGAGAAATGGTTTCCTGCATGCCAGACTAAGGAAGGGAAAAAAACATTTCCCGCAGGTGCAATAAATTTGGGATGTGTTACATTGATGATTAATGTTACTCCCTTATGCATTTTCATTTTCCTTATGACAAAACAGTTTGCCCTAGTCCTGTAGTCATTGGCTCTAGGTATAAAAACACGGGATGGATAAACTTCTCCTTTCCAGCAAGCCTTGTGCGGCTTCAATTTAAAAGTCAACTGCATTTAGAAAAAGGGGGGGGGGGCTGGTTGGGAGGGGGGGCAGGAAATGTATAACTAGATCTGGACACCATGGATGCCTTTCAGTAGACAATAACAACTTTATATTAAAAAAAATGTATCTATAATAAAAGCAACAGTAGTTTCCTGTTGCTTTCTTGTTGCTTTCTTTAAGGACTTACCATTTTCACATTTTTTGCCCTCAAAGCCTGAATTACAGAGACATGTGAATCCACCGATTCCATCTTTGCAAGACCCACCATAAAAACAAGGATTAGGATCACACTGGTCTCCATCTAGAGTATATAAATATATAAATTAGTTCTATAATACAGCCAGACTGTTAAAAACTGTTAAAATCTACAAATGTGATATATTAATCAAGGGCACTGGTACTGGTATGGTGCGCTGCTATGATGAGCTAGCTAGTGATAAATCCTAAAATAATAATATATGTGTGAATTGCTGCTACCACCTGATCAAGCACACTGGGTCTTGAAAAAAAAGTACAAACTAAAAACAGTGAAGTGGCGCACTGTTCTGATAAAGTGTAACACCTTCAATAAGTTTATATGGTGATAGAACTCATAGCAGTGTATAAAGAGAATCCAAAAAATAACTTGCAACAAATGTCCAAAAAAAAAAAAAATCAAACTTGGCTAATAAGTGGTGTACAAAAAACAATGCAACATTTTAAATAAACATGAAAACTTAAAAATGCAATTGAAGAAGGTGAAAGAAAGAGTAATCTTCTCCCAATGAAAAATAATAAAAAAGTCCATGAGACATCGGTGCATGTGTGCTCCACAGTACACTTGAAATCTTCACTATTCAATAGTGATTCCTATGTGTGATCCAGGCACCTTCTATCCACCTCTGAGTGCAATATACGCTCACCTGAAATAAACAGATATCTCACAGTGTAAACAAAGCATGCTTCAAAGTAATCCTCTATCTTCCCTTTGAGTCCTCTTACCAACAAAGATGGAGTCCGGTAACCACGAGCAATAGATTTGATCCCATTAAAAATGATCATGATGATAGACCCCCCCAAAGCCTTTTTTTAGAGCAAAGGAGGAGGGAAAGGTCCCCAGACAGAAGGGAGAGATCCCCAGTCAGAAGAGAGAGATCTCTAGACAGACGGGAGAGATCCTCGGAAAGGAAGGAAAGATCCCAGAGAGAAGGAAAGTTTAAAGAATAACCCCAGAGCGAAGAGGGGATGTTAGTGGTGTTGAATTGAAGGGAAAATTAGTGGTGTTGAATTGACTAGAGGTAAACCTAAAGTAGAGGTGAACCTAAAGTACTGGACCTAGGTTTAAAAATTGCTCCTAAAGAAATTAGAATAAATTTGAAGTATATGTGGATATATAAGAAAACTCAATATTAAAAAATATATGCTAAAAACCAGAACTAACAAGTAGAAGAGGAATAGATGAAAATAGTGACATAGCACATAGTCACTTAATAAATTAATCACTAATAAATGCCATTAATCAAGATAAGGATCATGCGGAGGTCTTCAATAAAATGTTAGTACAAGATCTCGAAAAACTGAAGATAAATAAAATGAATGACCCTAAGAAAAAGGTATACAGATAAAGATAAAGGTGTACAGAGCCTTGAAAATAGAAAAAATATTGTGATTAGACTAGCAGATAAGGGAGGAGGGATTGTAGTGCTATCTAAGCAAGCGTATAATTAAGAAATGGAAAAACGACTAAGTAATAATAGCACTTACCTTAAATTAAAAGGGAATCCTACGAAAAATTACAAGAAAGATTTGGAAATATTAATCCAATGGGGTCTCAGGAAGAAAATCCTTAATGAAAAAGAAAGTAATTACTTGCTCCCAAATGTACTGTATGTAGAGTACCTATTATATATCTTGTCCCAAAAATACATAAAGATAGAGAGAATCCACCAGAACGACCAATCGTGAACAGAATCCAATCAGTAAATGCAGGGCTAAGAAAATACATTGATTGGGGAAGGAGAATACCTTAAGGCGAACTACAAGCCCTTATAAATGTGAGTGCATTGGATTAGGTTGCTTTTAACTAAATAAATCTTTTTAAAATGTACTGCACGGTGAAACTATTTTGTTTGTTTGAATGTGGCTGTGGAGCCTAACTACTCTGGATAGAGGAGGACTCAAAAGGAAGCCAGAGGATTACTTTGAGGCGTAATTTGCTTACACTGTGAGATATCTGTTTATTTCAGGTGAGCGTGTATTGCACTCAGAGGTGGATATGAGGTGGCTGGATCACACATAGGAATCACTATTGATCACTGAAGATTTCAAGTGCACTGTGGAGCACACGTGTACCGATGTCTCACGGACATTTTTATACATTTTTCATTGGGAGAAGATTACTCTTTGTTTCACCTTCGTCAATTGCATTTTTAGTATTCATGTGTTTTTTTTGTACAGCACTTATTACATAGTTACATAGTTACATAGTTAATGAGGTTGAAAAAAGACATCAGTCCATCCAGTTCAACCTATGATGTGTGTGTGTGTTTGCTTTTAACCGTACATTGTATACCCCTGTATGTTGTGGTCTTTAAGGTGCCCATCTAATAGTTTTTTGAAACTATCAATGCTCCCTGCTGATACGACTGCTTGTGGAAGAGAATTCCACATCCTTACCGCCCTTACAGTGAAGAACCCCTTACGCATTTTAAGGTTAAACCGCCTTTCCTCTAGTTTTAGTGAGTGGCCACGTGTCTTGTTGTATTTCCTTACTCTGAATAGTTTGTTCCTTATGCTAGGGTCGCCAGTACAGTATTTGTACATTGATATCATATCCCCCCTCAAACGTCTCTTCTCTAGAGAGAATAGGTTCAGTGCTTGTAGTCTTTCCTCATAGCTGATGTCCTCCATTCCCCTAATTATTTTTGTTGCCCTTCTCTGGACTCTTTCTAACTCCAGCACATCCTTCCTGAGGACCGGTGCCCAGAACTGGACAGCATACTCCAGATGTGGCCGGACCAGAGTCTTGTAGAGCGGGAGAATAATCTCTTTATTTCTGGAGTGAATCCCCTTTTTTATACATCCCAATATTCTGTTGGCTTTGCTTGCAGCTGCTTGGCATTGCATGCCACTGCCAAGCCTGTTGACTACCAGTACCCCCAAGTCTTTTTCCATCCTAGACTCCCCCAGAGGTTCCCCCCCTAGTGAGTAGCTTGCTTTCTGGTTTCTGGCCCCCAAGTACATTACTTTACATTTATCAACATTAAACCTCATCTGCCATGTAGTTGCCCACCCCGTTATTTTGTTTAGGTCCGCTTGTAAGGTTTCCACATCCTGTATAGAAGATATTGGCATGCTTAGTTTAGTATCGTCCGCAAATACTGAGATTGTACTCGATATCCCCTCCTCTAGATCATTTATGAATAAATTAAACAGGATTGGCCCCAGGACAGAACCCTGGGGGACCCCACTTTCCACCCCCGCCCAATCCGAGTACTCCCCATTAATCACCACCCTCTGGACTCTCCCCTGGAGCCAGTTCTCTATCCAGGTACTCACCTTATGGTCCATACCTACCTTCCTTAGTTTGTACAGTAAGCGTTTGTGGGGAACGGTGTCAAAGGCCTTTGCAAAGTCCAGATACACCACATCCACTGGCTTACCTTTATCTAGATGGCAGCTCACTTCATCGTAGAAGGTTAATAGATTGGTTTGGCAAGAACGATTTTTCATAAATCCATGCTGATTACTACTAATTATATTGTTTTCATTACTAAAGTCTTGTATGTGGTCCCTTAACATCCCCTCCAAAATCTTGCAGACTACAGATGTTAGGCTGACAGGTCTATAGTTACCCGGGATACACCTCGGCCCCTTTTTAAATATTGGTACTACGTTGGCCTTTTTCCAATCTGCTGGCACCATACCTGTCTGTAAACTATCCTTAAAGATCAAGAATAATGGTCTGGCAATCACCTGGCTGAGCTCTTTAAGAACCCTCGGGTGCAAGCCATCCGGTCCCGGTGATTTATTTATGTTAAGTTTCTCAAGTTTAGTTCTAAGTCTGTCTTCTGTTAGCCATGGCGGCACTTCCTGAGGTGTGTTGTTTAGATTGGCCTTACAAGCTGGGTTCGTGTAGCCCCCCGATTCTTTTGTGAAGACTGAAGAGAAGAAATTATTTAACACTTCCGCCTTTTCCCTGTCCTCAGTGGCCATATTTCCTTTGTTATCTTTTATGGGGCCAATGTGTTCTGACCTCGCTTTCTTACTGTTTATATACTTAAAAAACTTCTTGGGGTTCTTTTTACTCTCTTCCGCTATATGTCTCTCGTGTTCTATTTTAGCCGCCCTGATTTCATCTTTACATTTCTTATTACACTCTTTGTAATGCTTAAATGCTGCCAATGACCCCTCAGCCTTGTATTTTTTGAAAGCCTTTCCTTTAGCACTAATATGCATTTTTATGTTGGAGTTTAGCCACCCAGGGTTTAATTTTGCTCTTTTAAATTTATTTCCCTTTGGAATGCACTGGTCAATCCCCTTGTTAAGTATGCTCTTGAAGCACTCCCATTTTTCCTCCGTGTTCTTTGTTCCCAGGGTTCTATCCCAATTGATATTTTCTAGCAGCGAGCGCAGTTTTGGGAAATTGGCTCTTTTGAAATTCAGCGTCCTTAAATTACCCCTCTGCTTCCTATTACTATAATTAATACTGAAACTTATTGACCTATGGTCACTGTTTCCTAAGTTCTCCCGTATTTCTATATCCGTGAGCAGGTCTGTATTGTTGGTAATCAGTAGGTCAAGTACCGCATTGTTTCTTGTCGGTACATTCACCATCTGACCCATGAAATTGTCCTGCAAGATATTTAGGAACTGCCTAGCCTTGGCCGAATGCGCGGTTCCATCTGCCCAGTCTATATCTGGATAATTAAAGTCCCCCATTATAATGACATTTCCCATCCTTGCTGCCAATCCTATCTGTAACATGAGGTCCGCCTCCCCCTCCTCCCTCAGGTTGGGGGGCCTATAGCATACGCCCAATATTACCTTCCCCACTGTGCCTTCCCTTTGAAGCTCTACCCATAGGGATTCTGCCTCGTCCTTAGCTCCATTATTAATATCATCCCTCATATTTACCTGCGCACTGTTCTTAATATACAGACATACCCCTCCTCCTTTTTTACCCTCTCTATCTCAGCGATAAAGGGAATATCCCTGAATTACTCAATTTAGATTTTTTTGGACATTTGTTGCAAGTTATTTTTTGGATTCTCTTTATACACTGCCATGAGAGTTATATCATCATATAAACTTATTGAAGGTGTTACACTTTGTATAAGAACAGCGCACCACTTCACTGTATTTTAGTTCATAAACGTGAACTGCTTTTTCTGACAAAATGTGTTTAATCACCCTTGTGATTTGTGTACCTGTACCCCATTGTATAACTAGTGAAGTGACCTTACTTTTCTTTTCTAAAGATGATACCAGGGCTGCTGATAGAAATCATGGGAGGCTCATACAGCCTACCTGACAGGGCCCCCTCCTCTGAAAATAACAAAGTATATTTTTGCTCAAACGCAAGGGGCATAATACTATGCTTTGCAGCCATGGAAGAAATGATACCCCCAACAAGTCGAACAAGACCCATTCAAGTGATTAGTAGCACGGAGGCAATATCTGCACCCCCACAATGAGCGATCAGTACTGTGTTCATTCAGGATGGTAAGCCCCCCTGCTCACCACCCTGAAATAACCCCCTGTGTAAAACCAGCAGCACTGCGGGGAAAGAGGCACACAGGGGTCCCAGACAGCAGGAAACGCAGATGCTAAAACCGATCACCCTAAAGCGCAGCTGGAGGGAGAAAAGAAAGGTAGAAGCCAGAAGCACTGAACAAGAGTCACAAATGTTAGCAATAAGGCAGTACTGCTGACCCTCCTGTAAAGCAGTTGCCAGGGCTCCCTTTTTGAACTGATAAGGCCTCGGCCCAGTACAGGAGGACTGGCTGTACTGCCTTATCAGCGGCCCTGTGCAATCCCTCTTTCCGTACACTACTCCTACTGTGCATTCCCCTATTCCACATCGTCTCATTCTGTACACTGCCGGGAGCCGGGAGAGGAGACACAGGCATGGCCGTATAGCAGGAGGTGATCGGCGACCACAATCTGCGATAGCCCTGTCCGGACCGCAGTTGCCGCTTACCTCCTGCTGTGCAGCTTGGTCACTGGTACTAGTCTGCCCCGGGGGTTGGGGACCCCTGCTCTAAAGGCTCCTACAGTAAATATAATAACTAGCCAGCGCTGAATGCAGACCTAGGGACAACAACCCAGTGACCATCCTTTTAGGATGATTTTCAGTTAATTAACTAAGCATCCAATGGTCTTACCAAAATATTTGTTCCAGAATTCTTGCTGTTAAGGAAAAATTAAACACATGTAATGTTAATAAAAGAAATCAAAAATTTTTAGTAAAGCCAATTAAATAGCTAAAAAAACATTTGAAAAAAGTCACGTTCATTCATTAATGAAATGTGGAGCAATGAAATCAAAGGAAGAAAGAAGGAAATCATAATACCAATTCAAATATACAAATGCAAAAAAAAAATAAAAAATAGGTAAACAGAAAAAATTAATTGACAATTTAAACTGAGAGCAATAATGCATTATCCGTAATTTTACATTCTGTGAAAAACAGATATCAAAATGATTAGTAGATTGAGAGATAAAGATGGAGTTATCAGTTTTTCCTGTAAAAGTTTACTGTGGGCTGTTCCCTTGACCATCCAAGTCTTTCTATTGGCTAATGGTAAAGGAGAAGAGAATCTAAAGGGGTAGGTTACAAGACCTTTAAAGCGATATTAAACCAAAAACCAAAAATGTATATATTGCAGCTTACCAGTCATTAAATGTGGTGGCTGTATTCGTTTTCTTTTTTTTTTTTAGTTTTTTTCCCTCTGTTATCACTTTGTAATCTGGGCGGTAACACACCTCCTGTATTAGAGTGCCCCCACTCTGAATCAAGGAGCATAGGTGAACCTTTGGACAAAAGCATTGTCAGTCTGGGAGGAGGGGAGTGTTAGAAGTACTAGCAGATTTAGAAACACTAACAAATTGAAGCCAAACTGCAGCTCACACTGCAGTTTCACAAGCAGTAACAGCAACAGTTTTTTTCTTTTATGATAAAGGTTTTACATAAATAAATAAAAACTGATAATTGCAAACACCCCTGTCAGTGGTTAATGGTTTGTCTCAACAATCTACTTGCTACATTTGCAGGACAGCTTGTTCTGTTGAAAAACAGCAGACTTACTGGCTGGATCAACAAATGAAAATAACGGAAAGACTAAAAAAGAAAACAAATGCAACCACCACATCTAAGAAATGGTAAACTGTATGTAGCACCCTCCTAGTCAGGTGCTAGGTAAGAGAGTGTAATTTGTCTCTCTCTGCTTACTATAAGAGCAGTAGGCAAAATATTTATGCACTCTGCTTATCAGAGAGCAGGGTTGGTAGTTAGGTCTTCTCAGTGTGCCCAGTGTGTGATTCACCTGGTTTCAGGAAGTGTTCCCAGCTGATCCAATGGGGAGGCACGTTGGATGCTGGAGGAAACCTGACCAATGACATACAGGCTTTTGGTACTGTCCCGGGGGTTGGCACAGACAGTGGTGCATTATGGGACAGGCTATAAAAAGCCATGGGCACATGAGGTAGAGGTCTTTGGCGGAAGCAGAGTCCCAGAAGGAGGGTGGCGGCTGCCTCCTCTTCTGCAACAGTTGATGGTGGTCGCAGACAGTCGGCCTGGTGTACCAGTGGTGTGAGGCTGAACCCAGAGGTCCAGGAAAGCTGACTGAGGAGTTAAGGCACTGTGAGACTCTGGAAAAACAGTATCGTGAGTACAGAGGATCTTGCCCAGGGGTCTGCCCAAGAGGGGGACCACTCCGGCTAGTGCTGTCAGTGGATGGGTGTCAGCTAGCCCAGAGAGAAAGGGGGTACTAGGGGACTACCCTGAAGAGAAATACTATAGGAAAACATATCTCATCTTCGTTCAAGTGGCAGGATGAAATAGCGGCTATGCCACATTCTCAAGCTAGCTTTGTGAATAGTTAACAGTTGGAGTATCCCACTCATCCCTTCTCCCATCCCATATGAAATAAAACCACAAAACCAACAACCCCTGGACTGGTCTTTGACTGAGCCAGGAACTTAAAGTGTTAAGTTTCTGCAAACAGTTGCTACGGGTAACCCAGGGGAATCCCTAAAGTGTGATATCCAGCAGCCCTCAAGGGGGCAGTGCTACATGTAAATGTACATTTTTGTTTTTGGGTTTAATACTGTTTTAAAGCCCACCACACATGTTACAATCTCTCTGTATAATTTTCTTTAAATCTACCAACAGCTACCGTATATAGTGCAAGCGACTACTTGACTGGATACAGATTGAATTCACTGCTTTAGAAAAAATGATGCATATCAGATAAGGTTTTTGTCCAATCTGGTGTAATAGCAGTGCACTTGTGCATTAACACAATGCTTTGGAAACAGGCAGGTGTGAATTCAGCTGTAGGATATTCTGATCAAGTCTGCCTGTCTCCTGGAATCTCCTCCATGCTCTTGAGACTGTGCCTGGAGACACAGCAAACCTTCTGGCAATGGCATATACTGATGTGCCATCCTGGAGGAGTTGGACTGCCTGTGCAACCTCTATAGGGTCCAGGTATCGCCTCGTGCTACCACTAGTAACACTGACTCTAGCCAAATACAAAACTAGTGAAAAACAGTCAGAAAAGATGAGTAGGGGAAAAAAATATCAGCCAATACAGCTGAAACTAATTAACAGCCCCCTCTCCTACTTAACTGACCAGATCAATATCCCAGGAGTTTAACCGGCCTGATGCTATACTCAGATTAAAAAGTGTTCCTTGATTTTTTTGAGCAGTGTATTTATTTAGCCAGCTACATTTCTTTACCTCTTGGCCAAAACAGATTAAAGCAGAATGCAAACCTAGGTCAGGGATCAGCATTGATTCCTAAATGCCACCCTATTTGCATTGTCTGCACTGCCATGGTCTGCAGGAGCATGAATGATGTAGCTGGGCACCCTGGACATCCACCAGGCCATAGGCTCCTGCCTAAGTTTCCCTGTGAATGATCAGGTTCTGCCTCTTTGCATGCTTAAAGAACTGGAAATAAACAAGGAAGTCTGCAGAAGTTATCAGGCTGTAAGAAGAGTCTTTTCTCCATGAAAAGTAACTGTTACACCAGGTTATGTAAACTGAATCTTTAACAGAAGATAATTGGATTCTTAGGACAAAAAAATCCACTGGATTTTCTGGAGATGCAACATCAGTATTTTAAAATGCTCTGCTTAAAGTGTTAAATTTACTGTATACTTCTCTAGAATTTTTGAGGAAGGGCTTTAACAAAATAGGGGACATGCAAGCATTTCTTACAGTTTTCGCATCATCCTCAAAAATCTCTCGAGCTTCCTCGTAGCTGCAGGTTTCCTCACGACACTCTCTTTCCATATTTCCCTTTTTAAATTCTTCAAAAGCTGAATTTGCTCGCTTGAACCTCCCCAAGATGCTGTTTGCCTTGTCATGATTCACAAAAACTGCAAGTCAAGAATGTCTGTTACTTTGAGAGTCAAATACATAACAGAGCTTTACTACAACAAATTCAAGCATACTTTTGTCCAGGGCTTCTTTTTTTTCCTCAAAGAATAGGTGCAGGTACTCCCCCTTTCCAAGTCACTCCCCCCCCCACCTCTGATTACGGTCTCTTGGTAGTATCTTTTTGTAATGGACAAGAAAGTAGTGAATTAGATCCCCTGCAGCCAGCAACAGTAGATCCCTCCCCTTAGCAATAGATCCCCCAGAAACAATAGACCCCAGGCAGCAACATTACAGTAGATCTCCCAGCAACAATAGACCCCTTGCTCAGCAGCAGATCTCTACCAGCAACAACTGACCCCCTAGCAATATAAGATCCTTCTCCACCATCAACAATAGACGTCCCCAGCAATAATAGACCCCCCTGCAACATTAGAACCCCAGTGACAATAGATTCCCCAGCAGCCAGCATCAGTAGACCCTCCAGCACACTTCAGCACCCATTCAGTACTGGAGGTGCCGGACTTGCGTTCCTCCACGTTCCCCCACAAAAAAAATCTCTGCTTTTGTCAGACATTGAACTTTCCTGTAAGCTCTGTGGCGAGGAGTGTTTACAAAAACTGCATACTGTCCTACTGTCCTAGAGTTGAAGTGAGGTGGTGCCACTGGATAAAACTTCATCTTAATAGAACACATCCCCTACTAAAGAAATATGCAGAATACAATTCTTGAATTCTCAGAAAATACTAATTATTTGGCTGTCATACTGATCCAGGGGTTTCAATACTTCCTAATAGAGATGAGCTTGGTGTAACGCTCCTGCGTTTTTATATGGTGTGGATTTTCAGCTGCAGAAATAGTTCCACGTCAGTAGTCATGTAAGAGATATGCTGAGATACCATTCCCAACCTCAATGACTCATCATGTGTGGAAGGTCTTATTTCAGCCAGTAAATACACACAATTAGCAAGCTGGTTCTTAGAGTGACTTTATGCATGTGGTAACACAATGATGAAGGTTGAGGGATAGGTTGAGTGGAGGTGGTAGGTGATAGACACTTGAAGGTGAGACAGTAGCAGATGGATGCAGGAAGGTTTAGCAATGTTGTATGATAGCAGATGATAGAATAGCAGGTGGACATACAAAAGAGATCAACCCAGTGCAGAAAAGTAGCAGTAGTCTCAAGAGCTAGCAATCTAGTTTATGCAGATGTGATAAACAGTCTCTACTATGCAGAGCTAGATAGTGTAAGCTTAGTATAAGTTTATAGAGAATTCCCCTGCGGGGTACTTAGCACTATTAGCGATACAGCCGAAGGGTGGTTCAGGAGAGGCGGATGATCCAGTAGCGGGATACAGGGATCAGCGCAGCGAGGTTCCGTCAGCGAAGTAAGCTTGCAAGCATGGAAGCTTCAAGCAAGGTTAGCATCCAGATAAGGGTGTCTGAACGAACACATGTGAGTGAGAACAGACGCCTTAAATAGCCATCTAGTCCGGCGCTGAGTGATGACAGCTCCAGTCTTAAAGGTGTATGCGCACCTTTCCAAAAGTAAATGGTAGGGGGCATACACTTGTGGAAAGTGTAATTTAGGGTACCAAAGGTACCGGAACATTACACTTGAGAACTCTCATTGGTTCCCACCAAGCTCTGTACATGCTTCAAACTGGAAAAAGATCAGGTATTCTAACTTCACTCTTATTTTCTAAGGGCCTGTATTGTTTTTGGGTTTGTGCCAATGGCATCAATCTTCGTCAGTTTAAGATGCTTTTGAGATCTTTCAGATCTCAAAAGCCATCTTAAAGCATCTCAGTATGACCTTACTGGCCTTTTTCTGAAGATGCTACTTTCTGAGCCTCTGACCTGGAACAACCATCCATACCGCTACTTTCTGAGCCTCTGACCTGGAACAACCATGCCGATTAAGCACTATGTTTCTGGTCTTTTCCATAGGAATGCAAAACCTTCCAAGTCAAAGGCTCAGAAAGTAGCATTTTCAGAAAAAGGCCAGTAAAGACATACTCTGCATCTCTCTTAGTGCAGCTTTCCTTAAAGACTACAAGGCAAATTATATATATATATATATATGAAACGGTGGAAAATAGGATATGGTTTGAATCTGTCTGTGTTTTCAGACATTTTATCAATTGAAAGTTGTACTTTAACATAGTAAAGATACTTTGGATGGAAGTTAAATTCTGTTTAAAAAATATCTACCTATAGGCGTGGTGAACTTAAAACTTCTGTTGTCTTTTTTCCATATTGGTGATCTCTAAAAGAAAACTAGTGAGGAAAAATATGGTAGCTGTCATTGCTGACTTGTTTTCAAGGGTGCAAAGTCTACAGTTGTCATTCTGACCCTGACTTCACTGTGTAATGAGTCACTGACCTGGAACAAGCATGCAGGACTTGACTTCAGCTTTTTTTTCCGATTTTGCTGTGTTTATTCTTTTTCCAGGCCCACTGGGTTAGTGAAGACAGAATCAGGATGACAGCTCTGGAGCCTGCACTTTTAAAATGGCACATCCCATATTTTAATCCCCACAGGCTAATATTAACTGACATGTATGTAATGACATCATAATTCATACCAGTTTACATATTCTTCCATTCACACTGGTCCAAACAACTGGTCCAATTCAACTTACAGTGCCTTGAGATTTTCCACATTTCGTTATATTACAAATAAAAATGTAAATGTATTTTTTGGGATTTTATGAGGGGGAAACAACAAACATGTGGAAGAAGGTGCTCTGGTCAGATGAGACCAAAACTGAACTTTTTGGTCTAAAAGCAAAATGCTATGTGTGGTGAAAAATGAACACTGCACATCACCCTGAACACACCATCCCCACTGTGAAACATGGTGGTGGCAGCATCATGTTGTGGGGATGCTTTTCTTCAGCAGGGACAGGGAAGCTGGTCAGAGTTGATAGGAAGATGGATGGAGCCAAATACAGGGCAATCTTAGTAAACCTGTAAAAGACTTGAGACTGAGGTGGAGGATCACCTTCCAGCAGGACAGCTACCCTAAACATACAGCTAGAGCTACAATAGAATGGCTTAGATCAAAGCATATTCATGTGTTAGAATGGCCCAGTCAAAGTCCAGACATAAATTCAATTGAGAATCTGTGGCAAGACTTGAAAATTGCTGTTCACAGATGCTCTCCATCCAATCGGACAGAGCTTGAGCTCTTTTGCAAATAAGCTATAATTGCAGAGAAAGGTGGTTCTACAAAGTATTGACTTAGGGGGGCTGAATACAAACGCATGCCACACTTTCAGATATTTATTTGTAAAAAAAAATGAAAACCATTTATCATTTTCCTTTCACTTCACAATTACTGTATGTGCCACTTTGTGTTGGTTTATCACATAAAATCCCAACAAAATACATTTATGTTTTTGGTTTTAACATGCCAAAATGTGAAACATTTCAAGGGGTATGGATAATTTTTCAAGGCTCTGTCCCTAATTTCTTACAAGTAGGAGGAGTTCATGGATCAGTGATAAAAGCAAATATTCTTTAGACGATGAGATTATCATTTTTCCTACCTAATACATTTTCTATTAGAAAATATATTCATGTACATACTGTATCTCTTTATATTTATAAAAGATACACTTAAGTGAAGTAATATATTTAATTTAAAGTAGTATTAACCCCTCAGCATTTTATAGTTTAAGAATAAACATTCCCCAGTAAACTATTTGTTAGGATTGCAGTTTACAACTTTCAGTGCTGCTTCCCTGAACTTCCAGTCTTCACAGGAAAGAGTTGACAGTGGACAGTGCAGTCTCCAGCCGGTCTGTGAGCTTGGAGAAATGAGGGGGGAGGAGTAGGGGGAGCGGAGGAGTGCCCTATGGCTATGTGTTCCTATTGATGTACAAAAGGTAGGTTGACACAACTCTAGTCCCTGCATGAAAGGATGGTTCCATAGAATGCTGCAAGAGAAAGAAACCACCCTGAAACAGGAAACCTGGGGTAGTGGTCATGGTGCCGGTTTAAAGTGGCACATAGGCAAGGATTAGAGTATAAAGAGGATGCCTACTCATAAATGATTACATCAGCTACTGAAAGATTTAAAAACTGAGGGTTTAATATTACTTTAATATTAGGCTTAGTTTGTATCCTAAAGCTAGTTTAGCAAATGTATTGACACAAAGCTAATCTGAATGGAAGGATTTTCATTCTCATATCTGATTATCAACCGTTTTATTAGGCACTGCACATGGCACATAGCACATAGCAAAATGTAAATATCTGTAAGGTTTTTGTATGTATTTAAATATGTACTGTATGTCTTTATAATACTTTAATATAGTTTTCATGGTAAGTATAGATTTCAATAACATACGTATGGCCAAATGCATTAAAGACATGCTATCCTATAGTTTTCTCTATGTCAAGCATTAAACCGACGCATTGTAGAAAAAGAATGGGATTATTGCTTAAAATTAGATACTTTTCTATTCTATTCAAACATTAAAAATATGCAACAGTACTATAAAATGACTGAGATTTCACTTCTGACTTACATTCTCTGCATTTTATTGTAGAATTAGAAAACTTTAGGTTTGTGACCAGACCGTCAGACAATTTTTTATTCATCTGACATTCAAGAAATATGCAATGGTCGGAGCTCCAGTCCCATCTCTGTTTAATCAGGAGCAATGACTTTCCAGTCCATTTTCAGATATCCTAATGTCTTTGCTGCAATTGTATTATATCCATATATATCAGATTTTCATTCATGGTAAATAATTTAGATCGTATGAAAATGTATGCATACCATTACTTCTTTTATGGGTAATGTATACCATCCGAAGACTTTTATGGGCAATTAATATCTTCAGAAGACTTTCCATACAATACAATAAGTGATACTAAAGTGTCACCCAAGGCACCCAACACATTTAAAAAAGAGATATTCTTACCATTTTGTGGCTGTTCCAGGAGAACGACAGGTAGAAATGTAAGGATGATCAGGTATGTCTGTCCAGCCATGCTGTGATCTTTTTTAATGAAATCTTTCTATTCCCTTTGTGTAGCTGATGTGACAATGAGAGTCACGAGTTCAAGCTGCAGCTTGCTAAGGGAAATTAGGAAATTCCTGCCCTGAGAACAAAATACTGAAAAGAAAGCAGGCAGTCCTCTTTGTTAAAGTCACATATCATTAGAAGCCATTAACAGCCTAAATGTTTTGTTTAGAAGATACCCATGGCAATGGAAAGGAAGGGACTACATAGAGATGGCGATTTCTGAACAAAATGTTTGTTTGTCTTATGCAACTTGTCCCTCTACATTCAGATACCTTGTATTTGCTCAGTCGACATATTCAAAGGGCAAAGAACAGACGGAGCACTGACATATCAAATGGCTCATAACCAGATTATATTCAAAGTCATGCATAGGGATCAGTCCTAACTTGGGTGGAAAATCTTTGTTAAGTGAACAATTAATGCAGTGATGATATATAAACAATTATTCATTGTATTCACCACCTTTATTTATCTTATATAACACACACCAAATCAATGATTGGTAAATGAATGGTGCATAAAAAACATTAGCACTACATGGATAAGAAATTAAAACGTTGTGGTGCTTTGAAGGAATACTCCATTTAAAAGTGATATGTTAACTATAGGTAGAGCCTGGTGGGCTCAGTCAACTCCTGGCCTCTTGGATACTCTGACAGTGAGATTTCAGTGTCATTATTCCTGACTACTGTCCTCCAGGGTGTTGTGGGGATTTCCTAACCCTTTGTGTGTTTCAGCTCTTCATGTTGCATTCTCTGTAATAGAAAATAAACAAAACTCCAACAGGAAAAGCAGGAAGCCTTAGCAATGGTCACAGCAGAAGTGCAGACACTTCATTTGTGTCTGCGCACAGCAGCCGGGTGTATTGCGCTTCAGTGTGGTGACATGTGAGGTCAGATTTGTTGCATTTTTCTGTACTGCACTGCCCCACACATTATCCTAGCGGTGTGGTGTGCTTTAGGCACATACAGTATGAAACAATTGTTTATCCAGTGCAGAAAGACGCAGGTCACCACACATGTGTAAACGAAGGGTTAAGAAACTTTTAGGTGGTTTAACTATTACACACATACAGTATATACCATCTATGGAGCACAGCACAGCCCCTGAGAAATCTAAGAAACTGTTGATTGGTTTAACTGTTCTACTGTATAGCTAGCCATAACCGAAATACTAAAATATAGCTCTTTGGGGGATTTACCTTTCAAGTACTGGGACTGCACAAAGCTACTGACATATACTGAATAAAAGGCTACTGATATTTCAGGTGTACATACGTATACACCTAAAAATAGTACTGCAATTTTCTAGATTATTTTATTTGGCATTTTTCTTGACAGCCTGAATCGAATAAGAAGCTTCCAGATACAAATAACTCTGACATGAACATAGTTCTATATCCCTCATGCACACAGGACATTTTTGCCTTTGCTCCAGAGGAGGTAAATGCAGCTTAAAAAAGCCACATTTTGCATACTCTTTCATGTACGTTTATGCATGTTTGCACATTTGACGCGTTAATGCATTCTATTGACCGGAATATTATTCTCTGAAAATAAGACCTACCCTGAAAATAAGACCTACTGTGATTTTCGAGGAGGGCTGTAATATAAGCCCTACCCTGAAAATAAGCCCTAGTTTAAAGTGTTTGTAAAATCCTGAAATCCACTCTATTACTGTTTTATATAATGTCCAATGTGTGTGTTTCTGTATTATAATTGTGTCAAATATCTTCGATACAGTGCCGATCAGCTGATCTCCTGCTGCTCTCCTCCTCTTCTCATAGCTGTCAGCGGGGGATCTCAGCCCCTCCCCTCTGCAGTGCTCAGAGCGTAGAAGAGAGCTCCGTCTGGTCACGGAAGCGCCGTGCGGCACTGTAATGAAGGTATTTGGCACAAATATAATACAGGAACACACACATTGGACATGATATAATACTAAAAGAAGAGAGCCCAGGGGGTCACAGAAGCACCGAGCGGTGCTGTAACAAAGGTATTTGACACAATTATAATAAAGGAACACACACATTGGACATGATATACTAATAATAGAGTGGATTATAGGATTTTACAAACACTTTTACTCGGTTCACACAGGGAATTTCTGACAGGCAGGGAGGGAGAGGGGGACCTACCCCGAAAATAAACCCTACTGTGTCTATTGGTGCCAAAACTAATGTTGGGAAAAGGGGGAAATAGGTTTCAAGGCCCCCCTTTTCCTCATGGGATCACCGCAGCCTGAGGGTTTCAAGGCTCCCCCTAGCAGGTGAGGGCGTGGTCTCATGGGGGGCTTATACCTGATAGGTAGGGGGCTTCGGAAGCTGCTATAAGCTTCTGGAAGCCCCTTTGGGGTCTATAAATAATAGGTGCTGACTGGAATTGGAGCCAGACTTCGCGGGATGACACAAGCTGCAGAGCTCAGGCAAGAGAGCTATACTGTATAGCGGATGGCAATTCACCTCAAGAAATGAAGACTCTGCTCAGACAACTTATTGAGAGGGCTGAGGCAGAAGGTGGAGAAGCCTGGATTCGACAGTGCCTGAGCTTACCTGCGCAGCAAGAAGTGTTATGTGAAGAAGCCGGTGGAAGCGGTATGGCACCTCAAGCGGCTGAAGACAGCATTAAAAATGCAGACAGCGGAGCGGAGTCTGTGAGGGAAGAGGACATGACATGGAGGAAGGTACAGCAAAGCGGAGATAAAGGCGGTGTTGGAAGAGGCAGGAAGATGGAGCGTAAAGGAAGAGGGATGAGGAAGCCGTATAGCCCAAAATCAGTGCCCAATAGGGCTGAAGAAAGAAGAGCGGCGGCAGAAGACAAGTAGAAGAGAGGCAGTGAGAGAAGAAGCAGGGCAGAGCAGAAGCCATGCACGTTCCGCTGGGAGGCGGGGACAAGGGTCAATTCACCTGAGCTTCAAAGAAGAAGTGAAGAACAGAGTTATGAATGGCAGGACGCTGTAGGTGCTAACACAGGTCCTGACAGGAAAAGAGCAGCTTCAATTAATGACACAGAGGTTTTGGAAGAGCAAGACAGGTTAAGTACTGGTGAGTGTGGGCAGCTAAATATTTTGTCTTCCCTGTCAGCAACTTTGTTGCAGCTTGTAAATAACTTATCTACAGCCCCCACAGCTAGGAGGAGTGCTGATTTTGCGCCAGTATGGTTAGGTGAAAGTGGGGCAACAAATACAAGGATAGAAAAGCTGCCAATTGAAGTAGCAACAAGTTCGGCTATAAAAAACGATATGGCTGTTAGAGACTCCTCATCTGCAGCATGCAGGGAAATTATGCCTTGTATACTGTCTCCGCTTGGTTTTCATGTAGCATTGAGTACAAAAGAAAAGATATGGCGGAGAGAGTATATTGAATTGTTTTCATTACTTCCTAATCAAAAAGAATATTATTTTAAATCTGAAAAGGAGAAAAGCGAAGAGGATAAAAAGAAAACAATTCCAAGATCATTTAACAATTGGCTGCAAGCCTTTGTTACATTTTCCAGTATTTTATGTGAGAAGTTTCCTGAACTTAGTCCAGGTCTATTCCAACACATAGACATAATATTGGAAGCTTACCGAAACTTTGGTGGGCTTGGATGGTTTTTCTATGATGAGGCATATAGGCAAAAAATGGCGGTTCACTCTAATATGGGTTGGGGTAATAAGGATTTGGGTCTCTGGTTGAACCTATTTGTCCCACAAAGACCTGCTCTACCTCGATCGAACAGTGTAGCAGTGAGTAGCCAGGCTAGTGGATATAAAAAAGGTGTGTGTTTCGCATTTAATGACACACAATGCAAATGGCCGAATTCATGTAAATTTCGTCATGAATGTGCTTTTTGCACTGGTCCTCACCCTATAAGCAAATGCTTTAAAATATTGGCTCAGCAATCAAGTAAGGATAAATTTCAAAAAAGCCAGAACGCCGGTGAAAGTGGAAAGCATGGAGCCATGGCCGTGCCAATATCCAGACCAGTTGACAGCACAGCTAATTAGACAAGGTTTTGCATTTGGTTTTAGTCTACCAATTTTTGATGGATTTGGTTGTAGTTGGGTAGAAAATTAAAAATCGGTGAAGGAGCTATCTGATATTGTTAGGTGTAAATTAATAAAAGAATTACAGGAAGATAGAATAGCGGGTCCATTTATTTTTCTTCCATTTTCAAATTTTCGTTTGTCTCCGCTGGGGATCGTCCCTAAGAAGGAACAAGGAAAATGTAGACTAATCCATCATCTATCTTACCCACGCAAATTTTCTCTGAACGATCAATTCAGGGATGATTTGTGCTTGGTTACATATGCTTCTTTTGAAGAAGCTATTGTCAAACTACAGAATGTAGGTCAGGCAGCGTTGATGGCAAAGGCCGATATAAAATCAGCATTTAGACTGTTACCCATAAACCCCGAAAGCTTCAATTCATTGGGTTTCCAATTCGAAGGTATGTACTTTTTTGACAAATGTTTACCAATGGGATGCTCAATTTCTTGCGCATATTTTGAGAATTTTTCGTCATTTGTGGAGTGGGTGGTAGCAAAAGAAGCAAGGTCTAGTAACTTAGTACACTATCTAGACTATTTCTTTTTCATAGGAAAACCTAACTCTCAGGATTGTGCCAGGTTATTATTAAAGTTTTTTGAAGTGTGCGAGAAATTTGGCATCCCATTGGCACATGATAAAACTGTATTCCCTACTACATGTATTGATTTTTTGGGAATAACAATAGATTCTGTAAGTATGGAATATAGA
Source organism: Pelophylax lessonae (assembly GCF_965119305.1). Lineage (NCBI taxonomy): Eukaryota > Metazoa > Chordata > Amphibia > Anura > Ranidae > Pelophylax > Pelophylax lessonae. The sequence goes on from NC_138769.1 coordinate 466,484,438, forward strand.
TTACCTCTAGAAAAAATTGAAAATATCTGTAGTACAATTCTGAAGGTAATGCGTCTTAAGAAGGTTTCTGTAAAAATGATGCAACAGTTATTGGGTTTGTTGGCATTTGCGACGAGGGTGCTTCCGATGGGGCGTATTTTCTCCCGCAGGATGTACCTAGCAATCGCAAGCTTAGCAAACCCTTATGCACACATCAGAGTTACAGCAGAAATAAAGGAAGACCTGTTAGTATGGTATAAATTTCTGGTAGAATTTAACGGTAGAGCAGCCTGGCAGGAAGAATTTATTGTCGACCAAGACTTTAAATTATATTCTGACGCTGCTGGATCTGTTGGTTTTGGGACAATATGGAGAACCCATTGGTGTGCTGCCAGATGGCCAGTAGCTTGGATTAAGAATGGTTTAGTAAAGAATATAGTGTTACTTGAATTATTTCCAATAATTGTAGCTATAGAAATATGGGGAACTTATTTTAAGAATAAGAGGATACTATGCTCTACGGACAACAAAGGAGTGTTGTATGCTCTAAACTGCCTATCATCTAGATCTAAGCCTGTGATTCGTTTGCTGAGGTATTTAGTGTATAAATGCTTGTGCCTTAATATATGGGTGAAAGCTCAGTATGTAAGAGGAAAAAGTAATGTAGTAGCTGATGCTTTATCTAGATTTCAAATGAACCGTTTCTTCCAGTCTTTTCTAGAAGCAGACGCGAAAGGATCTTCTTGCCCCCCGCAACTATGGGAAATAGTGTGATCGTGGATAACATTATAAAATCCTTGGCTCCTTCAACTTGGTCGGGTTACAGGGCGGTGTGGTTATTATGGTTGGCCTTTTTGAATTCTCACAACATGGGAATTTTTGAAGTATCTGAAAGTCTAGCTTTGTTGTTTTTGAATAATTTGATGGAAAAAGGATACTCTTGGTCACATATTAGTAAGGTGTTATCAGGGGTATCCTTTTTTCTGCAGTTGCATTCGTTCCCATCTTTATTAAAATTCTTCTCCATAAGACAAGCTATGAAAGGTTATAAAAGGGCTAATTTGGTTCAGGACAAAAGATGTCCTATTACGCTTCAGATTTTGTGTGAGTTATGTGAAAGTTTAGATAAGGTTTGCTATTCACAGTTTGAGGCTAATATGTTCAGGGCAGCTTTCTCAATTTGTTTCTTTGCTGCTCTGAGAATATCGGAATTAGTTCCTAAAAATGGTAAGAGTGGGGACGGTTTGAAATGGGACGATATTTTGGCTACTACAAAGAATATTAAATTATTCTTGCAGCGGTCAAAAACTGACCAAATGGGAAAAGGCTGTTGGATCACGTTGGCTCGGTGTGAAAAAAGGTTAGTGTGCCCAGTGAGTTTGTTAAATACTTATTTAGGGTTTAGACCAAGAAAGGAGGGTTTCCTATTTATTCACCAGGATGGTTCGCCTTTGACAAGATTCCAATTCCAAGCAGTTTTGAAGAAAGTGGTAAGATATTGTAAGTTGAATGATTTAGTCATATCCTCGCATTCATTCCATATAGGAGCAGCCACTGAGGCTGCAAGGTTAGGTTTAAATTCTGATAAAATTAAGCAAATTGGTAGATGGAAATCGAACGTTTTTAAATTATGCGTGAGACCTAACAATATTTTTTGACTTACCTAGGTATCCATCGGATAGTGTGGATAGTCGGCCATTCATATATATTTTGGGCACACAGAAGAGCTGCTGCTAGAAGCTATACGGAATCCCTTGGTCTGGATAAAGAATTATATTCTGTTTGTTGGCATGGTATTAGGGGAATGGTGTGGGCGGATCTCCTGGCTGAGTTGGGAACTATGGCAGATATGTATTCCCACCCGGATGTACTATTGGTGCACCTGGGAGGGAATGATATAGGTCATAAGAGAACGTTGGATTTGGTGTTTCAAATGAAGCACTATGTCCGAACGATTAAAGCTTTATACCCTGGGTCAGTGATAATTTTCTCCGAGATTATACCCAGGTTACAATGGTCATGTTTAAGTCTTTGTCATTATGGGGAAAAGATTCGTAAAAGAATTAACAGGATAATGGAAAAGTTCATGTCTCTGGGTTATGGTTTTTCATTTCGCCATTCAGAATTGGAAGGTAGCATTAAAGGGTTATATAGAGGTGATGGAGTTCATTTGTCCGATATCGGACTTGATATATTCAACAACAATCTTCAGACATGCATTGAGAAGGCCGCGGTATGGGGGTAGACAGAGGTCGTGCAAGGTGCACATCCTCTGTCTGTTTGGGGACAGTGTAATAATATTGTGATATGGTTATTCAGCTCGAGCTCTAATAGCTGAGTTGAAAATTTGTATGGAAGTCAAAAGTTATAAGTCATATCGTTATGAGTATGAAGTTGAAGTTTTAATAAAGTGTATATTCAAACCAGTTAATAAAGGCCGTGGCCAAAATTTTGCCATTAAGAAGTTTAGTTGTGTGTTTATTTGCATGTCTGAAGATTGTTTAAGAATAAATGCTGCGTGTGATCCCATGTTGGGAAAAGGGGGAAATAGGTTTCAAGGCCCCCCTTTTCCTCATGGGATCACCGCAGCCTGAGGGTTTCAAGGCTCCCCCTAGCAGGTGAGGGCTTGGTCTCATGGGGGGCTTATACCTGATAGGTAGGGGGCTTCGGAGGCTGCTAGAAGCTTCTGGAAGCCCCTTTGGGGTCTATAAATAATAGGTGCTGACTGGAATTGGCGCCAGACTTCGCGGGATGACACAAGCGGCAGAGCTCACCCAACCCCCCCTCCCCTTGTCGCGGCCTTATTAATGTGGTGGGTCACCTTTTCATAAGAAAAGGGGGACAGTGTAATAATATTGTGATATGGTTATTCAGCTCGAGCTCTAATAGCTGAGTTGAAAATTTGTATGGAAGTCAAAAGTTATAAGTCATATCGTTATGAGTATGAAGTTGAAGTTTTAATAACCTGTATATTCAAACCAGTTAATAAAGGCCGTGGCCAAAATTTTGCCATTAAGAAGTCTAGTTGTGTGTTTATTTGCATGTCTGAAGATTGTTTAAGAATAAATGCAGCGTGTGATCCCATGTAAGACTCTGTCTTTTTTTCGGGGAAACATGGTATGTGTGCATGGACATATATGCAAACATAGAGGAGGGTTTAGATGCATAAAAAAAAAAAAACCCTTGTAAGTGGTGTTTTCGACATCCTGTGTGCATGAGGCTTCAAGTTTATGCATTTTCTTATGTTTTATGGTTTTAGTACGAGAGCTTTATGGGCATTTGATAGGCTGGTGTGCACCTTGAAATGTATCTGATTTTAAAAGTCAGGATGATGAATTACTGTTAATTTATCTTGCTCCGTTCTCTAAAATAGGGAATGATAATGCATTGTTTTTATATACTATGCTCGTAATATTTTTATGATGGGAATATATGTTTCTGTTCATTGTTCTCACGGAAGTGCATGGCTATAATGTCCAGGAAGAAGTGGTGTGTACAGGGAAATGAGATAAGCCTGAGCTGACATTTCCTGAGAGCCTATGTTATTCCATGAACTGTTACAGAACAGCAAGGCTACAGCCAGGCAGCAAGAAACAATTTTTGTTTCACCCGAGGACCTGCTAAACTTACAGTCCCTTGAAAAAGTATTCATATACTAGTGACTGACCGATATTGTTTTTTCGTTGCCGATACTGATATTTTGACCATTGCATATCGGTCGATATTTTTGAACATTTAAAATTTTGCAAAATAAACACAAATTTCGACAGAAATCTGTTACTGAACATGTAAAACTTTATTTATTAACAATTTTAATATTAAGGGCTCATTCTTCACACCTTAACTGCATGAGAACTGATAGGAAAACTTCAATTGCAGGTACAATTAGTTTCACGTCATTCTGATTGTGCACTAATGCATAATAAACTGCTGCAGTAGTGCACTCAATCACTGCAAACATTTTAAATCACTACTGCAGTGCAGTCAGTGCTAAACTGCTAGAAAAAAACTAGGCAAAACTAGACAGTGGATTGGATTGGAGTCAGTGGACTACCTCTGCAGTAGGGCACTCACTGAAACAACTGCAGTCAGTGCAAAAATGCTAGAAAAAAAGCCAGGCAACACAACAGCTACACAATGGATTGGACTGGAGTCAGTGGACTACTTCTGCAGTATGGCACTCACTGCAACTACTGCAGTCAGTGCAAGACTGCAGGAAAAAAGCTAGGCAACACAACAGCTACACAGTGGATTGGACTGGAGTCAGTGGACTACCTCTGCAGTATTGCACTCACTGTAACTACTGCAGTCAGTGCAAAACTGCTAGAAAAAAGCTAGGCAACAGCTACACAGTGGATTGGAGTCAGTGGACTACCTCTGCTTTAGGGCACTCACTGCAAGTACTGCAGTCAGTGCTAAACTGCTAGAAAAAAAACTAGGCAACAGCTAGACAGTCGATTGGATTGGAGTCAGTGGACTACCTCTGTAGTATTGCACTCACTGCAACTCCTGCAGTCAGTGCATAACTGCTAGAAAAAAGCTAGGCAACAGCTACACAGTGGATTGGAGTCAGTGGACTACCTCTGCAGTAGGGCACTCACTGCAACTACTGCAGTCAGTGCAAAACTGCTAGAAAAAAATCTAGGCAACACAACAGCTACACAGTGGATTGGACTGGAGTCAGTGGACTACCTCTGCAGTAGGGCACTCACTGCAACTACTGCAGTCAGTGCTAAACTGCCAGAAAAAAACAGGCAACAGCTAGACAGTGGATTGGACTGGAGTCAGTGGACTACTTCTGCAGTATGACACTCACTGCAACTACTGCAGTCAGTGCAAAACTGCAGGAAAAAAGCTAGGCAACACAACAGCTACACAGTGGATTGGACTGGAGTCAGTGGACTACCTCTGCAGTATTGCACTCACTGTAACTACTGCAGTCAGTGAAAAACTGCTAGAAAAATGCTAGGCAACAGCTACACAGTGGATTGGAGTCAGTGGACTACCTCTGCAGTAGGGCACTCACTGCAAGTACTGCAGTCAGTGCATAACTGCTAGAAAAAAACTAGGCAACAGCTAGACAGTGGATTGGATTGGAGTCAGTGGACTACTTCTGCAGTAGGGCACTCACTGCAACTACTGCAGTCAGTGCAAAACTGCTAGAAAAAAATCTAGGCAACACAACAGCTACACAGTGGATTGGACTGGAGTCAGTGGACTTCCTCTGCAGTATGGCACTCACTGCAACTCCTGCAGTCAGTGCTAAACTGCTAGAAAAAAACTAGGCAACAGCTAGACAGTGGATTGGATTGGAGTCAGTGGACTACCTCTGCAGTATGGCACTCACTGCAAATCCTGCAGTCAGTGCAAAACTGCTAGAAAAAAGCTAGGCAACAGCTAGACAGTGGATTGGACTGGAGTCAGTGGACTACTGCAACTACTGCAGTAGGGCATTCACTGCAACTACTGCAGTCAGTGCAAAACTGCTAGAAAAAAGCTAGGCAACAGCTACACAGTGGATTGGATTCAGTGGACTACCTCTGCAGTATGGCACTCACTGCAACTACTGCAGTCAGTGCTAAACTGCTAGAAAAAAGCTAGGCAACAGCTAGACAGTGGATTGAATTGGAGTCAGTGGACTACCTCTGAAGTAGGGCACTCACTGCAACTATTGCAGTTAGTGCAAAACTGCTAGAAAAAACCTAGGCAACAGCTACACAGTGGATTGGAGTCAGTGGACTACCTCTGCAGTATGGCACTCACTGCAACTACTGCAGTCAGTGTTAAACTGCTGGAAAAAAGCTAGGCAACAGCTAGACAGTGTATTGGATTGGAGTTAGTGGACTACCTCAGCAGTATGGCACTCACTGCAACCACTGCAGTCAGTGCAAAACTGCTAGAAAAAAAGCTAGACAACAGCAAGGCAGTGGATTGGAGTTGGACTGGAGTCAGTGGACTACTGCTGCAGTAATGCACTCAGTGCAATGATTTACTGCAGTCAGTGCAAAACTGCTAGAAAAAAAGCTAGGCAACAGCTACACAGTGGATTTGAGTGGACACAACTCTTTTCAATACTCGCAGTTAAGTATAACAATATTATACTACAGAAAGCAGAACATTTTAGCATGTCCATGGTCACCTGTTAAAGGGCTTCTGTTTTGTTCATATAATGCTGCCACTTCATGAACATGCTCAGGAGGAGAGGAGGACAGAGGAGCAGAGAAGCGTGCCTCATTTTCTTTCCACCACTGAAGAGGATCACTTCTTCTGTCAATTTCTGTTTTTTTCAAATAGAGATGAAGTTCATCATCCAGGCTCATTATTCAAGATTCAGAAGAAATTGAATCCTCTTCATGAGGCCCCAATAAAACACTGAAAATGTCCTGATCAATTCAATCACGATGAAGAAGATTCTCTTCTGTTCGTTGACGTATTTTTGGAAATTTTTCTGTTTTTGCAGCATACTGCTCTCTCATATTTTCTAAATAGTGATCTGGACTTGTCTTTTCGGCAGGAACCTCCTGCACCTCTTGTTGAATATCTTCTGTCAGCCATTATTTTGCCTTTGCCAATACATCATCAGAAGAGAAAGCATTGTTCTTGTATTGAGGATTCAAAAGACTTGCAAGCACAACATTTTTAATCTGTTCATGCTTCTCAAAACATATATCACTCAAAGCTCTTTGGCTTGACAGACCATCATTTGAAAGTTGGAGGGTGTTGTGTGCCATAACACTGAGGTATGACATATCATCAAGCCTCATTCCTTTCCACAGGTTTGCTCCACTGTCTCGAAGTAGCACAAGCACCACTCTGTCTTTGTTGATTCCCCAGTCTTCAGGCATGCCTAGAAACATTTCTCTACTGTACTCAGTGTGGGATCCTTGCATCACTTTTGTATCCAACACCAATTGCCTTTTTGTCCATCTGCTGTCAATGAAGTGGCATGTAAGAATCATTAGTGACTCACCTGACTCTGTTTGTCCTGACCAGCAGTAAGTCATTAATGTGTAAGATTCTGGTACCTCTGGTACCCTTATTTTCTATTTTCTTTTCAAATATGCGTCCCACCTTTCTAATTAGGTGGTACGCATACACCTTTAAGACGGATGACGTCATCGTCGAGCGCCGCAGAGCGGCTATTTCAACCGCCGGCGTTCTCTCTCACATTGTTCGTTCTAACCGCCTGGTTAGTTCGTTCTGACCGCTTGGTTAGTTCGTTCAAGCCGTCAGCAAAGCAGCCATACTTGATGTCACTCGCTCCTGTATCTCGCTACCTGAACTAGTTTCATTACTGATCCCGTATCTCGCTACCGGATCACTCTTGGCTTACTGCTTTCACTCTCAACCTGCCTGTGTGTCCACATGCTTACAAGCTTGTCTTGCTGCCGGAACCTCCAGCTACTTTCTTTTACTTGGAAAAGACCGGAACCTCGCTACCGATCCCTGTATCTCGCTACCGGATCACTCCCTTACTACTGGACCCTTCTACTACTAACTTACTAGTGATAAGTACCCCACAGGGGAATCCTCCATAACCTTACTTACACTATCTACCTCTGCACATAAGGACTGTTACTATCTATGCATACTAATTCTATCATCTGCACTGTTACATAGATTGCTAGCTCTTGAGTCTACTACCATCTATCCTTGCACTGGGTTAGTCTATCCTGTATTTGTCATCTTCTGTCCTTACCACCTGTTACCATACTCGATTACTAACCTATCTGCATTCTACCTAATACCATCTAATACTCTCCTGAACATTTCTATCAAGCGCTTACCATCTCTGTCACTGTTCACACCTGTCCCTTCAGCACATCATCTTCATACTATCATATACATCCTATCACTCCAGGAACATCTTATTGAGTGTGTATATCTGTATGCTGAAGCTGACAGGCCCACAGTGATGAGTCTGGAGAGTTGGATCTGGTTATTCAACACATCTCTACATGACTACTGAGTGGAGATTCTGCAGCTGCAAATCCAGCCTACTACAAAAACGCAGGAGCGTTACAGATTGAACGAACCTAAAAAATGGATTCAGCAGAATTACCCACTCAAGTGACACAATTAACACAACAAGTAAATGCATTAATGCTTGCTCTTACTGAAGTAAAAGAAGAAAATCAGACTCTGATACAGCAGGTAACCCGTCTTTCACGGCTCACTGCTGCTCAACCCCCTGAACCTAAAATAAACCCTCCTCTAGTGTTTACAGGTGATCGGAAAAAAATTTGTGAATTCAAAAACGCATGTCAATTGCTTTTTTTGTTAAAACCTCGTACATACCCTACTGATCAAATTAAAGTCTGTACCGTTATCTCATACTTAACAGGTGATCCACGGGCCTGGGCAGACTCTCTCTTTGAGAAAAATGATCAGCTTCTCAACTCCTATTCTTTATTCCTAGCGGAACTCGCTAGTTTATATGATGACCCCAACAGGCAGAGTACTGCTGATATTCAATTGAGGGCTTTAAAACAAGGAATGAGACCTGTAGAAGACTTTATAGCTGAGTTCAAAAGATGGACCCTTGATTCAGGGTGGAATGACACATCTCTGCGAACTCAATTCAGACTCGGGTTGTCAGAAGCTGTTAAAGACGAGCTCGCCCGAGCGGATTTACCTGGCACCTTGGATGCCTTAATGCAACTCAGTATCAACATCGACAGGCGACTGCGTGAAAGAAGGGCTGAAAAAATGGGAATGCCATTGTCTAGTCCTTCTCGGATTTCGGCCGTTGACCCTACTCCCATGGAGGTAGGAACCATGCGCCCACCTTTATCAACTACTGAACGAGCCAGAAGAAGATCCAGAAACCTCTGCATGTACTGCGCATCCCCGGATCATTTGATAAGCGTCTGTCCCCTTGTCCGCAAAAAAGAGGGTGAGTGTTCACATGTCTTGCTAGGAGGATTAACGACTTCCTTTTCTAACCCCTATCTTTTTTTTCATTTGACATTGCAGTGGGACCAGACTAGGATTACCACCAAGGCTACGATCGACACCTGATCTTGTGTAAACTATATTGATACATGTTTTGTTACCTTAAATAAAATACCTATTATTTCAAAACCTAAACCTGTTTCTGTTAGTTTCATTAACGGTATTCCACTATCTTCTGGTCCAATCACCAATCAGACACAAGCACTCCTTGTCACTACTAACAAGTCTCATATGGAGACCACCACTTTTGATATACTATCTTCACCCCATTTTTTTATTATTTTGGGACTCCCCTGGTTACACACACATCAACCAATCATAGATTGGAAAAGACGGACTTTGTCTTTCCCTTCTCACTATTGCGAGATTACGTGTAACCTCCCATCTTTTGGAAAGATCCTGTCTGTGGTGTCAGATGAGATTGCACCACTATCAGGACCTGTCCGAAGTATTCCTTGAAAAAAATGCTCAAGTGTTGCCTCCCCATAGGGATTATGATTGCACTATCGATCTACTCCCTAACAGCAAATTGCCTTTCGGTCATGTTTATCCTCTTTCACAGGATGAACTTTCTCATCTCAAGGAATACTTGGATGAGAATTTGACAAAAGGTTTCATCAGACCCTCTACTTCTTCCACAGCTGCAGGACTTTTCTTTGTCCGCAATAAGGATTCAAGTCTTAGGCCTATTATCGATTATAGGCAATTAAATACGATTACAATAAAGGATCGCTATCCTTTACCGCTCATCCCTGAACTCATTGAACAAGTGCGTGGGGCTACTTACTTCTCTAAATTAGACCTGAAAGGCTCATACAACCTAATCCGAATCCGTGACGGAGATGAGTGGAAAACAGCATTCAGAACCAGATACGGATTATTCGAATATCTTGTGATGCCATTCGGGTTGTGTAATGCTCCCGCAGCTTTCCAAAGGTTCATAAACGACATCTTTAGAGACTTACTTGATGTCCGTGTTGTAGTATAGCTGGACGATATACTTATCTATTCTCGATCTCTCTCTGAACATATAAAACATGTAAGACTTGTGTTATCCAGATTACTTGCACACAATCTATACGTGAAATTAAAAAAATGCCTATTTCATAAAGAAGAAATATTATTTCTAGGATACATCATATCCAAAACCGGAATTAAGATGGATATGAGCAAGATATCCTGTATTCTGGACTGGCCTATACCAACAACTCGTAAGGCATTACAGCGATTCCTTGGATTTTCAAACTTCTATAGGAAGTTCATCAAGAACTTTTCTGCCATTGTGAGACCTCTCACACAACTGACAAGTATAAAGAAACCATTCAAATGGTCAGAAGAAGCAAATCGAGCTTTCTGCTTGTTAAAATCAAGCTTTACTTCTGCTCCCATACTACGCCATCCAGACCCATCCCTCCAATATATTCTGGAGGTAGATGCGTCAAATATGGCAGTAGGAGCAGTTCTCTCCCAACGACCAACAAATACTTCACCACTCCACCCAGTTGCTTTCTTTTCAAAATCATTAAGCAGCCCAGAGGTGAATTACCCAGTGGGTGAAAAGGAGTTGCTTGCCATAAAACTGGCACTGGAGAATTGGCGACATCTACTTGAGGGTACCCGGTTACCAATACTCATATATACAGATCATAAAAACCTTCAATACCTCCAGACTAACAAAACTCTCTCCCACCGGCAGGTACGATGGTCATTATTCTTCCTAAGATTCAACTTCTTAGTGACCTACACGCCTGCAGACAAAAATAAAAAAGCGGATGCGCTATCACGATTAACCGAAGATAACTGCGCTGAAATCCCTTCTATTCCTATAATACCCTATGAACGTATTATTGGGGTTGTTCGTTCCCTGAAGGAAGAGATTTTGCACAGTATAGGATTGGATTCACCTCCACCACAACTAAGTACTGATGCAGAAGGCTTCCTCTACTACAACGACAAACTTTACATACCCCCTACTATGCGCACCAAGATCTTGGAGTTATCACATGATGTGCCCATGGCAGGACATATGGGTATGACGAAAACCCTTAATTTGCTTACTAGGCAGTTTTGGTGGCCTGATATGAAGACGTCTGTACAAAAATTTGTATCTTCATGTGACATCTGTGCAAGGTCCAAAATTGACACTACAAAACCATCTGGTCTACTCTGCAGTCTACCAATACCCCAGGTTCCATGGGAGGTTGTATCCTTAGACTTTATAGTAGAACTACCACCTTCTAAAGGATTTAATACCATTCTAGTGTCAGTGGACCACCTGACAAAGATGGCACATTTCATCGCTATCCGTAGACTACCTTCATCCAAACAAACAGCGGAACTACTGATGAAACATGTGTTCAAGTTACACGGAATACCAAAGACTCTTTTATCCGACCGTGGTTCACAGTTCATCTCCAAATTTTGGCAAGCTCTTTGTCAAATATTACGGATTGAGCGAAAGCTCACTTCTCCCTACCACCCTCAGACCAACGGACAGACTGAAAGAGTCAACCAGTGTATAGAACAATATCTGCGTTGCTACACATCATACCTACAGGATGATTGGGTGGACCTTCTCCCTCTGGCGGAATTTGCTTATAACAACGCAACCCACAGTACAACTAAGCAAAGTCCGTTCTACTTGAACTATGGGTTTCATCCCACACTTCTTCCACCACGCATCCTACCATCAAGTAACCCAGTAGACTCAGACTATCTTACCCAAATAAAGGACTCTCTGGGTTTACTTAATACCACTATCTCACACGCCCACAGCCAACAAAAAAGGTACTACGACCTACGTAGAAGACCTTCTCCTCAGTATGCTATTGGGGACCTCGTTTGGCTATCGACAAGAAATTTAAGATTAAAGATCCCTAGCAAAAAGCTTGGACCTTTATTTCTGGGACCCTTCCCAATTAAGAAACTTATTGGAAAAGCTGCAGTACAGCTCACCTTACCAGCAGATCTAAAGATCCATCCCATCTTCCATGTGTCGCTACTGAAGCCCCATGTTTCAAGGAATAAGGCCTACCATCTTGCCTCCACCTCCAGTACAAGTTGAAGGCGGAGAAGAATATGAGATTAAGGAGATTTTGGATTCTCGTATCCACAGAGGAAGACTCCAGTATCTCATAAGATGGAAAAACTATGGACCCCAAGACGACACCTGGTTGGATACCACTGATGTTCCCGCACCTAGACTTATACAAAGATTTCACTCGAAATACCCGGAGAAACCAGTGCTATAGGCCTTCCGGAGCCGGCCTTAAGGGGGGGGTACTGTAAGATTCTGGTATCTCTGGTACCCTTATTTTCTATTTTCTTTTCAAATATGCGTCCCACCTTTCTAATTAGGTGGTACGCATACACCTTTAAGACGGATGACGTCATCGCCGAGCGCCGCAGAGCGGCTATTTCAACCGCCGGCGTTCTCTCTCACATTGTTCGTTCTAACCGCCTGGTTAGTTCGTTCTGACCGCATGGTTAGTTCGTTCAAGCCGTCAGCAAAGCAGCCATACTTGATGTCACTCGCTCCTGTATCTCGCTACCTGAACTAGTTTCATTACTGATCCCGTATCTCGCTACCGGATCACTCTTGGCTTACTGCTTTCACTCTCAACCTGCCTGTGTGTCCACATGCTTACAAGCTTGTCTTGCTGCCGGAACCTCCAGCTACTTTCTTTTACTTGGAAAAGACCGGAACCTCGCTACCGATCCCTGTATCTCGCTACCGGATCACTCCCTTACTACTGGACCCTTCTACTACTAACTTACTAGTGATAAGTACCCCACAGGGGAATCCTCCATAACCTTACTTACACTATCTACCTCTGCACATAAGGACTGTTACTATCTATGCATACTAATTCTATCATCTGCACTGTTACATAGATTGCTAGCTCTTGAGTCTACTACCATCTATCCTTGCATTGGGTTAGTCTATCCTGTATTTGTCATCTGCTGTCCTTACCACCTGTTACCATACTCGATTACTAACCTATCTGCATTCTACCTAATACCATCTAATACTCTCCTGAACATTTCTATCAAGCGCTTACCATCTCTGTCACTGTTCACACCTGTCCCTTCAGCACATCATCTTCATACTATCATATACATCCTATCACTCCAGGAACATCTTATTGAGTGTGTATATCTGTATGCTGAAGCTGACAGGCCCACAGTGATGAGTCTGGAGAGTTGGATCTGGTTATTCAACACATCTCTACATGACTACTGAGTGGAGATTCTGCAGCTGCAAATCCAGCCTACTACAAAAACGCAGGAGCGTTACAGAATGAGAGTGAGTTGCCAGCATTCTCTGGTTGCAGCATAGCCTTTACTTTGTCAATGACCTTTTGGTGAATCTTTCCCAGCATTTCTGTTCGACAATACTTCTCAGTGTGTAGCTTGGCTCAAGTATGGACATCAACCGCTTAAATCCTGAGTCAGACACCATTGTAAATGGCTGGTTATCAGTGACAATCATCTCTGTGATTACTCTGTCCAGCCGTTGGGATCTTCCATCTGAATCTAGACAGTGACACATGTTTTTTATCTGTTATTGTTGCCTGATAGTGGAGGAGGTATTTCAAAATCACATTGATATTCATTTTGTTTTTTCTGTGCTGCATGATATAATTCAATATGATAAACTCTTAGATGGGCCCAAAGATTTGATGTATTTTTGTTTTTTGCAGTTACTGATCCCATGCTGGCACCCTGTTGTGGGTTGGTGGCTGACGCCTGGCAGTGTGTGTTGCTTGCTGGCACCCTGTTGTGGGTTGGTGGCTGACGCCTGGCAGTGTGTATTGCTTGCTGGCACCCTGTTGTGGGTTGGTGGCTGACGCCTGGCAGTGTGTGTTGCTTGCTGGCACCCTGTTGTGGGTTGGTGGCTGACGCCTGGCAGTGTGTGTGTTGCTTGCTGACACCCTGTTGTGGGTTGGTGGCTGACGCCTGGCAGTGTGTGTTGCTTGCCTGGCACCCTGTTGTGGGTTGGTGGCTGATGCCTGGCAGTGTGTGTAGCTTGCTGGCACCCTGTTGTGGGTTGGTGGCTGACGCCTGGCAGTGTGGGTTTCTTGCTGGCACCCTGTTGTGGGTTGGTGGCTGACGCCTGGCAGTGTGGGTTGCTTGCTGGCACCCTGTCGTGGGTTGGTGGCTGACGCCTGGCAGTGTGGGTTGCTTGCTGGCACCCTGTTTTGGGTTGGTGGCTGATGCCTGGCAGTGTGGGTTGCTTGCTGGCACCCTGTTGTGGGTTGGTGGCTGATGCCTGACAGTGTGGGTTGCTGGCGGGCAAACTGTTGTGGGTTGGTGGCTGACACCTGGCAGTGTGGGTTGCTTGCTGGCACCCTGTTGTGGGTTGGTGGCTGACGCTTGGCAGTGTAGGTTGCTTGCTGGCACCCTGTTGTGGGTTGGTGGCTGATGCCTGGCAGTGTGGGTTGCTTGCTGTCACCCTGTTGTGGGTTGGTGGCTGATGCTTGGCAGTGTGGTGGCTTGCTTGCTGTCACCCTGTTGTGGGTGGCTGGCTTGCAGGAACACTGTGGTGGGTGGCTGGCTCGGCGTCACCCTGTAGTGGGTGGCTGGCTTGCTGGAACACTGTGGTGGGTGGCTGGCTGGCTTGGTGTCACCCTGTTGTGGGTGGCTGACTTGCTGAAACACTGTGGTGGGGGGCTGGTTTGGTGTCACCCTGTTGTGGATGGCTGGCTTGCAGGAACACTGTGGTGGGTGGCTGGCTTGGTGTCCCCCTGTGGTGGGTGGCTGGCTTGGTGTTACCCTGTGGTGGGTGGCTGGCTTGGTGTCACCCTGTGGTGGGTGGCTGGCTTGCATGAACACTGTGGTGGGTGGCTGGCTTGGTGTCACCCTGTGGTGGGTGGCTGGCTTGCATGAACACTGTGGTGGGTGGCTGGCTTGGTGTCACCCTGTGGTGGGTGGCTGGCTTGCAGGAACACTGTGGTGGGTGGCTGGCTTGGTGTCACCCTGTGGTGGGTGGCTGGCTTGCAGGAACACTGTGGTGGATGGCTGGCTTGGTGTCACCCTGTGGTGGGTGTCTGGCTTGCTGGAACACGGTGGTGGGTGGCTGGCTTGCTGGAACAGTGTGGTGGGTGGCTGGCTTGGGGTCACTCTGTTGTGTGGGTGGCTGGCTTGGTGTCACTCACTCACCCTGGCCAGTTGTGGGTGGCTGCTGGCTTGCTGGAACACTGTGTGGTCACTGGTCATTGTGGCGGGTGGCTGGCTTGTGGATGCTGGCCGGCTGGCACCCTGTTCTTTTGTGGGTCGGATGGCTGGTGGTTGGCACCCTGTGGTGAGTGACTGAGGCCAGGGCCTGTGGGTGGATGGCTGGCACCGTGACCGGACTGTACTGTATCTGGCTGCACACGAGGCTGTCCGAGGCGTGGGAGGCGGTCCTAAGTCAGAGAACATGTGCAGCGCGCAGTGAAATGACGTCACCTATAGGCCGTGCAGGCATGGGAGGCGGTGTTAAAAGGCAGCACATGTGCGTGCAACATATGCAAAGACGTCACAAAATTATCGGCTATATTGGTAAATCCAAAGGCCGATTCCGATATATCGGGGAAAGTGCATATTGGCCCTCGATATATCGGTGTTGCTGATTATCGGTCGTTCTCTAATTCATACTCCTTGAAATTTTCCACATTTTGTCATGTTACTACCAAAAACATAAATGTATTTTATTATTTATTATTATTTAGTATTTTATTATTGTACTATATGAATAAGGACATTACATTTTCTGTCTGCCTAAGTCACATGTGCTAGGGGTGCAACTAGCCCCCAGCACATAATTGTAACTATCCCAGCATGTGCAGTGTTTCTGACTCCTACCACCATGACCACTTCAAAACACTGAACTGGTCATGGTTGTTAGAGTGTTCCTTTAATATCTCTCAGAAGAAGTAAACTTCTGTATACTGATTCCATTTTATTTGATCATCCTCTAGTGGTGTTAAATAAGTGCAGGGGGGGGCGGCTGCGCAGGAAGGGTGTGGCAGCGTTTTATTACTTATATATCTTAACTATAGTATATATTTTATATGCGGCCCGAGAAAATTTCTCTACGCTCAATGTGGCCCAGAGAAGCCAAAAGGTTGGACACCCATAGACTAGACCTTGATCAATATTTAGGCTATTTGAATTCTACCTCCTAAACTCTAAAAACTTCTTCTCAAGGCTGGGGGAAACAGTTAGACTCCCAGCCTGTGAAACCCTTAACAGACAATGCCAAACAATCATTTCTCCCTTGATTACAAAAGGAGCCAAAAACAAAATATACCTGGCAACCCAAGAGGGCGCTACACTTATGTCATCGGTGCCCACTGCCATTTTACAGGTATAATACTAACTTGTGAGCACTTCTGAAACCCCTGATGTGTCCTGAAATATTTCATTTTTATATATGTAGCTACCATCAGGACAGTGACAGACTGAAAATAAGCTGGGCATAAAATTCAAGACATTTTCCCTTACCTGGGGTGCCGCAGGTGCCATGTACAGCCTGCTATACAGGTGAATAGGAAAATGCTCAGAATTTCATGCCTAATGGCATATTTTCAACCTATCACCGCCTGTTCAGGAGGCTTTATATCTCAGCCTAAATGATAAGTGCACTTCTAATACAGCCTTCTCTGATGTGCGCCATGTGACATTAGCAACTTTGTTGTTTTTGCTACACCAAATGACTACAATGCTTATTTATGTAGCTACAAATCACTGGTGTGCCATGGTCATCAGCAGCTGAATTGAATATACATAAGTAACTACTGGAGATGTCAGTTCTGATAATAGCATTCACACTGCAGAAAGTCCATTGTTGGGCTACAAATCACTTTATTGACATAGACTTTTTAATTGAATGTCATTCATTTTTTTCCTAGCATAAAGAAGAACATTTTGGTAGCTGTTAAATATCACACAGCCTCTCCATTGGAAATCTCCCTGTACAGCCTTTGGGAGCCACACAGCCTCTCCATTGGAAATCTCCCTGTACAGCCTTTGGGAGCCACACAGTCTCTCCATTGGAAATCTCCCTGTACAGCCTTTGGGAGCCACACAGCCTCTCCATTGGAAATCTCCCTGAAAGGTACTGCTTCTTCTATGGTAGTACAGAAGAATCTTCTGTAAAAAGACTATCTACACTGTTGGTCTTGCTGGTATCACCCATAAGTGATATTTCATTTTCCTATAGAATCATTGTTTGGCAAGATGGTGGATACATGTCTGGTGGGACACCTTATTTCAAAATTGGAGTTTACAATTGGGGACCTCTTTGAATCTGATGTATTATGATCTGTAGTGCCTGTATACTGCATACTTAGGATGCATCTGACTAAAGTGGATTTCAGCCTAAGGTTTTCCAGGACCATGCTGCATTGTCCCTCATTTATTTATTCTTCAGTATAACTGAACTGTGCTTTTATTCCTACTTTGTCAATACTGCTCCCATGTCCACCTGGGGAGGGATGTGTCCCTCTGGTCACGTGTTTCTGGCCTAGCCGCTCTGTCCTGTGCCATAGACACCTTGTGCTCCCTAACCCCATCAGGAAGCGGCATATTACCGTGGAACATGTTGACAAACAACAGCTGTCTGCATGTTCCCCTGCATTGTTGATCATGAATAATAATTGAGATATATAATTTGTTATGTGTATTTGACAGAACATAGGAACTATGTGTAAGCTAATTTGGAGCTAGGCTCTTGTATGAGTATTTATACTTGAAATGTCTTGATCACTGGATTTTTTTTAAACGTAATTTTGTAAGAAAATGTTGTATAGTAAGTGCTAGACAGACAGTATAGTTTTGGAACTTTTCTGCTTACCAGAAAGATTGTCAGGTAAATCTATATTGCTCTCTGCCTTCCAGAGAGCAGGATCTGCTAGTGAGGTCTGCTCATGGTGCTCAGGTGCAGGTCAGTTTTTTCTGAAGTGTTTCACACTTGTCCAATAGGGAGGCATATTGGACAGTGGGAGGAAACCTGACAAATCAGTGCACAGGCATTTAGTACAGCTCTGGTGATTGGCAGAGGAAAGTGCCTCGGTGCATGCAGGGATAATGTATAAATGCCAAGGGCACATGTGCTGGGGTCTTTCAGCTGGAGAGTGGAGTCCCGGAGGGAGGGGATAGCTGCCTCCTTCTTTGTAGATGTTGCCATGCGGCCTCAGGTGGTCGACCTGAGGGCTTGAGAGTTAGAGAGGAACTGAACCTGGAGGTCATGCAGAGCTGACTGGAAAGATTGTGAGTCTGCATACAATGAGTACAGATCATTGTCAAGGGGCCTGTCCTGAGGGGGGCCATCCCTTCAGCTAGAAGAGTCAGTAAGTCAGTGGACAGGTGTCAGTAAAGGGGATGCTAGAGAGTGTCATGAAGATAATGTAGTTCATCAAGTCTGTTGCTGGAGAGAGAGCAAGAATACTTAACCCTTTCCATACAAGTGGTGGTATGGTTAAAGCAGTGTGACTGCTTTCACAAGTAACCTGGTGAGGCGAAGTGAAAGTTGTGAGAGTTGTCCTTATCAACTGTAAATAGTTCAAGTTGGAGTATCCCACTATTCCCTTCTCCCATCCAAGTTCCACAATAAATATCAAAAATCAAAACCCCTGGACTGTTTATTGAGTAATGAGCCATTGGGAGTAAGGATGGATGTGTGAACTGTCCCTAAGTGACTGTCTGCAGGTAATAAGAGGAGGCCCAAAACATCATCACACAGCAAGCCCTATGGGGACAGTGCTACATCTTTTTAACAGAAATTATGTGTAAGATGTCTATGGTGATACCAAGAAAATCCATTTTTTGATTTTCCTATAGAATCTGCTGGAGTGAGTAATCTACTGTCAATGGTAGTTCTTGGGGACACAAAAGCAAAATCTTCCTGCCATAAATTAATTCCAAGACTATTTAAAGTTCCATTGTTTCATAATAACTTACAAATCCAACAGGGAGATTGTGTCTTCCCTAATATTGCTGTATAGGTATGCAGCCCTGGGAAAATGTTTAACTCTTGGACAAAAGGGGACAGTCTTACTTGAGCTTGATGTTTTCCTGTTTCCATTCAGCTTAATGGGCAGATCCTGCAGATAGTCCTTTGTAGCCATATGTCACTCCAAAAGAGACACTCATCAAGAGAGCTCATCAACAGTCTTGGGGTCTGTATACCTAATTTCCCACTGTATCTTAACAGGCAAGGCTGTGATGTAATGGTCGCAGACCACTTGCTTCACAATCTGAGCAGGATTAAGCACCTGTTGCAGCCACTTGTTTGTAAGGTGAAAAAAACGTATTTCTAAGACCTCACAGGCTCTCTAGAGTCATATTTCCATGTGAACACATGCTGCGCACAGACAGCTATGGTAACTCCAAACTTGGCTAGGATTTCTTCTTATATCTTAGGATATCTCTGGGAATCTCGAAGTTGTAAGTCAAAGTAGGCCTTTTTGGGGTCCCCTGGTAAATGGTGTTAGCAATTACAGCCCAGGAGTCCCACTTCACCAAAGATGGACCTAATGTTCTTAGGTAGGCTTGCTCTTTAAAGTGGGGATCTTTACTCTTTAAACAAACTTTCCTCCTCACTATTCCTCCCCTCCGAGCCACCCACTACACAAATATCTGTATTTTTTTTTTGGTTACACCCCTTACATTTTTGTAAATATTTTATTATATCTTTTCATGTGACAACACTAAAAAAATTATGCTACAATGTAAAGTAGTGATTGTACAGCTTTTATAACAGTGTATATTTGCTGTCCCCTCAAAATATCTCAACACACAGCCATTATTGTCTATACCGCTGGCAACAAAAGTAAGTACACCCCTAAGTTATAATGTCCAAATTGGGAACAAAGTGCCAATATTTTGTGTGGCCACCATTATTTTCTGGCACTGCCTTAACCCTCTTGGGCTTGGAGCTCACCGGAGTTACCACTAGAGTCCTTTTCCACTTATCCATGATGACATCATGGAGCTGGAAGATGTTAGAGACCTTACCCTCCTCCACCTTCCATTTGAGGATGCCCCACAGATGCTCAATAGGGGTTAGGTCTGGAGACATGCTTGGGCAGTCCGTCACCTTTACCTTCAGCTTCTTTAGCAAGGCAGTGGTCATCTTGGAGGTGTGTTTGGTTATTATGTTGGAATACTGCCCTGCGGCCCATTTTTCCGAAAGGAGGGAATCATGCACTGTATGTCACAGTACACGTGACATACACAGTACCCGCATTCATTCGGGTACTACGTCTGTCAATGAGCTTAAGAGAAAAGGATTTTACGGTAAGATCTTACAAAAATCCATTTTTCTCTGTCGCTCATTGACAGACGTAGTCCTCCTTGATTAATATCAACTTGGGACGTCCCAAAGCAGTGCCACAAATGAGGGGGTGGGATAACAGAAATCAAAATCCAATCTAGAAGGCCCAATCCGGTGCCAACTAGAAGTTTTAAGGGCTCATCAATCAAAGGATGAGACTCAACTGAAAATCCAACGGAAAAAAACCCTCGAGGTAGACCACCGGTCTCCTCAAATTGCGGCCTGCAAAACCTTGCGGCCAAATGAGGCATCCGCCGATGCCATCACATCAACTTTATAAAATTTTGTAAAGGTATGCACCGACGACCAGGTAGCCGCCTTGCAAACCTGGACCACTGACGCCTGATGGCGGTAGGCCCAGGAAGTACTGAGCACTCGAGTGGAGTGCGCCTTAACAGGGAACGGAGGATTCCGACCCTTAATAGAATAAGCCTGTACCACCGTCTGTCTAATCCATTTGGAGATAGTCGCGGCAGATGCAGGCAACCCCTTTCTGGGGCCATCCGTGATCACAAAAAGTGAATCCGTTTTACGGAATGATTCCGTAGTCTTCAGGTATACCCTGATTGCCCGAACTACATCCAAGGAATGCAACACACATTCCCGAGGATGATTGGGCTTCGGACACAAGGAAGGTAGCACAATATCTTCATTCAGATGAAAATCTGAAACCACCTTAGGAAGAAAGGATGGCTTCGGATGAAGAACTACCTTATCCAGTGGCGGCCGGTGCATAGGGGGCGCCAGGGCGCCGCCCCCCCCTGAAAAAAGGAAGAAAAAAAAAAAGGATAAAAAAAAAAAAAAAAGATTGCAAAACGAGCAATAAAGTTTGAAAAAAAAAAAAAATTGCGTTCGCCGCCGCCGGCCGATGTGGAGGGGGTGGGGGGGTGGGGTTACCACCCAGAAGAGGCGCCGATTGGCTGCCTTCTGGGGGGCGTGGGGGGGCGTAACCTGGGCGCAAGGCAGATTCCTTGGAAACCCCCACTTCGTGGATTCCTGGCTGTGATTGGTCCAGCCTCCAGCCTGGACCAATCACAGCATCCAGGACATCCAACGCTGACCCCGCTGACGTCACTCGCAGCAGTGGACCGGACCGCGGACGATGGAGTCGGGTGGACACCGGACGGGAGTGACGGCGGCACCGGAGAGGAGACCAGACCACCGGAGGTCATCTGCTGGAAGAAGACATCACCACCGGTGAGTCCTCGTGGTCCTCCTGTCCTGTCAGTCCTCCATGACCATCCATCCAGCTTTTCCACCGCCATCCCCCTATGCTCTGCCTCATCCCATGAGTCATGGGATGAGGCAGAGCAGAGGGGGATGGTGGTGGAAAGGCTGGATGGATGGTGATCATGGGCCATGACCATCCATCCATCCAGCCTTTCCACCGCCATCCCCCTCTGCTCTGCCTCATCCCATGACCATCCATCCATCCAGCCTTTCCACCGCCGTCCCCCTCTGCTCTGCCTCATCCCATGACCATCTATCCATCCAGCCTTTCCACCGCCATCCCCCTCTGCTCTGCCTCATCCCATGACCATCCATCCATCCAGCCTTTCCACCGCCATCCCCCTCTGCTCTGCCTCATCCCATGACCATCCATCCATCCTTTCCACCACCATCCCCCTCTGCTCTGCCTCATCCCATGACCATCCATCCATCCTTTCCACCACCATCCCCCTCTGCTCTGCCTCATCCCATGACCATCCATCCATCCAGCTTTTCCACCGCCATCCCCCTCTGCTCTGCCTCATCCCATGACCATCCATCCATCCAGCCTTTCCCACCGCCATCCCCCTCTGCTCTGCCTCATCCCATGACCATCCATCCATCCAGCCTTTCCACCGCCACCCCCCTCTGCTCTGCCTCATCCCATGACCATCCATCCATCCTTTCCACCACCATCCCCCTCTGCTCTGCCTCATCCCATGACCATCCATCCATCCTTTCCACCACCATCCCCCTCTGCTCTGCCTCATCCCATGACCATCCATCCATCCAGCTTTTCCACCGCCATCCCCCTCTGCTCTGCCTCATCCCATGACCATCCATCCATCCAGCCTTTCCCACCGCCATCCCCCTCTGCTCTGCCTCATCCCATGACCATCCATCCATCCAGCCTTTCCACCGCCATCCCCCTCTGCTCTGCCTCATCCCATGACCATCCATCCATCCAGCCTTTCCCACCGCCATCCCCCTCTGCTCTGCCTCATCCCATGACCATCCATCCATCCAGCCTTTCCCACCGCCATCCCCCTCTGCTCTGCCTCATCCCATGACCATCCATCCATCCAGCCTTTCCACCGCCATCCCCCTCTGCTCTGCCTCATCCCATGACCATCCATCCATCCAGCCTTTCCACTGCCATCCCCCTCTGCTCTGCCTCATCCCATGACCATCCCTCCCACTGCCATCCCTCTCTGCCTCATGCCCTCATCCCTCCCACCGCCATCCCTTTGCCTGATCCCATCTCTCCCACCGCCATCCCTCTGCCTGATCCCATCTCTCTCACCTCCATCCCTCTGCCTGATCTCATCCCGGCCACCGCCTGATCCAATCTCTCCCACCTCCATCCCTCTGCCTGATCCCATCTCTCCCACCTCCATCCCTCTGCCTGATCCTATCTCTCCCACCACCATCCCTCTGCCTGATCCCATCTCTCCCACTGCCATACCTCTGCAGGGGGCATGTACGCTGGTCACTGTATTGAAAGGGGGCATGTATGCTGGTCACTACATTGAAAGGGGGCATGTATGCTGGTCACTACATTGAAAGGGGGCATGTACGCTGGTCACTACATTGAAAGGAGGCATGTACGCTGGTCACTACATTGAAAGGGGGCATGTATGCTGGTCACTACATTGAAAGGGGGCATGTATGCTGGTCACTACATTGAAAGGGGGCATGTACGCTGGTCACTACATTGAAAGGGGGCATGTACGCTGGTCACTACATTGAAAGGGGGCATGTACGCTGGTCACTACATTGAAAGGGGGCATGTACGCTGGTCACTACATTGAAAGGGGGCATGTATGCTGGTCACTACATTGAAAGGGGGCATGTACGCTGGTCACTACATTGAAAGGGGGCCTGTATACTGGTCACTACATTGAAAGGGGGCATGTACGCTGGTCACTACATTTAAAGGGGGCCTGTATACTGGTCACTACATTGAAAGGGGGCATGTACGCTGGTCACTACATTTAAAGGGGGCCTGTATACTGGTCACTACATTGAAAGGGGGCCTGTATACTGGTCACTACATTGAAAGGGGGCCTGTATACTGGTCACTACATTGAAAGGGGGCATGTACGCTGGTCACTACATTGAAAGGGGGCATGTACTGTGTGGTCTGTGCTAGGGGGTCTGTACTGTGGGGTTTGTACAAGGGGCTTGTACTGTGGGGTTTGTGCCACTCTGTCAGTGTATCCCATAATAGGGCCCCTGCTCCCTATTATGGGATATACTAGTACTGATGGAGCCCTTAATATGTGATATATTGGGAGAATTGGTTCACGCAAGCAAAATACAGGGGACAAAATGGGTGGGGTCTATAAGGGTGTGGCTTCTGAGAAATGGGAGGGGCCAAAATAGAAGGGCGGGGTCTTGCGCCCCCCCATCTTAAAACTTCACCAGCCGCCACTGACCTTATCCCTATGAACCACTAGATATGGGGAATGGCATGATAATGCAGCCAGTTCTGACACCCTGCGTGCAGAAGTGATAGCCACCAAGAAGGCCACCTTCTGGGATAATGTAAGCAAGGGAATCTCCCTGATATTTTCAAAGGGTTTCTGCAGAACCGACAAAACCAAATTAAGATCCCAGGGCGGTAAGGGCGCGCACACTGGCGGAGCCAAGTGCCGCACTCCCTGGATGAAATTCCGCACCAAGGAATGAGTAGCCAGCGGCTTCTGAAAGAAGATTGCTAACGCTGAAACCTGACCCTTGATGGTGCTCAAGGATAGTTTCTGCTCAACCCCCTTTTGCAGAAAAGCCAAAATTCGGGTCACCAAATAGGTACGTGGGGGAAATCCCAAAGATTCACACCACGCAATATAAGTCTTCCATGTGCGATAATAGACTTTGCTGGAAGTCGCTTTCCTTGCTTTAATTAGAGTAGGAATAACTGAAGCTGACAATCCTCTGTCCTTCAGTACCTGGGTCTCAATGGCCAGGCCGTTAAAACCAGCGACTGTAAAGCACGATGGAAGATCGGTCCTTGAGACCTCAGATTCTCCCTGAGAAGAAGTCTCCCTGGAGCGTCCGAGACTAGCCTGCCCAAGTCGGCGTACCCGGCTTGACGAGGCCAGCCCGGAATTTCCAGGATAACTGGAGTTCCCTCCACCTCTATCCTGCGGAGAAATCTCAGCAGCAACTTGAGAGGGGGGAAGACATATAATAGCTGATACTGCCCCTACGGGGCGTTCAGCACGTCTGCTGCGTCCGCTAGAGGATCGCGGGCGCGAGTTACCAACCTCCGCGCCTTCCTGTTGAGCAGATATGCCAACAGATCCACCTCCGGGATGCCCTACTGAAGACACAGCTTGTAAAATCCTTGGTGATCAACCTAAGTCCTCACCATGACATTGTCTGACTGGATCCGAACCAGGCTGCCCTAGAGCTGCTTGGTCCAGGCAATCCGACCAATATGCCAACAGATCCACCTCCGGGATGCCCTACTGAAGACACAGCTTGTAAAATCCTTGGTGATCGACCTAAGTCCTCACCATGACATTGTCTGACTGGATTCGAACCAGGCTGCCCTAGAGCTGCTTGGTCCAGGCAATCCGACCAAGTCTGATCACTCTCAGTTCCCACACATTTATCAGAAACTAAATTCCTATCGGAAGTGATGACTTTTCCTGGCTGAGCTTTAGAGACCGGAGTCACCGGACCAGAGACTCCCTGGTCCGCTACCTCAACCGGATCCGATTCCTGGAGGGAACTGGGAATGATCTTTGGAAAAGGTAAAGAAAACGTTCTGCTCAAGGAACGGGAACTACCGCTCCTTGTAGCATATAAATGTTGGAAGGGTAGAATCGCACCGGTAGAAGTGATCGACACTCGATCTTGTATCCTGATCGTATGATCTCCTGAACCCCTTAGTCCGGGATTCAGGAAAGCCCTGGATCTGAACACCGGTGAAGACATCCCCCCACCCCTGAGCTGGGTGGGGGCGCACCTTCAGGCTGTATTAGCCTTATCTTCAGGTTTGGCTGAGTCGGTCTTTTGTTTACCCGACCAGTGCCTTTTGAAACCTCCTGAGGGGGCTTTGCCCTTCACGCTTGCCCCAGCGGAGCGAACAAACCTTTTATGAGCGGAGAAGAAAGGTCCTCGCCTGTTACGAGGTCCTTTAGCTTTAGCAGTCTGCGGCAAAAAGGTGCTCTTACCCCAGTGACATCCTTTATGATCTCATCTAGGGTGGCCCCAAACAGGCGATCCCCCTGAAAAGGGAGATTCGCCAAAGCTTTCTTGGAACCTTGATCCGCCGCCCAACATTTTAACCACAACACACGTCTGAGGACTACTGCTGACATGGATGCATGTGCTAACAAGGGAGTGGCATCCAGGGCTGCGTCACATACGAATTGTAGTCCTTGTATAATTTTCTCCATCAAATCAGACGCTGCCTTGGAGATACTTCTCCCCTTTAAGTCATGGCGTAACAATTTCGCCCATTCTGTCAATGTTTGTGAAACTAAACCAATGGCAACCACCGGTCTAAAGGTTGACCCTATCAGGGAAAAGACAGTGCGGGATTCCGCTTCCACCTTTCGATCCACCGGATCCTTAAAGGACAGGGCGTCCTCCAACGGGATAACAGTGGCTTTATTTAGTCTGGAAATCGGCGGATCCACCACTGGTGGTACCGTCCATTTTTTAATGAGGGATTCCTCAAACGGATAGCGTCTAGCAATGTGTCTGGAAACCGAAAAGATTCGTTTCGGATGATCCCATTCTTCTTTAATCTTATTACCAAAACATTTGGGTAAGGGAAACACCTTCGCCATCTTGGTACGCTTGCTAGTACCAAAAGGAATTTCCATCTCGGTTATCTCTGCCGGTGTAACCTCAAGTCTTAAGGTTTCCCGGACGGACACAACTAGTGCGTCCACCAATGCTTCCTCTTGTGTTATGGCGGAGGTAGAACCGTCCTCCTCACTATCTGAGGGAACATTACCTGAGACAACAGCCCTTGCAGAGGGACCTGCAGCTGCAATGACCATCTCCGAATCTGAATCTGAAGTATCAGATGAAATAGGGGTAGGCGGGGGTCGCTTTCTTGACCCCCGTCCCTGATAGGCCATCTCCACCCGGGATACCAAAGACTCCAAAACTGCTGTAAATGCATCCATACTCTGTGAGACACTGGAGGGTCCTGCAGCCACCTTGAGGGGATCAGGTGGGGATACATGTGCGGCAGGGTCCATGATTAAGCAAGACCCCAAGGCTCACCACTTGATGCTCAGAAGTTTCAATACAACCTGTTCCAGCACTGTCTGTTACAGACAGGAATTCTTTGGCTTTGCTTTCCTGGGTAAAAGGAGGCGGCTCCGCCCCTTTACACGCCTTCCGACGCCTCCCCATAGCTCCTCGAGGTGTTTGGTCACCTCAAACATGGCCGCCCCCATGCTGGAGACACGAGGCTACGCCAATATGGCGGCCTCGTGCGATCTGCAGGAAAATGGCGGCGGCCTGTGTAGGATAGCGGCGGCTTGCAAGCTAGCAGTGGCCTGCGGGAGTGTGTGCTCGGCCTGTGCGGCCTGCGGGAGGTGTCCTCGGCCTGCGGGAGTGTGCGCTCGGCCTGTGCGGCCTGCGGGAGGCTGTGCGGCCTGTGGAAGTGACCGGCTCTCTGGAGGGATGGCGACCTGCGGATGCAGTAACTCAGGCATCGTCCTGTATACACACTGTGACAGGTAGGATACCTCTATACCTCAATAGTAATGCCTTTTGGTAGTCTGCCACTGACTTCAGTCACCCTTACAGTCATATAGTGACTTTAGATAGTCAGCTCCCAAACCAAGCCTCCTGGTTTCTTATTCACAAAATCACACTCAAATTGGGGGATCTGTGTTTATAGGATAGAGGGGGGACCCAGAAACTGAGTGTCCGACCATCCCAGAGAGGGGCCCGGGTCCACCAACAAACCCAACAGGGGGAGAGGGGGAACATTCTACTCACCATACCGGAACCAGGCGGGCGCCAACTCCTGACAGAACCCCTCTCCACCGGGGTGGGGGGGCTGTCGACCAATACGGACGCCGTGACTCAGTTTGCAACTGGTCATTGGTGTCCAGGCGAGACGTTTGACTCGCAGGGTCAGTCCCCGTCCAGTGGGACTATGTCGCGGCCGACCCAGCGCAAAGCTATGGCCTGCACGCACTCATAGGCTGAACTGGGGTGACCACTGGATCTCAACATCCAGCCCGTCGCCCAGTTTTCAGCGTACTTGCTTGAAGATCTCACAGGAACACTGGAGAAGAAAAAGCTGCCTAAAAAAAAGTATTTCTAAAAAAAATCATGCCAGGACCGAAGATCCTAGCAAGGAATCTAGGTCCTTATTCCTAACTAGACAGAAAAAAACTGATATCCTGTAGCAGGAAGTGAGAGGATATACCCTCTGGGACTGCCCCTAAGGTGTGGCCAGAACGTTTTCTTTCCTGTCTAGTCCTACTCCTGTAGAGGGCAGTATAACCCGAGTTGATATTAATCAAGGAGGACTACGTCTGTCAATGAGCGACAGAGAAAATACGTCTATTTCCCAAAGGCAACCTCTGGATAGGACGCTGAGCATGTGCACTCAACTTCTTTTGTCGACCATGATGAGGCCTGCTCTGAGTGAAACCTGTCCTGATAAACAGCTGTATGGTCTTGACCACCGTGCTGTAGCTCAGTTTCAGGGTCTTGGCATTTTTCTTATAGCCTAGGCCATTTTTATGTAGGGAAACAATTCTTTTTTTCAGATCCTCAGAGAGTTCTTTGCCATGAGGTGCCATGTTGAACTCCCAGTGACCAGTATGAGAGAGTGAGAGCGATAACACAAGATTTAACACCCCTGCTCCCCATTCACACCTTAGACCTTGTAACACTAATGAGTCACATGACACCGGGGAGGGAAAATGGCTAATTGGGCCCAATTTGGACATTTTCACTTGGGGTGTACTCACTTTTGTTGCAAGTGGTTTAGACATTAATGCCTGTGTTGAATTTTTATGAGGGGACAGCAAATTTAGACTGTTATACAAGCTGTACACTCACTACTTTACATTGTAGCAAAGTGTCATTTCTTCAGTGTTGCCACATGAAAAAATATAATAAAATATTTACAAAAATGTGAGGGGTGTACTCACTTTTGTGAGATACTGTACATACATACATAGGATGATAGCAAATTTATCCACGCATGAAAAAGGGAGTATACAATAAATTACATTTAGCTGTATACTGTGTTTATTAAGAATTGTTCATTTATTGTTCTGCTTTGTGTAGGTCACAGGTTAGCTTTAAATGACAGGATGACAACATATTTTTATGAAACAAATGGCGCTTTTCCACTGCATAGAACCGTACCGGCTCGGCACGCTTTTGTGCTTTTCCACTGCGGTACCGCATGGTATAGGGTCGGAACGGTTCGGTACGGTACGGTATAGGTTTGCTTTTCCACTGCATGGAACCGAACGGTACGGTACGGTACGGCTCTGAAAAAACAGTACCTACTCGATTGTGGTTCCAACAGGTACCAAACTGGTACCATATCCCACAATCCTTTGCATGCAGTCACTACTAGCCACTGATTGGTCAGAGAATCACACCCACCCCGTTGTTATCCCACCCACTTAACTTTAGTACTACTTTAGTGGAAAAGCAAACCTATACCGTACCGTACCGAACCGTTCCGACCCTATACCATGCGGTACCGCAGTGGAAAAGCAAACAGGGCCAAGCAGGGCCGAGTAGAGCCGAGCCGGTACTAGCCGGTACTTGCAGTGGAAAAGTGCCAAAAGATCAACAGATATTTTTATTAGAATTTTTAAATAGATGTAGATTATGCTGGGTAATAACACCTTCAAGTAGTAGTTTGATTCATGTGCTTATTTATCCACGTTGTATATCGGGACACTCTTGTATAAACACCATACTTGTCTACTTTAGCACACCCCAGGCCCCAGCTGACAATACCAGTGAGGTAATACGTTCCTTTATACTTTGTGACATATGGGCCACCACTGTCACCTTTGCAAGCATCTTTGGAGCCATCGGTAAAGCCAGCACAAAACATATTTTCTGTAATATTCAACCCTGTCTGTTCCCTACACTGCTGGCTCATAACTCGAGGCAGGTTCACCCTCCTCAGGGTGTCAGGAGTTGCCCCACCGTCCAACAGGCGACCCCAGCCGCTGACTGTGGAAGAGCTGCTGAGGTGCATGAGAACTCTTACGGCAAACTGTGTCTCTGGCAGACACATGGGAACCACATATTCAGTATAATTGACGGAAGCATTTAACCTAAGAAGCGCAATGTCGTGGTCATAGTTTGCTGTAACCTTACGATAATTTTCATGAACAATTATTTCAACCACTTTGCGCTCTTGTTCTGTTCCTTCATAGGCACTGATTTTATGGTCACCTGCAAAGGAAAAATACATTTTAACTAATAACAGCAGTAATAAAAATAATAATCAGACAGTAGTGATTATAAATGACATTAGAGTAGAACTATGCCCCCCTATAGGTGAAGCAACATCTTAACTTACAGTGTTCTCTTAGTCCCCACGCAAAGTCCTGAGAATACCTGTTGAACCTACCAGTGAATTCCACCAGCATCCTGCAAAGCAACAATGCTGCATGCTCCTGAATTCGGAGTTGTTACTCTCATGTACTGTATATGCTTGCACTATCGTGGGATGAAATAATGTTGCAGGGGCTATGGCTAGCATTGTTTAGGCTGATTCTTCATTGTCACTGCTGAGTACTTCCACAAGCCCCTGTCATGTATCCTGGGCTTTGCATGCCTAACGCCATTCCCAGGACCACCATGGAGGGTGCTTCTGGGTAGAGGCAGCCCAGTGAATATCTCTTCACTGTCCTTCCCTTCCTCTTACTGACCCTGAAGCGACGCGTAAAAGGTCACTTCCTGGTAACCATTTTACTTTCTCCATACAGTAAGGCTGGGGAAGAAACTAATCCAGTGCAGTCTGCACTGCATTGCTTTTATTGGAGGACAGGTGAGACATCAGAGGTCTTTTAGACCCCTGGTGTCTCATTAAAAAGAACCTGTCACCAAAATAATTTATTACATAGAGGACTTATTGTCTCCTATGTGATGAAAAAAAAAACATTACAAACTGTAAAGTATTAAAGTTCCACCCAAGCACTTAAAATCCCCTTCCAATAAAATGTTAAGCCCCCCTCCACTCCCATGCACATACAGACATAAATACAGGCATTGGGGGGTACCTACACACAAAAACCTTGATTGTGCTATCCATGTTACATATTGCTGCACAAACTGGATTGAGAGCAATAATTGTAGGCCCATTATTCACAGTGTACTCTAAACTGATAACCTACTGTATATGGATCGCCTATGGAAAATATAGTATACTGAAGTTTGTCGCCATTTTACAGGCACATGCAGTTTTAAGGTTTGACATGTTGGGAATCCATTTACTCAACACAACTTCATCTTTTATATTTTACCAAAAATTTGGTATTTTTATTGCCCTAAAGTTAAAGCGGAGTTCCACCCGAAATTTATACTTACCTCCATCTTCTCGCTCCCGGTCACCTGAAAAACAAATGGATAATCGCAATTTTTTTTTTTTTTTCACTTACCTTTTAGAGAAAATATACTCACCTTACTTCCTTCTTCCTCCCCTCGGCGGCCACGGCGATTCGTCACTTCCTGGCTTTTGCAATGATTCCTGGGAGCTGAACGTCATCGCTCCCAGGAATCATTGCGCCTGCACCGGCCCCGACGTCAGTTCCGGGGCGCGCGCGTCATTCCCTTCTAAACAGCTTCTGGGCATGCCCAGAAGCTGTGGAGGGATGACGCGCGCGACCCGGAAGTGACGTCGGGGCCGCTGCAGTGCATCGTGGGACCGAAGAAGGAGGAAGAGGACCGAAGAGGACGCGGAAGAGGATCGCGCTGGCTTCAAGCTGCCCACACCCGAGATGGCAGCGCTGGAGAAGACAATTTCAAGGTAAGTTTTTCTCCTGAAAGGTAAGTGCAACCCGGGACAGATCAGAGGCTAGCCATTGTGGAATGTGCTAGCCCTGACTGTCCCGGGGGTATTTTTATAAAAAAATGTATAACTAGGGTGGAACTCCGCTTTAACTCTGTTTTATACTGAAATTCTGTGCTTCCTAAACCGTTGCACTAATATTGTATGACATTAAAACTACCACAATTTTATTGTCTAGGCTGTATGCTTTCAGAAAATATTTAATGTTTGGAGGTTTTATGTAATCTTCAGGCCTAAAATGCTTTTTTAAACGTGTGCATAAAATGAAAAATGGCTCTGGCAGTAAAAGAGTTAGGTAGTTCCTTTGCATCAAGCTTGTCCAACTATTTACTTCACTAATGCTTCACTAATTCATGCAGTGGCTGTCAGAGCTGTATGAACTGTATGTAGCCTCAGCTCCATATAGTTTACAGCATTGTGTTCCAGTAGTGGGACGGATACTTCACAAAATCAAGTTGAGCTAAATGCTGCCCAGCCATTTCCCGTGAACTTTGTTTTCTATGGATAGATACAAAGTTATTTCTGATAGGCTGGTGTGGAGAGGCAGGCAGATGATGTCACGGCCTCAGATTCAGCCATTAAGCGATATTTAAACGTCGTTAAAGCATGGAGATCAGCTTTAAAGTGATTGTAAAGGTTTTTTTTTTCCCTAAAATTATGAACATGTTATACTTAACTTCTCTATGCAAAAGTATTGTACAAAATGGTCCCTTTCCTCCTTTTCTAAGGTCCCCTGCCTGTACCTTCTATTCCTTGCTATGGGGGCACTCATGCGGACTCGATCCCAAGCCAGGCTGTGTGCGTCCATAGACACAAACAGCATGCTTTGGCCCAGCCACCTGTTCCCTCCTCACAGGGTGTGATTGCCAGCAGCAGGGGCCATTTGCCCCAATGCTGCCTCTGGAGGTCTGTGAGGAGAGAGAAAGAGAGAGATAGCAGAGCTGCTGCTCTTGGGCACAGTGCTGGACCGAGAAAGGACTCAGGTAAGTATTTAGGGGAAGGCTTAAGGGAGCTGATCATGGAAGATTTTTTACCTTAATATAGAGAATTCATTAAGGTAAATAACATTATGCCTTTACAACCACTTAAGCCTTGGTTTACACTAATGGAATGCGGGAAATGCACAAGATTATCTGCTTTTCCTTGCATTGCATCACACTCTAAGTAATTTCATGGCATCCATGCGATCTACTGCGGGCGTCAATGTTATCTTAACGACACCCTGAAACAGATCGCAAAATGCAGTGCAATTGCCAGAATCGCATCGCATGGATGTGAGGAAAAAAAGGGTTCCGCACCATTTTGGTGCGGGTGTGATGCAATTTCAGCCATACAGAATGCAGCACTAATCACATGCAATGTATGCAATCACACCAGTGTGAACCTAGCCTTAGGGGGAACCTAAATTCAAAAAGTTAACATTTACTATCATTTAGGAAACATGTAAAAGTATCAACGGCCTAAGCAGAACCCTGAAACGTGTACATTTTGTTTTGAATTTCTTTTGAAAAATAGCGGTGTATTTCCTGGTATTTTAAAGGTGCCTATTAGAGATGTATAGAACTGTTCACCGGCGAACAGTTCCCGGCGAACTTCGCATGTTCGCGTTCGCCGCTGCGGGCGAACATATGCGATGTTCGGTCCGCCCCCCATAATACATCATTGAGGCAAACTTTGACCCTGAACCTCACAGTCAGCAGACACATTTCCAGCCAATCAGCATACCTCCCTCCCACACCCTCCCACCTCCTATAAATAAGCAAGGGCAGCATCCATCTTAGATCATTCTGAAGCAGTGTGTGTAGTGAGAGTAGGGAGAGCTGCTGCTGCTGCTGTTAAGCTAGGGACAGTTAGTCAGTGTTCCTGGTCTTGCAGTGTTCTTGGTCCACTACTGCTGTAAGGACAGCACCCCAAAAAGCCCTTCTAAGGGCTGGTATTTGTGTAATTTTTTTTTTTTTATATATATATAAATATATATATATATATATATATCTAGCGTCCCCAAAAGCCCTTTTAAGGGCTGGTAATTGAGTTGTTTCTTCTTATATATATATATATATATATATATATCTATCTATCTATCTAGTGTCCCAGACATCCCAACCTGCAAAAACTCATTTCAGGGAGGTTAGGCCCCCCCCACACGCCGCCGCCCCCCCCCCCACGCACGCGCCGCACCCCCCCCCCCTTTCCAATTTAACACTACCAGAGAATAATGAAATGAAATGTAATCAGTATACCTGGTCACTGGTGCTGGTACTGGTCACTGGTGCTGGCCTGGTCACTGGTGCTGGTACTGGTCACTGGTGCTGGCCTGGTCACTGGTGCTGGTCACTGGTGCTGGTCACTGGTACTGGTCACTGGTGCTGGCCTGGCCACGTCACTGGTGCTGGTACTGGCCTGGTCACTGGTGCTGGTCTGGTCACTGGTGCTGGTACTGGCCTGGTCACTGGTGCTGGTACTGGTCTGGTCACTGGTACTGGCCTGGTCACTGGTGCTGGTACTGGCCTGGTCACTGGTGCTGGTACTGGTCACTGGTGCTGGTACTGGTCACTGGTGCTGGTACTGGCCTGGTCACTGGTGCTGGTCTGGTCACTGGTGCTGGTACTGGCCTGGTCACTGTGCTGGTCTGGTCACTGGTGCTGGTCTGGTCACTGGTGCTGGTACTGGCCTGGTCACTGGTGCTGGTACTGGGGCTGGTCTCTGGTGCTGGTCACTGGTGCTGGCCCGGTCACTGGTGCTGGTACTGGCCTGGTCACTGGTGCTGGTCACTGGTGCTGGTACTGGCCTGGTCACTGGTGCTGGTCACTGGTGCTGATACTGGCCTGGTCACTGGTGCTGGTACTGGTGCTTGTCTGGTCACTGGTGCTGGTACTGGCCTGGTCACTGGTGCTGGTACTGGCCTGGTCACTGGTGCTGGTACTGGTGCTGGTCTGGTCACTGGTGCTGGTACTGGTGCTGGTCACTGGTGCTGGTACTGGCCTGGTCACTGGTGCTGGTACTGGCCTGGTCACTGGTGCTGGTACTGGCCTGGTCACTGGTGCTGGTACTGGTGCTGGTACTGGCCTGGTCACTGGTGCTGGTACTGGCCTTGTCACTGGTGCTGGTACTGGTGCTGGTTACATAGTTACATAGTTACATAGTTACATAGTTAGTGAGGCTGAAAAAAGACACAAGTCCATCCAGTTCAACCTATGTGTGTGTGTTTGCTTTTAACCGTACATTGTATACCCCTGTATGTTGTGGTCTTTAAGGTGTCCATCCAATAGTTTTTTGAAACTATCAATGCTCCCCGCTGATACGACTGCTTGCGGAAGAGAATTCCACATCCTTACCGCTCTTACAGTGAAGAACCCCTTACGCACTTTAAGGTTAAACCGCCTTTCCTCTAGTTTTAGTGAGTGGCCACGTGTCTTATTGTATTCCCTTACTCTAAATAGTTTGTTCCTTATGCTAGGGTCGCCAGTACAGTATTTGTACATTGATATCATATCCCCCCTCAAGCGTCTCTTCTCCAGAGAGAATAGGTTCAGTGCTTGTAGTCTTTCCTCATAGCCGATGTCCTCCATTCCCCTAATTATTTTTGTTGCCCTTCTCTGGACTTTCTCCAGTTCCAGCACATCCTTCCTGAGGACCGGTGCCCAGAACTGGACAGCATACTCCAGATGTGGCCGGACCAGAGTCTTGTAGAGTGGAAGAATAATCTCTTTATTTCTGGAGTGAATCCCCTTTTTTATACAACCCAGTATTCTGTTGGCTTTGCTTGCAGCGGCTTGGCATTGCATGCCACTTCCAAGCCTGTTGTCTACCAGTACCCCCAGGTCCCTTTCCATCCTAGACTCACCCAGAGGTTCCCCCCCTAGTGAGTAGCTTGCTTTCTGGTTTCTGGCCCCCAAGTGCATTACTTTACATTTTTCTACATTAAATCTCATCTGCCATGTAGTTGCCCACCCCGTTATTTTGTTCAGGTCTGCTTGCATGATTTCCACATCCTGCATAGAAGATATTGGCATGCCTAATTTAGTATCATCTGCAAATACTGAGATTGTACTAGATATCCCCTCCTCTAGATCATTTATGAATAAATTAAACAGGATTGGTCCCAGGTACTGGCCTGGTCACTGGTGCTGGTACTGGTGCTGGTACTGGCCTGGTCACTGGTGCTGGTTCTGGTGCTGGTACTGGCCTGGTCACTGGTGCTGGTCACTGGTGCTGGCCTGGTCACTGGTGCTGGTACTGGTACTGGCCTGGTCACTGGTGCTGGTCACTGGTGCTGGTACTGGCGCTGGTACTGGCCTGGTCACTGGGGCTGGTACTGGTGTTGGCCTGGTCACTGGTGCTGGTACTGGTGCTGGCCTGGTCACTGGTGCTGGTACTGGCCTGGTCACTGGTGCTGGTACTGGTGCTGGTCTGGTCACTGGTGCTGGTACTGGCCTGGTCACTGGTGCTGGTACTGGCCTGGTCACTGGTGCTGGTCTGGTCACTGGTGCTGGTACTGGCCTGGTCACTGGTGCTGGTACTGGCCTGGTCACTGGTGCTGGTACTGGTGCTGGTCACTGGTGCTGGTACTGGTCTGGTCCACTGGTGCTGGTACTGGCCTGGTCACTGGTGCTGGTACTGGCCTGGTCACTGGTGCTGGTCTGGTGACTGGTGCTGGTACTGGCCTGGTCACTGGTGCTGGTACTGGTGCTGGTCTGGTCACTGGTGCTGGTACTAGCCTGGTCACTGGTGCTGGTCACTGGTGCTGGCCCGGTCACTGGTGCTGGTACTGGCCTGGTCACTGGTGCTGGTCACTGGTGCTGGTACTGGCCTGGTCACTGGTGCTGGTACTGGCCTGGTCACTGGTGCTGGTACTGGTGCTTGTCTGGTCACTGGTGCTGGTACTGGCCTGGTCACTGGTGCTGGTACTGGCCTGGTCACTGGTGCTGGTACTGGTGCTGGTCTGGTCACTGGTGCTGGTACTGGTGCTGGTACTGGCCTGGTCACTGGTGCTGGTACTGGCCTGGTCACTGGTGCTGGTACTGGCCTGGTCACTGGTGCTGGTACTGGTGCTGGTACTGGCCTGGTCACTGGTGCTGGTACTGGTACTGGCCTGGTCACTGGTGCTGGTCACTGGTGCTGGCCTCGTCACTGGTGCTGGTACTGGTACTGGCCTGGTCACTGGTGCTGGTCACTGGTGCTGGTACTGGCGCTGGTACTGGCCTGGTCACTGGGGCTGGCACTGGTGCTGGCCTGGTCACTGGTGCTGGTACTGGTGCTGGCCTGGTCACTGGTGCTGGTACTGGCCTGGTCACTGGTGCTGGTACTGGTGCTGGTCTGGTCACTGGTGCTGGTACTGGCCTGGTCACTGGTGCTGGTACTGGCCTGGTCACTGGTGCTGGTCTGGTCACTGGTGCTGGTACTGGCCTGGTCACTGGTGCTGGTACTGGCCTGGTCACTGGTGCTGGTCTGGTCACTGGTGCTGGTACTGGCCTGGTCACTGGTGCTGGTACTGGCCTGGTCACTGGTGCTGGTACTGGTGCTGGTCACTGGTGCTGGTACTGGTCTGGTCCACTGGTGCTGGTACTGGTCTGGTCCACTGGTGCTGGTACTGGCCTGGTCACTGGTGCTGGTACTGGCCTGGTCACTGGTGCTGGTACTGGTGCTGGTCACTGGTGCTGGTACTGGCGCTGGTCATTTGCTGGTACTGGTCTCAGGTGCTGGCTCTCTGGTGCTGCTCTCAGGTTAGGTCACTGTGTCTGTCACAGAGTGGGGTGTCACGATGATTGGTCCCCCCGCGCGCCAAAATGCCTCCTGGAGTATAAGATGTGGCTGTAGTAGAGAGCAAAGCCTCTGCTTGCTCGCTTCAGCTCCTCCCACAGGCGGAGTGCATGACTCATATCACTCCGCCTGTGAGCCGGATCTACTTCGGCTCCGTGCAGGCTTGCTGACACACTCTTCTGCCTGCATCGATGAGTCATCTGACTCACACACAGAGCCGGGACATTGCTCTGAGCTCGCGGGTGTCCGTGAGCTCAGGGCGGAAAGCGGGAGTCTCCCGCGACTTGCGGGAGACTTGGGATGTCTGGTGTCCCCAAAAGCCCTTTTAAGGGCTGGTAATTGAGTTTTTTTTTTTATTTATATATATACATATATATATATTTAGCGTCCCCCAAAAAAATTTTTTTTTTCCTCTGTCATAATTGCAGTGAGTGCTGTGTCAGGTCCACAGAGTGCACTGTACCCACTGCAGTGCACTGCCCACCACTGATATATATATGGTGGCACAGCATCTTGTTGCAATAAATTGAAAAAAAAAATATTTTTTATTATTGCAGTTGCCTGGGCTGCCAGTGACTGTCAGGTCCACAGAGTGTACTGTGCCCACTGCAGTGCCACTGTGTGCCCACCCACCACTGATATATAAGGTGGCACAGCAGCTTGCAAAGTAAAAAAAAATATATATTTTTTTAAATTGCAGTTGCCTGGGTGCCAGTGACTGCTGTCAGGTCCACAGAGAGTGTACTGTGCCACTGCCCACCTACCACTGATATATAAGGTGGCACAGCAGCTTGCAAAGTAAAAAAAAATATATATTTTTTTAAATTGCAGTTGCCTGGGTGCCAGTGACTGCTGTCAGGTCCACAGAGAGTGTACTGTGCCACTGCCCACCCACCACTGATATATAAGGTGGCACAGCAGCTTGCAAAGTAAAAAATATATATATATTTTTTAAATTGCAGTTGCCTGGGTGCCAGTGACTGCTGTCAGGTCCACAGAGAGTGTACTGTGCCACTGCCCACCCACCACTGATATATAAGGTGGCACAGCAGCTTGCAAAGTAAAAAAATATATATATATTTTTTAAATTGCAGTTGCCTGGGTGCCAGTGACTGCTGTCAGGTCCACAGAGAGTGTACTGTGCCACTGCCCACCCACCACTGATATATAAGGTGGCACAGCAGCTTGCACTCATAGTACAACAGTAACAACACATTAAAAAAAAATGACAGGCAGAGGCAGGCCACCCCGCAAGGGCCGTCGTGGTCGCGGTGCTGTGATTTCCTTAGGCCCTAGAATAATGCCAAGTGTTCAGAGGCCACCACAGACCCTGAACTCAAAAAATTCTGAGGCCATAGTTGACTGGCTTACACAGGACACCCAATCGTCTACAGCTTCCGCTCGGAACCTTAATGCACCATCCTCCTCCAGCTCAGCTTCGGGCACCTCTCAATTTACCACTCACCAGCCCACCGGCACCACCACCAACACTAGCACCACAGCCGCTTCACTTGATCCGTCAGAGGAGTTATTTTCACATCAGTTGGAAGAAATAAGTGATGCGCAACTATTAGTGCCAGAGGATGTAGATAACGGGGATATGTCTCAGTCAGGCAGCATTATACACATGGACGTACATTGTGATGATGATGATGATGATGTTGTACCTGCTGCTGCTGCCTTTGCTGAGTTGTCAAGTGAAGCGGCTGATGATGACGATGTGTCTGTGGATGTCACCTGGGTGCCTGCTCGAAGAGCAGAAGAAGAAGGGGGAAAGTGCAGATGTGGAGACAGAGAGGAGGAGGAGACGAGTTGGAAGAAGGGGGAGGAGGTCATCGCAAGGAGCTAGTGGCGCAGTCAGACAGCATGTAGATTCGGCACCCGGGGTCAGCCAGACAGCACGCCAATCAACGCAAGCTGTTGCCACCACCAGAATGCCGTCCTTGCAAAGCTCAGCAGTGTGGCATTTTTTTTGTGTGTCTGCCTCTGATATCAGCGATGCCATTTGTAACCTGTGCCAAAAGAAACTGAGTCGTGGGAAGTCCAACACCCACCTAGGTACAACTGCTTTGCGAAGGCACATGATCTCACATCACAAACGCCTATGGGATCAACACATGAGTAAAAGCAGCACACAAACTGAAAGCCACCATCCTCCTCCTGGTCCAGCATCTTCAGCCACGTCAACCACTGCTGTCCTCCATGCCCCCTATCAACAACCCGCCCCTCCGCCTCTCACCTTCAGCAGTTCCTGCTCACCTGCCCACAGTCAGGTGTCTGTCAAGGAAATGTTTGAGCGTAAGAAGCCAATCTCACAGAGTCACCCCCTTGCTCGGCGTCTGACAGCTGGCTTGTCGGAACTCTTAGCCCGCCAGCTTTTACCATACAAGCTGGTGGAGTCTGAGGCCTTCAAAAAATTTGTCGCTATTGGGACACCGCAGTGGAAGGTACCCGGCCGAAATTATTTTTCACAAAAGGCAATCCCCAACCTGTACTCTATTGTGGAAAAGGAAATCATGTCCCGTCTGGCACACAGTGTTGGGGCAAGGGTCCATCTGACCACTGATAGCTGGTCTGCAAAGCACGGTCAGGGCAGGTATATAACTTACACTGCGCATTGGGTAAACCTGCTGGCGGCTGCCAAGCATGGAAAGAGTGGCTCTGCTGCAGAGGAGTTGGTGACACCGCCACGACTTGCAGGCAGGCCTGCTGCCACCTCCTCTACTCCTCCTACTCCATCCTCTTTGCTAACCTCCTCGGCTGAGTCCTCTTCTGCTGTTGCGTCTTGCTCCACACCAACTGCACCCCCCCAGCTCCCCAGGGGCTATTCCACATGCCGGATACGACAGTGTCACGCTGTCTTGGGGTTGACTTGCCTGAAAGCAGAGAGTCACACCGGACCAGCACTACTGTCCGCCCTGAACGCACAGGTGGATCAGTGGCTGACCCCGCACCAACTGGAGATCGGCAAAGTGGTGTGTGACAACGGCAGCAATTTGTTGGCGGCATTGAATTTGGGCAAGTTGACACATGTGCCGTGCATGGCACATGTGTTGAATCTGATTGTGCAACGTTTTGTGCAGAAGTACCCAGGCTTACAGGACGTCCTCAAGCAGGCCAGGAAGGTGTGTGGCCATTTCAGGCGTTCCTACACGGCCATGGCGCACTTTGCAGATATTCAGCGGCGAAACAACATGCCAGTGAGGCGCTTGATTTGCGACAGCCCGACACGTTGGAATTCAACACTGCTAATGTTCGACCGCCTGCTCCAACAAGAAAAAGCGGTCAACGAGTATTTGTATGACCGGGGTGCTAGGACAGCCTCTGCGGAGCTGGGTATTTTTTTGCCACGTTACTGGACGCTCATGCGCAATGCCTGTAGGCTCATGCGTCCTTTTGAGGAGGTGACAAACCTAGTGAGTCGCACCGAAGGCACCATCAGCGACATCATCCCATATGTTTTTTTCCTGGAGCGTGCCCTGCAAAGAGTGCTGGATCAGGCCGTAGATGAGCGTGAAGAGGAAGAGTTGTGGTCACCATCACCACCACCAGAAACAGCCTTACCATCGATTGCTGGACCTGCGGCAACACTGGAAGAGGAGTGTGAGGAAGAGGAGTCAGAGGAGGAATGTGGCTTTGAGGAGGAGGAACACCAACCACAGCAGGCATCCCAGGGTGCTCGTTGTCACCTATCTGGTACCCGTGGTGTTGTACGTGGCTGGGGGGAAGAACACACCTTCAATGACATCAGTGAGGACGAGGAATTGGACATGAGTAGCTCGGCATCCAACCTTGTGCAAATGGGGTCTTTCATGCTGTCATGCCTGTTGAGGGACCCTCGTATAAAAAGGCTGAAGGAGAACGACCTGTACTGGGTGGCCACGCTACTAGACCCCCGGTATAAGCAGAAAGTCTGTGATATGTTACCCAATTACCGGCAGTCGCAAAGGATGCAGCAGCTACAAAATAAGTTAAAAAGTATGCTTTACACAGCATATAAGGGTGATGTCACAGCACAACGGGAATCCAACAGGGGAAGAGGTGAAAGTAATCCTCCTCCTACCACCACAACCACGCCGGAAAGGACAGGACGCTTTACAGACGTCTTGTTGATGGAGGACATGCGGAGCTTTTTTAGTCCTATGCATCGCCACAGCCCTTCGGGGTCCACCCTCAGAGAACGACTCGACCGACAGGTAGCAGACTACCTTGCCTTAACTGCAGATATCGACACTCTGAGGAGCGATGAACCCCTTGACTACTGGGTGTGCAGGCTTGACCTGTGGCCTGAGCTATCCCAATTTGCCATTGAACTTCTGGCCTGCCCCGCTTCAAGTGTGCTGTCAGAAAGGACCTTCAGCGCAGCAGGAGGTATTGTCACTGAGAAGAGAAGTCGCCTAGGTCAAAAAAGTCTTGATTACCTCACGTTTATTAAGATGAATGAGGCATGGATCCCGAAGGGACTGACAGTGGGGGATGCATTTGACTAAAAAAGGCCTGGTGATGACTGAGATGCCTTGGCCTAAAAATGGTCCACACGCTGCTGTCTTTAATCATTCTCTGCATGCCGGATGACTTACGTGACGTCTCCGCCACCAACTACGGTTCAAGCCGCAATGTTTTAGTGCACTTTCTGCCTTAAAACCTCAATTTTTCAGGCCGCTGCTACAGCAGCGGCTGCAACAATACTTGCTTTTTCATGCATGTGTACATGCCTAATTTTTCTGGCCTCTGGTGCTACACTGTGGCTGCAAAAAAACAAAAAACAAAAAAAAAGGCACATACATGTGTCAATTCCCCTTCGTGATCGTTACCTTGTCGTGGTGAAGGGGCTTGCGTATCACAATGAAGCGATCACCTCTAGGATTGTGTTGGCACACCCCAGATGATAAGGTCGTTGCTTCATTGTGTACAGACCAAAAGCGATCCGCAGGATAATTTTTCATAGAAAAAACATTCATTTTCTTTCATTCTTTCTGCGGAGCTGGGTATTTTTTGGCCGCGTTACTGAATGCTCATGAACAATGGCTGTAGGCTCATGCATCCTTTTGCGGAGGTGACAACCCTGGTGGTCAGTCGAACCCAAGGCAACATCATCGACCTCATCCCATATGCGTTTTTTCTGGAGCGTGCCCTGCGAAGAGTACTGGATCAGGCTGTAGATGAGCATGAAGAGGAAGAGTTGTGGTCCCCATCACCACCAGAAGCAGCCTTGTCGTTGTCAATTGCTGGACCTGTGGCAACGCAGAGAGAGGAGTCTGAAGAAGAGAAGTCAGAGGAGGAAGGTGGCTTTGAGGAGGTGGAATACCAGCCACAGCAGGCGTCCCAGGGG
Organism: Pelophylax lessonae; assembly: GCF_965119305.1. Taxonomy (NCBI): domain Eukaryota; kingdom Metazoa; phylum Chordata; class Amphibia; order Anura; family Ranidae; genus Pelophylax; species Pelophylax lessonae. Next base: position 466,527,032 of record NC_138769.1, read on the forward strand.
GCTTGTTGTCACCTTTCGGGGACCCTTGGTGTTGTACGTGGCTGGGTGGAGGAAGAGACCTTCAATGATGTCAGTGAGGACAAGGAACGGGACATGGCTAGCTTGGTATCCAACCTTGTGCAAATGTGGAGTTTGCGGTTGTGCAAATGGACTGACTGACTGACTGTTGTTAAACAGGGAGTTTGGTCTGTCAGAGTTTGGTCTGTCACTGTGAAGCGGGCGTAACCCTTACACTACTTGACCGATAAAACATCATACCTGATCGTATTCACACACTGGATGTTTTAAAGCACGTTATTCCAAACAATTTAGGAATGTTAGGTGATTTATGCCCTTTATTGATCAAAACCCGACTCTGCGTCAACTACGTAATTTTCCATGGGCGTTTTGCCATGGATCCCCCTCCGGCATGCCACAGTCCAGGTGTCCCTGCTCTACTGAAAAATTATCTTTTGTTTCTGGTTCTGGACATGCTACAGAGCTGAAACTTCACACAAAAAAAGTTCTTAAAAATTGTCATTTTTGATAGAGAGCCAATTATTGAAAAAAAAAAAAAAAATTAAAAAAAAAAAAATTTCTTTGGATTTATTGTCTGGGGGGGTCTAAAAAGTGTACCTGTGAAGTTTCAGCTCTGTAGCATGTCCAGAACCAGAAAAAAAATAGAATTAGGGTTAGGGCTAGGGTTAGGGTTAGGGCTAGGGTTAGGGTCAGGGCTAAGGTTAGGGCTAGGGTTAGGGTCAGAGCTAAGGTTAGGGTTATTTTTAGTGCTTAGGGTTAGAGTTAGAGGGGTAGGGGTAGGGCTACTAACTCTAACCCTAAGTATCTCACCGTAACCCTAACCCTAGCCCCTAACACTAAACCTAACCCTAACCCTCTAACCATAACCCTAACCCTCTAAGCCTAGCCATAAAAATAACCCAAACCTTAAACATAACCCTAGCCCTAACCCTAACCCTAACCCTAACCCTAATTCTATTTTTTTTCTGGTTCTGGACATGCTACAGAGCTGAAACTTCACAGGTACACCTTTTAGACCCCCCAGATGCTAAATCCAAAGACATTTTTTATTTTTATTTTTTTTTTAATTTTTCCAATAATTGGCTCTCTATCAAAAAATTACAATTTTTAAGAACTTTTTTTTGTGTGATCCCTCTCCGGCATGCCACAGTCCAGGTGTTTGTCCCCTTGAAACAACTTTTCCATTACTATTGTGGCCAGAAAGAGTCCCTGTGGGTTTTAAAATTCGCCTGCCTATTAAAGTCTATGGCGGTTCGCCCGGTTCGCCGGTTCGCGAACATTTGCCGATGTTCGCGAACGGCGAATTTTAGGTTCGCGACATCACTAGTGCCTATGCACTACTATGCCTCACAACATTATATCTACAGAGTGAGATCATCTAAAGCACTGCTGCCTCTGACTGCTAGTCTCAGAAGATTTGGTCATGTCATCACTGCACTGCTCACTGTTCTCCTTGATAAAAAGGAAACTGTACCTGAGGGCCTTAATTGCATGCATCTCACTGGCTTTTGCTTCATTTATTTATTCATTTGTTCATTTATGAGACCTGTGCTATCTAAACCTCTCCTGCGATTCTCCTGCATGTAGCACCCTCCTAGAATAGGTGCTAGGATTGGGTAAACTTTGTCATGGCTCATAGTACCCATGGAGTTGCTGTTCATTGTCAGGCAAATTTAATTTGCCTCACTATAACCAGTGTGACTGTTTTAGTCTGTTCTATGTTTCAGTAGTTGTGGGATTGACTGCTTCCCCCTGAAGGCTCTGGAAAATAGTGGGCAGGGAGAGTCTAATTAGCAACTAAAAATTAGTATAGTACTAGCCAATCCCTGAGGAGGGTCGTCCAGACGGTAGAAGGAAACCTGTATAAATACTCGGAGACACAGAGCAATCAGGTCTTTCACCTTAGAAGGAGATCACAGCCTAAGGGGGGTTGCTTGCCGCCTTAAGCCATCCTGCCATGTGCCTGCAGTACGTCAAAGCCACAGGTGGGCAACCTGAAGACCTGCTTTCCTGGAAGCTGCAGAAAGCTGATTGAGGGACTGTCGTCTGAGGATCTAGTCTGGTATCATAGGGAGAGAGTGTTGCAAGGATATTGGAAGGAGGCAACCAATTTTTCCAAGGACATTTGTGAGTACAGACTGCAGAGAGATCCTAGAGAATGTGGGCTGAGGCCATCCCTTGTGTCTTAGTGTCAGCTGTGCGTGTTTAAAGGGAACATAGTGTCCACAGTGTCCTGAAGAGCTTAGCCTATTCAATTCCTTTTCTTAGACTTTTCACCAAAAGGAAGAATAATCTCCTCAAGTTTCCAACAGGCTCATAGTTCTAAAGATTAGTGTACTCTTACTTATAAATAGTTTTGGAGCATCCCACTCAATTCTCTAACTCCACCAAGTTACTCAAAAATAAAAACACCAAAAAGAAAACCCCTGGACTGTTCTTTGAGCCAAAGAGTGGCTGTGACTGTGTAACTGGCTGCGGGGCAACTATTAGAAAGGACTCCATGCAATCTACCAAGTAGCTCCTTTGTGGGGATGGCGGTATCTCTGACATGGGCAAACAAAGACCTTGTTCTCTATCAAGAGGGTCCCTTTACACAGAGACACAATGTGAAACAAGGTATAAAGATAGCTCTTAGTTTCAAACATGTAGCAACACACTACATGCACTCTGTGTTTCTGTAGCTGCCTGTATGGACTCTCAGAGAAGGCAGGGATGCAATCCTACTTTAAGGCACTTATGCCTCATGTCTCTTTACATAACCAGATGCCAAAGAAGGTAAAAATAATATTTAATGATCAAAACATAGAAGTTGCTGCTTTTTGATGGTAACCTTCCAGGGCTGTCATCCTCATCATATTTTTACTACTTAGAAAGTGGCTGTCCTGAAACAATCAGCCCGTGTCAGAATACCTGATATATACAAATGCGTTTTGGATTTTACAATTCAGAAATGTAAGAATGAAACCGCTGGAACTTCAAAAACATTAAGGATTGACAAATTGTCTCATGATTGTCTCATTCATACTTACCAAGTACAGCAGATAGTCTGTTTACAAAAACTGGCTTTACACAGTGTGCAGCAGTGATAACCCAGTTTGGTGCAATTAAAGTCCCTCCACAAAGATAATCAGATCGTTTTTCTAAGACCAGTCTAGCCTGCAAACATATAAAATGGTTATACTCTGCTACGTAAGAATGCTTGATAAACATGTCAAAACAAAAGCAACAACTTGGAAACATCCTATTAGCACAGTTGATGAGCAGTGCGGGGGACATGTTTGCAGCACGCGGATCTTGGGTCCAGTTCATACTAATCTATAGCAGAGTTTCTCAACCTTTTTTCGGTCAAGGTACCCTTTAAATTCTACCATCTTGAGGCACCCCATTCTAAAATGTAAAACAACTAACAGTTTTACAAAATGCATCAACGTCCACACGTAGGACACCTGTTATAGGTGATTTATTCCTCCAAAGGAAATTTCTCTCCTCACTCAGTTAATATGACGCCAGTGCTTATGGAGAGGGGCAAGGAAGGGCCAAACAAGGATGCTGTAGAGGCACCCAACATCCTCCTTATAGCCCGATGACATCACTAGTGTAACTAAAAGGTAGGCTGGATAAATCCGCTGGTGTTTATACAATTTTTCGTGAATTTTTAGGCATTTTACCAAGGCACACCTGAAGAAACCTGAAAGCACCCCAGGCATGTAAATGAAGATTGTACTTCCTTCTGGTGTATTTGTAGGTTTACTGTAGGTGCTCTGTTCTGTGTTCCTGTGGCCCATTATAGGCAGGGTGCTCTTGTTTGTAACGGGTATTGGGACCTTACAGGCTAGATAACAGCCAAGGTACAAGGATGAAAGTACCCTAACTGATCAAAAGCGTGGATTGATTTTTACCTGATGGTATCGGCATATTTCCCATGCCAACATCAGTAAGAAGAGCCAACAGTGTAGATCCAGTGGAAATTCAGGCACTTCAGGTAAGTAACCAATGTGCACAAATATAGGGTTCTTTTCCCGCTAACACCAAGGATAGTGGGCTTTTCACCCACTGACACCAGCACCATTGATAACAGGCACTACAATGATCAGTGTACTATGACTCTTCTACTATGAACACAATTGTAATGGAGGCATTTACACTGAACAACAATATAGATGGGGTATTTGGAACATTTTATCAGGGTCATTGTTGGTCAATGTAAATACCCCCTCTATACTTGTGATCATTATAAATGGTGTTGCATTAGTTTTCAGTGTAACTACTCCCATTACACTGATAATTAGGATAAATGGCCCAATTAGATCGGTGCTCAGTGTTAATAACAGCATTACATTGGTGGTCAGTGTAAACACTCCCCTTACATTGGTGCTTAGTGTAAATGCCTGCAATACTTTGATGGTCAGTGTGAATACCCCTGTTATGTTGGTGCTCTGTTTCAATGGCCCTGTTCCATGGGTGACCAGTGTAAATGCCTCCATTACAATGATGATTAGCATAAATGCCCTAGTTACATGGATGCTCAGTGTAAATGGAGAGGGTCCCTTTTAGATTGGTGGTCAGAGGGAGCAGACAGTAGACTTTCGTAGACAGTGGGAGAAGTGCCTCCTTACATTAAAGTGTAAGTCCACCCTAAAACTAAAATCCCTGCATCTTTAGACCTCCATAAACTAACACTAACCTACTTAGTCCTGTAAAGAGGAAATCAGTATAAAGACCTTTTTTGAAGCCGGTTCTATCTGGTCTCCAGCAGCAGAAGCTCTGCCGAGTACACAGCTGACGACGGCTGTGAAATGAATGGGGAGTGACGTTACTATGAGGCTTTCATTGCCGAATGTGTCCTCTGCACCTGCCTCCACAGCGAAGCCACTGCTGGCAGTTCAGCGTGGGATCGGGCCAGGTCGGCTTCAAATAAGGTATGGATATTGATTTTTTTCTTTACAGGACTAGATAGGTTAGTGTTAGATTGTGGAGATCTACAGATACATACACTTTTAGATGCAGGGATTTTAGTGTTAGGGTGGACTTCTACTTTAATGGTCATTGTAGTGACCCTTTACATTACTGGTCAGTAAGAAGAATTCTCCCTTTCATTGATGGTCAATAGGAGACCGCCCTTTGCATTGCTGTCACTGTGAAGAATTTTCTTTGCATCAATGGATAGGTTAGTGCTCCTTTTACATTGAAGGTCAGCAGAAAGTATGCCCTTTACGATGAGGATCAGTGCTCCTTACAATGATGGTCACAAGAAGGATGGCTCTTTACATTGGTGGTAAGAATTCTGTATATATTGGTCATCAGAGGAAAGAACGGCCCCCTCGCATTTGAGACATGAGAGAATAGGTTCCACTAGACTCATGCTGCTGGCTCTGGGAAGTAACATTGTTGCTGGAATTAAGCAGGAACCATCAGGTGGTGGTTCCATCTGCAGTTTTTACTAGGATATGTAGACTCACCTGCCAGGGACACTCTCCTTTAGGACACTCTTCACCACCAACAATCCGAGGAAGTGTTTTCTTTTTCTTCAACACAGGTATTTGTCCACATGGATAGTTTACTGTAAAATATCAAGGTTAGTTATAGTTTAGCATCCTTCTCTAGTTAGGCTGCCAGACTAAATTTAGTTTTTGGCCTCAGTGCAATCAGTGGATCAGTAATCTATTGCTTTTGTCTGGTCAGGGTTTTCTAAGCTGGGTGTTTAATTTCTCTCATCTGCTTCTGAGAGAAGTCTCCAGAATATAGGGCAGGGAGAGTCAAATGTACAGTATAAATATTTATCATGTTCCAGCCAGTTCCTGAACAGAAGAATCTAGAAGGTAGCTGAGGAGTTGATAAATGTTTGAGAGGCCTTTCAACAGTGTTCTTTCCTCTCCGAGGAGAGCTCAAGTTTTCCTGGAGCTGCTGCCCCTGTGAGATAGCTAGTGAGAAAAGAAACTGCAGTCTGGGCCTTAGCAGGTGCTGGGCTCAGGTTCCTGCCCATGACCATCTGGGCTCATAGGAATTGGTTTGGGAAAAGCCTCATGCACACTGGAATTTTTAACACTGCTGTTACGGGTGCCTGCGGTTTATTTTTCTGCCTCTAAATGCCCCCTTACGTTAGCCTATAGGGGAGATTTACTAGAACTAGTGCACACAAAATCTAGTGCATTCCTGTATATTGTAATAGGTTTTATTACAAAAGCTAAACTAGATAACCTGAAATTAGAAGCTAATTGGTTACTATGCACAGCTGCACTAGATTCTGTGTGCACCAGAATATTTTAGCAAATCTACCCCTATGTGTCCATGCACACATAGGTGTTTAGAGTATGATTACTATGGATCAAATTAGTGCATGCTTGGGCGCTGGACTGATCAAATAGAATTGATACTAGGATACTGGTACCCACATTTGAAATCAAACTAGAGGCAGACTATGTTTTTTTTTCATCTTGGATACAGTAAGGTAGGGTTATAACCCCTGTTACAGTAGTTATTTTTGCAATCTGTGTCCCATTGAAGAATCCCACCTTTTTAAAATTATGGAATCCCTTGTTGCCACAGGGGTCACCAGAACTAGTTTGGTCGTTGTAATATTTTCCCTCTTTTGCTGTTCTGGGGACAACGTAAAATTTGGGATTTTCTTTCAATTCCAATTTTGGTAATAACAGTGAACAGGACAAAAATGAATCTCCCTAATGGGGGCACAGACAGCACTAAAACCTGATAGTGGTTCCAATCCCTCTCCACTCTGTAGATTAGCATTGTTTTGTGTTGAAAGTCTGCAGAACCTCCCACTCATGCAGACTGGATAAACCAAATAGGTGAAACTATCAGGCTGGAAAGATATGTATACCAACATAGGGGAGGTTAAGGCAAATTCATGAGGGTTGATCTTAATGGTAGAGGGTCTGGTCTCAATGGTTGGATACTCCAGGACTAAGCCCTCTCAATTTTGTGGTGGACAGGTTACTACTCTAATTTGAAAGGTATGCCCACCAATACTCATTTTGTTTCTTTTGTAAATTTGTGGTGGAATTTCTTTCTTGATGTGTTTTTTTTATTCCACTTGAGCTGCTATACCTATCCAGTTACTTAACAATTTGACACATGGATATTGTTAGTAATGAGTATTGTGATATGTCATCGTTGCTATGGAAACTATGACTTTTTTCTTGTTTCTCTGGAAATCTTTTCTTAATAAACCATTTTCGGATTTTAAAACAAAACATCATTATACTGAACAAATGTGTTTTATATAGTTGTGCTTTTGCATACCCTAGCAGAAAATGTGACATTTTGGCATTGATATAAAAAATATGACTAATAATGACAAAAAAAGCTGTATTTTATTTAAGGAAAATGATAATATGAATCCATTTATAGTCACATAGCTGTTTGGCTAATTTTTTAATCATAATGAAAACATAAAACACTTAAATGGCCCTAATCAAAAGTTTACACACCCTGGAATGTTTGGCCCTGGTACATTGATATGGAAATATCATATTACATATTAGTTAAAGTTGTCTAGTGGTCTCAAAAATATTTAGGAATGCCTCCAAGCCTTGGCTAAGGATTATACAGGACAAAGTCTAGCTACTTTTAGTTAAGTCATGTTGCAAAGGGAGTCGGCTTGGGGGTTGTCAATTCCTTATACACAAGTCTAAATACCAATGCCCAAACTGGAATAAGTCTCATCCAGAGCTGCATCATGCAACATGCAAGCTGCATCATGCAAGGTCTGATTACCTGGCCATGCCTTTTAGGGGGGATTCCAAGGTGAAACAGCATCTTTAGTAAGTATTCTTGTCCTATTTTCTTTATCTTTATCTGTATCTGTCATTATCTTTAAAAATGTTATACTTGTAAGTTTTAGTGTGATCTCTCTTTGTATGCATCAAACACAACCCCAAAACATGACAAAACACTTGATACCAGAAGTGGGGTGTTTGATTTGTGTAAACTAGAGATACAAATAATGATGCAGAATTGTGCTAGACTGTTCGTGCTGGGATTAATACTGTGTTTTTGTATAGTAAACCATAGCACATTCAAAAAGCATAGCAAATGTATCAGCTATGCTGGTTTAATTGAGAGAAGGTTTAAAACTTAGCTGGTTTAATTGAGAGAATTTGGCAAGAGACTGATATACAATTGGAAAGGTTGTATCTTCAGGAAGCCTCAATTTATGATAGTAAATGCATTGAACTCTGGACTGTAGGCAAGTTTCAGAGAAATTACCTTTTTTAAATTTAAAAATGATGAGCTGATGTTCAGAATAGTGATTACTGCAGTAACATAAGATATATACCAGGGATCCTCAAACTACGGCCCTCCAGCTGTTGCAGAACTACACATCCCATGAGGCATTGTAAAAATCTGAGATTCACAGGCATGACTAGGCATGATGGGAATTGTAGTACCTGAACAACTGGAGGGCCATAGTTTGAAGACCCCTGATATATACTGTATGCATACGTTGAGCTCTTTGTGTTGCGTTAGCTAACTAATGAGGAGGAAATGTTGCTTGTATGAAGATATGTTGTATTGTCTGTGTTAAATGTGACAATGTTACCTGAATTAAAACAGAAAGGTAATGCTAAGAATCGATTTGTAAAAAAAAGTCTTGTTATTTATGTTTGAGGGTGTATGTGTTTAACATTAGAAGAGTTAAGTAATCAAATTAAGGTAAAGGTTTTGTAAAGTGGTAATGTATATGAGAAAGATAAAAGTATTTGTTAGCATTTGGGAGATGAGCAGCCTGCTTGGGTGAGGGACTTGACTCTCCCCTTCACATGCCTATTAGTGTGTCTATGTAAGGCAGAAGAGAAGAGAGAGGTGAAGAGATATTACAGACATCCCCCCTTAACCCCCCTTAAAAGATTGTACCTGTGTAAAGCCAGACAGTTCTGAACATCTAAGAAATTAGTAATATACTGTTAAATGTTATGTTCACATGTAGGTGAAGTGAAAAACATTGTAAGGTAAAGGGAATGTTTAAATAAGTTTGTGGAAAAAAAATCCCAGTTGAAATGGTTGGTTTTTGCTATGTAGCTGATTGAGATTGACACCCTTTCAATTTCTAAAAGCAGCCATGATTATTATAATTTTTTAAATGTTTAGCTCTCCATTCCAGCCTACTGGGCGTAGAAAGAGAGAAGGCTTCACCCACTGATAAAAACCTGGTTGTACCCTTTTTGTGACAGTCAGTTGATCAAGATAAACTGCAAAAAAAGTCCATATGAATAATCAGTGCCAATGTGGTCCTTCAATGGTCTGGTGAGTGCGCATTTCTGTTTTTGGGTGAAGGACCACTGGTGGAGGATTGACCTTTTTCACATTGGCACTGATTATTCATATGGACTTTTTTTGCAGTATTATGGACTGAGTTCATCATTTTTTATCATATGCACTACTTTATGTTTTACTTTACTACTTTATGTTTTAGCGCTGCAACCTAATTTTTCACATGTTTTTTTATGTTTGTATATTCACATCGTTTGCAAGCTGCTGATTAAGTTCTTTATTTTAAGGCGCTGACTTCATTTTTATGTTTATAGTTGATCAAGATAGCTGACTAGACTAGACAAGTTCTGTATAACATGTTAAATGTATGACCAAGCAAAGAGTAACAGCATAAGATAGGATAATAATGAATGGTCACTGGAGATAAAAATGTATATCTACTTTGTATTGTCCTTACTGGTGAATATATTGAAGTGTGATACTTTAGAATATAACACTAACGATTGTTTTATACATTTTTTGGTTCATACAGAAGGAACCAGATCTCTTCCTAGAAGTTTCCAAGAACTGTATGGGATTAAACAACAGGTTGAAATAGAAAAATCAATATGAATTTGGTGATGTATAATTTTTGAGAACAATGTGATGAACACACTATATATAATTTACTGTAAATGTAGATTTAGCCATTGTGAATTACTGACAACTTTTGATGGACGTCCTTTAATGGAAATTCACATGGTGATTAACTTAATAATTACCATGAGCTCATTTAATATGGGTAGAAAAAAGTGCACTCCATAGGTTTTTGTATTTTGTGAAAGTGTTTGTATGTGCGTTTGTTGCTAACCATTCCTTTATTTCTGGGAGGGAAATGTAATGATAATCCACTAAGACCTTTAATTTAATTCAGTTCTTAGATAGTATTAAAACAGCATCAATCTACCTGCCTGATATGGTTTGATGTCCAAGAACTAAAGGCGAAGATTACAGCCTCCATGGTTTACTTGCATCGTCTTATTGTTGATATTTTGTTTATGTTTATGTGAATGTAATGAAAGTTTTTGTTAGAACAGATTGTAAATAGAGCAGCTAATAATTTTGATGCTGCGTGATGGGTATTCAAGTTTTTTTCTCTGATTAAGTTGAATCTGAAAGAAGAGAACACTAGTGTTTGATTAAAAGTAATTACGTAGTATTACATTTGGAATGGTTTACATAATTTTAATGATTTGGAGCGCGTAAGATATTCCAAACATTTACACTAAATGTGGTTGTATATCTTTCTGTGCTCTTCCGGTTTCCTGTGTGTGTGTGTTCAGGCTGGATTATGGTAGCATGTACTTTGGTATATTCTGCCATAATCATTGTAGTGGAACTGTAAGGCAGGACCACTGTTGGAGTGTGCATACTGTAAGTTTAAAAAACAGAATCCACAGGATGTGCACAGTACAGAGAGAGAAGGGGTGATACTAAAAGTTAAAGGTTTAACTTGGGTTTTACATCTAACTGGTATCTACTTTAACCACTTCTGGACCAGGAGGATTTGCCTCCTTAGTGACAAGGCCATATTTTGCGATTCGGCACTGCGTTACTTTAGCGGACAATTGCGCTGTCATGCAATGCTGTACCTTTTTTTCCCACAAATAGAGCTTTCTTTTGGTGGTATTTGATCACCTCTGCGACCTTTATTTTTTGCGCTATAAACAAAAAAATAGCGACAAGTCTGAAAAAAATATATATATTTTTTTCACATTCTGCTATACAACATTCCCAAAAAAAAAAATCAAACATTTTTAACATTTTAGGACAATTTGCTTTCTGCTACATATTTTTGGTAAAAAAAAAAAAAAATCGCAATAAGCGAATTTTGATTTGTTTGTGCAAAAGTTATTGTGTCTACTAACTACGGGAAAGATTTATGTCATTTTTATTGTTTTTTTCTTTTTTTTTACTAGTAATGGCTACAATCTGCGATTTTTTGCGGGACTGCGACATTGTGGCGGACAGATCGGACCCCTGACTGACATTTTTGACACTTTTGGGGGGACCAGTCACATTACTACAGTAATCAGTGCTAAAAATATGCACTGTTACTGTAATAATGACACTGGCATGAAAGGGGCTAACACAGTAAGTGATCAAGGGGTTAAATGTGTACCTAGGGGCGTGTTTCTAACTGTATGGGGGCGTGGCTTGTGAAATGACCACAGAGACCTGTGTTCCTATATAGAAGGATCACAGGAGCTCTGTGATCATTTCAGAGAGAAGAACGGTCAGCTGTGTTTACAACGACAGTTTGAATTCAAGCTAATCATATCATTCATTATGGAAAAGGTAATTTTATGTCCACTCATAATTGTTGGTTTCAATCAAAGATAATCATGGTTACTGCAATGGTTGCAAATTGTTAAGAAAGTTCTTCAAAATAGGGTGCTCAAAATATTGAAATATATACATTATTATATCTTGCACTCAGCGATCCTTTGGCCACCCCGTTCAATACACTTGACTGAGTTTTCTTGGTAAATGATTATGAAATAAGATAGGGTCCCAGGTTTGGTTTACCTCAATCCTCCCCGATTGCTTGGGTTTGGGACTGGCATGAAGAGTAAGGTGACACATTATGCATGAGTAATATGTACGCACATACTGGGGTCGGTGTAGACAAAAGCCAGTTATCCTGCCAGAATGTGGGAGGAGGCCAGAGTACACAGAGGAATTTCACACATTAAAGAGGAGTTCCGGCCTCAAATACCTTTTTTAACTAAAAATACCCCTATAATACTAATCCATCGTCCTTTACAGAACCGCTATTCTCATACTTATAAGGTGTATAGTATTGGATTTTAGTCAAAATCTTACTTTTAAAAACGCTGTCTGAGCGTGGCCATCTTGGACGTGGGCATCTGAAGCTGCAGTGAAATCTGCTGTGTCGTCCTTCCTGATTCCAGGGAGTGTTCTGGGGGTTCTTCTTGATTCCAGCCTCCTGGGAGTGATGACAAACAGCTCCCAGGATGCAATGCAAAGGGGGAAGTGATGTCGGTGGCCGTGGCCACAGAGGGGGGAGAAGGAGGAAGTACAATCAAAAATGCACTGAAAATAAGGTAAGGGACCCCCGAAAAAAATTGAAAATGCCCAATTGTTGATCAGCATAGCGAGCACTCCAGGAATCACTAAAGTTGCAAAATAGGCCAGAACTTCGCTTTAAGTAGTTTGAAGTTGGGCCTATGGTTGGGCATTGTTTAGTTTAGATACAAAGTAATCTAGAGTTCAGGTGGGAGATGGGTGGTGTTCCTGTAACAAAATGAAAAAGCTGAGTTTTTCCTTTAGTGTTAGGCCAGGTCACTAGGGATCGTGGATTTAACTTTTCAGAAATCTATGAAGGGCTATATGAGCATTGTTGTTAGTTTGGGATGTTGGACTGACAGTCTTGGTGACACACCTGCCTTGACGTCAACCACAAGCATATTGGAGAAAGGAGACAAACGCTTTTAAAAGCAGCAACTGTCTATAAAAACTTTGCCTCTGATCAGCAGCTGAACTTTTGGTGCCACCTGCTCTGATGGTCAATTACCCTAACTGTTCATTCTGCTATCATGGTCAAGTACTTGAACTGTTTTATCTGCTCTGATGGTCAAGTGCTTTAATTGTCTGTATAAATAAGTAAAATTTCCATCTACTGTGGTGGTTATGTACCTGTATGTATATGACTTGTGAGCTGCAATAGTCTGGAGCAGTGTTTCTATACCTTTTTTCAGTCAAGGCACCCTTTAAAAATTATGGACAGTCTCGAGGCACCCTTTAAAAATTATGGACAGCCTTGAGGCACCTTATTCTAAAATGTAAAAATGATTCTATTAGTTTTGCATAACACAGCAACATCCACACAAGTAGGAAACCCAACGTTAGAAGTGATTTATTCTTCCATAGCAAATACACTTTTTCAAGCTGGTACTGACTAGTATTCCAATGTTTCTCTTCTCCCTCAATTTTTCTCCATCACTTAGCTAAGGTGCCCTCAGGAAGTTTGTAATGGTGCCCAATGAAATATGTGGCTTTGTGTAACTAAAAGGTAGCTTTATCCACAAGCCAGCTTGTATATAATTTTGGGGCAATTTTTAGGCATTTTGCCAAGGCACACCTAAAGAAACCTCAAGTCACCTGAGGGTGCCTGGGCACCCTGGTTGAAAAAGGCTGGTCTGGAGGATATGGACTTTGTATTCTACAGTTCTTTCAGTTCTACAGCATTGCAATGGTTGTGCTGCAGTTGCGGTCTGATTACCTGATGTCTAAGACTCTACTGTCCATCAACAGATATGGAAGATTTTGACAAGCTTCTATGCTTTTGAACTCTTGGAAAGGAAAGTTTGATGTTCATACCTGCTCCTGTGCTTTGGAAAAGGAAAAGTTTGGTGTTGTTCTGTTAGTCTAATATATAGTTTTTTTTTATTTTTTGATATTTATTAGCCCTAACATAGCCAAATTAGATTTTCTGAGTAGGTAAATCAGACAGGGAAAATAGGTATCAATACTTTAGATTAGATACACTTTAGATCCCCCATTTTCCATTTAAGGTAAACCGGGGGGTGGGAGACTACATTAATTATTCTTTTTGTTTACAATTATCAGGTGCTTTTCTTTCCAATGCTGATATGTTGCCTTTATGTATAGGTAGAGGCATTACTGTATGATATTTTTTAGCCGGGGGGGGGGGGGGGAGTGATATGAAAATAGCATATTACATATTAGTTAAGTTGCCTGGTGGTCTCACAAACATTTAAAAATGCCTCCAAGCCTTGGCTAAGGATTATCCAGGACAAATTCAAGTTACTTTTAGTTAGGTTATGTGAAAGGAGAGTGTGGTTGTAAACTGACCAACTCATTTAGGGGTCATATTGCAAAGGGAGTTGGCTTGGGGGTTGTCGATTCCTTATACAAGTCTAAATTCCACTGTCCAAGCTGGAATACGTTAGTCTCATCCAGAGCTGTATCATGCAACATACAAGCGTCTGGTCTGATTACCTTGCCATGCCTTTATGGGGAATTGTGTGGCAAAACAGCATCTTTAGTTAAGTACTCTTGTCATATTTTCTTTATCTGTATCTGTCATTATCTTTAATAAATGTTATACTTGTAAGTATTTGTGTGATCTCTCTTTCCACATATTGAACACAACCCCAAAAACATGACAAAACATTCATACCGTGGAATGTTTGGCCTTAGTACAGAGACACAAGGTAAAATTGCAATTAAAGGGTGATCTCCCACATCTGTGGCTTTTTACATTGCAATTTATGTCTGTGTATAAATAGTCAATGAGTTTGTTAGCTCTCAAGTGGATGCACTGAGCAGGCTAGATAATGAGCCATGGGGAGCAGAAAAGAACTGTCAAAAGACCTGCGTAACACAGTAATGGAACTTTTCAAAGAAGGAAATAGATATAAAAAGATATCCAAATCCTTGAATATGCCAGTCTGTACTGTTCAATCACTTATTAAAAAGTGGAAAAGTTGATGATACTTGAACAAAAATGAGCTGCATGGTCAGGTTGCCACATATTGTAACCGGACTTTTTGTGGCATTGGTTAACTAAAGGCTTCTTTCTGGCAACTTGACCATGCAGCTCATTTTTGTAACTCGAATTATCATCAAACTGTGCTCCTTAAAAACAACCACATCGTCTTTTTCCAGAGCAGCGTTCATTTCTCCTGAGGTTATTTGTGGGTTCTTCTTTGTATCCTAAACATCTCTTCTGGCAGTTGTGGCTGCAATCTTTCTTCGTATACCTGACCCTGGCTTGGTATCAAGAGATCCCCAAATTTTAAAATTCTTAACTGATCAGTACTGACTGGCATTTTCAAAGCTTTGTATATCTTCTGGATATCCTCATTAAAGCGTATATAAAGTCAAAACATATATTTTTTAGGACTTTTTCACCTTGTTACCAGCAAATAACACACTTTCTGTCCCTGAGTATCTACGCTCACTCCTCAAATTTATC
The DNA here is from genome assembly GCF_965119305.1 of Pelophylax lessonae. Taxonomy (NCBI): domain Eukaryota; kingdom Metazoa; phylum Chordata; class Amphibia; order Anura; family Ranidae; genus Pelophylax; species Pelophylax lessonae. The sequence goes on from NC_138769.1 coordinate 466,542,285, forward strand.
TATAGAGGCAGCTATGGTTGTCACCCAGGCTGGAATACAAACATGTTTGCCTTTGTTTATCACCAGTACATGAGGGGTGGGGAGATTAGCAGTTTAGAGAAAGAAATATATCAATATTATTTTTGTCTGATTGTGTCTCAGGGCATGTCACAATCTATCTGGCATATTTTTTATCCTGGTTCCCTCTATAAGTAGGTGAGCACTTGAATTTTCCTTAGAAGTTCTTTAAAAATGGCAGTGTTATACCACCCACCTGTTGGAACACATGATATTCCATCTTCGCTCAAAGTATAGCCTTCCAGACACATACACTGCCGGTGTTCCTCCACAGAGCTATGGCAGAACTGATCACATTGTCCATTATCAATTTCACACGTTATTGACTCATCCACATCTGAGGGAATAAACACGTTATCATACTTTGTTTAATGCTTAAATATCCTAAGCCAGGGACTGCTAGGAGAAGATACCAATTATTATTAAAACCAAAAATGAATCTATCAAGTCAGCACTTGCCTAACCTGGCTAATACTTTGGCATCAATTTCCACTTTGCTACAAAATATGTTGCGACCCCTAAAAGTACATGCTACCAGATGTCCCAAATCTTTGTTTGGAACTTAAAGTGACACTAAATTTTAAAAGCTTATTCATTTTTTGATCTCATTCTGCACAACAGTATCCCACAAATTCTTAAGGTATATTTCCATTTTTGCAGTTACATTTTGGAAACACCACTATACAGTATGTTTGTTATGTGTTTTCCTATTTAAACTGCATACTTTAATAATACAAAATAACAATTAAAACAATTCTTACTTTTCTAGGTGCTTCTTTGGAGCAGGTCTTGGGCAGACTGTAAACTTCTCTGAACAATTTCAAAGTGAAATTAGAGGGAACAGACTCAGTTTCCCTAATCCCCATGCAATGCAAACCCCACCTGAGATATTAAACCCTTTGTTAGGACAGACCATGTTCCAATATAGTTTACAATCAATAATGACATCTGCCAGCATATTACAGACAGGGTTAGTTATGGTAAATATTAACTCCCTTGCCTCTCCTTTAAAAGACATAGCAGGGGGAAACTGTTATGTTATCTAAATGGCTGCAGAAGTGGAAATTCAGTTTAAGCATTTAGTATTAGATACCCAGCATGTGTAGAGAAAAGCTTACTTGTTTCACAGTTTCTACCCTCATAACCTTCTGGACAGGTGCAGACATATGACTGCAACTGGTCACTGCAGACACCTTCATTCAAGCAGGGGTTGGAGAGGCAGTCATCGACATCTGTAAACAAACAATATATGATATTTGTCTATAATTACCCCCCCCCCCCCCACCTTCCTATTAGAATGCTTTGTTGTAGCATACCTGAGTATGTTCTCCAAAATTCTTTCTAGCAGAAGAAAAAAAGAGTAACAAAATTGAACAATAAATTAAGGGTCTGAACGTATACAATCATTATAATCCAATTGAACCCCCAAATTTCAAACCACTATATACTGTATATTCTAGTGGCATCAAAAGATTCTCAGTGTCTTACAGGCCCTTTGTTTCTGAAGCAGCCAAAGCCTGAGCAGAAAAGCCTGCTTTTCTGCCAGCAGTTGCAGATAGGGTTCCTTGCTCTAGGTCACTGATCAATAAACTGCAGTCCATGGGCTGGATGCAGCCTTTTGCTTGCCTTTATCTGGCTTTTCCGTCACTCCCACTAATACAAGGCACTATTCCTCCCACTGATACCAATGACGAGGCACTATTCCTTACACTGATAACAATGATGGGGCACTATTCCTCCCACTGATACCAATGACGAGGCACCATTCCTTACACTGATATCAACAACAGGGCACTATTCCTCCCACTGACACAAACGATGGGGCAATATTCCTCCCACTAGTACCAATGATGGGGAACTCTTCCTTCCACTGACACCAATGATGGGGCAATATTCCTCCCACTAGTACCAATGATGGGGAACTCTTCCTTCCACTGACACCAACAATGGGGCACTATTCTTCCCACTAGTACCAGTGATGGGGAACTCTTTCACTGACACCAATGATAAGGAACTAACACCAATGATGGGGCACTATTCCTTCCACTGATACCATCGATTTGGCGCTATTCCTCCTACTGACACCAATAACAGGGCACTATTCCTCCCACTGACACCGACAATAGGGCACTATTCTGCCCACAATGATGGGGCACTCTTCCTCCTATTGACACCAATTTGAGGACATTACTCCGGCCACTGACACCAATGATGGGGCACTATTCCTGACGCTAGTACCCAGGATGGGAAACACTTCCTTCCACTGACACCAACAATGGGGCACTATTCTTCCCACTAGTACCAGTGATGGGGAACTCTTTCTTTCACTGACACCAATAATAAGGCACTAAAACCAATGATGGGGCACTATTCCTTCCACTGATACCATTGATGTGGCTCTATTCCTCCTACTGACACCAATAACAGGGCACTATTCCTCCCACTGACACCAACGATAGGGCACTATTCTGCCCAATAGAATAGGGCACAATGATGGAGCAATCTTCCTCCTATTGACACGAATTTGAGGACATTATTCCAGCCACTGAACCCAATGATGGGGTACTATTCCTCTCACCAATACCAATAAATACAGCCTCCAATTTTTTTGGTAATGGTATTTGTATAATGTCACAAATCTATGACCTAATATTATGGTGTAATCTTTTTAGAGAAATGTATGTGCTCACCAGACGTCTCTCATCCTTGAAGATTTCCCTAGCTTCTTCATATGAGCAGGTTTCTTCAATGCATTCCCGCTCCAAAGAGGGTGCCCTGAACTCCTCAAAAAAAGAGTTGGCTCTCCTCACCCTACTCTTTAACACACTGGCTGCCTCTTTATTGTTTAGGAAAACTGCAAAACAAGTTGCATAAAACAAACAGAAAGTTGGGTAAATATATATTGGTTCTAATACACTGTAAATGTAACAAAAAACAAGCATTTTCAAAACTTATCAAGTTATACATTCAGTGATCATTCATTTATTATGAGAATAAAGGAAAACTAAAAGCAAAACATTTTCTTCCCCATAAAGTGAGAAAGGGTTATAACTAGTGATCGACCGATATCGTTTTCTTAATGCCGATACCGATATTTTGGTCATCGGATATCGCTATCGGCCAATATCTGCCGATATTTTCGGACATGTAAAAAAAAAATTATTATTTTTATTTTTTTATATAAAGGTACTCCTTGTGGAGCAATCTGGGGTTCTAAAAGACCCCAAACCCCTCCTTGGCACCGAAAAGCATTCAAAGCGCCAAGTTTTGCTGTCAGTTTTTTTAATTCGGCGCGAGTACCCGGAAGTGATGTCATGACATAATTTACGGGTTTTTTGCATGGAGACGCAGTACACCGGGTCTTCTCTTCGGCAGCGGCGGCGGTAGGACGGGAGACCTGGGCGAGCCACGGAAGGTGGCTTGGGGGGGGGAGATATCCCCTCCTGCTCCTTGTAATGACAGCGAGCGGCTTCTCAGCCGCATTGGTTGCCATTACAAGTCAGTCGATGGCTATGGACACCGGTATCGTGGTGATGCCTCTAGCTGCAAGCATCACCCCGGTACAAGCACTTTTCCTAAATATCGGCAATATCGGTAAATCCAAAGGCATTTTCCGATATATATCGGGGAAAGTGCATATCAGCCTCCAATATATATCGGTGTTGCCGATAATCGGTCCATGCCTAGTTATAACCTCTGTTTGTGCTCCATTGGGGAGATTTCCCTTCACTTCCTGTCATAACAGGAAGTGAGAGGAAATCCCTCAAAGTGAGGGAATACATGAGTGTCACCAGTCCCCATTGGAGGATTTCTCCTCTATTCCTGTTCTGGTGACAGCCCAAAATTTGGGATTTTTTTTTCTAACGTTCACTCTCAGTGATAACCATGAACAAGACAAGTAGAGAGGGTGAATCTCCCTAACAGGGCACAGACAGCAATAACAACTGACAGGTGTTCTAAACCCTCTCCAATCTATCCCAAACTAATAAAAACTATCCCAAACTAATAAAAAAAAAAAAAAAAACAATTTGGCTTTAACATTACTTTAACCACTTGCTGACCGCCCCATAGCACATTTACTGCTACAGGGTGGCCGCGCTGTGCAGAATCACATATATTTATGTGATTCTGCACTGTGGAGCAGGGGGCACGGATGTGCCGGACTTCTGCTGTGATTTGTCACAGCAGCAGCCAATCAGCAGGTGCTGGCCAGTGGACGTCCGCCTGGGCCCCCGCCAATGATGTGGAAGAGACACAGGACGGAACTTGCTTATGTAAACAAGTCACAACTTCATTCTGACAGGGGGAAAGTGATGGATTTGAAAGAAAATCCATCTCTTCTCCTAGTAAAAACAGCAAACAGAATACACATAAAACACTGGCTAGGCACACAACTAACCATTTAATCGCCCCAGATGTTTAATCCCTTCCCAGCCAGTGTCATTAGTACAGTGACAGTGCATATTTTTATAGTATTGATCACTGTATTAGTGTTGCTGGTTTCCACAAAGTGTCAAAAGTGTCAGTTAATGTCAGAATCGCTTCCGCAATATCTCAGTCCAACTATAAGTCGCTGATTGCCGCCATTACTAGTATAAAAAAAAGAAAAAGATTTAAATTCCAGTATATATACCACAGTTTGTAAACGCTATAACCTTTGCGCAAACCAATCAATATACGCTTATTGTGATTTTTTTCAACAAAAATATGTAGCACAATACATAATACTGGCCTAATTTTATGAAGAAATTAGATTATTTAAAACATTTTTATTGGATATGTTTAATAGCAGAAAATAAAAAATATTGTTTTGTTTTTTCTCAAAAGTGTAATTTATTTTTTTGTTTATAGCGCAAAAAATAAAGCATGCAGTTGTGATCAAATACCACCAAAAGAAAACTATCTTTGTGGGGAAAAAATTACATACTTTTTTTTGGGTACAGCATTGCATGACTGCGCAATTGTCAGTTAAAGTAACGCAGTGCTGTATCGCAAAAATGGCTTTGTCATGAAGGGGTGTAAATCTTCCGCAGGTCAAATGGTTAAAACGTGATCTTAGTCCCATCCCCGACCACCTCCTGAGCCTTCCTATTGGTCCTTTAATGTGATGGAAAGCTTTTTTGACCAATAGAAAGATTGGGAACTAGGAGATGCAGGACCAATCTTGGTAAATTGTCAAAAAAGACTTTGATGGACAGACAATGATGAATTCATAAGTAAGATTAGTCACCGTAGGCGATACAAGTAACCCCGGCCACCCATGTGTATGAGCTCAGTATAGAAAAGGTAGCTTTACTGTTCTCTTTTGGCACTGTTGTGACCAATTCCAAGGCATAGTTCACATGGCCAACCCTATGTATCTAATGTCAGCAGTTCTTCTACACACACAGGACAGCTGCTGTGACGCATGAAGCTTCCCAGTGAATATCGCAGAACTTCATAGTTTTCATTAATTGAGCTACTGATCACATAAGGAAACAATGGCGGACAATGGAAGATTTGCATCATGTTATATTCATTACTCTATTGTCTCAATGAATTTCAGGAAACTAGTTACTGAAACACAGCAGTATAAGCAGAGGACATAAGGATGGAAAAAGAACTGCACCGACCTTTACCAACATCTTTCAGGGCTGTAAGTTGCGTAAACAAATATATTACATTTCACAAAGTAAGGGCAAAGTCTGCAGCTTACAAACAAGTGCCAGTTCACAGTGCGATACCAGACATCGCATGTGATTTGCATCCGCATTGCTGTGCAGATCGCATGCGATAGCTGTGCTATGCAATTTCAGCCAAACAAAATGTATGGCTCAAATCGCATCGCACCAAAATGGGGCAGGAACCTTATTTTGGTTCGCAATGGAATCGAATCGGATGGGTGTTCACACCTATACGATTCGATTCCAGCACCATTTCACAGTTCACACTGCGATCTGCGAACCAATCGGGGGGTTACATTAACTTTACATTGACACCACCAGCGATTCACAGATCTCAGCATGTTAGCACTGTGCGATTCTGGTGAAATGCCGGACGTGGCACCAATTCGCAGGGTTTCCCTAATAGCACCAGTGTGAACCGGGACTTAAAGTTTTAAAAGCCATGTTCATATACTAGTTTGACAATATATATGTTTATAGGGAAGCCATACTTTTTACATATACACTATATTACCAAAAGTATTGGGACACCTACCTTTACACACACATGAACTTAAATGGCATCCCAGTCTTAGTCCATAGGGTTCAATATTGAGTTGGCCCACCCTTTTCAGCTATAACAGCTTCAACTCTTCAAGACTGTCCACAAGGTTTAGAAGTGTGTCTATGGGAATGTTGGAGCGTTCTTCCAGAAGAGCATTTGTAAGGTCCGGCACTGATGTGGACAAGAAGGCCTGGCTCGCAGTCTCCACTCTAATTCATCCCAAAGGTGTTCTATCGAGTTGAGGTCAGGACTCTGTGCAGGTCAGTCAAGTTCCTCCACCCCAAACTCGCTCATCCATGTCTTTATGGACCTTGCTTTGTGCACTGGTGCACAGTCATGTTGAAACAGGAAGGGGTAATCCCCAAACTGCTCCCACAAAGTTGGGAGCATTCAGAGTTCCCTTTACTGGAATTAAGGTGCAAAGCCCAACCCCTGAAAAACAACCCCACACCATAATCCCCCCTCCACCAAATGATCTGGAGCAGTGCACAAAGCAAGGTCCATAACGACATGGATGAGTGAGTCTGAGGTGGAGGAACTTGACTGACCTCAACCCGATAGAACAACTTTGGGATGAATTTGAGCGGAGACTGCAAGCCATACCTTCTCGTCCAACATCAGTGCCTGACCTCACAAATGTGCTTCTGGAAGAATGGTCAAACATTCCCATAGACACACTCCTAAACCTTGTGGACAGCCTTCCCAGAAGAGTTGAAGCTGTTATAGCTGCAAATGGTGGGCCAACTCAATATTCAACCTTACGGACTAAGACTGGGATGCCATTAAAATTAATGTGCGTGTAAAGGCAGGCGTCCCAATACTTTTGGTAATATAATGTACATTCCTTGCTTTCAGCTTTGTATTGCTGCACAATGATTATGCCCAACAGTTCCTTTCTCTTCTGTGTTATTCTAAATAAACATTAAGAAAAAACCTAAGTGACTTATTATGTAAATGATTTTATCAGCAAGGTAGTTTGCACAGTCTAACATTAAGGTAGCCAAGGAAGCGGGAACCTTCCTAGCTGTGTATCATGAAAATATAGTTCACCATTACTAAGCTATGCAATAGTAATTCAAAATATATGTTCTGTAGTACACATATATTGCATAGGGAAATCTAGCTTTCTCGTAAGTTGTGTTTTCAATGAAAACAACACAATCATTTTAAATTAGCAGATCTGTGACACTCTTCGCTGTCTCATGCCAACTTTAAAGGTCCTCTGTCTGGAATAATAATGGGAACTGAAAGAATGTTGACTTTCAGATGAGATACTACAAGTATTTCTACATATAAACTGCACATATACCTTATGTATAAAGTAATGTTTTGATGCTGGATGTCAGGTGTGATTTCTTTCGCCTGGTTTTATTTCTCTGAAATGATTCCCCAACTATACATGCCACTATATACTACTATGTAAAAACACAGTCTTAAATGTAGTAACTATTTTTTTTTTTTTATCGAATGCAATAACATCATCCCTATATTTAATTCATTAAATAACATTTACCACATTTTATTGCTTACCTGCAAATGTAAGAAGAGGTGCAAAGATGAAAATAAAGCAGAACAACAGGGTTTCCCTCTGCCCTAGCCCCATGATGGGGAAGGTTTTCCTCTCCTGGAAATCTCTGTTTTCAGGAGAACATTGCTAGTACAAAGTCCATTGTTCAAATATTAGGAAATAGATGGAGGAGGGGATAGAAAAACAAGGACAGCTGTTGGTGTGTTCTGTCCCACAGGTCCTGACTCACTACAGATGTTCTTAATTTCACTACAATGGCTGGCAGGAGGACCTCTTGGTGTCATTGGCTTGGGGTGGACTATCCAATCTTTAGATTTTGTGGCTGTACTCTCCTTGGAAACAAGTGGATTTTGTGTAGATAGCCTATACATAGTTACATAGTTAGTGAGGTTGAAAAAAGACATCAGTCCATCCAGTTCAACCTATGATGTGTGTGTGTGATTGATGTTAACTGTACATTGTATACCCCTGTATGTTGTGGTCTTTAAGGTGCCCATCTAATAGTTTTTTGAAACTATCGATGCTCCCTGCTGATACAACTGTTTGCGGAAGAGAATTCCACATCCTTACCGCTCTTACAGTGAAGAACCCCTTACGTACTTTAAGGTTAAACCGCCTTTCCTCTAGTTTTAGTGAGTGGCCCCGTGTCTTATTGTATTCCCTTTCTCTGAATAGCTTGTTCCTTATGCTAAGGTCGCCAGTGCAGTATTTGTACAGTATAAACTTGGGCTTTATTCACTCTTTATGTGAATAAAGCATTTCCGTATTTTGTCATCTGGGTCCACTATGTAATGAGGGCATATTTACACAGTATTTTCGACCTATGAAAAATGTTCAGTTATATTTACCTTTTTTTATCACTTTTCACAGTTCCTGATTTTGCGGCTTCTAATTGGCACATTCACTTTTTTTCAGATTGTACATGCCAGTTTGATGCCATGTGGGTCTATGTCAACAGACAAACTGACTGCTGCAATCACCATGTATGTATGCCATGGTCGCCAGTATGCCATATATGTAAGTATTGTACTGGAATGAAGGTCACATAACCCCTAGAAAGCAGTGCATTTAGGAGGTAAGCCTACAAGCATGTAACGTAAAAAAAAAAAAATGCTAGAAGAAGTGTCTATCACAGACCCCAGTGTAATAAAAAAAAAAAAAGAAAAAAAAGAAAAAAAAAAGAAATGGTAGAAAGCCAGAAGAACCCAAACAAAAATCAGTGGAGGCTTCTGCTCTGTTACAGATCCATGCACTCAGCTAAGAATGCTCAGTGCTGGCCCACCTCACATCACAGAAGCAGTCATTTTATCGCTTCCCATACAATTGGAGAATGGACCCAGTTCTTATTTAATTTAAAAATTATTAGAAAGGGGAAGTGAAACCATAACAAAAACATGTTTATATTTTGGATGGAATTTGTGGATGGGACAGATCCGATAGTCATTTACTGTTCCCTGTACTCTGGCTGGGCATGGCTGTACGGGCACTTGCCTAAGGCAGTCCACTGTCCAGCGACAGCAGATCATAGAATTTGACAGGCTGCCAGCAGCAGAGCTGTAGAGGACACCAGCACCTTCCATCCACAGCTAAGGGCTCAGTGTGCATGTCACCAAAAGACACATCACAATTCAAGAAACGCAAAGCCTTGTCTTCTTTCTCTTGCTTGTTGCTCTGTACAGTAAATATATACAGTATCTATATGTAGCAAGGTTTCCAGGCCTGTGGCCTGATGTGGGTCTGCCATTAGTACCGGAATCCTCTCCAGCCCATGTGAGCTGAGTCCCCAGGTGTGACAATTGAAACAGTGACCACTCCGGCATCTTTGTTTGTGGTTTTTATTAAAATAAGGGGATGGGAGAAGGGAATGAGTGGAATACTCCTTTCGGCTTGAACTAATTACAATTGGGACTTTGATCCTGGAAAAATGCCCGTTGGTGCTTCCTTGACGCTAGCCAGCACCAGCGAACGCTCCCTGACTCTGAGAACACTCTGTAAAACAGAGGAAGTGTTGAATCCCCGACCTATAGTCCAGTAGATCCAAGACTGAGAACTGTAGAACTCCTGACACTGCTTCACTGTGTAAGTCTTAATACTTTTCCCCCGCCTGGCACAGCTTGAGGTAGTATTTTGTAGAACTCCAAATAGCTAACACTGTAACTGGCACACGCAATACAATTCAGGGCCCAGACTGCAGGTGCCCCCTTTGCTCCTTGAACTCTTCAGGGTCTACTGACTATGTACCCCCTTTACACTTCAGGGTTCTCAACCTAGGTACCCCCTTTACAGCTAGCTGACCTTGGATCCCCGAACCTCTTCCGGAGTTGTCCCCTCTGACGCTAGGCAGACCCACAGGGGCAATCCGCAGTACTCACGACCTGTGTAGGCTTTCCTGGGACTGGACCCCTCTCTCTCTCCGCAGGCTCTCGGCACACCGGATCCCCCTCAGCTCAACTCAGCACTCTCTGGATTCTCAGGCGACACCCCAAGACATCCACCTTCCTCAGACAGGAGGAGAGACAGCCGCACTCTCCTTCCTGGGACTCTGCTCCAGCCAAAGACACTGTGCCACGCACTTCCCCCCAAACTTATACCCACTCCTAGAATCCCTTGCAGCATAATCTGCCTTCTGGGGTAGTTACAAGCTGGGATGTTTCCCCTGATTGGGCTTCCCACCCTGCCCTATGAGAAGCCTCTCACGGGAGCCAGTGGGGATACTTCTCCCCTCAGCAGGCACATCTGGAAGACCTGACACCCTGGCTAGATAAATCACTGCCCTGCTGTTAACCACTTTACCACCGAAGGATTTTCCTGCTTTACGTCCAAGTCACTTTTTGCAACTCGGCACTGCGTGACTTTAACTCACAATTGTCCTTTTTTTCCCACAAACAGAGCTTTCTTTTGGTGGTAATTGATCACCTCTGCGCTTTTTATTTTTTGCGATATTAATAAAAAAAGAACGAAAATTTTGAGAAAAAAATGACATTTTCAACTTTGTCTTTTAAAAAATATCCAATATACTCAATTTATGTCATATATTTTGGCCAAAATGTATTTAGCTACATGTCTTTGACAAAAAAATCTCAGTAAGCGTATTTTTATTGTTTGCGCAAAAGTTATAGCGTCTACAAACTATGGTATAAATACTGGAATTTACGCAGCTTTAATTTCTGACTGCCGATCTCATTTCATGAAGTGCTAAAATGGCAGGGCAGTACAAAACCACCCCAAATTACCACTTTTTGGAAATTAGACATTCTAAGGAATGTCATGGAAGGCATGTTGAGCTCATTGAATATTTCATTTTTTTTGTCACAGGTGTTTGAAAAATGACTAAAAAAAAAGAAAATTATTATTTTTTTTTTTTTTACACAAAGTTGTCATTGAAAGGATATATTGCTCACACATGCCATGGGTATATGTGTATTTACACCCCAAAATATATTCTGCTGCTTCTCCTGTGTACAGGGATACCACATATGTGAGACTTTTAGGGAGCCTCGCTGTGTACGGGACCCCGAAAACCAATCCCCACCATCAGAATTTCAAAGGGCGTACATTTTTTCATTGCATTTTCTCACTACCTATAACGGTTTAGGAGGCTCTGAGATGTCAAGATACCACAACCCCCCCCCAAATGACCCCATTTTGGAAAGTAGACACCCCAAGCTGTTTGCTGAGAGGCATGGTGAGTCCATGGAATATTTTATATTTTGCCACAAGTTTTGAGGAAATTACAATTTATTTTTTATTTTTTTTTAACACAAAATTGTCACTAAAATATACATTTCTCACACATGCCATGGGTATATGTGGAATGACACCCCAAAATACATTCTGCTGCTTCTCCTGAGTACAGGGATACCACATGTGTAAGACTTTTTGGGAGCCTAGCTGTGTACAGAACCCCCGAAAACCAATCACCACTTTCAGGTTTTCCAAGGGCGTAAATTGTGCATTTCACCTCCGCACTACCTGTCACAGTTTTGGAGGCCGTAAAAATTTCAAGATAGCACAAACCCCCCCCCCCCCAAATGACCCCATTTTGCAAAGTAGACACCCCAAGCTATTTGCTGAGAGGCATGGTGAGTCCATGGAATATTTTATATTTTGCCACAAGTTAAATATATATATATGTTTTTTTTTTTTTTTTACACAAAGTTGTCACTAAATTATATATTTCTCACACATGCCATGGGTATATGTGAAAGCAGCAGAATGTATTTTGGGGTGTCATTTCACATATACCCATGGCATGCGTGAGCAATATATCATTTAGTGACAACTTTGTTTAAAAAAAAAAAAAATTAAAAAAAAATTAATTTTCCCGAAACTTGTGGCAAAATATAAAATATTCCATGGACTCACTTGTGTAAAAAACAAAAAAAAAAAACAAATTGTAATTTTCCTGAAACTTAGGGCAAAATGTAAAATACTCCATGGACTCAATATGCCTCTCAGAAAATAGCTTTGGGTGTTTACTTTCCAAAAAGGGGTCATTTGGGGAGTGTTTGAACTGTCCTGGCATTTTATGCTCAATCTTAGCCACACATCGCCCACTCTTCTAACCACTTGAAGACCAAGCCTTTTCTGTGACTTTTTGTTTACATGAAAAATATTTTTTTTACAAGAAAATTACTTTGAACCCCCAAACATTACATATTTTTTTAAAGCAGAGGCCCTACAAAACAAAATGGTGGATGTTGCAATTTTTTTTGTCACACGGTATTTGCGCACAGATTTTCCAAACACAATTTTTGCGTAAAGAAAACACTTTTCTATATTTAATGCAGAAATACACTATATAATTCCTAATTGTTTGGTAAAATTTAAAATATGACCTTATGCCGAGTACATAGACACCAAACATGACATGCTTTAAAAATTGCACACGCCCGTGCAGCGGCAACAAACTACGTATGGTTTTAAAAGCCTTTAAAAGTCTTTACAGGTTACCACTTTGGACTTACAGAGGAGGTCTACTGCAAGAATTACTGCACTCGACCTGGCGTTCACGGTGATACCTCACATGCATGGTGCAATTGTGGTTTACATATGACACTAGACCAATGCTTGTGTGCGCATTTGCGCGCAAGCACAGGGAGACAGGGGGGGGGGGCTTGATTTTTTTTATTTTGCTTTTTTTATGTTATTTTGACACCTTTTCTTTCATTTTTTTTAAAATCAGTTTTATTGTTATCACAGTGAATTTAAATTTCCCCTATGATAGCAATCTGTAGTGACAGGTACTCTTTTTTTAAAAAAATTGGGGTCTTTTAGACTCTAGACCTCTCCTCTGACCCCAACGCATCTGACCACACCAAAATTGGTGTGATAAAATGCTTTCCCAATGGCGCTGTTTATTTCTGGCGAAACAGAAGTCATGAAATGCTCGTAGCTTCCGGTATCTTAAGCCATAGAGATGATTGGAGCCATTCTCATCTCCAATCAGCTCTATGGTTAGATGACTGAACCACCGACTGCTCACTCGGGTTAACCGGTGGGACAGGAGAGCCCGAGAAAAACAGTGGAAGGCGGCAGGAGGGGGAGTCCCCTCCCACTGCATGTAAAAGCAGTCTAGCGGCCAATTATCCGCTAGGATTGCTTTTACATGTAAGCCGACCGCTGGCTGTAAAAAACGATACCAAGATGATGCCTAAATCTGCAGGCATCATCCTGGTATAACCACTCAAAGTCCAGCAACGTACCAGTACATTGCTGGTCCTTGTTTGGCATATAGTGTAGGTTTTTTTTTTTTTTTATGCAGCCTGTGGGCTGAACGGAAAAAAAGAGAACCTAACAGATATCACCACAGGAATATTGTGTAGTATTACACACCATTAACCACCCAACAACCAAACCCACTGATTTAATGGTGGGTATACATGACAATATTACACGTATACCTAAAGGTATTTTAACTGCAGTGGTGAAGTCAGCCTACCACAGCTGCTGCCATCAGAGGTATCCATATATGCTGAGCGCAAACGCTGTCTGTGTCAGAATATATAAAATGAGTGTGGCAGCCGACGGGTACCTGCAAGAGATACAGGTTAACAAAAGAATGAAAAACAAACAAAGTACAGTAAAAGTACAGTAGGAGAAGTGTAGAAGAACATAAAAATAACTTAGACGACAACTATTTTTGGCTTTTTATTTTATGTTTTTATGCATTTTTTTTTTCTTCAAACGTTAGAGTTCCAGGTTCGGGTCTCTCAAAATGACGATAGCCATCGAACATCTTTTGAGACCCTGTGTAAATGTGCCCTAAACTGTGCCGTGCTGTACCCTACGCTAATAATCCACTAGTGTGTGGTAGCGATGGAAACAGTCACCGTGGCAAAGATCAGGTCGGTCAGGACAGTGGGGACAATAATTACGGGTGCCACGCCTAAATCCGCGCTTGCTGCAGACACTGCATCTTTTTGGGGGTATCTTTGGGTAGGGGTACTCGGGATGAATTCCGGAAAATGCCTCTCATGCAGCCGGCTCACTGCATCTGGTTGGGGAATTTGGGCAGGAGCACCAGCTGGATACAGAAGGGCTCTGATTATCTCTTCTTGGAATTGAAAGAAGGATAATGTTCTGGCAGACGCTTTGTAGAAGACAAAAGCGTTGTAAATAGCCAATTGAAAAAAGTATACAGACACTTTTTTGTACCAGTGTCTGGCCTTACAGGCAATTAAGTACGGTCCCATCATCTGGTCGTTGAAGTCCACCCATCCCATTTTAAGGTTATAGTCGTGGACACAGAGGGGCTTCTCAACAACAACACCGGTGACCGTAGTAATTTCGACTGCCGTGTTTGGGTGAATGGAGGACAGAACGAAAATGTTCAGTTTGTCCCTCCACTTCACTGCAAGCAATTCATCGCACCTCAAGCAGGCTCTCTCCCCCGGGCTCAGTGGGGCATTTACTAGCCGATGGGGGAAGCCCCGGTAATTAGATCGCACGTTGCTGCAAGCGCCAATTTGCAATTGAAAGAGGTGTCTAAAAAGTGGCACGCTTGAATAAAAATTGTCCACGTACAAGTGGTACCCCTTTCCGAATAAGGGTGACACCAAGTCCCAAACTACCTTACCGCTGCTCCCTATGTAGTTTGGGCTCCACAGAGCCGGGGGGCTCCACAGAGCTATCTTTTCCCTCGTAGACATGGAAACTAACTGTATAGCCTGTGGCCCTGTCACACAGCTTGTACAGTTTGACCCCGTATCTGGCACGCTTGCTGGGGAGATACTGTTTGATAGCAAGGCGGCCAGTAAACTTAATCAGGGACTCGTCAACGCAGACATCTTGTTGGGGGGTAAACAAGGCTGCAAACCGCTGATTAAAGTGGTCTACGAGGGCCGAATTTTGTGGAGCCGATCATATTCAGGGTCTCCCCGAAGGACGACAGAGTTCATTGTCGCTGAAATGCATGAACCAAAATATTTGTTCGTATCGAGCCCTGGACATAGCAGCAGAGAACACATGCATTTGATGAATTGGGTCAGTGGACCAATATAACCGCAATTCATTCTTTTTTGTAATGCCCGTGTTGAAGGATAGGCCCAGAAAGATTTTAAAATCGGGAATCGTTATAGGATTCCAGGCGAATGGTCTGGCAAGGGGTGAATTTGGGTTGGCGGCGATGAATTGTTGTGCGCCTAAATTTGATTGATCCACAATAGATCTGAAAAGATCTTCAGTGAAAAACAGCTCAAAAAAGTTAACGGGATTAAAACCAGCTGTTTCCACTTGAATTCCGGGTTGAGCAGTGAATGGGGGAAGTACTGGCGCTGTGGAATCTGTGGGCTGCCAATTAGGATATGCCAGCGCTTCAGGGAGGGCACTATGGGCTCTACGGGCCTGTCTTCTAATACGCAGTGGCTGCGGGCCACTACTCGTGCTAGCCCCTGCACCAACTTCAACTGCACTTATGGACTCGCCACGTCACCAAGTTTTACTGCAGTGCTGGTTGTACTAGGTCCAGGGTGTAATAGGCCGCTCGTGCTTGCCAGATCATGAGAAGTGTGAGCGGCACTAGTACTGGCACACTGCATACGAGAAACATCCAGTTCTTGCATCTCAGCAACTCCAGAATGGGGTTGGGTACCCCTGACCTTAGCAGGGACCCCTCTGTCGCCGGAGCTATCTGTCAGAGAGCCGCTGCTGTCATCAGGTTCGTATACTGACCCTGATTCTGCCAGTGAGGCTTCCCCATCGCTCTCATTTGACATGGTCAGTATACTGTAAGCCTCTGCACTACTGTACCAACGTTTGGTCATTTTAGTAACTAAATTTACCGGTACAGTAGTGTGACTAACAGGTAAAAAAGCACCTTATTGTCAAGGACTATTTGGTCGCTACAAAAAAAACTGCTAGTGCTAGCAGAGATCAGGCCTGACTCTGCTAACGCAGCGGTTTTGTGTGATTTGTGTTTTTTGGAAGTGACCGTAGTCCATTGATTACTGCACTTGCCTGGGTAGGGTGGGCTGGGCGGAGGGGCTAAACGCAGGTGCTGACAGGAATCAGTGCTGATTGTGCAAACACTGCGTTTTGGGAACACTAAACTATGGGGACACTAGTATAGTTCTGATCAGATCAGATATTGATCTGTTCAAACACTATACTAGTAATGGAGGTGTGTGTGTATGTGTGTTAGTGTACTTGACTCTGACGCTAAATAATGGTGGTGTGGTGGGACCCTGACGCTAACTAGCCTAAGTAGCGTCACCCTTGACACTAATACAGTGATCGGTAATCACTGTATATAGTGAACACTGTGACAGGGCAGTGAAGGGGTTAACTGGGGGAGATCAAGGGGTTAAACCTTTATAGGGGATAGAAGGCGGGTGGCCTAAACCTATTTGGGCTTAGCGCAAGCGCAAATTAGGGTCACAAGTGACACTAAATACAGCGATCAGTATTTACCTATATACTGTATTTAGTGCACAGAGTGATAGGGAGTGAAGCGGGTTAACTGGGGGAGATCAAGGGGTTAAAAGTTTATTAGGGGATAGACGGCGGGTGGCCTAAACCTATTTGGGCTTAGCGCAAGCGCAAATTAGGGTCACAAGTGACACTAATACAGTGATCAGTAGTTATCTGATATACTGTATATATTAGTGCACTGTGTGATAGGGAGTGAAGGGGTTAACTGGGGGAGATCAAGGGGTTAAAAGATTATTAGGGGATAGATGGCGGGTGGCCTAAACCTATTTGGGCTTAGCGCAAGTGCAAATTAGGGTCACAAGTGACACTAAATACAGTGATCAGTATTTACCTATATACTGTATTTAGTGCACAGAGTGATAGGGAGTGAATGGGTTAACTGGGGGTGATCAAGGGGTTAAAACTTTATTAGGGGATAGATGGTGGGTGCCCTAACCCTATTTGGGCCTAACGCAAGCGCAAATTAGGGTCACAAGTGACACTAATACAGTGATCAGTAAAAGATCTGTATACCACTGTATATAATGTTCACTGTGAGGGGTTTGGGGGGGGTGATCAGGGGTGATCAAGGGGTTAAATGTGCCTATGTGAGGTAGTGTCAGTGTAGTGTTGGTGGACCTCACGTTTTTGATGTCTCTCTGTCTTCTCCTGGAACCGAAAGGGCTCCAGAAGGGAAAGTTACATCACTTCCCCTGCCTGTGTTTACATTACACAGGCAGGGGACATGATGCCATTGGCTGGAACCGATCACCAGATCCAGACCAAAAATCATTGGTCTGTATCTGGTGACTGATCGGTTCTCTGCCAAATCAGACCAGAATCGGCTCCTGCGCGCCCTGCGAGCCGTGATCGCGCCCGACGTAGGTCTACGTCGCCAGACGATATCGAGCCACTTTGCCGCAGTACCAGCTCAGTGAGCTGACGGCAAGTGGTTAAGCAGACAAGCCCCACTATGGTTTTACCTAGCACCTATCTGTAGGGTGCTACATATGAATATAAATTAGACAGCATGCTACCTCCAATAGCATTCCGGCTTTCCTTTTGACCAAACCAAGAACATGACAAAGGAGGGAACTTTGTTAAAAGTGTATCGTCATTCCAAATACAACTCTACTGGTTAAGCAAATGTCCCCTTGCTTTCTTTTCCTTCATTTACAGATAGCTTAGGGGGGCAGAAAATACATTTGGCTCTGATGTGGCATTGTCCATATACACAGTACCTGCAGGAGATTTAAAGGGTATAACCACAAAAGAAAGCTAACTTGGCCAAGGTGCACTGTGGCCTTTTGTGTAGAGTACTGTGCAAAAGTTTTAGGCAGGTGTGAAAAAATGCTGTAAATTAGGAATGCTTTCAGAAAAGCTTTTCAGTTAATATATTTTTCTATCAATTACCATAATGGAAAGTAAGTGAACAGAAGATAAATCCAAATTAAATCTGTGCACTGGGAAACAAAAAACTCTGGTTGGCTGCACTTCAAAAAATCTACATTATTAAAGACGAAAAGACCAGATGACAGGTGGCTAACCGATGGATCAAAGAACAAACAGGTTTGCGTTTTACGATATTAGCCGCGTTTAGTCATTACCCATTGGATCTAGATACATCTTTCTACAACTCATAAAAAGGCTTTCATTAATTAACAGTTGAGCAATCCAATTAAGAAAGCATTCAGTCGAAAATTTGAAATCTGGCTGTAATGCACAGTACATATAACACTCAAAACTTCTATAGGAGGTTAGGTCCAAATCCACCACTGGAAAAAGGAAAAAAATCCACCAAGTCCCACCTACCTATATAAAACCTTCAAAACAACTCCAATGACATATCCAAAAAGGGGACATGCATATATACAGTATGTTACCAAAAATATTGGGACACCTGCCTTTACACGCACATGAACTTTAATGGCATCCCAGTCTTAGTCTGTAAGTGTTCAATATTGAGTTGGCGCACCCTTTGCAGAATGCAGATATAACAGCTTCAGTTCTTCTGGGAAGGCTGACCACAAGGTTTAGGAGTGTGTCTATAGGAATGTTTGACCATTCTTCCAGAAGAGCATTTGTGAGGTCAGGCACTGATATAAGCAGGGGAGGGCTGGCAGCCTTAGGCCTGGGGGGCAAGTACAGTCAAGTGGCCTATTGAACCATGGAATCAGCTCACCATCCATGCCCACCTGGTTTTGGACTGAAAGCTGTATACAGTGTCTGGCCCCTACAATAATCCAGCCCTGAGTGCGGCCTTTTTACTAGTTTTTACCATTTTTCAGAGTGGCCCGGGGGGCAATTGCCACCCTGCCCCCCTTGCCAGTCCTCCCCTGGATATAAGAGAGAAGGCCTGGCTCGCAGTCTTCGCTCTTATTAATCCCAAAGGTGTTCTATCAGGTTGAGGTTCCTCCACCGCAAACTCGCGCATTCATGTCTTTTACACCATACAAATGGGTGGCATCCCACTCATAGTTCAAACCATTAGGTATTCGTGCAGAGCAACCTTAAGCTGTTTGCCTCCTCTAGGGGGTTCTTAAAGGCTGGCCATACATGGTTCAAATCAAGGCCGGTTCAGTAGGAACCAGCTGAGATTCGAACCATTAACCACTTGCCGACCGCCCCACGCAGATTTACTCGTAGATCTATGTGATTATGTGCAAGCGGTTACTGCGCCGAGCGTGCACCGCCGGAGCCGCGCTTCACTGTGATTAGAGAGGCAGACGGTGGGAGGAGCAGGCTTGATCACCGCCGGCCTCCTGCAATCTTCGGCAATACTGACAGGAGAGCCGTCTGGTATGTAAACAATGCAAGACGGCTCTCCTGTCAGAGAGGCAGGGAAAGATTGTGTGATTCAGCTAAGCTGTATAACAGATCTCTCTCTGCCTCTGTTAAATACATTCCCAAAACAGTTAGAAAGCACATATAGTGAACACACCTAACCCTTTGATCACCCCCAGTGTTAACCCCTTCCCTGCAAATGTCCTTATTACAGTAACAGTGCATATTTTTAGCACTGATTACTGTAATAATGTCACAGGTCCCCCCAAAAATGTCAGTTAGGGGTCTGATTTGTCCGCTGCAATGTCGTAGTCCTGCTAAAAATCACAGATTACCGCCATCACTATTAAAAAAATAAAAATGACATAAATCTTTCCCCTAGTTTGTAGACGTGATAACTTTTGCGCAAACAAATTATTATACGCTTTTTGTATTTGGGTACGGCATCGCACAACCACGCAATTGTTAGTTAAAGCAGTGCTAAATCGCAAAAAATGGCCTGGTCATTAAGGGGTAAAACCTTCTGGGGTTGAAGTGGTTAATGGGCAGTCTGAATATACCAAGTTGATCGATCGATCAATCAACTTGGGTACAACCAGCCTGCCAGATTTGCTTCTGATTATCGGAAGCGGCTGCTATAGCTGCTAGCAATAATCATTGATTTCTCCCGGTGGGAATGGGAGAAGACAATGGCCCACCAGGAGGTATTCCCCTGTCAGCTCAAGGAGTGTGGAGAATAGGGCACTCTGGAGGACAAGGAGACTTTGACAAACAGTACATGACTGGCTCTTGAAATGTGATTAATCCACCACAGCAGCACTTCAGAAGAGGGAAGCACACTCTACAGGTAAAACAAAGCAGGAAGAAGGCGCTTCTAAGTGCAGTAATAAAACATTTTAATGAAAAGGAAGGGTTAAAATCACTTACAAGGTGGAAGTGAAAAACAGGCATACTAATGAATCCATTACATCCAGTGGGATGCCTCCTGGGAGTAAAGACAGTTGCAGATGGAAAATCCAGCCAACCAGCGCTAGGAAACCATGTGTCTCTTATCCAAGATGGAGAGCTTGGCTGTCAGGACCAGCATGGAATCCAGGCAGCCGGAAGTGACGTCAGAGTGGGCGGGACATGTTTTGGAGCATGCCCATTCGCTCCTTCTTCAAACCTTGAACACAGGGTTTACCACCACTGGTCGGCTGGAACTTTCATCTGCAGCTATCTTTACTCCCAGGAGGCATCCTGTTGGATATCATGGATTCATTGATATGCCTGTATTTCACTTCCATCTTGTAAGTGTTTTTAACCCTTCCTTATCATTATACTGTTTTATTACTGCACTTAGAAGCGCCCTTCTTCTCTGCTTTATTTCCCTGTCAGCCCTGTCTGTGCTGATGGGGGAATCATGCAAATTTATTTCCTGCAACCCCTGGCTGCTGGAAATTTTCACTGTCTTTGGTCAGCCTAACTCTCTCAATCCCCTGTATGTGCAGGGCTGTGAGATCGCCACCATGTGACCTATTGAAATGATTAGCAACATTTGTTGAATGGTTCTTCTGAATGTCACAGACGTGGTCATGGAGGCGATCTCGCAGCCTCTTTGTAGTTCTGCTCACAAATTGTATGTGGCAAATATAGTAGGTGAATAAATACATCAAATGCTTTGTGTTACAATTTATTAAGTCCACTAACTGTGTACTTAAATACCTCTCCCTTCTTCAAAAGCGGACAGCAGGGACATCCATTTGTACTGCACCTATATTCAGGGCTTGATTAACACAGGGGCCCAGGCTATTGGAGCTGCAGCACCAGGCCCCTCCCTTAAGATAGGCCCACCCAGCCAGCAGTATGAGCCTGATTTCTCCTGTCCATAAACGTTCATGGGACAGGAGAAGCTGTTTGTAAATGTAGGGGTGGCTGGCTGCACCAGTGTGATTATTACAGTGTCACAGAGCACAGTTCCTCCTGCACCAATGGAAGTGGAGATTGGATCCGCTCTGCCATCTCCCGCCCCTCTCCCTCTGTGCCCGCCCCCACACAGCTCCCCGCCCACACAGCTCCTTCACTTCGCTGTGCAGACTTCATAGAGTGTAGAATTTATACACAGAGCAGCAGACAGATACAACATGAACAGGATATGTGTGAGTGATAAGCATCCAGGGACCATCCATATGTGAGCTCAGTGACTGGACTCTTCTCCCTCCCTCCCCCTAAAACTGCAGCCAAAGTGTGTAAAATTATGTCATCAGCCTATGGTAGTACTTGGTCCTTTGTGCTTTTAAGTGGGTTCACACTGGTTTGTCCCATTGCTTGTGTATCTGCAGTTTTCCTGCGTCTTACCCGCATTCCTATTGATTTCTATTTGGTTGCAGGTTTTTTCTATATTTTCTGAAAGCGCAACAAAATTCCTGGCTGCTGCATCCTTGGCACACTTTCAGAAAACGCAGAAAAAACTTGCGACCTAATGGAAATCAATAGGACTGCAGCTAAAACTGCAGGTAAAATGCAGGAAAACAAGCAAAGCGGGCAAACTGCAGTACACCCAAAGGCTTGTACACACTTACAGCAGGCACTGTCACAAAACTGAAAGGTGACAGGCAGTGAGGAGGTGATATTATACCTCTTCACTGCAGGTTTTAACCCCCCCCCAAAATGACAATTCCTGCAGGTAATAGTGTAGCACCCTCCTAGGTAGGTGATAGGAAAAACTATAGATTGCTCTATCTGCTTATCAGGGGAGCCTGATCAGTAGTTAGGCCTGTTACATGTGTCCATGTGTGATTCACTTGGCCTGAGGGAGTGTCCCCACTGTATCCAATAGGGGAGCATGTTGGACAGTGGAAGAAACCCAGCCAGTGACACACAGGCTTTGTAACTGTCCCAGAGGGTTGGCACAGGCAGTAGTGCATCCTGGGATACGTTAAATAAGCCAGGGGTACATGTGACAGGGTGTCTTTGGGCGGGAAGCCAGGCCCCAGGAGAAGGGTGATGGCTGTCTCTCCTCCTGCTGCTGAGGAAGATGGTCACAGGTGGTCAGCCTTGTGGACCAGAAGTGTGGTGCTGAGCCTAGGCGGCTCGAGGGGAAGTTCTCCTCCCCCTCTCCCTCCCTGCAATCTTCTGGGACACGTCACAGGTCCCAGAAGATTGCCCGTCCACTCAGGACGCACAGTGCGACTTGTGCATGCGCAGTGCGCACCCGGCTGTGAAGCCGCAAGCTGTCACAGCCGGGTGCCCACACTATTGATGACGGCTCCGCGGGGAGAAGAGGAAGAGAACCGAGGCACCCGCCGGCCGCATCGCTGGATCGTGGGACAGGTGAATGTGGGTTTATTAAAAGTCAGCAGCTACACTTTTTTTGTAGCTGCTGACTTTTAATAAGCTCAAAAATGGGTGGAACTCTGCTTTAATCATTCAACTTTAAGCTTTTCCCACTGTTACACACATTAAAACCAAAACCACTACGTGTGCCATAGGACTTATTTTTGGCTCCACCCTAGAGTTCCCCAGGTCCTTCATAATCCTAGTCATGCTCATATTGTTTTGATTTTTCAATAAAAGGCCAAGCAGATTTACTTGTTACAGGCATTGTTACTATTTACATATTGCTTATTAGGGATGATCGAACGGTTCGGGTCGACCCGAACATTGGGTGTTCGAAATTCGGCCGAATTCCGAACTTTTTAAAAGTAAAAGTTTGAGATTCAGCCACCAGAACCACCCAAAATGCAATAGGACAGGAACTGGGCTTTAAAAGCCCATGATTGGCCCAGAAACATCAGTAAAATGTGATTGGAGTGACTACGGGGTCCAGAGCCCAATGAGGAGTGAATACGCACCCCATACGCCCCCCAGTATATAACATAGCCCTGCCAAAACTCTAGCACTGTAATACAGGGGCTGTGGAAGAGTGTGGAAGCATTTGTATTGCTCCAGTGTCATTTTGCAATTATTAGTGTGAGCAAAGGGATATGCAATGTAGTTAGGGTACTATATACCACTATAGTTAGATTCAAAAATCTAGTTTTTGTAGGGATAGCTTTAACTGTCAGGGTGACCGTAGTGTAGTTTAGGATGACCTGACTCTGCCATGTCAGGGTGACCGTAGTGTAGTTTAAGTGACCTGACTCTGCCATGTCAGGGTGACCGTAGTGTAGTTTAGGGTGAACTGACTCTGCCATGTCAGGGTGACCATAGTGTAGTTTAGGGTGAACTGACTCTGCCATGTCAGGGTGACCATAGTGTAGTTTAGGGTGAACTGACTCTGCCATGTTAGGGTGACCGAACTCTGCCATGTCAGGGTGACCCCACTATGCAGATTCTGGGTTAGGGGTATACATATATACATATATATATATCAAAAACGACAATTTTTAAGAACTTTTTTTTGCCTGATTCATAGTCCCTGGGGCATGACCCAGAACTCTAGGAACTTTTTAGGGGCATTCATTGGGTTTTAGGGCTTCAAAATTGTGTTTTTTGATTCCAGAAGTTCGGGTCCCATTGATTTCAATGGGGTTCTGGAATCCGAACCGAACTTTTGGGAAATTCGGGTGTTCTGGTCGAACCAAACTTTTCAAAAGTTCGATCGTCCCTATTTGCTTATATGCTTTAAACATCAGTTCTTTTTTGTTTCTAATGGGAGTTTGTCATATTTCAGATTGTTTACAAATGGGCTCTGTCAGTTAATGTTCTATGTTTTGTCAGTTAAAATAGTTGTAGGGGTCTGTCTGGCAACCCTGCCAGTCTTCCAAAAAAAAAAAAAAACAGGCCCATAGTTGCCAACTGTCCTAATTTTGCAGTTATATTTACGGATTTTAACTACCTCAATACTGGGCACTTAAACCCCCTTCCTTCCCAGACCAATTTTCATCTTTTAGCGCTGTTGCATTTTGAATGACAATTGCGCAGTCATGCAACACTGTACCTAAACCAAATTTGTTTCATTTTTTCCCCACAAATAGAGCTTTCTTTTGGTGGTATTTGATCACTGACAGGTTTTTTCTTTTTTGGTGCACAAATAAAAAAAGACCGAAAAGTTTGAAAAAAAAAAAAAGTTTTTTTGTTATAAAATTTTGTGAATAGATACGTTTTTTCCTGCACTGATGAGCACTGATGACGCCGCGCTGACAGGAACTGATGAGGAGACACTGATTGGGTGGCACTGATGGGGTTGCACTGATGGGGTGGCACTGATATGCAGCACTGATGGGCACTGATATGTGGCACTGATAGATAGCACTGATATGTAGCATTGGTGGGCACTGATAGGCAGCGCTGATGAGCACTGAGAGACAGCACTGATCGGCGGCACTGATGGGCACTGATAGGTGGCACTGATCGGCACTGATGGGCACTGATGGTGGGCACTGATGGGCACTGATAGGCAGCACTGGTGGGCAATAATGTGCACTGGTGGGCGGCACTGGTGGATGGCAATAACGGGCACTGGTGGGCAGCACTGATATATGGCATTGGTGGGCAGCACTGATAGGAGGGCACCACTGGCAGGCTGTTTGCCATCCCTGGTGGCCATGGTGGGCATCCCTGGTGGTCATGGGTGGGCATCCCTGGTGGCTCTAGTGGCACCCCACCCCCCCCAGGGCTGCACTGGTAATCAATGTTCTGATTACCAGCACAGACCCCCCTGTGATCAGTGAGTACTTAGAAATACTCACTGATCACCCCAGCTCCAGTATCGATCCTCTTCTTCTCCTCCCTGACAGCTGTCAGGGAGGAGAAGAGATCGAAGCCGTTACAACGGCTGTATTTACATTGCATGACGGCTGTGATTGGACACAGCCGTCATGTGATCAGGAGGGCCAATCACAGGGCCCTCCTGACGCATCTTGTTGTGCTGTGTCCGAGGGACACAGGCACATCGAGATCGCGCCGCTGCGCGTGCCCGCGGCGGCGCGATCTCGCTCCTTCTGAAGGACGTTCCGGAACGTCCATTCTGAAGGACGAGACTCCCACCCGGCCGTATATGTACAATGGCCGGGTGGGAGGTGGTTAAAAAGCTGCGTCCCCGAAATCAAAGCCATTCTCCGATAGCAGCCAGTGGGGTTCCCCCACCAGATCCATACCAGACCCTTATCTGAGGATGAAGCCCGGCAGGTCAAGAAATAAAACAGAAAATACAACAGTGAAGATATAAAATTTCTCCAAGACAACATCCACAATTATCATTAATAGCATCAAATTACATCTTACAGGTCACTGACCTAAAACAGTATTGCAGGCAGATATGACCAAAGAACAATAATATCTCTGGTACCACTTTAGGTTAGACTGAAAGGCACTTAAACCGGCCTAAGCAGTAACATCCTACATCAGGAAACCCTAAATAAATGAATCAGATTATTAATAATCTATCCATCACCAACTCTACAGGGCTTAGACCTGGTATGTCCAACCATGGGTCCCACAGGTTATCAAATTTACGGGGCCTGCCCCTATGCTGATATATATATATATACTGTACTTCTCCATTATAAGAGTGTCTCCCATACACTGTAACCATTCTTTAAGTGGGTCAGTGGACTTCCAATGTCTAAGCAACACTCTACAAGCTTGGAAAAGAGCTCTCATGAGAGTCTGCAGTTGAAGATCATCTAAGATGCCCAAAAGGCAGGGACTAGGTTCTAAAGGTATGGAACACCGAATTTATAGTGTCCAACACCTCCACCCAGTACGATGCAATTTATGGCACCTCCAGATTAAATTAATAAGGTTTACAATTTGTCTGGACCTGGGCTCGAACCTGGGAACTCTTTTGTGTCTGGCATTGATTCTTCTCACTGAGCTATCTGGGATGATTGGACAATCCTGCCTGATCGATTGGACAACCCTGCCTGGTGTCTTGATTGCTATTGAACCTTTTATTATTTGATTATTGTGGTCTGATCCTGCATTATACTTGAGCTACTTCTATTGCTGTTTGGAAAACGACTTTGGCTTGTGACCCCGACTACGAAACTCTCCTCCTGCATCGACCTTGGCTTATGACCTCGACTACAAAATTCTCTCCTGCACCGAACTTGGCTTGTGACCCCCAACACAGATTATTGGTCTAGTAATTCAGACCTTCCTACCTCTCACAGACCTGAGAACTGAGCCTGCCTGACATTGTCCGCCATTGGTCTCCACTCATTACAGGTGTTCTCCTAACACCATTATCCCTTGGGCACTTGCACAGGTAGAAGAGTCCAAAATGCCCATTTTGTATAGTCTGGCAGGAGTAAAGTGAGCTCTCATTAGTATGTACAGTTGCATAAGTCTCTGGGACACATTCAGGGGGCATTTAGGTACTGCCTGCAAGGCCTCTTCCCATTGGTCATCAACTAAAGGGCCCACATCCCTCTCCCATTGTTCATGCACCTTCAAAGGGAATGTATCAGGAAGGTATTTAATAGCATCTGGATATAAATCCCTTAGTAGAGACAGTTTCAGGCATCATATTAACCACATAACGACTGCCCACCGCAGTTTTACTGCAGCAAGCAGCCGCTCCTGGGCAAAGCGACTTATACTACGTCGCTCGCTCCGGAGACTCTAGGGGGCGAGCGCACGTCGACAGCGGCGCGCTTCCGCCCCCGCTCGTTAGCTGGGGAGTCATTCTCCCTGAAGTGATCACAGAGGCTATGTGATCCTGCTATATAGGATCGCATGTCTCTGTGATTACTTCACAAGCCACGCCCCCTGACAGTTAGAATCACGCCCCTAGGTACACATTTAACCCCTTGATCACACATACTGTTAACCCCTTCCCTGCCAGTGTCATTTTTACAGTAACAGTGCATATTTTTAGCACTGATTACTGTAGTAATGTCACTGGTACCCCCAAAAGTGTCAAAAATGTCAGTTAGGGGTCAGATCGGTCCGCCGCAATGTCGCAGCCCCGCCAAAAAAAAAAAAAAAAAACGCAGATTGCCGACATTACTACTAAAAAAAAAAAAACAATAAAAATGACATAAATCTTTGCCGTAGTTAGTAAACGCAATAACTTTTGCGCAAACCAATCAAATTACGCTTATTGTGATTTTTTTAACCAAAAATATGTAGCAGAAAACAAATTGTCCTAAAATGTTAAAAAATTTAGATTTTTAAATTTTTTTCATATAAATTTCATATAAAAGAATGTAAAAAATATTGTAATTTTTTCAAAATTGACGCTATTTTTTTGTTTATAGCACAAAAAATAAAAAAATCGCACATGGGATCAAATACCACCAAAAGAAAGCTCTATTTGTGGGAAAAAAAGTACATACATTTTATTTGGGTACAGCGTCGCACGACCGTGCAATTGTCTGTTAAGGTAACGCAGTGCCGAATCGCAAAATAGGGCCTGGTCATTGAGCAGCCAAATCCTCCGGGGCTAAAGTGGTCAAACACCGGGGTGAGGATTGCTGCCAAGTCTACTGTGCCCCTGTTAGGGAGATTCACCCTCTGTACTGTTTACTAGGGTTGCACCGACAGGGCCGGACTGGCCTAGCGGGATATCGGGAAATTTCCCGGTGGGCCGCTGGCCCTGGGGCCGCTTTAAGATGCGGCCGCTTCAAGCATCTGACCGCGCCGCGGACGCGCTGTGATGGCCGCTGCAGCCCAGGCCCGGCCCCCGCTGCGCTCCAGTGACGGTGACGGATCTTTCCTACGTCAGCCGCTATGAGCGCCATGACATCACATCCGGCGGGAGCGGCTGTGCGAGCGTGCGGCTGTGGATCGTTCATCTGACTGCAAGTAACTGCAAGATGGTCACGGGGGGTCACGGCGCCGATCCCTCCCACAGCACACAGACGCCAGCAGCAGCAGCAGCATGATCACAGGAGTCTGACTGAGAGTGACTGAAGGAGCGGAGGCGGAGCAGAGCCTGAGACAGCCAGCTGAGCCAGGCAAAGTAAATGGGCTGGGGCCTGGGGGACCTGGACCTCTTGCATTTGGGGGGGATCAGCATATTTTAGGGCCCCTACTAGTACTACAATGCTAACCTACCCCCTCCCCCTAATACAATGCTGACCTGCCAACCCCCCCCATACAATGCTTATCTGCCATGCCATCCTGTCCCCGGGGCCCCCCTCCCCCTAATACAATGCTGTTGTTCCCCTCCTGCTAATACAATGCTAAACCCCCTCCCCCCTAATAAAATGATGACCTCCCCCTAATACAATGCTGATCCCCCCCAAATTTAGGGGGAGGGAGGGGAAACAGCATTGTATCAGGGGGAGGTCATCATTTTATTAGGGGGAGGGGGGTTAGCATTGTATTAGGAGGAGGGGAACAGGATTGTATTAGGGGGAGGGGGGATCAGCATTGTATTAGGGCCCCTAATAATTCTGACATCTCCTGTACCATGTCCGCACAGCCCCTGACATCTCCTGTACCATGTCCGCACAGCCCCTGACATCTCCTGTGCCATATCCGCACAGCCCCTGACATCTCCTGTACCATGTCCGCACAGCCCCTGACATCTCCTGTACCATGTCCGCACAGCCCCTGACATCTCCTGTACCATGTCCGCACAGCCCCTGACATCTCCTGTACCATGTCCGCACAGCCCCTGACATCTCCATTACCATGTCCGAACAGCTCCTGACATCTCCTGTACCATGTCCGCACAGCCCCTGACATCTCCTGTACTATGTCCGCACAGCCCCTGATATCTCCTGTACCATGTCCGCACAGCCCCTGACATCTCCATTACCATGTCCGCACAGCCCCTGACATCTCCATTACAATGTCCGCACAGCCCCTGACATCTCCATTACCATGTCCGCACAGCCCCTGACATCTCCTGTACCATGTCCGAACAGCCCCTGACATCTCCTGTACCATGTCCGCACAGCCCCTGACATCTCCTGTACCATGTCTGCACAGCCCCTGACATCTCTTGTACCATGTCCGCACAGCCCCTGACATCTCTTGTACCATGTCTGCACATCCTATGACATCTCCTGTACCATGTCCGCACAGCCTCTGACATCTCTTGTACCATGTCTGCACATCCTATGACATCTCCTGTACCATGTCCGCACAGCCTCTGACATCTCCTGTACCATGTCTGCACATCCTATGACATCTCCTGTACCATGTCCACACATCCTCTGACATCTCTTGTACCATGTCTGCACATCCTATGACATCTCCTGTACCATGTCCGCACATCCTCTGACATCTCTTGTACCATGTCTGCACATCCTATGACATCTCCTGTACCATGACGCACAACCTCTGACATCTCCTGTACCATGTCCGCACAACCTCTGACATCTCCTGTACCATGTCCTCACAGCCCCTGATGTCCTGTACCATGTCCGCACAGGCCCTGATGTCCTGTACCATGTCCGCACAGGCCCTGATGTCCTGTACCATGTCCACACAGCCTCTGACATTTCCTTTACCATGTCCGCACTTTTACCACTTTTAACTAGAATTTGCTCTTTTATATATAAAGCCCTATATGCTTTCATATCTATCTTATCTGTATATAATACACTCTTCAAATTTGCTTTAAAATGCATGGTTTTCCCTTTTATGAACAAGAAAATAATGGCGTTATTCTTTTGGGCCGGTATAATAATGCTATGGGGCTGGTACGAAATTCTTTCCAGGGCTGAATTTTATTCCCAGTCCGGCCCTGTGCACTGATATCAGTTTTTTTTACTGGCGAGTGTGAGTACCTTTACTTTCAGTCAAGTACTCGCCGATACGGTGTACTGATACCTTTTCAGTGCAATTTGAGCCCATACCAAATAAATAGGCTCAAAATGCATTGCAAAGAATCGTATGCGATTTATACAGGAATGCAGTGACATGGAGAGGAGTGGAGTGGAGAGGACTTGTGCTAGTGGGGGGGGGGGGGGGTCGGATCCCCACTAGCATAAGTCCTCTCCCCTCCCAAAGCAACCCCCAGCACATATCCTCTGACCTCCCCCCTCCAATCACTGCATTGTGTTACCTGCCCCTCATTTACTGTGTTCCCCTCCCCCATCGATAAACTATATACAGACCTCAAATGATCAGCGTGGCCCTTGCAGTGCAATGTCTCTTCTCCCTGACTCCCCCTGCTCCTGTCTGTGTACATGAGAACATTTTAGCCGAGGAGGGGGAGGAGGATCCTCCATGAGCTGTGTGCAGCTGTCAGTGAGGAGCGATGCTGGTGTCAGCTGCCACAGAAGGGTGATCGCCACGTGTGGGACCCTAAGTAGTAGGTGTCCAAGGTGCCCAAACTAGCGCGCCCCTGTCAGGCCAGTTACTGGAGCTCAGTGCCGGAAATTTTTCTGGGACTGGGCTCAGTGATTCAGGGCCCTAATAGTCGGTCCACCCCTGCAGCCCTAGTTGGGGCCTGGGCCCCCTACATCTGCTGGTGGCCCTGATCTGCACCAATACCGATATTGGTATTGGTGCAACCCTACTGTTTAGTCTCCATTCACACTACCGCGACTTGTCAGGCGACTGGTCAGCCTGACAAGTCGCGATCCATGCAGTGCTACAGGACTCGTTCTAATAGGAGCGACACAAGTCGCTTCGACTTAGAAAAAGGGTCCTGTACTACTTCGGGGTGACCTCGGAGCCACTTGCATAGACATTCATTATATGAAGTCCGTGCAAGTCGCGCCGAAGTCGCGGTGCACACGACTTCACAGGTTGCCCCCGAAGTCGTGCCGCTTCAGTGTGAATGCGGTCTTAAATATAGAAATGTGCAGCGCTCATAGATAATTAACACACTCAGTTTGGCGTATATACAGTCAGGTCCATAAATATTGGGACATTGACACAATTCTAATCTTTTTGGCTCTATACACCACCACAATGGATTTGAAATGAAACAAACAAGATGTACTTTAATTGCAGACTTTCAGCTTTAATTTGAGGGTATTTACATCCAAATCAGGTGAAAGGTGTAGGAATTACAACAGTTTGTATATGTGTAATTTTTAAGGGACCAAAAGTAATGAGGCAATTGGCTGCTCAGCTGTTCCATGGCCAGGTGTGTGTTAGTCCCTCATTATCCCATTTACAAGGAGCAGATAAAAGATCCAGGGTTAATTTCAAGTGTGCTATTTGCATTTGGAATCTTTTGCTGTCAACTCTCAATATGAGATCCAAAGAGCTGTCACTATCAGTGAAGCAAGCCATCATTAGCCTGAAAAAAACAAAACAAACACATCAGGGAGATAGAAAACTTTAGGTGTGGCCAAATCAACTGTTTGGAACATCCTTAAAAAGAAAGAATGCACCGGTGAGCTCAGCAACACCAAAAGACCCAGAAGACCAAGGAAAACAACTGAGAATTCTTTCCCTGGTGAAGAAAACACCCTTCACAACAGTTGGCCAGATCAAGAACACTCTCCAGGAGGTAGGTGTATGTGTGTCAAAGTAAACAATCAAGAGAAGACTTCACCAGAGTGAATACAGACGGTTCACCACAAGATGTAAACCATTGGTGAACCTCAAAAATAGGAAGGCCAGATTAGAGTTTGCCAAACAACATCTAAAAAAGCCTTCACAGTTCTGGAACAACATCCTATGGACAGATGAGACCAAGATCAACTTGTAAGAGAGTGATGGGAAGAGAAGAAAGGAAGGAAAGGAACTGCTCATGATCTGCTCATGATGATCCAAAGCATACCACCTCATCTGCTGACAAAAGCAGCAGGAGGGATTCTGAAGTGTTTCGGGCAATATTATCTGTTCATATTCAGCCAAATGCTTCAGAACTCATTGGACAGCGCTTCACAGTGCAGATGGACAAAGACCCGAAGCATACTGCAAAAGCAACCAAATAGTTTAAGGGAAAAAAGAGGAATGTTATGCAATGCCCAAGTCAATCACCTGACTTGAATCTGATTGAGCATGCATTTCACTTGCTGAAGACAAAACGGAAGGGAAAATGCCCCAAGAACAAGCAGGAACTGAAGACAGTTGCAGTAGAGGCCTGGCAGAGCATCACCAGGGATGAAACCCAGCGTCTGGTGATGTCTATGCATTCCAGACTTCAGGCTGTAATTGACTGCAAAGGATTTGCAACCCAGTATTAAAAAGTGAAAGTTTGATTTATGATTGTTAATCTGTCCCATTACTTTTGGTCCCTTAAAAAGTGGGAGGCACACATACAAACTGTTGTAGTTCCTACATCGTTCATCTGATTTGGATGTAAATACCCTCAAATTAAAGCTGAAAGTCTGCAGTTAAAGTACATCTTTGTTATATTTCAAAACCATTGTGGTGGTGTATAGAGCCAAAAAGATTAGAATTATGTAAATTTCCCAATATTTATGGACCTGACCATACACCCAATACACCTGGGAGGACACCTTTGTATTTTCTTTGGAAAATTGCATAAACCATCAGTAATCCAAATTAATGCAGAGAATGTAGACCTCAAGATGAATACTCTCCCATGATGGATGAATCATCAAAGAAAGGAAACAAAAGGCTCCACACAGGGCCGGACTGGGAATAAAAACCAGCCCTGGAAAAAATTTCATACCAGCCCCATAGCATCATTATACCAGCCCAACAGCATAACGTCATTATTTTCTTGTTCATAAAAGGGAAAACCATGCATTTTAAAGCACATTTGAAGAGTGTATTATATATAGATAAGACAGATATGAAAGCATATAGGGCTCTATATATATATATAAGAGCAAATTCTAGTTAAAAGTGGTAAAAGTGTGGACATGGTACAGGAGATGTCATAGGCTGTGCAGACATGGTGCAGGAGATGTCATAGGCTGTGCGGACATGGTATAGGGGATGTTAGAGGCTGTGCAGACATGGTATAGGAGATGTCATAGGCTGTGCGGACATGGTACAGGAGAGGTCATAGGCTGTGCGGACATTGTATAGGGGATGTCATAGGCTGTGCAGACATGGTACTGGAGATTTTACGCCTGCCTCAATCTGGGCCTCTGGGAGGAGCAGGTTATATATCCATCCCTGATGTACCTCGACCACTGCCACATGTGGTTGAGGTACATCGATGATGTCCTGCTCCTCTGGGGAGGTACTCTCCCCCAATTGGAAGTATTTGTTCAAGAGCTAAATCATAATGATTATCAGATTGACATACACGGCAACTACTAATGAATTCCCCTTCCTTGACCTATTAATCTCTCAGAACAATCAGGGCCTTAAAACTAAAACCTACCGTAAGGAAACGGCCGCTAACACACTCCTGTCTGCTGATAGCCATCATCCAAGATCTTTGATTGAGGGCATTCCTGTAGGCCAATTCCTACGAATAAAGAGGAATTGCTCTGATTCAACTATCAGACAGAAGTGAGAGTGTTACATAAAAGGTTCAGGGAAAGGGGCTACTCGAACAGAGTGATTAGAAAAGCACGCAAAAAGGCAGCCCTTAGAAAGAGAACAGATCTGCTCACTAACAAGAGAGTCCAATCTACTCCATCATTAAATCCAAAGCCATTGTACCCTCGTATTGTGACTAGATTTGGCACAAAATGGAACCAGGTCAAGGCCATATTAAACAAACATTGGCAAGTTTTGACAATTTCACCTCTTATTGGTCAAATTGTAGGCCCAAGGCCACTAGTCACAGCTAAAAGAGCTAAAAATCTTAAGGACAGTTTTACCCACTCTGAATATGTCAGAACAGGTAAAAGTGAGGACTGGCTTTCCTCCCTACCTCCATTGAAAGGTATGTTTACCTGTGGTAGATGCTCCATATGTAGGTTTGTTATCAGGTCAGATTCTTTCTCCAGCTGTGATGGCCTAACAGACTTTAAGATCAATAGTTTTATTAATTGTCAAACATCAAGGGTCATCTATCAGCTGATCTGTCCTTGTAACAAAACCTACATAGGTAAAACTAAAAGACAGCCTAAAGTCAGGATTGCGGAACATCTGACTGATATCCGGAAAAAAGTGGATAATAAAACCATACCGCTACACTTCTTAGAATACCATGATTCTAATCCGGACGGTATAAAAATAAGGGGCATTTATGCGCTGAAACTCCCACCTAGGAGGGGGGACTTTGACACCATTCTGTTACAGAAGGAGAAATACTGGATTTACAGAATGGGCTCACTGGCGCCTCGGAGACTAAATGTGGAATTCAGGGGGGCGGAGCCGGCAGCCGGAGCGGATGGACGCCTGAACCTTCTGCTCTGCACACCAGGTCCCGTAGAGCAACTCACAGCGGCTATTTGAGCAGGGTTTACCGGCCACAACTCACTCTCACCTCCCGCAGAACACCATGGCAGCGGCGGGGAAGCGAAAGGACCGGGAGAAACCGAAGAAACTGCTAGATTTCTTCACCCCAGCTCCGGGCCGCGCCAGGCAAGATGGCGCCGCCGCACGGAACCGCAGCAGATCGCCTCGAGGCAAAGGACAAGCCCATCCATCCGCATCTGACTGGGACAGGGGTGAGTCGGCTGATTGCCAACCTTTACAATCATCTTCCCCCACCGCCAGCCCAGCTAAACAAAAAATGAGGCTCTCCGGACCTCAGGCCTCAGACCTCATGGACACTCTGGCTGGAGAAGAGGCAGAGGAAATTAATGAATGCGGCCTTAAGTTGGACGCCTTCCCCACAACAGGTCAGCCCATAACGGACAGCTCCATGAAGGATCTAATACAGACACTGAGGGGGACACTCCAAAAGGACATGCAGTCCTTCATGAAGTCCACCAACAGGAAGCTCTCAGATATGGGGGAAAGGGTAGACTTTGTAGAGACTAAGATGGACGAATTCACAGGGGCCCATAATGAGCTAGTAGATGTACACTTTGAATTGGAGGAGGAATTGAAACAGCTTAAGTTGAAGGTGGCAGATATCGAAGATAGGTCCCGCAGAAACAACATAAAATTCAGGGGAATATCTGAATCAGTGAAACCAGCTGAACTCACACCGTTCCTGCAGCAACTAATGCTCAAGACTTTACCAGGTCTCACAGAGGCAGATGTGATTATAGACAGGGCACACAGGCTGCCCAAGCCAGCTCATATACCTGAATCTGTGCCTAGAGATGTGATAGCGAGAATTCATTTCTTCCACATCAAGGATCAGCTAATGAGATTCTCCAGACAGAATGCTTCTCTCCCGGATCCATATGGGGGGATTGCACTCTACGCTGACCTTTCTCAAGCTACGTTAGCAGCCCGCCATAATCTAGTTCCTATCACAAAAATCTTGAGGAACCACAAGATCCTTTACAAGTGGGGGTTCCCTGCAAAACTGACGGTGACCATGAATAATGCGACACACGTGATACAATCCATGGCCAGGGGGCTAGATCTCCTTCGCCAATGGGGGCTTATTCCCAGAGATGAGAACCTTCAACCGCAGGCCTCGGGGACCCGAGGGCGATCTAGCGCAAGCAAACCCACCTGAAAAGTGCGGGCGGCTCCAATAAGGTTGTCAATCTCTAAACTGGATCTGCCAAAATGAGTTGTTGTTATACACTGGTTGGCTGGTACCCGTGGACCTGGGTACGGCTCATGTTTCTTCACCCCAGCTTTAAGTGCGAGATTTCTTGCACCCCAAAAGTTTTGCACAGTTGCGTTTTATCAACAGAACTACCAGCAAACACACCAGCTATGTCGGCCGGTGGTTTCGGCCTGTTTTTGCCTTCTTTCCCTAACTTCTTCTAGTTTTTCACTTCCTGCATTCCCTGTACCTGCCACTGGAGGGAGCCAACGCTCTTTGAAAAGCTGTCATGTCTATTAGGATGATGTCCTTCAATGTCAGAGGCCTGAACCTCCCAGCAAAACGGAGAAATCTCTGGAAGACTGCAGTGGACAATGCGTGTGACATCGTTTGTGTTCAAGAGACACATTTTTGCAAGGACCAAGCCCCCAGATGCTCTCACCCCAAGTATCCGTATGTATTTACGTCTTGTGCTCCAGCTAAGCGTAATGGAACATTAATTGCTATACGGGACACGGTTTCTTTTAACCACTTGCCTACAGTGCACTTTCACCCCCTTCCTGCCCAGACCGATTTTCAGCTTTCAGCGCTCTCACACTTTGACTGAGAATTACTCAGTCATGCAACACTGTACCCATACAAAAATTGTGTCCTTTTTTTCACACAAATAGAGCTTTCTTTTGATGGTATTTGATCAATACTGGGTTTTTTATTTTTTGTGCTATAAATAAAAAAAGACTGAAAATATCGTGAAAAAACGCATTTTTCTTTGTTTCTGTCATAAAATTTTGCAAATTAGTTATTTTTCTTCACAAATTTTGGACAAAATTTATACTGCTACTTATCTTTGGTAAAAAATAACCTAAGTAAGTGTATATTATTTGGTCTTTGTGAAAGTTATAGAGTCCACAAGCTATGGTGCGAATCATTGAAAATTGATCACACTTGCTCACACCTGATGTACTGAAGGCCTATCTCATTTCTTGAGACACTAAAAAGTCAGGAAAGTACAAATACCCCCCAAATGACCCCTTTTTGGAAAGTAGACATTCCAAGGTATTTAATAAGGGGCATGGAGAGTTTTTTGAAGTTGTCATTTTTTCCCACAACTCTTTGCAAAATGAAGATTTTTTTTTTTTTTTTTTTTTACAAATTGCCATATTAACAGGTTATTTCTCTCACACAGCACATGTATACTTGCAACTACACCCCAAAACACATTCTACTACTCCTCCTGAGTATGGCGATACCACATGTGTGAGACTTTTTCACAGCCTGGCCACATACAGAGGCCTAACATTCAAGTAGCCCCATCCGGCATTCTAGGAGCACAAATTACACATATAATTTCCTGACAACCTATCGCACTTTTGAAGGCCCTGTAGCACCAGGACAATGGAAACCCCCATAAAATGACCCCATTTTGGAAAGAAAACAGCCCAACGTATAATTTTTGAGGCATAATGAGTCTTTTGAATATGTCATTTTTTTCCACAAGTTTTTGGAAAATGTGGAAAGAAAATGAAAACACATTTTTTTTTACACAAAGCTGTCCATTTATGCAATATTTCTAACACATAGCATGTACATAGCAAAAATTGCACCCCAAAATACATTCTGCTATTCCTCCTGAGTATGGCGATACCACATGTGTAACACTTTTTCACAGCCTGGCCACACACATAGGCCTAACATCCAAGTAGCGCTTTACACAAAGTTGTCCATTTATCCACTTTAAGACTGGGCCTATTTTTGACACTTGGTGTTTACAAGCTAAAATCATTTTTTTTGCTAGAAAATTACTTGGAACCCCCAAACATTATATATTTTTTTTTAGCAGAGACCCTAGAGAATAAAATGGAGATCGTTGCAATATTTTTTATCACACCATATTTGCGCAGCAGTCTTCCAGATGCGATTTTTTTGAAAAAAATTCACTTTTTTTAACTAAAAAATAAGAAAACAGTAAATTTAGCACAATTGTTTTCCATAATGTGAAAGATAATGTTACGCCGAGTAATTAGATACCCAACATGTCATGCTTCAAAATTGCGCATGCTCACAGAATGGCGCCAAACATTGGTACTTAAAAATCCCCATAGGCAACATTTTAAAAATTTCTGCAGGTTACTAGCTTAGAGTTACAGAGAAGGTCTAGGGCTCAAATTATTGCTCTCGCTCTAACGATCGCGGCGATACCTCACATGTATGGTTTGAACACCGTTTACATATGTGGGCGGGACTTGCGTATGCGTTTGCTTCTGCGCGCGAGCTAACGGGGACAGGGCACTTTAATTTTTTTTTTTTTTTTTTTTTCCTATTTATTTTATTTATTATTTTTTTATTTTTACACAGTTTAAAAAAAAAAAATGTTTTGATCATTTTTATTCCTATTACAAGGAATGTAAACAT
The DNA here is from genome assembly GCF_965119305.1 of Pelophylax lessonae. Lineage (NCBI taxonomy): Eukaryota > Metazoa > Chordata > Amphibia > Anura > Ranidae > Pelophylax > Pelophylax lessonae. Next base: position 466,580,573 of record NC_138769.1, read on the forward strand.
CCCTTGTAATAGAAATAGGCATGAAAGGTCCTCTTTATTGTGAGATCTGGGGTCAAAAAGACCTCACACCTCACAACTACACTAAAAAAGAAAAGAAAAAAAAAAAATTGTTGAAAGAGGAAAAAAAAAAAAAGAAAAAAAAAAAGCGGCCCTTTAAACCGGTTGCTAGGCAACGTCTTTTGACGTAGCTCCGGTCCTCCAAGACCATAGAGTTGAGTGAGGGCCATCTTGCCCTCACTCGACTTCCTGTCTCTGAGGATCCGGGACCGGATAGTTTTCCCCGCTGCTGGCGGGTCCGGTAAGCTGGGAAAACGTCTGGGACGCGGCAGGAGGGGGGGGGGCACCTCTTCCCCTGCACCGTAAGGGTAATTCCGCGGCGAATCCGCCACTGGGACCACCCTTATCTGAAAGCCGACCGCCCGCCGTTTCAAAAAATACCGGGGTTATGGGGGCTATCTGCTGCCATAACCCCAGTATTTAGCTTTTAATGGCCGACGCATATAGTCGTTAGGCGGTCAGTAAGTGATTGCATGCATATGGCAAACAGGTGACGATGACTGATGGGGTGACAGGTGACGATGACTGATGGGGTGACAGGTGACAATGACTGATGGGGTGACAGGTGACAATGACTGATGGGGTGACAGGTGACGAAGACTGATGGGGTGACAGGTGACGATGACTGATGGGGTGACAGGTGACGATGACTGATGAGGTGACAGGTGACAATGATTGATGAGGTGACAAGTGACGATGATTGATGGGGTGACAGATGACAATCACTGACGGGGTGACATGTGACGATGATTGATGGGGTGACAAGTGACGATCACTGATGGGGTGTCAAGTGACGATGATTGATAGGGTGACAGATGACGGTGACTGATGGGGTGACAGGTGACGATGACTGATGGGGTGACAGGTGACGGTGATTGATAGGGTGACAGGTGACGGGCGATGGTCACTGATGGGTGACAGGTGACGGGCGATGGTGCACGGCGGTACTGATGGCAGTCTCTGGTGACCGGTGAATTTTAGGCTACGTTCACATGTGAGCGTAGCGATCGCGGGCAGAATCACTGCGATTCTGCCCGCGATCCAGAAATCATTGCAAATTGCGGGACGCCTGTGCTTTGCCCGTGATTTGCAATAGCACCCCAAACGCTGTGCGATGTTGCTGTGATTTCCGCCTGCCGAATCGCGGTAACATCACGCAAACAACGCATGACGCCCCAAAGAAGCTCTTGTACCTTTTTTGGGCGTCATGCGTTGTTTGCGCGATGTTACCGCGATTCGGCAGGCGGAAATGGCGGCAACATCGCACAGCGTTTGGGGTGCTATTGCAAAAAATGGGCAACGCACAGGCGTCCCGCAATTTGCAATGATTTCCGGATTGCGGGCAGAATCGCGGTGATTCTGCCCGCGATCGCTGCGCTCACATGTGAACGTTATGGGTGTCAATTTCTGGGCACTGATGAGGTGACTGTTGGGTGACAGGTGACATTGGGGGGGGCTGAGGACTGTGTGGGGACCTTTATTAGTGTGATTTTACTTTTACAGGTACACAGAGCAGTAACTCAATGTTTCTAGCTCTTCTCCCCTCATACTGGAAACTGTATGAGGAGAGAAGAGCTAGTAACACTGAGTTACTGCTCTTTGTTTACATTTTGTGATCGGCTGTGAATGGATTCACAGCCGATCACATAGTAAACAGTCACTGTCAGTGACTGTTTACTACTGCCGGTGACAGCTGTGTTCCTACGGAACACAGTGCCACCGACATGACCGCGCTGCGCGCTCCCGATCGCGCATGCGCGGTCATCTCCCGGCCGCCTCCATTGTGATCGGCTGTGTCATTAGAACACAGCCGATCACGTGGGAAACAGCCACGCCCAGTGGCTGTTTCCCCTCTGCCGGTGACGGGGGGTGTCCCGGGGACACCCCGACACCGGCAGTGCACGGCGGCGCGCCCGCGATCGCGCGCCTGCCGTGCATTTCCTGGGTCACGTCATATGACGTCCGCCCAGGATAATAGCCGCACCGTCCCGCCGTCATATGACGGCGGGCGGGCGGTAAGTGGTTAAGCTATTAAAGGAACAGCATGATAATTTGGGCAGATACGTTCTGTTGATAGCGGAGATAAATGGGTCAATGTATACATTGCTGAACATCTACGCACCCAACAAGAAACCAGTTAAATTCCTTAAGAAAATGATCCGTATGGCAAATAGTGCTAAGCGGGGATCTCTGATCATATGCGGGGACTTTAATGCTGTTATGTGTTCAGATATCGATTGCACTTCGGGGGGGCGGAGACGCAGGCCGAATATAGGACCCCTCTGCTATGGAGAGGGCCTGTATGACCCCTGGAGATGTCTCCACTCATCCGAACGAGATTATTCCTATTTTTCGGCTGTACACCAGAAGTACTCCAGAATAGACCTTTTCCTGACAGATAAATATACTCTCCAAAATGTTTCTAAGGCATGTATCCAATCCATTACGTGGTCGGATCATGCGCCCGTAACCCTGGATTTAATTTCACAGCCTAAAACTGTACATAGGCCTCTATGGCGCAATAATACCTATGTGCTCTCCCACCCGCAGTATAGCAATGACCTGCAGAAAAAGGTGGAGGAATATTTTGACATTAATGCAAATGGCCAATGTTCACCTGCCACGGTCTGGTGTGCACACAAGGCTGTGGCGAGGGGACTTCTCATCCAACAGGCGGCTCAGCTTAAGAGGGATAAAACCCGTCGGATTCGTGACCTGCAAACTGCAATCACGGATCTGGAGAAAAAACATAAAACGACTCAGTTGGGGAATGATGAGGTGCTCACTAACTTGACAGCGTTGAGGTTAGAACTTAGAAACGACTTTCACTTTAAAAGGTTGAAGGTCTCATGGTATTCTCATAGCAACAAAGCAGGGAAGCTGTTGGCTTCTCAACTAAAACACAGAAGACTTAAGGCCCGTATAACTCAGCTGAAGCACCACCAGACACAACAAGTAGCCTCTAATCCCACAGATATAGCGGCAGTCTTTAGGGATTACTATGAATCCCTGTATAACCTAGCAGATTCTGAGCCTGCATCAATGCCTCCTGGGGCAGAGATTCAGCAATTTTTGAGTACCCTCCACCTACCTAGCCTGGACCCACCCACACTTGCCAGTTTGAACTCCCCTATATCACAGGAGGAAATAGTAGCAGTAATAAAATCGCTCCCACTCCACAAGTCACCGGGAATAGATGGGTTTTCTGCTGAGTACTATAAAACCTTCCCACAGAGTCTAGCTCCACACCTTGCCAAGGTTTTTAATGCAGCTTTCACTTCAGGCACCTTCCCTAGGGAAATGCTTGAGGCTGTGATGGTTACCCTACCCAAACCGGGGAAATCACCAGATGCTCCCCAAAACTTCAGACCAATTTCGCTCCTAAATGTGGACATTAAGGTATACGCAAAAGTAATAGCTAACAGGTTGCTTCATGTCACCCCGATGTTAATAGGCTTAGACCAGGTGGGCTTTGTCAAAGGTAGGCAGGCGCCGGACGGTACGCGGCGTATGATCAATCTGTTATCCCATTTGCAGATTCATCGGACGCCGTCGGTGCTTTTAGCGCTTGACGCTGAAAAAGCGTTTGACAGAGTCCACTGGGGTTTTTTGTCAGCTACGCTAGAGAAATTCGGGTTCAGGGGTTGTATCCAAACGGCTATTATGGCTCTATATTCAGCACCCACGGCAAGGGTATATAATGATGGCCTGTTATCCCAAAGTTTTAAATTGTCCAATGGGACCCGTCAGGGGTGCCCGCTCTCCCCCGTTTTATTTTCGCTGGTCATTGAGCCACTAGCGGAGGCTATCAGGGCGAACTCGGAGGTGACGGGCGTACGAATAGGGACCACCCAACATAAACTAGGACTGTTCGCAGACAATATCATACTCACGTTAACCAACCCTGAGTCATCCCTGACAGCAGTTCAAACAATATTGGACGCCTTTGGTAAGGTATCACTCTATAAAGTAAACAAGACCAAATGCTCTGCCCTGCCCGTATGTATACCCAAAAGAAGGTTGGTAGCTCTTAGAAAGTTATTTGCATGTGACTGGGATAGCCCCTCAATTACTTACCTTGGTATTCAGCTACCCTCTCAAGTGGAAGACCTATATAAGTGCAATTTCCTGCCGCTACTGTCCCAAATGGAGACGGAATTCCAGCAGATTGGAAAGGTTCATTTATCATGGTTGGGCAGGATAGCAGCTTACAAGATGCAGATCCTCCCTAAACTACTCTATTTTTTCAGGACTCTCCCTATCCCTATTCCCCAAACGTTCTTTGATAAGCTAGCCTCTAAGGTTAGGCATTTCATTTGGGGTGGGAGGAGACCTAGGATTGCTATTTCTAAATTGTATGCAGATAAATATGTGGGGGGCACGAGCTTACCAGACGCCCAAGCTTATTACTATGCAGTGTTGCTTAACCACTCACAATTTTGGTTTTCGGGTCAGGAAGACAACTGGTGGAATCAAATCGAGCGGCAGGTGACGATGGGACATGATCTGCCGGCATTGGCAATAGCGGCGTGTATCGCCCACAATGTCGGCAAATCTACATACCCAACAATTGCGGCCTCTATTCTGGCCTGGCAGAGATTTTTGAAGATTGACTTTGGTGACATGAGGGTTAAAAGACTCCCCGTCCCCTTAGCAGCCTTCCCACATTTGATTGCAGGACTGTCAATATCTCGGTGGAAGAAGCAAGGAGTAAATTTTGCTATTCCCCACAATCTTCTTCCCGATGTATTGGAGGCATTTACGCTGCACCGCATAAATTCCCTACTTAAATGCACGCCCCTCCCTGATTTTCATATACCCCTCCATATCTGAAAATTCCTTATGGGATCTTTGGCTATGGAGAGTAAGGGCATTTCACTTTTTTATAGGCTCTTCCATCAAAGGTCTCTAGTGCGCAAATCCCCTACTATGTTGAAATGGGAAAAAATACTGGAACAAACTTTCCACGTATCTCAATGGTCGGCGGCCATGAAAATTAATGCTAAAGCCTCGGCCTGTGTAGATCACTGGGACAACTCGCAAAAAATATTGCATAGCTACTACATGACCCCCTCTAGATTGCATGCGATAGACCCACAGATTTCACCTATGTGTTGGAGGGAGTGTCACAATAGAGGTAACCTGTTTCATATACTGTGGGACTGTCCTAAGATTCGTCTACTATGGCGACAGGTCTCCTCGCTTATCTCGCTCATATGTGGACGTCAATGTACCATTAATCCAGCGATGGCAATGTTGAGTATAGGAGTTGCTGACCTCCCTTCTCAGAGCAAGATAGTAGTGGCACACATTTTGTTTGCCACTAGAATAGCATTGGCTGCTCATTGGAGATCCCTTGAATCTCCGACTGTCTTGGAAATTAGGAGGAGAGTCAACTCGCAATGCGAAATGGAAAGGATGCTGGCATACAAAGAAAAGAGGGCGGACAAGTTTCATAGGAATTGGGACTCTTGGTTGAAGGCTTCTAATGTCATAATATAAGTGCTAGAGCATAGCCTTCCCAAATTCTCAGGTCCTCTGACACTTGAGGGACGCATCTAGGACTAAGGTACAGGTTATCTCTCCTTTGGCAGCCCCCCCCCCCTCCCAACCCCAGTTGTAAATTTTCCCTAACCCCTTCTTTATTTTCGCTATCCAACATGGTATAGCCTATGTTAGTACTTGGTTCAAGTTGGGCTATGGAGGATCCCCGTGTACAGACAGGCAAGTGGGAGGCGGTTGCTCTCAACTTTTGAAGCTGGCTAGCCACAGAGTAGACCGGTTGGGATAGGGAGGCAGGTAGTGGCGCATCTGCTTCCTTTTTCAGCGGCTTAAGGAGGTACCTAATCACAGTGTGTTCCCCTTTGGGGGTGATGGGTATCTCTGTGGAGATCATTCCTCTCCTGACAGGATCTCCTGTTGGTAATGTTTGGGCTACATGTTTGCTAAAGGTGTTAGTAGGTGGCGAGGCGACTGCCCTCAAGGTAGAGGTATAAAACACAAGGGGATTTTCTACTGTTTTGCTTTTATGGAACCACGTACGAGATTGTATTTGAATAACTTTTCCTTTGTAACCTGATATACTTGATGTATGAAAATGTTGGAACGTATTCTTTGTACATGTTTATTTTTCTTCAATAAAAAAAAAAAAATCTGTAAAAAAAAAAAAAAAATAAATAAATAAATAAATGTGGAATTCAGCTTACAACCTTTTCTTGAATCCTAGTATCCCTCTTGCCTACCTTCATACGGGTGGTTAAACCTCCACCCATCGGAACTACATCTGTATATTCCCTGACCCCATCCCCTTTACCCTATGCAAATCCTGTACTGTCAAAATACACCTCCCTTTCTTTTGCATCCCGCCCTGTTGTGGGTATATGGATGTTCACATCTATTCACCCATCTATGGGATTATATGAGACATCTCGTCCCTTCCTGTTTCTTTCTCTTCCTCTCCCCAGTTTTCCCTCCTATCTTAAATGCCGGTTTAAAATCGACTGGTTTGTGTATGTGTATTGAGGTACAACCCACACTGGGCACTTAACCCTTTTCCGGTCTATAGAGGGAACCTGACCTGAGGAGGGAAAGAGACAGACAATATTTGGGCAGGAAATTTCTGTATATGTCTATATACTTCTGTGAAGTCCTTCTATTCTTTGAAATCTAGGAGGGATATTGTACGTCCTTTTCAGACTATAACTTACTAATAGGAAATTTAATTTGACTGTAGATATACATTATCATCAGCAAGACCCGCCTTTTTCCTGTGAAGTCCTATGGCTGTTAATAATTTCATTAGCTCAGCCATAGGGTTCTGCTACTTTCACACCTATATATGTGTATGTGTATATATACATATAAGTGTGTGTGTATATATACCCCTATACACAAGTACCGTTCGATCATCCCTAGTGAGGACATCTTGTGGCTAAAAGAGTGTAACACACGTTACATAAATCTAAACTGCAATCACATGTGTATTCAATTAACGGGCCTCTATAAATGTCCAACCACTTCCTCCCACCGTTAGCTCTGAGGAAACTGGCTCTGTGCCAGTGAAACGTGTCAGCGTCTACGTCATCTTCTTCCATCCAATGGAACGGCGACCACTGTGACCATCAGACACTGCACGGCTGCAGTCACTGCGTCCCCCCGCCTCCTACGTCCAGCGTGACATCGGGCCGCAATCGGCGTGCCCGCCCCTGCAATAGGGAAGTACACGGAGGGAGAGCGAGTCACGGGGAACGCCAACGCCGGAGTGTACCGCCATCACGTCACCAAGGTCCACACACCCCGGAACCAGTCTTATGGCACGAATCGATGCCTGAAGGATGGTAACTAGCAAGATATGTATGTTTACCAACTGATGTTTTTTGAGTGACTTTCTCATCCAAGCAGTATATGACATTTTGGGAAACCTCTCTATTCAGCAAACCCTCATTGTTTGCCTCCAGTCCACTATTACCTGCTCTTACCAGATCTAGCTACCCCGATACGGGACCCCATACCTTCACCTCTCTCTCATTCCCTTAGGTGGGACTGTATCTGCTAAGAACTTTTCAACTACCTTATAAATTACTGATTACCGGCATTGGGACTGTGCAATTCACTCCTTAGCCTCATTTGCTACTACATATCATCATTGCGCCATCAATTTATTATTACTAACCCTTGCATTCAACCCGGGTTGATGTTCCTCCATTGGATGTTGCCTTGTTTTTATATTGTTTTTATTTATGCTATGCCTCACCTGTTCACACTGTTTTATGTTTGCACTGGCATATGTGCCAAATAAAGTTATCACTTTTTGAATTTCATCCAACTGGTGTCCCTAGTTCACTCCTTCTTGGGGGGATCTCTGGTCTCCCTACCCTTTTTGTAGTCTGCATTGTATATGGTCAATGGCCACCTCAGTTGGATTTATCAGCCTGGGCTCATCTACTCCTCCATCTAGGCCCTCTCCTATTGCAACCTTTGGGAATTTACTTTAGTTTTATTAATACTATTTCCCTGGATCTGCTTATGATCCTTTCTGATTCCCGGCTGCTATGACCTCATGGTCACCCACTATTTTATTATTCTGAATATATTGAACGGTGTGATCTGGTGTGGCATTTAGCATACATATACAGGATTGTTTTTTAAGTGTATATATCTGGTCTTGCTGTTGATATTTATATTGGGTCTATAATTCTTTAGAATGGCCTATATAATTGATTCCAATATAGAAAAAGAAATTGAGGTAGCCTTTGATACCCATACTGAATCGGAGACTACTGAACTGGAACCCCTCAGTAAACTATTTAGGAATCATAAAAAATTGATCATTAAGTCTTTAAATAGGAAATGGGACATAGCCTCCCTTCAGTCCCATGTAGCACACAGGGTTATACCCCGGGGACTGAGGGAAAGACTAATCCCAGCTCAACATCTTCACACTCCCAGATTTTTGGAGATCTGGAAACAAAATTGCATTGCCAGGGGTCTACACCTAATGAACTTCATCATTGAGGAGGAACAGGCTCAACTCCAGGAACTGCAGCTTGATATTGACAAGAGCACAATAGCACTGGAAGGATTTAAAGAAAAAGAGGAATTCATTAAACTTAATGAAAATCTTAAAAAGGAAGTAGAAAGGACCCAAAAAAATTTAAAAACAACAAAACAAGTTCAAACAGAATATTTTACATAGCGAATGGGAAGGTCTATTTGATCCAACTAAAGTAAGGAGTAGGAGTCGGTCGAGAGGGAGATATAGAAACAATAGGACCTCAAGTTGGAATAGAGGACATTCATCTGGCAGTGATTCAGATGTGGGTGAAAAGTCTGTTTCTTTTTTAGAATTGGGACTGAACCCAGAGACTACCAGAAGCAATCAACAAAACCAGGAGCCCCTGAAGGGTATTCAAAAATAAAAACCCAATTCCAAAATAAAAGGCAGGGAGAATCAATACAAAACAGGACCATCAAGAGCAACGAGGTCTCGCAGCCAGAAATAACACAAATAGATCCCGGGAGCAGAGATCTGAGGGTTGTGAACCTCTCAGATTTCAATCTATAAGACAGACATATCAAACTCCTTAGCAAAGGCCTTTCCTTTTCCCCAGCCTCCTCCATGTCCGAGTTTGAAGTTTTCAAGGATGTCAGCCTATTTCTGAGGAGGGTGATCTTCCAAATATGGCATAATGATAAAAACCCTAATCCTGAACAAAGGGAATAACCTTACTGAGCAGGATAAAGAGGCCATCGAAATGCTTACTTCACTATTATTGGAGAGCAGCCCCCCTGAGATAGAGGCTGAACTGGAGGATCCAATTCGACGAGATGCTAATCTTCGGGTTAAGTCACTTAAAATGCCACCCCTTGCTAAACATAAAAATATAAAAATATTCTTGGATCTGGTACAGGAGGATCTTCATAAAATTCAATGGGAAAGAGGAGGTATAGACAATTTATCTAGAGCAGAAAGAACTGCCCTGAAAGAACTTGAGGAGGCACCTGGCCTGGTGATTACGGACAGTGATAAGGGAGGGAATGTGGTACTGCTAAGTGAAGATTTCTATGAAAAAGAAACTTTAAGACAGCTGAAAGATACAACTACATATAAAAAATTAACCAGCAGTCCCTTTGCCTCCCTTGTCTCTGCCCTGAATAAGAAAATTGCACTTACGAGGGAGGTTGAATTGATCTCCAAGAAGGAGGCTATCTAACACCATCCCAAAACTCCATAAATCACTATCTAATCCACCTGGGAGGCCGATCGTTTCGGCAATAGGGGGCCCCCTAGAAAAACTTGGGAAATATGTAGACTCCCTCATCAATGGGATGGTTTTTGATCTCCCGTCCTATGTACAGGACACTAGGGATGTCCTGAGACGGCTTGCTGACATCTCTGTCCCTGAACAACTGCTATTGGTGGGGATAGACGTGGAGACACTATACATGTCTATACCCCATGAATGGGGCCTCAGGGCTGTCACACACTTTCTGCAGCTTAAGTTTCCTCTTCAAGGAGCTCACAATGAGTTTATTGTTGAGCTCCTTGAATTTATGCTCAATAACAATTATTTCCAATTCCTTAATACCTTTTACCAACAGATCAGGGGGACCTCGATGGGGGCACCCTGGGCACCAGCCTACGCCTGCCTCCATCTGGGCCTCTGGGAGGAGCAGGTTATATATCCATCCCCGATGTACCTCGACCACTGCCACATGTTGTTGAGGTACATCGATGATGTCCTGCTCCTCTGGGGAGGTACTCTCCCCCAATTGGAAGTATTTGTTCAAGAGCTAAATCATAATGATTATCAGATTGACATACACGGCAACTACTAATGAATTCCCCTTCCTTGACCTATTAATCTCTCAGAACAATCAGGGCCTTAAAACTAAAACCTACCATAAGGAAACGGCCGCTAACACACTCCTGTCTGCTGATAGCCATCATCCAAGATCTTTGATTGAGGGCATTCCTGTAGGCCAATTCCTACGAATAAAGAGGAATTGCTCTGATTCAACTATCAGACAGAAGCGAGAGTGTTACATAAAAGGTTCAGGGAAAGGGGCTACTCGAACAGAGTGATTAGAAAAGCACGCAAAAAGGCAGCCCTTAGAAAGAGAACAGATCTGCTCACTAACAAGAGAGTCCAATCTACTCCATCATTAAATCCAAAGCCATTGCACCCTCATATTGTGACTAGATTTGGCACACAATGGAACCAGGTCAAGGCCATATTAAACAAACATTGGCAAGTTTTGACAATTTCACCTCTTATTGGTCAAATTGTAGGCCCAAGGCCACTAGTCACAGCTAAAAGAGCTAAAAATCTTAAGGACAGTTTTACCCACTCTGAATATGTCAGAACAGGTAAAAGTGAGGACTGGCTTTCCTCCCTACCTCCATTGAAAGGTATGTTTACCTGTGGTAGATGCTCCATATGTAGGTTTGTTATCAGGTCAGATTCTTTCTCCAGCTGTGATGGCCTAACAGACTTTAAGATCAATAGTTTTATTAATTGTCAAACATCAAGGGTCATCTATCAGCTGATCTGTCCTTGTAACAAAACCTACATAGGTAAAACTAAAAGACAGCTTAAAGTCAGGATTGCGGAACATCTGACTGATATCCGGAAAAAAGTGGATAATAAAACCATACCGCTACACTTCTTAGAATACCATGATTCTAATCCGGACGGTCTAAAAATAAGGGGCATTTATGCGCTGAAACTCCCACCTAGGAGGGGGGACTTTGACACCATTCTGTTACAGAAGGAGAAATACTGGATTTACAGAATGGGCTCACTGGCGCCTCAGAGACTAAATGTGGAATTCAGCTTACAACCTTTTCTTGAATCCTAGTATCCCTCTTGCCTACCTTCATACAGGTGGTTAAACCCCCACCCATCGGAACTACATCTGTATATTCCCTGACCCCACCCCCTTTACCCTATGCAAATCCTGTACTGTCAAAATACACCTCCCTTTCTTTTGCATCCCGCCCTGTTGTGGGTATATGGATGTTCACATCTATTCACCCATCTATGGGATTATATGAGACATCTCGTCCCTTCCTGTTTCTTTCTCTTCCTCTCCCAAGTTTTCCCTCCTATCTTAAATGCCGGTTTAAAATCGACTGGTTTGTGTATGTGTATTGAGGTACAATCCACACTGGGCACTTAACCCTTTTCCGGTCTATAGAGGGAACCTGACCTGAGGAGGGAAAGAGACAGACAATATTTGGGCAGGAAATTTCTGTATATGTCTATATACTTCTGTGAAGTCCTTCTATTCTTTGAAATCTAGGAGGGATATTGTACGTCCTTTTCAGACTATAACTTGCTAATAGGAAATTTAATTTGACTGTAGATATACATTATCATCAGCAAGACCCGCCTTTTTCCTGTGTATGTTTTATCCTTACTGTTAATACTGGTTAATATGGGCTTTTTGCCTAAATTTCCCATGGAGATGATAGCCTTTTTGCTTTGGCACATACTCCCATGGTGAAATAGAATGATGTCTGTGGGAGCATTACATCTGTTTATTTCGATTTTAAGTGAGGACATCTTGTGGCTAAAAGAGTGTAACACACGTTACATAAATCTAAACTGCAATCACATGTGTATTCAATTAACAGGCCTCTATAAATGGCCAGCCACTTCCTCCCACCGTTAGCTCTGAGGAAACTAGCTCTGTGCCAGTGAAACGCGTCAGCGTCTACGTAATCTTCTTCCATCCAATGGAACGGCGACCACTGTGCCCATCGGACACTGCACGGCTGCAGTCACTGCGTCCCCCCGCCTCCTACGTCCGGCGCGACGTAGGGCCGCAATTGGCGTGCCCGCCCCTGCAAAAGGGAAGTACACGGAGGGAGAGCGAGCCACGGGGAACGCCAACGTCGGAGTGTACCGCCATTGCGTCTCCAAGGTACACACACCCCGGGACCAGTCTTATGGCACGAATCGATGCCTGAAGGATGGTAACTAGCAAGATATGCATGTTTACCAACTGATGTTTTTTGAGTGACTTTCTCATCCAAGCAGTATATGACGTTTTGGGAAACCTCTCTATTCAGCAAACCCTCATTGTTTGCCTCCAGTCCACTATTACCTGCTCTTACCAGATCTAGCTACCCCGATATGGGACCCCATACCTTCACCTCTATTCACGCCATGTGGTAACCTCCCTTAGGTGGGACTGTATCTGCTAAGAACTTTTCAACTACCTTATAAATTTCTGATTACCTACTGGCATTGGGACTGTGCAATTCACTCCTTAGCCTCATTTGCTACTACATATCATCATTGCTCCATCTATTTATTACTAACTCTTGCATTCAACCCGGGTTGATGTTCCTCCATTGGATGTTGCCTTGTTTTTATTTATGCTATGCCTCACCTGTTCACACTGTTTTATGTTTGCACTGGCATATGTGCCACATAAAGTTATCCCTTTTTGAATTTCATCCAACTGGTGTCCCTAGTTGACTCCTCCTTGGGGGGTATCTCTGGTCTCCCTACCCTTTTTGCAGTCTACATGGTACAGGAGATGTCATAGGCTGTGCGGAGATGGTACAGGAGCTGTCATAGGCTGTGTGGACATGGTACAGGGGATGTTATAGGCTGTGCGGACATGGTACAGGAGCTGTCATAGGCTGTGTGGACATGGTACAGGGGATGTCATAGGCTGTGTGGAGATGGTACAGGAGATGTTATAGGCTGTGCGGACATGGTACAGGAGATGTCATAGGCTGTGCGGAGATGGTACAGGAGATGTTATAGGCTGTGCGGACATGGTACAGGAGATGCCATAGGCTGTGCGGACATGGTACAGGAGATGTCATAGGCAATAGGCATAGGCAAATTTCCAGTTATCCTGGTAGGCCAGTCCGGCCCTGCTGGCCAATGAACCAAGGGAGCAAAAGAAATGCAAGTATGTGCAACCTTAACTCTACAACTTAACACTTAGTAACCGAGATAAAGCAGGGAAGAGAAGAAGACGTACAATGTATAGCGGAGTAATCACCTGCGATCATGCTGCTGCTGGCGCGTCAGACTGTGTGGGAGGGATCGGCATCGGCGCCGTGACAGTCTCAGCCAGTCAGTTGATCCACAGCCGTGCACTGCACGCAGCCGCCCCCCCCCCCAGATGTGACGGCATGTCGCTCACAGTGGCTGACGTAGAACAGTATATCGGACCGTCACTCTGGAGCGCAGTGGGGGCCGGGGGTGCAGTGCAGCGGCCATCATCACAGCGGTCAGGGCCCCAATGCTTAAAACGGCCCCAGGGCCGGCGGCCCTCAGGGAAATTTCCCGGTATCCCGGTAGGCCAGTCCGGCCCTGGCTCCACATAGTGTAAAAACATAAGTGAAGGGTATTTATTAAAAGTTCTGAACACTTACAGGGGTACCCCAGATTATGTCTAAGCAGACGAAATGCATTGGGTTGACTTCTGTCCATGCTACTACATGTTTATGCGATTTACTAATCCAGATCTAAGCGATTTTTATTTACCTCACTGTAAGTGTTCTGAACTTTTAATAAATACCCTTTACTTTTGTTTCCTTTTCTTGATGATTCCTTTCTTTGATGATTCATCCGGCAACAGGGCAACAAAGATAATTAGGGGAATGGAGGACATCAGCTATGAGGAAAGACTACAAGCATTGAACTTCTTCTTTTTGGAGAAGAGTTGCTTGAGAGGGGATAAGATATCAATATACAAATACCGTACTGGTGATGACTATATCATAAGGAACAAACTTTTCAGAGGAAGGGAATACAATAAGACATGTGGCCACTCACTAAAACCAGAGGAAAAGTGAAAGAAAATCCCAAATTTTGGGTTGTTATCAGAAGAGGAATAGAGGGAAAAGCTTCTAATGAAGACACTAGTTCTGTTAACAACTCCCTCTCACTTCTGTAATGGCTAGGGGAAAGAAAATGAAGGAAAATCTCCCCAATGGAACACTAATGATGGAAAGAAAATGTTTATAACCCTCCATTACCCTATCCAGAATAAAATATTATGAACTGGGAAATGACGGAAGTTTGGAATGAAGCTCCTCCTAAAAGAACAGATTTCTGTGCACATATTTTATAATAAGAGACCACAAAACACAATTTAAAATTAGTATTTTTTTTTTTTTTTTATAAAGACATACAGCAGGGAAATACAATAAGTGTTGCTGAAATGTTTCCAGGAAATCTTCATACATATAGTATTTCACATTCTGTACTAAAATTTACATCAATGGCAGAAAAATAAACAGATGAGATGTTTCCTGTAAAGTGCAGTGACAAGTACTTATAAATCACAGGCAAATATCGACAAACTCCCATGAGAAAAATAAGGTTTACCACAAATGTCTACACATTATTCTTCAATAACAGTCAAATATTGTACAAAGTATTTACAAATAACTTACAATATAGTAGAGAAGCCCATGTCTGTGCAAATTGCGGTCTCACCACCGAATAAACATCTCTATAAAACACAGTCACCCCAGTAGTGGTGTATTGTGTCCGAGGGGTAACAGATTGTCACATGATCCAAATTCCCTTTTGTATGTATCATGTTATAGCGGTGCCTACAGTCATTACCAATGAAACAGCAAACTAACTCAACTAGAGAAAGGCTTCAACTTCAAGGTAATATGTTCTGCAACACAGAAAAAATATGCGCGGTCCTTCAAGAGATTCAATTAGAATTCTACATATTTACTGAGTTCTGCACATTTTATACTCATTTCTTTTTTGTTTTTAACTTTTAAAAAAAAAAATCTCATCCAGGATAATAAGGCTGATGGGGAAAATGCACAAGCACTGTGCCCCTAAAGCACAACAGATTTTTAAACTCATTGTGCCAAGTGACCTTCTTCCGAAATTGGGACGTAGCTGCACATTTTGAGATATCTTCCATCTTCCTGCTTAGGCTAAGCATGCTTGGCCAAAAAGACTAGAATAACATCACAGCAGCCAAAATAAGCCTTAGCCCACAACTGTATGTCCAGCAGAATTAGAAAAAGCTAATGAGCTGCTATACAATAGAAGGACATCGCACCCTAACTAAGAAGCTGGGACACAATGGTGGTATGCATGCAGTGATCTTTGTACAATAAGCTTATTTCTAATGTTAGCACTAGCACAAGGCATCTTTTTTTTTATAAATATATACAGAAGTATTGCAAATTCTCAGTTAGGAAAAGTCTGAGCTAACTAGTTGGTACTAGTTAACACATTTATTGGCATGAATGCAGGCTTGAACAAAAATTGAGAAATGGTAGCCTGCTCCTAATATTTAACAAGTGTCACAAAAACTGTAGCACCTAGGAGTTCTCTGATTGTTTCAATCTAAAAAAATTGATCCCGATAAAGATTTTTTTTTTTTTTTAAAACATATCAAAGAGGAAAACTTTTTGGTACAATTTTTGACTGGTAAGGGTATTAATGCTGAGGGAATATAAAAAAGTAGAAGCATTTTTAATGCTGCCTTTTGTATAATGTGCAAACCTGTGTTATGTGAAGAGTTTTTAACCACTTCTGGACCGGAAAGGTTTTTAATGACCAGGCCATTTTTTGCGATACGCACTGCATTACTCTAACAGACAAGTGCACAGGTGTGTGACACTGTACCCAAATAAAATTGATGTCTTTTTTCCCCCACAAATAGAGTTTTTCTTTTGTTGGTATTTGATCACCTCTGCGTTTTTTTTTTTTTGCGCTATAAACAAAAAAAGAGCGACAATTCTAAAAAAAACAAAAAACAATATTTTTTACTTTCTGCTATAAAACATTCCCAATAAAAAAATGTCAAAATTTTAAAGTATTCTGCTACATATTTTTGGTAAAAGAAAAATCCCAATCCATGTATATTGATTGGTTTGCGCAAAAGTTATCGCGTCTACAAACTAGGGGAAAGATTTGTCATTTATTTTTTACTAGTAATGGCGGCGATCAGTGATTTTTAGCGGGACTGTGACATTGCGGCGGACTGTTTGGACACCTAACTGACATTTGACACTTTTGGGGGGACCAGTGACATTACTACCGTAATCAATGCTAAAATAATGCACTGTTACTGTACTAATGACACTGGCAGGGAAGGGGTTAACACCAGAGGCGATCAAAGGGTTAAATGTGTCCCTAGGGGGTGCTTTATAACTGTGTGGGGGGTGGGCTTGCTGGATGAACACAGAGACCTGTGTTCCTAAATAGGAGGAACACAGCATCCCTGTGTTCATCACTGACAGAACAGCAGTCTGCCGTGTTTACAGCAGCTCCGCGGGGATCGATCACGGGTGCGCGGTGGACCCTCTGGTTGGCTCCTCCTGTGGCCAATCGGTGCACGTGCACCCCCACTAGTTTTCCCACAAAACGACATACAGGTACGTTGTTTTGAGGGACAGAGCCGACCTGCCGCAGTATAAGTATGGCGGCTGGTCGGCAAGTGGTTAACATATATTTATTCATGTCTGCATTGTTTCACTTAATTCACGTAACAGATCCTGCTTTATACTTTACATTACTTTTTATTGGTTCTGTGCATTCTCTTTTATAGAAGAATGTCAAAATGCATGCTCTTCCATACTTTTATAAAAATAGAATTCACAATTACAGACAAAATTGGGCTGATTTAGTAAAGGAGTTGTGGATGTTCAAACAATAAATTGTGTGAATTTTCACTTCAGTCACGTGCATATTTAATATTCACAGACATTTGCTTTTCACGTGACTGGATAACTGAAGTGAACATTCAGTTAATTGTGTTAAGGTTCTCAATTCTTTTAGTAATCCAGCCACAATATGTTCTGCATTTTAATATAAGCATATATAGGTATGTCATGAGTTTTAGCAATTCATTTCCTCTAGTTTTTAATAAAACCTACTTGGAATAAACTTTGTAAATTTAAAAGTTTTCAAAATAAAAGGTGTAGGTAATGGATGGCTTCACTGCTGAAGGATACCCCACTAAAACTCAAAGACTATTGCTTATCTGTAAATCTCCTTACCTTGTAGTTTTTATATAAGAAAATAAAAAAAGTTAGGATTTAAGGCCTGCAGATTACTGTAAATGCATGTCAAAATAAATTGCATATTATGCTTAAAAAGTAGGGGGGCCAACCTTGAAATACTAAATGTATACATAGTACCTAAAGTGTGTACCCTGTTTCATGGAATTGTTGGAAAATTTACCTAGAATTACCTTGAGGAAACCTGAATGCTGTCACAGGCAAAATATGGCAGTTACATTTAACAAATAATCTGATTGCTGATTAAAAAACAAATTTTCCCCCCAAATAATTGGACAGAGATCTGCAACCCCATTCTCTGCCTATTAAAACATTGTATTGTTCCTATCTCTGTCAAACGTTCCATGCTGGCCAATGGCCTTGTCACCCAAGATCAGATTTCATTAATGCTTAGATTTGTGACACTGCATAGACATTCCAATCATTTGCTGACCCTTCTATCATTAAAGGCATGGGGGGCCGAATGATTTACATATGCCTACATTTAATAGAAACGCGTTAAACCCACTTTTTTAAAGTTTTATATCAAAATGTTCTTATAAATCTAAAATAGAGGATATTTTACATAAAACCGCTGTTATAATCTAAATGCCAAAAAGCAAATAATATTAGAGGTTGACAGTCAAATCTGCAGTATTATTACCGAGATGCTAATGTGGGGAGTAGCTTTTTTTTTTTAACATCAATTCTTTTTGGCATCCCAAACATTGATACTTTTAAAGGGTACATCGCAGTGGAGGTCTCTAAAGTCCCCCCAAAATCATACATCATAAATATGCTTTCCAGTAAAAATATGATAAGATTTCAGTCTACTCTAGAAAATTAGTTCTGTGCATCAGATCTAGCACAGAATCATACTACATAGTAATGCTGAAACTATTATGACCACTAATGTTATCAGAAATGAAAGTGCCAAATACCAATGCTGTCATCAATGTCTCGAATGGGTGGTGCTGAAACTGCATGAGATCATTGTGGAAGCAAAAGTAGTAGTCACATCTCGACTGCATTTTCCTGACAGGCAGTCACTGTATGACCACATCATCAATTTACCCATTCAATATCAAATATTTATTATTTGGTATTCTCTCTAACTGTATAGTCATTGGCAACTTATGTTTAAGCTGGCCAAAACTGTCACTTTTGCTTGCGGGCATCTGAAAAACTGCGCAAACATGTTTTCATGGTCTTGTTTACAGGTTAAGTAAAGCTGGCCATGGAAGTTAGTGAGTAGTCTATCTCACAATGTTTTCTGGGCCATTTTCTCCCTGAAGGCCATTTTGTTGGCTGTAGAATATTTAGCATCCAGCACATTTAAAGTAACACGAAACTCAATTTTTTTTACATCAATCATTCTAAAATATCAAGTATATCATGGTTCTGTTTTGTTTTCATTTTTTGTTTAAAAGTCTCTTACCATTGTTTTCAGGCTTCTTTTTTGTCCTCTGCACGCTCCCTATTCTCCACTGATGTATCTCACTAATACTAGTGTAGAGTGAGCAGTACCATTATTTCTGGTTACATGCTCCGCTCTGTGTGCTACAATTCCAATAGGGCTGAATGTGTCTGCAGATAGATGTGTAGTACATCTTGGTGAGGAGAAGGAAAATGTGGTTACATACACAAGGAGGGCATGAAGAACAAATGTAGCCACCCTAGAACATGAAGTCTGAACAAAGGCAAAGAGAGATGGGAGGTATGAATATTCCACTTATATTTAGACATACTGCATTTATTTCATTATTTAATAAATTGTAAGTTAAGTAACACTTTAAGGTGTGTGTGAAACTTGGTCCCCCTCTGATCCCTCTCTTGATCCCCCTCTGAGTCCTGTGTTTCCTTCCACCAGCCCTACTTCATTACCATGTCCTGTAGTGACAGAGAGAATATCAGCAGCATGAGCAGTGAGATGGGTAATTAAATGCTCTTTACTTTTATTAACCACTTAAGCCCCGGAAGATTTTACCCCCATTCCGACCAGGGGGTATTTTGCGATTCGGCACTGCGTGAATTTAACGCACAATTGCGCGGTCGTGCGACGCTGTACCTAAACGAATTTGACGTCCTTTTTTTCCCACAAACAGAGCTTTCTTTTGGTGGTATTTGATCACCTGTGCGATTTTTTGATCACGCGCTATAAACAAAAAAAGAGCGTCAATTTTGCAAAAATAGCAATATTTTTCACATTTTTTTATATGAAATTCCCCCCAAAAAAAATGTAAAAATCAAAATTTTTAAAAATTTTCGGCCAATTTATTTTATGCTACCTATGTTTGGTAAAAAAAATCGCAAAAAGCGTATTTTGATTGGTTTGCGCAAAAGTTATCGCGTTTACTAACAAAGGGAAAGATTTTTGTCATTTTTGTTGTTTTTTTTTTTAACGCGTAATGGCGGCGATCTGCGATTTTTTTTGCGGTACTGCGACATTGCGGCGGACAGATCGGACCCTTGACTGACATTTTTGACACTTTTGGGGTTACCAGTGACATTTCTACAGTAATCAGTGCTATACATATGCACTGTTACTGTAAAAATACACTGGTAGTGAAGGGGTTAACTTTATTTGGAAGGGAGGGGCTGTGTGTGTCCCTAGGGGCGTGGTTTCTACTGTGATTGGCTGTGGCTCTAGCTGTAAGGACACTGATCAACGGATCTACATACCAGATCCGTTTTATCAGTGTCTTTGCAGCGAGGAGAATGACAGGCAGTTTGTTTACACAAGCTGCCTGACATTCTCCCTCTCCCCCGCCGATCGCCGAGTGACCGGCGGACATCGGGTCCGCTGGTCACACGCACGGGGGGGTCCGTGACCACGCGGGAGCGCGCCCCGGGGGGCGCGCGCTCGCTCCCTAGACCCTCACAAGCAAACAACGTAGCCCTACGTTAGTTTGCCTGTGAGGGGCTGACCGCCGACGTAGATAGTCGTGCGGCGGTCGGCAAGTGGTTAACTTTTTATTTGTTGACTAAGTCACTTTAAACAGCAGCGCTTTAGTCATTTGAGTGCTCCTATTTAGGGTAGAGGTGGGAAGGAGCATTGTATGCTCAAAACTTTTTTGAATGTGATTGGGGTTGGAAAGAGAGAATGTGCAGTGAGACCTTTCAGACCATCTTATAACAGGGAAAAACAGCAATTTGATATGTCCTGTCAAAATGAATCCGATGTGATCAATCATCTCTATGACCAAATAACATTTTGCCTCTATGAGAAAGAAAGCATATAACCAAGCCCAGATAAGCAAACCAGTAATCTGAAAATAATGTAAAAATAAACACAAGTAAAGCATCTATTTCAATTCTGAAAACCAGCCCAGCTGGAAGTAAGAGATTGGGAGCTACATTTACGCTCAATGAAAAAACTAACAGACAGATAAATGTTAAGTAATGATACCCATACATGAGGTTTTTTGACCATCCACCACCCTCTGGGGTGATCCTGCTTTCACTCATGGTAAACACACGTTAACCTTCCTTTGAAGTTCTACACACAGTACCAGAGGGCAATCATTAGAAACTTTCCAACCAATATACTGGAAGCTCAATATCATGATCAACATCCTTATAATCTTAGATGAAACTTTAGTTTTAGTTTTTGTGGCAATTTTACTCTATGTATGGGTACAAGGAGAAATATACTATGGGAAGTACAGTGCTGAACCAAACATCTCCTGAGCCTGGGACATGTTACTCTCCCTCATATTCCTTCTGGTAATAAAAATAAAAGTGCTCTATAGAATTTAAATTTTTACTAGTGTGTTTTAAAAAGTATATGTTATGGTTTATGCTTTCCCCAAGGGCATCCTCAAAACAAGTTATCAACTTAATGTTTTGGAGTAGATATTTTCCACAAATGCCAATGCAAGCTATACGAATACACTTCACTGTAAATCGAGTGTTCTACGGTTACAAATGCTTGCTTCTGAAGTATGGAAAAAAATAATCTTGTATCAAATTCTCACACCATGTAAAACTGACAGTGTTTCCTTTCTTTTAAAAATTGAGTCACAAAATGTTGAGCTGGTCTAAACAACACAGTAAAAAAAAGGTATAAAGTATAATCGTCTTTACAGTTTCATTTTGCACCTGCATGTGAAGAATTGGATGCACTTGCCGAAAGTGCACGGTCTTGGAATGTGGAGCTAAAGCACCATCCATATTTGATGTCTCACTGAGACACATAGTCCTGCAGTGGTGACGGTATTCACCACAGGAAAGTGAAATGTTGATGGCGTAAACACTGTTATTAGTTGTGTAAACTGAACTTCAAATACAGAAAGTGCAGAGTTCAAATGTGGTTCACTCTGGCACGTGACATCATTCCTCCTTGACTACCCTATTCATTGGTTTGGATTGTTAGCATGCAACTGATCAGGGCAAGGAGAGCTATCAAGGCACTTTGTGCCTATTTGGTGGAACAGGTATTCATCTTCACTCTTGGACCTCCGCCAGGCATTTTTCCACCCTGTTCTTCCCATTCGTTTTGCAGTCTGGACTTAGCCAACTGGTTAATTCCTGCATTCATATTTAGTTGAAGTTCAGCCCTTGATATCTGAAAAGCTGGTACTGCTGACATTACAGCTTTCACTGCAACTTGACGAGGTGCTTAAAGTGCTGGAAGCGGTTCCTGATTCTGTAGAGTGATTAAAACAAAGATGTATTATCACCACCAGTTAAAAAAAAAAAAACATCCACACAAAGTAAGCCTGACTGCACAGGAGCTCACCTGAACTGCTAAGAGAATGCACTGACTTGGACGTTCCAACAAGAGTCATTAGATTGCTGGCAGGCACTATTCCTTCTTTGTTGGTACTTAGATTCTTTACAAACCTGCATAATTTTCAGTAACAAAAACATAAAAAGCACCTTTATTCACTGCACACACAAATCAGACACAAAATGTTCAATATTAACATCGGCTTTCTAGTACAGCGACTCCGACCGGAGCGGTCAGCTTTTTTTTCGTTCAACCCAAAAAAAAAAAAAGCTATTAGTGTGTACCAGGCTTTTGTATATAATAAATCTCATGTAAAGGTGACGTTCCTTTTAAACATAAGAGTATTCCAAGAACATAGAAATCTGAAGATTTTTTTGTTCATGCATTTTCCACACATCAGAAGCATACATATTTTTATTTTAGATCTTTCTCTGACTCAGTAGTCACTATAGAGTTGTGCTGAAAGTTGGTCACTATAGTAAATGTTGAAATTGGATTACACTATAGAAAATGACATAAATACACAAAGTACTAGGTCTTATCAGCATTCCCAGTGAATAATGTATTGTGAAAGCAGCAAGACACTATGCACTCCTTACCACATCCCCTCCTCTTCTTCACGTATAAGCTGAACTGTATCTCCACTTTTCACTAGAAGCTCCTCTGAACCACTCTTTCCATAATCAGCCACTACTGTATATTTCCCAGGGCACTGGAAAAACAAGAGGAGATTACACTTACAAGTAGTTCTTAGCTATAGAAGTATTCAATTATTCTTTTTCTTAACAGAAAATCTTGAGATAAAAAAGTATGCATTATTTCTAGGGAACTTATTTGTATCTGTTCTGGTGAAAAGCGCCAAGATTTCGCTACTCTCAAGAATGACTAAAGCCTAGTACACACTGTGTTATACTACGTTGAACGAAAATAAAACCGACAGCTCAGATCAGAGCCACTGTACTAACAACCTGATGTTAGTACAGTGATCTCCCCTGTTGAGCTATTGTGTTCTGACAGGGGGACGAGACCCCCCCACCAGAACACTCTGGTCAGCCATTGGCTGGGAGCATGATCGGGAGCCGGTCCTCAGACTTTTTCACTCAGGATCTTCTGTCAGAACCGGCTGCTGTACACACGGCCCAAATGTCAGCTGGTTTCTATTCTATTTGGCCCGTGTGTATTAGGCATTGAGGTATCTTTCAATCTATGTAGATAGTTGTTTAGGGTAGAGATTTCGAAACAATTTTTTACCATTACTAGGTAGTATAAATTTGCTTTTGTGCAATTTCCAGAGAGGAAATAAACAGTACATTTACACTTTATTATTGAGCTATCCTAACCAAGTATTTGTTGGTTAGTGAACAATATTTTATTAATGGGTTCGTTTGTGTTGTTCGTTTCTAATGCCCCTGTTATTGCATTTTACTCTCTGACCTCTGCAGACAACCACTAGCTAGCTAATTTCATTGGAATTTCCAAACAATTGCTAACTTCTTCAATTCTGTTCAGCCAAAAAATAATTAATGGTTATGGAAATAGCTAAAGTTGCAGGCTACTTCAGCAGTAAGTTCTTCCAATAGCCATCTCATGTCTATGACTTGCCTTTGGTATACCTTAGGGAGATTGTCAGTCAATTTTAACCGTTTTGGATGGCTTAGTTGATAATTAATGTGAATTCCGCGCCAGGATATTTGAGGACTATAAAGGCTGCTGCCTACCTCAAATACCCCTAGTGGTATGACAATATAAAAAGAAAAAAGGTATGGTGGGGCTGTCTAAAGACAAATTGACATATGTGCAAAAGGAGCAGAAAAATAAAAATAAATTCTGTCTGTAAAGTGTGCTTAAATGTGCCTTGAAAAAAATCATAAAAATAAATATCAATAAATTAAAACCCTTATAATAAATAGATACAAAACCAATACTAAATCAATATAAAATAAATAAATATAAAGTCCAATAGTCTCAATGTGCAAAAATGCAAAAATAAAAAAATTATTCGTACTGCTGAAGATCAATTTATCATGTGTGAAGAGTCATAAATAAATAAATAAAAATCAATAAATCTGATGATAAAAAATATATAAACAGTGCTAAAAATCACAAGATCAATTTTAAATAAATATCACATGGATAATTAAATATATTATAATGTCCAGATAATCACAATGGTAAAAAGTGCAAAAAAGGTGCAAAAAAATTGTCCGTAATTCTAAAAATCAATCCGATGTTCCGGGTGCCAGAGCGCAATGCATTCCAAAGGCCGGAAGTAACGGGGCGGAAGTGACGCAGTGACAGGAACATACCCTGGTTATTGATTGTATACTTTCGCCAATGCAGGGGTACTTCCTTCTGGTGAGTGCGGTCCTATTGGGGGAGCACCATTACACTGTTGCACCTATCTGCACCTATTGATTTTGAGAATTCCGGACAATTTTTTTGCACCTTACACCATTGGGATTATCTGGACTTTATAATTTATTTAAATATCGATGTGATATTTATTTAAAATTGATCTCGTGATTTTTAGTACTGTTTATATATTTTTAATCAGATTTATTGATTTTTATACATTTATATTTATGATTCTGCACACATGACGCATTGATCTTCAGCACAACGGATAACTTTTGTATTTTTGCACATTGAGACTATTGGACTTTATATTTATTTGATATTGATTTAGTGTTGGTTTTCTATCTATTTATTATCAGGTTTCGATTGATATTTATTTATTTGTATGATTTTTTTTCAAGGCACATTTGAGCACACTTTTGTTTACACACTACACACACAGAATTTATTTTTATGTTTCTGCTCCTTTTGCACATATCAGTTTGTCTTTAGGCAGTGCCACCATACCTTTTTTCTTTTTAGTTGATAATTGCTATTACAGTAGCAATGATTTATATGGCGCAATAAGTGTTGTGTGTACACAAATGTCTATGCAGAACAGAACATATGCATTAGGCTGCTCCAAGCCTCTTTCTTCTTGTCAAATTTGTTTATTGTTTTGGATAAAATAAAGGAGAACAATCTGAATTTTACATAGATTGTGGTATGTATTCAAAGGGTAACAAACAAATTACTTCAACTGGAAAGAGACATATAAAAATTCAAATGCAATGTCGCACTAAAAAAGAATCAAACAGACCGTCAAATGTCAAAAATGTCATATAATTGAAAAGGAAGAGAAAGATAGATTGTTGACTGTTGGCCTAGTTTAAAAACAAAGTGATTAATAAATCAGCAAAGCAAAAGTACATTTGGGTACATGGGTCTGGAGAACAACCCTGTGAGTACCACATAAGAACTGATAAAAGGGAAAGGGTCATGAAAAAGGAGTAAGAGAATAGAAGTAAAGAAAAGGGAAAAAAATACTGTGTGAGTAAAGGGTAAATTTGATAAAGGTAGTGTGGCTTCAACTGAATGAAGGGTGATGAAAGGGTAAATTAAGTATTATTATCATGGCAATAGTGAAGTGTCATTAAAGACTGCAGTTAAACATTGTTTAACTGCAAAGGTAACCAACGTTTTTTAAAATTTGCAGATCCGAGCACTCTCAATTGCTTCCATTTTAGCATGGACAAGGGCTCTATTGGTTCTGTAAATGGTTTCGGCTACATTCAGATTTTGAGTTTCCCATGCCTTAGTTATGGTTTGTTTTACGGCTGTTAAGAGCCGTAAAGGAAGGCGAAATTGATTCCATGTAATTCCATCTGGTTTTAGATTCAAAAGAGCTATAGCAGGATTAGATTGTATGGAAGTTTTGAACATTTAAAAGCTAAATCAAAAACTGCCTTCCAAAATTTGGACAATCCCTCCATACATGTAGTTGGGTGCCAGTATCTGAACAGCCGCAAAAATAAGCTTCAGGGTAATCGAGAGCGTATTTCGCTATCCTAGCAGTAACTAAATACCAACAAGAAAGCACCTTATAATGTGTTTCTACAGCAACAAAATTAGAGAAAGTAGATTTAGTGGCTAACCATATACTGGATCATTCAGTATCATCGAATGAGCGGTTTAGATCTTGCTCCCATTTAGAAACATAGGGAGGGGGGCTAGTATCACAACTAGCTATAATTTGTTTATAAAGAATCAAAACAAGTGCTCTGATATGTGATACATAATTACATATATGCTCATACATGACATCTGAGAAAACAGAGTGCCTGATTGTAAGTACGGTTGGAAAACATTTTTAATCTGTAAATAGCGGAATAATTCAGATTGGGAAAGTCCATAAGAGCTTGAGAAAGAGGCTTAGGCAGCCTTGAAATGCAAAGCTTCCCACCCTGACATCCAAATGACATCACTTCCAGTGTGCTCTGCATTCCATAAGAAGCTTTCTGCCATCCTATTGGTTTCCACCTTCTCAATTTAGCTGTCATCCAGCCTGACGTCTAGACTTTCCAGGCTGCAAGTTGTAGCAAGAGGCCCCCCTCCCAGATGCATGAGCCGACAACTCATGGATTATATACAAAAAGTACCATTCCAAGAAGTGCTTCTTCCCATGTGAGTTGCTAATTTACAAGCATTTCTCAGTACAATTAATGGTGCACTTTATTTTCTGCCCCCTCCCCCCCCCCCCCCCGTTGTATTTTCTTGGTCCTGCAGTATCCATCCACCCAGTATTCTTATGCTGGTCTGAGGTTCACTGTTGTGTGCATCAGAAGCTCTTACTACTGTATGTGATGAGCCTGATTTGAAGTGGCTCAAGGTGAGTTGCCATTTGTCTTTTCACAACAATAAATCTGTTAATATACCACATTCAGATTGCGCTGAATGTTGTTCTTATTTGATAATTGCTAATACTTTAGAAGCCATAAGAGCTCAGATATTATTCTTCATCCAGTAGTATGAATTTATTAAAGTGATAGATCATACATGGTCAACATGTTCAACTCACATCTAATGCAATGTACAATTTCCTAAAGTCATATTATTAGAATGAAAAATAAGAAAAGGTACATAAAACACTAAAAAGTATTTGTTAAGTTTACGTAAAAGGTTTATGGCACTTACCAACTTTTTCTCCACTGTTTCCCCTCCTTCTTCCTCAGCATCAGAAGAATTCATTGGATCTTCCCCACTGGACCATCCATCATTATTTTCTTCTGAGGCATCCAGTGACTGGGATGTTCTGTTCCAACCTAATAATCATATATGCATATGAGTGTGATATCTTTATGAGTGAAAAGTCTAATTGCTACAGTGTCCATTTTAGGCTTTTCCTCAGTGGGCTCTCCCTCCAAATCCCATCCCACTCCTTCAAGACTTAGGCAAACACAGTCAAAAACAAAATTAACGGTCTTCTAAACTAAAGTAACACGCCGTTGTCATCCTCTAAATGCCTGCTTTTGTTTGTCCTAGATCAGTCAACCTCCAAAAATTTATCGCTTGGATTACGGTCTTCCAAACATAAATGTGCTGTCATGCAAATCTTCAAAAGACATCAGTCGTGCTTCTTCTTTCTCAAAGCATAATTTTCCTCAAATCAGAAAGGACAACCATACATTCACTTAAAGTAAAGCTATCATTCTTGTATTTTCCCTCTAAAATGAAGCCGCTCTGCCTGAATTCCTCTGACAACTTCTGCGCAGTCGATCACATCTTCATCAAAAGAGCAACCCATAAAAGTCTCTGGATATTGACTGGCCTCAGAATGTTCTGCGTTTCTGGATATTAAAAGCCACCTAAGTACTTTCTACACAGTTAAATTAAAATTTTAAAAAGTAGCCTCAGCCTTTTTAAAGCAAAGACAACTCAAATTGCGATACTCTTCTCCTCTCTGGTGCGGTAATCTGCAGTTTCACTGCTCTGAGGTCCAGAACTGGTCTTCTGGTTTGAATGACACCTTGGATCATTCCATTCACTTCCTGTATGCCTCTGGGTATTAAAGACATGCTACCTCGGGCTATGCCATTAAGCCAGCCTGGGCTCAAAGGAAAATGCTGCAGAGAACAACACCATTCAAGAAGTGGTGAAAAGTGGCTGGACCAAAGACCAAAGGAAATATGTTTATTTTTTCCAGGAATACCTGGAATTGGGACAGAATATGATAGTCAGCCCTGTTACCTAAAAATAATAAAGCAAAACTAAAGGTTTTTTGTTTTGTTTTTTTTGGCATAGGGACATGTTGGAAAAATTATCGTCAATCAGCAGCTGCAACCACTGATCAGTGTATTCAGAATATTATGGCCTGGCGGTGGGTATTCCTCCATCCATTCCTTTGAGTAAATAGAGGAATACGTTGGTTAATTTCCTTGCAGCGATATGGCTAAGCAAATTAAACTAACAGAGTATGGCTAGTTTTAATCTGATTTCTGTGGCTGTCGGCTTGCACGAGGCTGCCTGCAAAGGAATATCCTGAAATGGTCACCATACATTGCGTCAAGTAAAAAAAAAATAAAAAACCCTCATCAATCAGAAGTTTATGCTTCTGATTGATGATAGCATTTTATTCACATCCTTAATGCTATATCGCTCATAGAGTTATACTGCTGATACAGAGTTACTTTGCTTACAGATACACACTTCAATAATATTACATGCAGTTAATTTATTGACAATTTCTACCACAATGCAGTGCAGAAACACACTGGTTCATATAGTACTGTCCAATCAGACCCAAGAACATGGATAAACTCTTTTAGGCCTCAAATCAAAAACGAGCAAGTGCCCCATGATATGCAACAATTGTTGTCACCTACCATACACACAATAGCCTAACACAAAACACACTAAATGAGGCATTTGTAAGTTTGAAAGCCTTCGCAAAAAATTAAAGGTGTAATAAAAATGATGCTTCTACTGGTGTAGTTTGGAGGAGAGCGACAAATATTTTTGATTTAAGGTCACAGATGAGTTCCCCAAGGCCAAGGCAATAGGCCCTTAGCTGTTTCTGCATTGTTCTCCCATGCCGCTGTGTAAATCTAAGCATTCTGTATCATAACTTGAAATTAGCACCTTCAGAATTTATCTATCTAAATATGCCTATTAGGGATATATTACATTTCAAAGACCATATAGGTCACTTTAGTGCATTGTAACCACCTGATGTGCACTGCAAACAAATCCAAATGCATGCCAAAAAAATAGAAGCACTCTTTATGCACTTCAAAAACAAGCACAAGTTTTTTTTTTCCCCAATACCTCTTCGACGGCTGTCTGCTGAGGTCAGGTGAGATGTACTAAGCCATTTGGACTTCGTCAGTGGGAGAATGGCACATGTATCTGTGAAAGAGCTGGTTATAAGTTCTATCATTCTAATAATTCTTATAAGGATGGGAGATTGATAAATACTGATTTTAACTAAGTAATATCGCTGCAAATGAAAACATAGTTCTTGCTCAGCGATAAAGTGAACAACCAGTTATTTTTGGGTTCATAAGTCCTAAAGATACCCAGTAATAAGTAAGGGAGTTTCAGAAATAGATTTCCTTGAAATGACAGAGTGACATGAGTTGTGTACAGATTCTGGATACTTATACATACAAATTCAGAATGTTTAATTTATGGCTCCTTTACACTGCTGTGCTTAAAAGCACAAACTTGCTTTCTGTATGCATTTTTCATAGAGGAGAGTATATTTTGTGTGGTTCCAGATATATCTCTCCCTCTAGTCTAAAAAAACCCCCCCATAGCAGAACTGTAACTGGCTCTCCACAACTGCAACTTTACACAAGTGCCAGCAGTCTATACCTATTTTCCAAGGCTGTTATCCTTTGTAAACATGTAGCAGGCTCTTGAGAACAGACTTTGGCAGCAATGACTTCAGGCAGATAATGCAGCAAAAATGACAATTACAAAAGCTGAGGTATGTGGTACTATCATCGTTTTTATTGCTAGAGGGAGAACATCTGGGGGGCTTAGCAGGTGTATGCTTACTTTTTAAAATGCAGTTCAAATATGGTTTCATTTAACCCTCTCTCTGTGTATTAAGAAACTGCACCAAATCACACACCTCACTAAACTAGTAAATCGCATACCTCACTAAGGCAATCCAGCTGAAAGAAAAAAAAAAAAAAATTAACCAATTCCCCCATCCATACACTCGATGTGGATGGGGAAATCCCTCCCACCTTGATATTGTATTCTGACAGAGGGGAAACTTTCCCGGCATTAGAATACAATAATCAGTGTTGTTGGCTATTGCCTGCTACACTGATCGTTTGGGGGGAAAAATTACAGGGTGGTTGTATGCAAGATCGATAGATTAACTTGTGTACAGTCAGCCTGCCCATACATGGAGCAAAGATCAGCCGGTCACTGGTGAAGTGAACTGGCCAAATTTTGATCCATGTACTGTATGGCCAGCTTTAAACGTAAATATCAGAACTACCATTGAAAAAAAAATTTAAGGTATGTTAAGTACACCTAAAGCAAAAAGGTGTGAATGTGTCATTTTTTTTTAATCAGTTACCTTTAAAGTGTATCTAAAGTCAAAACTTTAAGATGAGGTAGAAAAGGATTAAGACACCTGTCTGGTGTTTTTTTTTTTTTTCATTGAGGCTGTTTCCTGTCCTTCCTGTCCAGCAATTCCAAAAGAAAGTGAGAGGTAATCTCTCCAAAATGAGGAGAAAATCCCCTCTTAAGAAAGCCGTTACCTGAAGAAGTGTCCATATTACAAGATTTTCTGTCTACTCATGTTCTGAGAACAGGACAAACAGAGAGAGATTCTCTTGATTGGAGACAGAGAGGAGTATTATACCTGACAGGGGTGCCCAACCACTGGCCCACGCCCCTCTTATGTGGCCCGTGACCTCCTCTGCTCTGGGATAGAGGGTCAGCAAGTCCAGATCGCGTGTTCCCGACCCCCATCCCACAGCATTAGTGTGAAAAATGGACCTGGCTGTAGAGGCTGCAGTAAAGAGCAGAGCTGATGCTTCCTGTATAGCACTGGCTCCTGTCACAGGTGTGATACCAAATGCATTCTGCCTTGGACAGCAGCAGCCGCCAGCCATACCCACCTGGGGGACAGCAGCAGCCACCAGCCATCCGCGCCTGGGGGACAGCAGCGGCCACCAGCCTTAGTCGCCTGGGGACAGCAGCGGCCGCCAGCCTTACTCGCCTGGGGACAGCAGCGGCCGCCAGCCTTACTTGCCTGGGGACAGCAGCGGCCGCGAGCTTTTCTCGCCTGGGGACAGCAGCGGCCGCCAGCCTTACTCGCCTGGGGACAACAGCCGCCGCCAGCCTTACTCGCCTGGGGACAACAGCCGCCGCCAGCCTTACTCGCCTGGGGACAACAGCGCTGCCAGCCATACTGCCTGGGGTACGGTATGGCCTGGAGGACAGAAGCAACCAGCCATACCAGCCTGGGGAACAGCAGCAGCCACCAACAATACCAGCCTGGGGGACAGCAACAGCCACCAACCATACCCGCTTGGGGGACAGCAACAGCCACCAACTATACACGCCTGGGGGACAGCAGCAGTCACCAACTATACCCACCTGGGAGAAAGCAATGCCTGCAGGAATCCGGAGGAAAATGTGAAGATGGAGGTCAGTTTTTAATTTAAAACAGCAATGGACATATCTGTTCTCTACACCGGTACACTAGCTACACGGACCTGCCATCCTAGAGCATTAGTATGAATAAAGGACCTGGCTGTAGAGGCAGCATGCGACTGCAGTAAAGAGCAGAGATGTTGCTTCCGGTATAGCACCGGCTCCTGTCACAGGCATGATACATTCCGCTTGGGACAGCAGCAGCCACCAGCAAACCGCGCCTGGGGGAGAGCAGCAGCCCCATATACTATACCCGCCTGGGGAACAACAGCAGCCATCAGCCATATCTGCCTGGGGGACAGCAGCAGCCACCAGCCATACCCGCCTGGGGGACAGCAGCAGCCACCAGCCATACCCGCCTGGGGGACAGCAGCAGCCACCCGCTATACCAGCCACACCCGCCTGTGGGACTACAGCAGCCACCAGCCATACCTGCCTGGGGGACAGAAGCAGCCACCAGCCATACCCGCCTGGGGGACTGCAGCAGCCACCAACCATACCCGCCTGGGGAACAGCAGCAGCCACCAACCATACCCATGGGGGGAGAGCAATACCTGCAGGAATCCTGAGGAAGAAGTGAAGATGGAGGTCAGTTTTTATTTAAAATCAAACAGCAATGGGCATATCTGTTCTCTATGAAAAAACAAAAATTAAAACCCGCGCTACACAACGTGAAAATTTAAGAATAAATGGGCAGCTGCTGCAGACACTAAGAAAATCTTAGGAAAAATGATGAAAAACGAATTTATGCAGCGCTAGCTCAAATAAAGTGTAAAGTGCTGTGGTATAAATACAATATTCAATATTTTATAAAGTACACACTGTATGATCAAATATAAAAAAGTGCTATGTGCTAAAAAAATCTCTAAGCAATAACAAATAAATATATAGGTAAATATATTAGTGCACAATAAACAAAATAGGTGGTTAGAAATAGTCCAAATAAATATTCAGTGCTTGAAAAGAGTCCTTAAAGTGATCCAATTAAGGTGCCAAATAATTAAGGTGCTTGCAGAGTGATATGGTGCCCCTCAAGGTTCCCCACTCACCAGATTGCAGATAATAATAGACCTTCAAAATTATTGCACATTGCCCGGGATCTTTACAGGACCAGAACTTCTCCTATGTAGCCTTGGAACTTTTTGGGTCAGCTTCCGCTTCCACCGTTAAACAAAAGAATGGCCATACATGGTGAAGTAAGTATGAACAATTTTTATTCCCAAAAAAAAATGTTCAGATGGGTACTCACAAGCATAAATAGAACTCAGGCATATACAGGGAACTCGTGTGGCGCCGCTCTCGGCGTGCGGCGCCACACGAGTTCCCAGTATATGCCTGAGTTCTATTTATGCTTGTGAGTACCCATCTGAACATTTTTTTTTTGGGAATAAAAATTGTTCATACTTACTTCACCATGTATGGCCATTCTTTTGTTTAACGGTGGAAGCGGAAGCTGACCCAAAAAGTTCCAAGGCTACATAGGAGAAGTTCTGGTCCTGTAAAGATCCCGGGCAATGTGCAATAATTTTGAAGGTCTATTATTATCTGCAATCTGGTGAGTGGGGAACCTTGAGGGGCACCATATCACTCTGCAAGCACCTTAATTATTTGGCACCTTGGCACCTTAATTGGATCACTTTAAGGACTCTTTTCAAGCACTGAATATTTATTTGGACTATTTCTAACCACCTATTTTGTTTATTGTGCACTAATATATTTACCTATATATTTATTTGTTATTGCTTAGAGATTTTTTTAGCACATAGCACTTTTTTATATTTGATCATACAGTGTGTACTTTATAAAATATTGAATATTGTATTTATACCACAGCACTTTACACTTTATTTGAGCTAGCGCTGCATAAATTCGTTTTTCATCATATCTGTTCTCTACCCCGGTACACTAGCTACACAGGGCAGCTTTAAACCTGATCCACAGGTGCAAGGCAGTGCACATGCGGGTCATAGACTTCTGTTATTACCTGCGGGTTTGGTATGCTTTCAGAAAGTGCACCACACCTGCAAGATAAAATAGAATTCTATAGTAAAGTGCACCAGTGGTGGGGGTATACCCAATCGGACTGATCATAGCCCCTTTTACATGATCAGTCCGATTGGGTCAGCCCGTCTCTTATTCAGGTGGACTCAATCTGTCCCTCCATTCACTTCTTCTGGGGTGGCAGATGTAAAACAGATGTGTCCGTTTACACCCACTTACCTCCAAAAAAAAAAAACAGAAAGGGATCTATCCCCTTTCATCAGGACAGACAGGCTTTAAGGGCCCATAGAGTAAGGCAGGTCTGCTCTGCATATGCGGAATGGTCCTGTCGTCATCTCCCTGCTCCGCTCATTGTGTCCAGCAACTGGTTACCAAGTCATTTAGGTGGCTCTCGTTTGTCAAAAGGTTGGGCACTCCTGTTCTAACCCATCACCACTCTATCCAAATCTAAAAAAGTTTTAACTTTAGATACACTATAAAACATTAATCAAGGAACAAATCACTGCGGCTGAATATGTCCAATTTCAACATTAGGTTTCATATTTGACTAATACATTTTTAAGATTAAAATTCCTTTATGTACTCTACAGTCCAGTAATTTAAAAAAACATATGCCCTGGTATAAACAGTTATTGTATTGTATTACACATACACAATCACATTTTTAAACACTGAAATAACTAGTATTTTTGCTACTCGTGATTTCATGTGCTACATTCATGCAATGTGCAGTAATAATCTGAAGGATGAAACAATTGAATCACTCTACCTCTTAAACCAAATGGAGTTGGGTCACTCTTTACTTCATGGCGTTTAGTTTTTTTGTCAGGGCTGGTAGGGGAAGCTGCAGGAGGATGAAGAGGAAAAAACAGAGAAATACAGGTATTGAAGGTCTGGAGAGGATAGGGTGATCAATGTCAACAGTTACCTTTGAGTTTATCATGGGATGATTGATAGATTTCAGTTTAAAATTTGAGTAGAGTAGTCTGCAAGTCAACATCTATGCAGCTATCACTGCCACAGTATAGTCTTTATCTGCCCTATATTATTTCCCTTTTATATAGAAAGCTCAAAAGCACCTCACTTCAAAATCCACATTGGAATATAATGGCACTTAAAAAAATAAAAATAGCAACCAAATGCCATTAAACATTTTATATAATTATCTATGGAACTAGATAGCTAGGTATTTTAGAACTTGCTCAAAATTTTAAATAGATTATTGAATTCTGGGATGTAAAATTTCCATCTTAAAAAGAGGTTGTATCCTAATGACTAGAACACCAAATTACCCAATCAAATGACAACCTATTACATGGGACTGCTACAGCAGTAATTTGATGCAGCTATCAAATAGGGTGGTGAATGCAAATCACTGTGCATGTATGGAATTGGTCTATGTGTGGTAATCCCTCTTCTTTCCAAACTAGTTTTTATCCAGATTAGTTACAGATCTGTAGGATATATATATTTTATTTCACTAAACATTCAATAAACGAGTATTTGTGTAAAGTGGCACATCCACAGCGGATATAAGACATGGTTTAAGCAGCTGAACAAAGGTCAGTATGTTGAAATCCGCAAAAAAAAAAATTTTTTAAGGTTTTAATTTGTATACAGGACTAAGGAGTTTTAGGATAAAAGTTGTTCTGCACATGTATTATACACAATGTCACACTATTCTAATGAATGGAAATAGAACATGCTGGTAAATGTTTAGTAGCAAACCTTAGTGTGACAGAACACACTTCACTGTGTGTTTTGGAGGGGACTGTGCGCAAGCCTCCTACCGAAAGACTATGGGGCAGAAGATACTGGAGACCTGGGGACATGCTGGCATTGAGTTAATGTAATGTAATGCTACAGCCCTTCTCCCCCCCCCATCCCCCCCTCCTGTTTCTGTGTCTAATTGTGTGAAATCATGACACATAGACAATGGTCTGGACTGGAGACATCTCTCCGCAGGGGGTGTGTATTGAGAGACTGCCTGTTTACCATAAGCTCATTAGGTTATCTGTAGCCTGTTTCAATGTACAAATGTTCAGTTCCCATTGGTTGTTCCTTGTCCCCTTCCCCCCTTTGGAAAGGCTAAGGGGAGTGTCCCTAACTGTGTGTAAAACTGTATGTCTTGGAATTTAATAAAGGTTTTAAGCTCTGCATGTTGAACCCTCAACACCTGTGTGGATTGTCTCGTGATTGAGGGGTTAAGGACTGGGTATGGCTTCTCCGCAGGCTGTGGGTGCGTTTGGAGGACAGGAGACACAGGTCCAGCGGATGTGCCCACCTGGGGTACTAAGATCTGTTACACTTACTATTCCACATTTTGTATTCACACTATTATTGTATTTATTTGACTTATTGTAATAGCGGAGTCAATAAAAAAGTGCAAATGTTGCACAAGCAGTTCAAGCAAGGAATGTATATTTGTTAATACATTGTAGACTAGTCTATACTCAACCCTTTTATGCAGAATTTAGAGGCTTAATGAAAAGAAGTTATTTAGCAGTGCTTGTTTCTACAATGCTGATACAGCTTGGTCTTTTATTGGCAAGTAGTAAAAGCACAAGCAGGAAAACAGGTCAAACACTAAAATCTTTACCGGATTGCAGTAACCTATTAGAGTTTAAGAGGTTTCTGATAGGGACTGAAAACTGGTGCTTTTAATTGCTTTCTGCTAAAATCAACATGGCAGAATATCATTCCAATAAAACTCAGAGGCAGCAAGTTAGAACACAATTTTTAATGGTGAAGTTGTTAGCAAAAGAAACATAATTCATATTAGTGGATTACTAATACATATACCAAGAATGGTTAGAAGAAAGACCATTTTGCACAGGATCAGTATTAGTAGAAAAATAATAAAATTAACTGGTCTTTCTCGGTTTCTATACTATGAACCTTTCGTGTCACTATATTCTTGTTGTGGTCAGATAATTTGAACTGTTGACATGAAAAATATCAGTGTTGTACATAGCAACGAATCAGGTATACTTCCAAAGCATGTTAATAATTGAAAACTGACTTGTTGCTAAATACTGCACTGACAATTTACTTCCTTGGCTTTAATCCACAAAAGAATGATCTAGGAGGTGAAGAAACTTGGCCTATTGACTCATCTAATGTGTAATGGACAACATGTCCTGGAGTTTTCCATAATGACTCCACTGTTTTACTAAATACTGTGCAACTGGCCCAAAAATACATAGCATCTTCACTGTTTGTTTTACCCAAAACAAATCAACTTCCTCTTTTCATGCTGAAATTAGATTTTTTTGCTTTGGACAACACAAACATTTTCTATTCTAATGATCTAGGTACTATTGTTTTCTTTAAGTAACAACATTCGGTCTGTGCAAACTCTACATTGTGTGACAGTTAGGTAACAAATACTGAAATATCATATAAAAGGGTAATTGCATTGTTATCAACTGCATGGGATGGTTATTCATGTATAGGCATTTCTAGAGCTAGTCCCCCATCATGTTGTAAAATCCCTGAATTCTTAAAGTATCCTTCCGTCTTCCTAAGAAAAGGGAATATCCTTTTGTTTCAATATCTATATGTCTCCTGAATCTGGTTAAAATAATCATGAGAGTCCGGCAAAAAGCACAAGACAAAATCAGAGCAGTTATACTCTCAACTCTTCTATCTTCTGGTCTACAGCTACCCAGATGTTCAACATGGCTAAAAACCCTTACATATACTCCATGTAGTGACATAGTCACTTTTGGCCAATCTTGCTGATGCTATGTATTTGTGTCTGAGATTAAAGCAAATGCAGATGAGAGAAATTGGATGAGAATACGGTTAGTGCGAAGTATTGGCAGGCGTTAGGTTACCTTTCTGAGTTTTGAGGTTAGGGAAACCCTGCAAAGTGAAGCGCTTTTTTGAAACTGCAGAGGATTCTGAGGTAGGGCTAGTAACTGTGCCATCTAGAAACAAGAAAGACACAGGAGACAAAAGAAATAGACCTGTGTGGGACACATACATGCATACAGTGCAGCAGAGAAGGAAGAATACAAGAAGCACCAGCACACCTATGAAGATAGTAGGTCCATATGTATATGCATTGTCATACTGGCACTTTCCACCTAAACTGTCATTTCTCAAATTTTTCTAAATGGTAGGATCCTCAAGGCACAGAAATTCAACTTACCTTTACTTTTCTCGAGGTACTTTGGTAATGTCACTATAGTAGAGTCGGGATTTATTAAGGGCTCAGTTTTTCTTTCTTCCAGCTTTTTAATCTTTCCCGATTTACTTCTCAGAGGACTGAAATCAAAGATTATAAAGAAACACTTGTCTCAGAAGTCATGTCAAAATATCATTTGCAAAACACATACCACCAAATATATAAATGATTGACACAATATGGTCAGTTACCATAGAAATAGGAAACATAGGAGGAGTCCACATAACTATGAACAATTTATTTTCCTAATACATATTTATGGAAAATAACAATTGGCAGTTTTGCTAGAAACATTCTTACCATATGGTTCAAATCCCACTTTTCTCACAGTAACGAGTTATGTGCGTTGGTGTGATATGATGATGCCATTTATTTTGAATGGCACTCAGTGGAGTATCACCCAGTGTGCAAGTGTGTGTGAGGCATATGGACTCCAAGGGAAGGGGGGGGCCCGCTGTTGCCTCTCACACACTGTGCACTGATCCCCCGCATGACCGCCATGTTCTGTGCATCCCTGTACAGGCGGCTCTATTGATGTAAATTGGGAAACAGAGTTTGCATGGACACAATCACAGCTCTTGATCAGACATCTGTGTGGGTGTGGGTGCATGTCCCTGAATTCAGAACCATCTGCGTTTGGAGCTGTGCACCTGCACCCACATGGATATAAGATAAGGAGCCTGTGTCCGTGCAGCCACTGTTCTCAATTGACATGAATGGGACTGCCAGCACAGGGATGCATGGAACACCTGTGCATGTAATCATGGCCTTTACACGTGTGTACACTTTAGCATATCCCATGTAGAGGAGGCCTTAGTACAAATTTACCAGGATTTTTTTAAGCTATGTTGTGTTTGCATGTGCTAATAAAGATTCTAGTGTATTTTTAGTGAAAACAGTGATTTAATAAACATTTGCCCAACTATTGAGGGGGGGGGGGGCTAAAAATCAACTATTGTTGGTATTGTACTTGGGGACAGACTGGCATTGGAGGGATTATACTGGGAGACAGATTAGCCTGGGGCAAGGTGCAGGGGGGGGGGGGGGGGTTTACTGGGGACAGACCCATTTGGGGTGTTTATACTGGGGGACAGACTGACCTGGGGGACAGATTGCTCTCATTTTATTGTACCATATTCCTTAAGCCCCTCCCACCATTAATGCAATGTGACCACATGCACCATACAGTATGGTGCGCTACATGCACTGTATTACTCTTTTACTTGGATACCCAAAGGTGCTCCAAGTCTTTTACAACCCTAGCAGCAACCATGCCCACTCTTCACTGTGGTGCAAAAAGCACACCACATTATATTTTATCAAGCAATGGGGCCCAACTTATGATTTTGCACACAGGCCCACTGATATCATAAAAAGCCCCTGATGGCACCCCAATGCACCTGTTTTATTGCACCCTGGAATGTATGGCAACACATAGAAGTTTGTTGTCCTGTGTTGCATTACCAAAAAATGGACATGTCGTTTTCTATCTGGACATACCGGAGTGTGTTGGCAGCCCATTTAACATTAATAGAATTAATGCAAAGCACATTAACTTGCAAAATAATGTGTGTGTTTTAATGCACTGCACAAATGTAACTGGGCCCTAAAATGGAGCTATGTCTTTGCCAAATTAGACATATTTTAACATGTTTTACTTTTGCTACAATCTGTGAAAGATGCGGTCAAATGAAGGTTTTGGGAGACTACATTTAGCATAAGGTGATGTAGCAACAAGACACACTAAAAGGAATTCAAAGGTGTTGCCTTATCATACTCATACTGTATGCTTGAATGTGACAAGGCCAGGCTTCCACTAGAAAGGTGCTCTGGGAAAGCTTTAGCATTGATTTTTTTCAGTTGTCACATTCCTATAGCATCCATCTAACATTAGTGTTTCTTGACTCCCAGACATCCATTTTTTTTTTTTTTTTAATATCCATTTAGAAAAATAGAGAAAAACAGAAATGGCATGTATACAGTGTACAATATGCATCTAAAAATGTAAATACATGAATGAAATATCCGCGGACCAACAGGTTTATAAATCTCCAAAAATTAGACATATAGTAAAAAACATTGGGTTAGCGATATATAGTAGACATTGCTCAGACATCTATTTAACTTGAAGGCCTCATGCACACTGGACGTTTTTACAGCGGCTGTTTTTGGCTTCAGACTTTTTTTTTCTGCAGCCATTAAACTTCCCAGCATGTTATTCTCTGTGTCCATGTACACACAGGCTGTTATCAGCAGTTTTTGGCAGGGGCGTTTTCTGGCTGGAAAGAAAACCCCACAACTACTGGGTTTTGAGAAGAGTTTTTCATTTAAAAATGCCAAAAAACGCAGAAAAATGCAGCTATTCGGCGTGTATCAGCGTTTTTGAGCCCATGGCTTTTGTGAGAGTATAGTTTTGCTAAAAAAAGCTAAAAAATGCTACAGCTGAAAAAGGCTACTGCAAAAAAGCTGAAAAAATTGGATTTTTGTACATACCGTAAAACCTATTTCTCTGAGTGCATTGATAGACACAGCCCTCCATAAATCATAACTAGTGGGTTATTTTGCCTCCGCCAGGAGTAGGACTAGGCAGAACAAAAAACACCTGGCTACACCCATGGGCCGTCCTCAGCTGGTATATAACCCCCCCCCTCTCTGCGCTAGGTAATCAGTTTAGTAGCAAGCAGTATTAGAAGTATCAGAATTTATTTTACGGTAAATACGAAAATCCCATTTTCGCTTTCATTTATCGACGGACACAGAACTCCATAAATCATAACTAGTGGGATGTCCAAATGCAGTGCCAAAAGGAAAATGAGGGGTGGGGAAAAAAACCCAAGGCTAAACATAAGAGCCATTAACCAGGACACAGGAGCCTTAACCCCATCACAAATAAATAAAAATAAAGGTTTAATGAAAAAAACACCCCTCAAGAGGGAACAGCCCCTCTTAACAGCAGCCTGCAAACCTTTGTGGCAAAAAGAAGCTTTCACAGATGCCAAAGTACCTACCTTATAGAATTTTGTGAAGGTATGCACGGACGACCAAGTGGCCGCCTTGCAAACTTACGATATTGAAGCCTAATGACAGAAGGCCCAAGAAGCACTCAGCGCCCGAGTAGAATGCGCCGTGACAGGGAAAGGTGGAACTTGACCTTAAATGGAATAGGCCTGAGTCCCCATCTGTCTGATCCATCTGGAGATGGTAGCCTAAGTGGCCAGCCCTTTTCTTGGTCCTTCCATAACCACAAAAAGTGAGTCTGACCTCCGAAAAGACTCAGTAGCTACAAAGATTACACCCGAATCGCACAAACCACATCCAAGGTATGCACAGCAAATTCCTTGGGATGACCTCGTTTGGGACACAAGGAAGGCAACACAAAGTCCTCAACCAAATGGAAGTCAAAGACAACTTTGGGCAGGAATGATGGACAGGGACGAAGAACCACTTTATCCCTATGGACCACTAAATAGGGACTGCGACAGAATAATGCCGCCAATTCCGATACCCTGTGGGTTGAGGCAAAAGCCACCAAGAATATCACCTCCTAGGATAATGTAGGCAAGGGAATCTCCCGAATTTTCTCAAATGAAGGTTTCTGGAAAACCGAAAGTACTAAATTTAAATCCCATGGTGGCGCAAGAGACCGTACAGGTGGAGCTACATGTCGAACCACCTGAATGAAGGTACAAACTAAAGAGTGCGTGGCTAGAGGTCACTGAAAGAAGATTGCCAAGGCAGATGCCTGGCCCTTGATGGTACTCAAGGCCAACTTCTGGATACCACCAGACTCAGAACCTGTATGCAAATCGGGAGAGAGAACTGTCTGTGTGACAGCAGACGGTGAATCCTGGCCTATGGTTCCAGAAATTTGTCCAGAGGAAGGACCACCCTGGTCAGAATTAAAATCAGACCAAGGTAAATCAATTCCCTGGACAGGGATAGGGGGGACCTTGGGTAGTTCATACATCACCTGAACCTTTGCAGGATTTAAATCCGCACAAGGAGACTCAGGACCTAAAAAACCTGAAAAAGGACAAGCTTTGATTTTTCTGGTTACCCCCAAAAGAAACATTTTGCGGATCTCCTTGATGCTCACCAAAGAATTCCACCGGGTCGGATCCAGCAAAGATATCCCCCCAGCCCAATAATGGATGAGGGAAGACCTTCATGCTGAAGGAGTCTTGTCTGCTGGTCCGGGGAAGCTAGCTCTAGGCTTACCAGACCAAGGTTGCTTGGAACCTCCCGGGGAAGATTTTAAAGATCTATTTCCCCTTTTCTCCGTCCCAGAAGCATGAAAATGTTTTCTTTGGGCTGAGAAAGAGGGCCCCCGTCTGCGGCGAGGCTCCTTCCTTTTCCTTGACTGTGGCAGGAAGGTACTCTTCCCTCCCGTGATTCCCCTGATGATGCCATCCAGGATAGCCCCAAACAAGTGATCGTCTTGAAAGGGCAGATCAATGAGAGCTTTCTTAGAGGCTTGGTCTGCGGATCAATTCTTAAGCCACAGCACGCGCCTAATCACCACAGCTGGAACAGAAAGTTTGGACAGCACAGGAGCTGTATCCAAAGCTGCATCACAAAAAAACTGCATCCCGTAGACCAACTTGTCCGCCAAATCAACCTAAGCGGCGAGGACCTGCTCACCCCCCATGGAATGGAGTACCCTAGCTGTGCTAAAAAGAATGTGCACATTGTTATTGATATGTTCCCTGCTCACCTGGTGCTAGACTGAGTTGGTAGAGGAGAACTCTTGGTCTGGTCAACAGACTTGTGCTGGCTGGCTTCTGAAAACACACCAAACACACCTTTATATCAGATAAATAAAATATTTTGTGTGTAATAAAAGCTACAGAAAAAGTAAATACAGTTAAGGCAATAATAAATGAGAGATTCTAATAAATTGTGAAAAAAAATGACCGGAGCTAAATAAAGAAAACAGATAGGAAAAGACAAAAGGCAGAAAAATAGAGTAATTACCTATACAAGCTTGTAGCTGGCTGGTCAACACCTTTCTAATTTCATTTACCCAGGTAGCTTTTATTTCAGGTGTTGGAGCCTGTCAAAAATTTTAACATATGAATTATTAGGCCG
This sequence comes from Pelophylax lessonae, assembly GCF_965119305.1. Lineage (NCBI taxonomy): Eukaryota > Metazoa > Chordata > Amphibia > Anura > Ranidae > Pelophylax > Pelophylax lessonae. The sequence continues at coordinate 466,623,668 of NC_138769.1, forward strand.
ACTCATTTAAATGCATCTTCCAAATATCATTATCTAAAGTCTCACGCATGGCATACAATTAAACCTAGAGAAAATATAATTTGGGATTAATTTACTAAAACTGTGGAGTGCAAAACCTGGTGCAGCTGCTCTGCATAGGAACCTTTCAGGTTTTTTTGTCAAAGCTAAATTGAACAAGTTATAGTAAGAAGATGATTGGCTACCATGCACAGCTGCACCAGATTCTGCACTCTCTAGTTTTAGAAAATCACCTCCTGTATGCATTAAGTTATATACCTTAGTACAGTGTTTCTCAACTCCGGTCCTCAGGGCACACTAACAGGCCAGATTTTAGGTATTACCTTGGGGAGATGCAGACTAGAATACTGCAATCACGGAGCAGCAAATTATATCACCTGTGATGTATTTCAGTTTTCTTGCAAACCTGGCCTGTTAGTAGGTCCCGAGGACAGGAGTTGAGAAACACTGCCTAAGTATACAAACTCCTGTCTTAAAATATTAGCACTTCCTTTATTCTTCCATATTAAGAATGCAATGTGGTCTCAAAATTAAAACAAAACTGTCATATTAAGTCCTGACACCAGCCAACCTTTTTGGGGTTCAGATAAAGCAACCACTTCTGGACCTTACGGTCTTTAACCACTTCTGGACCTGAATGTTTTCCCCCTTCATGACCAGGCCATTTTTTTTTGCGATATGGCACTGCATTAAATTAAATGACAATTGCGCGGTCATGCAACGCTGTACCCAAATAAAATTGTTGTTCTTTTTTCCCCCCCACAAATAGAGCTTTCTTTTGGTGGTATTTGATCACCTCTGTGATTTTTATTTTTTTGCACTATTACCAAAAAAAAAGAGTGACAATTCTGAAAAAAAAAAACATATTTTTTACTTTCTGCTAGATAACATTCCCAATTCCCAAAAATTAAAAAATCTATTTTTTTTCATCATTTTAAGCCAAATTGTATTCAGCTACATATTTTTGGTAAAAAAACAAAAAAAACAAAATCGCAATAAGCGTATATTTATTTGTTTGCGCAAAAGTTATCGTATCTACAAACTAGGGCAAAGATGTATGTCATTTTTATTTTTTTATTTTTTTTTTACTAGTAATGGCGGCGATCAGCGATTTTTAGTAGGACTGCAACATTGCGGCGGACAGATTGGATACCTGACATTTATGACACTTTTGGGGGGACCAGTGACATTACCACAGTAATCAGTGCTAAAAATATGCACTGTCACTATAACAATGACACTGGCAGGGAAGGGATTAACACCAGGGGCGATCAAAGAGTTAAATGTGACCCTAGGGGGTGCTTTCTAACTGTGGTGGGGGGGTGGGTTTGCTGCATGAACACAAAGACATGTGTTCCTAAATAAGAGGAACAAAGGATCCCTGTGTTCATAACTGTCAGAACAGCAGTCTGCCATGTTTACAACATAATTTTTTCATCTTTGAATCTATTAAATCCTCTGCCTTTGTGGTTTTTAACTTTGGATAGTAAAACATTTTTTTTTTCTGCCAGTAAATACCTTATACAGCCCACTTCCTCTTTCTTGTCTGGTAAAAAGCCTAGGGTAATTACATCATGCACAGCTCTCTCGCTCACTCTCATGAGAGTTTAACAGCAAGGGTGGGAGGTGGAGGGATGAGTCATAGGAAAGCCAATGAGAGCTGCAGAACTGGAGGGGGCTGGATTAGGGCGGAGATAACAGGAGACTGCAGAGATCCATGTGTATTCATCCAGAGAGGAGAAATGTGCAGGCAAGCAGTGGTGTGAATATATATATATATATATATATATATATATATATACATATACATATACACACACACACACACACACACGTGCGTGTGTGAATCCAGGAAGTGAACAGGCAGAAGCTTCAGCTGCCCACAGTTAAAATGGCTGCAGCTAGACTTAGTAGAGGGAGATTTATGCAGCATATTTGGCAAGTACAGAATCACAGTATATACATAAAATAATATGCAAAGTGTTTGGAAGGAAGCTTCAGAATGGCAAATATGTTTTTATTACACATTATGTGAGCAGACTGCAGTTCCTCTTTAAAAAGGACTTCTTACTGAAGCTGCCCAAATGGTTAAAATGGAATAAGTACTCCATATCCCAACCACTTTACAATAACCTCTGTGTCCTGGTTGTATTGTTCTGTATTTACCTTTGCATAGCTACCGAGGGCTCCCCAGTAAATGTTATGGGTCTGATATGGAGCCCAAGGACTGCAAATTGAAAGTATGGGAGTTCATACTTCTGAATCATGATTACAGGATTAATGAGCGCAGTTCATCTTTAAAAAATAAATTCATTTTTGGCAACATGTTACATGTTTCTCCGGTTTTTAGGATAGACCTTGTAACATGTTCCCAATGCTGCAGCCGCTGCCCAATGCCCGCACTCCCTGTGACAGAAGTACGGGGAGAAGTTTTCCTGTACTAGCTGTCACTATTTGAAATTAGCGTGGCCATGCGGGGCTCCACCCACATGGCCGAATCATTCATTCACATGGCTCTGTGTGTGAATGAACTACAAGCCCCGTCATCCTCTGCAGCGGTCGGCTTGTAGTTCTCAAAGAGCTGTGAAGCGCCGTGGTAGTTCATTGATTCTTTCTGTCAGATTGTATCTGCTTGCACATATGGGATGTACGTGCACACAGATACACTGACAGATCTGATGGAGACCTGCTTGGCACCAGTGATCCGCTGATCGCTATTGCAATGCTTTACAGGCTCAAAAATAAATAAATAAATAATAAATGCACTTTTTTTTTACTTGCAAAAAAAAGTGCATTTTTATTTTTTTCTAAAAAGCGAACATATCCTTTAATGTTCCTAATGAAGCATTAGCAACAGAAAGCAAATTAACATTACCTGAACAATGTAAACTTCTTCTCTTAAATTGTAAGAGATTTCAAATTTTTTGTTGTCCCCTTTTACATACTCGGTTATTCCAACATTTGCCATCTAGTAAACAAGAAAGAAAGTTGAATTGTTTTAGTAATCACATAGATAGCTAGATAGATAGATAACTACATGCAGAAACGTTCATGCTTTCCAAAGAAGTAAATAAAGATGACCTTTGGCATTATAAATTATATTATATCTCAATTTAACTTCTATTTGACTTGCTTGCCAATGTAATGTATTTTTTTGGCAACCTTGAAAAAAATACAAGAATAAATCTTTTTTATCGAGTTTGCTTAAACATGTTCATTATAAAAAGTTTACAGTTCAAGATAACATAAAATACCGTATTTTCCGGCGTATAAGACGACTGGGCGTATAAGACGACCCCCCTATTACATGATCTACCGGTAATACTTATACTTAGGTTATCTTGGAAATATTATACTCGGCGTATAAGACGACCCCCCATTTTTGGGGGATTTTTTTGAGGTTCAAAGGTAGTCTTATACGCCAGAAAATACAGTAAATAATTCAGTTTAAGCTACACTGATAGGCTACCCTTCTAATGCATTAGCATTCTTTCAATTCTTTACTAACTAAAGGCAAATACATTGTGTGTTTTGTAAGTGCAGTTGCACTCTGAAGGGTATTTGCTCTAGAGCTAAGTAAATGAGGTAAAGCTTCACTTTGCAAAGAATACCCAATCATGTGCAAGGAAAATAAAATAAAAAACAACATTTTTGCTGGCAACAGAGCTTCCCTCATTCACTAAGCTCCAAAGCAAATGCCCACGCAGCGTGTGACTGCAATTGCAAAGTGCACAGTATTTTTACCTTTAGTAATGTCCTTATCATTTGTAACCCCATCCCATGCACGACTAAGACTTCTCTGGAGCTACTGCCATGTTCTAGAATTCAATTCTTCGCCCTGTTATATTATCATCCTACTCCATACTCCAACCTAGGTAAATAAACCCCTTCACCTAAAGCCACACCATCTCATTGCCTGCATGGTCTACCTTTTCTCCCACTGTGTCTCCTCTCACTCATCCCATGCACAACTAAAACTTCTCTGGAGCTACTGCCATGTTCTAGAATTCAATTCTTCACCCTGTTATATTCTCATCCTACTCCATACACCAACCTAGGTAAATAAACCCCTTCACCTAAAGCCACAGCCATCTCATTGCCTGCATGGTCTACCTTTTCTCCCACTGTGTCTCCTCTCACTCATCCCATGCACAACTAAGACTTCTCTGGAGCTACTGCCATGTTCTAGAATTCAATTCTTCACCCTGTTATATTTTCATCCTACTCTATACACCAACCTAGGTAAATAAACCGCTTCACCTAAAGCCAAAGCCATCTCATTGCCTGCATGGTCTACCTTTTCTGCCACTGTGTCTCCTCTCACTCATCCCATGCACAACTAAGACTTCTCTGGAGCTACTGCCATGTTCTAGAATTCAATTCTTCACCCTGTTATATTATCATCCTACTCCATACACCAACCTAGGTAAATAAACACCTTCACCTAAAGCCACAGCCATCTCATTGCCTGCATGGTCTACCTTTTCTCCCACTGTGTCTCCTCTCACTCATCCCATGCACAACTAAGACTTCTCTGGAGCTACTGCCATGTTCTAGAATTCAATTCTTCACCCTGTTATATTATCATCCTACTCCATACACCAACCTAGGTAAATAAACCCCTTCACCTAAAGCCACAGCCATCTCATTGCCTGCATGGTCTACCTTTTCTCCCACTGTGTCTCCTCTCACTCATCCCATGCACAACTAAGACTTCTCTGGAGCTACTGCCATATTCTAGAATTCAATTCTTCGCCCTGTTATATTATCATCCTACTCCATACACCAACCTAGGTAAATAAACCGCTTCACCTAAAGCCACAGCCATCTCATTGACTACATGGTCTACCTTTTCTCCCACTGTGTCACCTACTTATTTATTTTTGCCTGGGGTCTGTAGTTCACATCTTTTTATAATTATATCACTATGCTTCTACTATGTTAGCACTTTGAAAATAAAGAATAGTAATATTGCTATTTTAAAAATCGAAATGTGCCCCGCTTAGAGAAACAATGACTTGGGCTACTTACCAAAATATTTGCCTATGACATACAAGCATTTATTAAAATACTCATATTTTATAATAGATGTATACTAAAATAGTTCTTACCCTTTCTAATCATCACTATAAACATACTCATCTGATGTGTTACAGCTTTACAGGGTGCAGAGAAAGTAGACTTACATTTAAGGAATGTTTGAAGCTATAAGAGGGGGCCTTCTCATAGCCCTCCCCATTCTCTTCCCTCTTCTTGCAGAACAGCACAGCCTTCTCATGCAGAAACAAGTGTCTCTGCATTGGCTTAAACCTTGCCAGGTCCTTTACTTTGGAATGACCTTTTTTATGCTCAGTCCAGACACTGAAAGAGCCTTGCATCAAAAGTTTCCCAAGATCATTCAAATTTCCCTGGAATAAACATTGGGTATTGATGATTATTTACCAAGGAAAACATACATTTGTAACATTTTAAGTTAATATAAATGCAAATTACCTAGATGGACTAAAATGAAGATAGAAAGAAAAGAGTCAAACCTGCCCCACATGCTACTTTACATTTCCTTTGAAAGATAATAAAGAAATTGAAATATAGGATATGCTTTGTTTTTCCTTTCAACTAGGGGCCATTGAACTATGAAGAGCAGTAAAGTAATCTTTAGGACCAAAAAGAGACACCACTCTCCCTTTTGCTCAAAAAGGCAATTCTATCTAGACTAGAGGATCTGGGGAAAAAAAAGATAGAAAAGTAAGAGAAAAATGAGAGAAGAGGGAACAGGGAAAAAAGAGGGTGAAGAGAGAAATAAAAAGGGGGGGGGTGACTATCTCTGTCCCGGAGGTTTACTAGGGTATATTGACGCAGTCCTAGGAAACGCACAGATGGTTGTACTAATGGGAAGTAATCTTACCAGGGCTGCCAGGTACGTAAAAATGTATCGCGTGTGTCAATATCGCGTCAGTTTCTCATTCACCAGGGTACCGTGCACCCGACTTTTCACCTCGTTAAGTAACATAGTTTTAAAGGTGGAGTTTGCTTTTAAATCTCCTTGCTGCTGAGAGATTAAGCTGATTGTTGACAGTTATCTCATTGGAAGTGGCTAGTGGCTATGCAAGTGGCTAGTGTAGGGACAGGTGTAGGGACAGGTTCCCCATCTGGCATGGACAGTGCTTGAACTAAGGAAAGGTTCTGGAGGCCTAGGGATGGTGCAAGTCCACCCTGTTTCAGGAAGCCTTCCTTTTGAGTGTGGAACGACCAGGCTGTATTCCGCTCCTCCCTGCAGATGCTGTCGGCATCTTCCAAGTCTACAGACCACAGTTACAGTTCATTAGTGGCTCCGGACGGGCATGCGTAGCAGCCGGGAGTAATTAAGTTGTGTTGGACCTTTCTACAATATACTGCACGTTGCTCACAATCTGGTTGCTTTTGAAGGCTTTTTTTCTGTTTTTGATCTACTGCTGTGTTTTAAGTGCACAACTGACTGAATTCTGGAAGTTTATGAAACGTGTGTGAAGTACATTGCTTAGCTTCTGATGATTACATTTGCAATTCCTTGCTGATGAAAATAGTGAATGGCCAGCTTTAGGCTGTTCCATGGCAAAAAGTGCTCTTTCTCCTACAACACTGACACTGATCAGGTGGTAATGAAAGCAGACCATCCCATTCTCACTGAAAGAAATGACATGATCAGGCAGAAATCTGCAATAAAGTTTGCTAAAATCTTCACAATGTATACAGGGTACCAGGTGGGGATTATTTAACTTTACCTATGCCTAAAATACCTAAAACTGCAGTGAAAAGTTAAAGTGGTTGTAAACCAAGTCTAATGTTTGTACCTATAGGTAAGCCTATAATAAGGCTTACCTAAAGGTACTGTAAATATCTCCTTAACTTGCACCATTTAGGAGATATTTACTGTATACTGCGCCGATGACGTAATTGGACGTCGACGATGACGTAATGCGATCTGAAGCAATAGTCGCCCGTGCCGTTTCTTCAGAGTCCTGTGCGGTGACCGGCGGCTCCCATGCGCATGCGCGGGAGTGACGTCACACGGCTCTGGCCAGTAGCACAGCTGGAGTCCGCAGACCCAGAAAAAAGGCTGGCGAAGATGGATGCAACGAGGGCGACGAAGGCTTCGTTTGGAGGGAAGTGTCACATAATGTGTTACTGGCGCATTATGCCTTTACTTTCCAGGTAAGAAAAAAAAAAAGTCTTTACTTCCTCTTTAAGGTTATAAAGTTTGTTTAACCAAATGAGTAATTGTAACAAGTAACCACTTGCCTCATAACCAGTGATGGCTATCTGGTGCATGGAGTCATTGACAGCCTTGAGTATACCAAGAATAGAAGCCAATGCTTCCTGCAGATCTTCAGCTCCTTCACAGTTCTTACTATACTTCAGCATTTCCTGAATAAAAAAAGGTTTCTATTGTTTATTATATGCCAAATCATAGAAACTATTTTTGTGCAAATCAGTCATCAGATTGTCATTTTTGGTAAACAAACAAGTGACCTGATCTGATAGACAGTATAAGACAGAATATTTTCAGACAAGCATTTTGTGCTGTGCTTTTTGCTTAGAAAAATCAGTAGGCTTTGCAATGCAGAAGTAATAGGATACCTTTTTTTGAGATACATTTTAAAAATGTTATTAAACTTTAATTTTAGAAATAAATTACATATTACAAATTACATGTTAAAATGAAATACTTCCTTAACTTAAAAAAAAAAGAAGTAATCATTTGTTACATATTTTTTCTTACGAAAATGACAGACATATTGTGGGTTTGCTTCAGTAACATCTACCTTCAATAAAAGCTGGTACTTTGTTATCCTCTGTACAGGCTTTAGTAAATAAGAGTCCAGACTAAGCTTGTGATCGAGCTTCCTCTGGCATTCCTGCAACCACAAACAAAAAAAAAAACACTAATATTAGGTTGTGCCTTCAGTATAAATCTGATTTAGAAGGCTAAAGTACTTAATGGTAACCTGGAAAAAAGTTGCATCTGAACACTGGCGCCACAGACTCTCTGACCTGGGCTTGTTCTGGCAGTACTTCTCATATATCTGGAAATCTTCCATCTGCATTGGGGAAAACAGTGCATTATTGGTAAAATTAAATATTTTAGCGGTTTACACAATTCCATGCTTGTGTTCAAGATGAAACCTCTGTATAACGTCAGTTGTTGGTTTCCATCACACTAGAAATGTTCTTTAAGGCTTGGTTCACACATATGCAAATTGGATGTGAGTTTCCCCGCATCCAATTCACATGACAGGCAAGTGTGACCGTCTCTCAAATGTTTTTTTGTTCATGGCTGCCTTGCTAAAGCATTAGTTTCAATGTTCTCTGGGTTTCTAACCTGGAAAAACTATAGAGATAAGTAGTTCTGATACTCATTTACAGCATACTTTTTTCTGGGTATGTGACACAAAAGTACTGAATTTAGACACAGCTAAGCATCTAGCATTTTCAAAAGGAGGCCAATAATAGCACTCAGTCCCCATACAGCTTTCATCAGTCATTTTGACCAGTTGCCAACCGCCTCCTGTAGATTTTCTGCTACATTGCGGCCACTGTGTGCAGAATCATGTATACATACGTAATTCTGCATTTTTGGGTAGGGGGCTTGTGCACACGCGCCCGCCTGACTGTACTGTGATTTATCATCACTGCCACCTGGTGATCAGCTCTGAACTTTACCGAACACATCTCTGTGAATGTAAACACAGGGCTGTGTTCAGTGACAGGGGATCCCATAGATTGCTAAGCAGGGAATGAAAACAACTAGATCTCCAGTAAAAGTAGCACAGAGTATAAACATAAACACTTATTAGGCACACTTTTAACCCCTTGATCTACCTAGATGTTACCCCCTTCCTGACCAGTGTCATCAGTACAGTGACAATGCATTATTAGCACTGATCACTGTAATAATTTTGCTGGTGATGTCAATGGCAGTTAGTTTCCTCCCAGCGTCATTTAGTGTCAGAAAGCCTGCCGCATTATCACAGTCTCGTTATAAGTCCCTGATTGCCGCCTTTACTAGTAAAAAAAACAAAATGGATAAATAAAAATTCCAGTAAATACCCACAGTTGGTAGGTGCTATAACTTTCACAAAAAAGAACCAATATATACTTGTAGCACCCTACAAGGTAGGTGCTAGATAAAGCATAGTGGGCCTTGGCTGCCTAACAGCAGGGCCATGATTTCCAGCTGGGCTGTCATGTTTCCCAGGTGTGGCTGTTGAGACTGGGGAGTCTCCCCACTGTGCTCCATGAGTGGAGGAAACCCAGCCAATGTCACACTCAGGCCTGTATCTACCCCAGAAAGACAGACAGAATCTGCCGCACAGCATTCTAGAAGTGGGTATAAGTTTGAGGGGAGCACATGATGCAGCATTTTTGGCAGGAAGCAGAGTCCCAGGAGGGAGAGTACGGCTGTCTCTCCTCCTGTCAGAGGAATCAGGTGTCCCAGGCGGCTTGCCTGAGAGGACAGAAGGCAGAGCTGAGCTGCAGATAGGATCTGGTGCGGAGGACCAGCGGAGAGAGAGGGGTCCAGTTTCAGGAAAGCATTCCCAGTTCGTGAGTACTGCAAACTGCCCCTGGGGGTCTTCCTAGTGAGAGGGGACCACTCCGGGGAAGGTCCTGGGGATCCAGGAGCTAGCTAGCCGGTGCAGGAGCAAGAGTAAAGGGGGTGCCAGCGTTGACCCTGAAGAGAAACAGAGAGTGTGCATAGTAAGAGGACCCTGAAGTGTAGAGGGGGTGCCTAGTGAGAGGACCCTGAAGTGTAGAGGGGGTGCCTAGTGAGAGGACCCTGAAGTGTAGAGGGGGTGCCTAGTGAGAGGACCCTGAAGTACAGAGGGGGCGCCAGCGGTTGGGCCCTGAAGTGTTAAAGTGTACAGTGTGCAGTGTGCAGTGTTGAGATTTGCAGCAGCTGAAGCAGTATACAGAGGCTACTTCAGTCAGCCAGGACTGGAGGGAGCAGTGTTCAGGACTTTTGAGCTACCCAGAGTGTCAGAAGTCAAGTTCAAGTACAGTTCAGCAAGTCAGTGTTTTTCAAGCGCCAGCAAGCGTTGGTCGGCATCCAGCCGTCGTCAAGACAGCGCTGAAAGGCATTTTTTCTTCAAAGTGTCCCATTTGTACCTAGTTGAGCCAGAGGAGTATCCCACTAATTCCCTTCTCCCATCCCCTTTATCAAATAAACAAAACAAACCAAACATGCCTGGAATGGTCTTTGACTTCAATCTCACACTTGGGTATTCAGCTTAAAGGGGCTGCTGGCATTTCCAGTAACAAGGGCAGACCCTCATCAGGCCAAATGCCTGGAAATCCTGCTACATACTTATTGGGATTTTTACCAAAGACATGTAGCAAAATACATTTTGGTCAAAATGTATTAAAGAGATTTTATTTTTTATTTTTTTATTTTTTTTATTGGATATGTTTTATAGCAGAAAGTAAAAATATGTTTGTTTTTTTAAACGTCAGTATTTTTTAGTTTATATAATAAAAAAACCCAGAGGAGATCAAATACCACCAAAAGAAAGCTCTATTTGTGTGAAAAAAAGGATATAAATTATGTTTCAGTACAGCATTGCATGACCATGTAATCGGCAGTTAAAGTATTGCAGTGCCGCAGCAAAAAAATGGCCTGATCATGAAGGGGGTAAAACCTTTCGGAGCTGAACTGGTTAAATACACAAACATCCTCATTTTCTTTCATATTTCTTTGAGGAAATTAAAATGTTCACTTTGCCTCGAATGTCGAATTATTTATTCCAGGTCACAAATACTAATTTGTAAATAACTTGTGATTTACAAGTGTCCATATTAAAGTCATCTGTAAGTGAAATGCTTACCCTTTCCAGAAAACATCTTCCTACTAGTTCCGGATAGTCAATGTAATTTTCCAATTCTCTCAAAAATATCCTAACAAGAACATGCAAAGTCAGTACTGGAAAACCATTAAAAGGTTCATACATACTTCTTTTGCCTAAAAATTAGTAAATGGTCATAATAATAATGGTTCAAATTTGGTATTTATTTAGAAACAAATAATACATTCTGGATATCTGATAATCAGAATGCAATGTTCATTGAAACTTTTAAAGTGGAAAACATACATAGTCAACATGTATTTGAAGTGACAAAATTTACCCAAATTCTAAGTCATATAAAATTATTTCTAGTAGTAGCACTTTACAGTTTTACATGCTTCCTCTTTCTTATTTTTGGTATTGTATTAAATGTAGAAATTTGTACTCTAGCAACTTTCAGAAGCTCTCAGTGGCTCAATACATCTATTTTGTCTGTAAACTGGTAAAATATCTTCCACACTGTGCATTGTTTTAAATGAGATGGCCAGTTCAGTGGCTTACATTTGAAGGAGACTCCGCAAACCACAAAGCAGGAAGCATATATGCATATGTAGCCCGCAAATATGGGTCCTCCTATGTACATATAAAATTTGCAATTATACATAAGAAAATAGTTTTTCAAACAATAACTTTATATTTTCTACATACAATTATTAAGTGGGAGCTGATGTATTTTATTTGGCAAACCTCTGTAGACTCTATACTTTCCCTTGAACAAAGGTGCAGCAAGTGTATAACACGCTTGTGATGTATTTACTTACAATGTATTAAGCGCTCACAACGCAAGGTTAGGGTAAGGTCTAGAAAGCGTAAAGAAAACCTAGAAAAGCTAACCTGTTATGAAACTGGTAGATCTCTTCCATATTGCCAAACAAGACATCCTTCTTATTGTGAAGCATTGGAGAAAGCAGGTGCATTGCTAAGGGACTCTCCATTTCAGCAGCATAACCCTTAAGAAAAAACAAACACCACTATTCGTTAATAATGTACTCAATGGAAATGGTTTCAGAAATTTTGTTTTGCGGCCTATTAAATCATTATCCCTGTGACACAGTTATTTTTATGTGATGGTGTTTAGGAGACCATGACCTCCAAACATGTAGGAGCCTGATAAGAAGACAATAGAATCTAAAAGCAATGACTTTTTCTTGTTTTAAAGTAATTTACCTATTCACAAAAAAAAATGAAATCTTTGCTTTAAATCCAGCTTGTACGTGCATACACCAGGATACTGTAAAAAAAATGGGAGGAATCCAGCAGGGCTTGCATATAATTTCCCTAAGATAGGCAAGCTTCTGCAAAATCGACATATCCCATTTGCCAAGCTTCTATTAGATCATATTTGAGGTTGAAGTTTGGCGTGGCTGTCTGAAGGCATACAGTATAAAGAAACAAAAACAGCAATGACAAATTTGTTAGCCACACAACTTTTGCATCCTCATACTACTGCAACAGCTGCAGAGATAACAAGGCTTCTGTAGTTGCAATAGGGCAGGCAGAGGCAATTCAATATCTCCAAGGAAGTGGCTAATCAATATACCCAAGGAAGTGGCTAATCAATATCCCCAAGGAAGTGGCTAATCAATATCCCCAAGGAAGTGGCTAATCAATATCCCCAAGGAAATGGCTATGCAACATATCTCCCTGCAGAATCAACAGGTATTTACAGTAGGTTACAGGAACAATAAGACAAAAAAAGATACAGCCGGTTTATTGATATTTGCAGCCAAAATCAAATTTGAGATTTTAGAACACGGTTTTACTTTATTTAAATGACTGCGATATCCTTGCATTAACAAGTTTAGTTTTATTAATTTTGTTAGATTGCAAACAGTTTTTTGCGTTATACCTCAAGAACAGAGAGAAGTTCTTCAACGTAAACTCTTTCTGTCTCAATGAGTTCATTCATGACATGCCTGGAAACAAAATAACCAGATCAGCATCTAGACCAAGAATGATCACAAAGAATTATTATGATACACGCATTCAAGGAAAAAAAGTTTCATTCTAGCTGTAAAATATGAGAATTCATGTGTTTGTACTCTTTAAACTTTCATCTTTAAAGTGGAACACTAAACATATAGTATATACAAAGTATTCAGTAAAAGTATGGATTCATCTGAATGCTCATTCTATATTAACTTCTTCTAACCCCCAACATGGCCTGAGATTGGGAGTGCCAGTACAGTGCTACTACACTAGCATTTGTCAGGTACAGAGAGCTGAAGGGGAGGTAGAACACAGGTAGGACCGCACAAGTATGGTGTTGCTCACTTATAGACCAATTAGCAAGCTGCAGGCAAGATGTAACATAGGGAGCTACTGATTTGCAGACTTTCAGTAGTGACGTCAGATATAAATATATCACATTACAAAGACTTTGGTAGCGTTTTCTCCATTCTACCTCAATAAATGGCCAAGGCATGGTGTGCATGGTCCCTGAACACTGTCAAGTGCCTGTGCTTACTTAATAGCACTTTCCTACCTACAGATATCACACTGTCTAACCATCCCAGGCTGCTGACACTGTCTTCCTCTCCCAAATCAGCTGCCCATCGACCCCTGCCAACTCTAAGGTGTTTCCTCCTTCATCCTTTGCAATATACCATCACAATATTGTGTGCGAAGTCTGAGCACAATTCTAAGTTAACTAAAGTTCTATTGTCTATGTAGTGCAGCCAATTAGGGAGCAATGAAATGATACACTTACTCAACAGCTTTTAACATAAGCATTCTTTTTTAGATGCAGAAACTATTATATAAAAATCAATATTCTGAAATGCTTGAATGCATCATCACAACAGTTACAATCAGAATAATATGGATATGCCAGAGCTCTAAGGATCCTATAAAAACTCAAATAGGTTTAGCCTCGATGAGTAATTGCTGTCAATCCATATTGTTTTCATCATACTAGAGCACGCATTATAATGTACCTTCTTAAAACAGCCAGATTTTCTTCATCTTCCATCACTGAACAACTCCTGACTGGACCATCCACCTCACTCTACAAAAAAAAAAATGAAACATTGACATGCTGAAGATATAATTTTAGCTGCTTGCAATGTTTTTAAACAATGGCAACAAAAAAAGTTTCAAGAAAAAAGGGGTATAAGGTTTAAAATGTTGCTTACCTTTGTTTTCCGGTAGTTCATCCTTCTTTGAAGAACATTTTCAGGACTACCTCTGAGCTCTGAAGCCCTTTGAAGAACTGGATGTTGATACAAAATACTGTTGTTAAGAGAATTTTGAAATTGCTTATTTTTAGTATCTACGTTATATTCTATGTTCTATATCTATGTTATAACCAAAAACGTAAAAGTATTTTTTTGGGATTTTATATGATAGACCAACACAAAGTGGCACATAATTGTGAAGTGGAAGGAAAATTTTAAATGTTTTTCAAATTTCTTTACAAATCAATATCTGAAAAGTGTGGTGTGCATTTGAATTCAGCCCCCCCCCCCCCCCCGAGTCAATACTTTGAAGAACCACCTTTCGCTGCAATTACAGCTGCAAATTGTTTTTGGGTATGTCTCTACCAGCTTTGGACACCTAGAGAGTGACATTTTGCACATTCTTCTTTGCAAAATAGCTCAAGCTCTGTCAGATTGGATGGAAAGTGTCTGTGAAGCAATTTTCAAGTCTTGCCGCAGATTCTCAATTGGATTTAGGTCTGGGCTTTGACTGGGCCATTCTAACACATGCATATGCTTTGATTTAAACCATTCAATTTTAGCTTTGGCTGTGTGTTTAGGGTTTTCCTGCTGGAAGGTGAACCTCTGCTCCAATCTCAAGTCTTTTGCAGACTCTAAAAGGTTTTCTTCTAGATTGCCCTGTTTTCGGTTCCATCCAACTTCCCATCAACTCTGACCAGCTTCCCTGTCTCTGCTAAAGAAAAGCATGGCGTGTTCAGGGTGATGGGCAGTGTTAGTTTTCCACCACACATAGCATTTTGCTTTTAGGCCAAAAAGTTACATTTTGGTCTCATCTGACCAGAGCGCCTTCTTCCACATTTGCGGTGTCCCCACATGGCTTCTCGCAAACTGCATACATGACTTCATAGGGCTTTCTTTTAACAAGGACCAAGCTCTAATGGAGACATGGAGGAGAAGCCCTGAAGAAGAGGGAGTCTCTGTTCCCCCAAAAAAGCGTTGGCTTTAACATGTTCTGCTACCAATAAAAGGACAATCTTTTCAACATAAAGATATTGATATTCAGGAGTCTGGATTTGCCCGTACCTGGTCCTGTCTGATGAGAATGAGGAGATTACAGGCCTTTTGATTCTATATGTCTGGTGAGTGAGTAATACCCTAGGGGTCACGAGGTGTGGTGGAAGCATTAATCTTTTCTACGCTCCATTGATCCTCGCACTGTGGAGGTGTTTGCTGATTCACCGCTATCCTTAAGGGGGTCACACTCTTTACAAGCGCTGCTTATGTGTCAGACTTTTCACTTTATGGACTTTTGAAGGGATTGATACATTTTTTACATTCATCCAGAGTTACTATGGGCCTCTTGGCTACTTCTCTGATTAATGCTCTCCTTGCCTGGCCTGTCCATTTAGGTGGATGGCAATGTCTTAGAAGGGTTGCAGTTGTGCCATACTCTTTCCATTTTCGGATGATGAATTGAACAGTGCTCCGTGAGATGTCCAAAGCTTGGGATATTTTGTATAACATAACCCTGCTTTAAACTTCTCCACAAATTTATCCCTGACCTGTCTGGTGTGTTCCTTGGCTTTTATGATGCGGTTTGTTCACTAAGGTTCTCCAACAAACCTCTGAGGGCTTCACAGAACAGCTGTATTTATACTGAGATTAAATTACACATAGGTGAACTCTATTTACTAATTAGGCGACTTCTGAAGGTAATTGGTTCCACTAGATTTTAGCTAGGGGTATCAAAGTAAAAGGGGGCTAAAAACAAATGCATGCCACCATTTTCATATATTTATTTCTAAAAAAATTTGAAAACAATTTATAATTTTTCTTACACTTCACAATTATGTGCCACTTTGTGTTTGTCTATCAGATAAAATCCCAATAAAATACATTTATGTTTTTAGCGGTAACATGACAAAATGTGGAAAATTTCAAGGGATATGAATACTTTTTCAAGGCACTGTGCATAATACCAATAAAGTTTGGTGCAAAGTAAGCCATCTTCCAAAAGTTTGCCCGTTCCTGAATGGGAAAGGTTGGGGGATATACAAAACAATGGTAAAGAAGCATTTGGTATGCGCAGAAGAGGAGTTTGGAGGGTAAGACCGAGTGTGGTGTGTGCCGTGGAGGAGGGCGAGGGGGGAATGATGGCGGGCAGTCCTTGACCCATATACCCCTCTATAGTAACATGAAGGCTGCCGAATCAAAGTATTCATAGGATTTATCATTTATCATCATGAAAGAGCCTCAATAGTAGGCCCTCTGGCTCCATCTTTTCTGTCGTCTTAGAAATGATGGGTGTTGGGGACTTCCTTATTTGTGCTCTGAACCAGGTAAATCCTGTTGCTTTAAATCGGAAACAACGTTTAATTTAAAAAAACAATACCCTGTTGCACATTGCATATCCATAGTGCCAAAATGACCCTTAATGTATCAGCAAGTATACTGAAGTGTTTCATGAGATTGTGGTTTCTTTACCTGGAGAGGAATTGGGAGATTTGACAAAGGCTTCTGGTCTAGGCGCTACAGGTTGCACAGGCCGAGTCTGTTTAGCAGCTAGCTTTCTAAGGCTTCCTTTCCGCTTCTCAAACATTTCTTGCGTAGTTTGCTGCTTCTGGAACACTTTATTGACATGCTCCTGTGGTGCAAATATCAGTTACTGATCCTGAATTTCAGGAACAACAAACAGAATCTGCTAAAAATCCATTATTTTTTGCTATTTACCTGTAACTCCACTGTGAGAATTGCTTCATACTGTGCCAAAACTGTAGGCAAGTCCTTAATGATGTTTTCAGTGCCACTTTCAAGGAACAGTTCTATCTCTTGCAGTGCTGATTCTGCCCCATCTTGGGACTGGAACTTATCCACTGGTTGAGAAGCCAGTAGGTAAATACCTTCATCACACCATTCCATTGTCTAAGAGAAAGAAAGGCTGATGGTTAAAAATAATTCAGAAAATTCCTTTATACCTGTGTCCCTTTGCTAGCCTTTATCTGGCCCTTGGGGCACTATTACTTCCACTAATACTAATGATAGGGCACTATTCTCCCCAGGAATACCAATGATGGGGCACTATTGCTCCCAGGAATACCAATGGTAGGGCACTATCCCCCCAGAAATACCAATAATGAGGCACTATTCCCCCCCAGGAATACCAATGATGGGGCACTATTCCTCCCAGGAATACCAATGGAAAGGCAAATATCCCCCCAGAAATACCAATCACAAGGCACTATTCCCCCCCCCCCTGGGAATACCAATGATGGGCACTACTCCCAGGAATACCACTGATGAGGCACTATTTCCCCCAGGAATACCAATGATGGGGCACTATTCCCCCCCAGGAATACCACTGACGAGGCACTATATCCCCCAGGAATACCAATGATGGGGCACTATTCCCCCCCAGGAATACCATTGCTGGGGCACTATTCCCCCCAGGAATACCACTGACGAGGCACTATATCCCCCAGGAATACCAATGATGGGGCACTGTTCCCCCCCCGCCAGGAATACCAATGATGGGGCACTATCCCCCCCCCCCCCAGGAATACCAATGATGGGGCACTATCCCCCCCCAGGAATACCAATGATGGAGCACTATTCCCCCCTGTGACAGAACCATCTGACTTTGTATTATATTGTTGCTGCCTCCTTTCGTCTGTTTGTTCGGCTGTTCCACTGCCCGTACAGCTCCCTTTGTTCCCCTATGTTTTAGCTGCTATGCTCCAAATTCACGGATCCTCCTGACTTTGTTCATTAGACGAACGATGAAGCGTTCGGCAGTTTTATATTATATTGTATTGTGTATGGGGAAACCCAGATAGCCATGCCATGGAACCTGTTCGTGAGATTAAAGACTTTGGCTCCATGGCGATTCGACTGTATTCGTGTAGTCTGAGTGCCATTCTCCTAATAATGTGCACTCAGACCTGAGCTATCTGGGGATAGGTTATATGTGCAGGTTTAATGGCAAAATGTTAGTAATATAGATTTTAAATGATAGTTGCTGTTTTATGTCCCCACGTAAGTAATGGCGATTTCTCTTTGTCCTGAGAGATAATTGAATTCCTTCTCGATTGTCTCCAGGGCAGGAAGGAGGAAGCCAGGATGCATTGTGGGAATGTATTGTGTCTATCTGTCCTGAAAGGTACATTTTCTGTCTTTGTCACAGTCTCCCATCTGGTCCCCTCTAGGGGAGTGTCCACCAGATGGGGACCTGCATAAATACGGGCGGGTAGCCCTCAGTAAAGTTGTTCCTGTTTTACCCTCAACTCAGAGCTTTGTCTCATTTTTGGAGGGGGATTTATTATACAGAAAGCCGTTCCATTGTTTGGGGCTCTCTTTGGATGATTATTCGTATGCTGGTGTGCTACAGGGGTAATTCGTACATGCTGCAAAGGTGGTACATCCACATCCCAGGAATATCGCTGAAGGGGCACTATTACCCCGAGGAATACCAATGATGGGGCACTAATACACCGAGGAATACCAATGATGGGGCACTATTCCAACCAGGAATATCACTGATGGGGCACTATTCTCCCAGGAATACCAATGATGGGGCGCTATTCCTCCCAGGAATACCAATGGTGGGGCACTATTCCTACCAGATATACCAATGATGGGGCACTATTCCTCCCAGGTATACTAATGATGGGGCACTATTTCGCCCAGAAATACCAATGATGGGGCACTATTACTCCAGAAATACCAATGATGGGGCACTATTCCTCCAAGAATACCAATGATCAGGCACTATTCCTCCCAAGAATACCAATGATGGGGCACTATTCCCAAAGGAATACCAATGATGGTTCACTATTCCTCCCAGGAATACCAATGATGGGGCATTATTCCCCCAGGAATACCAATGATGGGGCACTATTTCTCCCAAGAATACCAATGATGGGGCACTATTCCTCCCAAGAATACCAATGATGGGGCACTATTCCCCCAGGAATACCAATGATGGTTCACTATTCCTCCCAGGAATACCAATGATGGGGCATTATTCCCCCAGGAATACCAATGATGGGGCATTATTCCCCCAGGAATACCAATGATGGGGCATTTTTCCTCCCAGGAATACCAATGATGGGGCACTATTCCTCCTCTTACTGACCACAGGCACTATGTAATTGACCACCAGCTCTGAGGCAAGGTTTATTCTCATTGCCTCAGAGCTGGTGGTCAGTTTGACCAAGGACGCTGGTCCTTTCAAAAGTTTAGAGACCCCTTCTTTACACCTTCCTAAGTACCTAGCCCTAAGACATAGCTTTACAGCTACTACAAATTTCTTGCCGTGTCATTATTATTCTTATCATACCTCCCAACTTTTTGAGATGGGAACAAGGTACACCTATTAGCAAAAAAGTATGTAGCATAGGAAACATACCCTGTCACACACCATCAAAGGAGAATTATACAAAAAAAATATGATTGTTTAAACCCACAAGTACTTTTTGTTTTACCACTACTATTCCTTTATACAGTTTTTGAAGTTTACAAATGCAGCAATTTAGAAATTGGATGAAAGGTTTAGCCCTGGGAAATACTTTTTGAATCAGTCTTCATCAGTCTATAATTTTAATGGTAGGTTTATTTCAGCAGTGAGAGACAAAACAACAACAAAAAAAATCCAGAAAAAGGCAATTTAAAAAAGTTATAAATAGATTTGCATTTTAATGAGTGAAATCACTATTCAACCCCTTTGCAAAACATGACTTGGTACTTGGTGCCAAAATTCTTGTTGGCAATCACAGACGTTTCTTGTAGCTGGCCACCAGGTTTGTACACATCTCAAAAGAGATTTTGTCCCACTCCTCTTTGCAGATTCTCTCCAAGTCATTAAGGTTTCGAGGCTGAGGTTTAGGAACTCGAACCTTCAGCTCCCGCCACATATTTTCAATGGGATTAAGGTCTGGAGACTAGATAGGCCACTCCAGGACCTTATGTGCTTCTTCTTGAGCCACTCCTTTGTTGCCTTGGCTGTGTGTTTTGGGTCATTATCATGCTGGAATACTCATCCACGACCTATTTTCAATGCCCTGGCTGAGGGAAGGAGGTTCTCACCCAAGATTTGATGGCACATGGCCCCTTCTATCGTCCTTTTGATGCAGTGAAGTTGTCCTGACCCCTTAAGAGAAAAACACCTCCAAAACATAATGTTTCCACCTCCATGTTTGATGGTGGGGATGGTGCTCTTGGGGTCATAGGCAGCATTCCTCCTTTTTCAAACACGGCTGGTAGCGTTGATGCCAAACAGCTAGATTTTAGTCTCATCTGACCACAACACTTTCACCCAGTTCTCCTCTGAATCATTCAGATGTTAATTAGCAAACTTCAGATGGGCCTGTACATGTTCTTTCTTGAGCAGGGCGACCTTGCGGGCGCTGCAGGATTTCAGTCATTCACGGTGTAGTGTGTTACCAATTGTTTTCTTCGTGACTCTGGTCCCAGCTGCCTTGAGATCATTGACAAGATTCTCCTGTGTAGTTCTGGGATGATTCCTCACTGTTCTCATGATCATTGAAATTCCACAAAGTGAGATCTTGCATGGAGCCCCAGACCGAGGGAGATTGACAGTTATCTTGTTTCTTCCATTTGCGAATAATTGCACCATCTGTTGTCACTCTCTCACCAAGTTGTTTGGCGATTGTCTTGTAGCCCATTCAAGCCTTGTGTGGGTCTACAATCTTGTCCCTGACTTCCTTGGACAGCTCTTTGGCCAATCTGATTGACTGATTTATTGATTGCTTCTGTGGACAGGTGTCTTTTATACAAGTAACAAGCTGAGATTGGGAGCACTCCCTTTCAGAGTGCTCCTAATCTCAGCTTGTTACCTGTATAGAAGACACCTGGGAGCCTGAAATCTCGCTGATTGATAGGGGATCAAATACTTATTTCACTCAATAAAATACAAATGAATTTATAACTTTTTTCAAATGCGTTTTTATGGATACGTTTGTTGTTATTCTGTCTCTCACTGTTAAAATAAACCTACCATTAAAGTTATAGACTGATCATTTCTTTGCCAGTAGGCAAATGTACAAAATCAGCAGGGGATCAAATACTTTTTTCCCCTCACTGTATAGAGATCAGACCAAAATGAGGGACAAATGAGAAGGAAAGGGGGACTTTATTCCAAATAAGGGACAGTTCCTCAAAATCAGGAAGCTTTGTTAATAATAAGTATCTGCAGTATATGGCAAAACACACTGGTGAGCCAAATTACTATCCTAATTGTGTAGATAACATCAATCTGACAAGGCTTCATAAGCGCAGTGCATTTGTTCTGTTCAAACAAATGGATTGCAAGCATTCCTAAATCTGAATCTCAACCTTACCTTACTCTGATTTCACTACACACTGTGAGATTTTCACAGTATGCATTAGAAGCTGCAGCAAGTCAGAAAGAGCTCAACTAATTTCCAGACTGGAGGATGCCCAGCATCATGTAGCCCTTTTTCTCCCCACTTCTTGCAATAATGGAAACTAAGCATCCCATGTGGGTGTTAACTATGCCCACACTTTGCCAGACTGACATACACCCTTCAAGGCATTTTGATATTCAAAATGCCTCCCAAGAAGCAGACTACTACTTGCATCAGGGCTGAGTGCACTTGAGGAGTACTGAGGCAAGGTGCAGTGATGTTTTCAGGAAGCCAGGTAGAGCAACTTTCTGGCCTCTCCCACCAGCTATGATCGGCCTGCGTTGAGTAGTGAATCACAGAGACCCAGTAATGACATCAGTGGGTCTAAAATAAGGTATGTAATAACAGAAATATTTTATTTAAAATAATTAATTATTTGCCACATTTTTATCTACGTGCAGATAGATTTCCTGTTCTGTTGTGTGTTCTAGCAATACAAACTTGTAGAACATTAATCTTTTTTTTTTTGTAACAAAGTTTTTATATTTCAATCATTTTTTTATAGAAAAATAAGTACAATAATGAAAAACTGTGTATGGAAAGAAACAGGTTTCTCTCAGTTTATCAGTCAGATATAACATAAATGGCATTTATAAGGTGTGGGAAGATGATCAAAATAGAAATCACAAACGTAAGAACCAGGGTTTCCCTCTGGTGAGACTCATTGATAAAGAGATAAACAGGTAACAAAGTTTTTAAAAGAGCGAAAGACATGAAGGAAAAAGGTGAAGGGCCTTGAAAACAGACATGCACAAGAGATCGCCATTTTCACCAAGATACACTTCTAGTATAGGACCTTTTTTTTTTATAATAACGAAAGATTATCACTAACCTTCTCTAGGCGCCGATGTAGTTCTAAAGACTTGTGAAGGTATTCCCTTCTCTGCTGGATGTGACTGCTGATGCTACCACACAATTGATGAAGCTCATTGCATTTTGGAAGGATAGAGTCCACTGCATAGTGATTGCTTAGAATGAGATGGTCACCTTCTCTTGCTAATGCTTGTGCAGACTGTATCTCTTCCTAGGAAAAAGCACACTGGTTTTCAGGACATAAAATATTTCATTTTTAGCCTTAAACAAATGATAAATTATAACATGTAGAATTAAAAAAAAAGTAGCAGGCCCAAACCAAAGTGAAAGACCATCCTCACCTGGGACTTTTCCTCAAAACCACAGAGATCCTTCAGGATGTGTTCAACATGTGAGCAGCTGTTCCCCACATCTCTATACATTGTTGCCTTCTCAGAGATACTATCCAGAGCAGCCTTAATCTAAATGGAAAAATAGGTGTTTCAAACATACATGCTATGCCATTTACTTTTCAAAAATTATTAAATAATTGTTCATTAGTGGTAAAAAAAATTGCATAAAGCAACCAATATTTAGGATTTTGATATTTCATATTAACCACTTTCAGATCGGAGGATTTTCCCCTTAATGACCAGGCCCTATTTTGCGATTCGGCACTGCGTTATTTTAACGGACAATTGCGCGGTCGTGTGACGCTGTACTTAAATAAAATTGATGTCCTTTTTTTCCGCACAAATAGAGCTTTCTTTTGGTGGTATTTGATCACCTGTGCGATTTTTGCGCTATAGACAAAAAAAGAGCAACAATTTTGCAAAAAAAAAAAAACAATATTTTTCACATTTTGCTATAGAACATTCCCAAAAAAAAAAAATTTAAAAATCTAAATTTTTTAACATTTTAGGCCAATTTGTTTTCTGCTACATATTTTTGGTAAAAATAAAAAAAAGTAAAAAGCGTATTTTGATTGGTTTGCGCAAAAGTTATTGCGTTTACTAACTACGGGAAAGATTTATGTCATTTTTATTGTTTTTTTTTTTTACTAGTAATGGTGGCAATCTGCGATTTTTAGCGTGACTGCGACATTGCGGCGGACAGATCGGACCCCTAACTGACATTTTTGACACTTTTGGGGGGGACCAGTGACATTACTACAGTAATCAGTGCTAAAAATATGCACTGTTACTGTAATAATGACATTGGCAGGGAATGGGGTTAACAGTATAAGTGATCAAGGGGTTAAATGTAAGCCTAAAGGAGTGATTCTAACTGTGGGGGGTTGGGCTTGTGAGATGATCACAGAGACATGCGATCCTATATAGCAGGATCGCATAGCCTCTGATCATCCGAGGGAGAAGGACGGACGGCTGTGTTTACATCAGCCGTCCGTCCTGTCAGCGGGTGGAGATTGCCGGTGTCAGGTGGCAATTAGAGCCTCCTGACATCCTCACTGGCTTCCCCGTGTGCTCGTCCCCTAGCTCCTCCCAGGCAGAGATGACGTTTATTAACGTGATTCTGCCTGGGAATGCCACTTTGCCGATGTAAAAATGTAAAGTGCACAGTCGGCAACTGGTTAAGTTAATCTTAAAGACTAGCCTACTACAATTGGCTTTGTTTTTGTAGTAACATTTTGTAAAGTATTAACCATGTGTATTACTAAAATTAAAATACAGGTGAGCACTTTTAAATGGCTAGCTAAAATTCAGTGGCAAGCACACTTTAAGGATATCTACATTGTTTGGTCTCAGCTTCCATATGTAGATACATGTCTGGTCTCCCTAGCTGCTGCTGAATCCTGACATGTATATTATAAATCATCGCCACTGCCTCCCACCCAACCTCAAAGCATGCATTACAAAACAAAGCCCGCCATCTACACTCCTGTTAACTCTAAGACATTTTAACAGGTTAGTAACTGTTATACTGCGGATGTAAGTGAATATGGTGTGGGGGGGCTATAATATCTTTTTCAAGCTTTGTTTTAGAAATAATACAATTATTATTTCTTTTTTTTTTATATATATTGTTTGGATTGTCATCTTAGAAGTTTACAAGAAACAAAAAAAAAGAAACACAATTAGCAGCATGTAAATGTACAGTAGAGCCCATAGGTGCCCTAAGTATATTTAATATTATACCCCAGGAAATTAACATAGAATTACAATGGAAAATATTAAGATCGATTTACAAATGCATTAGGGATTGAGCATTAATAGCCATAATTAAATATAGGAAAAGACAAGGGGAAAAAAAAAAAACCGCCTGTCGACAGGGTGTCCAATAGTATATAAGGAAAATGGGTTTTATGGTCAAATGGGAGAGTTTTAGTATAATAAAGTTGTGAAGTCAGGGTTTTTCATAAAAGATATCCAGGGGAGCCATATATCTTGAAAATGAGAATATGGGTCGTGCAGCTTTGCCGATAATTCTTCCATTTTCCTAGGCTTATTTCATTCACTTATCCATTCTATCATTGAAGGAGTGTGCTGGGATTTCCAATGTCTTGGAATTATTGCCCTGCCAGCCACTAGAAAGAAAAAAAAAATCCCCTTCTTAACTTTTGGGGGCAGATTCTGGGGACATAGATAGTAGTGCCATTTGGGGAGTTTGGGGCACTGTCTCTGAGGCACAAACGCTATATATTTTGAAACATTGGGGCAACTCCACCATATATGTTGCATATCTTGTGTAATATCCAAAGACAGCGATACCATCTTGTGATGAATAAATTATTAAAAATGACTTTTGAATAAGGAAACTATAACACCTATGTTTGTTTACAAAGATAGAAATGTAACACAGGGTTTTGGAACTCAAGCACTTATCAAAAAAGTAACCCAAATTCTGTTTAGTGTAAAGGTGTTGAAAAATAAAAATAAAACACACCTCTCGAAATTTCAGCTCAAAATGCCGAAGCTGCAGACACTGTTCAAGCTTTAGTTGGTGTTTAGACCAAAATTCATCAAAAGCTGTTTCTGTTTCATTAAGTTGTACGATAAGCCTGCAAGAAAATAAAAGTGATTAGTTTACTACATATTACAGAGGCACAGGCATAGGGTTTTTTATACTGTTAACAAGGAAAATGGCAACTGGTTTGTCTCTCCAGAGCAACGTCTCTACCCATATCTGGGATTTGTACCCCTGCTCACAAACCTGCTTTTGAACCACTATGAACATGCAGCGTTTGTACATGCAACACAATAAAATATTTTTCTATTGCCATTTGTAGCCAGTTGCTTGGTTAGAGACAGAAAGCAATTTAGAACACTTTACTTGCGGTGTCTACCTTGGGTTACCACTACCTCACCTCCATTCACCAGGGGGAGCTGACAAGCAGAAGGAGCTCAAAAGACTTGATGGTTAGCAGTATTGAATCATGGGAGATGAAGTTCGGGAAAGAAGCTTTACTATGGCAGTTAACAGACTACTGGACTACAATTCCTAATGCGAGCCAGGTATAAAAAAGAGAGAGAAAAATCTGTATTTTCACAGGCTCAATATGAAGGGATTTTCCGCTTTGCAGTGAGTAGACTGAGGTATGCACATTGCTGCTCCTTTGTGCACATCAACCTGCTACAAGCCAGAGGGCCATGTGCTAAGGACCAGAGTGATTCCAGGAAGATCCAGAAGTGAGCTGACATATGGACAGTGGGACCCCTGTTGCTGCATTGCTGGGACTGGTGAGAGGACACTGCTGCCATTAACCTGTTGCTGGTAGCAAAGAATAAGCACATAGGGAATGGCCATCTAACTAGCAGCAGTTTTTACTGCATGCGGACTTTACTGGGACTATACTCATTTACACCACTATTAAGGCTGGGCCCCGAATGTTAGCTTCCTGAAGAACCAGGGCTTAAAAATGTCTCATTCAGATAGCGGTTTTACAGGAAATTTGTCTATTGTCCATAGTAAGAGGTACATCCTAAGGGAGTCTTAAATTTCATTGCTGCCATTTATATAGTGTGCGCTCTAAAGTGGATATAGCCCAATGTTTACAGAGGGTTTATCGCAGTATTGATTATCATTGCTGTTAGTGTTTCCTCATGCCATTACTTATGGCTGATTTTGTGGATTACTAGGTTTACTATAATTTAGCTGCATAGAACTCCATTTTATGCTGCTATAGTGTAATACAAATATTGTCTAGTGAGCTGTAATTGACCTAATACTTTACTTACTCATTCATGTGCATACTGCTATTTACTGCAACCTGTGACACTATATTGGGTTCATTTTTCACTAACCAGTCTCATGTCTGTTTTTTGATACTGAACCTTAGTTGTGTGCAGGGTGTCTATATTTGTGTTCCCAGTAGCAGTGCAGTATCCATTCACCCAAAAGAGAACGTTTCACTTGTTTGCATCCTCCCCCTTCCCCTTTAACAACTTTTGGGACTTTTTTTTGGGGGGGGGGGTGGGTACCTGGTTTTGACAAGTACCCACTCCCACTTCCGTTCGGATTGCCGATAGTTATCTGCCTAGACTTGAAGCCAATTGAAGAATTGGCCCAGGAGAAGTCAGTGCTGGATCCCTGGACAAGTAAGTGTAAAAGTAAGAATCAGACAAACTAAAAAATTCCTATAAATTAAAGCAGCCAATGTTTTTAAAAGAAGTGGGGGGGGGGGGGGGCTTCTCACCTGTGTTTAAATAAAGAAAAAAATAGTAACCCTGTGAAAAAGTGGCAGACTATATTCTTACAGAAAATGAACAATTTCACTAATATCTTTACATCTAGGAAGTTAAAACATAGAAGACATTCGTTAAAGTTCAAATAATCAAACCTTCTATAGATTAGTTAAATCTCTTCTAGAATCCCAGCCTCATGTACACTAGGCATATTGCCAGATACAGTATACTGATCCTGAATTACCTTTTATGTGGCAATATAAAGAGACAGCAACATTAAATCATTAAGTCTTGAGTTGACATTTCCTCCTTTTAAAATGATTTATCTAACACTTAACACAGAAAGCCCTGCTTTACTCAACTGTTCTCACCTCTCCACAGTTGTCTGGTTGTCCATTTGGTCTTGATTCATCTTGTATTCTGGGTTTTCTTTAACAGGTTGCTTGATCTGCTCCAGTATGTCACTACCCTGCTTCAAAGCCAGCTTCAGATCATCCTACAATACCAATTAAAGACATAAATAAGAGAATTGCAGTGAGCTATAACATCAAGGCTATACATATGTGGATTGAATAACTTTCCCTTTGCTATTAGAGCTGATAGTGCTATAAATAATACGTGTTAATCCCCCTGTAGAGAATGGTACACTAAACATGGAGCAGCGTAGCAGATATAGTGTACAGAAGACTGCAAAGTTTTTTCTCCCCAATGCTAGCCATTTTTATGGCAATTTTAAGCAATTTTAAACATTTGCAATTACAGAAAGGGTTAAAACAATCTACCACATACAGTTTCTAAGGACTCTATGAAGCAGGTAAGCTGACAGAACTCGATCATTTTTGTCAAGAATGGGCAGAAATTAGGGGATCCAAGTGGGACTTGATTGTAAAGGCATACCACAAAAGAAATGCAGACATAATTGTAGCAAAGGGTGACTTATTGGGAGGATAAATACTTATGCAACAATGGAATGCCTGGTTTCTTGTTTAAACATATATTATATAATTACATACATTCTTTCACTTTACCAAATCTGCCTCTTCCTGGTCCTTACTGAATGAGATCGCAACCAGCGCACACAGAATATGCTTTCCCCTGTATTCCTCCCCCAGCACACTCTCCTGGTTCCTCCTGCTGGCACACATTCCCAATGCAAAACAGCAGATTGAACACTCTCCATACCTAGCAGGGTCTTCAAAGGACTGCTAATGAGACTCTGTCATGAATGGCCCTGTCATAACAAATCTGGATAGCAGCAATACACATCTGTTATCCTAAAATTGTATTTTTATAAATATCAGCCATATTCCATGACTTCTAAAAGGTAAAAGAGTGACCTTAAAAAAAAAAAAAAAAGCGGCTTCATTAATGTATAAGAAGATACCACCAATCATTTAGTCATCAAACACAAATATAAATCACATGGTCCAGAAGGGATTAGATTAGACATTGGACCTACTAAAAGAAATATACAATTTATATAAATATTTGGTATATACCAAATCCTAATTACATTCTGCTATATAATATCTTGACCTTTGGATTGTGAAGCTTTGTCATATGGGAATATATTTGTAGCCAAGGTGAATGGCAAGGGTGTGTCCACTGTTGCATTAAAAAACATTCGTGCACCCCTCCAACAGATCTTTCAGACCTTTTGACTGGGTGGGAGTTAACCCAGAGACACCTTTTAGAGTGTCAGGTAAAAGCTGGGCCCTTTTTTTTATATCAAAACTACCAAAGATAATTAGAGTCACATTTGGAGGGCCAGTGACTCTGCCATATAAGACTGGACTTACTCTGCACTGAACCGAAGACTACTACATAAGTATTTTTGACTTTAAAGTTTTACTATATTATTGCTAATGTCTATTTTGTAATATTTTTTTCTATAAATATTTCCTGCACGCTACATCTGATAGTTCTAAGCTACCATTGTGTACACACTGTTACATTCCTCACTCTGGATGGCAGATAGTAACTTTTCTTCAAAAGTTATAACTGCAACAGTGGGTGCTGTGAACAGTGTGTGTTTGCATCAAAATTTGCGATGGTGGTGTGTTTGTGTGTGTAGGATTAAAAGTTCAGTGAACTGCCCCAGTGACAATTACTGTCAGCCTGCTGGTGCTTAAACTGTTGTCACAACCTGTACAGGCTGAAAAACTAATCATCACACCTAGCCCATGTGCATTTACCATCAGTGGCTAGTCACCAGAGTATATATTAACCCTCAGCAGTCATTCTATAGCATGTATGCAATAACTCCTCCGTGCACAGCATTCCTGCTTTAGCCCGCTGCACCAAGTTTTTAACACATTTGGGATAACCATGCCAAACATAATTCTCATCTCAACTGACTCTGGTCCAGTGGTAATCTCAGCTCCATTGCCCCATTTCACCTTTAACATTCACCAGCAACAAAGCCCTGCTCTATCACCCACATCCCCAGCACTACCTCTACTGTTCCAGGACTCCATGACATTCCCTGCTAATAACCTGCTGACATTTTGGAGTCTCCCTTTCATCCTCTATTGTCCTAAATTCACTGACTCTACGGGGTTAAAGTTTAGTGTCCTTCCCACCACCTTCTACCACTGTCTACGGTAAGGTTTGCAATCTTTTCTAGGAAAATCCTGTCCTAATCATTTTCCTCCAATTAAAAACATTGGTAACAAGTTCATTTTTAACAGCCAGGTCAGCAAAATACCAGCCAGGTGGCAACCCGATCTGTAGTTTTGTAACAAACTCTGCACCACCTCTACCATCCCAAAATAAGGTGTTTTATTTTAGCTGCCATGTTTTTTTTTTTTGGACACGGATTTAGAACTCCATTTCTGCTCCCTAAAACCCTCTGTGTGAAGAACTTGGCTCCCATGTTGTTACTATAATTAGTCAGCATTGTAAATGAATGCCAAAAAATGGATTTTTGTAAAATCTTACCGTAAAATCCTTTTCTCTTAAGCTCATTGACAGACGTAGTCCTCCTTGATTAATATCAACTCGGTTATACTGCCCTCTACAGGAGTAGGACTAGACAGGAAAGAAAACGTTCTGGCCACACCCTAGGGGCAGTCCCAGAGGGTATATCCTCTCACTTCCTGCTACAGCAAATCAGTTATGTCACAAAGCAGTGTTTAGAGAATTTAACCCAACCCAACTCAAAAACAGAGGGGCGGGTACTACGTCTGTCAATGAGCTTAAGAGAAAAGGATTTTACGGTAAGATTTTACAAAAATCCATTTTTCTCTGTCGCTCATTGACAGACGTAGTCCTCCTTGATTAATATCAACTCGGGACATCCCAAAGCAGTGCCACAAATGAGGGGTGGGAAAATGGAAATCAAAATCCAATCTAGAAGGCCCAACCGGTGCCAACTAGAAGTTTAAAAGGCTCATCAATCAAAAGATGAGACTCAACAGAAATTCCAACGGAAAAAAATCCTCGAGGTAGACCACCGGTCTCCTCAAATTG
This sequence comes from Pelophylax lessonae, assembly GCF_965119305.1. Classification (NCBI taxonomy): domain Eukaryota; kingdom Metazoa; phylum Chordata; class Amphibia; order Anura; family Ranidae; genus Pelophylax; species Pelophylax lessonae. The sequence continues at coordinate 466,654,069 of NC_138769.1, forward strand.
CGGTCTGCAAAACCTTGCGGCCAAATGAGGCATCCACCGATGCCATCACATCAACTTTATAAAATTTTTAAAGGTATGCACCGACTACTAGGTAGCCGCCTTGCACACCTGGACCACTGACGCCTGATGGCGGTAGGCCCAGGAAGTACTGAGCGCTCGAGTGGAGTGCGCCTTAACAGGGAACGGAGGATTCCGACCCTTAATAGAATAAGCCTGTACCACCGTCTGTCTAATCCATCTGGAGATAGTCGCGGCAGATGCAGGCAACCCCTTTCTGGGGCCATCCGTGATCACAAAAATTGAATCCGTCTTACGGAATGATTCCGTAGTCTTCAGGTATACCCGGATTGCCCGCACCACATCCAAGGAATGCAACGCACATTCCCGAGGATGACTGGGCTTAGGACACAAGGAAGGTAGCACAATATCTTCATTCAGATGAAAGTCTGAAAACCACCTTAGGAAAAAAAAGATGACTTCAGATGAAGAACTACCTTATCCCTATGAATCCCCAGATATGGGGAATGACACAATAATGCAGCCAGTTCTGACACCCTGCGTGCAGAAGTGATAGCCACCAAGAAGGCCACCTTCTGGGATAATGTAAGCAAGGGAATCTCCCTGATATTTTCAAAGGGAGGTTTCTGAAGAACCGACAACACCAAATTAAGATCCCAGGGTGGTAAGGGCGCGCGCACTGGCGAAGCCAAGTGCTGCACCTCCTGGATGAAATTCCGCACCAAGGAATGAGTAGCCAGAGGCTTCTGGAAGAAGATTGCCAACGCTGAAACCTGACCCTTGATAGTGCTCAAGGATAGTTTCTGCTCAACCCCCTTTTGCAGAAAAAAACAAGATTCGGGTCACCGAATAGGTACGTGGGGGAAAACTCCTACGATTCACACCACGCAATATAAGCCTTCCATGTGCGACAATAGACTTTGCTGGAAGTCGCTTTTCTTGCTTTAATTAGAGTAGGAATAACTGAAGCTGACAATTCCTTGTCCTTCAGTACCTGGGTCTCAATAGCCAGGCCGTTAAAGCCAGCGACTGTAAAGCACGATGGAAGATCGGTCCTTGAGACCGCAGATCCCCCCTGAGAAGAAGTCTCCAAGGAGCGTCCGCGACTAGTCTTGCCCAAGTCGGCGTACCCGGCTTGACGAGGCTAGCCCGGAATACCGGGATAACTGGAGTTCCCTTCACCTCTATCCTGCGGAGAAATCTCAGCAGTAACTTGAGAAGGGGGAAGACATACAGTAGCTGATACTTCCCCTACGGGGCGCTCAGCACGTCTGCTGCGTCCGCTAGAGGATCGCGGGCGCGAGCCCTATTGAGCCAACCTGCCAACAGATCCATCTCCGGGGTGCCCCAATGAAGGGACAGCTGGTGAAATACCTCTGGATGAAGAGACTATTCCTCTTGATCAAGAATCTGACAGCTGAAATAATTTGCCTGTCCAACCCCGTGATAAATATCGCGGAGAGAACTGGAACAACTGTTCCCCCAATAGGAATGTTGGCCACTTCTATGGCCTCCAGGGCACTCTTGGTGCCCCTTGGTGATTGACATAAGTCATGAGCGAGGCATAGTCTGATTGGATCCGAACCGGGCTGCCCTGGAGCTGCTCGGTCAAGTAAATCAGACAAAGTCTGATCGCTCTCAGTTCCAACACATTTATCGGTAACCTGGAATTTATCAGAAGAAATGACTTCCCCTGGCTGAGCATCGGAGACCGAAGCCACCAGACCAGAGCCTCCCTGGTCCGCTTGCTCAATCGGATCCGATTGTCCAGGGAATCGGGATTTCGATTCCATATGAGAAGAAGAATCTCCTCTTTGGAGAATTCGGGTATGAGACTGGGCAAACGGTACTGCCTCTAAAGAGGCGACCATCAATCCCAGCCAGTTGATGGACAGCAACATCCGAATCATTGACTGAATCTTCTGGAGTTTCTCCGCATGGAGAACCACTCTTGCCAAGGATGTATCCAAAATTAGGCCCAGATAGTTCAGTCTCCTGGTGGGAACCAGGGATGATCTTTGGGAAAAGCAACAAAAACGCTGATGTCCTGCGAAGATGGGGATATGAAGATAGGCATCCTAAATGTCTATGGACACCAGGAAATCCCCCTGATGCAGGGAGGCCACCACTGTATGGATGGACTCCATCTCTTCCAAGACCAGAATTGGATGCACCTAGCCCTTTTTCCTGGGCATTGTGAACAGGTTCGACTAGAACTCCTCCAAGGAATGGGAACTACCACTGCTTGTTGTATCAAGCTGTCCCCCGCAAAGCTTTTTAAGCGACCCGGGGATGTCGAATTTTGGAAGGGAAGAATCGCACCGGTGGAAGTGATCGAAACTCGATCTTGTATCCCGACCATATGACCTTGCGAACCCCTTTATCTGGGATTCTGGAAAGCCCCGGATCCGGAAACCGGTGAAGACGTCCCCCCACCCTAGAGATGGGTGGGGCCCATTCTGTCAATCCAACGGGATAACAGTGGCTTTATTTAGTCTGGAAATCGGTGAGTCCACTATTGGTGGTACCGTTCATCTTTGTAATGAGGGATTCCTCAAAATGATAGCGCCTAGCAATGCGTTTGGAAATAGCAGGGGCTCGTTTACGGACGACCCCATTTGAGCAAGGGAAACCCTTCATCATTTTGGTAGGCTTGCTAGTACCAAAAAAGGAATATGAGTCTCCGCTACCTCTGCCGGTGTAACCTCAAGATTTAAGGTTTCCCGGACAGACACAACTAGTGCTTCCACCAACGCTTCTTGTGCTATGGCGGAGGCAGACGCGTCCTCCTTACTATCTGAGGAGACCATACCTGAGACAACAACCCCAGAAAAGGGACTGCAATGACCAGCTCAGAATCCGTATCTGAAGTATCAGATGACATAGGGGTAGGCGGGGGTCGCTCTTCTTGACCCCCGTCCCTGACAGGCTACCTCCACCCGGGATACCAAAGACTCCAAAACTGCTGATAATGCATCATCAGAAATGGGGTACTGGAGGGTCCTGCGGCCACCCCGAGGGGATCAGGTGGGGATACATGTGTGGCAGGGTTCATGTAACAAGACACTTGCCAGCAAACACAAAAAAATTAATTGCAAGAAAAAAACATTTTTTTTTTTTTTTTTTTAAACTTAGTCCCCCAGCGCAATAGCGCCCCTCAGTCTATCTGCTTGGACCCCTCAGAAAGAGAGAGAGAGAGAGAGAGACCCCAAGGCTCACCTGATGCACAGAAGTTTCTTATCAACTTGCTTCCAGCACTGTCTGTTACAGACAGGAAGTCTTTGGCTTGCTTTCCCTGGGCCAAGGAGGCGGCTCCACCCCTTTACACACCTTCCGGCGCTTCCCAATTACTCCACGAGGTGTTTGGTCACCTCAAACATGGCCGCCCCCATGCTGGAGACACGAGGCTACGCAAATATGGCGGCCTCGTGCGATCTGCAAGAAAAAATGGCGGCGGTCTGTATAGGATAGCGGCGGCTTGCAAGCTAGCAGCGGCCTGCGGGAGGTGTGCATTCGGCCTGTGCGGCCTACGGGAATGCCTCGGCCTGCGGGAGGTGTCCTCGGCCTGCGGGAGGCTGTGCGGCCTGTGGAAGTGACCGGCTTTCTGGAGGAATAGCGATCTGTGGCTGCAGTACTCAGGCATAGGCATCGGCCCGTGTACACACTATGACAGGTAGGATACCTCTATCTTCATGGTAATGCCTTTTAGTAGTCTGCCACTTACTTCAGTCACCCTAACAGTCATATAGTGACTTTAGATCGTCAGCTCCCAAACCAAGCCTCCTGGTTTCTATTCACAAAATCACACTCAAAATTGGGGGATCTGTGACCTGTTATAGGATAGAGGGGAGACCCAGAAACTGAGTGTCCGACCATCCCAGAGAGGGACCCGCGTCCACCAACAAACCCGACAGGGGGAGAGGGGGAACATTCTACTCACCATACCGGAACCAGGCGGGTGCCAACTCCTGACAGAACCCCTCTCCACCGGGGTGGGGGGGCTGTCGACCAATACGGACGCCGTGACTCTGCTGGTCATTGGCGTCCAGGCGAGATGTTTAACTCGCAGGGTCAGTCCCCGTCCAGTGGGACTATGTCGCGGCCGACCCAGCGCGGAGCTATGGCCTGCACGCGCTCGTAGGCTGAACTGGGGTGACCACTGGATCTTAACATCCAGCCCATCGCCCAGTTTCAGCATACTTGCTTGAAGATCTCACAGGAACACTGGAGAAAAAAAGCGGTCTAAAAAAGTATTTCTAAAAAAAATCCTGCCAGGACCGAAGATCCTAGCAAGGAATCTAGGTCCTTACTCCTAACTAGACAGAAAAAACTGATTTGCTGTAGCAGGAAGTCAGAGGATATACCCTCTGGGACTGCCCCTAGGGTGTGGCCAGAACGTTTTCTTTCCTGTCTAGTCCTACTCCTGTAGAGGGCAGTATAACCGAGTTGATATTAATCAAGGAGGACTACGGCTGTCAATGAGCGACAGAGAAAATGCATTTTGGTGAGCAATCTCCCACCTGTATGGCTATAACCATATTGTCTATTATGTTTTATTATTTTGTTGCTAATTATGCAAAGATTAGTAACCACTATTTATGAGTAAAAAGATAAACTGTTTTGTCAGTTGTCATATCCTCCCACTCCTCCCCTGCACATATTGACTTCATCATCATCATAATACCTTCCATACACCTGCACATACTACCCACTCTCATACCCTCTGCAATCCTGTTCTGCACATACTACCAACAGTCAGACCTCCTGCAATTTCTTCCTGCACATGCTACCAATTACCATGCTATTCACTTTATTCTCTAACATACACTGCCCCTTAAGATACATCTTTAGCATTGTTCATTTTATCCCCAACATTTCCCATTCTGGAGCGGACACAATTTTGCTAGTTAATAATATATTTATTACCCAATAAATATTAAAACGGACTTCCAATGTAACTGCCTATATACCACACCTAGTGCACCTGGAAGCTGTAATTCACAGAAGTAGATACTGTTACTCCAGTGATCTCCACTTGCTTCCATGTCCCGCACTGAGCAGCTAGCCTGCTACAGTCTGAACATAAGAGGTTGGCTGTGTCATTTAGGGAATGCTTTTCATTTTCAGAATGAAAAGTATTTTCTGGTTGGACAAGGTGGAGAGACGGGGTGGTGATGTCACACTCTCCACCTCGCCTTAAGAGAGAACGCTTTGCATCCTTTTAGAGTGAAAAGTATGATCTGAATGGTGCTTATGCCAAGCATCCAACCTCCTGTGTTCAGAATGCAGCAGGGCAGCCGCTTGGTCCAGGACATGAAAGCAAGAGGAGATCAATGGACTAGCAGTGTCTATTTCAGTGAATTTACAGCTTCAAAGGGCATCAGCCAAGTATGGTATATGCAGGGGCGTAAGTACATTGGTCACAATGGCAACCCAGCCCTCTGTACACCTGGATAGGAGGGGCGGCATGTAGAGGAACCAATTACCTCCATTTTTCTCTTGCAGTGACTGCAGGAGGCAAATGGAGGGGATCAGTTCTTGTACATACCGCCCCTCCTACCCAGGCCGCTGTGTGATCCCCTGGCCCCCCTCATCCCCTCCACAGGATGTCAAGATGGACAGCGGAGAAGGGGCCGGTAAATCTGTCATTCCCCTCACTTTTCTTAATGCAGTCAGTGATCCGTACCAATTGCTGACTGTTCAATCATAACTGAGGCATAGTGAACTGTGTTTAATATGCTTCAGTTTGTGGATAACTAGGAAATGGTACAGAGCTATTCCTGTCCATTCATTCTGTGCTGCTGAGGCTGCAGAGAAGGAGATTGAGGGCTGTGGGCTCAATTCACAAAGAGTTATTTTCCTCTTACAATCTGAGAGTAAATAACTCATAGCTCTTTTCAATTTTTTTTTTTGCAATTTACAAACAAAAAAAACTAAAATAAAGCATGAGTTATTGCATCTCCATCAATCCCTATCAATGTGAGGTATCTTACTCATGAAACCACGCAGTACTTTATTTCATGACGTGATCTCCAATGGGATGAATACAATGGAGGATTAGAACCCCTGTCAGTTTTTAGTGCTAATAAAGATGTAAAATAGTTTAAACCATATAAATATGCCAACTCAGTAAATCAGTGCAATCCCTGCAGCATATGTAATAATACATAAGAAAAAAGGTGACTAGAATACCAGTCAAAGGGAAGCTGCTTTCACAGGACACACGTGATGTGTCAAAAACTAAGTTAAATTAAGTAAATACAAAATAACTTTATACATTTCAATATTGAATTAAAATAGTATTAAAAATCACACACATATAAATCACCAAAACAGTGTGAGAGGAAATCCTTACAAATCAAAAGGATCCCTTGAGGTCACCAAAACCAGTGTCCTCCTTGGAAGATTTCCCCTCTATTACTTTTCTGGGGACAACTCAAAATTTGGGATTTTTTTTCACTTTCAATGATAAGGGTAAACAGGACAAATAGAGCGAGTTAATCTCCCTAATGGGGGAACAGACAGCTATAAAAAAAACTTGACAGGGGGTCTAATTGATCTCCACCCTAAATTTTTTCCTTTAGTTATACTTTACGTAAATCAGTTCCAATGATTCTGCGTTTTTCCATATTTAGGTTTCATGCATTACTTTTGAAAGAACTGATCCAAAAAGGTAGAGACTACTTCAAATTGGCTATTATATTTTTGTATTTCTTAAATAACTCATGCCTGAACCATTAATTATTTAACTCATGCATTTATGCATTATTTCCCTTAGTGAATTTACTTTAATGCCGTTTTATGAGCTACTTACCATGTGTTTATGGTTTGTGAGGCAATCAACTTATAAGGTGATAGTGAACTGCCATTTTCAGCATCTCATGAGAGAACTGGAAAAAATGTGTCAAGTGATTCAATTATCTCACAAGATATTCTTTAGTAAATTGAGCCCACAGTCCCTATCTCCTTCCTCTGTCTCAAAGGTGAAACAGCAGAGGTCTGTTGAGACCCCTGATCTATAACTAATCATTCACCCCCCCCCCCCCCCCAACGGGGCTCCTAAGAAATTGTAAAGAATATAAAAAAATACAATTGTAAAATAAATAAATAACATAAAATAGAATGGTAAAAAAATAAAAAAAACGACTGACACCAGTGGCAGAACTACCAGGGTCACAAAGGTCGCACTTTCATGTGGGCCCTGCTGTTCAGTCACCATGGGGGCCCTGCCGGGGTCAAAGGGGCCCTTTATGGTTTCTTGCACCAGGCTCTGAAGGTTCTAGTTAAGCCTCTGGGTATATGCATAGTTACATTGGTCAGAGCTGGTTCAATACCTGGGATTCTTCTTTAAGAATGCTATGTAGAATGAATGGTAAAAATCACAATTAAATACGTTTAATTCCAGGTAATAATTTCTAGGTAAAAGGGACATAATTTATATGAAATCAAATTTGACAAGTCAACAAAAATCCTCCATCACCGTTTATCAGTACTATTCCAGGGCAGTACTGGTAGGAAGGCCTTCGGCCAACCCTGTAGACAGGGGTATAGATGGTTGTGTATTCACCTTCATCTTGTCTTTCTTTTCAGTGTGCACAGCTAGAAGGGCAGTGGTTGTAGACACGTCATTTGGAAGTTCTGTTTCAGCCAACTCAGTTCCAAAGACTTGCAGTGTCTGCGCAGTCTGCTTCACCATTAGGGCAAAACTTTCTATAGCCTAGAAAAAAAAAAGTGTCACAGTAATAGGTTAATAACATACTGCACCAAAGAAAAATTAATAGTGCTGTCTATCGGGGCAACTTTAATCCCAGTAACTTTTTTGTCACAGTGACAGAAATGTTCTAAAATGTGCTGTTGGTTCTATTAATTCTTAAACTTTTGCATCATCTATGACCAAAATCATAGTACAGCTATTTCCTTTCTGAGCATAGGCTCCCACCTCATTCTCCTAATCACTCTTAAAACTGCCAGTTGAGCACCACTGGTATAGAATACCCTTTACTATAGTAGCAAAGGGGCATGAACAAGATGGAAGAAAAAAACCAACCCGTGGAACACAATTTAACTTAACAAGGTCAATTTAAAGTAATTTTTCTTAAAAGTTCAGTCAATTTAAAACTACTACTCCATTTGTACCATACCATGTATAGATCTAGGTTTGTCCCAAGCATGTTTGAAGCCATTTACTGTTGACTGTCTTACTATCTCTGGGAGGAAGGTTGTTCAGTAAAATACTACTTTCTAAAATTAGTTTTCAACTTTTCTCTAGTTAGTTTAAGGTCATGTCCCTGTGTTCTTGATTTTGGTTTCATATTAAAAAAAAAATGCCCTCCTGAACCTTATTCATCCCCATGATGTATTTAAAGGTTTCAATCATGTCTCCCCCCCCCCCCCCCGTTTCCTTCTTTCCTCCAGACTGTACATGTTAGGGTTCCTGAAGTTGTTCTCAATAGGTTTTTTTTTCCAAATTCAATGTTTATTGAAAAAGGGAAGGGCACAACATACAATACAGTCGAACATATTGGCAAACGTCCATAAACAGTAGATGAACATGCAGCAAGTCATGAGACAGAAAAACACAAGGAAGAGCGTACAATCTTACTACAATAACAGTGTATGAAAGATCGAGAGCGGGCCGCGGGGCTCAGAGCCTCCCGAGGAGTCCCCCCTCTACCGGCATCTCTCAAGTGGCCGGCACGAGGAGGTGAGGAGGAACACGGCCGACAGCCCGACTTTCTCGCAATCAGCTCTGTATAAAAAGTGCATAAATGCCCAGGGGGAATGGGGTTTTCCAGGAGTGGAAAAAGCAGGAGGGAGAGAAGGGAGAGGAGAGTAGAAAGCAGTAGAGACTAGAGAGCAAGGAGAGGGTAAGGGTAGGCATGTGGGGGGGGGGGGGAGATGGCCACCCTGATCGCCGGCATCTAGTTAAGCGATCAAATCTTTGTATTCTGCGGAAAAGCTAAACTCATGCCAGTAGTACCAACGTTTGAGGAACTTCTCTCGCGAGCCTCGTTCGGCCGCCACAAGGTCTTCCATTTCATTAATATTTGCAACTTTTCTCAGCCACATTGCGACTGTGGGAGGCTGTGACTGTTTCCAGAGAAGAGGGATGCAGCTCTTGGCCGCCGTGAACAGGAGCGGCAAGATCGATTTCCGATAGGACGAACGCGGAAAACTATTGTGGTGTAGGAGGGTTCTCAATATGTTTTATCCCCTAAACCTTTCCCCATTTTTGTTACCCATCGCTGGACTCGTTCTATCTTATCAATATCTTTTTTGTGAGTGAGGTCTCCAGAACTGGACACAGTATTGTAAATGAGGTCTCACTAAAGATCTAAATAGGAGAATCAGAACCTCCTTCCTCCTGCTGGTAATCCCTCTAGTGATGCATCCTAGATTTCCATTTGCTTTTCCCACTGCCTGGTCACACTGCTCATTTTGCAATCATCTGAAATAAGTACCCCCAAATATTTTTCTTCTGTAGTGCTGGCCAAAACTGTACCCCCAATGTTGTACTCTCTTTCCCTAGGTGCATTATTTTACATTTAGAAACATTGATCTGCAGTCTCCACTGGTTTGACCAATCTTCCAGCAATGCCAAATCTTGTTCCATTTTACAGACACCAAAGGCAGCTTTCACTCTGATTCAGACTGTTCAAAAGCCAAATATCAGTCCAAACCTGTAAAAACAACAAAAAGCTCTTACCGTCCGATGTACAAGCCAGTTTTTATGGCAATAATCCAGTGTGCCACCTAGGTCTCTTGTAAGCTGTGTCTTGTCAATGTAGTTTTGTAATTCTGCGGCTGAATTCAGCATTATGATCTGTGCAAAAGTAATGGTAAAAAACACATCAGTTGTGAACCATCTTCTATGCACAACAGAGCTACAGCTAGAATTATTGTCCTGAAATTGTGAGATCCTGGGTTCAGCTACAACCAAGGACGCTATCTACATTTCAGTTTTTTTTTTTATTTGCTTATGCTTGTGTGGGTTTCATATTGCCTCCCCATTCTCGTTTCAAATTGTAAAAATCAAGTTAATTGGCTTTTGCTTTCACTAACTCTAGGGTTTGTATGGGTACTTGTTTTACAGTAATAGGCATGGTAGTTTTTAAGCTTTGTTGCAGTGAGTACTGAAGTCACAGGCATGTTGTAGAAAATGTATTCTTTAAAGGGTGATGTAATAGGTTAGTGATATCTATTAATAAAAGGAGAATAAATATATAAAGAATAATAAAAAATGAAACAAAATAATAAATAATAGATCCACTTTGCTCCATTTCAACATCAGTGGTAATAAAAACCTAAAAGTAAATTAGAGAAATTAGTTGGCTAGTGTACAGTAGCAGCAGTAAAAGACTAATAATGCAGAAATGCGGTGCCAAGGAAAATGTGCAAACCCTCAGACACTGCCAAGTTATTATGTAGAAATTAGAGCTTCTTTATTACAGTGCACAGTTTCAGTGTGGGAAATCAGTACACATGGTGCTATAGGTGAGGGTGATGTCGAGATCCTTTGAGATACTGAGGATTGCAAATCTCGCAAGATGATGATTCTGTACTGTGCTGTAGTGTCATCTCATGAGATTTGGAGTTGTCAGTATTACCCAGGATCTTGTCCTACAAAGAGTGATTTCACCCCTGTACTATAAAAGGCAGAAAAAAGATTAATATTTCCACTTACTTTTTCCCTCTAGAAGTATTTTCTAAAGTTAAATGTGTTCTTTTAGCAAGGGGAGGGGGGGAAATACTAAATTTGCGGGCCTTGCTTGGAGTTCAAAGTCTGCTTTAAATTAAATCTATATTAAGGTTACCAGATTTTCAAAGTGAAATTATTCTTATTGAAAACATTTTACTGACCATGCCCACTTTTAACCACACACAACAAAAAAATAAAATGGCCACAGACTTTTGGAACAAGAGGCAGACTTTCAAGGTATAAAGACAAAATAAACAGATTTCACATATTTGGAGGCACCAAGATATGCATGCATAGTATGGAGGGACACCTTTAAGTTTATATATGCAAACAGGCTCTGTCAGTAAAAGAAAATCATACATCAACAAATATTCCAGTAAGCTGCAGAAATGTAAAGATCTGCCAAAGAAAGTCTCGTAGCAGAAGCAGTTTGCTTATATTCACATTTCTGCTCTTTTAGCACCCGATTTAGGCTCTTGCTGACTTTTTGACCTCCTTCTATACAAAGAAATGTGTACAGCGCCAAAAACTTAATGAATTAATTATATGCATCAGAAGTGTAGATAGACTAAAAAAGTCCAAAAAAGTCAGTGTGGCCAGGTGCTTGGGGTCAGTAATGAGTAGAAAGAAAGTTCCAACACCATATAGCTGAAATCCCAAATCTTGGAGGAACCACGTGCACAAGTAAAGTAATCCCCTTACCGGAACATTAGACCCCCGGTTAAGGAAGGTCAAACAGGCATGGATCACAGAGACCACAGGTTAAGCGATATCCCCAAAGATAACTGGCACCTGGTCCGTCACACTTGCTTCATCAATACTGTTTGGATCGTCATAAATTCACACTTCCTAAGTTCCTTGCCACAATTGGTAAAGGATGCCCAGATGAATAAATCCAATTAGGGGTGGACGGGAACGATCTTCCCCCATGTGTTATACCGGTATAACACGTGGGGGAAGATCGTTCCTGTCCACCCCTAATTGGATTTATTCATCTGGGCATCCTTTACCAATTGTGGCAAGGAACTTAGGAAGTGTGAATTTATGACGATCCAAACAGTATTGATGAAGCAAGTGTGACGTACCAGGTGCCAGTTATCTTTGGGGATACCGCTTAACCTGTGGTCTCTGTAAACCATGCCTGTTTCACCTTCCTTAACCGGGGGTCTAATGTTCCGGTAAGGGGATTACTTTACTTGTGCACATGGTTCCTCCAAGATTTGGGATTTCAGCTATATGGTGTTGGAACTTTCTTTCTACTCTTTACTGACCCTAAGCACCTGGCCTCACGGACTTTTTTAGTCTATCTACACTTCTGATGCATATAATTAATTCATGAAGTTTTTGGCGCTGTACACATTTCTTTGTATTGTTTTTGGTCTGATATTACCTATGTATTGGCTGCCTTTGGTTTTTTAAGCGTGGCTATCTCCCCCCCCCCCCTTTTTTTTGACCTCCTTCTATGCCTGGACTCCTCCAAGCAGAGTTTGCCCCATTATTTCTGCAGTGGATACTGATGGTCCAGAATGATATGACTTCTGGACCTTGCTAGGCTTGTGCTGCTGCTTGCTGTCCCTGGTGCCACTGCCTCCTCTTTTCTGTAGCAACAGCAACAGGTAATCTGGACTGTCGCTTCTTCTTGGTTTTCACAGCTGATCTTAGTGCAGCTGCTCATGGATGAGCTCAAAGAGACTGCTGCTTTAGTCCTGAATAGTAGTGGTCAATATCTGAGTCTGATGCCAACCTCCATGATGCATAGGCAGTGACAACTCCAGGGGCTGCACTTCATGTACGGTATCTGCCCCAACACATAATCTGTACATAGTGTAAACCTTCCCTGAATTTCCTGCTCTGCAAGCTCCACCTGGACATACCCCATCCCTGACAGGTATGGGACATTCCGAAAGTAGCAGTCAGAGCGAGTTACCCAGGGATTGAAGGAGGGAAGACTCTGGTCCACCCACCTAGGTATGCTATTCCCTTGAGAATGCCTGTTTCCTGGGGAGAGACCCCTTAAAACAGAGGCTGTCCCCAGGAAATAGGGACGAATGGTAACCCTACTATATGCATACATAACTGGGTATTAAAAGTGAATACAGCTACAATTTATGCAGTGAAGATTTTCAACGCATTTAGAAAATCAACGCTGTTATCTCCGCTTTGGCAGAGCTCAAGGACTGCTTATAAATGTTAAACACTATGCCTTTTTTAATTTAATTATTCACATAGACTTGTATAATTCCTGATTTGTCCAATTTATAATTATTATTCCATTTTTACGGCGACTTCCCACAACAAAGTGTAAACCTATCCAAGCATTTTTTGCTGCAGCAAAGTTTATTACAACACCATCGCTTTCCATTTACTTAAACAACTAAATTGCTATACTGTATATATTACTTACCGGTACCTTCATTTTAAAGTCATCTTTGTTGAATCTCAAGGCAATGTCTGCCAGGGCGCGATGGAAGATTCCTGCAGGACGCAAAACAATGACAAGCTGCAGATTCCCTGGGAATGATGCCTGTAAGTGAAACCGTAGACAAACATACATACATATTACTCACAGTGCTGTTGCTTAAGTAAAAGATTTTAAAAAGATTTTCACTGTTGTAAATATTATAAAATAAGTACAGTGCTAATCAGTTCAAAGGAAAAAAAGTGTCCATATCCAAGGGGAAAACATAGGTGCAATCTTCAATTCGTCCTCCTTGGGAGGAGCCAATGACACACAACGTTCTTACAGACTGGGACGTGGCGGCCATCTTGTTGGTTTGAAATGACTGCATGTGGATAGACTGTGGACACACTGGATATGCTGGACATGCTGAATGTTTTTAACCTTAATGTAAGGGATTCTTGCTTTTTAATAAAGTGTTTTTTGACAATCACACTAGGAGAAGTGTCCGGTTTATCTCCGCATGATATATTCGGATTATGGAGACCTTTGGAGAGGAGCACTGAGGATAAACGCTTAGAGGATTCCATTGCCATTTGCACCTTCTATATGATCTACCGCTTCCATAGACCTTTGTAGTGAGGGTCTATGCTAACTGGTAAGAGGCTGTGTGATTGGGTGTCAGTGGTGGTCTCCACAATACGAATAGAATATTGCACCTATGTTTTTCCCCTTGGATATGGACACTTTTCCTTTGAACTGATTACCGCTGAACTTATTTTATATTCTTTACAATCGATCTTTTGCAATACTCAAGATTTTGTGTCAGCTGCTTTGTGTCAGCTGCTTTCTGTACTATATCATTCAAGCATTTATGCCAGGCGCAGCATATTATTACTCATACTGTTGTAAATATGCCATTTCTGATAAGCTTAATTGTCCATGCACATTAAGGGCAAAAGAAGCGGCAAAATAATTGCCCATGGTGGCTCATATTGCACAAAATTTTTTTGAGCATTTGTTTTTATAAGTGTTTTTTTTTCCCCCAAAACATTCCCCTGTGCTCGTTTTTCACTAAAACCAAGGTAACCTGAAAATTCCAAACACTCCTACATTCTGCGTTTAGGCGCATTAATGAGAGTTAAGCATTTTTTTTCAGCCGGAAAGCTTCTCTGAAAAGTGCAATTCTTAAGAGATTTTTTTTTCTGCCTCTAAACCCTCCTCTGAAAATATGCCTGTAAACTTTCTAATGTGCATGAACACATAGACCAACATAGAGTTGCTTATAAAGGCTGAAGAAAAAAAATGCAAAATGCCTGTAATAGTAGCATTTTTATATCTAGTGTGCATGGGCTCTTACCTTTATTTTTGGCACTTTAGATTTGTAAAATTCTCTCAGCACAAAAGCAAGTTTGCTCAAGTCAAGAACAATTCTCATATTCCAGCAGAAACAGCAGCCAGAGGTGAAAGTTATTACAGTGCTAGTTCTGGTTAAGTTCACAAAGCTTTAATACAAGGATATCATTTTCAAATCTTTTTGAACTCAACCTAAAATAACGGTCACTTTTTAAAAAAAATAAATAACTTTATCCTGGTTTGCTAGCTTTGTGAATTGAGCATAAAGTGTTGTACATTGCAAAACATCCCTGAGTAAAATTTTATTTGCACCAAATAATTAATAAAAATAAGAAAAAGGAAAGTATTGTCTGATCAGCATTCACAGTGAAATGATGAAAGGTCACTAGGTCACTATGTCATCTAAAAAAAAAAAAAAAGGGATCCTCTGTGGCCCCCGAAGCATCAGCCTAATACAAAGGGGTTGCACTAATAGAAAGGGGTTGATTTACTAAAACCGGAGAGTGCAAAATCTGGTGCAGCGCTGCATAGAACTCAATCAGATTAAATGTTTTAATTTTGTCAAAACATAATTGAACAAGCTGAAGTTAGAAGCTGATTGGCTACCATGCACAGTTGTACCAGATTTTGCACTCTCCAGTTTTAGTAAATCAAAACCAAAGAGTGTATGATTACAAGAGCGTGCTGGTGACATCTCATCTTTTCACTGTGGTTCAAGGAGCACCATCTGCTATTGTCCCTATAATAACCCATCCGTCAACAAGCTCAGACTCTGTCAGGAGTGCAGTCCTTGTCCTCAGATTTATAATCACCGGTCACACCACATAATCCAACCAGTTGGAAGTGAAATAGGAAAGAGAAAATCAGTGGGACTCAGGATAAGATAACCAGAAAAAAAGAGAGAGAAGACGCATAGTCAGATTACTTTGTTGCTATTTTCACCAAACTTTCCTTGCCTCACTTTTGACTGGCATGTTGAAGTGTTGCAATGTTAAAAAGCCACACCAAATATCACACTGACTATTCTGTAAAGAGAGCTGGAAAACACAAAGGGGTTAATTTACTAAAGGAGTTGAAGCTGTTCACGTTACAAAGCTAATCTTTGTAAATATGGTAAACTGTGTTCACTTTGAATACCCAAGCCATAATTATGGTCCCATTTACATCTGCACAGGGCCTTAGGGCGTGTTGTGCGGTAACTTATGTTAAGTTAAAGTGGGCCTCCCCCTTAAGTCACCAGAACTTAATAAAAGGTACATTTGGGAACAAAGTTTCTTACATTTATACTCCTCTTTAGTCTAGTTGTCCCCTATCCTGGTCTGTCCTACCACTGGTCCTAAATAACCTCCACTATTTAAAAAAAAAAAAAATACATCCTCTTCTTTTTTTTTTTTTCTTTTCTCCTTGTGACACTCCACTGATGATGTCTGCCCCAGATCTCGGACATGTACTGTACAGAATCTGGCACAGTTTGTTACTGCATCTTTGGAAAAAAAAAAAAGGAAAACAGGTTTTCCAGTGGGTAGCTGGAAGGCATTGGCCTCATCACCAGTGCCTCAGAAAACCAGGAAGCTGAAGAAAGTTAAAATTATTTAGCAAAACAATGCTTTATCATAGGATGCAAATGTGGTTTCTTTTCAGCATATAGAGCAACATGCACATTTTTTATTTTTTCGGGGCGGGGGGGGGGGGGGGGGTGTTCCATGAATGGCACTGCAACACACATAGTGTGCATTGCTGCACAATGCGGTAACAGATGTGTTAACAGAACACTCACTAAGACTTTCTTTATCAATATGGAGCTGGGCACAATCTTACAAAAGCTTTATAAATGCTGCTTTAGCAGGTATTATGGCAAAAAAAAAAAATCACAGAGAAAGTTACTGGGTGCTGGGTGAACACTAAATTTTTACTTTCTGGCCATAATTCCAAAACATATGTTTGGCACAAAAACAACAGGACACATCACCAAAAGAACACCATACCCACAGTGAAGCATCATGCTTTGGGGCTGTTTTTCTTCAGCTGGAACCGGCGCCTTAGTCAAAGTAGAGGGAATTATGAACAGTTCCAAATACCAGTAAATATTGGCACAAAACTTCAGGCTTCTGCTAAAAAGCTGAACATGAAGAGGAACTTCATCTTTCAGCATGACAACGACCCAATGGATACATCCAAATCAACAAAGGAATGGCTTCACCAGAAGAAGACTAAAGTTTTGGAATACCCCAGCCAGAGCCCAGACCTGAATCCCATTGAAAATGTGTAGGGGGGTCTGAAGAGCGCTGTGCTTAGGTGATGCCCTCGCATTCTGACAGATTTGGAGTGTTTTTGCAAAGAAGAGTGGGCAAATATTACCAAGACAAGATGTGCCATGCTGATACACTCATACCCAAAAAGACTGAGTGCTGTAAAAAAATCATAAGGTGCTTCAACAAAGTATTAATTTAAGGGTGTGCACACTTATGCAACCATATTATTTTATTTTTTTGTTTTTACTTCCCTCCACCTAAAAGATTTCAGTTTGTTGTTCAACTGAGTTGTACAGGTTTATAGGTCACAATAAAAGGTAGAAAAAGTTCTGAAATTATTTATCTTTGTCTCGTTTTTTTACATCACAGAAACCTGACGTTTTAACAGGGGTGTGCAGACTTTTTATATCGCCTGTATATACACAATCAATTACTCCTCTGATGGCATGGCAAGCTGAATTTCTAGCCTTTTCAGTTCCTCATGTCCCCACTTCAGCTGGCAGCAAAGCATGGGGTGGTGGTGCTGAGGAGCAGAAGCATGATGTGCTGTACCCTGTTTCAAATCACCCTCCTCCCATCTGTTGACAACAAATGTGGCTGCCCCATAGTTAAGCAGCATGTTAAGCAGCCATAGGAAGCAGAGAATAGACCGGACAGTAGTGACATTGGCACCCAAGGCATTGGGCAAGAGATGTTGGGCATGTGCTCCAGGTGTCAGGAGCTAGTGACTCCCATGCTGGCCATACTGATGGACTGTAATCATATGAACCCCATTCCATGTTGATAACAGCCTGTATACCCTTTAGTGGGTACTTCAACATGAGGGCATCAAAAAAAGGCACAATAGGAAACTGCAGATTCATAATGCTCTTGAGAATATTGCCAATATGCCTACTATTATCCACTGGTACTTTTTAGGGTAAGGCACTCATTTGTGTTTTTTAATTTGGAAAAAAAGGATTTGGTTGTGAACAAACCCAACCTGCTGCACTATTTGAACTTACTCATTTCTTCTCCTGACAAATAAAAAAATACCCTTGCACTAGAAGATCTCAAGACCCCCTACTGCCCCTTGAAGGGTGCCCAGTATTGCTTCAGCTTGCTACATAATTCCGTGATCCTATTTCATATGTGGCAGATTTGCAGTAAAAATACAGAAAACACATCCTTGCATGGTTTGGCATACTTTGCATTCACAGGATCTCGCTTTAGAAAGGGGGGGGGGGTTAAGGTAAGTATATATTTCCTAACCTTTTTCCACAAGTGTTTTGTTTTTACAACAATATTGTGGAGAATTTATATGGAGGGAAGAGCAATATGTAATAAGATCTGCATTAACCCAATCCCGTGTATATAAACTCTTAATGTTTAGGGCCTCATGTTATCACCTAACTCTAAAGACAGCCTTTAACCCCCCCCCCCTTCCTAAAACCCAGCAATAAAAGTAATGCCCCAATTAACACTTTGATTCCTTATTTTGCTTCAAAATCTCCTCATCCTGTACCAGTAGCCTCTATACCTGCACAGGACAGCTGACATTTTAAAGAGGAGAACGACTAATAGTACTGTACACCTAATCTATTGTTAACTGTATGCTTAGGCTAATACACATTCCTAAAAACCGATCCCCTACCCACAATCTCAAAGAAATGTATAAAAAGTTCAATTTCAACTGGAAAAGTAGTAAACTATGAATAGATGACACAAGGAGTCCTGCTCTTAGAATCACAGCATCCTATTGGCCTCTCATTCTGTATGCCAAAAAATCAAGCATAATAAATAGGTCAATAATTAGACCTGAAGATTCAGTTATACCATAATGTCCCAAAACTGTCTAGAATAACAGCGACTGCACTGACAGTTAGCATATTTATCTAGGGATCATGAACAAAATGCTTTGCTTACCAGTAGCTTATTTGCATTACAACAGAATTAGATGAGCAGCTGTACTGAAATCCCTTTAAGTGCTACTAAGGTAAATAAAACAGCAGCAAGCAGGCCTTCATTTTTTTCACAACAGCATGGCATAGCGATATCAATAACCACATTGCCTGGCAAAGTCACAGATACAAAAATACACAGAAATACACTTATTTATCCAAATAAACCATGGTATTTATGTCCAAATGATGCTATTATCGTGACCTTGAAAAACCGGGATTTATTTTCAAGATTTTAGATAAGAAATTTAGATTTGTATGCCAAGGTTTAACCAGGTACGCATTCTGATTTTGGAATAGAAAAATAAAAATGTAAAAGGCTGCGTACAATTCAGCTTTAGGATGATGAGAAACATGCATCACAGGCTATATCTGAGTGGATGACTATGACTGGTGCAGAATAAATGGTTAATAATGTATAAGAAAACATGGCTATTTTACGTTAAAGAAGAAGAAACGTATGCACCAAGGGACCTATTTATGAAACTGTTGATTTAGCATTAAAGGAAAAAGGACTTACCGCAATCCTTAGTATTGACGCTTTCACAGATGTCCATTTGTCCAGTCTCCGGTCAATGACTAGGATAAATCCAATTCCCGCATCTTGTAAACTAGACGTAGAATTAGAGAGAATGAGAGAGGCTGTAGTTATTATTATTCCACGTGTGGATGCTGCCTCCTCACTATGGTGCAGCTGTTTTAACTCTCTCCCTGCTGAGCAAACCTAAGTACGGATGTTGAAATAAAACCTCAAAGTATTTACACAGGCTCAATTCCACCTTCCCATGTGGGGTCCATGGAGCTGGTTTTATATGACCCATGCAATGTTAATAATTCCATTTTAGTTCAATCTGCGGCAGCCTGCATCCATTTGATTTTCCTCCCCATCACCACCATTCTTCCAATTGGTTTTCCCATACAGAATTGTCTCATCCTCAAAAGCAAACGATGCATATCCATACAGATGCATTAATTACACAGCTGTTATGATGCAGTATTTAGTCTCCATCATCCACCTGGTTTAAGCATCCCTTGATGCTGCACCATCAGTCTATTTGCACTAAGGGTTGTGGGTCCACCTTAATCACAGCAACATTATACGGCTGGTTACTGAGAAGGAGCTGCGAGCCAGATGCAAAGCTGCCTTCGCTGCTGACTGAAGAAATGACCTTTGTTTTTTCTCCTTTCTGCTCTGTTTAGCTGCATATGCTGTAGACATGGTGCATGACTAGCCCTATATCTGCTTCTAGTCGAAGAAGCAGGGAAATAGTGCAGTGCCAGCATCTGACGGGGGGGGTGGGGGCCAATCACAGCAGCCTGGAAGAAGAAAAACGCTGAAAGGCTGACAAGAATAGCGAATGGTAAGTACATTGCGGGAGATACAGATTGTAGCATAGGAAAGGCTAAAATAATTAACAGCGACGGCACGGAGAAGAGCCATTATTGATGACTGTTGCTGCAGTATTAGCTAAACTGAACATAACCTATTTTATTTCAATAAGTAAATAAAAAGGCTGCAAGGAAAGAGAATGGTAAACTAGAAGTGCCATGCACTTGTAACTAGACTTTAAATATCCATCTATGGATTAAAATTTTATATACATACATACAGTATATATATATATATATATATATATATATATATATATATATACATACACATACACACATACATACAGCATATATATATATATATATATATATATATATATACACACATACATACAGCATATATATGTATACACACACATACATACTGTATATATATATATATATATATATAAATATATATATATACACACACACACATACAGTATATATATATACAGGCATACCCCGTTTTAAGTACACTCACTTTACGTACACTCGCGAGTACGGACACCGCTTGGTCAGCTTGACATCGCACTACTCCCAATTTTTAACATTGGCGTCTATGGGAAATCTTGGTCAGCTTGACATGGCACTACTCCCAAACCATAAGTGACAGGGATACCAAACTTAGGGATCATCGAGAGGGGACCCAGGACTACAACATATCCTTTTTTGTGGTCGGCCAGCTTGCCTAGGTAATCCACCATGTCATAGTCCTGTTTCCTGTAACAGTGCCATGTCAAGCTGACCAAGATTCCCTATAGAGCTTGTGTATTTACATGCATTGAGAAGGGGAAAAAGGTATTGCTTCAATTTAAGTACATTTTCGTTTTACATACATGCTCTGGTCCCATTGTGTACTTAAAAGTGGGGTATGCCTGTATATTTATATATACACATATACACACACACACATACAGTGTATATATATATATATATATATATATATATATATATATATATATATATATAAAACAGAATTTGCAATATAAAACTCAAAACTGCTTTTAAAATGTGCTTTGGCTGCAAATATATTGCTTGCATTATTACAATTTGCATACTACTGGAAGAGATCAGCTTCTAAAGCTAGCCACACAAGACGATTTTTGGATGAGGATTCAGGCTTCTATAATGAGTGGAGGGGAAGCAATCAAAGCAAAAGGGCATTTGTTAAAGACTATACAAGTGTTCGGCAACAAATACTTTCTAACTTTAATAGATCAAAGTCACAGCAATTCCTGAGCCTGTCATATCAAATACAATATCAACCACAAAGTTGGTAGGGTATGCTAGAACTTGTAGTGCCACAACACCTGGAGGGACAAATATTACAAATTGATTGTATAATCCCTGTACAATCTTCTTTAGGATTACCAAAACAATACAATATAATAAAATGGTTTACCTAAACGATTCTTTCAATTTATGTTGAATCATGGAGGTCTTCATACTACATTGCTGTATGTAATTCTAAAAGAGATTGTACAAATCGGAAAATAACAAAGATTGCCTATGGCTGGAGTAAAGCTATTATACTGCATTGATAAAACTGAAAAAAAAAAAACGCACCTATAAATGGATGGTGCTGCTAAACTAACTCCTTGGCCTGGGGTGTTATTTCAATGCAAATGAACCACAGGTATCACATGAACCTGTACTGAATATGCATCAAAGAGCTTCTCTTTTGCCTCAATAGTGGATAACTGGATTTACTAGTTCTGCATAGCAAGTCAACTACTTAAAGGATAACTCCACTTTGGTAGTAAGATATAGCGAATATAAAAATAATATTATAGCATATACAAATGCCAACACCCCCCAAGAAATTTCCAGCTTGTGCGATTGACCCACTGGTTTTCCTAGACGTCTGAACTAAGATACAAGTCAGATTTTAGACACCCTCAACAACAAAACTGTAATTTTTGGTGAGATACTCCCAAAGGGTTAATTGCCTCAAAAGGAATGCAGACCCTACATTTTGCTCTGCAGACCACCACAAGCCCTGTACATCAGCTGATTAATATTAAAAAAATGTGCTCACATTCACTTACTCTGCAGACAACAAACAGCTTTTTCTTCAGAGCATACACAGTTCAGAAACTGCAACAAAGTTTGTTAAAATCCATGCACTGTACATTGATCCTCCAGAGGGGATTGCATTCCCCCCCCCCCCCAAAAAAAAAGTGTACCTCCAATACATTTGCAATTCCTTATGCAAGAAAATGCACTTGACCTTTTAATTCCTGTTGTGGGCTAACAACACACATCATTTTTTTGTGGACCAATAGGGATCAGTTCTGCCCAGTTTGCTGAACTACTGAAACCCTCCCCCTACTCTACTCTCTACATCAGGGGTCTTCAAACTATGGCCCTCCAGTTGTTCAGGAACTACAATTCCCATCATGCCTAGTCACATCTGTGAATGTCAGAGTTTTACAATGCCTCATGAGATGTGTAGTTCCGCAACAGCTGGAGGGCCGTAGTTTGAGGATCCCTGCTCTACATCATAAAGTCGAATAGATCTGTATTCCAAACAAAAGAACTAGGAGGGCTTGTAAGGCTTCAGGTGATAACAAAGAAAGTGTGCAGAAAGAAAGTGTGTACAAGACACGGAGCAGAATTTCCTACATGATCAACAGGTATTTTTTTGCACTCATTTACCAGAAATAACAAAAACGCTTTAAATGGTATATTTAACAGACAAAAAAAAAAGGAGCAAATCAGAAGATCATTGTGAAGATCTTCAAAGAACAGAAAACTTTGATAAATTGGATTAACAACTGTCCTGCATATTTTATATATCGGATCTAATCTAGGACACGTACAATTGTAAAACTGTATTACCAAAATCATCCACGATTTATTGACCTACTATTCAGCACTAGGTTATGAAGAATGTGGATCATTGTGCTGCAAGCTACATGGGTGTTCCTATCTCGTATAAATGGTGGATGATGTTGAAGGATAGGGACACGAGTGCCCAGTGTAGTTCCCGGAATTGGTCACTAGATATTGCCATAGTTCGCATTAGGAAACCTGCACTAAAGAGTAGGCAATGTAGATGCTTAGGTAGCCCCTAGAGGTCCCCAGAATAGTGAGTGGGGTGTATCAGAGAAAGGCCAGCCCACCCCTTTCAGTTTGGGGCATCTTGGGTAGATTCTGTTGGTAGTCTGGCTGGGGGAATTGGTCATAGGAAACAGCGCAAGAATGAATGCTGGCCATACACTATACGAAAAAACATTCAAACTAATTTCCGGAAAAAAAAACACTCGGCCGTGAGAGCAAACGATCGTTCAATAACTGATAAATCGTTCAAGAGACATAAATGAATGTTTTTTGTTTGTTTTTTCACATATAGCTAGTGCAAGCAATTTGGACGAGAAACACATTAACCTTTCAATTTATCGTTCGTGCGGCAGAAAATTTTCAAACTTGTCCTTCATTTTTTTTGCTCAAAATTGTCACAACAGATTACTGATTTGTGCCCATTAACTGGTTGAAAAATGAACAAACTGTCCAAATGACCGAATTTCAGCCGATTTTTCATATAGTGTATGGCTACCATCAGGCATACAAATATGTGTAATTTTTGAGGTTCTAGCTTCTGGGAGCTTCCTTTTAGGAAGAAGCAAGGGAGGAGAAATGCAGGACATATAGAACTCCTTCACACCCAGTGGCTTGGGATGTATGGCTTTAGCAAACGCAATGTGCGGTCACTACTGACTGAAAAGATTTATAAATAGCAATCAACTAAGTTTCTCTTCTTTCCTGTAACCTTATGATGGGAATGAACAGAACAAGTGCTTGGTAAGGCTGCTATTGGGGTCGATTGTCACAAAGCCTGAGAAAGGTATGGAAAGAAAGGGGCTACTGAGTGGTACTGGTTAGGCCTCCAAGAGGAGCTTTTATTGTATTGGTGCTCGGGTGAGAATCCTGTGCCCATAGCACTTCAGTCTAAGGGGACAAACCTCTGCAGGGCAGAGTTAAGGAGTACAAGTGCTCCACCACTAGTACATATGGAGGACATGAAGCCCAGCACGTGGCTAAGCCGCCACACAACACTGCTACAATTTCAAACATGGATACACCACTGCCGTTTACTTACAGTACACAATAGAGATCCTATTTATATATAGAATGCTTTTATTCTCACTGCCAGAAAAGTTAAAACTGCATTCAAAGTGTCATGACAAAGCCATCATCGAAATCACCACTGTCCACTGGGCCATATAATGCACTCCCATGTGACGATATTCATCCATGTGCCATCAGACTGCACATAACACTACTCACTAACAACCATTTGGGATATCGGTAAAACCAATGACATTTTTTTTTCAGCCAATTCCTATTCTCTCCAAGGTTAAGCAGTGCTGGATCCACTCCCACCAGTACTGGCATAAAAATGCACACCCCATTTGATACTTCCTGTGGTCCTCAACCCTGGCCTACAGGGCCCACTAACAGGCCAGGTGTGCAAGATAACTGAAATACATCCCAGGTGATATAATTTGCTGCTCAGTGATTGCAGTACTCTAGTCTGCATTTCCCCATGGTAATACTTAAAATCTGGACTGTTAGTGGGCCCTGAGGACCGGAGTTGAGGACCACTGTTCTAACCAGTTTAAGTATGCCAAAGGAAATTGTCAATACAACTACAAACCCTCGTAGGATGTTCATGGCTTGTTTTCATAGGGAAAAATCTAAGCTCTGCCAGGACAGACATTGCACAGTATGGTGTCATAGCATCAAACCTAAAGACATATTTGTCAGACTTAATAAAACCAGCAATGCTCAGCTCACAAGCCAATGCCAGCACAAACACCAGCCTGTGCTTTGGAAGGGAATACAGTTGAGGGTGATTTATGAAAGAAATAAGTAAAAGCTGATTTTTTGTTGTACCCGGTTTATCAACTCTGCTCTACTTTTTGTAAATAAACCCTTGTTCTTCGACTATAGAGTTTCAGATTCAGTTTTTGCTAATGCAAACCACAGTTTCAGTGTTCATCAACAATTCTATGAAGCTGGCAGCAATGTTGATCAAAGGCTTTCATTATGTAAAAGAAGTATAAGACTATGTACAGTATAGACTGAAGGTAAAGCCAAGGTGTATTAGGAAACAGCATTTTTACATAAAACGCCAACATAACTGGCTGTTTTGTCGTAGGGTCCTGCAAAAAGCCCAAGACAAAACTGCTGCCGCCTGGTCCCTTCAGGCTAATGATTCTATTAAAGGCTTGCCTCTAGAAAAGGCTGGGGATATTCTCTATCTGCGCACAAGCTGTCACATACAATCTCTGCAAAAGCAAAACTGGAACGCCTGCAGTGAACATTCACAGTGACACTTACATATTTCGACACTGCAGTACCCTGAAACACAGTTCCTTTTTATGTTCTTTATATGTATTTTTTTTTTTTGCACAAACGTGTCTATTCCAATATAGAATCTATTTTTAAATGTATATCTCGTTTACATGCAAGCAACATACATTGCTCAAAAAAAATTAAAGGAACACTTTGAAAACACATCAGCTCTCAATGGGGAAAAATATCATGCTGCATATCTATACCGATATGGACTGGGTAATGTCTTAGGAACAAAAGGATGCCACATTGTTTGATGGAAATTAAAATTATCAACCTACAGAGGGCTGAATTCAAAGACACCCCGAAAATCAAAGTGAAAAAATGATGCAGCATGCTAGTCCATTTTGCTGAAATTTCATTGCAGCAAATCATAATGGTGTTCAGTAGTTTGTATGGCCCCCCCACGTGCTTGTATCCATGCCTGACAATGTCAGGGCATGCTCCTAATGAGACGATGGATGGTGTCCTGGGGTATTTCCTCCCAGATCTGGACCAGGGCATCACTGAGCTCCTAAACAGACTGAGGTGCGTTAGATAGAACAAAACATAATTTCCCAGAGGTTTTCTGTTGGATTTAGGTCAGACGAGCATAGGGGCCATTTATTGGTATCAATTCCTTCATTCTCCATGAACTGGCTTTTTACTCACTCCACAAGAGGCCGGGCATTGTCGTGCACCAAGAGGAACCCAGGATCCACTGCACCAGCGTAGGTTTTGACAATGGGTCTAAGGGTTTCCTCCTAATTCCTAATAGCAGTCAGGGTGCCATTGTCTAGCATGTAGAGGTCTGTGCATCCTCCATGGATATGCCTCCCCAGACCATCACTGACCCACCACCAAACCGGTCATGCTGAACGATGTTACAGGCAGCATAACATTCTGCATGGCTTCTCCAGACCTTTTCACATCCGTCACATGCTCAGGGTGAACTGAATCTGCTCTCATCTGTGAAAAGCACAGGGCGCTAGTGGCATACAGGCCCTATACTGGTGTTCAATGGCAAATGCCAATCAAGCTCCACTGTTTCAGGCAGTGAGCACAGGGCCCGCTAGAGGATGTTGGGCCCTTAGGCCACCCTCATGAAGTCTGTTTCGGTTTCTGATTGTTTGGTCAGAAACATTTACACCAGTGGCCTACTGAAGGTCACTTTGTAGGGCTCTGGCAGTGCTCATCCTGTTCCTCCCTGCACGAAGAAGCAGATACTGGTCCTGCTGATGGGTTAAGGACCTTCTATGGCCCAGTCCAGCTCTCCTAGAGTAACTGCCTTTCTCCTGGATTCGCCCCCATGCTCTTGAGATTGGGCTGGGAGGAATAGTAAACCTTCTGGCAATAGCACGTATTGATGTGCCATCCTGGAGGATTTGGACTGCCTGTGCAACCTCTATAGGGTCCAGGTATTGCCTCATGCTATCAGTAGTGACACTGACCCTAGCCAAATGCAAAACTAGTGAAAACAGTCAGAAAAAATGGAGTAGGGAAAACAATTTTAGTGGCCTCCACCTGTAAAACCATTCCTGTTTGGGGGTTGTCTCATTGTTGCCCATCGAGTGCACCTGTTGTTAATTTCATTAGTACCAAAGCAATTGAAACTGATTAACAACCCCCTCCACTACTTAACTGACCAGATAAATATCCTAGGAGTTTAACTGACTTGATGATATACTCTGAATAAAAAGTGTTCCTTTAATTTTTTTTAACAGTGTATTACAAATAAATCCAACTAAATGTAATTATTAGGTTGGAGCTGTGATTGCTCTAGTAGAGGAAAAGAATGCTTTGCAGAATGGTCCATGTTACATAACAGGATTCTGCAATCACTAAAGCCTCTGTTTACATAAATGGCTATAATTTTTACATGTGCATTTATGTAAAATTCTCCATTTAGAGCAGAACTATGGCCACCCATTAAAAATATGTGTCACAGCACTACATTGTGCACCCAAAGTTTTCTGCTGGAGGGTAGTCCACCTAATGCAGCTTCCTATGAAAACGTGGAAACGATACTGCACTGATCTCTAGCTCAGTGAACGCCAACCTTTTGCACCTCACGGCTACTAGACCCTTGGATCACACTGCTGCCTCAAGCCCCGTACACACGTACGGATCGTCGTCATACAAACATCGGCGGACGAAAGATCTGCCGATTGTATGCGTGTTAGTATGGTGCCTCCGACAGCTGTCTGTGCACAATCCGCGGACAAGAGTCTTTCTTGCAAACATGAAAATTTTTGTCTGCGGACACCAGAACGGACGATTGTTCGCCTGTCAGTACAGAAATCAGCCGACAGACCGCAGATTTGCAAGACTGGGCATGCTCAGAAAATAAAAAACACAGGGAAAGTTAACCATTACATGACATCACTTCTGCAGTCAGCTGAAGTCTGCGGACAAAATTCTTGTGCTGTCCTTGTGCTGTCTTTGCACTTTTCAACAGACACCGACATCCCGGGGAGAAAAGACGAACGTTTGTATGACGACGATCCGTACGTGTGTACGGGGCTTAACACACACAATGCTTCAGCTTTCTGCTCCCCTCTGCCACCCCCCCCTCACATCACACTGCTGCCTTATACACACAATGCTTTGGCTTTCTGCTCCCCCCCCCCCTGCATCACACTGCTGGCTTACAGACTCATCATTGGATCTCATCTCCCTATCCAGGCATGTGCTTGAGCTCCGTGCTCCCTTCCCTTCTGTGTTCAGCACAGCCATTGGAAGTCCCCCCCTCTTTACCTCCAGCTCTCTTCAGTACTCCCCACGCCTCCCTCTGAGTTCACAGGAGCCAGAAATAGAGAGGAGGCATCAGGTATCAATTCGCCCTGACAGTATCGACTGTCAGGGCACATTGAGAACAATACTGGAACAACTTTGGGTGTTATACATCTGCCACAATGTTGACTTGAAGCAAAATCCCTGGAGCCCACCAAAATTTTCTCGTGGACCACCACAGCAAGCAGCTTGCTATGGGGGCACTGGAGCCAAGCTGCTGCCCTGTATGTCCTTTCAGATATGGAGCCGTGGTTTGGCCCTGCCCCCTCTCTCTCATTGGCTCACTGAATTTGATTGACAGCAGCAGGAGCCAATGGTGCCAATCAGGAGGTAGAGTCTGGGATAGCCAAGGCTATCTTGCAACATACCTGGATCAAGATGGGGCTCAGGTAAGTATTAAGGGCAGGGCTGGCCCAATACATTGTGCTGCCTAGTTCAAGAATGAAATGCTGCCCCCACCTCCCTCAAAAAAAATCACGCCCACCAAAAGGCCCCCACATCCATTATTTTATATCATGATAATAAAACTAAAATTTTATTTAACAGGAAGTCAGATGTACATGCAACAGCACTAAAAACAGAGAAAACAGGCGCCTCTGAGTAAAAGGTTTAATGTTGCAGGACACAATAAAAACTTACATATAAATAAGTGGATACAGTAACATCGGGGGTCCGGTGTCCAGGGTCTGCATGGGGTTATCTTGTGGGTCAAGAAATGCCGCTCGTTCCGTGGTCCTGTCCAGCAGGAAGTGATGATGGTGTGTGTGAGTATGAGTCACCGGCGTGCTCGTGATGAATTTAGGAGCATGCGCACTGTGGTAAACTACCAGCACGTGCTCCTTTTCCAAGCTCTTGAAAAAAGCATATATGTGTGCCGGCATCACACATATATGCAGCGTCACGGAGGTAGGCTTTCTTCTGAGAGCGCGCGCCCAACACGAAGACTCAACTGTCATCAACTTCACAGTGAGGCCCACGCTCCTCCTCTTTCTTAAAGGATAAAAAAAAATGCATTTTTATTTTTCTCCTAGCCAGAGGAGAATGTAAAAATGGCACCACATTGATGTGCACCAGCGTTTGCACTGGAAGCAAGCTCCAGAGCACTCCCAGAATGTAAACCAAGAGCTCCTGGTTTTGTAAAAAGGATTATGAGCGGGGAGGACAGGCTTCCAAACACATGATTGCTGTGATAGTCTATGATTGGCTATCACAGTGATCACTCAAAAACTCACATCTGGACTCTTTTTCCTTCTGAATGGAGAAAAGAAAAATACATTGTATCCTTTTCTCCTAAAAAGAGGAGGCGCATGTAAACAAAAAAGGCCTGTGTTTAAAAATTATATATATATATATATATATATATATAGAGCTTGATTTAGGCTATTGTTAGTGTCAATGTAAGGGTCAAAAGGTCAGGGTTAGTATATTTAAGATATGATTAAAAAACACTTGTTTATTTAGTGTAAGGTATGATGCAAAAAACCCCCCCAAAAAAACAATGTATACTATTGTTTCCTTGCTCCTCCACTTCTTCCCACAGTACAGAGCTCCCCCGTCTCCACCCATTACACAGAGCTCCCCCCTCCTCCCTCTGCCCCCATTACAGAGCTTCCCCCTCCTCCCTCTACCCCATTACATAGAGCTCCCCCCATACTAAGAGAACCCCCCCTAGTACACACAGCCCTGCCAGTACTCAAGAGACCCTCCCTGTACACAGAGCTACCCCAGTACATTCAGACCCCCAGTACTCAGGCCCCCCCCAAAGCCTACACTGCTCTGCCCCCCCCCCCTTCCCAAGCAGCTTATTATGCAGTCCTGTGGGTTGCAGCTGCTCCTCTTGCAGTGTCACTTATAAGCACAGAATGCTGCATTGGAAGCCTCTTCTGTGTTTACAAATGGTAGTGGCCAGCAGGTGGCAGTAGAGAGTACCGCCATGCTCTAGACAAAATCAAAAACCTGTTTACAGGAGTGGCACTGCAGAAAGGAGCTCCCAGCACACCACATGGAGCTGGGGCCCATGTCCCGTCTGTCAGCTCCTTGTCCCAGCACTGGCTGCGAGGACATGCACAGGTTTACTACCACATGCCAAGTTGCCAAACTGTTTAGACATTAAGATTTGTTTTACCTTGAAGCATTAGAGTGTTAACATTACATATACAAGGACACCTTGGTAGGATTTATAAGCAAGTATAAGGGGAAAGCAACAACTTTTAATTTTTAATATTATTTAAAACACCTTTATGTGAATGGAAACATGTAGAAAATCTAAAGTAGGTGTTATTCCAATATAGCTGCAAACGTGCAGAAACACTTTAAACAATGTTTAGTTTTAATATGTGGAAATGGATTGTTCCGATACGATTCACCAAGTTTCCTAGAATCTCTCCATATGAAAGCTAGCTGTAATCCCTTTACTGTAATTTTCCCTACCATGACTGGATTTAGAAAATTAAATAATTAAACTGACATTGGAGGAAGCACCTGTATCTTCTGTATGTAGGGAGACATGTAGCCCATAGCAAAAACAAAACAAAAATTCCCTTCCCGCTTACCAGCTAGCCTGCAATGAAACTGAATTGTCCAGGTCTAACAATTCACGTTAAAAACAAAAGGTTTGGTCGCACACATTTGCCCTGACTGCGATGATATGCACAGGTTTACTACCACATGCCAAAGTTGCAAAACTGGGTTCAGACATTAAGTTATTTGTTTTACCTTTAAACATTAATATGTTAACATTACAAAGACAAGGATTGGTAGGATTTTTAAGCAATTATAAGGTGTAAACAACAACTTTTAAATTGTATTATTATTTAAGCAATGCTATGTGAATGTAAACATGTAACTGTAATAAAGTAGGTGCTACCCCAATATGGCTGCAAAGTGCAAATACACTTTAAACAATGTTTAGTTTAATTATGTGGAAATGGATTGTCCTAATACAGATAATCAAAAGGGTTCCAGCTAGATTAAATATGACCTATCTTAACTTACATGATTAAATATGATTTATCTTTAGATTATTTTTTGTGTCTCAACACTTGCAATTCATTTACTAAGTGTCCTATGTAGGAATCTCTCCATATGCAATCTAGTTAAAATATTTTTTCTGTAATTATTTTCTCCACCATGTATGGATTTAGAAAATGTAATTAAATAAATTGACATTGGAGGAAGCACCTGTATCTTCTGTTCATAGGGAGACATGGTGCCCCTACTTATATCACATCATTGTAGGTACAGCCTGAGGAAAGCATATACAAAGCACTATCATGTCTGTGCTGAGCTTAGTGTATTATAGTCTGATCAGAGCTACCTCTTTAACTCCCTGGAAGCATACAGTATTCTATCCAACTGAATTTTATCTTTCACAATACCCTAAGGAAGCAGAGGTATTACTCTGTAATATATATATGTATAGTACATTACATTGGGCACTATACTTCCCATATCACACCACCACAGTGCCATAAGATTTTCTACTAGGCAACACTGAGTGCCCATTGCATAGCGTCTAATGAAAAATGCTACTAGAAGCCCATCATCTGGATACCATTTAGTGACTATAGACACTAAGGCCTCGTACGCACGATTAAATTATAGGACAAATGACTGTACGTTTTTTTTTCTTTTTGCATGCTAGTCTCCATATCGAAAATGAAGAGGTTACTAAAGTTACAAAAATTCTCGTATGACAGAATAAAAATTCAGAAGTGACGTCATGTATTGCATTGCATTTTCGGACAAAGACTTTACAGATTAAGCAAAAATCATACGATCTGGTATCATA
This sequence comes from Pelophylax lessonae, assembly GCF_965119305.1. Lineage (NCBI taxonomy): Eukaryota > Metazoa > Chordata > Amphibia > Anura > Ranidae > Pelophylax > Pelophylax lessonae. The sequence goes on from NC_138769.1 coordinate 466,686,029, forward strand.
CGAGAAATATTTTCGGATAATATCAGATGAACTGTCCTGATCAGCTCTGGAAAGCTGTGTACTAACCATCAGATTATCGTACGATCGCTTCAAAAGCGGTATTTTTCACACAATTTTCTGTGTACGGGCCTTAATGCATATGTTGTAAAGCAAAATAATACATGTGATATAAGAAGCAATGTTATGCTATCAGGCTATTTACTGTAGATCTCTACTGTGCTTTGTGCTGTGGTTTGAAAAGCAAGGCATGTCTGTTTTACGGAGCATTTTCATTTGCTGCAATTTCCAATAGAATACCAAAAACATTTGTAAATGCACTACATCTCACATAAAAAAATACACTGATATGAATAAATGTGAACACAGGTAGTTGTAAACCTGGTCTAATAAGACAGTGATCCTCAACTCCGGTCCTCAGGGCCCACTAACAGGCCAGATTTTAAATATTACCTGGGGAAGATGCAGACTAGGGTACTGCAATCACTGAGCAGCAAATGATATCACCTGGGATGTATTTCAGTTATCTTGCAAATCTGGCCTGTTAGTGGGCCCTGTAGGCCAGGGTTGAGGACCACTGTATAAGATATCAAAGGGATTAGCAATAGTATCCATTTCTTTGGCTACCATCATATTTTTACAAACATCATTGATCAACCAGTCTGACGATAAACAGTGATTAGCTATGTTGCAGGAAATGTTAGAGTTGAAAGTATAACTAAAGGCAATTTTTTTTTTTTTTTTTAAATAGAGTGGGGGGAGGGGGGATTAGAACCCCTGTCAGGTTTTTATTGCTTTCTGTGTCCCTGTAATGGAGATTCACCCTCTTTATCTTCTGTTTACCAATATCCTTGAAAGTAAAAGTAATAGAAAATTCCAAATTTTGCGTTGTCCCCAGAAAAGTAATATGGAGAGGAAATCTTCCAATGAGGGCACTAATTCTGGTCACAACAAGGGACTTCCTCACTATAGCAGGATTTCCTCTCACTTCTTGTTTTGGCTATTGGACAGGAAGAGAAGGGAAATCTCCAAAATTGGATACGGATGGCAAAAATAAAACTGGCAGGAGTTATAATCCTCCCTTTACACTATTCAAAATAAAAAAAAAATAAAAAATATTTGCCATTGGTTCTACTTTAAGTGATACCCTTTACTTACTAAATTAAAGAGGAACTTCAATGCCCTTAATCACGACTCCACCCTCCCTCCACTTGAACTGTCATTCCTGATGTGCAGCACATGTGCAGATGCATCGCAGGGCTCTGCTTGGCTTTGGGACCTGGAAAAACCCTGTGGCGCATCTGCATACGCATCAAGTTCCACACGCTTTTTGCAGAAAAACTGAGGTTCTGGACCTGAACTGCGTTGTCCTCACCCGCATTTGCAGGGAAACCCAAACATGTGCAAAAGTACTGAGGCCCAGTAGACCCCTCAGCACAGCCGTGCATTTGTGCACAACATCGTTCTTCCCTAGGCGAGAAAGATAAAAGCGCTGCCCGGCTGCACAAAAAAAAAAATCTGTAAAAAAAAGCGGGGGGAACGGTTACCTGTTTTTGGAAAGGTATCCTTCCCCACTTCAGGGAGATAGCGCCACGGCGCAGTCCCTCAGAAGTTCCGCCTCCTTCTCCTTCCCTGCCACCAAGCCAATAAGAATGAGCTTTGTGCATGTGCAGTAGGGAAACGGCTGTGAAGCCGAAAGGCTTCAATGCCGGTTTCCCTTAGAAATAAAATCAGCTGGGGTGCTGACATCGCGGGCTCCCTGGACAGGTAAATGTATATATATTAAAAATCAGCAGCTACAGTACAGTACTTGTAGCGGCTGACTTTAATTTATTTTTCCCCAGCTGGAACACCGCTTTGATTATTTAACTGACCAACAATGCTGTGGAATGGATTGTTTTATTTTTTTTTTGGGGGGGGGGGGTTAAAGTGCCAGAAACAATATTTGGGGGGGGGGGGGGTTATCATCCCACTAACCACCAATGGCTGTGGGGTTGTTGTTTGATATGCCGCTGACCATCAATATTGTGGGAGTGTTTTAGGAGTGTGTGTGTGTGTGTGTGTGTGTGTGTAGGGGTTAAAGTGATGTCGAACCACCAATGCGGAGGTGGGGGCTTCTAAAATGTCACTGACCATCAATGATTGTACGACTGTTTTGCGGGATTGCTTTATCCATGACATCTAGCCACCTTCTTTGAAGACGCTGTGTGTGACGGCGAAACGTGTTGACGCACTTCCGGTTGCGGACGTAACGTCATTTCCAGTCGGGAACTTCCTGTATGTGGAACGCACGCTAATAGCGGCGCCACTCGCTTTGTTTGCTATATGCCCATATAATCTTTTATCCTGTAAGTTTTCAATCGGTTTTGGGGAAATAAAATAGACCTTATGTACTTCACGATGTATGGCCCTCTTTTCTTTTAATGGTGATATCGGAGACGATTTCAACACGGAGGTCACATCGGAGGAATCCCACATCAGATCCTGGGCAAATGTGCAATAAAACCAAGGGCTTTTATACAATCTTAATCCGGTGAGTGGGGAACCAAGAGGGCACCTTCACCTCACAAGCACCTTTATTCACTTGGCACTTTGGCACCTTTTGGATCACCAATAAGGACATTATTTCACTATTTATGCACTTTAAACTTTTCACTTGGAAATTATATTTATTAATTTGTTCAGCCTAATTATGCACTTTATTTAATTATCACAGAAATTTATGCACTTTAATGTGATTGAAATATTATTATACATTGGATTTATATGATATAGATTGGTTTATTTTAATATATTTTTTTATCACTAATTTGTTGCTAGCGCTGCATAAATTTGCTTTTATTCATATATTATACTGTGCCCCAGAATAAAGCCCACTTTTGTGAGAGTTCATATATGGGTTATGCCAGTGAAAATGGGTTAAAGGCCAAGTGCACCATAATTTTTGTTTTTAACCACTTTAATTTCCTGTATGTCTTCCTTTCCAAAAAAACAATGGAAAAAAAAAAGAGATCATCCTGGGGTATCTGCTTTCCAAAAAGGGGTAATTTAGGGTGTTTGTACTGTCCTGGTATTTTTTTACTTATATGTTTCATGCCAGAAAGTAAGGGAAACTTTTTTTGGTAAAAAATATATTTTTCCCTTTGTATATCAAAAGGTAGAAAAACTTTAGTGGTTAATTATTACCACTAAAAGAAGGCTCTTTATGTCTTTAAAAAAATGATATTAATATAATTTGGGTACAGCATTGCATGACCTGGGTACTTATCAGTCTAACTATCACAGCACTAAAAACTGAAAAACAGCACGGACAGGAAGGGGATGTAACATGTCAGTCTTGTTCTGTGTGTAGCACCCTACAGATAGGTGCTAGGTAAAATGTATAGTGGACATTGTCTGCCTAACAGCAGGGCTGTGATTTGACTAGTCTGGGTGTCAGGACTTCCAGATGTGCCTGCTGAGGGGAGAAGTATCCGCACTGGCTCCTGTGAGAGGCTTCTCATAGGGCAGTGTGGGAAGCCCAATCAGGGGACACATCCCAGCTTGTAACTACCCCAGAAGGCAGATTATGCTGCAAAGTATTCTGGGAGTGGGTATAAGTCTGAGGGAAGTGCGTGTTTGGTTGTCTTTGGTGGGAGCAGAGTCCCAGGAAGGAGAGTGCGGCTGTCTCTCCTCCTGTCTGAGGAAAGTGGATGTCTCGGGGTGTCGTTTGAGTATCCAGAGAGTGCTGAGTTGAGCTGAGGGGATCCGGTGTGCAGAGAGCCTGTGGAGAGCGAGAGGGGTCCAATCCCATGAAAGCCTACACAGGTCGTGAGTACTGAGGATTGCCCCTGGGGGGTTCGCCTGAAGTGTTAGAGGGGGTCTCTCCGGAAGAGGTTCTGGGATCCAGTGTCAGCTAGTTGTAATGGGGGTGCCTAGGTAGAGGACCCGGAAGTTGTAAAGGGGGTACCAGCAGTCTGGGCCCTGAATTGTACAGAGTGTGTCAGTGAAGTGACAGTTACACAAAGTTCTACAAGATACTACCTCAAGCTATACCAAGCGGGGGACAGTATTTAGTGACTTCCACAGCACAGCAGTGTCAGGAAGTCTACAGCTCTCAGTTTTGGATCTACTGGACTATAAGTTGGGGATTAAACACTTCTTAGGATACACAGAGAGTTCTAAGAGTCCGTGAGCGTTGGCTGGCGCCGGCTGGCGTCATGGAAGCGCCAACAGGCATTTTTTTCACTAACAAAGTCCCACGTGTAATTAGCTTGAGCCGCAGGGAGTATCCCACTCATTCCCTTCTCCCATCACCTTTAACCGCTACCTGACCGCCGCACGACTATTTACTGCGGCAGTCAGCCCCTCACAGGCAAAGCGACGTAGGTCTACGTCGCTAGCCTGTGAGGCTCTAGGGAGTGAGCGCGCGCCGCATGAGGCGCGCTCCCGCGTGGTCACGGACCCCCCCCGAGCGTGTTCCTGGCGGACCCGATGTCCGCCGGGCACTCGCGATCTTCCGTTACACCGGAAGAAAGGCAGGCGGCTAATGTAAACAAAGCCGCCTGTCATTCTTCCCTGTGTAAGAATGGAGATCACACGGTTCTACTATGTAGGACCGTTGATCTCTGTTCTTACACATGTAGCCACAGCCAATCACAGTTAGAAACACGCCCCTAGGGACTCACTTAACCCCTCCCTCTCCAATAAAGTTAACTCCTTCACTGCCAGTGTCATTTTTAAAGTAACAGTGCATATGTATAGCACTGATTACTGCAGTAATGTCACTGGTAACCCCAAAAGTGTCAAAAATGTCAGTCAAGGGTCCGATCTGTCCGCCACAATGCCGCAGTCCCACAAAAAAAAAAAAAAAAATCGCAGATCGCCACCATTACTCGTTAAAAAAATAAAACAAAACAAACAACAAAAATGACAAAAATCTTTCCCTTAGATAGTAAACGCAATAACTTTTGCGCAAACCAATCAAAATAAGCTTTTTGTGATTTGTTTTACCAAACATAGGTAGCATAAAATAAATTGGCCTAAAATGTTAAAAAATTTTGATTTTTACATTTTTTTTTGGGGAATTTCATATCAAAAAATGTGAAAAATATTGTTATTTTTGCAAAATTGACGCTCTTTTTTTGTTTATAGCGCATGATCAAAATATTGCACAGGTGATCAAATACCACCAAAAGAAAGCTCTGTTTGTGGGAAAAAAATGACGTCAAATTAGTTTAGGTACAGCGTCGCACGACCGCGCAATTGTCCGTTAAAGTCACGCAGTGCCAAATCGCAAAATAGGCCCTGGTCAGGAAGGGGGTAAAATCTTCCGGGGATTAAGTGGTTAAATCAAATAACAACAACAAACAAAGATGCCGGAGTTGTCGCTGCTTCAGTTCTCACACCCAGGGCCGCAGCTCACATGGGCTGGAGAGAGTACCGGTTCTAATGGCAGACCCACATCAGGCCATAGGCCTGGAAACCTTGCTACACGTGCTTAGTAAAATGCAAAATGTGCCTTTGGATCACTACATCTAACAACTAAATTCAACAATATTTTATTGCAACCACAATACCCTCTTTTATAACAGTTGGGTGGTAGAAAAGCCACATTTAATTGGTGCACAGGGTTGTGGGCTTTTCCGGAACAGGGTCAGGTAACTTACTATGAATATGTATACACCAACTCTGATCAAAATGCTTCAGAAAAAAAGGAATCCGAGGAAGGTGTCTGAACAATAAGCTAAAGGTTTCTGCACAATGCCTTATCTATATTGTTATAGTAGTTCATGTAGTTTGTGACTTATTTATACTGTATATTGCTGTAGTAGTTCTTCTACTTTATGACTTATCTATATATTGCTATAGTAATTCCTGTACATTATGACTTGTCTATATATTGTTATAGTATTTCATGTACTTTATGACTTATCTACAGTACAGGTGGTCCCCGGGTTAAAAACATCTGATTTACAAAAAACTCCTACTTACAGAAGGAGACAACTGGAAGGGAGAGGAAATCTACCCCTAGGAAGGGGAAATCACTCCTGTAAGAGTCCTCATGGAAAAAAGGTCTTCACTGAAGCCTTATCACCAATCCTTGTTTCCACCACAACCCCACATTTTCAAAATCCAATTGTCATAGGGACAGAAAGTGAGGTTAAATATTCTAAACAGGGGCACAGACAGCCCACAAATATTACAGAGGTGATAACTCTTCTCTATGCTATCCAAAAAACGTATAAATATTTTTTTTGGCTGGAGCTACACTTAAAAAATGTAACTGATCCGACCTACAAAGAAATTCAACTTAAGAACAAACCTACGGACCCTAACCTGTTTTTAACCCGGGGACCACCTGTATATAATTGAAGCACTACCCCTGTTGGAGCCGCAAATGTGTATCCCGGATCTTTCCAGTTTTCAACCTCCTCAGCCAGGCGCACAGCATTTTTCCACAGCCGGGTGCACACTTTCTTCCGCTTGTTACTTCAATAACCATTCTAGGGATTTTTGTTTGGTTTTGTTGTTTTATGGTAGAACTTAGATAGGGATGGGATGTAGTGGGATACTTCAACTAGCTATAAAGAGGACAGCTTCTTTAACTGAACCGTGGAATAGCTACATGATACACTGTACACACTTGAGCAAGTCCTTTGTAGGAATAATGGACGGTTCCTCTCCGGAACACTAGCCAGTATCCCCTTTCTGATGAACCTTGCAGCTGACTTGCCTCATAGCACAGCAGGGGGGGAGGGGGGGGTAGCCAAAGAACCAGGCCCCAAGATCTTTAAAATCTATACTCACAAGGCCTCGGAATGGAAGCCTCCTTTCATTTCTCCAGCAGCACCCTACAGTGATCTCAGACAGATCTCCAAGGGAGACCACATGGTTGCAGGTGCTAAGGAAGACACAGCACCCCCTCTTCCTCAGCTGGACCCTTCCCTCCAGGACAAGACACCCTTCCTATGTGTTCACTAAATATAAATACCCCTCCCAGCATGTATAGGGGCTCCTATGCCTATAATGCCCCAGGGGTCAGATAAAAGCAAGCGAAGGGTTGCATGTAGCTCCTGGGCCGCAGCTTGGAGACCACTGCTCTATGGCAACAAGCAGGACATGCTCACTACTACAGGACTTTCTGGCTACTAAATAATGAAATATACTGAGGGTACCCTGCACAGGACAGAGATGTCTGATAGGTAACTGGGCATCTCAAGGTTGTAAGGAGGAGAAGAGGGAAAGTTTCAAGCTACTAATTTTACAGTTCCAGTAAAGTAAACTTGTCAAGAGACAAAGATGGAAGATGTCATTGCTGACCTCCTTCTGAATACGTTAGCTGCTGGGCTGGAATGTGGTCTCTGGCTAAGTTCTTTTTCAAAGCTGGCCATATATTGATTTAAATTCATCCAGTTCAGCTGGGACATGCTGAATTTTGAGCAGTGTGTGGCTGTCCTGCTCAACAGAAGTCGATTGATTCATTGACTTCGGTTGAAGGGACATGTTGGAAATGTTTTTTTCTTGAGCAGTTGCAGTCTACTAGCTGGAGCCGCTGATCTATTTTTTTTCTGACAGCTGTGGATGCCACTGTGGGATCCCTCTAGACCAGGGGTCTCCAAACTTTGGCCCTCCAGTTGTTCAGGAACTATAATTCCCATTATCATGTCTGTGAATGTCAGAATTTTACAATGCCTCATGGAATGTGTAGTTCCGAAATAGCTGGAGAGCCGTAATTTGGAGATCCGTGGTCTAGAAGCTGGAAATCATTGTAGAAAACAGCCTATGAGCAGAGTATCTGCAAAGTTGGCTTATTTTAGACTTGCTCTGCCAATATTTAGCAGCCAATGGTTGTCCTCTAGACATATGCAGAATGGAAAATGTGGTTTTGTTTCGTTTCGGATAGATTCATTATGTTACTTTTGTTAATTCATTTAAGAATTTGTCTAGTTTGGTTTAGTTTATTTTTAGCTGGTTGTCAAGGAGCGGGCCGGAAAGCTGGCCGTCACCTCCTTAACGACCGATGACTTAACAGTTGTCAGCGAGCTTCCCCATATCCCCACAGCTGAAAATGTAAACAAAAGAATGCCAGCAATGAAAAATTCAGAAACAAAAAAATGGCGTGCCCCCCCCCCCCCAAAATCTATACCAGACCTTTATCTGAGCATGCAGCTTGGCAGGCCAGGAAAGAGGAGTGGGGGGGGAGTGAGTGCCCTACCTTCTGAACCATACCAGGCCACATGCCCTCAACATTGGGGGGGGGGTTGCTTGCTGATGGGGGCAAGGGCCTCTTCCCCACAACCCTGGACGTGGTTGTAGGGGTCTGTGGGCGGAGGGCTTATCGGAATCTGGAAGCCCCCTTTTAACAGAGGGGCCCCCAGATCCCACCCCCCCCACCCGCAGACCCCCAGAACCACCCCCCAAGGTTGTGGGGAAGAGGCCATTGTCCCCATCAAAAAGCACCCCTCGACCCCCCTGCTCGCTCGTCCCCCCCTTCCTGGCCTGCCGGACTGCATGCTCCCATAAGGGCCTGGGAAGGATTTGGGAGGGGGGGCCACACCATTTTTTTTTTTTCATTTTGGCGTGGGTTTTCTTTTAAAATCCATACCAGACCCAAAAGGCTTGGTATGGAATTGGGGGGGGGGGGGGGGGGCTCATGCTGTTTCTTTTTTCTGCATTTTTAATTGCCGGCATTTTTTTGTTTACATTTCAGCAGTCAGTGGGGAAGGTCGCTGACAGCTGATGAGTCATCGGTTGTTAAGGACGCTGTGGCCGGCTTCCAGGCCTGCTGCTTAACAATCAGCTATTCTTCACACAGAATAGGAATTGTTCCTGAAAATTTGGAATACGTTAGAAAATAAAAATACGAAGCAAAATTAGATGAATTTCAACAAAATTCATTATGATTTCATTTCAGAAATTCGGATACATCCGAATCTCTGAATAACCAAAAATTCGTCTGAATTTATATTCAGACCGAAGCAAATTGCACATGTCTATTGTCCACTTGGATATAGAATAGGTTGGAATATAAATATGGCATTGTACAAGGGTGTGGCACTATACAAATCTGCCTTGACAATTACATAAAGCAGATTTAGCCAACACTGGTACTGTACAGAAATTATGTAGGCACTGGCACTCAACATTCAGGGGGGATGGGCGACTATACCGGGCTAAGGCCGAACTCTGGGAAAGCAGCTAGATACAAGTGGTAAGTACACAAATTGTACACATACAGTAACTGAGCTGAAGTTAAACAGCTAAAAATGGATTTTTGTAAAATCTTACCGTAAAATCCTTTTCTCTTAGCTCATTGACAGACGTAGTCCTCGGTGATACACCACCTTCGGGTTATGTTGCCTCCACAGGAGCAGGACTAGACAGGAAATTAAAAAGCTCTGGCCACACCCTAGGGGCAGTCCCAGAGGGTATATCCTCTCTCTCTCTGCCTCAGCAAATCAGTTATGTGAAAAAGCAGTCTTTAGAGATTTTAACCCAACTCAAAAAACAGAGGGGCGGGGACTACGTCTGTCAATGAGCTAAGAGAAAAGGATTTTACGGTAAGATTTTACAAAAATCCATTTTTCTCTAGCGCTCATTGACAGACGTAGTCCTCAGTGATACACCACCTTCGGGACGTCCCAGAGCAGTATCACAACTGAGGGGTGGGAAAATGAAATCAAATCCCAATCTAGAAGGCCCAACCGGTGCCAACTAGAAGTTTACAATGCTCATCCTTAATGATGAGACTCAACAAAAAAGAGAAAATTATTTTTTTTTTATTTCCAAACAGAAAAAAACCCTCGAGGTAGACCACCGGTCTCCTCAATTTGCGGCCTGCAAAACCTTGCGGCCAAATGAGGCATCCGCCGATGCCGTCACATCAATTTTATAGAATTTTGTAAAGGTATGTACCGACGACCAGGTGGCCGCCTTACATACCTGGACCACTGACGCCTGATGGCGAAAGGCCCAGGAAGTACTGAGCGCTCGAGTGGAGTGCGCCCTAACAGGGAACGGAGGACTCTGACCCTTAATAGAATAAGCCTGTACCACCGTTTGTCTAATCCATTTGGCAATGGTCGCGGCAGATGCAGGCAAACCCTTTCTGGGGCCATCCGTGATCACAAAAAGTGAATCCGTCTTACGGAAAGATTCTGTAGCTTTCAGGTATACCCTGATTGCCCGAACCACATCTAAGGAATGCAACGCATGTTCCCGATGATGCTTGGGCTGAGGACACAAGGAAGGTAGTACAATATCTTCATTCAGATGAAAATCTGAAACCACCTTAGGAAGAAAAGATGGCTTAGGATGAAGTACTACCTTATCCCTATGAATCACTAGGTAAGGGGACTGGCATGATAATGCAGCCAGTTCTGACACCCTGCGAGCAGAAGTAATAGCCACCAAGAAGGCCACCTTCTGGGATAAAGTAAGCAAGGGAATCTCCCTGATGTTTTCAAAGGGAGGTTTCTGTAGAACCGACAAAACCAAATTAAGATCCCAGGGCGGTAAGGGCGCGCGGACTGGAGGAGCCAGGTGCCGCACCCCCTGGATGAAATTCCGCACCAAGGATTTGGTAGCTAAAGGCTTCTGAAAGAAGATTGCTAATGCTGAAACTTGACCCTTGATGGTGCTCAAGGCTAGCTTCTGCTCAACCCCTTGTTGCAAAAAGGCCAATATTCGAGTCACCGAATAGGTACGTGGAGGAAATCCTAAAGATTCGCACCACGCAATATAAGTCTTCCATGTGTGATAATAGACTTTGCTGGAAGTCGCTTTCCTTGCTTTAATAAGGGTAGGAATGACTGAAGTAGACAAACCTCTGTCCTTCAGTACTTGGGTCTCAATGGCCAGGCCATTAAACCCAGCGACTGTAAAGCATGATGGTAAATTGGTCCTTGAGACCACAGACACTCCCTGAGACGAAGTTCCCACGGAACGTCTACGACTAACATGTCCAAGTCGGCCAGCCTAGAATTTCTAGGACCACTGGCGCTGATAGAATCTGAACCAGGCGTCCCTAGAGGTATCTGGCCCCGACCATCCGAGAAAGTCTGGTCGTTTTCTGTTCCCACACATTTATCAGATACCTGATAGTTATCAGGAAAGGTGATCTTTTCTGGTTGAACCTCAGGGACCGAAGTCACCCGACTAGAGGCTACTTGGCCTATCTGGTCAACCAGATCCGATTCCTGTGAGGTATCGGGACTAATCTTAAGAAAAGGTAAAGGAAAAGATCTATTCATGGAACGGTAACTACCGCTTCCTGTAGTACTTAAATGTTGGAAGGGAAGAATCGCACCGGTAGTAGTGGTTGATGCTCGATCTAATGTCCTGAATACCGGTGAAAACGTCCCCCCACCCTGAAACCGGGTGGGGGCGCACCTTCAGGCTGTGTACTCCTTTGCTTCGGGTTTGGCTGGGTTGGTCCTTTGCTTGTCCGACCAGCCCTTCTTGAACCCTCCTGGAGGAGTCTTGCCTTTCCCGCTAGTACCAGCTGGGCGCCCTTTATGGGCGGTAAAGAAAGGTCCTCGCTTGTTGCGAGGTCCCTTAGCTTTAGCAGCCTGTGGCAAAAAAGTGCTCTTGCCCCCAGTGGCATCCTTAATGATTTCATCTAGGTTGGCCCCAAATAGACGATTCCCCTGAAAAGGGAGATTTGTCAAGGTCTTTTTGGAACCTAGGTCAGCTGACCAGCATTTTAACCACAGCACACGTCTGAGGATCACCGCTGACTTAGATGCATGCCCTAATAAGGGAGTAGTGTCCAAGGCTGCGTCACAGATAAACTGTAGCCCTTGTATAATCTGTTCCATCAAATCAGATGTCTCCTGGGGAATATCTTTTCCCCTAAGATCTTGGCGTACCATTTTTGCCCATTCTGTAAGTGTCTGGGAAACTAGACCAATAACAATTACTGGTCTAAATGCTGACCCTATCAGAGAGAAGATGGTGCGGGACTCTGCTTCCATCTTTCGATCCACCGGATCCTTAAAGGACGAAGTGTCCTCCACTGGAATAACCGTGGCTTTATTCAGCCTGGAAATAGGTGGATCCACCACTGGTGGTACCGTCCATTTCTTAATGATGGATTCCTCAAACGGATAGCGTCTAGCAATACGCTTGGAAATAGTAAAGGTACGTTTAGAATGCTCCCATTCTCCTTTAATCTGATTACCGAAACATTTAGGTACAAGAAAAACCTTCACCGTTTTGATGGGCTTATTAGTACCAAAAGGAATCTCTGTTTCAGTTGCCTCTGCCGGTAAAGCCTCAAGTTTTAAGGTTTCCTGCACTGCCACAACTAGTGCGTCCACCAATGCTTCTTCCTGAATTATAGCAGGAGAAGAAGCGTCCTCCTCACTGTCTGAGGGGGCTTTACCTGGGATAACAGCCCTTGCAGAGGAACCTGCAACTGCAGTGACCATCTCTGAATCAGAGTCAGAGGTGTCAGATAGTATAGGGGTAGGCGGGGGTCGCTTCCTTGACCCCCGTCCCTGACAGGCCGCCTCCACCCGAGCCACCATAGACTCCAAAATTGCTGTAAATGACTCTATACTCTGTGCACCGGCGGGTCCCGTGGCCCCCTCGAGGGAAACAGGTGGGGGAATATGTGTGGCAGGGTCCATGATAATTCCAGTCACTTCCTGGATAATATAATTCAAAAATAAAAAACTTTTTTTTTTTTTTTTTTTTTTTTCAGACCCCCAGCGCCACAAAAGCCCCTTAGTGTTACCTGCTAGGGATCCCTATCGATCGAGAGAGAGAGAGAGAGATAGACCCCCAGGCTCACCACTTGATGCTCAGAGTTTAACTGCAACAGGTTACAGCGCTGTCTTGACAAACAGGAAGTCTTTTGGCTGGCTGCCCAGGAAGAAAGGAGGCGGCTCCGCCCCTCTGCACGCCTTCCGGCGCCTCCCCCAAGCTCCACGAGGTGTTTGGATCACCTCAAACATGGCCGCCCCCATGCTGGAGACACGAGGCTACGCCAAAATGGCGGCTCGTGCGATCCAGCAAAAAAAATGGCGGCGGCCTGTACTGAATAGCGGTGTGCTGCAGGGCACACAACACTCTCTCTGCATGGGGATCTGGCGTGGTTGGCGGTACCGGCCCTGGCGGACCGCATGGCCATTCGGGAGGCCTGCTAATAGCTGGAGATCTGATTAGGAAGGCAGTCTACATGTCCGTGGCTTCTGAACTGGTAGGTAGCTTATTCTTAACACCGTAAGATTCCCAGAATGCCACAGATTACATCTTTTTAACATGTATACAATTAGATTGTTAGCTCCCAAACCAAGCCTCCTGGCTTTTTGCACATAAAATCACACTCAAAGTAGGAGGATCTGTGTCATGTTATAGGATAGAGAGGGACTCTATCTTACCATACAGAGAGGGGCCCGCGTTCACCACAAGACCCGTCAGGGGAAAAGGGGGAACATACTACTCACCATACCGGAACCAGGCGGGCACCAACTCCTGACAGTACCCCTCTCCACCGGGGCGGGAGGGCTGTCGACCGATACGGACGCCGTGACTCATGGTCTTTGGCGTTTCAGCGAGACGTTTAACTCGCGTGGACAGTCCTTTAATGGGACTTTGTCGCGGCCGACCCAGCGCGGAGCTATGGCCTGCACGCGCTCGTAGGCTGAACTGGGGTGACCACCGGATCTCAACATCCAGCCCGTCGCCCAGTTCAGCTTTCTTGCTTGAAGATCTCACAGGAACACTGGAGAAAAAAAGCTGTCTAAAAAATCCTTTAAGAAAAAATTCTTGCCAGGACCTAAGATCCCAGCAAGGTATCTAGGTCCTTACTCCTAACTAGACAGAAAATAACTGATTTGCTGAGGCAGAGAGAGAGAGAGGATATACCCTCTGGGACTGCCCCTAGGGTGTGGCCAGAGCTTTTTAATTTCCTGTCTAGTCCTGCTCCTGTGGAGGCAACATAACCCGAAGGTGGTGTATCACCGAGGACTACGTCTGTCAATGAGCGTTAGAGAAATATACAATTTAATGTGTTCCACTTTGCAGCCTGACTTGTACAACACCTACTTTATTGTCACATACCCATTCACATAGCTTAACTCTTTTCTGGAAACTTAAGCAAAGAAAATCCTACTTAGTTTTTTTGTTTAGTATAGGGCTGGAGAGCAGTGTTTGCCTTAACCCTGTCTGTGCTGTGCTGGCAGATCTCATTATCACTTGTAAATTGTATTTGTACACGGTCTGTCCTAACAAAGGGTTGAAGATTAGAATTAGAAGCTGGGGGTGTCCATTGTATATAAATGAAATGAGGCTCACCCAGTCCTTAGTCTTTCTATTGGGACAGACTCACAATGAGCTTATTGGGAAATGCTTTCAGTTAGCCATGATGCTTTCAGGTATGCTGTGTGAATGGGAGCACATAGCATATAGTGCTAACATTTTACTTATCATTCTTTGTATTGACCAACAGAAAAAAAAAAAAATGGAGCTATAATTTTTTGACCAAATAGAAAGTCGAATCCTCAATCCTCATTCCTAAGAAAAAGGCCATTTCTTTAAAAAAAACAAAAAACAAACAGTGTTTTGCATGACTACTATTTTGCCATCTTAAGATGTTTGAATAATAATATATAATAATATTAGGCACCATCACGTGTTTTTAAATGCAAGTACTGTTTAATGTTTATGTGTAGGCGTAGGGCTTTTAAATGACAGAATCTTTGCTGATTCAATGGCAGAGATGGTGTCAATGTTCCAACATGAAAGATATGAAAAAAGAAACCTCTATGTATATTATTCATGAGTTACTGGAAAAAAACCCTAAAAAAGTAAACTAATCCAGCTTACAAAGGTTTGGTAAGCTGTAACATATTACTTTTTGTCCTTGAGTTAAGTTACACTTTGCACAAAAATATTTGGTAATTAAATGTTGTACCTTAAAGTGGTTATAAATCTCAGATATTAAATTTGAACAAAGCATATCCCTCTATAGTGTGTACTTGTCTCAATCCAGAGCACTAAGTGTAATTTCTGTCAGTTGCCTCTTTCCACTGCTATAAGCACGAGTCACTGCTAACAAGTTTTCCTGACACCAGCAGGAAAGTGGTGACAGGGGAGGGACCTCCAGAAGAATGACAGCCTCAGCTCAGTTCCTGTTTGCTGTCTGAAGGGGGTGTGCCTCTTCCCTCCAATCAGCTCTCACTGATCTCTACTGTATCTTCAGCTCTCCGCCCCCTGCTTTTCAGAGTTGAGAGATTCTTTTTAAATTCTGCAATTTGAATGAATATCGAAGAGAGAGTGCTGCAGATAAACAGGTACAACTTATGCAGGAGGATTTGTTTAATCTCTGTGTATCACCTGAGGCCAGTCACTTTACTGGGTATTTGTAAGGGTTTAGAATCACTTTAAAGTGTATATCAGAACAGTACATCCCTGCAACACAAGAATATATTTTTTTAGGTTTTATCCTCTTAAAGTGGAAGCAAACCCTCCTATAGTTATCAGCCAAGGAAGCTGCCATTTTGGCCTCTATGTAATGTACAACTGCTGCCATGATGCTGCACATGTGATCAGTTATGACACCAGCCATTGGTCGGTGTAACAGATCCTATAATCTCTATGAGAGAGATCCGTGCAGCTTCTCCCAAAATACCAGTGAAAATACCATCAAGAAGTGAAAATAGCTCCCCAATCCCCCAAACATGAGTCCAGACTTCATGAAGGGGTAAAGCTAACTGTTTATTGAACAGACACACACTCAATTTATACACAAATGAGCACATCCCCCTCCATATCAAATTACTACATACAGGTCAGGGGTTGAATGACCACACCATCCCATGCAGATTAAATTGTATACAAGAACTAAAATAATTATTTAGCCCTCTGAACAGAAGCAATGGGAGTTCATTAACATTTCTAAGGAATAATGACCACAAACAGTATTCTTAACAGATGACAATGACTCAATTAACCTGAGCCAATTAACTGGAAGACGGCCGTCCTCGAGCTCATTAACTACAATACACATTATCAAACAGAGGGGTAAATCAACATATTCAATGGTGTCTGGAAGACAGAGGGTTGAGCTGATGACATTAGCATCTGTCACAAGAAGTACACATCTAAGCATGGCAACTTGGGACAAAACCTTCACACCTCTGGAGAGACATTGTTGACAACTATCCCTCTCCCTTACAGGCAAAACTTCAATTTTGTCACAGTCGGTTTGACAGTTTGGTTAAAAGCACAACCAAATGGAGTGCTACATTCTCTGGACATGCCGGAAATGTAACTGTTTTTTTTAAACTGCTAAATGGATGGGTTTACTTCCGTTTTAAAGACACTGGATGTAAAGAAAAATACCAGCTCCATATTCCTGCTCTGGGTTGTTAGTACACAGCATTTTTTGGACTGAATGGTGTCAGCCCTGCCCAGTAGTCTTTTGCTAAACAATTGAATCATGCCCCTTCTTCTCATCTTTACTACCTAAGCACTAAATGATCTGTGGTCCCGAAATACAAACTGGGAGGGCCAGTTACACTTTTGGAGAAAACAAAAGAAGTGTACATGGGACAAGATCAGGTATTTATATTGCACTTAATGCACAGATATTATTATTATACAGGATGTATATAGCACCAACAGTTTGTGCAGCTCTTTACGTCGTTAGGGCAAACAGTACAGTTACAATACAATTCAATACAGGAGGAATCAGATGGCCCTGCTATAAAACACCCTCAATTATATATTTAACAGGTAAATAAGAAAAGTTAATTGTTTTCAAACACTTCGGGTAAACTCAAGAAATAATGATAAATGTACTGTATTGTTTGTGTGAAATAAAAAAAAGAGAAGCTAAAACGAGCTTTGGCTATACTTCTCCTATGGATTACAGAAGTGCAATTCATTCTGCACTCCTGTAACCTGTTTTCAGCAGAGAGCGGGCTGAAGTCCACTCTCTGCTGAGGTCACAGATGTCGGTCCAGGCACCGGGGACTGGCCTCAGACCTCGGACTGCGGTAAGTATAAATTGGGAAAAACACCAAATACTTCTCTTTTAAGGCTCCATGCACACTAGCATTTTATTTAAGCTCCTAGAAGCTGTTCTTAGATTTTTTTGTTCTCCTCCTAGAAGTTAAATAGTGTCATCCTCATAGTTTCCATGCACACTACTTTAGACTATTAGCATTTTTTGAGCTTCAGCGTCTAGGAACAGAAAATAAAAGTTATTTTTGTAGAGTTTCTTGGAGCATTTTTCTAGCGGAAATGCTCCTAAACGCTGCTGCTTTCTCTCTTTTTTTTTCTAGAAAGAACTGCAAAAATGCTAATAAAATGCGAACCCTTTTGAAACTCTACTACAAAAAGCTTTTACCAGCATTTTTAATCCAGCATTTTTTCCAGCTTAGAAAAAAAAATGCTAGTGTGCATGAAGCCACACTAGCGTTTCTTCAAGCTCCTAGAAGCCATTAGCACATTTTTCTGCTCCTAGAAGCTAAATAGTGTTCTCCTATGTGTCCATGCACACTAATTTAGGCTTTTAGCATTTTTTAGGAGCTTCTAGGAGCAGAAAAAACATTAATAAAATGTTTTAACTCCTAAATGCTAAGGCCCCTTTAACACTTGTGCGACTTGTCCTGCGATTTGGGACTGCAAAGTCGCATGGCAAGTCATACTCCATGATTTTCAATGAGTACCGTTCATATCTGTACGACTTCAAAGTAGTCCTTGCGTTACTTTGGGATGATTTTAATGCGTTTTGAGGTCCGTAGATACACGCATTGTTTCAAGTCCAGTCAAAATCGCGGCAACAAAATTGTGGTAAAATTGCGCGACTTTTAGGTCGCATAAGTGTGAAAAGGGCCTAAAAACTAGTAGAAGCTGGTACAAAAATGCTATTATCAGCATTTTTTTATCCAGCGGTTTTTCTAGCTTTTTTGAGCTTATTGTAAACTCAAATGAGGAGTGCCCTCTAGTTCCTCCTGTATTGAATTGTATTGTAACTGTATTGTCTTCCCTCATATTGTACACACTGTTGGCGCTATATAAATCCTGTATAATAACAATGAAAAATGGTAGCGTGCATAGAGCCTTAAGGCTCGTACACACTTGACGAGAATCGGATGAAATATCTTCCGATTTTTCTCTCTCTTGCTCAGTGTTCATTACCGTTTTTAGTGGACAGTGCATAAATGTTCACGAAATTTCTCGTCCGATTTTTTTTTTTGGGACGTTTGTTCCTAGACTTCCGGGTCGTCAGCAACTTCAGATCATGCGCGGTCTTTCGTATGCGATTTTTTGCGGACGTACTGCATACACATTAAACGAAAATTGGTTGTGCTGGGAACGGACGATAAAAATTTTGGTGTTTGTCCCTCCGTTTTTTTTAGTTGAAAATGTCGGATTCGGCTGCTGAAAGTGGTGTACACACTAGCCGAAAATCGTACGATTTTACCTCGGATGGGAATTTTCGGCAGATTTTTGACTAGTGTGTACCGCACTTTAGGGAGAAGAGTTCTGTTTTCCTGCACATGAGCTGTGCCGGTCATACAATTAGAAAATAACGTTTTCTAACCCTGGTAAATTCTAGTACATTTCACCAAAACGTCATTGCCTTAGATCAGTATACAAGAATGCATGTAGAGTGATTATTAACTAGCTGAGCAACAGAATGACACATCCGTGTACAGGACTAGGGCAGATTACACTCACCCCAGAGAAAGGTGAAGGGTGTAGTGTTACCAGACTCTGATCACAGCAGGACTATTGTATTTACTATAGCCTGTCTTTTAATCAAATGTCAACAGTTTGCTTGTTTTCTGCCTTCAGGGCCCTGCCCAAAGAAATCACATTGCTTCTAGGATAAATAATAGGTCTAGTATAACAGAATACAATGTGGATGTTCCTGGGGTACATAGTGCTCTTATTCTCTGTCTAGTTTTCACATCAGCTGCATTAAACACAATCATACCTGGGAACACTTGTTAGATACGTCAGTACATTCTGGAATTCCGACTCCGGGATCTCGCTGAATGCAGGGTATTCTGGGAAAGTGATGACAGGACACCCATGTTCTCCCCTTCCACCTAGGATAACAACAGATTTAATTTTTGAATGAAACACCATTTTCTTCTACATAGGATAAAGAGACCCTGCCACCAGACCATTCATTTTATTAACAATCTTCCCATAAGATTACATGTGCATTTATTGTATTGTATGCATGTGTTAAATAACAAGCATGTTATACTTACCTACTCTGTGCAATGGTGTTGCACAAAGCAGACCCAATCTTTCTTTTCTTGTTGCTTGCTCTGGGGGCACTCAAGCATGCCTGCTCCCAACCCTTCTCTGTGTCTAAGAGACACACAGAGCGGGGCTCAGCCTCGTGTCCCGCTCCCTCCTCACTGGCTGTAAATGACAGCAGCGAAAGCCAATGGTCCCCACTGCTGTGTCTCAGCCAATGAGGAGGGAGAGACCTGGCAGAGCTTCATACATCGCTGGATCGGGACTGGGCTTAGGTGCGTAAAATGCATGAAGGTAAAAAAACCTCCAGCCTTCAGAACCACCCTTAACCACAATACTGGGCACTTTCACCCCCTTCCTGTCCAGACCAATTTTCAGCTTTCAGCGCTGTTACACTTTGAATGACAATTGTGCGGTCATGCTACACTGTACCCATATAAAATTTTTATCAATTTTAAAAGAGCATTCTTTTGGTGGTATTTGATCTAAATTAAAAAAAGACTGAAAGACCGAAATTTTTGAAAAAGATTTTTTTTGTTTCTGTTAAAATTTTTTGTAAACAGGTACGTTTTCTCCTTTACTAACGGGCATTGATGAGCACTGATGAGATGGCACTGATGGACACCAATGAGGTGGCACTAATATGCAGCATTAATGGGCACTGATAGGTGGACATGATAAGCACTGATAGGCAGCACTGATGAAGCACTGCTAGATGGCATTGATAGGCAGCACTGATGAGAAAGTACTTACTAGCATTACTTATGGGCACTGATTGGCATCTGTGATGGGCACTGATTGGCATCTAGAGTGGGCACCTCTGATGGGGGCTGCGCTGATAATCGATGCACTGATTATCAGCGCAGACCTCCCGTCAGGAGAGCCACTGATCGGCTCTCCTCCACTTGCGCCTTGTCAGCACGAACTGAGGAAAGCCAATTACCGGTGTTCCGTGAAAAAACCCTACCCGTGAAAATTCCTTACCCTCGTCACTTCCTGTGCGCATACGTCATTGAACAGCTGAGCCACTTCCCACAACTGCGAAGGGTAGGGAATTTTCACGGGGTAGTGTTTTTTAATGTTACACCGCATCAGCTGTTGCCGCGTGTACATTAAATCATCTCCCCTCAAACCCATCACACTTCCCTGATCTCGGCTCCAAAATGTAAAAGCGGCAGCGGGTCTATGAAAATATAAATCACGGAGCCGAGATCAGGGAAGTCGGAGGGGTTGGAGCGGAGATGATCCAATGTTGGAGCGGAGAGGATTTAATGTATGCGCGGCAACAGCGGATGCGGTGTAACGTTAAAAAACACTACCCCGTGAAAATTTCCTACCCTCTGCAGCTGTGAGCATGCGCAGTGGGAAGCGGCTCAGCTGTTTAATGACGTAGGTGCACCGGAAGTGACGAGGGTAGGGAATTTTCACAGGGTAGGGACCGGCACTCCCTGGTTACTGCTGTGATCAGCTGTGATTCCACAACACAGGCATAACAAAAGATACCCCTTTTTCAATGATCAGTTTGAGTTACGTTACGAAGACTCATTTTGGAAGCCTGCCTTCTGAACTATAGAGGTGTGGAGAGGAGGCATTTCAGGAGGTAGAGTAAGCACAGGAAGCACTGCTTGCAGGCAGCAAGGTACAATGGGACATGTAGTCCTTAGAAATTGAAAGGAAACCACAGAGGAGAAGCTGCAAAGCAAACAGGGACTGCAGGAAATTGTGGAGAGGGATGACCAGCAGACAGGCACTCCAAGTGCTCCTCAGATTTTTCAAATAAGGTTATTTTGGATTGTCAAAAAAGAATTATTATTTGTTTTGCTATTACAATTCTGGGGAAGGTTAGGCTTCTTTAGGATGGCCATGCTAGCCACATACAGACCCAGTTTCAGTAGTGATAATCAGGTAGTACAAGCAACAGTCAGTGTGTGAAACGCGTCTACCTTGTCACGATTGTCATATTTGGATGTCCAGTCAATAAACCTGGATTTTGACTCAACCTGGAGTGCTGCCAATTCCTTTTCTTTTATCAAGTTTTCACGGAGGCGAGCCGGGGCATGCACCTGTGTGAGTCATCAGGCAATTACACCACCTTGAGCAGTGACTCCTTGTCTGTTCAAGCAAGGCCGCTGTTCGAAATCATGGGTCCCCATAGAGCCGTCCTGACAGCCCCCCCCCCCCCCAGGGTGCAGTGAAACAGCGGCACTGACTTTATCAGCTTATGCCCCTCTGTTGACCTGATGGCGCTCAGGGAAATGCAAATTAAGCCCTGGCAAGTGAGTAAGAACAGGGGTGTGGTTTAGGAAAGTCCATTTAATAATTTAGGCAGAAATGAACAATAAAGCTACATTAGGCCCCCCTATTTAGCTAATGGGGCCTGGGCCCAGTACAACAGGACTGGTTGTACTGCTTTATCAGCGGCCCTGAGTACAAGGACTACCAGATTAGTGATACGGAACATTCAAAAGTTACAAAAATAATTCAACGCCACTCTTCTGGATTGACTATAAAAAGTCTTGCATTATTTTTGGCAGGCCAATTCACAAGAGGGTATAACACTCCTAAAATGAGTCTTCATAACGTAAATCAAACTAATCATTGAAAAAGGGGTATCTTTGATATGCCGGTGTTGTGGGATACAAACCGTTGTGGGCAAATTTTGGTATTGAAGACTTCAAAGGAGATAAGGGGTCGTGTGTTTCCACACTAATCCCAACCAATGCAGTAGGTCTTAATTTAAGTTTGCCCTTAAGAAGCATCCTCTTTCCCCAAGAAAAAAAGAAACAGATATGTCAGTGGCATTTAACGAAAATTAGTAACTGCCTTCAAAATCAAGGACAGAGCTTGAGACCTGGAGAGCCTAGCAGTGGAAAGATGCTGGGATATTATAGCCAGGTATATTACAAATGCACAAAGACTGCTAGAATCTTTTATTACATTTGACATAAACAGCAGCAAATACTTGACGCTCATTCACCTTTCTACAACCGAAAAGATAACAAAACTGCATTGCTGATGATTTGGGCTCAAGAAATAAAACATGCTATTCTTACTAATAGACACTAGAGGGAGCTAAAAGACTCAAAGTAAAATCCCTAAATAAAGGTTTCAGTTGATGTTTTATGTCTGAATATTAAATAGAACTTGCACATATATAAATGTAGGAGCTTCCATTTCTGTATTGAGCACAGAGGTACCGTTTCAGGGACTGTCACCCTGATCCTGGCTTCACTATTGGGGGAGATGCTGACCAGGAACAAGCATATTTCCAGTTATGTCCTAAAAGTATGAACTCCTATCCTGTTTGCTTCTTCTAGGCTAGGGACTCGCTAGATGGCGATAAAAGTACTGAAGACTGAACTAAAAAAAAAAAAAAGTGACAGCCCCCATATTTCTTTCCCCAAGGATTCACATTACATTTTCATGTGAAAGTAATTAAGGCTTTGAAATAATTACACCATGGCAAAGGAGTAAACCTAAGTAATTATAAATACTTCTATCCAACATCTACATTAAAGAAGCGCTCTGGCCACTTTATAGCAGAAACAGAGATATCCGCATCGCCTTGATAAGTCTGTCAATATGACAGCTATCTGGCTGCAATATATTCTAGAACACCGACCAATGTAGATGCTTTTAGCAATCAGAATGCAACAGAAAAGTCTACAATTTGAGCTACTAATCATGGTACTATATCATACTGGATGATCTTGTATATTTTACCAAGTAGCACTGGAGCCAATGTATAAAATGCATGCTATAGAAAAAAAAAAAATCCTTCACTGGAGAAATGACAGTTCATCTGGATTCCAGAAATGAGAGTTGGAAGTTCACTGGTTGCTATGGGTAACATTATTTTTTTCTTGCAGCACACTTTTTAAGCATGACGGTCTAAAATAAAAACATACACAAAACCTATCAAAACTATACACAGTATGAAGGACCCTGTAGCCCAAAGCGAGAATCACAATTTTTATTTTTTTTTAAAACTTGACTAGGGTTAGTTTATTTGGGAATAAATATAATTTTTTTTATAAAGGCACCAATATTTGCCACTGCTCTGCCTCTGGATGAATTTGCAGACATCCCAATACAAGGACCACATACAGTATAGGGGAAATACAATGAAAGAAAAAATCTAACTCTTTTTCCTTTTTTAAGGGTAACTCCACTTTCATGTGAAAAAAAATAACAAAGAAAGAAAACATAATATAACGTACACAATTGCGACACAAATCATATTGTAATTGAATGTTATTAAAAATAACCTTTCCTTTTCAATCTGCAGCTGTTGTAATTTTCTGAAAATGCAATGCAATATGGCTACCTAGAGTTGTTCTGTACACAGAATGTATACTGACCACACCCCGGAAACATCATTTTCTGCTTGTGTGATTGGCTCACTGATTTTCCCAGACACATACAGATTCGCCAGCACACCAAGAATCTTGTACAGTAGTCCGGAGAAACGTTTTAATCCAAAAGAATCACATCATGATTGCACTTATCCTGATGCGATCCTTTTGGAATAAAAAGTTTCTCTGGACTGCTATGCAAGATCCTTGGTGTGCTGGCGAATCTGTATGCATCTGTGATAGATCCAGTGCCCAGCTGGTGACCGTTGCAGCACCCACAGCTCATGTGCCTATTATCCAGGAAGGTGTGCGATGGGAATATGACCTATTCTAATTTTCCCAGAAGTCTGCCCTAAAAAGTCAGATTTCATGCATCCCCTGCAACAAAAATGTCATTTTTGGTGAGATGCTCTCTATAGGAACACATCTAAAGGGATGCAGGCCCAGCAGCTTTCCTCATTAGAGCCCTGCAGATGCAGCAGCTGATTGATAATTATGAAACCACTCCCATTAGACTCACTCTCCCACATGGATACAAACACACACAAGGATTTCTTTAGAATAGAAAAAGATAGGAATCTGCAATAAGGTTTGTTACAGTCATTGTAATGTACATAGATCACCCAGAGGGGAATGTTTTTTTTCTCAACAAAAGTGGAGTTACGCCTTAAGGATCACTTTCAAATGTCTTAGCATTTAAGACTATGCATTAATTGTGTATCCAATAGACTGACAAAAACACATGGCTCTGTCATCTCTTGGTGGAAAGAATTACAAAAGGTTAAGGTGTGTAGGCTTAGTTACACAATGACAAATATCCTGCATGCTAAACTTCACCAATAGTGTTAAGTGTACAGCCACGTATTCATAAAGCAATGGATCATACCACACCTTAACAGTATCCTAGATGTTTGTATAGCTGATCTAGAAAATGTCATCAGTGTCTAAAATGCTTAACAAAATGAAAAGCTCCATTCCTGTAGAAAGTACTTTAATACTTAAAGGGAATCGGTCACCAATGAAGGAGCACTTTGACATGGAGCAGGTCACTATTAGACAAAGGAACATGCTTGTGTCAAGTCTGGCAGTGCATTGACTAATGTTACTGCGCATTTGCCAAACTTTCTCGGAGAATGGTAATTTCTTGGCACAAAGCAGCATCAGAAGTTTCTGACTATGCAGCTTTCTTCTACAGGCTCACTAATCATCCATACAGGTTTGTATGAGCTAGCAGAAAGGCAGTGGTGTTTGTCTGTCTTCTAACTTATTCACTTAATCCACCCGTAGATTGGCCAGCCCTTGCCAACAGAGATATGGTATCCCATTCAATTTCCCATGGGGCTGTTGTTGGAGGTCTGACTGGGGGACCTGAAGAGTGATCCACAAGGGAATCCACAGAAGAGTGCCTGACTATTGAAAGAAGGACCTTATTGTGACATTAATGTGATCTATATATAGCATTTTTATAGGGACATTTTAAACAGTCAAGGTTTTTTTTTTTTTCCTTATAAAGCAGATACTGCTCCACAGGGCCGGACTGGGTATGAAAACCAGCCCTGGAAAAAATGACATACCAGCCCCATAGCATTGCGTCATTATACCAGCGCAACATCATTTTCAGCGCAACGTCCCTCCCCCTAATACAATGCTGACCCTCCCTCACCCCTAATACAATGCTGACCCTCCCTACCCTAATACAATGCTGACCCTCCCTCCCCCTAATACAATGCTGTTCCCCCGGCCCCTCCCCCTTATAAAATGCTGACCCCCCCCTCCCCCTAATACAATGCTGTTTCCCCCCCCTATCCCAAATACAATACAGACCCATCAGCAAGCCCCCCTCTCAGTACAGACCACCCAGCAAGCCCCCCTCCCAGTACAGACCCCCCAGCAAGCCCCCCTCCCAGTACAGACCCCCCAGCAAGCCCCCTCCCAGTACAGACCCCTCAGCAAGCCCCCTCCCAGTACAGACCCCTCAGTAAGCCCCCCTCCCAGTACAGACCCCCCAGCAAGCCCCCCTCCCAGTAAAGACCCCCCAGCAAGCCCCCCTCCCAGTAAAGACCCCTCAGCAAGCCCCCCTCCCACTACAGACCCCCCAGTAAGCCCCCTACCAGTACAGACCCCCCAGTAAGCCCCCCTCCCACTACAGACCCCCCAGTAAGCCCCCTACCAGTACAGACCCCTCAGTAAGCCTCCCTCCCAGTACAGACCCCTCAGCAAGCCCCCCTCCCAGTACAGACCCCTCAGCAAGCCCCCCTCCCAGTACAGACCCCCAGCAAGCCCCCTCCCAGTACAGACCCCTCAGCAAGCCCCCCTCCCAGTACAGACCCCCCAGCAAGCCCCCCTCCCAGTACAGACCCCCCAGCAAGCCCCCTCCCAGTACAGACCCCCCAGCAAGCCCCCCTCCCAGTACAGACCCCCCAGCAAGCCCCCCTCCCAGTACAGACCCCCAGCAAGCCCCCCTCCCAGTACAGACCCCTCAGTAAGCACCCCTCACAGTACAGACCCCTCAGTAAGCCCCCCTCCCACTACAGACCCCTTAGTAAACCCCCCTCCCAGTACAGACAGACCCCTTAGTAAGCCCCCCTCCCAGTACAGACCCCTTAGTAAGCCCCTCCACTACAGACCCCTTAGTAAGCCCCCCTCCCAGTACAGACAGACCCCTTAGTAAGCCCCCCTCCCAGTACAGACAGACCCCTTAGTAAGCCCCCCTCCCAGTACAGATCCCTTAGTAAGCCCCCCTCCCAGTACAGACAGACCCCTTAGTAAGCCTCCCTCCCAGTACAGACCCCTCAGCAAGCCCCCCTCCCAGTACAGACCCCTCAGCAAGCCCCCCTCCCAGTACAGACCCCCCAGCAAGCCCCCTCCCAGTACAGACCCCTCAGCAAGCCCCCCTCCCAGTACAGACCCCCAGCAAGCCCCCTCCCAGTACAGACCCCACAGCAAGCCCCCCTCCCAGTACAGACCCCCCAGCAAGCCCCCCTCCCAGTACAGACCCCCAGCAAGCCCCCCTCCCAGTACAGACCCCTCAGTAAGCCTCCCTCACAGTACAGACCCCTCAGTAAGCCCCCCTCCCACTACAGACCCCTTAGTAAACCCCCCTCCCAGTACAGACAGACCCCTTAGTAAGCCCCCCTCCCAGTACAGACCCCTTAGTAAGCCCCTCCACTACAGACCCCTTAGTAAGCCCCCCTCCCAGTACAGTCAGACCCCTTAGTAAGCCCCCCTCCCAGTACAGTCAGACCCCTTAGTAAGCCCCCCTCCCAGTACAGACAGACCCCTTAGTAAGCCCCCCTCCCAGTACAGATCCCTTAGTAAGCCCCCCTCCCAGTACAGACCCCTTAGTAAGCCCCCCTACCAGTACAGACCCCCCAGTAAGCCCCCCTCCCACTACAGACCCCTCAGTAAGCCCCTCCACTACAGACCCCTTAGTAAGCCCCCCTCCCAGTACAGACCCCTTAGTAAGCCCCCCTACCACTACAGACCCCCCAGTAAGCCACCCTCCCACTACAGACCCCTTAGTAAGCCCCTCCACTACAGACCCCTTAGTAAGCCCCTCCACTACAGACCCCTTAGTAAGCCCCTCCACTACAGACCCCTTAGTAAGCCCCCCTCCCAGTACAGACAGACCCCTTAGTAAGCCCCCCTTCCAGTACAGACAGACCCCTTAGTAAGCCCCCCTCCCAGTACAGACCCCTTCGTAAGCCCCCCTCCCAGTACAGACCCCTTAGTAAGCCCCCCTCCCAGTACAGACCCCTTAGTAAGCCCCCCTACCACTATAGACCCCCCAGTAAGCCCCCCTCCCACTACAGACCCCTTAGTAAGCCCCTCCACTACAGACCCCTTAGTAAGCCCCTCCACTACAGACCCCTTAGTAAGCCCCCCTCCCAGTACAGACAGACCCCTTAGTAAGCGGCAGCCCCCTCCCAGTACAGAGTACAGACAGAACCCTCAGTAAGCCCCCTCACCTGCGATCACATCACATGTTGCGCATGACGTCTCGTCTGTTTCACAGGAGGAGGGACCATCCTTGTCGGCGCCGTGACAGGCATTCTTCTCAGCAGCCGCGCCAGCCACAGCTCGCCTCAGCTCATGCACCACACAGCACCGCCGCGCAGGGGCAGCCGCCTCGTGACGTCACGCCGCTCACAGCGGCTGACGTAGGAGAGACAGAGCCCAGCGGGGGGCGGGGCAGTGCAGGCCTGCAGTGGCCAACCATTATCAGCGGCGCCGGCGAGCGGCCCCAAGCAATGCAGCGGCCGCCAATGCTTAAAGCGGCGCTGCGGGCGGCCTGGTCTTAAAGCGGCCCCAGGGCCGGCGGCCCATCGGGAAATTTCCCGGTATCCCGATAGGCCAGTTCGGCCCTGCTGCTCCACAAAACACTTGCAAGGTCAGTAGCAATATGATAATCAGATCAATAATGGCACAGTGATGCAACAATAATGAACTTATGTAAATGATCAGTATGAGCATGTTCACAATATGTTTTTTTAAAAGTGGATATACATTTTAAAAGGAGAAGCAGAGTGAAAGCTCTTTTAGCCCTGCTTGTCCTGTGGGTCACTGGAGTGCACTTTGTTCTGCACTCCTGTAACCAGTTTTCAGTTGACAGAGGGCTAATGTCCACTGTTGACTGACACCACTCACCTGATCCAGTTTCTGGATCAATCCCAACTTTAATCCCCTGCCTGACCAGGCCATTTTTTGTAAAACAGCACTGAGTTGCTTTAACTGACAATTGCGAGGTCGTGCGACGCTGCATCCAAATAAAATTGCTTTCTTTTGGTGGTATTTGATCACCTCTGCGGTTTTTATTTTTTGCGCTATAAACAAAAAAAAGAACCACAGTTTTGAAAAAAAAAAAAAACAAAAACAATATTTTTTACTTTCTACTGTAAACCATACCCAATAAAATTTATTTTAAAAAAATTACATTTTTTTACCAATTTAGGCCAATATGTATTCTGCTACATATTTTTGGTAAAAAAAATTCCTACTAAGTGTATATTGATTGGTTTGTACAAAAGTTATAGTGTCTACAAACTATGGGATACATTTATGGACTTTTGATTTCTTTAATTGTTTTTACTAGTAATGGCAGCAATCAGCGGGACTGCGAAATTGCGGCGGACAAATCTGACACTAAGTGACACTTTTTGGGGACTAGTGACACCAATACAGTGATCGGTACTAAAAAGAATGCACCGTCACTGTATAGATGACACTGCCAGGGAAGGGGTTATCACCAGGGGCGATCAAGGGGTTAATTGTGCTCCTAGGGAGTGCTTCCTAACTGTGGGGGGGGGGTGGATGCACTAGAGGAAAAGAGATCTGGGTTTCAGCTTATCTGAAACACAAGATCTCTCTTTTACTCCCTGACAGAACAGCGGTCTGCCTTGTTTACATGGAACGATTGGCGGGTTCCGGGGGCCCACTGATAGGCTCCCACTATGTCCAATCACCTCATGCACAAAATCACGTACATGTACGTGATTTTGTGCAGCCAGGCTGCCCTGCTGCAGTATATATGCAGTGGGCGGTCCGGAACCAGATAATGTCGGGATCCACCCAGATGACTAACCAGCAGCTGGCTCAGCCTCTCAGCAAGCTGCCCTCTGCACAGCCCCCTTACTTCAGTGGGGCAGAGCAGAGAGCCAGTGACTGACACACTGAAGAAGACCGAGAACTAAGTGATCAGCAGTCCGAGGCAGTATCGGACTGATGATGCATCCACCTAAGGCCCCTTTCACATGGGACAGACTCAGTCTAGCAGATCTGTCTGCCCAGTGGGGGATCTCTCCACTAATCCCCGCTGAGCAGGAGGAGGACAGGTCCGTGTCCGCTGTTTTGCGGACATGGACACAGCCGGCTCTCCTCTATGGGGCAGTCGGATGGAAACAAACTACCTGTCAGTTTCCATCCGACTGTCATCCTTTCCGACTCGATCCGCCGGAAGGATGGGGAAGGGATCCCCTGTTTTTAGTGGCCCAGATCAGATGCTGGCCAGTGTCAGTGGACACATATCTGCTAACATCCACCGATCCATTGAGAGCTATGGATGGTCCAATCAGGTCCATCTGAAAGAACGGACAGTCCACTTGTGTTAAAAAGGCCTAAGTGAGTACAAATGTTTGGGATTTTTTTCAATTCCCATACTTCCCTTTTAAACAGGTTTCAAATAAATTTGGGGATTTTGTTTTTAGGGTCCATAGCCCCACATTGGACATGATGATGCCGAGGGAGAGTACACCTATACCTAATCCACCACCTGTATCAGTGGAATTAGGGATAGCTCTATCTGCCGAGGGAGTGAAGGATGAGGTAAGTAAAACTGTTTTCACTCTAAAGGCCCGTACACACGTACCGATCGTCGGCATACAAACGTCGGTGGACGAAGGATCTGCCGATTGTACGCGTGTTAGTATGGTGCCTCCGACAGATGTCTGCGCACAATCCGCGGACAAAAGTCTTTCTTGCAAACATGAAAATATTTGTATGCCGACACCAGAACGGACGATTGTTCGCCTGTCAGTACAGAATTCGGCCGACAGACCGCAGATTTGCAAGACTGGGCATGCTCAGAAAATAGAAAACACAGGGAAAGTTAACCATTACATGACATCACTTCTGCAGTCGGCGGACAAAATTCTTGTGCTGTCCTTGTGCTGTCTTTGCACTTTTCAGCAGACACCGACATCCCGGGGAGAAAAGAGGAACATTTGTATGCCGACCATCGGTACGTGTGTACGGGGCTTAAATCTAGACAAAATGAGACATTAACCCAAGCACAGCCCCAATGCATAGGGTTCATTGTTTAGCTGTCTGGAGTTGGGCATGAAGTTCTGCTTTACTAAGACAAGAGAGAAAAATATACAAATGGCTGGGTTGCATTAAACATATGCAGATTGAAGTCTGCTTGGCTGCTAAGGGCAACTACACTTAAGTGCTTTTCTGGCTACCCTGTTTAAAAATTAATGTTTTTTAGCAGAGTCTGTAAAATATTTAGTAAAGAAAACCTACACTTGAGGATATTTTTTTTATTAATAAACATTAATGCCACCAACTGCACACCATTTTCTAAACCCCTTACATATATTTCCATTTTCCTGTATTTAGACAATGTACCTGACAAGTAGGCAAACTGCTTCTTCAGCTGATCCTCAATATCTGCGGCACACATTGGGAAGGTGTCCTGATGCATGATGTCATCTGAAAAACAAAAAAAGACAGCCATTTATTTCACAGTGACAACATGGTTTCATGCTGTTCACCAATGTTGGTTTACCTAATCGGCCTCCAAACCAAATAAACAATTGCTGAAAGGAATAGAACAAATTATTTTACTTTTACAGGGCTTTGGGATTTTTATCATTGTATTGCTGTGTAGATAATTACGTACTTTAATGTTAGTAGCTCTCTTAAGTGAACCTTGTGGTGTGCCAACGCAGGCCAAAGTAAGATTCACTGAAATAGCAGCCCCCATCAGCTGCTTAGATTTACCTTCCTTATGCTTCTTTGGTGCACAAAACAGCCTCCAGTAACAAAAGGAAAAAGTCACAAGCACACCCTCCCTGCTCCCATGCGACAGCACTGAATGCCTAGGGAATTTATTAGAAAGTACAAGCGCCATCATGTGGAAATATGGGGAAGTGAGTCACATGACCCCTATACTCAAATTTATAGTCAATCCAGGCGTTTTATTTATTTATTTTTTTGATCCTAGCAGTCAAATGGAACAGCAGGTGAGTAAAGGTAAGTACAAGGTGAAGGCCAACATTAAAGCGAACTTGTTACATTTTCCATTATTGGAAGAGGCTAAATGTGGTGCTTTTTCACCTGCAATCATGGTGAACATTTTACATTAGATAAACTCTGGCACATTTTACATAAAGTAGAACAACCAAGACAGTAAAAGACAAATAGGGATTCCGATGGGGAGAGTTCTTCAGATATACATATATATATATATAATATAACATAACAAATGTCGGATTGAACCCCTTCCACTTAACACTGTAACATCAGTAACAGAAATGTCATCATAACACACACATCTACTTTATTCAATGTGCTGGTCAAATCAGTCAGGACAAGTCTGTTTTTAATAGTAGTTTTCCCTTGATCTAAAAATGGAATGGAACTGCATCCATTATCACACGTCTAATGGCAATGGCTCTTAAAGAAGGCATTCTAATGGCATTCTTTAGAACACAGCAGTACATCCAAGAGTACTCCTTCTGTTGGCAATGTGACTAACATCACAGTGTATCTAATAGCAGTCTCTTTAATGCAGCAGTGTCTTTAACATCGCAGTGCACCTAGGAGAAGGTACTGCCCCAATGTGGCTGTACATCTAAACGGCAATTACTTTAATGGGGGCAGTGGATCATTACAGTATATGTAAACTAACACTGCTGTCTTCCATGGAGAAAGAGGTTGTCCAATCAAAAGTTTGCCATTGGGTTGCAGTGATTTGTAGATTTGCCCCTGCATTAATTTGGGTTGTAATACATAGTAAATAAATAGGCTATTTATCTCTTATATTATATGAACCTGTACATATTTTGTTATCTCATGTAAACCAGGCCCTTACTAACTAGCTTGTTAGCTACAGTACACCACATCTAGTACAAAGTATATTCATGTGCACTGTGTCTGCCTTTTTATGCCCCCTGTCCCATCTTGGAGGGAGAGCTGATGCCTGGCCAAGTCTCAGACGCATTTACACTGGGAGGTATTACAGACCCTACCTGGGCCATGAAAAGACCCCACACTTTTATAGTGTAAAGTGGATGTGCCCTGTGTCAGGACCTGGATCACCTGTTGGCACTATGCTTCCCAGAATGGAACATTGTAGTGCTGGTGTCCACAGCAACCAGCAGGTCCCAGTAGTCACACTCCTTCTAGTCTATCCTCTAACATTACATGTTGCTTCAGTTTTTTTTCTCCGCTGCCAGACATGGCTTGTCTTTATCCTGACCTTGCTCCTGTCCTGCATCCTATACCCTGCTGCCTCTTATCTGCTCCCCTTATCTTGTTCCTAAACCCAATCCTGGTTCCCCCTTCCCATCTGTTCTCTGCATCCCCTGTTTACCATGTTAATCTGTGTTCCCCATTTTGTATATGTATCAGGATTTCCAGGCATTGGGCCTGAAGTGGGTCTGCCATTGTTACCGGAAGCACTTCCAACACATTTAAGTTGACAACCCAAGTGTGAGAGGTGAGACAATGACCATTCCGGCATCTTTGGTTTGTTTTGTTTATTTTATAATGGGGATGGGAGAAGGGAATGAGTGGATTACGCCTCTGGCTCAACTAGGTTTAACTGGGACACTTTGTAGAAAAGATGCCTGTCAACGCTGTCCTGACACCAGCTGAATGCCGACCAACGCTTTCTGGCGCTTGAGATACTGTTCTGCTGAAAGTGCTGAAACTTCGACTTTAACTCCTTGGTTAACTCAGAAGATCCAGGACTGTACCACTCCTTGACTCTTAACACTCTGTCTAGCTCAAAAGTCTTGCATATGACTCCCTCCAGCCCTTCACTGACTGAGGTAACTGCTTGTGCTGCTGCAACCCTTGACTCTTCAGGGCCCAACCGCTGGCGGCCTCTGTACACTTCCAGGGTCCTTTCACTAGGCATCCCCCTTGACACTTGCAGGCTCCAGGATCCTTGGGACCTTCACTGGAGTGGTCCCCTCTACACTAGGCAGACGCCCAGGGGCAGTTCACAGTACTCACGAACTTGGAAGGCTTTCCTGGAACTGAACCCCTCTTCCTCCGCTGGTCCTCGGCACACTGGATCCTCTCTGCAACTCAGCTCAGCCTTCCCTCCTGGATTCTCAGGCAGCCACCAGAAACACCCAATCCTTCTGACAGGAGGAGAGACAGCCGTACTCTCCCTCCTGGGACTCTACTTCCCGCCAAAGACGCTGCGTCATGCGCTCCCCTGTCCCACTCCCCAGTCTCAACAGCCACACCTGGGAACCATGACAACCTGACTAAAAAGCATGGCCCTGCTGTTAAGCAGACAAGGTCCACTATACTTTACCTAGCACCTACCTTGTAGGGTGCTACATACAGTCAGGTCCATAAATATTGGGACATCGACACAGATTCTAATTAATCTTCCACAATGGATTTGAAATGAAACAAACAAGATGTGCTTTAACTGCTTTAATTTTAGGGTATTTACATCCAAATCAGGTGAAAGGTGTAGGAATTACAACAGTTTGTATATGTGCCTCCCACTTTTTAAGGGACCAAATGTAATGGGACAATTGGCTGCTCAGCTGTTCCATGGCCAGGTGTGTGTTATTCCTCCCGCGATCATCCGGGACACGAAGAGAAGACACGCCTGCTTATGTAGACAAAGCAGGCGGATCTTCTGTGAGACAGGCAGGGACAGATCATCAGTTTCAGCCAAGCTGAAACTGCGATCTCTCTGTGCCTGTCGCAGAACCCCCCCCCCCCCCCCCACACACACACACACACACACACACACACAGTAAGCATATAGACATACATTAACCCCTTTGATCACCCTCAGGGTTAACCCCTTCCCTGCCAGTATCATTATTACAGTAACAGTGCATATTTTTAGCACCGATTACTGTAGTAATGTCACTGATACCCCCAAAAGTGTCAAATGTCAGTTAGGGTTCCGATCTGTCCGCCACAATGTTGCAGTCTCGCTAAAAATCGCAGATCGCCATTACTAGTAAAAAAAAAACAAAAAAAAAAAACAAATTACATAAATCTTTCCCGTAGTTAGTAGACGCTATAACTTTTGCGCAAACCAATCAAAGTATGCTTCTGCGATTTTTATTACCAAAAATTGCAGCAGAAAACAAACTGACCTAATGTGTTAAAAAAATGTTAATATTTTTTGTGGGGGGAATGTCCTATAGCAGAATGTGAAAAATATTGTCGCTCTTTTTTTGTTTATAGCGCAAAAAAAAAAGAAAATCAAAAGAAAGCTCTATTTGTGGGGAAAAAAAGGATGTTTGGGTACAGTGTCGCACGATCGCGCAATTGTCCGTTAAAGTAACGCAGTGCCAAATCGCAAAATAGGGCCTGGTCAGGAAGGGGGTAAAACCTTCCGGGGCTGAAGTGGTTAAAAACAAACCTATAAAACCTATCTTGTTTGTAACCCGGGACTGCCTGTAGTTTTTGGTTTACTTAAATCTTCACGTTTGCTGTGTTTTCTGCAGGTGTTTGGATGGATTTTTGTTTCACTGTAAAAAAAAAAATCTTACTTTAAATAATTTATTGTCTTGTCGCAGTTTCCTAAGGTTAGCTACGTGGATCTGACCATCCCTGCTGTTGATTCCAGACACCATGTGTATTCCATACGGATACACTGTGAATGCCATACAAAAATACTACTTGAGAAAAATCCAATTTGCAGGTTAAGATGAAGAATTGTTTGCTTTAGGCTTAACAAATCGTTTTGTTTTAGAATTACTATGGGAGTAGTGCCTCTGTCTCTCCCAGATCTGTAATTGATGTTAAAGAAGGTGCAAATATTTGAACCAAGCAATAAAGATCTAAATACAAAATATAGATGCCGTTTTGGTGTGGCTACAAAGCCACTTGTGTTGTAATTGCTGCATTTTTTAAGTCAATACAAAGTGAATGTCAGCGCACGCTACAAAAATCCCAGAGAACTGTGCTTGCTTGGTGCTCATATTATATGTTATGTAACATGAGCCTGGAGCCACCACAGCTGCCTATCTTTAGAAATAAGCTGCAGGAAATAAAGCCACCGATGAAAAATGTGAGAAGACAGACATTAGTGTCATTAGTGCTGAAACTAAATTTTAACTGCCTTCCAATTTGTGAATAGGATCTTCCTCATCCACTAAGTAAGTGGGTATCATTTCTCTTGTTTGCTAGAATTTCCAAATTAACGCTTTTATTCTGGTCCTTATGAGCTAGATGTGTGAAATGCATCAGTAAAAACCAAATGTGGCATCCACTGGTACCTGGACTTGGCGCATATCCATTACACTTTGCTCTGACTTTAAACCCATTTAAACTTTCAGTTGAATTATAAAAAATATTAAAAGAACATCAAAACTATATATGTATTTTTTTTTTCTCTCTCAAATATTGTTCACAAATCTGTCAATCTGGGCTGGTGAAGTTACATGTGGTCTGCAATTGTGAGGCCGGTAAGATGTACTGCCAAATTCTCTGAAACGCCTTTGGAGACGGCTTATGGTAGAGAAATGAACATTCAATTCATTTCAACAGCTCTGGTGGACATTCCTGCAGTCAGCATGACTATTGCACGCTCCCTCAAAATGTCCGATATCTGTGGCATTGTGCTGTGTGATAAAACTGCACATTTTAGAGGGGCCTTTTATTGTGGCCAGCCTAAGGCCCCTTTCACACGAATGATCCGATCAGATCCGCCTAAAAAACTGACATGGGGCAGCGGATGTCAGTGGAGACATGTCCGCTGACACCCGCTGCAATCCGATTCCAATCCTGTCTGTGAAATCCGGACGGATGGAAACCCTATTTTCCATCTGTCGAGGGGATAGGGTCAGATGAGAGCAGACAGACGATTCCCGATTCCCCCATAGAGAGCAGCGGGGCTCTGACACCTTCCTCTCCGCACACAGAACCGTGAGCGAGCTGTCACCTGCCTGCTCAGCGGGGACCGGCGGATTGAGCCCCGCTGAGCAGAGAATGGACCGAGCGGACAGCGGACCGTGTGAAAGGAGCCTAAGACATCCTGTGCAATAACCATGTTGTCTAATCAGCATCTTGATATGCCAAACCTGTGAGGTGTATCTCGGCAAAGGAGAAGTGCTCACTAACACAGATTTAGACAGATTTGTGAACAATATTGGAGACAAATAGGCCTTTTGTGTGCATAGAAAAAGTCTTAGATCTTTGAGTTCAGCTCATGAAAAATGGGGGCAAAAACAAAAAAATAAAAGTGTTCTAAAATTTTGTTCAGTGTGTGTGTGTATATATATATAATTGGATTTTTGACTTACCGTAAAATCCTTTTCTCTTAAGCTCATTGACAGACGCAGACTTCTTGATTAATATCAGTAGGGTTATACTGCCCCCTACAGGAGTAGGACACTAGGCAGAAAAAAAGTTCTGGCCACACCTATGGGCAGTCCCAGGGGGTATATCCTCTCTCTCCCTGCTATAGGATATCAGTTATGTAACAAAGCAGTGTCAGAGAATTCAACCCAACCCAACTCAAAAATAGAGGGGCGGGTCCTGCGTCTGTCAATGAGCTTAACAGAAAAGGATTTTACGGTAAGTCAAAAATGCAATTTTCTCTGTCGCTCATTGACAGACGCAGACTTCTTGATTAATATCAGTAGGGACGTCCCAAAGCAGTGCCACAAATGAGGGGTGGGATAACAGAAATAAAAATCCAATCCAGAAGGCCCAACCGGAGCCAACCAGAAGCATCAAGGACTCATCGAACAAAAGGATGAGACCTAACTGAAAAACCCAAAAAAAAAAAACCCTCGAGGTAGACCAACGGTCCCCTCAAACAGCGGCCTGAAGAACCTTGCGGCCAAAAGAGGCATCCGCCAATGCCAGCACATCAACCACCTGCCAATTTTCCACCCCCGGAATGAAAACCGTGGAGAAAGCTGGAACAAACCGTTCCGCCCAATGAAGAATGCCGGCCACTTCTACGGCCGCCAGAACACTCTTGGTGCCCCCCTGGGGATTGACGTAAGCCATGGCCGTGGCATTGTCCGACTGGATCCGAACTGGGCAGCCCCGGAGCTGCTCGGTCCAGTGAACCAGACAAAGCCTGATCGCTCTCAGTTCCAATACATTTATCGGTAACCTGGATTCTTCCAGGGACCAGAGCCCTTGAGCAGATAGCCTGCCGAGAACCCCACCCGGATAGACTGGCATCCGTGGTGACAATCGTCCAGTAGATCGGGAGAAATGACTTCCCCTGACTGAGCATCGGAGACCGAAGCCACCAAACCAGAGACTCCCTGGTCCGCTCGCTCAGCCGGATCCGATTGTCCAGGGAATCGGGATTCTGGTTCCATTTAAGAAGAATCTCCTTTTGGAGAATCCGGGTATGAAACTGGGCAAATGGTATTGCCTCGAAGGAAGCCACCATCAGTCCCAGAACCCTCATGCAAGTCCGAAGGGAAGGCCAGTTGACGGACAATAACAACTGAGTCGTCGACTGAATCTTCTGGAGTTTCTCCGCAGGGAGAAACACTTTTGCCAAGGATGTGTCTAAAGTTAAGCCCAGATAGTCCAGCCTCCTGGTGGGGACCAGGGATGACTTCTGCAGGTTCACCAGCCACCCGAACTCTTCCAAAGAGATCATGGTTATCTCCAAGTTTAGCAACAGAGCCTGCGGAGACTCCGCACGGAGAAGAAGGTCGTCCAGGTAGCCTAGAACCGATATGCCCCATTGTCACAACAGCACCAAAACTGGGGCCAAAACTTTCGTGAAGACCCGGGGAGCAGAGGCGAGACCAAAGGGTAATGCCACAAACTGATAATGGTTCTCTCCCACAGCAAAGCGAAGGAAACGCTGGTGTCCTGCGTAAATGGGAATGTGAAGATAGGCATCCTTGATGTCTATGGACGCCAGAAAATCCCCCTGATGCAGGGAGGCCACCACTGTGCGAATGGACTCCATCTTGAATTTTTGCACCCGGACAAAACAATTGAGCGCCCTCAAGTCCAGAATTGGACGCACCTTGCCCTCTTTCCTTGGCACTGTGAACAGGTTTGAGTAGAACCCCTGAAAACGTTCTCCCCAAGGAACCAGAACCACCACTCCTTGTTGCATCAAGTCCGTCACTGCCCCCAGCAGAGCCTTTAAGCGATCCGGGGATAGTCGCATATTGGAAGGGAAGAATCGCACCGGTGGAAGTGATCGAAACTCGATCTTGTATACCGACCGTATGACCTCGCAAACCCATTTGTCTTGAATTCTGGAGAGCCAGGTCCGGGAACCGGCGAAGACGCCCCCCCACCCCTGATATGGGTGGGGGCGCACCTTCAGGCTGTAGTGGTCTTATTTTCAGGTCTGGAAGGGCCAGACCCTTGTTTACCCGACCAGCGCCTTTTGAAACCCCCTGGGGGGGCTTTGGAGGACTTCGCCTTCTCACCCGCCCCAAAGGAACGAAAAAACTTTTTGTGAGCGGAAAAGGAAGGTCCCCATCTGCGACGAGGTCCCCTACCCTTAGTAGCCTGTGGCAAAAAGTCGCTACTGCAGGGGGGAGACTTGCCTCCAGTGAGACCCTTGATAATCTCATCCAAGGTAGCACCGAACAGGTGATCCCCTTGAAAGGGGAGATCAGCCAAGGCTTTTTTGGAAGCTTGATCCGCCGACCAGCACTTTAACCATAACATGCGCCGGAGGACCACCACCGAGATCTATACACGCCCCAACAATGGAGCGGTGTCCAGGGCGGCGTCACAAACAAACTGTAGCCCTTGTACCATCTGCTCCAGCAAATCCGCTACTGCAGGGGGGAGACTTCTCCCCTCCAGGTCACGGCGTAACAACTTGGCCCATTCTTTTAATGTTTGTGAAACCAGAGCAATGGTAAACACTGGCCTAAAGGCCGACCCTGCCAGGGAGAATATGGAGAGTCCTCCAACGGGATAACAGTAGCTTTATTTAGTCTGGAAATCGGCGAATCCACCGACGGTGGTACCGTCCATTTTTTAAGGAGGGATTCTTCAAACGGGTAGCGCCTAGCAATCCGTTTGGGCATACCAGGGGTTCGTTTTGGACGGACCCACTCCTTTTTAATTATATCATCAAAACATTTGGGAAAAGGAAACACCTTCGCCATCTTGGAAGGCTTGCGGGTACCAAAAGCAATTTCCGTATCAGCTGCATCCGCCGGTGTAACCTCAAGACTTAAGGTCTCCCGGACAGACACAATCAGTGCATCCACCAGCGCTTCGTCTTGCGCTATGGCGGAGGCAGAAAAGTCATCCTCACTATCCGAGGAGACGGGACCCGAGACAACAGCCCCAGAGGAGGGACCTGCAGCAGCAGCGACTGGCTCAGAATCGGATGTGTCAGACGAGATAGGGGTAGGCGGGGGTCGCTTTTTAGCCCCCCGTCCCTGACAGGCCACCTCCACCCGGGATACAAACCGCTGCTCAGCACTCAAGCCAGGGCGAAGCTGGGTGTACCAAAATGGCCGCCGCCATACAGGAGACATTAGGCTACGCCAAAATGGCGGCCCGCGGAAGGATGGCGGCTCCGTGCGGCTGCAGAGCTAACAGAGGACTCCCATGCGCTTTTAAAGATCGATAGGTAGGTGCTCTGCATGATTGTTTTAATAGTAACACCGGCGGCGCCACCCCACTGCCTCCATCCTTGACAGACATCAGTCATGGATTTCTCAGTCATTTTTACAATGCAGGCTTTCCTTTACAGATTGTCAGCTCCCAAACCAAGCCTCCTGGAGTGGTATACCTTACTCACCAACTCATCTAGCGAGGGGGGAGATGGGTGGAGTGCGTCACAGGATAGAGGGAAACCTGGGATCATGAGGGTCCGACCATCCCACGGAGGGGCCCGCATCCACCCCAAAACCCGTCAGGGGGAGAGGGGGAACATTCTACTCACCATACCGGAACAGGCGGGCACCAACTCCTGACAGAACCCCTCTCCACCGAGGTGGGGGGGGGCTGTCAGCCAATACGGACGCCGCGACTCAGATTCCGACTGGTGGTAGGTGACCTGGCGAGACGTTTAACTCACGGGGCCAGTCCCCGTCCAGTGGGACTATGTCGCGGCCGACCCAGCGCGGAGCTAGGGCCTGCACACGCTCGTAGGCCGGCTGGGGTGACCACTGGATCTCAACATCCAGCCCATCGCCCAGATCCAGCATAATTGCTTGAAGATCTCACAGGAACAAACTGGAGAAAAAAAGCTAACTAAAAAAAGATTTATCTAAAAAAGCTTGCCAGGACCAGATCCCAGCAAGGAACTTAGGTCCTTACTCCTGACTAGGCAGAAAAAAAACTGACATCCTATAGCAGGGAGAGAGAGGATATACCCCCTGGGACTGCCCATAGGTGTGGCCAGAACTTTTTTTCTGCCTAGTGTCCTACTCCTGTAGGGGGCAGTATAACCTTACTGATATTAATCAAGAAGTCTGCGTCTGTCAATGAGCGACAGAGAAATTATTTATTTTTTTTTTACATATACATACACTGGAATTTTTATTATTTAATTTTTTTTTTACTACTTATGGCAGCAATCAGCAACCTATAATGAGACTGCGATAGTGAGGAGGTCAATCTGACGCTAGGGGTACCGAACGGCCACTGACAATAATTCAATGATCAGTAATAATACTATACACTGTCACAGTACTAATGACACTGGCTAGGAAGGGGTTAACATTTAGGGCGATCAAGGGGTGAAATGTGTGTCTATGTATGATGTGTGTAAAGTGTAATGCTTTTTACTAAAGATCTCTCAGTTTCTCTTTCCTGCTTTGCAGGGATGAACAAATTGACAAATCGTCCTTCTGTACAGACCTCTATGTTGTTTACCAACACGGAGCTCTGGGCTGTGATTGCACACAGCCGCTCAGAGGGTCCTGGCTGTGAATTATTGACCAGGACTCAGCGACAGTTGGGTAGGCGGGCGGGGGTGAGGACAGGGAGGCGAATGGGGCACAATATGAGCACCCTAAACTCAGAGCTTGGCAGAGACACAAGTGGTTTTTCTGTGGAGGTCCAACATGAGCTCATCAAGATGGTCTAAGTGAGCAGGAGGGGAGTCAGACCTTTGCAGAGAGACCACTACTTCCAAAGAAAGAGTCCTTTCTTTACAGCATGCTGGCAGGGGCCATGCTTTTCTACAAAGGCTGTGGTTGCTTTCTAGTAAAAACAAACTGCAAGACTTTGAACAATTTTTGTTTTGATGTACCTGGAATATCTTTAGATGATTTAGCCAGCTCTACATTCTTGATGTATCTGGCCCAAAACGTGAGCAGGTTGAAACAAGCTCATTGCAGTTGTAGAGCAGGCTCCAGGTGTCTGTGTAGAAGTGACCTGGGTATACAGTCGCCAATCACTTTTACTCTGCTCCATAAAAAGGACCTGTCACCTGCCCAATGCTATCACATAAGGGTTTTGTTAGCCACCTTATGATTGTAATACTTTAATAAGTTTTAAAATATAAAAAAAAGAAAATAAATTAAAAAGCACTCCCTTCGCCTGATTTTTACACACATACAAAAGCACACATGTGCATGTAATTGCACCACACATGTGATGTATTGCTGCACATGCCATATTGAGAACAATAATTCCAGGTCCCTCATTTATGGTTAACTCTAAACTGTTGAGCTGTAAAAGCATTTAAAGCGTCCCCTATTGATAACTTTAAGTACCTCCATTTTCTCCATTTCATTGACGCATGTAGTTTAAAGGCTTGACATATTTGGTATGTACACACAGATTTCCATAGACACCTTTTTTTAACTATTACCTTCCCATAGAACCAGCTGTTTTCCTACATGCATGAGTTCTCGTTGAACTCAGGGAAGGAAGGGGAGGAAGATAGGCACCCTGCATGGATCCAGCACCTCTGCATAAAAAATGGTTTGTAAGTTTACATTTACAAGAAACATTGCTCCACCCCTTTATGGAATGTTGGCAGCAAATAACGTCATTCTGTTGTATTTTTAGACATGTTGATATCCTTGATAAAGGCACCTAGCCGAAACACATAGGAATTCGGATGTTTTCTGTTTCATCCAAAGTCTAATCAAGCATGGATGGTGGGAAATGACATCAGAAGTCACCATTTCACATGTCACATTTACTTACCTTCTTATCACCTTCACTTCTATGGGCCCTCAGCCCAATGTATACAATTCTTTGTGTATCATTTTATTTATGATACTTTGAACAAAAAAGATTTTACTATAAAATCGCATAACATTTTTTGCCCATAAAGTCCTACTTTTTCTTTGGTTTGAGGACGCAAAAAACCTATAAATGCATTTAAAAAGGGATGTTGGCAAGTCTGTTAAACTTCTGGCTATTTAGAGAATCGCACCCCCCCCAGACATATTTGTTATCTATTTACTCGATACTACCTCATCTTTTAATGGGGAATTAAATTGTGTTTAAATTACAACTACTTTCTTTAAACAAGACCTCTCCATTCAGAAGATATATATTGTTCTGGAGGTTTTAAGTAATTTTAGATCCCAAAATGCGGATTAAAAAAAAAAAATAATAAATTTGCTCAGGGCGTGGATGAGGTGGCTAAACTAATGCCTCGTTTCCACTGAGTGGTACGGTACGGTTCGGTTCAGTACGGTACGGTTCGGAACGGTACACATTGCGTATCCACTGCCAATAGTACCCTTTCATGATAGGCGTAGTGTAGCAGAAAAGCTGTGATAGAGGATTCTCTGTCAACCAATCAAAGTTTTGCAGAGTGTAGCTCCACCCTGTTGGTACGGTACTAATGTGCTTGGTACCCCAACGAAAGGGTACCAAAAAAGTGGTACAGTACGGTTCGGAATTAGGGTACCATTCATAATGGAAACGGCATAAAAAGCGTACCATACCGAACCGAACCGTACCAGAAAGCTCAGTGGAAACGAGCCATTAAAGTTCAATAAGGCTTTAGGTGAGAGCAAAGAGAAGTGATTATGTGCAAAGTTCAGGTACTAGTGAATAATAATTTTTGGGTTTACTGTAGCCACAGTAGAAGACTAATTCTGATTGATTGCAGTGAGTCATTGCATTTTACACATCCCCCTAGGGCCCATTCACACTTCAATTTGTTTCAGTGCGTTAATGTGTGTTACGGCTTGCCTTTATGTGTGTTGCAATAAAGCAGCCCATTCATTATGAATGGGCTGCCAATGCACCACAACAGATAAAAGGGGTCATAGCGGTTTTTAGCAGCACAGTGCGTCACAACACATGGCAAGCACATTGCGGCGCACTGCAGTGTGTCACGCATTTCACTCTACTGTACTGGACAATGAATGGTCCTGCACCGCAGCATACATAGAGCAGGTGTGGTGCCATGAATTGTGCCAATAATCAGGTTGTATGAATAAGCCCTGACTGAATCAGATCAGCTATAGAGTTATAAAACAGTTAACAATGAAACGCTAGCTTAGAAGAAAAATGATATACCCGTTTACTGAGGTGGGTGAGGGAGAAGAACAGGCTTTGTCACAAATACACAAAGACAGCTGTCCCCTATAATTACACAAGTGTCTGCCACAGTGAAGGTGCTGCGCAATGCCTGCTTTTCTCATTCTACAGCTCCATCCTTCCTAAACTAGTGCATGACTTTTTATTGCATCACTGTCCTATGATACTTTTCCTGCGTGATCTCT
The DNA here is from genome assembly GCF_965119305.1 of Pelophylax lessonae. Taxonomy (NCBI): domain Eukaryota; kingdom Metazoa; phylum Chordata; class Amphibia; order Anura; family Ranidae; genus Pelophylax; species Pelophylax lessonae. The sequence continues at coordinate 466,729,965 of NC_138769.1, forward strand.
AATGTATCTACAAATGACTTTTCATATTTGATGTCCACATCATTTACATATTTCATTGCAAAAAAGCCAAACTCATGAGTACAATGTTACCGGTACTGAAAAATATTCAGCAACAGCCAGGGTATGTCTAGGTACCTTATGTTACTTTAGCTAAGTCAGATTCCTGCCCACGTAATAGTGATTTGCTGCCAGTTACAAAAACTAACTTTGTGGTCTTCAAATTAGTGGCAGGCATGTGTAGTAGGGATAGACGGATAAGGTTTTTTCAGGGCCGATACCGATATTTTGATCACAAAGTATCGATATGGGCCAATATTTTGTATATTTAAAGTTTTGAGAAATAAAATTTTTTTTTTTTTTTTACACAAATCTGGTACTGAACATGTCAATGTTTGTTTATTAACATTTTTAAACACGAAAGGCTCGTTCTTCACACCTTGCATGAAAACTGATAGGAAAACCGCACAGCTTTCACTTACAGGTACATCAGTTTCACATCATGTGAACGAACGAGTTCTAGAAGAGTAGACAACTGTAAAAAATAAAGTGCCGGGAAAATAATAACTAAAGGCTACCCAAAACAAAATTTACATAAACTGCTGCAGTAGTGCACTCACTGTCTGCAATGGTTAAATCTAGTAGCTGCAGTGCAAAAGACAGTGGACTGGACACTAGTACTACTCACTTTCAATACTCCCAGTTAAGTAGAACAATATTATAGTGCAGAAAGCAGAACATTTCAGCATGTTCACCAGTTAAATGGCTTCTGTTTTTTTCATAAATTGCCGCCACTTTACTAAAAACACGCTCACTTGGTACTGAGGAAGGAGGAGCAGAAAGGTATCTTCTAGCATGAGAAGCAAGTCTTTTGTAGCGTGCCTCATTTTCTTTCCACCACTGAAGAGGATCACCACTTCATCTGTCAATTACTGGTTCCTTCAAATAGAGATGAAGTTCATCATCCAGGGTCATTATTGCAGATTCAGAAGAAACCTCTGCATGAAGCCCCAATAAAACACTGAACATGGCATCTATTCGACCACAATGAAGTTTCTCTTCTGTCCCCTGTCTTTTTGGACATTTTTCTCTTTTTGCAGCATCCGGCTCTTCCAGATAGCTGGCTGGCACCCTGTGGTGGGTGGCTAGCTGGCACCCTGTGGTGAGTGGCTGGCTGGCACCCTGTTGTGGAGGGCTGGCACCCTGTGGTGGTGGGTGGGTGGCTGGCTTGCTGGCACCCTCTGGTGGTGGGTGGCTGGCTGTCAGTCTGGCACCCTGCGGTGGTGGATGGCTGGCTGTCTGGCATCATGTGGTGGGTGGCTGGCATTCTGGCACCCTGTGGTGGGTGGCTGGCTTTCTGGCACCCTGTGGTGTGTTGGTGGCATGCTGGCACCCTTTGGTGGGTGGGTGGCTGCCTGGTAGACACCCTGTAGTGGTGGGTGGGTGGCTGGCTAACACCCTGTAGTGGTGGGTGGGTGGCTGGCTGCCTGGCACCCTATGGTGAGTGGCTGGCACCCTATGGTGGTGGGTGTCTGGCTGTCTGGCACTCTGTGGTGGGTGACTGACTGGCACCCTATGGTGGGTGGCTAGCTGGCTGGCACCCTGTGGTGGGTGGCTGGCTAGCTGGCACCCTGTGGTGGGTGGCTGGCTGGCACAGTGCCTGTGGCTGGCTGGCTGCTACAGGGCCTGAGGGTGTGGGTGGCTGGCTGGCACCGGGCTGCTGTGGGTGGGTGTATGGCTGTGTTATACACTCCCGAGGGACTCCCGACTCCAGACGAGGCTGTCCAAGGGAGGCAGCCTAAGAAGGCAGAAGGTTAGGCCCAGTGCGCGGAGGCGCGTGGTGCAACATACGCAATGATGTCACGACAATATCGGTAATATAGGCAAGTTCCAGGTCCGATACCGATATATCAGGAAAATTTAATTTTGGCCCTTTGATAATTAGCTTTGCCAATCCCTAATGGTCCATCCCTAATGCGTATTGAGAGTGATTTCTCATGCTGACTTAGACCTTTCTAAATTATATTTCTTCAACAACATCACTCTTGAACAAAAGAAAAAAAAAAAAAAAAAAACTTCCCAGGACACTAGAAGAGGTCTGGGATTGTCAATAAAGTGTTACTAAACCCAGGACCCTGCATTCACTATATCTGGTCTCCCACAGTACACAGAACATGGAAATGCAATAATTTAGTAAATATGAACTGCTAAAAACCTTTTCTCATCAGCAGTATATAGCACTCTTGTGACTTCTATCAATGGCTGGGTAAAACTTGTAGGAGGAGCTTTCATTCTGACCCTCTTTCTGGACAGTGCTGATTGGCCCTGTGCTAATCACATGCACCCTCCCAAGAATAAAAATATCTCTATAGTAATACACACAAACTGAGCATCTGCAGCTTGCCCCCAAGGCTCTCTTCTTTTAGAGAGAAGGTTTGGGGACTGTGGAAGAAGGGGAGGATCAAACAGCTTTTTTACACAATGCGGAGGATTAACCTCTTAGGTTCCATAGTGAGTATAACAAGTATGCTTTACTGGGTATTCAGACTGATTTTACTGTTGTGGGTTTAGTAACACCTAAAAAAAAAGCTCATTTTACAGGCATTTGAGCTTTTATTTCTCTGCCAAAAAGCTTGAAGAAGCTTATGCTTTTTTTGTGCTCTTTTGCACGTTTTTATTTAGCTTCTTTAAGCTTCTTTTAGCATAAGCATTTTTTTTTTTAACAAACCCTCTCCTGAGCTAATTCTATCTTTTTTTTTTTTTTTGTGCATTCCTGGTTTCTCTGAGTTTTTTTGAGCGTGAGTTTTTGGGCACTTAGGTATCTTTTCTGCTCGAAAATGCAAGTTTGGTGGGGGGTTTTTTCTGCCTGTAAGAGCATATGCCTGTAAAATCGTAAAAAAGCCATAGTGTGCATGGACACTAGTGATCGACCGATATCGGTTTTTCGTTGCCGATACCGATATTTTTGCCAATGCATATCGGTATCGGCCGATATTTTCGTACATTTAAAACATTTTTTTTTTTTTTTTTTTATTACTTGACAGGTACTCTTGTGGAGGACAAACAAAGAGACAGGGCGCCCAAACAACCAGTGGATGAAAAGCCTGTGTATAACCTCAGCATCTCCGATGGGGACTCCTGAGTGCAGAGTCAGATCAGTGAGAAGGCTGGAAGTTAGGGAGCGCTTCTGGTAATAATTGTATTAATGAAATCAGTCACAAACACCTGATGGTAAACGGTGTGGTGGAAAAAACTTAAAAAAGGCTCCACTCCAGGGAAAGGTCCAATAACACACAGTTTATTGCATAAAATCAATAGAAGTTAAAAACACACACTGGTTGGATGTCGGGCAGAGCCCGTGTACTTGCCCCCACAGCCGATGTACTGCTAGCTGGGTTTTTGGCCAGTGTCAACGTCACCAGTAGGCGTCCATGCCGTCACAAGGATGGATGAATGCTTGATGTGACAGGGCTCCAGGTGGACCAATGATACACAGACCAATACAGGAAACACTTGAGCCGGACAGCTGAAACGGTGCGGGAGATGACGTCACTCCACCACGCCGACAAGAGTCATGGTGATAGGACTGTTGGCTCTTCCACTGTAGGAGTCGTAGGCTCTTCCTCCCTGTCTCTTGCCGGCACGGTGGAGTGACGTCATCTCCCACGCCGCCACCACTTCAGCTGTCCATCTTACAGCCTTCTCACTCAATATTTGTAATATCGGCCAGATCCGGGGCCGATACAGATATATCGGCAAAAGTCAATATCGGCCCTCGATATATCGGCCTTGCTGATAATCGGTCGATCCCTAATGGACACATGGATAAGATGGAAGGGAGTTTCCAGGCTGTGTAGGAGGAGCTTAAATAGCTCAAAAGCCCGTAGGAGCCGCTTCTTTGAGCTGCAGTGTAATGTATTCGTCACTTCCCAACACTTATTTTTATACCATAGCACACAGTGTATGGGTACCTTATAAGTGGAAGCTGAAGGCACTTAGCAACTAAAAAAGGGAAAACATTTTTTATTTTTTTATTTTAGTTTTTGATAGATTTGGAGAGGGATTAGAACACCTGCCAGGTTTTTTTTTTTTTTTTTTTTTTGCTGTCTGGGTCTCCATTAAGGAGATTCACACTCTACTGGTACTGTTTACCTTTAGCACCAAGAGTGAAAAGTAAAAGAAAATCCATCATTTTGGTTGTCACCTGAACAGGAGTAGAGGGGCAATCTTCCAATGGGGCACTAGTTCTGTTGACAACCAAGCATTAATGTTAGAATTTGCTATTTGAGGCATCATCATCATAAGTCTGGTTTACATATAGCACTACCATTCAACTATGCAGAGAATGAACAAAACGTGAAGACATGTATTATCATTTTCCTGTGAGCCTTCTGACACCTCTAACCATCTTCTCCCTTCACTCTTCTTGTTAAATGTAGCTCCAATTGTCCAGAAGATGAGGAAAAAAAAAAAGACAGCCTTGCACATGACCTCTAAAGTAAGTTGTGGTGTATATGCTTCAGAGCAGGGGTTTTGTGTAATCAATTGGATCATAACCCATTATCCTAATGACATTCAAAAACAGTAATCTGGGAAAGTGTTACATTGCATTAACCTGGTCTATTGAATCAGGCTTTGAATATAGTAAGCTAGACCTAGCATATTGTATAACTCAAATACAAATCTAATATGTTTAAAGCAGTATTAAAGTGGTTGTAAAGCTAAAACATTTTCTTTACCTTAATGCATTTTTTGTATTAAGGTAAAAAAAATGGATTTTTGTAAAATCTTACCGTAAAATCCTTTTCTCTTAGCTCATTGACAGACGTAGTCCTCGGTGATACACCACCTTCGGGTTATGTTGCCTCCACAGGAGCAGGACTAGACAGGAAATTAAAAAGCTCTGGCCACACCCCAGGGGCAGTCCCAGAGGGTATATCCTCTCTCTCTCTGCCTCAGCAAATCAGTTATGTGAAAAAGCAGTCTTTAGAGATTTTAACCCAACTCAAAAAACAGAGGGGCGGGGACTACGTCTGTCAATGAGCTAAGAGAAAAGGATTTTACGGTAAGATTTTACAAAAATCCATTTTTCTCTAGCGCTCATTGACAGACGTAGTCCTCGGTGATACACCACCTTCGGGACGTCCCAGAGCAGTATCACAACTGAGGGGTGGGAAAATGGAAATCAAATCCCAATCTAGAAGGCCCAACCGGTGCCAACTAGAAGTTTACAATGCTCATCCTTAATGATGAGACTCAACAAAAAAAGAGAAAAAATGTTTTTTTTTTTTCAAACAGAAAAAACCCTCGAGGTAGACCACCGGTCTCCTCAAATTGCGGCCTGCAAAACCTTGCGGCCAAATGAGGCATCCGCCGATGCCGTCACATCAATTTTATAGAACTTTGTAAAGGTATGTACCGACGACCAGGTGGCCGCCTTACATACCTGGACCACTGACGCCTGATGGCGAAAGGCCCAGGAAGTACTGAGCGCTCGAGTGAAGTGCGCCCTAACAGGGAACGGAGGACTCTGACCCTTAATAGAATAAGCCTGTACCACCGTTTGTCTAATCCATTTGGCAATGGTCGCGGCAGATGCAGGCAAACCCTTTCTGGGGCCATCCGTGATCACAAAAAGTGAATCCGTCTTACGGAATGATTCCGTAGCTTTCAGGTATACCCTGATTGCCCGAACCACATCTAAGGAATGCAACGCCTGTTCCCGATGATGCTTGGGCTGAGGACACAAGGAAGGTAGTACAATATCTTCATTCAGATGAAAATCTGAAACCACCTTGGGAAGAAAAGATGGCTTAGGATGAAGTACTACCTTATCCCTATGAATCACTAGGTATGGTGACTGGCATGATAATGCAGCCAGTTCTGACACCCTGCGAGCAGAAGTAATAGCCACCAAGAAGGCCACCTTCTGGGATAAAGTAAGCAAGGGAATCTCCCTGATGTTTTCAAAGGGAGGTTTCTGTAGAACCGACAAAACCAAATTAAGATCCCAAGGCGGTAAGGGCGCGCGGACTGGAGGAGCCAGGTGCCGCACCCCCTGGATGAAATTCCGCACCAAGGATTTGGTAGCTAAAGGCTTCTGAAAGAAGATTGCTAATGCTGAAACTTGACCCTTGATGGTGCTCAAGGCTAGCTTCTGCTCAACCCCTTGTTGCAAAAAGGCCAATATTCGAGACACCGAATAGGTACGTGGAGGAAATCCTAAAGATTCGCACCACGCAATATAAGTTTTCCATGTGTGATAATAGACTTTGCTGGAAGTCGCTTTCCTTGCTTTAATAAGGGTAGGAATGACTGAAGCTGACAAACCTCTGTCCTTCAGTACTTGGGTCTCAATGGCCAGGCCATTAAACCCAGCGACTGTAAAGCATGATGGTAAATAGGTCCTTGAGACCACAGACACTCCCTGAGACGAAGTTCCCACGGAACGTGTACGACTAACATGTCCAAGTCGGCCAGGCCGGCTTGAGGAGGCCAGCCTAGAATTTCTAGGACCACTGGCGCTGATTGAATCTGAACCAGGCGTCCCTAGAGGTATCTGGCCCCGACCATCCGAGAAAGTCTGGTCGTTTTCTGTTCCCACACATTTATCAGATATCTGATAGTTATCAGGAAAGGTGATCTTTTCTGGTTGAACCTCAGGGACCGAAGTCACCCGACTAGAGGCTACTTGGCCTATCTGGTCAACCAGATCCGATTCCTGTGAGGTATCGAGACTAATCTTGGGAAAAGGTAAAGGAAAAGATCTATTCAGGGAACGGTAACTACCGCTTCCTGTAGTACTAAAATGTTGGAAGGGAAGAATCACACCGGTAGTAGTGGTTGATGCTCGATCTAATGTCCTGAATACCGGTGAAAACGTCCCCCCACCCTGAAACCGGGTGGGGGCGCACCTTCAGGCTGTGTACTCCTTTGCTTCGGGTTTGGCTGGGTTAGTCCCCTTCTTGAACCCTCCTGGAGGAGTCTTGCCTTTCCCGCTAGTACCAGCCGGGCGCCCTTTATGGGCGGTAAAGAAAGGTCCTCGCTTGTTGCGAGGTCCCTTAGCTTTAGCAGCCTGTGGCAAAAAAGTGCTCTTGCCCCCAGTGGCATCCTTAATGATTTCATCTAGGTTGGCCCCAAATAGACGATTCCCCTGAAAGGGGAGATTTGTCAAGGTCTTTTTGGAACCTAGGTCAGCTGACCAGCATTTTAACCACAGCACACGTCTGAGGATCCCGCTGTCTTAGATGCATGCCCTAATAAGGGAGTAGTGTCCAAGGCTGCGTCACAGATAAACTGTAGCCCTTGTATAATCTGTTCCATCAAATCAGATGTCTCCTGGGGAATATCTTTTCCCCTAAGTTCTTGGCGTACCATTTTCGCCCATTCCGTAAGTGTCTGGGAAACTAGACCAATAACAATTACTGGTCTAAAAGCTGACCCTATCAGAGAGAAGATGGTGCGGGACTCTGCTTCCATCTTTCGATCCACCGGATCCTTAAAGGACGAAGTGTCCTCCACTGGAATAACCGTGGCTTTATTCAGCCTGGAAATAGGCGGATCCACGACTGGTGGTACCGTCCATTTCTTAATGATGGATTCCTCAAACGGATAACGTCTAGCAATACGCTTGGAAATAGTAAAGGTACGTTTAGAATGCTCCCATTCTCCTTTAATCTGATTACCGAAACATTTAGGTACAGGAAAAGCCTTCATCGTCTTGATGGGCTTATTAGTACCAAAAGGAATCTCTGTTTCAGTTGCCTCTGCCGGTAAAGCCTCAAGTTTTAAGGTTTCCTGCACTGCCACAACTAGTGCGTCCACCAATGCTTCTTCCTGAATAATAGCAGGAGAAGAAGCGTCCTCCTCACTGTCTGAGGGGGCTTTACCTGGGATAACAGCCCTTGCAGAGGAACCTGCAATTGCCGTGACCACCTCTGAATCTGAGTCAGAGGTGTCAGATGGTATAGGGGTAGGCGGGGGTCGCTTCCTTGACCCCCGTCCCTGACAGGCCGCCTCCACCCGAGCCACCATAGACTCCAAAATTGCTGTAAATGACTCTATACTCTGTGCACCGGCGGGTCCCGTGGCCCCCTCGAGGGAAACAGGTGGGGGAATATGTGTGGCAGGGTCCATGATAATTCCAGTTACTTCCTGGATAATATAATTCAAAAATAAAACTTTTTTTTTTTTTTTTTTCGACCCCCAGCGCCACAAAAGCCCCTTAGTGTTACCTGCTAGGGATCCCTATCGATCGAGAGAGAGAGAGAGATAGACCCCCAGGCTCACCACTTGATGCTCAGAGTTTAACTGCAACAGGTTACAGCGCTGTCTTGACAAACAGGAAGTCTTTTGGCTGGCTGCCCAGGAAAAAAGGAGGCGGCTCCGCCCCTCTGTACGCCTTCCGGCGCCTCCCCCAAGCTCCACGAGGTGTTTGGATCACCTCAAACATGGCCGCCCCCATGCTGGAGACACGAGGCTACGCCAAAATGGCGGCTCGTGCGATCCAGCAAAAAAAATGGCGGCGGCCCGTACTGAATAGCGGTGTGCTGCAGGGCACACAACACTCTCTCTGCATGGGGATATGGCGTGGTTGGCGGTACCGGCCCTGGCGGACCGCATGGCCGTTCGGGAGGCCTGCTAATAGCTGGAGATCTGATTAGGAAGGCAGTCTACATGTCCGTGGCTTCTGACTGGTAGGTAGCTTATTCTTAACCCATAAGATTCCCAGAATGCCACAGATTACATCTTTAAAACATGTATACAATTAGATTGTTAGCTCCCAAACCAAGCCTCCTGGCTTTTTGCACACATAAAATCACACTCAAAGTAGGAGGATCTGTGTCATGTTGTAGGATAGAAAGGGACTCTATCTTACCATACAGAGAGGGGCCCGCGTTCACCACAAAACCCGTCAGGGGGAAAGGGGGAACATACTACTCACCATACCGGAACCAGGCGGGCACCAACTCCTGACAGTACCCCTCTCCACCGGGGCGGGAGGGCTGTCGACCGATACGGACGCCGTGACTCATGGTCTTTGGCGTTTCAGCGAGACGTTTAACTCGCGTGGACAGTCCTTTAATGGGACTTTGTCGCGGCCGACCCAGCGCGGAGCTATGGCCTGCACGCGCTCGTAGGCTGAACTGGGGTGACCACCGGATCTCAACATCCAGCCCGTCGCCCAGTTCAGCTTGCTTGAAGATCTCACAGGAACACTGGAGAAAAAAAAAGCTGTCTAAAAAATCCTTTAAGAAAAAATTCTTGCCAGGACCTAAGATCCCAGCAAGGTATCTAGGTCCTTACTCCTAACTAGACAGAAAATAACTGATTTGCTGAGGCAGAGAGAGAGAGGATATACCCTCTGGGACTGCCCCTGGGGTGTGGCCAGAGCTTTTTAATTTCCTGTCTAGTCCTGCTCCTGTGGAGGCAACATAACCCGAAGGTGGTGTATCACCGAGGACTACGTCTGTCAATGAGCGCTAGAGAAATGTTTTTTCAGCTTGCTATCCTCACCCTCCCCTGTATATACGGTGAAGAAAAAGTATTTGTTCCCTTGCGGATTTTGTACGTTTTCCCACTGACAAAGAAATGATCAGTCTATAATTTTAATAGTAGGTTTATTTTAACAGTGAGAGACAGAATAACAAAAAAACAGAAAAACCCATTTCAAAACAGTCCTCCTAAATTGATTTGCATTTTAACCACTTAATGCAAATTGACGTAGGCCTACGTCGGCTGACTTTAAGTGGTTGTACCAGGATGATGCCTCTAGCTAGAGGCATCATCCCGGTACCGTTGTCTAGAGCCGGCGGTCACGACCGATGCGGCTTGGGAGCCGCTCGATTGTTACCCAGGCGAGCGGGAAGGGTCGCCCCCCCTCCCGCAGCTCTGCCCGGTCTCCCGTCCCACCGGGAGACCCGAGCAACCAGACGGCACGCCCGCCGGCTGGAAGGAGTCCCGATCTAAGCTGGATGCAGCTTTGATCGGGTCTCCGATGACGTAATCAGGAGTCGGCGTCCATGACGTCACATCCGGGTTACTCAGCTGCTAAAGGCGGCAGTTTCAAAAAGTGAATGTATTCAAAATTGCAGTTTTCAGCGTTTTGAATACATGGAAGTTTAGTGGACGGGTCTAGGGTCTTTTAGACCCCGATCCCTCCGTAAAGAGTACCTGTCACTGCATATTGCTGTCACAAGGGATGTTTACATTGCCGGTGACAGCAATAAAAGTAATCCGATTTTTTATTTTTTAAAACCTGCGTTAAAATAAAAAAAAAAAATAAATAGGAAAAAAAAAAAAATTGTAGCCACCCCGTCACCGTGAGCTCGCGCACGAAAGAAAGCGTATATGGAAGTCGCGCCGTGAATGAATTTGCTGTTCAAATCACACATGAGGTATCGCCGCGATAGCCAGAGCGTGAGCAATAATTTAAACAAAAGAGCTACACTCTAACTCTAAACTGGTAACCGTTAAAAAACATTAAAGTGTCTCCTATGAAGATTTTTATTGTTCGTAGTTTGTTGCCATTCCACAGGTGTGCTCAATTTAAATCCGTAACATGTTGGGTATCTATTTACTCAGCGTGACATCATCTTTCACAATGTACAAAAAAATGGGCTAACTTTATTGCTTCGATTTTTTTAAATGCAGTGAAATGTGATTTTTCAGAATTTTTCCAAAAAAATGGCGTTTGAAAGACCGCTGCGCAAATACCGCGGGACAAAAAATATTGCAATGACCGCCATTTTATTCTCCAGAGTCTTTGCTAAAAAAGTATATATAATGTTTGGGGGTTCTAAGTAGTTTTCTAGCAAAAAAATACTGATTTTAACTTGTAAACAAAAAGCGTCAAAAATAGGCTCAGTCTTGAAGTGGTTAATGAGTGAAAGAAGAAGGTATTTGATCCCATATCAGCAAGATTTCTGCATCTCAGGTGTGTTCTATACAGGTAATGAGCTGAGATTAGAAGCATTCTCTTAAGCCCCGTACACACGTAGCGTATGTCGGCCGTAAATATTCGGCCGACGACCGATCGGCCGATTGTAGGCTTGTTAGTATGATCCTTCCGACAGCGCATTTTCGGCCGAACAGAATCTGTCGTGCAAGCATTAAAATTTTTGTAGGCCAACACCAGAACGGCCGATTGTTCGCCAGTCAGTACAGATTTCGGCCGACAGACAGCAGATTTGCAAGACTGGGCATGCTCAGAAAAGAAAAAAACACACGGAAAGTTAACCATCACATGACATCACTTCTGCAGTCGGCTGTTGTTGGCCGACAAAATTCATGTGCAGTCTTTTGCAGTTTTCAGCCGACAGGACAGCACCGGACAAAAGACGGCCGTTCGTTCGGCCGACGATCGATACGCGTGTACGGGGCTTTAGACTCCATTCACACTACTGCGACTTGTCAGGCGACTGGTCAGCCTGACAAGTCGCGGTCCATTGTGTGCTACGGGAACCGTTCTAATAGGAGCGACTCAAGTCGCTCCGACTTAGAAAAAGCTTCCTGTACTACTTCGGGGCGACATCGGAGCGACTTGCATAGACATTCATTATATGAAGTCCGTGCAAGTCGCGCCGAAGTCGCGGTGCACGCGACTTCACAGGTCGCCCCCGAAGTCGTGCCGCGTTAGTGTGAACCGACACTTAAAGAGAGTGCTCCTAATTTTAGCTTGTTACTTGTATAAAAGACACCTGTCCACAGAATTCAATCAGATCCCAATCTATCCACCATGGCCAAGACCAAAGAGCTGTCCAAGGATGTCAGGGATAAGATTGTAGACCTACACAAGGCTGGAATGGGCTACAAGACCATCACCAAGCAGCTTGGTGAGAGAGGTTGACAACAGTTGGTGCGATTATCTGCAAATGGAAGAAACACAAAATAACTGTCACTCTCCCTTAGGCTGGGACTCCATGCAAGATCTCACCTTGTGGAGTTTCAATGATCATGAGAATGGTGAGGAATCAGCCCAGAACTACACAGGAGAATCTTGTGAATGATCTCAAGACAGCTGGGACCAAAAAAAAAAAAAAACAGTTGGTAACACAATAAGCTGTGAAGGACTGAAATCCTGCAGCGCCCGCAAGGTCCCCCTGCTCAAGAAAGCACAAGTACAGGCTAGTCTGAAGTTTGCTAATGAATATCTGAATGATTCAAGAGGAGTACTGGGTGAAAGTGATGTGGTCAGATGAGACCAAAATCTAGCTCTTTGGCATTACCTCAACTCAACGTGTTTGGGAGGAAGGGGAATGCTGCCTATGACCCCAAGAACACCGTCCCCACTGTCAAACATGGAGGTGGAAACATTATGCTTTGGGGGTGTTTTTCTGCTAAGGGGACAGGATAACATCACTGCATCAACGATGGATGGGACCATGTACCGTCAAATCTTGGGTGAGAACCCCCTTCCCTCATCCAGGGCATTAAAAATAGGTCATGGATGGGCATTACAGCATGACACTGTCCCACAACACATGGCCAAGGCAACAAAGGAGTGGCTCAAGAAGAAGCACATCAAGGTCCTGAAGTGGCTTAGCCAGGCTCCAGACCTTAATCACATAGAAAATATGTGGAGGGAGCTGAAGGTTTGAGTTCCCAAACACCAGTCTCTAAAGTTTAATGACTTGAAGAGGATCTGCAAAAAGGAGTGGGACAAAATCCCTCCTGAGAGATGTGCAAACCTGGTGGCAAAAAAATCTGACCCCTGTGATTGCCAACAAGGGTTTTTGCCACCAAGTACCAAGTCATGTTTTCCGAAGGGGTCAAATACTTATTTCACTAATTAAAATGCAAATCAATTTATAACTTTTTTAAATTGAGTTTTTCAGGATTTTTTTTTGTTATTCTGTCTTTCACTGTTGAAATAAGCCTACCATTAAATCGAAAGATCATTTCTTTATCAGTGAGCAAACGTACAAAAGCAGCAGGGGGATCAAATACTTTTTCCCCTCACTGTACTTACTTGAGTCCTCAGTTGATCAAGCCCGATGCGCGGCTGCATCTCTTCTCTCCCCTCTCTTCCTCTTTACACAGGGACTCAAGAAGCAGCAGAAGCCATTGGCTCAAATGTCAATCAAATGCTGTAAGGGCAAAGTGGGGGCAGGACCAAGCTGCTCTGTGTGTGTCTATGGAGCACAGCTACATAGACACAGCTCAGGAGTGAGCACACACTGTTTTCCCCCATAGCAAGTGGCTTGCTATGGGGCACAAGAAGAAGAGGTGCCAAGATCGCAGGTGGGTGACCCCAGAAGAGAAGGTTCAGCCAACTCTGTACAAAACCATTGCACAGATCAGGTAAGAATACCATGTTTATTATTTTCATTAAAAAGAAAAAAAAAATACCTTTAGTAACACTTTAAAGCGGAGTTCTGGGCACACAAGTCATTTTTTACTAAACATACCCCCTGAACAGTCAGGGCTAGTACATTCCACAATGGCTAGCCTCTGATCTGTCCCGGTTCGCACTTACCTTTTAGAAGAAATACTTACTTATTAAATTTCTTCCACAGCGTTGCCATCTCTCTTGTGGGCAGCTGAAGCCGGCGCGGTCCTCTTCTGTGTCTTCTTCCGCGTCTTCTTGTCCCAGAATGCGCCGCACTGGCCCCTCTCGTCACTTCCGGTGCGTCGCCCGGAAGTGACGAGCGGGGCCGGTGCCGTCGCATTGATTCCTGGGAGCTATGACGTTCAGCTCCCAGGAATCATAGCGAGACAGGAAGTGACGGGGTGAGCCGCGGCTCCGAGGGAGGAAGTAATCTGAGGTGAGTATCTTCGATCTTCAATTACAAGGTAAGTAAACAAAAAAAAAAAAAAAAATAACTATCCAATTCCTTTTCAGGTGAGGTCTACCTAGCGGAGGGGCACAAAAAAAAAAATATTGTTTTTGTGCCCGGAACTCCGCTTTAAACCCAAAAATGTATTATGTTGCAGTTTACCAATTCTTAAAAATGGTGGCAGCATTAGCCTTTTCCTCCTTCATTATTACCTGGTGATCAAGCCAATAATTCTGTTATTCTTATATTCTTAATCTTCCTTAAATAGCCCAAGTTTCCCAGCAGACACAAGTGGCAGTTAGAGGGTTGAAACAAACCACTTAACACTGACAGGGGTGCTTACAATAATTAGCTTTTTTAAATGAATGTATTTGTATTGTATCCCTGCACAGCAAAAAAAATAAAAATATATATATTATTTAAATTTAGAGCTGCACACGCCACGGTGTCTCTGTCAACCCCACTAAAACAACTCATAAAAGGATCTAACGGTATTGGCCACAGGCTGATGAACGCAATGTGGCTAACAGCTGCTTCACTTACATGCTTTGTTTTCAAGTTGGCAAAATGTGAGTGTAATTCTGAGTTGTACAATGCATAGCAATTTATACAAAGAGCACTAGATATTTCTTCTGTTTATTTGTAAGTGTTTATGAACCATCTGGGCGAAAGTGAGGAGGAGGTGGATTGACTATAAAGAAGGGATTGCTGATTTATCCTCCAATGATGGTGCTCCAATAAGGGCAGATGATGCTATCCTATGTAGGCTGTATCTGACCTCCTGTGGTCAACATTTAAGGGTAAGCGCCCATTTGCTACACAAGGGTGCTGGTACAGGACACAATAAGTTGGTGATTGCCTGAGAAGAGGCCTGGATTAATATCACTAAATATATAATATTTATGAGAAATTGGTGCAAGGGTTGTGTTTGGCTTGATGGACTTCTCACAATATAAAAGCATATTTTTCATTTTTTTTTTAAAGGCACCTATTGTTGATCACAGACTGCAATATACATTTGTAGTGCTACTCCCATAGAAGCCACAGGATTACTGCCTTTGCTCTGCAGTCAGGTACACAGGCTCATTTACACGTTTCAATGACTAGTATAGGGTGTTGTTTTTTATGGTTTTTATTTTTGGAGAACTTGGATAGGGTTGAGGGAAGTAGTGGGATACTCAAAAAACAAGAACTATGTACAACTGAGGACTTAGGTATTCTTCAGGACAGGCTATTTCAAAGTCTGTGCTTGTAGCAAACAGTAGACATTGATTTTAGGGTAGTAGTAGTGGTAGATGTGACCTGCGAGCAGAGTCCTTTTAAGTAGTAAATTAGATGAACAAAGCTCTTCAGGACACCAGTCGGTGTCCCCTTTATATAGACCCACAACTGACTTTCTCTAGCACCAGAGGGTTGGCACAAGCACAAAGGTCCCCAAGATCCTTTATAATGTCTGTACTCACAAGGCCCAAGGAACAGCTAATTGCCTTCTTCCAACTTCCAAGCGACACCTTACTCCAGTGATACCAGACAAGACCATCTGCAGTCAGCCTCCCTCAGTCAGCTTTCTTCAGCTCCATGGCCTCGGCAGGGCTGGCCCAAGACATTGTGCTGCCTGGGTCCAAGTATGAAATGCTTCCAACCCCCCCCCCCCCAAAAAAAAAAAAAAAATCCTGCCCAAAGGCCCTGACATCCATTATTTTATATCATGATAATTAAAATTAAATTGATCAGATGTCAGATTTACATGCAACAGCACCTTGTCTATGTGCAACATGTTTAAGGGGCTGCATTGTGTGTGTGTGTGGGTTAAGGGGCTGGTTTGTTGGGGGGAGGGGGGGATTAAATGGCTGTTTTGTGGGGTATAGGAACAAAAAAAAAAATAAAAAAAATAACAGTAATAACTAATAATTATTAAATATAAAGTGTAGAAAATATTATATTTACTGTTACTTTCTTAAATAAGTCGCCACTGGACCGGTCCACCAAACACCCACTGGCTGTCCTGTGTCTGCCGCGGCCACCACCCTAGAAAAGGCCACCACCCAGCCTGCCCTGTGTGAGATGAGTTCACTGATGTCTGATGTCATTGCGCGCACCACAATCACACGAGGGATGTTCCTCCGGAGAGATGCTCTGTCTCCTCACTACGGGCGGCAGTATGAGATAGGAAAATGCCGCCCATACAGCGCCGCAAACTAAAGATACACAAAACTGCTGGAACAAAATCTTGGGCTTCATAATTCCCACCCCTCTCAAAGTGCCACCTGGGTCCAAAGGACCCAGCGTGACCCATGGTGGGGCCGGCCCTGGGCCTCAGCATCCAGGCCCTCAGGTCAGCATCCAGGCCCTCAGGTCACCCACCAGAGGGCTCACGAAAGCAGACATAGCAGCAGTGCCTGGCAGGGCAGCGTGCCCTCCACCTTGCACCATTCCACTCTGGGAAAAGACCCTAAGGCTCAGGCTCAGTGTACTCACAGAATATATACAGTCTCCCAGCATGCCATCAGAGCCTGCCTCTCTGGGATAGGCCAGGGCTGTATCAATATTCATGCTGCCAGCTGCATGGCTCCATACCTATCATCCAGAATCTTCTCAAGTTTCCTGGATACAGAGGAAGCTATCAGACAGACTGGCAGCAGCTGAGCACATGGAGCAAACCTGACCAGCAATTAGCTTGTTATGTATATGAATATTAAGTGTTTTATATACTGTGTGTAATTTATTATCCACTTAGGAGTATTTGTGCACACGGTGGAGTACCGCACTGTTTTATGGGTTTGATAAATTAATGTATTGCTGACAATGGATTCATTCTTAGTACTTTTTACTGAATACATTGAATAAAATGTATCAAATCACATCAGAAGTGTGACAGTTTACTATAGGTGCAACAAATTAATATTTTACAATATTTGCTCAATATCAATATTTATTTTGCTATAATGTAATTTCCCACAGTATAGACCATTTCCCTTTAATTAGACTGGCAGTGACAATCACACACCAGATTGAACACATTTCCATATTGGGACTGGCAGCTCTAGGACAAGAACAGCCATCTGGTAGAACAGTGCACAGACTGCAGCTTCCGTCAGTAATTTCTACTAATATGTGCCTTCCACTGACACTGCACAGTATGCCCTCACAGGTTCCTGTATGTATGTAAATACTAAATACAATTCTTTGCTATAGCAGATGCAAATACAAGGCAAGCGTCAAGGCACACATATACCATTTCTTCCTGCTAAATACCTTTGTTTAACGAAAGCTACATAGACTAGGTAAAACAAAAACACACACTGGTCTCTTACACAACAGCTGTGAATGATTAAAAAAGGAAAAATTATATGCCTAACTTCACTGAGACCTATATGTAAAGCCTGTATTTCATTAATACCTAAAGGATAACTCCCCTTTAAATGGGAGAAAAAAATAGTAAATAAAAAAAAAAAAAATAATAATATAGCATATACAGCTGCAAGAAAAAGTATGTGAACCCTTTGGAATGATATGGATTTCTGCACAAATTGGTCATAAAATGTGATCTAATCATCATCTAAGTCACAACAATAGACAATCACAGTCTGCTTAAACTAATAACACACAAAGAATGAAATGTTGCCATGTTTTTATTGAACACACCATGTAAACATTCACAGTGCAGGTGGAAAAAGTATGTGAACCCCTAGACTAATGACATCTCCAAGAGCTAATTGGAGTGAGATGTCAGCCAACTGGAGTCCAATCAATGAGATGAGATTGGAGGTGTTGGTTACAGCTGCCCTGCCCTATAAAAAACACACACCAGTTCTGGGTTTGCTTTTCACAAGAAGCATTGCCTGATGTGAATGATGCCTCGCACAAAAGAGCTCTCAGAAGACCTACGATTAAGAATTGTTGACATATATACAATGTTGCATAAAGCCGGAAAGGGTTATAAAAGTATCTCCAAAAGCCTTGTTGTTCATCAGGCCACAGTAAGACAAATTGTCTATAAATGGAGAAAGTTCAGCACTGCTGCTACTCTCCCTAGGAGTGGCCGTCCTGTAAAGATGACTGCAAGAGCACAGCGCAGACTGCTCAATGAGGTGAAGAAGAATCCTAGAGTGTCAGCTAAAGACTTACAAAAGTCACTGGCAAATGCTAACATCCCTGTTAGCAGATCTACAATACGTAAAACACTAAACGAGAATGGATGTCATGGGAGGATACCACAGAGGAAGCCACTCCTGTCCAAACAAAACATTGCTGGAAGTTTACAGTTTGCACAAGAGCACCTAGATGTTCCACAGCAGTACTGGCAAAATATTCTGTGGACAGATGAAACCAAAGTTGAGTTGTTTGGAAGAAACCCACAACACGATGTGTGTGGCGAAAAAGAGGCACAGCACACCAACATCAAAACCTCATCCCAACTGTGAAGTATGGTGGTGGGGGCATCATGGTTTGGGGCTGCTTTGCTGCATGAGGGCCTGGACGGATTGCCATCATCAAAGGAAAAATGAATTCCCAAGTTTATCAAGACATTTTTCAGGAGAACTTAAGGCCATCTGTCTACCAGCTGAAGCTCAACAGAAGATGGGTGTTGCAACAGGACAATGACCCAAATCAACAACAGAATGGCTTAAACAGAAGAAAATACGCCTTCTGAAGTGGCCCAGTCAGAGTCCTGACCTCAACCCGATTGAGATGCTGTGGCATGACCTCAAGAAAGCGATTCACACCAGACATCCCAAGAATATTGCTGAACTGAAACAGTTCTGTAAAGATGAATGGTCAAGAATTACTCCTGACCGTTGTGCACATCTGATCTACAGGAAACGTTTGGTTGAATTTATTGCTGCCAAAAGAAGGTTTAACCAGTTATTAAATCCAAGGGTTCACATACTTTTTCCACCTGCACTGTGAATGTTTACATAGTGTGTTCAATAAAAACATGGCAACATTTCATTATTTGTGTGTTATTAGTTTAAGCAGACTGTGATTTTCTATTGTTGTGACTTAGATGATGATGATCAGATCACATTTTATGACCAATTTGTGCAGAAATCCATATCATTCCAAAGGGTTCACATACTTTTTCTTGCAGCTGTACAATTGCGAAACAAGTCATATTGTAATTGAATTAATGTAACTGTGTGATAGCGCTGCTAAAGATAAATAGTAAAGTAAATATAAAAACCAGTGATTAAAGCATATGATAAATAAGCATATGATGCATATATAATAAATACGTAAAAAGTTTTGTGCAAATAAAAAAAAATGAGCATAAAGTGCAATAGTATTGCAGAGACACTGTCTCTGATTAATTGATGTGCAAGTGAAGCAATAAGTCCAAAAGTGCCAAGAAGAAAAAAAGGAAAAAAGCATTCATGCTATGAATGGTCCAAAAAAAAGTCTCTATAAAAAGTGCAATCCGTTAATCATTCCGTGTGTGTCTACTCCTTAAATTCTGTGCTGCAATCACCAGGCAAAGTGTCTGCTCATCTCCATGATTAACCCACTAGGGGTCTCAGGCGATACAAGACAGATATATAATGATGTCCGCTCTCTAGATCACTCCAACGTGCTTGGTATTGCGCCAAATAAATACATGTAGGGATAAAAGCAGAGAATCGCCAATGGTGCAGTACCCCAATGTAATGAAGCAATAAGACAAATCCCAGCTTCAAATATTACACTCGCATTTATTGTAATAAAAAACAGCTTAAAGAATCACAATTCCAGGGTGATGACAAATGAAACGTCAAACATGCCCACCGCTTGGTACCTCTGCACGTTACGCTATACCCATCATGGCTTCTACTGGAGGAAGATACCAAGCGGTGTAGGTGGGGGCTTTACAGAATATATCTTTACCTTCAATAACGCCATAGAGATGTTTCCATGTGCATGCGCGGTGACTCCCATTAGTCACGGAGGTCTGCGCATGCGAAGTACAATTAGATTACCGTATTTTCCGACGTATAAGATGAGTGGGTGTATAAGACGACCCCCCTAATTTTCATCTACCGGTAATACTTATACTTAGGTTACCTTGGAGATATTATACTCGCCGTATAAGACGACCCCCCATTTTTAAAAAAAATTCCTTTCCAATCTGCAGCTGCTGTAATATTCTGAAAATTGAATTCAATATGGCTAGCTGGAGGTGTACAGAACGCCCCCCAGAATCATAATTTCCTGCTTGTATGATTGGCTCACTGATTTTGCAAGAAGTCTACACTAAGATACAAGTCAGATTTCAGGCATCTCCTGCAACAAAAGTCATTTTTGGTAAGCTACTCCCAATAGGAACACGTCTAAAGGAATGCAGACCCAGCAGTTTTCCTCATGAGAGCCCTACAGCTGATTGAGAATTATGAAACTTCTCCCATTAGATGCACATGGACACACACAAACACACAGGGATTTCTTCAGAATAACAAAAGAGGAATCTGCAACAAAGTTTGTTAAAATCCTTGCATTGTACATAGATCATCCAGAGGGGAATGTTTTTTCCTCAACAAAAGTGGAGAGATGCTTTAAACCCGCATGCATGAGATGCAAAGGCTATGCTACTGGACAAGGAGATACAGTACTGAGCCCTGTGTATTAACCCAGCTTCATCAAATCCTTCTCAATGCACAACGCATCACCCAGAAGTTATACAGATGGCAGTAGGAATTGTCCTTTTAAAACGTGACAGCTAACGTTTTACAGAAAGGAACATAAACTTACAATGTATAGATGATCTGCATTCTGTTAGAAAGTGCATCCGATGATGGTGCAGAGTTTCCATTATAGAACATTGCTAAATTAAACAATTCCCCTAATTTACATGGCCATTTTTAAAATGCAGTTACAGAAAGACAAAATATAATTTATCTCTTAATTGAATCATGAGCATCAGGTTCACTTTAATGTTGGTTCCTTAAGCAGCTCATACTTCTCTTCACTTTGCCACCAGGTCTGAAGTGAAATACATGGTACTTCCATGATATAAGGTAGCAGGTCACTTACCTCTCATGTGACTATGGTTGTGCTTGGCATTTGGGCAACTCTGTGTAAGTTCCAGCTGAGATTGACTTGAAAGTTACACAGAGTTTCTCCTACTTACACCAAGTGGCAACCAGAGCAGCAGGGGATATATATTAAATTTTTTAAGTGGAATATACACTGAACAAAATTATAAAAACGCAACACTTTTGTTTTTGCCCCCATTTTCATGAACTGAACTCAAAGATCTAAGACTTTTTCTATGTACACAAAAGGCCTATTTCTCTCAAATATTGTTCTCAAATCTGTCTAAATCTGTGTTAGTGAGAACTTTTCCTTTGCCAAGATAATCCACCTCACAGGTGTGGCATTTCAATGTGATTAAACTGCACATTTTAGAGTGGCCTTTTATTGTGGCCAGCCTAAAGCACACCTGTGCAATAATCATGTTGTCTAATCAGCATCTTGATATGCCACACCTGTGAGGTGGATGGATTATCTCAGCAAAGGAGAAGTGCCCCCCTACACAGATTTAGACAGATTTGTGAGCAATATTTGAGATAAATAAGCCTTTTGTGTACATAGAAAAAGTCTTAGATCTTTGAGTTCAGCTCATGAAAAATGGGGGCAAAAACTTATATAATTTTATAATTTTGTTTAGTGTATTTTCCTTTTATCAGCATGAAGGTAGGTTGACCGCATGCATGATAAGGTTTCCACATGCAATATGGCCTAATACCACATATCCTGTTAAAACAAATTATTAATGCAAGTGATAAAAAAAGGACAATCCCAACTGTTAAACTGACAAACTTAAGCAAACTTCACCACACACCGAGCCTAAATTAAAAGTCCCTTGGGGAGAAGCACCAACCACAGTCTTTGTTTTCTCATAGCAAGCAGCATCTACCATGTACTGCATAAAGAAATAGGCATCAGTTAATGAAAGATTTAGTGGATTTTGACATTGGGCTGGTTGTTAAGGCCCTTGCTAACAAAAGATCAGCTGGCCTTTCTACTGGAAGACATATTAGGCATCCAGGGATGTGTGAGCGGCTTCTGATTTCTAGTTTACTTTGTTGTCCTGGAATGCACCAACCAACCAGTATCATAAACGGGAGCTTTTATATTAATGGTTAACTAAATGAACCACATAGAAGAACCTGAGTTGTTTGCTTCGCCTCAGACTTTTCTATGGCTTCCAGGAGTAGGCCATATCACCATTTAGTTGTCAGGCAGCAACATTTTTACTAACCAGTCTGACTTATTAAAACCATCGGCATCAAAAGGCCAAGACTAATGGGAGCAGCACTGTGATAGGTGCCATTTTGTCATATGACATAAGAGATTTTCTAGCTTCACATGAATTCTAAAAACTACACTTGGGTGTGGGAAACCTCTAAGGCAGGGGTCTGCAAACTCTCTAAACAAGGGGACAGTTTACTGTCCTTCAAAATTTAGGGGACCGTACTGTGGCTAGTGGGAGTAGACAATGTTATGGCGTCAGTTGGAGTGAACAATGCCCCATCATTGGTGTCAGTGGGAGAAATATGTCCCATCTGTTGCCCCATTGTTGGTTTCAGTGGCAGGAATTATGCCCCTATTGGTGGTGTCAATAGGAGGAATAGTGCCCTTTTAATGGTGTTAATGGTGGGAATAGTGTCCCCTCTTGGTGTCAGTGGAAGGGATTATGTCCAATTGTTGGTTTCAGTGGCAGGAATTATGCCCCATTTGGTGGTGTCAGTGGGAGGAATAGTGCTCAGTTATTGGTGTTACTGGGGGGGGGGGGTTAAAGTGCCCCATCGTTGGTATCAGTGGAAGGATAAGGTGCTCCATTGTTGGTGTCAGTGTTAAGAAATATGCCCCCACTGTTGGTGGCATGGGTAAATAAATAAAGAGAACAATAGATTAAGTAAAACATAAATATACTTCTAAAAAAAGAAGCTAGACAACATGAGGGAATTCATGAACTGTAAACACCGCCATTTACATGTCTCCTACTTGAAAGTCCTTAAAAGTGGGTATCAAGTTACCGTGGGCAATGAATCATAACCCAGTAGATGTCAAATACATTGTGGGTTGAATTATCATTTTATTGTGCCTTATGATGAATACTTTCCTTTACAGTCAACATCTCAGCACAGGCGCCAACCATACATCTGTTCTTATGAATCATACCTTTCAACATTTCAGACGATAAACTACCAGACAAATTCCGTTACTTATAGTTTGTGCAACAAAACAAGCTAACCAAAAGTACAGTGCAGGGTTTTTTTTTTTTTTTTTAAATACTTATACATTATACATTAATGTCAATTCCCCCATCCACATAAAGTAACAATTGAATACAATGTGTACAAAGCGGCTATAAGCCATCTGTTGCATGCAATACACGATTGGCTCCTACTATGGTTTACTGCTTGGGCAAATAGGATGTTATAATTAAGATCTGTCTTTGTCAAATCAACACTAGTCACTGGTATATATAATGACATACATAACTCTAGGAAAAGTGAACTTTATGTGTTACTCATTTTACAATTCAACAAGCAGTCAAGGGTATAACTAAAATGAGACCATGCAATTGCTTTGGAGCTTAGGACTGTCTGGCTACACAGTGAAAACTGCACTTGGCAAATACACTGATGAAATGTATGTATATAAAAGTTTAGGAACCTCTATAGAAGTGATGGGGAACCTTGGCACCCCAGATGTTTTGGAACTACATTTACCTAGATTGCTCGTGCACTCTGCAGTGTAGTTGAGCATCATGGGAAATGGAATTCCAAAACATCTGGGGTGCCAAGGTTCGCCATCACTGCTCTATAGGATTGCTATGAAAACAATTAAGCTTTTGTATCATTAGAGCATTTGAGATGCAGCCTAGAGGGAAGGAGGGCCCCGTAATTTACATTTTAAATGAAGCCCCATTATGCATAGATATGACCCTTAATTTCCTTTTTTCAGTTTACATGCATCAGCCCCAAAAAACTAAAAAAATCCTGATGTGCAGGCTATAAAATTTTTGTCGTCCGTAATACAACGTCCGATTTTCGTTTCATTAGTACAGATTTCAACGGAAAAAAACCTTAAGAGCAAGACTAGGCATGCTCAGAGACGAAAGAACACATACAAAGCAATCCAACACATGACATCACTTCTGAAGTAGAATTCTGTCGTACGGGAAAATTCGTATGAAAATAACCTCTTCACTTTCCACATCAGACTAGCATGCCACAAAAAACAGACGACAGATCGTTCGATAATCTTATCGTGTGTACAGGGCTTAACAAGAACAGGTGGGCTGATAACCTATTCTTTAGTAAATAGGAAAGAAAACATAGCCCCCTGTCACTCAATTGCAAGTAGATTTGTAATTTATTAGAACACCTTCCATGTGTTAGATATACCTGGTAGTAGGGGGGGGGGATAAAGGAGCTCTAGCCCTTATACCTAAACTGCAAAGGTGTAAGACTAATCAAATCAGTAAGCTTTGTGAATTGAGGCATATTTTGTAGTAAAAGGGTTGCAAGTTAATTAATATACTGAATCTGTAATAATACAGCACAAATTACTTTTTAGAAATCTTATACAGTAGCATAACTAGATAATATCACTTCAATTAACAATATGATGTTCAGCTTTTGATGTGTTCTGCATATCTGCTACGAACTTTCTAAACATTTTTGCATATTCAATTGTCTACATTGGTTCATAAGAGGTGGAGAGTTACTACTGTTCCACACCAATGAAATGAGATAATGCGGTCAGATTTATGGCTGTAAAGCAGGTCATACACATAGGAGATTTTCATCTGTTCAGCATGTGCAAATAGATGAATCTCCTGCTGTGGCTACTGTATTTCGACAGCTGACACAAAATACCTGCATTGATTGGATGCAGATCTTGATGGGCCAACAAGTTTTAATAACCTATATGAGGTTATTATTATTCAGGTTTACACTGAGATCTATTGATGGTTTTGTGCCACTACAACTTATTTGATGCAATTTGGTTTCTCCCTCTGTTCTCCCCTCCCTTTGAGTGCTCTAGTTAAGCCTGCAATACATGGATAGAATTTCGGCCAGTTCAGTAGGGACTGGCCAAATTTTGATCTACACTGAACATAATTATAAATGCAACACTTTTTCTTTTTCCCCCATTTTTCTTGAGCTGAATTCAATGATTTAACACTTTTTCTATGAACACAAAAAGGTCTATTTCTCTCAAATACTGTTCACAAATCTGTCTAAATCTGTGTT
Organism: Pelophylax lessonae; assembly: GCF_965119305.1. Taxonomy (NCBI): domain Eukaryota; kingdom Metazoa; phylum Chordata; class Amphibia; order Anura; family Ranidae; genus Pelophylax; species Pelophylax lessonae. The sequence continues at coordinate 466,754,983 of NC_138769.1, forward strand.
AGTGAGCACTTCTCCTTTGCCGAGATAATCCATCCACCTCACAGGTGTGGCATATCAAGATGCTGATTAGACAGCATGATTATTGCACAGATGTGCCTTAGGCCCCTTTCATACATAGGAGTCCATCGGCAGACTCCGTTTTTCTCTAATCGCTAATCAGGCGGATGGCAGTACTGTCTCCGCGCTGTGTGCGGAGACAGAGCTGTCAGGTCCCCGCTGTTCTCTATGACCCCTGAAGAAGCCACGTGACGCGGAAGTGGCATAACGCGTAGGGACGTTCGGACCGTAAGTGACGCACATTACGGAAGTGAGGACTGCGATCCTACTCCGACGCTATCCTTTTGCGCTTTGTTTACTCAACAAATGTGAGTGGTTTTACTATATTTTAATAAAGTACCCGTGACCCATACATACTTGCACTATCTTGAGTATTTTGCTTTGAGATCCATTGTGACCGTGGGGAATCTGGAGAGGGAGAGGGAGAGGGAGCCAAGCCACCCGTAGCAGCCCCAGACTTCTGACCCCAGTGGAGCACGGTATAAGATTGGAGAGGAGCCCCCCTGGATTATTGATAAGGCTTTTACCCTTAGTCTTTAAGGTGAGCGGCTTGAACACCTAGAGGGGATAAGGAGAAGCACCCCACTACCTTTTAGCAGTTTGGTGAAGGAGTAGCACCTGAGGACATATTTTACCCACCTGAACACTTACCCCTAATTTTTTGGACTTTATTTCACCCAGACCGTTATATATTGTTTGTGAAGCACAGAGGACACTTTGATTTATATATATGCACCTGAGCACTTTTTTTGTCACTAGAGCATCATTAGCACATGAAGTGGTTTTTTAGAGGATTGCATCAATATTTTAAAATTTGTTTATTATGAATATGGATTTATCGTATATGGTTTAGTTCCCTTCTATATTTATTGTGACAGGCACACACACCAGATATAATTTATTTACTTTATTTAATTATTTATTTATTTATCATTGTTTATCCACCCAGAAGCGCAGTACCCCCCACCTATTTATATATCTGACACTGTTTGGTTATCAGTTCCGGTATTAGCAGAATCTGGGATCTCCTTTTCACCCCTTTTAACCACTCCTTTAAGACAGCGCAGGACTCACCACACCATTCCCTTCTCTATGGGGGAATCGGATGAGAATGGACAGCCTGTCCGTTCTCATCCGATCTGCTGGACGGATGTTAAATAGGGTTTCCATCTGTCCAGATTTGACGGACTGGATTGGACATGTGTCCGCTGACATCCGATACCTAATAGAGATGCATGGGGCATCCGTTCAGATCCGCCTGAAAAACTGACAGGTCCGCTAGTGTGAAAGGGGCCTTAGGCTGACCACAATAAAAAGCCACTCTAAAATGTGCAGTTTTATCACACAGCACAATGTCACAGATGCTGCACTTTTTGAGGGAGCGTGCAATTAGTATGCTGACTGCAGGAATGTCCACCAGAGCGGTTACCCTTGAATTGAATGTTAATTTCTCTACCATAAGCCCTTTCCAAAGGTGTTTCAGAAAATTTGGCAGTACATCCAACTGGCCTCACAACCGCAGACGACGTGTAACCACACCAGCCGAGGACCTTTACATCCAGCATCTTCACCTCCAAGTTCATCTGAGAGCAGCAAACCGGACAGCTGCTGCTATCGGTTTGCATAACTAAAAATTTTCTGCACAAACTGTCAGAAACCGTTTCAGGAAAGCTCATCTGCATGCTCGTCGTCCTCATCAGGGTCTCGACTTGACTGCAGTTCATCCTCGTAACCGACTCGAGTGGGCAAATGCTCACATTTGATGACCTCTGGCACTTTGGAGAGGTGTTCTCTTCATGAATGAATCCCCGTTTTCTTAGATCTTTGAGTTCAGCTCATGAAAAATGTAGGCAAAAACAAGTGTTGCATTTATAATTTTGTTCAGTATATGTATGGGCAGGCTGATTGTACTAAAGTTGATCCATACCAAAGTTGATCCATCGATTGACTAGGGTACAATTAGCCTGTCGGATTTTTAGCATGTAATTACTGCTGGCAGCTTTACCCGCTAACAGTAACCATTGTGTTCTACCAGCAGCGAAGGCTGCCCGCGTGGTTCTATACATTTCCTTAGGAAGAGATCCAAGTAGTCCCAAAAGCTTGCATCTTAAATAACCTGAGTTAGCCAATAAAAGGAATCACCTAAAGTGGTTCTAAAGACTCAAGTTTTTTCTTGATGCATTCTAAAAAAAAAAAAAAAATCAAATACTTACCTGAGCCCGATCTTGAACCAGTGACGTGCACAAGAGCAGTGGCTCTCCTGGGTCTCTTCCTCTTCATTGGCTCCCACTACGGTCAATCATAACCAGTGAGCCAATGAGAAGAGAACATGGGTGGGGCTGAGATGCGCTCCATGTGTGAATGGACACACAGAGCAGCGGCTCGGATTGGGTGCCCCACACAGCAAGCTGCTTGCTGTGAGGGCACTCGGCAGGAGGGAGGGGCCAGGAGGGCCAGCGGGGGACCCAAGAAGAGGAGGATTAGGGCTGCTCTGTGCAAAACCGCTGCACAGAGCAGATAATGATTACATATTTGTTATTTTATATTAAAAAAATAACCTTTAAATATCCCTTCAAAACTACAAATTTTCTGTATTCATGGAAGATAAAATGCAATTTCAAGAATATCCCCGGCAAAAATATTCCAGCTATTCAAATATCCCTGCACCAGCTGGTCCCTAACATTTAAATACCACTCCTCTTCTGAATGCTGAAAGCACCCAGCCACTGGGCAGCCAATAGGAAGTGTCCACATCACACAAACAATGATGCGGGCACCCAAAGAAGGACTCTAAACAAAGAAGGAGAGAAGACTTGGGACTGGAGTCTTATAAACTGCAGCTTTGTGTAAAAAGGGCATTTAGATCTTTTTTTTTTTTTAAAGAATTGAGGGGATGCCAAGGGGGTAGGGGGAGCTCCAAGATCAGATTTAAGGTTTTCAACCTTTCAATAGTGTACTATCTTATTTTTACAGAAATATGTGCATTTAACTGGGCAGGAAGTTCAAACACGGGCTTTCTCCAGCATTTCCTTTTCAAGCACAAGTTCAAATACCTCTGCCACTTTACTGTAATTTCCCCCAAGCCAGACGTGCTCTAGGGCTGCATGTTTACTGCTTGTATCTATAGTGACAGCAATATTTTTGGTATGATTTCCTGTAAAGTAATCAAGTGAAATGTCAGACTTCATAATGGTACCACACCTTCACCATATCAGTGTTTCAAAATACACAATGTGTTGGGAGACACCCATGGTCGTAAGCAATGTGTGTTATTTAAACAATTCCTGCCCTGTGCTATGTCCATTATGTTTTTTTTAAATACTTTAAATTTCCAATGGCAGAAAAAATATAAACAACTAAAATTGTAGGGCTTGTGCACATCAGTAGCACTGGGCAGCAATGCCCAACGCAGCCCCAGTGCAAGAACAAAGCAATTTGCCTTATGCTTCAGTTCACACCAATGTGCTAAAAAAAAAAAAAAAATAAAAAAAAAAAAAAAAAGAAAGGGGGGGGGGGGGCTTGGTAAAAAGAGGGCATGTTGTATTTTTGCAATGCACTGAAGTTGATCTACTAAAACAGGAGAATGCAAAATCTCGTGCAGCTGTGTATGGTAGCCTATTAACCACTTAAGCCCCGGAGGATTTGGCTGCTAAACGACCAGGGGTATTTTGCGATTCGGCACTGCGTGACTTTAACGGACAATTGCGCTGTCGTGCGACGCTGTACCTAAACGAATTTGACGTCCTTTTTTCCCCCACAAACAGAGCTTTCTTTTGATGGTATTTGATCACCTGTGCGATTTTTTGATCACGCGCTATAAACAAAAAAAGAGCGTCAATTTTGCAAAAATAGCAATATTTTTCACATATTTTTATATGAAATTCCCCCCCAAAAAAATGTAAAAATCAAAATTTTTTAACATTTTCGGCCAATTTGTTTTATGCTACCTATGTTTGGTAAAAATAATCGCAAAAAGCGTATTTTTATTGGTTTGCGCAAAAGTTATCACGTTTACTAACAAAGGGAAAGATTTATGTAATTTTTGTTGTTTTTTTTTTAACGTGTAATGGCGGAGATCTGCGATTTTTTTTGCGGTACTGTGACATTGCGGCGGACAGATCGGACCCTTGACTGAAATTTTTGACACTTTTGGGGTTACCAGTGACATTTCTACAGTAATCAGTGCTATACATATGCACTGTTACTGTAAAAATACACTGGCAGTGAAGGGGTTAACTTTTTTGAAAGGGAGGGGCTATGTGTGTCCCTAGGGGCGTGCTTTCTACTGTGATTGGCTGTGGCTTCAGATGTATGAAGAGTGATCAACGGTTCTACATAGTAGAACCGTATGATCATCCTTCATACACAGGGGAGAATGACAGGCAGCTTGTTTATACAAGCCGCCTGACTTTCTCTCTCTCCCCCGCCGATCGCAGAGTGACCGGCGGACATCGGGTCCGCCGGACACACGCGTGGGGGGTGTCCGTGACCACGCGGGAGCGCGCCTCCGGCGGCGTGTGCTCGCTCCCTAGACCTTCACAAGCTAGTGACGTAGCCCTACGTCACTTTGCCTGTGAGGGGCTGACCGCCGACGTAGATCGGCGTGCGGCGGTCGGCAAGTGGTTAAAGAGGAAGTAAACCCTCCCCTGCAACTTGTACCTATAGGTAAGCCTATGATAAGGCTTACCTATAGGTACTGTAAATATCTCCTAAACATGTACCGTTTAGGAGATATTTAGCTTGCATGCAGCCAGTGACATCACTGGCGCATGGGCTCTGAAGGAACGGCCGCTGGTGCCGTTCCTTGAGATATGTAGTGGAAAAATACCTGCGCTGCTTCACAGAGCAAACTAATAAATAAATATCAATAAATATTGTGTATAAATTATGTGTATAAAGTGCTAGTGCTTAACTTAAAATACACAATTCCTATGTCATAAATACCAATCAATATACATTAATACAAAGATTTGATAACGCTCTGTGTGCGGAGCGAAATGCGTCAAGCTGTTCATCTGAGTACGTACTACGCCCGACGGCATCCACCTTCCGGCATACGGGGACACGGGGAGTGAGTACAGCCCTTTACATGGCAACCCGTGGGATGTTTTTATAGGCGTTTGAACCTCTGCTACATTGTTAAGTGTATCTTGTATTGTGTGCATCGAATAAAGTTGTTACATACTTCACGATGCCAGCATCTCTTTCTTTTTTGAGCAATACCTGGATGTTGTGATCTACAGTAAAGCTGTTGAGTTGATGGTCCAATAAGGCTCGTCTTATCTAAGGATATTCTGAAAGCGGTGTATTATTTGGCTTCTGGTGAGTAGGGGACCAAGAGGGGAGCACCTACTCGTGTACAGAGAGCACCGGCACTTATAATATGAGCACGCAGCACTTTGGACTTATGTTTTGCACAAAGACTGTCACAATTTGAGCACGTGATTAATTGAAGGATTTTATTTTACATTTATTATCTTCACGTTTATGATCTATGTATTAATGTATATTGATTGGTATTTATGACATAGGAATTGTGTATTTTAAGTTAAGCACTAGCACTTTATACACATAATTTATACACAATATTTATTGAGATTTATTTATTAGTTTGCTCTGTGAAGCAGCGCAGGTATTTTTCCACTACATACTTCTTAAAGGTATACCACCTTTTACACCAGCAGCAGCTTACTATACTGTGCTATCAGAGTAATCGTAATCCTCAGCGCTAGCCTATAATCTTTGCCGTTTCTTGAGAGCCAAGTGCTGTGAAAGTTGGCTCCCGCGAGCATGCACAATGCCACAGATGCCGCAAGTGACGTCACCGTGGCTCCAGCCAATCAAATGGCCGGATGCCGCAAAGCAGGAAGAAGAGCGACTGAACATGTCGCTCGTGAGGGAGGTGAGCGAGCTGCACTGTGGAGCTTCGTTTTAAGGTAAGTACAGTATTTCATAATGAGCTAATATGCGATGCATACTAGCTCATTATGTGTTTGTCTTTCAGGTGCTTTTTTTTTTTTTTTTTTTTTTTTTAATTCTGAGGTTTACAACCTCTTTAACTTCAGCTTGTTCAAGTAAAAAAACCGGAAGCTGATTGGTTTCATTGCATAGCTGCAACAGATTTTGCACTCTCCAGCTTTAGTAAATCGACCCCACAGTAATGCAATGCCACATTCTGCAGCGCATAGCATTACATAGGAGTTTAAAGAATAAGTTCACCTTTTGTAACATGTTACACCCATATTCAGGGTGTAATATCACCCCCCCCCCCCGATCCCCTGTTGTGACAGTGATCTGGTGTTAGTATCCCCCCACTCGCTGTGACAATTTAAAAAAAAAAAAAAAACGTGGCTGTGGGGGGCTCCACTCACCAGACTCACATTATTCATTCAGAGTTCTGTTAATGTGAGAACTACAAGTACCAACATCCTTTGCAGCTGTCGGCTTGTAGCTCTTACTAAACTACCAGGGTGCTCTAGGTAGTTAATTGAGACTTCCGGTCATTGTGTAACTGCCTGCTCAAATGAGGTACGATCAGACAGGTTACATAGACAGTCTGCATGAGCCCTGCACTGTACCCATGATCTGCTGATGAGTGGGTGCAATGCTTTATAGGTTCCTGGTAAAAAAATAAATAAATGCACATTTTTTGACCTGCAAAAACACGTGCATTTAATTTATTTATTTTTACAAAGGTACACTTACCCTTTAAAAAAAAGGAAAAAAGCACACCCTGCAATGTGAATAATACTTTCCAGTAGAGACACATACAGCAAGAAAAGTATGACAGGAGGTTCTAACCATTCATTGCTCTAGCTAAAGAAGACTGTAGCTATGCAAGTCTTTTGGGAAAAAGCACTGACTTGCTGAAATAATCTAACATGCATGAGTGCTTTGTAGGTTGGCAAGGGATGCCAGTCAGAAGGATCAAATGGTACTCTTCTCATGACAATGGTAATTTGTTAGCATCTGGGTGTTTTCACCGCCAAACATCTATGAACTGATACATCTCCGCCCACCTATTCAAATCAGAGTCTGCAGGTGTACCCGGATGAAGTTTGTCTACACAGCAGGATTAGGAATCATGTTAAAGTCACCTGCCAACAAATCAATATTGGTAGAGTAGGTAGCCAAAAGAGAAACCAGTTTAGTAAGTAATTGCACAGAGGCAGGAGGAGGTATATACAGACCAACAATGACCAGTTCCACACAATCAATCAAGGCATGCACAATAACAAACTTGCCCTCAGGGTTCCATCTTGTGAATGGAAGAGATTTGTGGAGGATGCTTACTCCTCATGCATAAGAAGAATATAGCCCCGTACACACGCACAGATTGTTGGCCAACTGATCGGCCAACTTTTGTCCAGTGTTGTTTGTTGGTTGAAATGTGCTCTAGACTTGCACTGGACTTTTGTTGGCCAACAAAAACCAACTTCAGAAGTGATGTCATGTGATGGTTGACTTTCCCTGTGTTTTTTCTTCTCTGAGCATGCCCAGTCTTGCTCATCTGATTTTTGTCTGCCGAAATCTGTACTGACTGAGGAACAATCGGCCGTTCTTTGTTGGCCAACAAAAATTTTATAGCATGCACACCAGATTTTTTTCGGCCGAAAATTTGCAGTTGGTTGTCAGAAGCATCATACTAATGCCCCATACACACGTGCAGATTATCTGCAGACTTTTGTCTGCAGACTTACCAAAACCATATAATATGAGGTCAAACCTAAACACTTTCAATTTGTATGCAATCCGGCAGGCCCTTGCACTACATAGAAAAGGTAAATCTGAAGACAAAAGTCTTCAGATAATCTGCACGTGTGTACGGGGCATAACAAGCCTACAATCGGCAGATCGGACGTTGGCCAACAATTTACGGCCAACAATCTGTGCGTGTGTACGGGGCTTTAGTGGCATGGTAGTAGGAGCCCAACCAAGAATATTTGAGGCTCATCACCTTGCGGCCTAATAAATGGCTCTCCTGGAGTATACAAATATGAGGATTGTAGGACAATAATTAGAACACTAGGGAACGTTTAATGGGGAAGTTAAGGCCCTGCACGTTCCAGGAGATGCATTTAAGGGGGTTTGACGTAGTTACAAAAATAAAAAAAGGAACCTTCTAAAGCTGAAGCCAAGCACACAAGTTAAGTAAACCGTAAACTACATTGCATAGAGCAGAATAATAATGCAATGTGACCAAAGAGGGCATACAATAAATATGAGGTAGAGATAATATAAGCCACCAAAACAAAAAAACAACCCCACAAACAAACAATTCCCCACAAAACTGGAACAGGTTTCAGTCCCCAAACCAAACATAAAACATCATGGGGGTAAATCTTTAAAATATGCAGGGTTTCCAAGGCGCAACAGCGCATAGTGCAAAGTGATGTCGCCTAGAAGGAAGAGGTGCGGGTCTCTCAGCCAGTGCCAAGAGCACAAAAACCTAGCGAAGAGCTTGTCATCCATCCTTAAAGGGGAAAGTTGCAGGAGAACTCTAAGATCCAGGAGGCACTTGCGGTATATAGATACTTAAGATGGGAATACGCACAAGTCAAAGACACGGAACAAAAGAAAGGTTACAAACGACCTGTGTACGTGGACATATCCCATTGCGTTGAGTAAAGATTAACAGGGGCCTTCACCAAAGGAAGCACAAAAACATAGCAGAAAAACCGATGAACCATCCGGGAAGAAGCAGCGGGAGAAACCACTAAACAGCCGGTAACGTTTCCGCCCAGGAAGCAGCATCTTTAGGGGAGGTGAAAAGTCTGGTTGATCTGCTATCTTGAACACAAAGTTTCGCTGGGAACAGCATGCTGTAGGTCACATCTTTAGTGCGGAGCTGGGCTTTAACGGCATCAAAGGACCTGTGGAAATGCTGAGTCTCCATTGACTAGTCGGGAAACATCATCAGTTTCGTGTTTTCATACCGAAGCTCCTCTTGAGATCTAGCCTATCAGAGTGCCAAATCACAATCCCGATACAGTGCCTAAAAAAAATAATTCATACCTCCTGAAATTTTCCATATTTATGTAACAACCCAAAACTTATATGTATTTTATTGCTTTTTTATGTGCTAAACCAACACAAAGTGGCACATAATTGTGAAGTGGAAGGAAAATGAGAAATGCTTTTCAAATAATTTTTTTATAAATAACTATCTGAAAAGTGTGGGGTGCATTTGTATTCAGCCCCCTTTACTCTGATACCCCTAACTAAAATCTAGTGGAACCAACTGCCTTCAGAAGTCACCTAATTAGTAAAAAGAGTCCACCTGTGTGGGATTTAATTTCCGTATAAATACAGCTGTTCTGTGAAGCCCTCAGAGGTTTGTTAGAGAACCATAGTGCATAAACAGCATCATGAAGGCCAAGGAACACACCAGACAGGTCAGAGATAACGTTGCGGAGAAGTTTAAAAGCATGGTTAGGTTATAAAAAAAAATATCCCAAGCCTTGAACATCTCACGGAGCACTGTGCAATCCATCATCTGAAAATGGAAAGAGTATGGTACAACTGTTAACCTACCAAGACATGGCCATCCACCTAAAGGGACAGGCCAGGCAAGGAGAGCATTAATCAGAGAAGCAGCCAAGAGGCCCATGGTAACTCTGGAGGAGCTGCAGTGATCCGCAGCTCAGGTGGGAGAATCTGTCCACAGGACAACTATTAGTCGTGCATTCCTCAAATCTGGCCTTTGTGGAAGAGTGGCAAGAAGAAAGCCATTGTTGAAAGAAAGCCATAAGAAGTCCTGTTTGCAGTTTGTGGGAAGCCATGTGGGGGACACAGTAAACATGTGGAAGAAGGTGCTCTGGTCAGATGAGACCAAAATGGAACTTTTTGGCCTAAAAAACAAAATGCTATGTATGGCGGAAAACTAACACGGCACATTACCCTAAACATACTAGCCCCGACATGAAACATGGTGGTGGCAGCATCATGTTGTGGGGATGCTTTTATTTAGCAGGGTTAGGAAAGCTGGTCAGAGTTGATGGGAAGATAGATGGAGCCGAATACAGGGCAATTTTAGAAGAAAGTTGTGTATTTCACTGCACTTAGGATTCCAAAAATCTCCTATTGGGTTATATGTTTCTATATTACTGCTGCTACCTAAATAATAAATCCAAAAAATGTTGTGACATTAATATTAGTGTACCAACCAATAATCAATTCCACAGTAGCGCAACCACTGCTACTTTGCACTGGACAATCATATACTGTATCTGCAAATGATATACTTCAATATGAAAAAAAAATCCAAAATATTAAAAAATTCCAAAATCATACAAAAAAAGTCCATACAACTGTCAAAATAACATTGTATAAATCAAAAATAAGTCTTCAAAGTGATTCAATTCAGGAAAGTTTGTGGTTTATAGTCAACTCTCTATGAGAGTAGAGCCAGGAATAATACAGCTTATACTAACCACCAGTGCGATTTAGACCCCTATTACACATTTGCAACCTAAAAGTTGCGCAGTTTTTTGATGCAATTTTTGACTGGACTTGAAGCAATGCCTGTGTAATCTTGAGTTCTATGGACCTCAAAACGCATCAAAATCAGACCAAAGTAGTGAAGGGATTGGCTTGAAGTCACACAGATATGAACAGTACTTATCAGAAATGATGGACTATGACTTGTCATGTGACTTTGCAGTCCAAAGTCGCAGGGCAAGACGCACAAGTGTGAAAGGGGTCTAAATAGAGCCGTCTTCCCCTATTGAAATGCACTAACCAGATTGAATTGCCTTTCACTCTCATGAAAAGGCAAATAAGCTTTTAGCTCAATATCCACCTGGTAGCATCATGCCACAATCAGCAGGTCTCATCTCATGTGTGCGAGAGAAAACAAAAAGCCTCTAATAGTGCATGAATTCCATAAAACATTTATTAAAATCCAAGTAAACCACTCACATTTGTACATTGCATGTAAATGGGTAGGTCTCAGATAGGCAACAACCCATCCCAGTCTCTCCACCTCCACGCTGGTTTCAACTGTCAGTGTAGTCACCGTCCACACTCTCCCATGACCAGCACATGAACAGAGCTCAGCATCAATACTTGTGTTTATACAGGCGTTTGAAACCCTTAGGGTTTATGCACATGTGTATGAAAAAATGCTCCAAACAGGCTGCCAGAAGTAGACAAAAAAGCTGCATTTTCATGCATTTTTACGTGCATAAACTCATCATATTGTTTAAAATATTAATTTATTCTAGCTACTAGAACAAATTGACATGCATGAGTGCATATTTAGGAGTATTTACGCGCTGACAGCTGTAAATATTACTCTGGAAAACTCCTCTCTGCATGCGCGTTTTTGACTTTTTTTCCTAATGCTCCTGAATGTTGCTCTAAAATATGCCTGTAAGGCAGGCCATAGATTATGCAATTTTCTTTCCTTCAACCACAGGAAATGAAAGGGTCCGCTCTCATCCGATCCGATCACTGAACGGATGGAAAAATAGGGTTTCCATCTGTCCAGATTTCACGAACAGGATCGGATACGGATGGCAGCGGGTGTCAGCGGAGGTGTCTCCGCTGACATCCGCTGCCCCATAGAGCTGCATGGAGGAACCCGATCAGATCCGCCTAAAAAACTGACAGGCGGATCTGATCGGATTGCCCGTGTGAAAGGCCCCTTATGCCCCGTACACACGTGCAGATTGTCTGCAGACTTACCTTTTCTATGTAGTGCAAGGACCTGCCGGATTGCATACAAATTGAAAGTGTTTAGATTTGACCTCATATTATATGGTTTTGGTAAGTCTGCAGATAATCTGCACGTGTGTATGGGGCATTAGGAAAAAGTCCCAAATTCAAACCACAGGTGGAAGGAAAATAAGTCACTTGAGATCCCTCCTGCTGTGTCATTGTATTCTGACAGCGGAAGGCTGCCCAGCCGTCTGAATACAATGATCACAGCTGGCTGCTATAGCTACCGGCAGTTATTGTACAAAAAAAAAAAACATGACAAGCTGGTTGCACTGAAGTCAATGGATAGATCAACTTCATTACAACCAGCCTGACCATAGATGGATCCAAATTTTAACGGTTCCTGCAGAATGTGTATATGTGCATTAGATCAGTGTTTCTCAACCTTTTTTCACTTGTGGCACCCTTAACAATTCTGCACAATCTCGAGGCACCACAATCTAAAATGTAACAGTAACCCTAAGCTAATGGTTTTACATAACACAGCAACATCCATACACATGGGCCATCCAACATTAGAAGTGATTTATTCCTCCACTATTGCAAACTGGTATGGACTAGTATTCTAGGGTTTCTCTTCTCCCTCAGTTTCTCTTCTTCTATTTGCTAATGTGACCCCAGTACTGATGGTGAAGGGATGAGGAGGAGTAAATAAGGATGCTGTGCAAGCACCCTTCATTCTTCTTATCAACCAGTGATGTCACTGGTTGTCAGGGTGCCAGTGGCTTGACCCACACAGTGCCTAGGGTTGTCAGGGTGCCAGTGGCTTGACCCACACAGTGCCCAGTGTTGTCAGGGTGCCAGTGGCTTGACCCGCACAGTGCCCAGGGTTGTCAGGGTGCCAGTGGCTTGACCTGCACAGTGCCCAGGGTTGTCAGGGTGCCAGTGGCTTGACCTGCACAGTGCCCAGTGTTGTCAGGGTGCCAGTAGCTTGACCAGCACAGTGCCCAGGGTTGTCAGGGTGCCAGTGGCTTGACCTGCACAGTGTCCAGTGTTGTCAGGGTGCCAGTAGCTTGACCAGCACAGTGCCCAGAGCTGTAATTCTACAAAGTAAAAACCTGTGGCAATTTTTTGCCATTTTGCCAAGGCACCCCTGAAGAACCCAGGAGGCACACCAGGATGCCACAGCACCCTGGTTGAAAAAGGCTGCATTAGATACCCCAAAGCTGCTCTCAGAGGCATTAAAAAAAAAAAAAAAAAGCCAGATGCCCTTTGACTGCACACAGATAATCTCCATTTAACTATTTATGAGACTCTGGAAATGAATTGGCTGCACCACAGATCATGGGTGTCATATTATCTTGCATTTTTTCATTGTAATTAGTTTAAACACATTTGCATAAATGTGTTTATTTCCATTGAGCAGTATAAAAAAATAATTGTGATCCAATGTCTTATAATAAAATATCGAATACTTTTTATTGGTACTGTAGTAATAATAGAGACATTTAAAAGTATTCATAGGTAATTTATAAGTAAATATATAAAGTTCTAGTGCTCCAAATTACCTTTGGTAAGAACTGTAACTACAGTACAATATTCCCAGGTGTTAGATTCTGGTATGTATCACGTTTACAGGAGTTTACAGCAAATGACTTGGCTGCGAAGACTTAATACTAGAGAACCGTGATCCCAAAGCATGTTCTTGGAATGATTCAATGGCTCTTTGAAATGTCTTAAAAAAACAAATTGCTCTTGCAATTATGAGATTAGCATAAAGTCTCAGGAATCTCACAGAATCTCATTTTACAGAGTAATGGCTAAACTACATAGGCAATTTTAATTGCATGATTTTCAGAGATTAATCTCATTAAACAAATCTCTTGTTTAAAAAAAAAAATGCTTTCCTATGTGACCTGTCACACAAGAGATTTGTAATTACCTAATAGCACCATGATCTCATACAGTAAGTCTAAAGTCAGTTTAATCACATCGCAAAAACTTCTTAGGATTAACCCTCTCAACGGTTTATGAGGTAAGCGGTGTCAGTCAGTGTGCATCTTGCGTGTTCAATGACAGGATTGCTTGCTTGGAAGTGTACTGCCTAAGGGCTTTTTCACACAAGCCGTAAGCAAATGCATCTAGCTGTTTAGGGAGTACAGAGCAGCAAGCTGGCCATTTTGGGGGTGCAGAGTAGCAAGCTGGCTCTTTAGGGGGTGCAGAGCAGCAAGTTGGTCGTTTAGGGAGTGCAGAGCAGCAAGCTGGTCCTTTAGGGCAGTGGTCCCCAACCCTGGCCCTCAGGGCCCACTAACAGGCCAGGTTTGCAAGATAACTGATATACATCCCAGGTGATATAATTTTATGCTCAGTGATTGCAGTACTCTAGTCTGCATCTCTCCAAGGTAATACTTAAAATCTGGCCTGTTAGTGGGCCCTGAGGACCGGAGTTGAGGACCACTGCTTTAGGGAGTGCAGAGCAGCAAGCTGGCCCTTAAGGGAGTACAGAGCAGCGAGCTGGTCCTTGACTAGGGTAGCTCAGAGGTTGCCACCAAACTTCTACCTAGCCCCTTTATAAATCTTCATCCCCTTTTACCCCCCCATTAAAACACTTGACACAAAGTGGAGTTAAATGGTGTCGGCCTTTTTTTAAATAAATAAGTTATAACAAATACATAACATTAACCAAAGACAGATGTCCCTAGCCGCAAAACATCAACTCAAGGACATTACCACTTGCCCACAGACCTTACAGGTCTACCACTACCTGGTCCCTCTTATTGGACCACACCCAACCTGAGGATACCAACAATGGTTCCCCACTTGTATCATCACCAACAGATTTTAACCCCATCCAAGTGATTCCAACCGCCATCGCAACACCTACATCCTTCAACCCATTCACCTTAACTCAGGGAGGGAGGGCGGGACATTCATCCCGTGGCTTCCCAACTCAGATTGTTAATGTTCCCTTCCTACAGTCTACTCTCCTACGCTCCTCCCCATCACCCCATCTACTCCACCAATCGCATATTTAAACCTCACATCTCTTCTCTTAAACGGGTTAATTCTATGCTGTCTGGTTCCCCTTCCTCCCTGTCATGCCAGCCCTAAGCTTATTCGCTCCACACAGCTCCAAGACTTCCTTAAGGCTCCATTCAGATAGTGGCGTATTGGATCGCGATGAAGTACAAGAAATTCTTTTGGAGCGACAAGCGTCCCAGGATTCTGTATGCACGATTTTACTGCGATTCGTCGGGCGACAATCGCGGCAAAATCGTGCCACGTTTGGGGTGCTATTGCAAGTCACGGGAATCGCACGGGCGTCCCGCGATTTGCAATGATTCGGGATCGCGGGCAGAATCGCCATCAAATCATCAAAGCCAGTGTCCATTCAATGAAAATATTCCTGTTCCAGTGACAACTCAAAAGTTTTGGGTTTTCCCTCACTGTAAGCCCAGGTGGGGGGGGGGGGGGCACCTCTTTAGCTCCTCTGAATGCAAAACTTTCGGCAGAAGAAAAAAATGCAAGCAAACACTGTGTATTGCACACACGTTTAGACGAGTCAAGCATTTGGGCATTAATGGATCTCATTGGCCAGAATATTATTTTTTCTTGCCATTGGATTGCATTAACGTTCAAACATGCCTAAGCTTATTTCGGTGCGTGCATTATTTTTTCTGCTCTTTCAGCTTGAATGCATCCTGAATGCACCTTTGGTGAGGTTTTTTCAGCCTGTAAACACTCCTCTTGTAATAGGACAGTAAACGCCTATGTGCGCATGGATACATAGGCTTACGTAGTGGTGCTTTTATAGGATGAAAAAAAAATAAAAACAAATCGCCAAACGCCTGTAAAAGCAGCGTTTCAGCACTGTGTGCATGCTGCCCTAATGTTATGGCCGATATCCAAGCTGTAAATAAGGAAGCTGCAGAAGCCTACCCATCACTAATCACTGTGAAGTAATACAATACTTCAAAGAGTGTAGAGTATAAGTACTAACACAATTATAGATTTAATAGCAATTATCAGATTTAACATATAGTTACACCAACTTTAAAATGTACAATTTAAAAATGTCTGTTCCTTGCAAACGAACGCTGAACAACAGGAATTAGTTGTGTGGATTGATAAAGCCGGCCAGAGTCACAAGCAGGGCTGTTCAGAGACCTTTGAAGGGGCAGGTGCTCAAAGTATAAAAGGGGCACACGGAACAGGGCTTTAACAACTTCTGGCTTGGAAGATTTTCCCCCTTAATGACCAGCCCATTTTTTTTATGTCCTTTTTCCCCACAAATAGAGCTTTCTTTTGGTGGTATTTGATCACCTCTGCCATTTTTATTTTTTGCGCTATAAACAAAAAAAAGAGCGACCATTCTGGAAAAAAACAAAAAAAACTATATTTTTCACTTTCTGTTATATAACATTCCCAAAAAAAAGTAAAAATCGCATTGTTTCATCATTTTAGGCCAATTTGTATTCTGCTACATATTTTTGGTAAAAAAAAAAAAAAAAAATCCCAATAAGCGTATTTTGATTGGTTTGCGCAAATGTTATCGCATCTACAAACTAGGGGAAAGATGTAATTTCTTTTTACTAGTAATAGTGGCGATCAGCAATTTTTAGCGGGACTGCGACATTGCGGTGGACAGAACGGACCCCAAACTGAAATTTTTGACACTTTTGGGGGTACCAGTGACATTACTACAGTAATCAGCAGAGGTGGGGGACTCGACTCACATGACTTGACTTAAATCAGACTTAAGTCACCAGTTTGAGGACTTGAGACTTACACGTATTGATACGGATGATTCTGTATTGATGGGGCAGAAAAATGCTGTGATGCGGCTTTGAAAAATAAACAGAACAGAAAAGATTATTTTAAGTTGAAAAGTTAAAAAATATTTTGTGTCCTAAGTTGTGCCAACCTGAAGACTTTTTCTTCTCTGTTATACAGAATAATAAAGATGGTACTGCTGGCTGGTGCTGTTGGTGGTTACTGTTGGCTGACACTGCTGGTGGGTACTGTTGGCTGGTGCTGCTAGTGGGTACTGCTGGCTGGTACTGCTAGCTGGTACTGCTGGCTCCTCTGGGACACATCAGCACTGAAGTATGAGGAGCAGCGCTGGATGAAGCATGCAGAGCTGATGCTTCTTGTATCTCTTCTCTTACAGGTGGAGTGCATTTGATATCACACCGCCTGTGACAGGACGGAGCCAGAACTAAAGAGGAAGCATCGGCTTCGTTCTGACTCAGGTATACGCTGACAGCTGACAGCCGGGACATTGTGTGGCACTTGCGGGTGTCAGGGAGCCACAGCCCAAATATGGGAGACTCCTGCATCTCGCGGGAGACCTGGGATGTCTGCCTTGACAAAAGGGCACTTTGGCATCAAGGGGCAAAGAGGCAGGAGCTCAAGTAGCCTCAGCCCCCCCCTCTGCACGTGGCCTGGTCACAAGTAAGTTAATTATTACATGGTTATCCCTGCACCCCTACATTCAACAAGTATTCAATCCTTGCAGTGCAGAGGATTTTCTTCTCTTCAATAATATGAAGGTCACCTAATCTACTGTAGTTATAAGATCTAAAAATAAAATGGTACCAGATGTACGGCTATTAAAATCAGCAAAGTGCATTTTTAGCTTCTTAGAAAAGATACAGAGTGGGTATAGAAAAGAATCCCCCACCTTAAATTGCCACTAAACTCTGATTAAAAGAAAAAAAAATGTATTCTTAACTCCTGTGAGCAGCTGGAAATATGTAAAACATTTGAAGAGTTTCTTGAAATCATGTTTCCAATTTGCCAACACATTCCCTTCTAAACAGTATTTGTACGTTATTTTACAGAATAAATCACATATTCAGACCTCAAGCACAAACTCTTTTGCATGTAAAAGTCCCATTGTTTAGATCCCCTAAGGTTATTCTACCTTTCAACAAAAAATGTAATTTGGTGTACAGGGCATAGTAGTAACATGTCTAACCTCCTGTTATTTCTCAGTGCCAGCGGCATCTGTCTAGATTACAGAGAGGAAGAGAAGGACTTCCACCTGCGTTCTAACATCTGCTACAATCCTGACATCACTAGGAATGGCTCCATTAAACACTACAAGCTGGAAGTTCAATGGACTCATTTATGACAGGCACAGTATAATATTTTACTTAGTACCGAATATTACTTTACATATAAAACTGTACAGTTAACTGAACAATTTTCAAAAAAATAAATAAAAAAAAAACTTACAGATAAGAGTGCCAAAAAACAAAAATGAAAAAAAGAAATTCAAACAAACGTCTGGCAACTTGTATCATTGACTGTATATTAGGGCAAAATATAACCAGGCAGTACCATGAAAATGTGGCATCATGCAAAAATGATTCTAGCTGTTTGTGGTTCCTCTAATGCATTCACCTGTTAGGCCCCGTACACACGGGCCGAATGTTTGGGGACATCTACCGGTTCAATAAAAACCATCCGACATTCAGCCTGTGTGTATGCCAGCCGGTCCGAGAGAAGCGGGATGTTTGGGAGGCTTCAGTCAGACCTGAATGCTGGAAAACCAGCAGCCAACTGGCTCCAGATCAGCACGGTCTGCCAGAGTGTCCAGGCGGGGGGGGGGGCATCCCCCTGTCAGAACACAATAGAACAGCAGGGGAGATCAATGTACTAACATTGGATTGTTAGTACAGCGGCTCCAACCGGCAGTGCCAGGACAAGGTCTTCTAGAGGCCAGGGTGAACATGTCAAACTGTGCCACCCCCCTCCAAGATGTATATCCATTATGTGTCAGCAAACCACCCCCCACCCCCCCAAAAAAAAAGAAAGAAAAAAAAAAAAACACTGGGCACCAATCTACATGCAACCCACATCTACATGCAATCCACCCCATGCTGAAATCTCCTCCCCCCTCAAAAAGAAAAATTCAATCCTTCTAGCACAAAACCTCTACCTCAAAAATTTCCACTCATCACATCTTCTCCCCCCCCCCATTTCAAATCCCCCCCTCGCAGCACAATCTCCCCCAAATCCCCCCCTCGCAGTACAAATCCCCCTAAATCACCTCTCAGCCCTCCCAATTTCCTCCCCCTAGAACAACACTTACCACCTGTCACCCCCCAAATTCCCCCTTCCAAGACAAATCCCCCCCCCCCCACCTCACGATACCACAGTGCCCAAATCAGTCGTCCCTCCTGCCCACCCCTTGTCCCAGCCTTGCGAACAAGAGCTGTCAGTTTTTTTTCATTCAACCTCCTGGGTTAAACGGAAAAAAAAAAAAAACTAGTGGAGTGTACCAGGCTTTATTCTCTACTATATCCTAAGGCCCTGTTCACACTTGAGCGTTTTGCAGTGTGTAACTCAATTCTCAAAAAGCAAAAACCTATTGTTTTCACATCTGAGTGTCCAGGCGCTTGTATCAAAATGCCCGTTGCTCATACAAGTACACAAACGACTTTTCAGGGAGAATTGAGCACTTTTGTCTCCATAGCCCTCAATAGAAATGCCTGAAAAGTGTGCCATGAGCTTTATCTGAGCATTTTATCAAGTATTTTGTTGCTCATTTTCTGCTCATACATCAGCTCTCCGTCCCTTTTTATCAGCACTTCACACCTTTTAGTTGAAATACGCTTGACAAAAGCTGCGAAAACATTAAATCCTGCTCCAAAAACGCTGGGAAAAAATAAAAATAAAAAAACGCTTGAAAACGTGACGGCTTGGTGTAAATGTGGTCTTTACAAAAAAAAAAAAAAAGAACTACTCCAGTCTAAACGAGCACGGTTTAATGGTTTTTAATGAAAGAGCAGATTAAATCTTTAATACAAGAAAATGTGTCTATTTTTCTGAGGCTAGGAGGGCTTTATAAAAGATTAGGTAGCTGTGTTTAAGCAGACAGACTTTGAAAATAATATGCCTAACAAAGAACTCTTGCCAATTTTTTTGGTATACTTTAAAGACAGAGGAATGCAGGGTTAGAACCTCTGTCAGCTTTTGCTGCGGTCTTTATCCCTATGATGGAGACTTCCCACCACTTCTAGTCTTGATGACACAGCAGGAAGGAAAAGGATGTGGGAAACTCACTACCTTCACGTCGTCTGCGCGTTCTGAATTTGTGCTGCGTGGGATCTTCAATTAGACTGCGCGTCCGCGCATGCGCGCAGCTTAACCGCTTGCCGACCATTTACTGCGGCGGTCAGCCCCTCACAGGCAAAGCGACGTAGTACTACGTTGCTAGCCTGTGAGGGTCTCAGGAGCGAGCGCGCGCCGCCGGAGGCACGCTCCCGCACGGTCACTGACCCCCCCCCCCGCGCGTGTGCCTGGAGGACCCGATGTCCACCGGGCACTCACGATCTTCCGTTACACCGGATCATCAGTGAAGAGGGAGAAAGGCAGGCGGCTAATGTAAACAAGCCGCCTGTCATTCTCCCCTGTGTAGAAATAGCGATCATACGGTTCTACTATGTAGGACCGTTGATCACTGTTCCTACACCTCAAGCCACAGCCAATCACAGTTAGAATCACGCCCCTAGGGACACACATAGCCCCTCCCTCTCAAAAAAGTTAATCCCTTCACTGCCAGTGTAATTTTACAGTAACAGTGCATATTTATAGCACTGATTACTGTAGTAATGTCACTGGTAACCCCAAAAGTGTCAAAAAATGCCAGTCAAGGGTCCGATCTGTCCGCCGCAATGTCGCAGTACCGCAAAAAAAAAAAAAAAATCGCAGATCGCCGCCATTACGCGTTAAAAAAATACCAACAAAAATGACAAAAATCTTTCCCTTTGTTAGTAAACGCGATAACTTTTGCGCAAACCAATCAAAATACGCTTTTTGCGATTTTTTTACCAAATATATGTAGCATAAAACAAATTGGCCGAAAATGTTAAAACATTTTGATTTTTACATTTTTGGGGGGGGAATTTCATATAAAAAAAATGTGAAAAATATTGTTATTTTTGCAAAATTGACGCTCTTTTTTTGTTTATAGCGCATGATCAAAAAATCGCACAGGTGATCAAATACCACCAAAAGAAAGCTCTGTTTGTGGGAAAAAAAAGGACGTCAAATTCTTTTAGGTACAGCGTCGCACGACCGTGCAATTGTCCGTTAAAGTCACGCAGTGCCGAATCGCAAAATACCCCCTGGTCAGGAAGGGGGTAAAATCTTCCGGGGCTTAAGTGGTTAAAGGGAACATTGGGTGGAAGCTATACATATAGCACAAAGTGAAGTTCTTAACACATCTTGGAAACACCTTTGTTATGTGATTTATGATCAGCTATGCCAGGCTTAAAAAGGAAAGAACCACCATAGATCCTATTTGTTCCATTCCTTCACATGTGTATGACACTTCAAGCCCCTGAAACAGCATAAAATTATTTTTTCCCTTGAAACGTGACCAGTTTAGATGCACGCAGTGCTTTTAGAACATGACAATGCTTGTAAGTATTTCCATAGTGCTGATTTGCACACACTCCCTTGGGGTGCCATTGTATTGTGTTGGTTGTACAGTGTCAACTTCAATTCAACTGTAACTAGAGAGCTTCTTCCCTGAGTGGCACTTCCTAAAATCTACTTGGTAACAAACTACCCTCAGGGCAAGCATGAGCGTCAGTGCTACACTTTTAAATTACAGGTTAACATACAATATACTAAAACAATAAATAACTGCGGCGACGTGTTGGAAAAACCCCCCAGAAAACACAGAAACCATTGCGATTTCTAATGTACATCACAGATCTACTTCGATCAACGAGATGGAATCCGTTAAAGAGACGCAGCAGAATACATTTAATTGGTGAGCATGTAAAATAGTTTTCTACGCTGGCCAGTTCTAATGTAGTGATTAGAATACAAAGCTGATTTGTTCCTGTAGACGAGTGTAGAATACAGAGCCTGGTGGATAGTAACTATGGCAAGCAGCATTTTGTGATTTCTTCACCATGCTTTGTCTAATCAAATATAGTTTATGGTCATCAAATCAGAGCTGGTCATACACTAGTAGACTGTTGTTAAAAAAAATTTCATTTTCAGAACGTTTGTTCGATTTTCTAAATAGTTTTTAACATTGGCCAGCATGAAAACGCATTAAAAATGCATGAATAAGGAAACACAAAAAGGTGTAAACCTAACCTTACTGTCCACGGGATGGGGGAGGAGATGTACCTATGGAGAAAAACATTAGCAGCCATATTTTACATACAGTGACCCATCAGATGTGTATACAAAGTACAGTAAACCCCCCTCCATTGCGGGGGTTACGTTCCGGACCCAGCCGCGAAAAGTGAAAATCCGCGAAATAGAAAAACCCTATTAAAATGCATTGTAGGCATGTTTTTTTTACTGTCACTGTACGTGTAGAAGCATTTTAAGGTCTTTAAGAGAAGAAATAGCAAGAGCTATGGAAAACACAAATATATTTCATTTTTAATGATTTATATAGTAAAATAACATTACAAAAAAAAAAAACGCAATATACCGGGACCGCAAAAACTGAACCGCGATGGAGCGGGGGTTTTCTGTATACTTTTTCTCTGTTTAGCCAATGGGCTGACATGATACCAGTGTGTGCTTGCAGCTTTAAGAATACAACAAGGCCAAATACAGTATGAGACATAAAACTTGGACACTGACATAGTTTTAAGGCATTCACCTACATTAAAAAAGACAAATATATCTTGGGAGCTATATTTGGATACTTTTATCTGAGTAAATAAGTACACTGCATTACTAATTGCTATGCTGTTTGCAGAAGGCCAAAACAAACTAAAATAGTGCTATGTATTCATCCCTTTAATAAGGTTACACTTCATCTAAGCATAACTCTATAAAACATATCACGAAGTACCGCATACTGCCACGTATTCAAGTGAATAAGGCCACACCAATGCTTTGTTGCAGGCTTTGAGGGGTTAAAACAGTAGTGAAAGTTCAATGCTTTTTAAAAAGTGATCCACTGTGGATTGTCTTGAGAGGGCCAACACAAGTGTACACAAATCAACCAATGAATATGGCGCTCTATAGTGGACCATGAAAAGCATTAAGCTGAGAGGAACACCTGGGTACCTTAAGGCCCCTTTCTCATGGGCTTTCCTGTCAGTTTTTCAGGCGGACCTGATCAGATGCTCCATGTACCTCTATGGAGCAGTGGATGTCAGCGGTGACATGTCCGTTGACACCCACTGCTATCCGATCCCATCCTGTCCGTGAAATCCAGATGGATGGAAACTCTATTTTCCACCTGTCTGGAGGATTGGATCTGATGAAAACGGACAGGCGGTCCGTTCTCATCTGATCTCCCATAGAGGAGAGCGGGGCTCTGACAGCTCCGTCTCTGCAAAGTAAGTGGAGACGGAGCTGTCATCCGCCAGCTCAGCAGGGATCGGCGCCTCAACCCCCGCTGAGCAAAACTGAGTCCGTCGGTCGCACCGACCGTGTGAAAGGGACCTGATGGTCCCAATACTCAGAGCATACAGCAAAATAACCTCTATGTGGAGTGCTGGGGATGTGAGTATGTCCAGCTTAATCATAGTACACTTGCTGGCTGTTAATTTTACTTCCACAAAATGGAAACAGTCACCATGGATGATAAAAATAAAAAAGTTATTGTAAGTCAAATAGAAATGAGAGTTCCAAAGAAGCTGTGAACAGCAATGTATAGCAAAAAAAAATTGTTCATGAACCATCACCCTGAACATTGATCCCCGTAGCACTACACATATCAGAAACCCATGCACTGAATGGAAGGCAGGAAGTGATCTGCCCGGGAAGAAACCAACTTGTCTCCACAGTCTGGACCGCACCATGGACCACAACCCTGCTCCACTGACGTCAAACTTGCGACGCGTTTCGGAGCATGTGCCATACGGCTATGGCCTAATCAAGTTTATGACGTCATTGGCGCAGGGTTGAGGTCCATGGTGCAGTCCAGCCCTCGTTTCCATCCTCTCTCCCCGGAAGCCAGCTTATACATCTACGGAGGAAGTAGGAAGAAAAATGGTCAGTTACATCTGCTGGAAACACCGAAGCCCCACTGGCCAGGACGTCACAGAGGGACTGTTCACCCCCCAATCTCAGGCTCCATATATTTATGGGAGATGTGAGTTTTTCACCACCTGTCATTCTACATTAACCACTTGCCGACTGCCTAACGCCGATCTACGTCGGCAGTCAGCCCCTCACAGGCAAAGTGACGTAGGGCTACGTCACTAGCTTGTGAGGGTCTAGGGAGCGAGCGCGCGCCCCCGGAGGCGCGCTTCCGCTCCCGCGTGGTCACGGACCCCCCCGCGCGTGTGACCAGCGGACCCGATGTCCGCCGGTCACTCGGCGATCGGCGGGGGAGAGGGAGAATGTCAGGCAGCTTGTGTAAACAAGCCACCTGTCATTCTCCTCGCTGTAAAGACACTGATCAAACGGATCTAGTATGTAGATCCGTTGATCAGTGTCCTTACAGCTCAAGCCACAGCCAATCACAGTAGAAAGCACGCCCCTAGGGATACACACAGCCCCTCCCTCCCAAATAAAGTTAACCCCTTCACAACCAGTGTATTTTTACAGTAACCGTGCATATGTATAGCACTGATTACTGTAGAAATGTCACTGGTAACCCCAAAAGTGTCACAAATGTCAGTCAAGGGTCCGATCTGTCCGCCCCAATGTCGCAGTACCGCAAAAAAAAAAAAAAAAAAAAAAATCGCAGATCGCCGCCATTACGCGTTAAAAAATAAAACAACAAAAATGACAAAAATATTTCCCTTTGTTAGTAAACGCGATAACTTTTGCGCAAACCAATCAAAATACGCTTTTTGCAATTTTTTTTACCAAACATATGTAGCATAAAACAAATTGGCCGAAAATTTAAAAAAATTTTGATTTTTACTTTTTTTTTTTGGGGGGGAATTTAATATAAAAAAATGTGAAAAATATTGTTATTTTTGCAAAATTGACGCTCTTTTTTTGTTTATAGCGCGTGATCAAAAAATCGCACAGGTGATCAAATACCACCAAAAGAAAGCTCTGTTTGTGGGAAAAAAAGGACGTCAAATTCGTTTAGGTACAGTGTCGCACGACCGCGCAATTGTCCGTTAAAGTCACGCAGTGCCGAATCGCAAAATACCCCCTGGTCAGGAAGGGGGTAAAATCTTCCGGGGCTTAAGTGGTTAAACGTTTTACAGTCTCCATTTAGAGGCACCTCTGTGTTTCTTTTTTCTTGCATATCTGGGAAAATGGCTTCAGCCATTCCCCCCACTTACTGATGGCTGCCTAAAGACTTGTGGACTCATCCTCTTACGGTGCCCCAAATACCACTGGACACTGCAAGCTCAACTAAGGACTTGATATTGCCCATGTACTAGCGCCGATCCATCTATTTTTTGTGTTAACACATGGTTAGAAACTTGTACATTCGAGAAAATTTTCATCCTGCTCCTTCAAATTTGCTCGTAAATACAGTGGAAATAATGGGCATCAATATGACCCCACTAAAGATTAGAAATATAGATGAATGCTCTTACAATGAAAAATAAAATGTTGAACAAAATTCTTAGCCCAGGTTCACAAGGATGCAGTGCAAAATAGGATGCAAATTTAAAGTGGTACATGGTGTGAATTCACATTCCATATAAACCTGCATATATGTGAACAGCCTTTATTGGAAATAATACTATTTTATGCAAATCTTTGCTTCTCGGATCGCATCTGATCCGCATAGAATTCGCATAAATGTGAACCGGGGCTTATAGTGTATACCCAGCTTAAGACATTCTCCACAAAAGGGGTAATAATTAAAACGCAGTACATAATCTACATGTTCACAAATGCATTACCTTAGGACTGTATATGTGGGGGGAGGGGGGAGGACACAAAATATCATGGAGTTCTAGCACAGGAGAATTTTCAACCTGAATAGTTCATAGTCACTTACTGAACCTTGAAGGGGATCTTTCTTTACAAGTCTGACCTAAAGCGGAGTTTCAGTCTTTTTTCTGTTTATTAATAGTCAGCAACTAAAAAAAAAGTGTATCTGCTGACTTTTTATAAATGCACACTCACCTGTCCCATGATCCAGCGATGCGGTCACGTGACCCTTGGTTCTCTCCCTCACCTCTCCCGGCGCTGGCATCACTAGTGTGGGCACCCGGCTGTGACATCGTGCGGGTTAACAGCCAGCGTTCTGCCAAAAACTCCAACCACGTCACTTCCGGTGACTCTTTAGTAGCAATAATTGGAGCTGAACACCGACAACATATACAGTATGGTACACGATATAATGAGTGGACATGGTTAGTCCACCCGCTAGTAACCAACATGGCCGTCTCCAAGGCGGCGACAACTTTTTTTTCTCCTTACCCGGTGTTCTGTCAAAACAGCCAACTCGTGAAAATCTCCAATTATTGCTGCTGGAGAGTCACCGGAAGTGACGTGGTTGGAGATTGATCTGTGTCAGACACCATTTATATACACAGACACAATTTCATTCAGCTCCCTACTACTCCAGCTACATGACTACTTACCAACTTTACTTCTTATAAATACATATAGATGCAGCACAGCTATTTATGTATAGCTTTCAGATGCGCCCTTTTTTAAAAATGGCTAGGACTTGCCAAAAACAACACTTAGGCATATCGTGGTCCAAGACCAACATTTCATGGTATGGGGCAGCTGTGGTGGCTGCATTATTTTTGTTCACACTTTTTCCCTTAATTTTAATCCTGCCGTTAAAGTGCATGAAACCCTCAGACATTAAATATGAACAAAGCTTTCTATACTCTGTACTTGCCCCTATCTAATGCATGGAGTGTGATTGCTCTCTGCAGCCTGACAGGCTTTCCCCAATACCAAGAGATAAAAGGGTGAGGGGGAGGGGGGGGAAAGCTCAAGCACACAGCCTGTGATTTACAACCACAGCTCTGCATAGTTTCTGTGTACTGTGAGGAGGGATGTGTGTCGCTTCCCTTCCAATCAAGGCTCAGAGCTGTCCTCAGAGATCTGCATTGTAAGAATTCAGGCCCTGCTCCCCCGGTTTTCAGAGTTCAGAGATCCCTTGTAAATTCTGAACTTTGAACTGATGTAAAGAAGAGAGGGCTGCAGATAAACAGGTACAATTTATGTAGGAGGATTTGTTTTATCTCTGTGTATCATCTAATGCCAGTTACCTCACTGGGTATATGTGAGGGTTTTCAACAACTTTAAGCCACTGTCTGTCCTGTGGCGACAACTGTACTCAGAAGTGTCATCACCTTATAACAAGGAATGTGTTCGGACTACATAACATCTCTCTCTCTCTTCTCTGCGTTTTGTAGTCCAAAAGCTCGCAGGGGGTCAATGCTTACTGATAGGAGTCCAGAGGCAGAGAGTACAGGAAGATATCAACTCACAAGATTTCTGGCTGGATGAACAGCTATTTTATTATTTTATTTTGCGCTTGTGGAACAAATAGAATATGCTTTTGATGGTAAATTTAGCAGACCAAAAGAGAGAAAATAAGAAAAATGCAGTGTTAGGGTTTTTATACACTTTAATATTAATTGAAAATTAAAAAAAAAAAAAAAAATCAAGTATGTATTCTTAAAGTGGTTGTAAACCCTTACATGTACCCAGTGAAGTGATCGGGCCTCAGGTGATACAGAGATGACAAATCCTCCTACAAAAGCTGTACCTCTTTTTCTGCAGTCTTCTCTTTTCTACATCTATTCAAATTGCAGAATTATAACGCTTGTCTGAGAGTTCAGAAAAAGTCTCTCCCCTGTCAC
This sequence comes from Pelophylax lessonae, assembly GCF_965119305.1. Classification (NCBI taxonomy): domain Eukaryota; kingdom Metazoa; phylum Chordata; class Amphibia; order Anura; family Ranidae; genus Pelophylax; species Pelophylax lessonae. The sequence continues at coordinate 466,782,447 of NC_138769.1, forward strand.
CATTTTTTTCTCGGTGTCAGGAAAACTCGTCAGAAGTGATTTATACTAGGGATCAGACGATTATTGGTGGAGCCGATTATCAGAGGCCGATACTTTTTTTGAAGTACCAGTGTTGGTCACAAACTTGCCAATATGGCCGACACTGCTTCAAGTGGTTGTATCGGAGTGATGCCTGCAGCTACAGACATCATCCCAGTACTGTTTTTTTTAGAGCGGACGGTCGGCTTTCTTGTAATACCAACCAATGCAGCTAAGCAGCCACCCAGCTGTTATTACAAGCAGCGGGACTTCCCCACGCCTTCTGCCTGGTTCTTCCGTCCCACTGGAAGGCCCGAGCGACCAGCCGGCATGTATGCCAGCTGGCCGAAGACCCAAACAAAGCCGGAATCTGCTCTGATTGGGTCTATGATGTAGTAACACAGAAGCGATGTCATGACATCACTTCCGGTTACTGAAGCCTTAAAGGCGACAGATTTTTAAAAAAATGACAGTATACAAAAACAGCCAAACTTGGCGTTTTGAATGCTTTTAGGTGGAGAGGAGGAGGAGGAGATGGAGATCCCTCCATAAAGAGTACCTGTCATTGCCTATTACTGTCACAAGGGATGTTTACATTCCTTGTAACATCAATAAAAGTGATAAAAAAAAAAAAAAAAGAACAGTGTAAAAATAAAAAATTAAAATGTGCAGAATATGGGTACCCTAAATATAAACTGTTGGTCTGAAGGATGGCCAGAAAATCGGTATTGGCCCTGAAAAAACAATATCGATTGATCCCCAATTCATACAAACAACAGAAGAATGAAGCAGCAGACAAAAGTGACACAGTGGGGTTTATTTACTAAAAGCTGGAGAGTGCAAAATCAGGCTCACTTCTGCATTAAAACCAATCAGCTTCCAGGTTTTATTGCCAAAGCCTAATTGAACAAGAGGAGGTTAGAAGCTGATTGGTTTCTATGCAGAAGTGAGCCTGATTTTGCACTCTCCAGCTTTAGTAAATAAACCCCTTAGAGTCGGTTCACATTAGCGCGACTTGTCAGCCTGACAAGTCGCGCTCCCTCGCGGTCCATTGACCGCTACAGGACCCGTTCTAATAGGAGTGACACAAGTCACTCTGACTTAGAAAAAGGGTCCTGTACTACTTCGGGGCGACCTCGGAGCGACTTGCATAGACTTCCATTATGTGAAGTCCCTGCAAGTCGCTCCAAAGTCGTGGTGCAATGTAATGCACAAGTCGCCCCCGAAGTAGTAAGGAGTCGTGTCGCCTCAGTGTGAACCGGCTCTTAGTCCTCCTAATTGAGACAAGTACACACTACAGAGGGATATGCTTTGTTCATAGTTCATGTCTAAGGTTTACAACCAAGTGTTACTAAACCCAGGAGTCTGCATTCACTATATCTGGTCTCCCACAGTACACAGAAATGCAATTATTTTAGTAAATATAAAGGGCTAAATACCTTTTTCATCAGCGGTATAAAGCATGCTTATAACTTATCAGGGTTCTGTTAAAACTTGTAGGAAGAGTTTTGCTGCAGGACCCCTGACCCTCTGTCTGGACAGTGCTGATTGGCCTTGTGTTTATCACATGCACTCTCCCATGAAAAAAAAAAAAAAAAAAAAACTCTCTAGCAATACACACCAAACTGATCATGTGCAGCTTGACCTCTCTGCGCTATTCTATCAGCAGATGGATTAGGGTAGATGGACGAAGAGGAGGCTTAGAGAAGACAGGATCAAACAGCCTTTTTACACAACACAGAGGATTAACCCCTGTAGGTTCCACAGCGAGTATAACAAACATTCTTTTCTGCATATACACACTGATGTTACCTTTGTGGGTTTAGTAACACGTTAACTCAAAAAGTACCTTCTATTGCACTCAACCGCCTGCAAATCTCCAAGTTCCTTCTTTTTTGGCTGTTGTCATGGCCTATGAACTATGGGATTTGTAGTGTGCACAGAGCAGTACAACTTGATGCCAACTAACATGCACAGCTCATTACAAACTAACCAAAATAAGGGGAAAAAGGAGATGTTCAGGAGCTTGCAAAAGACGATACGAGATTTACGAGAAGGAAGATAAACACAGTAAGTGTAAAAAAAATAAAATAAATAAATAAATAAATAAATAAATAAATAAATAATGATGCAAAATAGATTACAGGGCTATTAAGTAATAGATGTACATATATGGATGTTTTTTTTGTTTTTTTTAGGAAAAAAGGATAGCTTCACTCAAAATAGTAACCTGAAAGTAACCTGAACATAATCTTCAGCTTGGTCGATCGATCAGCGTTTTTTGATATATAGATAGTGGCAGAAATAGGGGTGACCATAGCACTACCAAACTTTTCTCTTTTAATGCATATCCTGAAAACAGATAAGCTTTCCTCTCTACAAATAGCGGACAATGGAAGCTCAGGTGTTGGGATGATAACATTTAGTACAAGACTGTGGAAAATCTGATGACATGAACTGGTACAATACATAATCGGCTATATCTGGAACAAGACTAGTGTTCAGAATAAGACAACACTCCTTAACACTTAAGAACAAATGATGTGGAAGTTTAAAAATAAAGTATTACTGCGGCATCCTCTCCAATGACATCACACCCTGCGCTGTACAAGGCAGCACCCGATAAGACAACAACAACAAAAAAGGTCAGCGCAAAACTTCAACAAACAGAAAGGTAACACACCTGTCCTCTTCTTCAGAAGAAGCCATAGCTGGGAGATGTCCTTACACAGCAAAGAGATGAGGTTTAATGTCATTCTGGTTCCTCCAAAGTGACCTATTTCTCTGCAAGTTGGTTTGTAAAGTACAAAGAGAGCACCAAAGTCTGCCTTTCAGTGGGAGCCAAGCAGTGAGGGATACAATACCTTTCTTCAAATTACACACTCAGCTAGCATGCCTTTCAGCTGGGCTGCCGTGACAGTCTGACAAGGTGAAACACCTTCCCATTTGCTGACAAAAGAATCAGCATTTAAAATCCAAAGCAGAACACTCCTTGTGCATGGCTTCCCAACATTTGTCTTAGAGTTATACTTGATGCAGGCTGTCGTATTTCCATCCCAATAACACGTTGTTCTAGAAAAAGGCTCCTGCATATGGCCAGTCCAAAGCCTCCCTAGAGGTGCCCTTCATTTACTAAATATTGACCTCACAAGTCAAACCATCCCTCTGCCCTAAGGAAATATTCCACAAAACAGACAGCTGTCCTACTCAATAAATTCCAGCATCGGATACTTTGATCAGGGATATTGAGAACTTACGGTTTATTAAGATGTTTAAACAAAGACGAAGAAGAAAAAAAAGGAAGGCTGGTTTAACATGTTTGTGCAGTTAGTATACCATAGGACAAAAGCACAGCAAATTATTGACAAGAAAGCTTAATAAATGCTGCTAGTGCTGACCAGCCCCTCCCGTCATCTGTTCACTCAATGACAGAATAGTTAATAAGCAAACCCAGTACAGTGGTAGACAAACTGCCTGCAGCAAATTGTAGGTTTTGTTTTATATCTTGATTTAATTGGTTAAAATAGATAAGCAACCATTCTTTCAGCTGCTCCACTTGCCGTAATACAGAATTGTACTACATAGTGAAAATTTCCCTCTACTGTACCATTGGCACAGTAACATTAAAACAACAAATCAAACAGAGCCTGGTGATTAGTAGATTGGTATCACTTGCCCTCATTCTCTGCATGGGAAAATACACAAAGGGAAATAGGGTTGCCACCTTAACCATTTTTTTTTTTAATTCTTTATTTAGAGGTATGCCATGAAAAATTAAGAACAACAACACTACAAACAAACGCATGATAGTAAAAGAAATGCAGTCTACGTAGTACAGGGAACAACCTTGTGCAAAACAGACTATCACGGCTCAACAACAAATAATGTAACCTGGGTTCGTATGTTGTCTTTTCGACCATTGATATGCATTCATATGCAGTATTGCCGTAAACAACAGTTCGTGTGGAGGGTGGTCCACCTCATCCATTTAAACCAGGACACACATTAGTTCTGTGGCTGATTAAGGTGGTAATTAAACTCACTTGGCGCCTTATGTGCATTATATTAGCCTCAGAAACTGTGTATTTAATATATGTCCTGGATTAAAGGGATGAGGTGACAACCCTAGAGGGAAGTCAACAGTGGGCATCAGCACTGTAGGGAAACAGGTGAACAGTGGTCATCAGCACTGTAGGGAGACAGGTCACAAGCGGTCTTTAGCAGGTTAGGGAGAAAGGACACAAGTTGACATCAGCACTGTAAGGAGACAGGTCACACGTGGTCATCAGCACTGTAAGGAGACAGGTCACACGTGGTCATCAGCATAGTAGGGGTTCTCATAAGCATGGCAGAGAGATTGATCACTAGTTCTCATAAGCATGGCAGAGAGATTGATCACTAGTTCTCATAAGCATGGCAGGGAGACAAGTCAGTAGTGGTCATCAGCAAGGTAGGGAGACAAGTCAGTAGTGGTCATCAACACGATAGGGAGACAGGTCACAAGTGGTCATCAACACGATAGGGAGACAGGTCACAAGTGGTCATCAACACGATAGGGAGACAGGTCACAAGTGGTCATCAACACGATAGGGAGACAGGTCACAAGTGGTCATCAACACGATAGGGAGACAGGTCACAAGTGGTCATCAACACGATAGGGAGACAGGTCACAAGTGGTCATCAACAGGATAGGGAGACAGGTCACAAGTGGTCATCAGCAGCACATTAGGCAGACAGATCACAAGTGGTCATCAGCATGTTAGGGAGACAGCTCAAAAGTGGTCATTAGCACTGTAGGGAGACAGCTCAAAAGTGAAGTGGTCATCAGCACTGTAGGGAGACAGATCACAAGTGGTCATCAGCATGGCAGAGAGACAAGTTAGTAATGATCATCAGCATAGTAGAAAGACAGGTCACAAGTGGTTATCAGCACAGTGGGAGACAACATGTCACAAATTGTCATCAGTATGGTAGGGAGACAAATCACATGTGGTTATCAGGACAGTAGGGAAAGAAGTCACAAGTGGACCTCAGCACAGTAGGGAGACAGGTCACAAATGGTCAACTACATTGTAGAGAGACAGGTAACAAGTGTCATTTGCATGGTAGGGAGCAGGGGGCATACCTACAGGGGTCACAATTGCGGCCCGGCACCATGCTCCAGGGGACCTGTGCAGCACCTCTGTACACCTAGATAGGAGGAGGGGAGGCATATAGAGGAACAATTCCCTCCATTTTTCTTCTGCAGCAGCCGAAAGTTTGCTTCTCCTCCTCTCCCTCCCACAGACTATTTGTGGCTGCAGGAGGAAAATGCCACCCTCACCACCCCTTCTATCCAGGTCCTACAACTCCCAAGCCCCTGTGTACTCTCCTGCCCCCCCCCCTTCTCCTGCCAGCTGCTGTGGGGGATGCTTTCAGGAGGGAGAGTGGGGAAGAGACCAGTAAATATGTAATTTACTGGCCCCTTCCTTTTCTGAATGGACAGAGTCAATGATTGGTACTGATCATTTTTGCTATGCTTTAGTTTGTAAATAAAAAGGAAACTCTGTACAGAGCTATTCCTGTCCATTTATTCTCTGCAGCTGAGGCTACAGAGGTGGAGGAGATTGAGGGCTGTGTCCATAATCCATTTTGTCTGTCTCAAAGGAGAAACATCTGACATCTGTTTAGACCCCTGATATCTCACCAAAGCCCCCAAAGGGACTCCTAAAAAATAAAAAAAAATTAATAATAAAATGGTAAAAAAAAAAAATTCAACAAAAATAAAAAAACTACTGACACCAGTGGTGAACTACCAGTGTCAAAAGTGGGCCCGCTGCAGAACATGTGAAAGGATCCTGCTGCAGGACTGTAACAAAAAGGGCCCTGCAATGGGAGTAAAGGGCCCCGAATCAGTGGGAAGGGCCCCGGCTGGGGGTCAGGAGGGCCCTTCATGGTTTCTTGCACCGGAGCCCTGAAGGCTCTAGTCACGCCTTGGGTAGGTAGAGAGACCGCTCACAAGTGTTCATCAGAACAGTGGGGAGAGAAGTCATTAGTGATCATCAGCATTGTAAGGAGACAAGTTACAAGTGGTTATCAGGTGTTTTTTTCTACAGCATATAGCGTGGAGTTCAAGAAAATTTGAAATATAGTTGAACACTATATTTCAGTGGTGTACAATGACAGGGTATATGTTTGTATATTAATGGAATTATGACAGTATCCCAACAAGCATAGGCGTGCGCACAGGGTGTGCCAGGTGTGCCTGGGCACACCCTAATCACCCCTTGTGGTGCAGATTCCCCCTGTTTAGAACCCTGATATTTCACCAAAGCTCCCTAACTGTGCTAACAAACAAAAAAAAATAAAATTGTAAAAAGAATAAAAATTAACAATAGAACTACAGACACTGATCTCTACCCTACTGACACCATCAGAATATACACATGGATACGTGTTTGGGCTTTGGGGTGCACACCCTAATGCAATAGGCTGCGCACACCTATGCCAACAAGTCCTCTCTTTGGGCTTTGTCGCCTTTCCTCTAGTTATTTTTTATCATCGGAAACGCAAAGTCATGTTTGGCTCAACTTCAAAGGCAATTCTAGGTGTGGAAAGGACAAATTGTCCATGCTGTCCCTGTATTTCCAGAGGTGACAGTTTCTCGTCTACAGCTAAGGATAAGGAGGTTAATTTAAGAATTATTAACTGTAACATAAGACATTTTATCTACCTGATCACCTGTAATATTTGTTTCAAACAGTATGTGGGGAGGACAAGGAGATTGACAGACAACTTCCATGATCACATATACTATGCACAGAAGGAACATTCCACTAATGTTTCCAAACACTTTATGGTGATTTCTCAGCCCTTCATATCTAGGGGTAGAAAAAATGGTGAGCCCCAAAAGAGGGAGTGACTTGTTCAGGTTGGTATGGAAATATAAAGTTTACTGGCCACATACCCCTGACAACTGGATCTCACACACTTTTATAAATGAAGTATCAAATACATTTCCAGGAGATAGTAAATATTTTGCTTTTTGTTTCTTTTTTTTATTCCTGTATGAATATCTGAAATAGTCAATTGTAGAGGATATTTCATAGTCCCATTTGTCATCTTTGATGCATTTTAATTGTATCATGTTTCTATTCTGGCTTTTCCCTGTTCTGAAAGCAAAGTTGAAATTTTGTTTCCTTTTATTTAGGGAGGTAAACAAAAAGTAGCTGAACTGCCTATCTGGGATCAATTAAGGCCCATACACACTTGACGGAAATCGGAAGAAATATCCTCCGATTTTTCTCTCTCTTGCTCAGCGGTCATAACCGGTTTTAGTTGACAGTGCATAATGGTCACAAAATTTCTCGCCCGATTTTTTTTTTTGGGACATTTGTTCCTAGACTTCCGGGTCGTCGGCAACTTCAGATCATTCGCAGTCTTTCGTATCCAATTTTTTGCGGACTTACTGCATACACATTAAACGAAAATTGGTCGTCTGGGGACGGACGATAAAAATGTTGGCGTTTGTCCCTCCGTTTTTTTTCGTTGAAAATGTTGGCATCGGCTGCTGAAAGCTGTGTACATACTAGCCGAAAATCGTACGATTTTACCTCGGACGGGAATTTTCGGCAGATTTTCTACTAGTGTGTGCCCCACTTTAGCAGCTAAATGTGTACAGCTGAATAGAGTGTTGTTCCCCTATATTAGGCGGCTGTAGGACCAATCCAGCAGGTTAGGATTAAGCGCTGAGACAGGTGTGAAACCTTCAGTCTCCCATTGTGATCTTTATGTTTTAAAGTGCTATGTTACAAGGATTTTCTGCAATAAAGGTGGTTTTATTACTCCAGTGCAGACATAGGGATCTTCCTTTCTCGGTCTGCAAACTGCTTTGTGAGCTGAGACCTGGACACAATCAGTCATCAACACGATAGAAAGACATGACACAAGTGGTCATCAGCACGATAGGAAGACAATGACACAATCAGTCATCAGCACGATAGGAAGACAGGACACAAGTGGTCATCAACACGATAGGAAGACAGGACACAATCAGTCATCAGCACGATAGGAAGACAGGACACAAGTGGTCATCAGCACAATAAGAAGACAGGACACGATCAGTCATCAGCACGATAGAAAGACAGGACACAATCAGTCATCAGCACGATAGGAAGACAGGACACAATCAGTCATCAGCACGATAGGAAGACAGGACACAAGTGGTCATCAGCACAATAAGAAGACAGGACACGATCAGTCATCAGCACGATAGAAAGACAGGACACAATCAGTCATCAGCACGATAGGAAGACAGGACACAAGTAGTCATCAACACGATAGGAAGACAGGACACAATCAGTCATCAGCACGATAGGAAGACATGACACAAGTGGTCATCAGCACAATAAGAAGACAGGACACGATCAGTCATCAGCACGATAGAAAGACAGGACACGATCAGTCATCAGCACGATAGAAAGACAGGACACAATCAGTCATCAGCACGATAGGAAGACAGGACACAATCAGTCATCAGCACGATAGGAAGACAGGACACAATCAGTCATCAGCACAATAAGAAGACAGGACACAAGTGGTCATCAGCACGATAGGAAGACAATGACACAATCAGTCATCAGCACGATAGGAAGACAGGACACAAGTGGTCATCAGCACGATAGGAAGACAATGACACAATCAGTCATCAGCACGATAGGAAGACAGGACACAAGTGGTCATCAGCACGTTAGGAAGACAGGACACAAGTGGTCATCAGCACAATAAGAAGACAGGACACAAGTGGTAATCAGCACGATAGGAAGACAGGACATAAGTGGTCATCAGCACGATAGGAAGACAAGACACAAGGGGTCATCACATGGCAGGGAGCAAGTTCCCAAGTGGAATCATCTATGGGGCTTATGACTGGACTACAGGAGATAGGAGGGTAGGACAAGAGTGGCCAATGTGAAAATTGCACCAGTGCACGGGCATGGTTTCCTCACACCAATGCCGTGGAATTTTTTCCTTTGTCACTGTTAACCTGATATTTTACAGAGGGACAGAATATGCATTGTACCTAAACTCTTCACTTCACTGTAGTGTTCCACTACCATTGGCACGTTTTAGTATATGGCACAACCATTCCACATGCTTTGGCTCAGATTTGTGCGCACCTCTATTATCCCTGCCCCATACTGTGCCTCAGGAAGAGGGAGGGATGCAATCTGGCATCTTCACACTGGTCACTGGATGACCTTCTCCTGGCACTGTTTTATGGAACCTGGTAAAACCTATGCAATGTGCTTCCATTAAACTTCAAAAAGGTACAGACATTTTTGGCCTCATAGACTTGAATAGAAAAGATGCAAGTGCATGCTTTTTTGGGGTGCTTTTATGCATAATAATAAAGCTCCTCCTCGCAATCCAGTCTAAGGCTTCATGCACGCTGGCCATTTTAAACTCTTGTTTTTAGAGGCGATTTTTTTTTTTTTTTTCTTTAAACGCCCCTCAATATTAGCCTATATGTCTTGCACGCATGAGCGTTTACAGGTGTTTAGAGGCAGGGGCTTTTAGAGACAGAAAAAAAAAAAAAACACTGCCAGCATTAAGGAGCAGCAGCGCTCTGGCAGAAATAAGGCACCTGACATGCCTAAACGCTTGAAAATGTGCTTAGGGACTAGGTGCATAAAGCATTCATTTCAATGGCCAGAAGAAATTAATATTCTGGTCCATTAAATACAACCCCAAGCCCTTTACACACCTAAACGAGCTTGCTAAAACACAGATTTAGGCACGTTTTTGACACTGCTTTTCTCCTGCCTTGAGAAAGATGTTTAGAAGAGCTGGGCAAATGCCCAGTGTGCATGAGGCCTAGACAGGATGCATAGCAAGATGGTGGGAGCAGGCCACACCATGCTTGATACTGAGAAGCATTGCTGTGAGGTTTATACAGAATAGGACAAATGCCCAGCCTCACTTAAACACTGGATGGATAAAAAACCTTCACTTCTTCTCTGCCTCTTCTTCCATCAACAGTGCGGCAGTAGCTGTGGCTGGTGCCAAAAAACAAGGCGTAACAGATAGGACTGCTCAGATAGCATAACTATACACCACAACACAATCAGGAAGCAGGTACAGAGAAGACAATGCCTAGTGATGTCACAACATATCGCTTGTCATTGGCCAAAACAAAAAAACATTATAAAAACGCATCAAAAACAAGCATAAACACACTACAAAAATGCACTAGAGGTGCATAAAACATCAGAAACGCAAATAAAACGCAAATATGAACAGAGGGTAAAGGATTTAAGTGCCGGTGTTTAGTATCAACTCCATATACAACTTCCCTTAGCCTGCAGCTATAATATACAGGTAGGCTAGGTAGTGACAATCATTAAGCAGTAAACTACTAGAAAGCATGTTTATGCAAAGCATGATATTATACATGCATAGCATAGCCAGCTGAGGTTAGAACAACTGCTGACAGTTGCTGACAGTTGCTACCATACCCAGAGCCTTGATGTACATCATAGTCCAGGCTGCCTATTACGTGTAATTAGTTTAATCTTACCTGCACTGCAGAAAGGTCTCCCCGAACAGCATTATCAGGGGTTTGGGCACATTGCTGGAGATCTCACACTCACGACAACTTCCCTGTTAGATGTAAATAAGGTGGCTGGCTGGTTATTAATTTATTGCCGTTATCAGCATGCATTATTGACACTGATTGCCAATGTTTTAATATGCTTTGAGGCTAGATCTTTTGGCTCGCTGCACGAAGAAGGCGGAGGAGCAGCTTAAAGAGTCTTCTTGGGCTTAGCGCTTATGTACTGAGGTCTGGTGGATGTCACAAGCTTGGAAACAAGAGCACGCAGCTTACTGCTCATCACATGTTTCAGGATCATACTGCAGAACAGTTCATTTAGAAATCGCAGCACTTCAGTATAACAAACTAACCACCATATCTACTAGGTAGTGGTAGAACATACATAGGGGTCAATTCGCTAACATTTAACACATGCGATAACGTGGTCACGGGACTTATTTGTATAAATTATCTCATGCGGTAAATTAAGTCCAATTCATAAAAAAAAAAACCACACCAAACAAAAAAAAAACAATTATACGGTATTTACCGCAAAATAAAAAATGTGCCAGTAAATATAGTTTAAAAAACTCTAAAGTCCAATTCACAGACCAGAGAGTTAAAAAAAGCAATGCAATCTTTACCACCAGGGCTTTGCTGGTGATATCACATGCAGTATTTGTCAAAAAACAGCATGGGGGGGGGTTCAAGGGGATCCCCCACACCATTTTTTTTTTTATTAACTTTTTTATACTGCCGGCAATGATAATGAGAATGTATTGCCGGCAATTTGAATGTCATTTCATTTGATTTTGTTTTTTTTGTTCTTTAAAAATATATATTTTTTGCTGCAGCACGTTCTATATACACTGTGAATTTTTCCATACATTTTATTTGCTGGCATGAACCTGCTTACAGCTATTGAATCAACCGTTGTTAAGGACACAACGGTTGGCTTCCCGCCTGCTCCTTAGCAACCAGCAAATTCAGTATTGAATGCAAAATTCTTAGTGAATTTCACTTTCAAAATCAATTTACCGAAAGCGATATTTTACTGCATTTTAAAGTGTGCATTGAAACACAATTTACTTTTAGGGAGCTTTTTGAAGCTTCAACATTGATTCATGTATTGCAGTCGAGTTGCATATATAGCAATCAATATTCTTTTTTTCAGTTTTTTTATTATATATACGAAGTGCTTCAATAAGGGCTAAAATACCCTGTGTTGGACCACTTTTCTCACCTCTAGGGTAGGGAAGGTAATTTTTTATTTTTTTTTGTTTAGGAATGGAAATGGTTTTGATGCTATTTGCACCCTCATTGGTGAGATTTCTACCCATTCCTGTGCCGTTTCCTATTTGTTAGGTATATATTGCTTTTAAAGGTTGCATTCTTCATAAGTGACAGACAATCCTGTTAATACATACTGATGCACATACCACAAGAACACACTTTTGATGCTAAACTGTATATACACGCAAAGTCTCCTTAGATTTTACTACAGTGCACATATAATATACAGAAATACGATCAATTTTTTTACTAAAAACATTACTTGGGATGTTTAAAATTTCTCAGTGAATATTTAAACATAAGAAAGCGTTTTAGCAGACACGCCGCTCAATGGCACAGCAAATATCCGCACTTTAAATCCAATTTTATAATACATCAAAATTGCCTTGTTTGCTAGCAGTGCTCTATTTTATTTCTACTTATAGAAATTGCAACCTGTATATAGTCGGTAATCTAATAATCCCCTGCAGGGCCACGCTGGGGGCAGATGCTGACATAATAAAATGACAAGTTAAGCAGTTAACCTTGCTTTGCTCCCATGTGTTTCAATTGAAGCTGTTCAAATCTATGCGACTTAAAGTCACAGCGACTTTAAAAAGGTTCCAGCAACTACTTTGATGCAACTTTCATGCGACTCGAGTGCCCTAGACTGCAATGTCAACTCAAAAGTAAAAGTCGCATCTTAATGTTATCAATGCAACAATTGTGCAACAGTCAAAGCCAAAGTCAACAGCCAAAGTTGCACCCATAAAAAGTTGCATCAAAGTGGCATTAAAGTTGCAACTACTTTGAAGTCGCACAAGTGTGTATGGAGCATTAAATGCAACATATAATGCAGGCTTTAGTCTACATCTGTCAAATGTGCAAATTGGAGGTTTGTGCAGCTCCCAATGTACTTTTGGGCCATTCAGAACTAAGCGCTGCAGATCTCACACTGTAGTTCTTATGTTGAGTCTGCGCTACCCTCACTTCCTGGCAGAGCGCCTACATCTAAACAGTCTAGAAGTACAGCAGGAGCTCTACTAATCCCCACATAATGTCAACAAGCAGATTTACCAGATGTAAAAAAAAAGCCTGCACAATGGTTGCTTGCTTTTGAAGCAAAGAAAGGCATTCCTGTTTTAACATTGGTAAGTTTATAGTGCCCGGAGTTGGGCTTTAACAGGAAGTAAAATAGATTTAAAGCAAGCACTCACTAATCCGTGTAGCTGCAGGCACTGTAAAGTACTTCATCCTCAAATTTCAGAAAAGAAACAGTGAAGTAATCCAAATAAGAAATCAGCACTCTGCTCGCTCCCCTTTTCTTGGGCATCTGCTTTGTGTTTATATTACAGATTAGAAAGCTTGGGGGCTACCAGATCTCTTCTGGGAGGGTTGAGCAAAATGAACAGAGCGGTTGAAAAAAAAAGGGAAAGTATTTTCTTTGCTGTAAACTTTCAAGGCGAAATACACCAGAATACCAGTGTTCTGTCAAAACAGCCAGCTCGTCAAGATCTCCAATCACGTCACTTCCAGTCACTCTCCAGCATCAGTAATTGGAGATTTTGACGACTTGGCCGTTTTGACAGAACATCGGCAGCATATACACTACGGTACACAACGACTTAGCTGTTTTGACAGAACTTCGGCAGCGTATACACTACGGTACACCACGACTTGGCTGTTTTGACAGAACATCGGCAGAGTTTACACTACGGTACACGGCGACTTGGCTGTTTTGACAGAACATCGGCAGAGTATACACTACAGTATATGATGACAGAACATCGGCAGCGTATACACTACGGTATACGACAACTTGGCTGTTTTGACAGAACATCAGCAGAGTATACACTACGGTACACGACGACTTGGCTGTTTTGACAGAACACCGGCAGAGTATACACTACAGTATATGATGACAGAACATCGGCAGAGTATACACTATGGGACACGACGACTTGGCTGTTTTGACAGAACATCGGCAGAGTATACACTACAGTATAGGATGACAGAACATTGGCAGAGTATACACTATGGTACACGACGACTTGGCTGTTTTGACAGAACATCGGCATCATATACACTACAGTATACGACGACTTAGCTGTTTTGACAGAATAGTGGCCGCATATTTACTATGGTACACAATGAATTGGCTGTTTTGACTGAACACCACGTAAGGAGGAAAAAAAGTTGTCATCTCCTTGGAGGCGGCCATGTTGTTGGTTATTAGCGGGTGGACGAACAATCTCCTCTCATAATATCATGTACCATAGTGTATATTCTGCCACTATTCTGTCAAAACAGCCAACTCTTCGAAATCTACAATTAATGATGCTGGAGAATCACCGGAAGTGATGTGGTTGGAGATTTTGACAAGTTGGCTATTTTGACCGCTATTTTGACTAACATTAAAGTCAGTAGGAGCTGGTTATAAAGAGAGCCTGTCACTTACAAAAAAAGGTCTTTATGAGCTCTGTAAAGAGGCAAGGTACTTCTTATACATCCTGGTGTCTGTGCCGCTGAGCACCACTCTAAATGCTGAATAATCGCTGGCTGATGTTTCTTCTGAGATTGACACTTCCAGGTGAGTCAATCTCCGGGATTCCTCACAGCACATAGTAGTTCCTCCTACTGACTTCCATGTCACTTCTATGTCCTATAATGATTGGAGGTCAGTATGGGGGCCACAAAGTCCTCTTCATGTGCTGTGTGTGACTATGATATCTGATTTTGTTAGTGTAATGTAAAAATGTGCCCCTAGGAGCCAATCAAGCTTTGGTACAGCGCATAATAGCTTACATAATGACAGGAGCAGAGAGTAGTATGAGCACAGTGTTGACTCATCATTGTGCTGCTGCTCCTTCATTATCCAATTAGTAGGCTGGGGTTGTGTTCCAGAGCAAGCTGTGATGCTACTGCAATGAAGGTCAAGGAACTAAGTATGCTGCCTGGCAGGGGTGCCTAATCACAAGGCTGGTTAACAGAACTCCTTTGCAAAATTGAACAATTCACAAAGGCATTTATTTTAAATGCATATTTTTTTCCTGCACAGCAGTTGCAGTCACCGTGAATATTAATATCTACATTCCAATGCACATTATTGTATTCTCAAAAAAACTAATTTGAACTAATTAATAAATGGGAAATAAAATATATATCTGGACACACGTATGTCAAGCAGGATATCTCTGCGCTTGTTGGAGGAGTCAGCTGGTTAACTGCTAAAAACAAACAAACTGCTGCTACTTCACCAAATATCGTATAAATTGGAAAAACATGAATAAAAAATAATAGTAGCGCAAAAAGTCACTATATTGTGACTCACAAATTGCATAAAATACAACCATAAATACGGGGTGTTTAAAAACACTTCAATATAGGGTAAAAAGTCCTTTAAAGTCCATAGACCGTCCAGGATAGAGTGATGTTGCTAATGGATCACCTTTTTCAACCACCACCAAGTGTCACACCGAGGGGTCAGTAGAAGTGGCAACTCACCAGATATAGTGGCTCAGGTGTTCTCACACAAGGGCACATAGAGCAGGAATCAAAGGTATTGATGATGGGTGTCAGAAACAGCCTTGATAAATCCTTGCTGTATATACTAGATCCGACCTCCCTTCCACAAACTCCACTCAGTATAATGGCCACATGCAAGGTAAAATGACTTATCCCTTGCTTTACATGCTTACTCCCAGCTGCATGACCAGCCCGCCAACCTGCTTCCAACCTCCACAAGTTGCATTGTAATTGGGGATGCCAAGGGTCAGCACCCAACCCAAAGAGTCACAGAAATAAGGAGAGTGTCAGCTGCCAGGGGTCCTCTTATATAAATTCATAAAGTGAGATGCATGGGGGAGGCACGGCACTGTCAGCAGCCAGGATGATCCTGGGCTGCCTGCTGTCACACCTCCCGGCTTACTACAGCTAACAGTGATTGGTTGCTATCAACCAACCACATTGCTTGTCTGACTCTGCTCCTAGTGTTTGGAACTTCCTCCTTTGGACCTGGCTGCTGACAGTGCCTTGCCTCCCCAATGCATCTCACTTTATGAATTTATATAAGGGGACCCCTGGCAGCTGACACTCTCCTTATTTCTGTGACTCTTTGGGTTGGGTGCTGACCCTTGGCATCCCCAATTACAATGCAACTTGTGGAGGTTGGAAGCAGGTTGGCGGGCTGGTCATGCAGCTGGGAGTAAGCATGTAAAGCAAGGGATAAGTCATTTTACCTTGCATGTGGCCATTATACTGAGTGGAGTTTGTGGAAGGGAGGTCGGATCTAGTATATACAGCAAGGATTTATCAAGGCTGTTTGCTGACACCCATCATCAATACCTTTGATTCCTGCTCTATGTGCTCTTGTGTGAGAACACCTGAGCCACTATATCTGGTGAGTTGCCACTTCTACTGACCCCTCGGTGTGACACTTGGTGGTGGTTGAAAAAGGTGATCCATTAGCAACATCACTCTATCCTGGACGGTCTATGGACTTTAAAGGACTTTTTACCCTATATTGAAGTGTTTTTAAACACCCCGTATTTATGGTTGTATTTTATGCAATTTGTGAGTCACAATATAGTGACTTTTTGCGCTACTATTATTTTTTATTCAATAAATGGGAAATGCCATAATGTATTTACTTGTACATATGTTTAGGGAAATACTTTTTTCCGAAATTAGTCGTCTTTGTCCTAAAACACTTGCTCTGAAGTTACACTGCCCCAGGCTCTACAAAGATATTTCCGTCTGCAAGCTTTGGGGTTTAGGTATTTGTAGTTCTAGGTAAATTTTTCCTAAACGTGTACCATTTAGGAGATAATTACTTTACCAGAGATGGTGATGTCACTGGTGCATGCGCACTGCGCTCTCAATGGATGGCGTACCATCCATAGAGAGCCGTGCTAAGGCCGTAACTCCCACGGGAGTGACGTTATCGCGGCTTGGTCAATCAAACGGCAGCTGCCCGCAAACCTAGAAGGAAGACCAGGTGAAGATTGAAGCCCTGTCAGCAGGGACAGTGTGCTACCGGAGGGCTTAGTTTTCAGGTATGTCTAGTATGAGATGCATATTAGTGTAGCAAGGTTTCCAGGCCTGTGGCCTGATGTGGGTCTGCCATTAGTACCGGAGTCCTTTCCAGCCCATGTGAGCTGTGATCCTGGGTGCGACATCCGGCATCTTTGTTTGTATTTTTATTGAAATAAGGGGATGGGAGAAGGGAATAAGTGGGATACTCCTTAAGGCTCAAACTAGTTACAATTGGGACTTTTCTCCTTAAATGCCCGGTGCCAGCCAACGCTCACTGACTCTGAGAACACTCTGTATAAACAGAAGAAGTTTTGAATCCCCGACTTATAGTCCAGTAGATCCAAGACTGAGAACGGTAGAACTCCTGACACGGTTGTACTGTGAAAGTCACTGAATACTTTCCCCCGCCTTACACAGCTTGAGGTAGTATATTGTAGAACTCTGTATTACTGTCACTGTAACTGGTGCGCTCTGTACAATTCAGTGCCCAGACTGCAGGTGCCCCCTTAGCTCCTTGAACTCTTCAGGGTCCATTGACTATGTACCCCCTTTGCAACTTCAGGGTCCTCAACCTAGGTACCCCCTTTTTCAGCTAGCTGACTCTAGATCCCAGAACCTCTTCCGGAGTGGTCCCCTCTGACTCTAGGCAGACCCCCAGGGGCAATCCTCAGTACTCACGACCTGTGTAGGCTTTCCTGGGACTGGACCCCTCTCTCTCTCTCTCCGTGGGCTCTCGACACACAGGATCCCCTCAGCTCAACTCAGCACTCTTTGGACACTCAGGCGACACCCTGAGATATCCACCTTCCTGGGACTCTGCTCCCGCCAAAGACATTGTGTCATGTGCCACCTCCAAACGTATACTCACTCCCAGAATCCTTTGCGGCATAATCTGCCTCCTGGGGTAGCTACAAGCCTGGATGTGTCCCCTGATTGGGTTTCCTCCACCGCCCTATGAGAAGCCTCTCCCAGGAGCCAGTGGGGAGACTCCCCCCTTCAGCAGGCACACCTGGAAACCCTGACACCCTGACTAATAGATCACAGCCCTGCTGTTAGGCAGACAAGGCCCACTATACCTTTACCTAGCACCTACCTGTAGGGTGCTACACTAGCTAATTAGGACATTAACCACTTGCCAACCGGTCACGTTGACTGTACTGCGGCAAAGTGGCTCGTTCCCGTCCAGCGACGTAGACCTACGTCGCTGAACTCCTCCCCTTGTGGGCGGCGCGCTCCCGCTGTATTCAGTCACAGCGGGAGTCAGGCCAGGGGAGGAGCGGTGGTGATTACCGCCGCTCTTCCCCAATCGTCGGGGAATTGAGTCTGGAGATCCGCCCGCTTGTGTAAACAAAGTGGGCGGATCTCATAAGTGACAGACAGGGTCAGATTGCAGGGTTCAGCATAGCTGAACCTGCGATCTGTCCCTGTTTCACTCAGTCACCTCCCCCCACACATGTCAGTAAGCACCAGCCATACATTAACCCCTCCCTCTCCAATAAAATTAACCCTTTCCCTGCCAGTGTCATTTTTACAGTAACAGTGCATATGTATAGCACTGATTACTGTAGTAATGTCACTGGTACCCCCAAAAGTGTCAAAAATGTCAGTCAAGGGTCCGATCTGTACGCCACAATGTCGCAGTCCCGCAAAAAAAAAAAAAAAAAATGACAGAAATCTTTCCCTTAGTTAGTAAACGCAATAACTTTTGCGCAAACCAATCAAAATACGCTTATTGTGATGTTATTTACCAAACATAGGTAGCAGAAAACAAATTGGCCAAAAGTTTAAAAAAAATTAGATTTTTACATTTTTGTGGGGGGGAATTTCATATAAAAAAAAATGTGAAAAATATTGTTATTTTTTCAAAATTTACGCTCTTTTTTTGTTTTTTGGCGCAAAAAGTAAAAATCACACAGGTGATCAAATACCACCAAAAGAAAGCTCCGTTTGTGGGAAAAAAAGTTTGTAAATTTCATTTGGGTACGGCGTCGCACGACCGCGCAATTGTCAGTTAAAGCTGCACAGTGCCGAATCGCAAAAAGTAGTCTGGACGTAAGACAGCAAAATCCTCCGGTGGTAAAGTGGTTAAAGTGATTGTAAACCATCATCTTGTAAAAGAACGCATTCAGTTTAAAATATGAATGAAAGGTAAAACGTTTGAGTATAGATTACTAGCACTTTAATAATTGTTGCACGCTCCAAAACACAACTATTTCTTAGCTACTCTCCCTTGAAGAGTACATGTAGGAATAGTGAATCACAGCAATTAGACGAACAAGCAATATTGCTATATTTTTATGTAAAATAATCGATTAAGCTATTTATTTTTTTTAAATGTTTTCTTGAGAAAAAAAAAAAAGCAGCCTTTTTAAAACTTTATTTACATGAGCTTTCCTGTCCACGTGTTTCAACAAACAGGTTTGCTTTGCACTGTATTCCTGTACAGCCAAAATGGTTTAATAATTGACTTCCAGCGTAAACTATATGCTTTTGGATAGATGCTATGCTGTACAGGAAATCCTTCATAAAAAGATTTCGCGGTTAAGAAATACATAATTGTACAAACCCTGGCGCCCACACCCCTCCACTGTTTACATTTCTCAAGAAGTCAAGTCCACCTTACTTGGACAGAATACATTTTCAGAGATCATAGCTGGTCAGAGGCACAGAAACATTTACCCAGCAGGTGGGACTGGTAACCCCGGACCAGGAAAATAAGGAGCTGTATGGTTAGGAAAGGGTGTCCCTCCTAACGTTCTTTTGCAGAGGAGGCCCAGGTAATACAAACAGTTTTTAAAAAAGGATTTACATTTTAAAAATATGTGGCCAAAGCGTATTTCACCAAACTGCTAAAATGTCTTTTTAGTTCATTTGAGTTAGTGGAACTTCACTCTCTATGGCTGGGTTCACACTGCTGCAACATGGGATCCGACTTGTGAGACCCCAAGTCGCATGACATGTCAAATTCAATGTTTCCCTATGAGAGCCATCTTAGGCCTCTTTCACACGGGCGTTCCGTTTTTTTCGTCCGTTCAGTCACTTTTTTTTTTTTTACGGACACGGATGACACTTGTGTCACCTGGTCCATATGTCCGCATATCATCGCATCTGTTTGCGGATGATATACGGACATAATGTACGTCTATGGGATTGCGGATGTCAGCGGAGGACACCGCTGACATCCGATTTTGCGTCCTTTCCTTTTTTTAAAATGGAAGAAAAAATAGGGTTCTGTTCCGTTCCAAAAAAAGGAACAGAACTGAAAGGACGCAAATCGGATGTTAGCGGATGTTCATCTGCATCTGCAATCCCATTGACATGCATTATGACCGTATATCATCCGGAAACGGACATACAGAACGCCCGTGTGAAAGAGCCCTTAAAGTGTAACTCCACTTTACATGCGAAAAAAAACAAAAACATTCCCCTCTGGGTGATCTATATACATTGCAAGGATTTGAACAAACTTTGTTGCAGATTCCTAACTTTTGTTATTCTGAAGAAATCCCTGTTTGTTCCTCTGTGTCTCAGTGACTCTAATGGGAGTGGTTTCATAATTATCAATCAGCTGCAGAAGCTGCAGAGCACTAATGAGGAAAACTGCTGGGCCTGCATCCCTTTAAACGTGATTTCTTATTTGGAGTATCTCACCAAAAATGACATTTTTGTTGCAGGGGATGCCAGAATTCTGACTTGTATCTTAGTGGAGGCTTCTGGGAAAATTAGTGAACTAATCACACAGGCAGGAAAGGAGGTTTCTGAGGGGAATTCTGTGTACAGAACAGCTCCAGGTAGCCATATTGAATTGCATTTTCAGAAAATTAGGGCAGCTGAAGATTGAAAAGGAAAGGTCATTTTAAATAACATTCAAATACAAAATGACTTGTGTTGCAACTGTATATGCTAGATTCTTTTTTCCCCACAAAAGTGGAGTTACCCTTTAACTGATACTACACAAGTTGCTCCGACTTTAGGAAAGGTTCCTGCACTGTTTTGCTCTAACTATGGTGCAATTTAAACCCTTGTACAGGATTCTAAATAGCATCCAAGTGAGATGAACGGGGGGGAGGGGGGGAGCAGGCAGTTCTCCTCACCCTGCAGTCTTCTGGGACACTGACAGGTCCTAGAAGACTGCATCGACCCTTCGTGATGTGCAGTGTGACTCACGCATGTGCAGTGGTCACCTGGCTGTGAAGCCGCAAGCTGTCACAGTCGGGTGCCCATAGCTGGAGCAGAGGAAAGAAGACAGTGGGTGAAACCAACAGGGGTGAGCACATAGCTGGATCGTGGGACAGGTCAGTGGCTGTTTTTTCCCACAGGTGACTGGAACTATGCTTTAATCCTCATGCTGCTAGCATTAGTAAATAGATAAGTAAATATGATATTCTTTCCTGTTTTTTACATTTCTTCAGTTACTTCCTGGTATCCAGGCCTAGGCAGATGATGTTATACATCCCAGGAGTCTTCAGGAGGGGTTTTCTCAGCGAAGTACACCCTCCTGCATGCATGCTTGAGCTAAGGGTATGTGGATACCAGGAAACAAATGCTACATGAATCATCTGCCCTTATTCAAGATGGCCATGACCAGTAATGCTAAGGGGGTGTTTTTCAAAGTGATTTCTCAAAAAAATTAAAAAAAAAAAAGAATGGAGAGATGGATGGGGGGGGTTGAATATTAAAAATGAATTATTTTTTGGCTTGTGGTGCTCATTTGCAGTGTAGTTCCGCTTTAAAGTTGAAGAAATTGTCCTTTTTTCCAACTTACATTTGTCTAGATTGGCACAACGTAATGATCCAGATCTTTTATCCTGACAGCCACTGGAGATCACTGAAAACCACTGTAGTAGCCCACGCTACAAACACTGATAATTGTGATCTTACAGGTCCTGCTTGAATGATTTCTTCTTTCTCTCCCTGACTTGGCACTGCTGCCATTCAGAGAAAGCCTTGTCATTTTTGCAATGAGTACAAGACGTTTTCTGATTGGCAATGGTGCTCAATGAGTGACTCCCGGTGGTAACTGTTCAGAGAAAAAACTGCATAAGCAGGACCCAGAAGACTGCAGCCATCGTATGTAGACCTGGGTACTACAGTGGTGTACAGCATCCTCAGAGGCCCTCCAGATAGACCATATGGATAACTACATCGAGCCAAGCTGGCCCAATGTAAGTTGACAATAAGGAGAGTTCCTGGAGTTCTTCTTAATACAGAACCAGTGCAATAAAGTGTAAGTACAGCCAAAACCATTTTTTTTTTTTATAAAATAAGAAAGGGGCAGAAATCACATCAGTTTTTACTGGGGCTCCATAAGAGAGATTTTCCTTTATTTCCTATTCTGGGGGAAGGGTGCTCTCCAAAATGCTTTTTTTTTTTTTGTAAAACCAGACAGGAGTTCTAATCCTTAAAAGAGAAGTAAGGACTTTGAAAAAAAACAAACATTTATGATCACCTAGGTGGATGCAGCATTGATCTGACTGGCTTTGTAGAGAGAACTGAGTGATCAAACACTACTGATCACTCAATTCTCCCCCTCCACTCTTGACTGTCAGTCAGCAGCTCTCTGCTCTCCCCTTCAGCACTCAGTGGAGCTCTGGGCCGTGGTGGGGGTGGAAGCGGCTGGCTCAGTCTCTTAGCGGATCGCTGAGAGGCTTGTCCAGGCATCTGGATGGATCCCGATGATATTCCCCCAGCCTGGACGGCTGAGTGATGTCAGCCAACAGCAGACTACTCCGCTGTCAGCTTAAAAACAGGTCACAGGAGTGCAGAACGAACTGCACTCCTGTGATCCATAGGAGCATAGCCAAAAATGCTGACTATATTTCGATTTACCTTAAAAAGATAAAAAAAAAAGTAAATAAAAAAGTTTTGGGCTTGAAATACAATTAGAAAAAAAAAACTGCCAAAGTTATAGCATATGTGCTTTACACATACAGTAGCTTAAAGTGATATTAAACCCATAACCAAAACATTTAAAATAGTGCAGTTTGCCAATCACTAGATGTGGTGGCTGCATTCGTTTTCTTTTTAATGCTTTTTCCCCCCTCTGTTTTCATCTGGTGATCCTGCCAATAACACTCTCTCTGTATTAGACTGCACCCACTCTGGATGAAGGAGCACAGGGACACCTTTGGACTGCAGCATTGTCAGTCTGTGGGGGGGGGGGGGGGGGGTGTGTCAGATGTACTAGCAGATTTAAATACACTTACAAATTGAAGTAGAGCTTCAGCTCCCACTGAGCAGTTACAGCAAACAGATTCCTTTTTACATAAATAAAAGCTGATAATTGTAAGAACCCCATTTATATTAAATGGTTTGTCTCAACCCTCTAACTGCTACACCTGTAGGACAACTTGCTCTGTTGAATAATTACAGACTTACTGACTGGATTACTAGGTGAAAATGAAAGAAAGAAAGCTTAAAAGGAAGCTAATGCAGCCACCACATTTAAGGACTGGTAAGCTGCAATATAATAAAAGGTTTTCTTTTCAGTTTAAAACGGCTCTTCAGTCATTTTTTCATCTTTATATCGGTTAGGCTACATTCACACCTGAGCGTAGCGTTTTTTACCGCGATTTTTGTGCAGGTGTTTTTAGATTGCATAGAAACCAATGGAAAACGCCTGTAATCTGCCCAAAAAGAAGCTCGTGTACTTTTTTGAGCGTTGGGCGTTTTGCTCACAGCGTCAAAACGCTCAGATGTGAACAGGGGCTATTGAAATGAATAGGATTTTTCTTGTTGGGCATTTTGAGAGATGATCCTAGAGCAGAAAAACTCCCCAAAACGCCTACATGTGAACGGAGCCTTAAATATTCTGCCTTTGTTGTTTTAACTTTGGATAGCAAAACATTTTCTGCCAGTAACTTATACAGTCCACTTCCTCTTTCTTGTCCTTTAATTAGCCTAGGCTAATGACATCATGCACAGCCCTCTCTCCCTCACTCTCGTGAGAGTTTGCAGGCAAGGGAGCAGGGATGAGTCATAGGAGAGCCAAGGAGAGCAGGAGGAGGCTGGATGAGGGCAGAGATAACAGGAGACTGCAGAGATCCATGACTATTCATCACGAGAGGAGAAATGTACAGGCACGCAGTGGTGTGAGTGTGTATGTATGTACAGTGTAATATATATATATATATATATATTTTATATAGTTAAAGAGGAAGTAAAGTCGAAAAAAAAAAACGAGAAAATAAAAAGCCCTGTAAAGAGAAAGGCATAATGAGCTAGTATGCTTCGCATACTAGCTCATTATGTAGTACTTACCTTAAAACAAAGCTCCCGCCGTGCCGCCACCTCAGCGACAGGATGGCGACATGTCCTGCTTCCGGGTTCGCGTCCTTCGGCCATCTGATTGGCCGGAGGCGCGATTACATCACTCCCGCGCCTGCGTGCGGGAGCCGCCGTTCACGGCACTGAGCTCTGAAGGAACGGCACGGGTGGCCGTTCCCTCAGAGCGCCTGCGCCGATGACGTCATCGGCAGTTTGCACTGTAAATATCTCCTAAACGGTGCAAGTTTAGGAGATATTTATAGCACCTATAGGTAAGCCTTAATATAGGCTTACCTATAGGTAAAAGTTATACAAGTGGGTTTACAACCTCTTTAAATCCAGGTAGTGAACAGTCAGCAGCTTCAGCTGCCCACAGTTAGAATGGCTGCAGCCAGACTTAGTATAGGGAGATTTCTGCAGCATATTTGGCAAGCACAGTATATATAAAATATTATGCAAAGTGGTTGGAGGGAAGCTTCAGAATGACAAAGATGTTTTTATTACAAATTATGTGAGCAGATTGCAGTTCCTCCTAAAGGCCCTTTCACACATGCGGACCGTTCAGATCCGCCTGTCAGTTTTTCAGGCGGATCTGAACGGACGCCCCATGCATCTCTATGGGGCATCGGATGTCATACATCCGATCCGTCAAATCTGGATGTATTCCCCCTTAGAGAAGAGCGGGACCAGACAGCTCTGTCTCTGTACACAGCGTGGGAGACACAGCTGTCACCCGCCTGCTCAGCGGGGGGATCGGCGGATCGATCCCCCGATGAGAAAAACAGAGTCCGGCAAGTGTAAAAGGGGCCTAATACTGTAGAAGAAAAACTTTTATAGGATAAAAAAAAAAAAAAAAAAACACCACATATGCTAGCAATTTATTGTGCTAAGTGAGAAAAGTGATGTAGGGAAAGCCATGAATGAAGGTTCAGATGAACACTGAAAGGTGATTAGGACAGGCGTATCTCTGACCCCTTATGTAGTATACAGTATATACTAAAAGCTATATGTAGACACAGCTGAACACCTACGATCACCCCCAGGTAATAGGAGTTAATTTCAACAGCCATAAAATCTCTCTTGCACAGCAGATTCCCGAGTGCATTTTCTTTTCTTTTAATTATGTCATGCTCTCTTATTAGAGTGTGAAAAGGTGCTGATTGGAGGGAAGCTGCATTTCTTGGTATTCTGTTCGCCCACATCAATATTTTCATCTTCAGCTCTGATGAGTTCTCATTTCCCCCATGTCAGGAGACGCCTTCTAAAGCCTGCTGCTGAAATTAGCACACGGATGATCAGGGTCTTTCTATGTGCATGAAGCATACAGGAGCAGAGGATTGCCACTCTTCCCAGTGCCATGTTCAATGCCGCCCATCAAAGCATCACATGTTTACCTTCAATGCTGGTGTATGATTAGTGTTCTGGCCCTTCCTACAAGGTGATTAATTAGTAGAGATAAGCAAATAGGTGTGAGGCAATAAAATGATTTATTCCTCTGTCACACTGAACACGGCTTTGAAATTGTGTGACTTTACCTGAACTCGCTCGATTTCAAAGCTGCATTTCAGTCTGACTTGGATGGCGACTTGAAAGACATCTGTACGGGTTCATGCACAGATGTCTATTGAAATCGCCCCCAAAGTCACCAAAAGTAGTGTAGGAACTACTTTTTTCAATCGGTGTGATGCCGACTTTGCGACTCTCCTATTGCCGCAAATAGGCTGCGATTTGAAATGCGATTTGAGCTGCCAGATCGCATGTCAAATCGCGCCGATGTGAACAGGGGCTAAAAGTTCAGTAATCCAGAACACCCAATAGGTTTCACCTTACTGCAGGTGGATTACTTGAAACATTTTGAATTGGCTTGTTCATTAGGCTAGGATCACACTAATGCGATGCGGGAAACCTTGCCAATCCTGTGCAGGTTCCCGCATCGCACCTGAATCGCAGACTGTTCACACTGACATCTATGTGCCACTGCGGGTGTCAATTCAAAGTTAATGGCACCCCCAGATCAGCTCGCAGAACGCAGTGCAAACTGTGAAATGCTACAGGAATCGAATGTCATGTGACCACTCATGCGACCTGATTCTAGTGCGGACCAAAAAAAGGGTCCTGTACCATTTTGGTCCAAATGCAATATGAATTCAGCCATACAAACTAAAGGCCCCTTTCACACATACGGTCCGTTCAGTTCTTCAGTTCAGTCACGTCAAAATATATCAGTTTTCCATCCGTTTTTCATCCATTTTTCATCATTTTTTTATCCGTTTTTCATCAGTTGTCATCCGTTTTTCATCCGATCTGTTTTTTTGACGGATGAAAAATAGGGCATTCATCCGTTCAAAAAAAACGGACATTGACGGAAGCGGATAAAAATGGATGTTAACGGATGATCATCTGTTTTTACATAGAGATACATTGATGTCCGTTTTTCATCCGTCAACGGATGGATGAAAAACGGACAAACGGACCGTATGTGTGAAAGGGGCCTAAATGGCTGAATTTGCATCGCACAGACATTGCATGTGATCTGCACAGCAATGCAATTCATACCAGTGTGAACCCAGTACAGGACCCTTTTTTTGGTCCACACTGGATTCAGATCGCATGAGTGTCCACGCCCATACAATTAGATTCCTGTACCATTTCACCGTTTGCACTGTGATCCAATCTGGGGGTATCATTACCTTTACATTGACATCTGCGAACCGCTGCAGGTGTCAATGTGAACTGTCTGCGATTCAGGTGTGATGCAGGAACCCGCACAGAATTCACAGGGTTTCCAGCATTGCAGCTGTATGAACCCAGCCTTAGGGCACTTTGTACATGTTGGTGCATTAGAACTGCTTTACTGATTAAGCATTTATATACTTTATCTAAGTATTTAAATACTCTTAGCGCCATTAGGGGAAGCAAAGAATATGTATACATCCATTTGGTCTCTGACCACACCAAAAACATCCGGGTGCACCCCAGGAAACCTAAAAATCCTTCCCTGCAGTGGAGCTGTGTCTGCACTGAAAGTGATAACTTCTCATTTCTGGTGATTTTTCCTTACCATATCCAAGCTCCTGCAGGCTCCTATGTGCTGCTAGACCAGTCCCCTCAGCCTCTTCTCCCCCATGTTCTGGTGGTCTAATATCATCAAAACTGACACAGGGTCTGCAGTCCAACATTGGGTATGAGGACTCACTTGTGCAATGCGGGAGACTGCATGTGACTCTCACAGGGATCGCACTGCATTCCTGTGAATATCACATGCGATGTCTGTGCAGTGCAATTTGAGCCATTCGTTTCGTATGGCTCAAATCGCTCTGAATCAAAACGATGCAGGACCCTTTTTTTGCCGCACCTGAATTGGATTGCATCGGTGTTCACACCCATGCGATCCGATTCTGGCAATCGAACTGCGTTGCGCGAGCTGTTCCGTGGGTGTCGTTAATTTGACATTGACACCCGCAGCAGATCACATGAACGGAGTGCAATTTCAATGCGGTGTGTGAAAACGCAAAGGATTCACTGCATTTCCCACATCGGTGTGAACCTAGGTGCAGGAACATAGGGGAGTGGAGGATCAGGTAAGTAAAAGTGCTTTCACTGCCCCCCTAAATTAAACAGTTAACCCTTGCCTTGTGGGCACAGCCCTACTGCACCAAAGTATTTTAAAATTTCCCAGAGTTGGGCTTTAATGGGTCTAGACAAATCACATGTTACTATGATAATAATATTTCCCAGAAAACAGGACATCCTGCTTATAAGAATCTGTAGATTCAAGCATCAGACTAATGACACCTGGTGGTGTAGTGAGTATAGTATCCCTGTTCTTCAAAGCAGCTAAATATAGCAGTGCATACTTTATGGGACATTTATCTCTTGGGGGGTCCTTTCTGCCCTCGGCTCTATTCTTACCATACCAGAAATGAGCTGGAATGTGCACACTGAAAGGGCACTGGGCAAAGGATTTTTGGCAAAAAAGTACTTCGCATTTCTCTTTTGCCCAAAATTTTTTAGTTTCTTCCAATTTGTCACAGTGGGTCTTTATTACTTGCACTGGGGGAAAGCTCTGCACTTTATAGCCCCGAGACAGTTCCAGGTACTCTTTATGAAGTCTTTAGAGGTTTACATAGGTGCATATCCTAATGCAAAAGGCTGTGCACACCTCAAAGCTCAAAACACATACAGTATATGGGTGTGGACGTGTATCAAAACTGACAGTGTCTATAGGGTAGTGATTGGAGTCAGTAATTTGTTTTATTATTTTATTTTTAATTATTTTGTACAATTTTTTTTTTAAACATTTTTTAGGATCCCTGTTAGGGGGGTTTGGGGATATATCAGGGGTTTAGACAGTGGGAATCTGCGTCACACAGGGTGATTAGGGTGTGCAAATGCCTACGGAGGTTTATTAGACCCCTGATGCCTCCTTCACCTCCAGCTCATACAGATTACAAAGTATTCTCAGTTTGCAATTTAGCCAGCCACTTTCACCGGGACAGCAAACTTGTGTGCCTGAAAGTGTTTAAAATCAAGCACTTTTGCTGCATTTATCATGGGAGGGGATCAGTGACTGCCCACTTACCAATCTCCCACTGCTCTTCATCCGGTCATCCAAAGAATCACTAGGGGGGGGGAAGGGTTGCGAGGGGAGATCCTAAAGCCGGCCTTAGGGTCCTTTCACACGGGCTTTCCACCTGGCGGACTCCATTTTGTTCAGCGGGGGATCGATCCGCCGATCCCCGCTGAGCAGCCGGATGACAGGTCCATCTCCGCTCTGTGTGCAGAGACGGACTTGTCAGATCACAGCTCTCCTCTATGGGAGATCAGATGAAAATGGATCGCCTCTCCCTTTTCATCCGAACCGATACTCCAGACGGATTGAAAAAAGGGTTTCCATCCATTTGGATTTCACGAACAGGATCGGATAGCAGCGGGTGTCAGCAGACATGTCACCGCTGAAATCTGCTGCTCCATAGGGGTGCATAGAGCGTCTGATCAGGTCCGTCTCAAAAACTGACAGGTGGACCTGATCGGAAAGTCTGTGGGAAAGGAACCCTTAGACAGCTTGACTCTTGAAACTGAGATATTCAAACCATGTATGGGCAAGGCTGAATGTACCGGGTTGATAGATCAATCAGCTTGGGTACAACCAGCCTGTTGGATTTTATGAGGGATTATTGCAAGCAGCTAGCAATAATCACTGTGTTCTCCTGGTGGGGACAGCTTCCTCCAGAGAACACAATGGCTCCATGGTAGGGATTCCCTCATCAACACTGTCTGTGTTAATGGGGAAATCAAGCCATTTTATTTCCTGCAACCTGTAGTTGCAGGAAAGAAAAATCGCTCTGTCTCTGACCTGCTTAAATCCCTTCCACAAAAAAAAAAAAAAAGGGAAGAGGAATAGGTGGCTAATAATGTTTAGCTAAAGGCAACCTTTTTATTTTGGATATAGATTAGATGGGATTATAACCCCTGTTGTGTTTTTATTGAGGTCTGTGTTCCCGATAGGGAGATTCACCCTGTTATCAGCTGTTATCGCCAAAAGTGAAAGTAAATCTCAAATTTCTGTGTTGCCCCCAGAACAGTAATAGAGGTAACATTTTTCAATTGGGATACTAGTTCTGGGGACCATGGGGACAACCAGGGATTCCCTGATTTTGAAGGGATTTCCTCTTACTTCCTGTACTGGCCATGGAAGAGGAAGCGAAATCTCCCCACTGGGACAGAGATGGCTATAAAAAAAAAAACAACAACTGACAGGTGTTGTAACCCTCCCTTACTCTATGTAAAATGAAAAAAAAAAAAAATAAAGTTTTTACTTCTTTCTACTTTAATTTTAAAACAAGCTAAGCTGCGATCTTGTACACAGTCTTTAACTGTCCTGCTAGAATAGTTATGGTAATAGCACTAAAAGATTTACATTTGTTTTAGGTCTGTATTTGGCCCATATTATATATGCATATGCGATTTGGACTCCATAGTAATTATTAAGGCCAAGAAGTCAGCTAAACACACAGTTGAAAAACACATGGTCGATGGTTTTACTTGCCAAAAGATTAGTAAATCTGTTCTGTCATTATTGGAATTTAAGATACAACTGCCAGACAGCACATTCAGGTCCTGCACCTCTCTGCAAACTACATGCCAGTCACGTAATACAGCCTAGTTTGGGACCCACTCATCCTGTTTTTGGACAAACTGATAACGTCATCATCACGAATTTCACCTTGTGCCCATATGGAAGAAAAATATATTTCCAATATATTTAGGGAAATTTTTTTTAGAAATATATTGAATATGGCCAAAATTGTAGCATTTCAAATATATTTCCAATATATTTGGGGGAAAAAATGATTTTTTTTTTTTAAATATATTTAAAATATATTTTTTTTTCATGTGGGATAGATATGTTTATTGTAAGATCCTATGGGCTCAGAGTGCTGACCCTTCCTTTCTCAGACTGTGTTCTGCTGTGCAGGAGATTATAGGTATCTGGTATCTAATTATTATTCCTATGTAACTATGTATCTATACAAATGTGTGTGGCTTCATTTATCCATAGTGGAGTGAGCTATGTGAAAATAAATATACAGTATGCCTTCTCTGATATAGTATTCTCAGGGCTTTTTTCTCAGAGAATAGGTGCAGGTACCCCCTTTTAGAGTAACCTCTTGTCTCCACCCTCTACCCACCTCCGAGCACCATCCCTTGGTTCCACCCCCAAGCAACATCTATCCCTTTTTTGAGAAAAAAAATAACTAAGTATAATTTTGTGGTGCTTATTAATTTGTATGGTATTTGATAACAAGAAAAACAGTAAAATGGATCCCCTGCATCCAGCAATCATAGACCCCCTCTGCAACAATAGATCCCCAGCAACAACTTATTGCAACAACCGTTTGCTTCCTAGAACAACAGACCCCCCAGCAACAATAGACACCACTGCAACAAAATACCCACCAGCGACAATAGATCCCCCAGCAGCCTGCATTAGTAGACCCTCCAGCACTCAATGTCATTACATACTGTACATTCAGTGCTGGAGGTGCTGGAACTGCATTCCCACTAAAAAAAAAGCCCAGAGTATTCTTCATTTATTACAATACATTGTGTTATTTGTAACATGCTGTAACCAAGGCATACTGGTATTAGGTTGAATGCAAAGACAACTAAATCAGACAATGTGCTGCAGATCTTTTATACAATAAAAAGCTGGCAGATAACCACTAAAGCTGCCAATAGCTTCAAATGGAAATTGCTCAGTGACTCAGCTACAAATGGTTGGAATTGCTGTGACACAGATCTTTCATTGACTGCATTAAATCTTTCCCAGCAAAAATGAGATCAATCCTAGGTGCTGCAAAATACAGCTCCAAATCCTGAGACATGGGTCTTCCAATCACCAACACAGCGCTTTTTCAATGACACTGCTTACAAAATCAGACAGTAATACACAAAGACGCTGACATTTCCACACATGGCACTGCCAACACTTCCACATGCAAAATCAGATATAAAAATTGTTCCTATGGCTTTTTTCTGGTACATCTACATAGTTTCCTTACAACATGCAGTCACATATCAGCGAAGCTTTATGTACTTATTTTCAGTTTATAAACAGTAGTAACCCACAAAGATTTACAAGCTCAATAAATAGCAGCCAACTTGTTATCATGGATAGAATACGATAAAAGAGACCCATAAAAGGTTTCAGGTGCAGCAAGACTTGTTACTTCTGCACTAAGAAGAATTAGATCCACTAAGAATACCTGTATAAAAACAGTACTTACCAATCAAATAACAGCGACAGCAAACTCGGTCAGCAGTTAGTTTGGAAGCAAACTTCACCATTACAGAACACAAACTGACAAACCGCAGTGAGGGCAAATGAAAAGGATGGCAGCAGGCCTCTTTCAATATTTTACAAATCTTTATTGACTTTTCAGGGCTTATTCACACCAGATGCCTTCAGGTGCTTTTTAATGCATCCACAGTAAAATCAATGGTTTTCCAACTGCGTTCAGTTCCAGTGCTTTCATAAAAAAATAAAAATAAATAAATAAAAAAAAAAAAGAAGTGGTTTGCATTTTTTTCTGCACCAGAACACATGTAAATGTGTGAAAAAGGCATAAAACTGCAATGGAACACATAAAAATGTGTGAAAAAAAAAACAAACTCTAAAACCGCTCTGGAACACATTATAAAAAATGGGGGAAGCATAAAACTGAACTGGAACACATTATAAAAACGGGGGGGAGCATAAAACTGCACTGGAATACATTATAAAAACGGGGGGGGGGGAGCATAAAACTGCACTGGAATACATTATAAAAATGGGGGGAGCATAAATCTGCATTGAAATACATTATAGAAATGGGGGAGCCTAAATCTGCACTGGAATATATTATAAAAATGGGGGAAGCCTAAATCTGCACTGGAATACATTATAACAATGGGGGAAGCCTAAATCTGCACTGGAATACATTATAACAATGGGGGAAGCATAGAACCACACTGGAATGCATTATAAAAATGGGGGAAGCATAGAACCACACTGGAATGCATTATAAAAATGGGGGAAGCCTAAATCTGCACTGGAATACATTATAACAATGGGGGAAGCCTAAATCTGCACTGGAATGCATTATAACAATGGGGGAAGCCTAAATCTGCACTGGAATACATTATAACATTGGGGGAAGCCTAAATCTGCACTGGAATACATTATACAAATGGGGGAAGCATAGAACTGCACTGGAATACATTATAAAAAGGGGGGGGGCATAAAACTGCACTGGAACACTTTATAAAAAAAGTTTGTGTGTGTGTGTGTGTGTGGGGGGGGGGGGGGGGGTATATAACTGTACCAGAACCAGAACACATTATAAAACACACTACAAAAATATTAAAAGCATGGTGTAGATGCATACCGAACACAGGAACTGTGGTATGAAATAGCCCTTGGAGTGGGTGTTGATTTTGACACTTGGAGAAGGACCTTTGCAGATGAAAATTATGAATTCATACAGTTAAAGCATGTGTGAACCCAGCAACAAAAATGTAATATACTGCAGAAAGCAGTCCATCAATATGGTGGCTGCAATAGTTTTCCTTTCTCAGGCTTTTTTTCACACAGTTTTCACCTAGTCACCTTGCCAGTAACACTTGCTGTACTAGGTGGTCATTGCTCACTTACTGTACCTATAGAGGAGCAGTGTGTTATACTACATTGCTCTATTTGGACTACAAATGCCTCCCATCTATTCTTGCTCTGGGATTATTTTACAACCTGAGGAAGACTACATTAGACCTCAGGGTTCATTTTAGTGTTTGCCAGGATGACTGAAAGTTCTAAAGGAAATTAAAATATATCTGCACTACGAAGGCTGGCCATACATGTTCAATTTTCTTGTAAAATTTTCTGTTAGAAACAAACCATAAACCATGTAATATGAGGTCCAAGCTAAACAACACTTTCACTTGCATCCAATTAGGCAGGCCTTTGTACTACATAGATGAAGGTGAATTTCAAGAAAATTGTACAGAAAAATTGTATAATGTATGGCCAGCCTAAGACAGCTAAACAAATTCTGAAGTTTCCTCCATTGCATGTCAGCTGATCTTGATTGGAAATGTAAAAGGAGTGTAGGGTCAGTGTCCAAAGGAAAGCGATCTCGGATACAATTCTGGTACTGTGTTATCTTTACATGCACACAGATTTACTTTTAAAAATTGCCTCAAAAAAATGGGGGTGCCCCCTTCCACCCTCCGGGCCCCATAGCAGTTGCATGGGCTGCACTTGCTAGCGTTCTCCCACTAATCTGGTATGGTCAATAAATAGACTGTTCATGGTGTCCAGTATGAAGCCAATGGAATGCAGTCCATACAAATAGCCAGCTGCACAGAACATGATGTGAGCGTTCAGAAATAATTTACATGAACACACTAGCAGTTAATTTCTACACAAAAAAAACATTCCCAAAGAACTACACAGTAAACGGGCAGAAAAGTGAAACTCCATATGATATGTCAACCTCCCCAGATTTCCCATTGTCTACTTACGCTGCACAGCATAATCCACAGACAAGCACATCTCAGACAGCCAATGATATTTTTCCATTTCTTCAGTTGTAATCTTTACATGATCCATGATCTCTCTGTTGTGGCATACTATCAGAGAGAAAACTCTGCATTTTGTGCCTAGCCAACCTCCCAAAGTCTATTATACCAATAAGACACACTTTGTGGCTGTCATGTGAACTTTGTACTTCAAATAAGAACAGGTAGAAACCATCTGTCTTCTGAAATGCACTTCTTGCTCCAGCAACTTTGCATCTTACTGTAATTATCCTGTAAGGAGTCTTTCCCACCCTTCTATTATTTACCTACCGTAGGTGTGGGCTGAGAAAGGCTACTGTAGCAGCCGGATTGTAGCGTGGCAGAGACTAAAAGTTACTTGCTTGTCAGCCATGCAGTACACGTCTAAAACCTGCTCGACAAGCCTCCAAACCAGCCTTAGCTGTCAAATCTGCAACTGATTATTTTATCACATCATTTCCCATCTAGAGTTACCCAAAACACAAGGGAGCCAGCATATTCAGTGTGCCTAGTCTCCTATTAGAATTCCCAGCATGCTCCATGTCAAGGTCATGAACACCACTGATAAGAGGACACGAGTGCAAGTAAACCACCAGTCCAACCATTTAAAAAATTCATTTAAAAAAAGAGTGATGAGAAGTTAATCAAAAATATCACGCACCATGAGGTTTATTAATGATAGAAAAATAGTTTCCATTGGCTTTTCTCTCACATCATTAGTATAACCTTCCATACTGAGAACCAACTGAGCACTTTGTAGAAGTTTTACTGGAACTGGAGCACTTAGAATCTGGCGCAGCTGTTCATGGTAGCCAATCAGCTTCTAACTTCAGCTTGTTTAATTAAGCTTTGGCAAAAAAAATCTGGGAGCTAATTTTCATTTTGGTTTCTATGCCCCAGATTTTGCACTCTCCAGTTTTAAGCTGGATACACGCTATACAACTTTTGTGCATAGGCGTGCGCACAGTGTGTGCCTGGGCACACCCTAATCACCCCTTGTGGTGCAGATTCCCCCTGTTTAGACCCCTGATATTTCACCAAAGCTCCCTAACTGTGCTAACAAAAAAAATAAAATTGTAAAAAAGAATAAAAAAATAACAATAGAACTATAGACACCCTACTCTTTACCATACTGACACTATCAGTATGTACACAGGGATATGTGTTTGGGCTTTGGGGTGCACACCCTAATGCAATAGGCTGCGCCAGCGGTGTATTTTGGTTTTGTGCTGCCCTAGGCAAGACTAAAATTGGGCACCCCCTCCTCCTTTGTAAATGTGCCCGACCCCTTCCTGTTTAACGGATGTGACTCCCTCCAAGTCCCAGCAAGGACCCCTGAGATCTCACGAGAGGGGGGTGAGAGGGGGTAAGAGAGAGAGAGAGTGGGGGATGGGTGAGGGGGAGATGAGAGAAAGCGGGTGGGAGAGAGAGAGAGAGAGAGAGAGAAGGTGGTGAGGGAGAGAGAGAGAGGGGGGGGTTGAGAGAAAGGGGTGAGAGAGAGGGATGAGAGAGAGAGGGAGGGGGTGAGAGAGGGGGGTGGGTGAGAGAGAGGGGGGAATGGAGAGAGAGGGGGTGAGAGAAAGAGAGGGAGAGTAGGAAAGAGAGAGGGGATGGGTGAGAGAGAGAGGAGGGTGGGAGAGAGATAGAGATGGGGGTGGTGGGAAAGAGAGGGGGGTGGGAGAGAGAGAGAGAGGGGGTGGGAACAAGAGGAAGAAGGGAGAGAGGAAGAGGGGGTGGGAGAGACAGGGAGAGGGGGGTGAGCTCTAGGCATGGAGGAGGAGGAAGTTAAAACCTCCCCCACTTTGAATTATGGGCAGGGCCAGGGAGTCACGGCCGTGACGCCACTGGTTGCTAGACGCCAGGCGGCTCTAGCAACCAGGGGCCAATACAGTCTCAGATGGAGGCGGAAGCCGCTATTTTGCTGCCCCCCTGCAAAGTGCCGCCCTAGGCCTGGGCCTTGTTGGCCTAGGCCAAAATACAGCACTGGGCTGCGCACACCTATGCTTTTGTGGTTAGATTTCCTTTAGATTTGCCTTCAACTATGTAGTGCAAGGGCCTGCCTGATTGCATACAAATAAAAGTGTTTAGATTTGACCTCATATTATATGGTTTTGGTAAATCTAATGCCTCGTACACACGCAACGTTTATCGGCCGACCAATCGTCCGACTTTTGTCCAGAGTTGTGTTGTGTTGGTTGGAATGTGCCTAGACTGCACACGAATTTTCTCGGTCAACAAAAATCTACTTCAGAAGTGATGTCATGTGCTGGTTTACTTTCCGTGTGTTTTTTCTTCTCTGAGCATGCCCAGTCTTGCTCATCAGATTTTTGTCTGCCGAAATCTGTACTGACTGACGGAATATCGGCCGTTGTGTTGACGGCCAACAAAAAAATTTTATAGCCTGCACACCAGATTTTTTTCAGCCGAAAAGTCGGAAGCAGCATACTAACAAGCCGAAAATCTCCGATCGGACGTTGGCCGAAAATTCACGGCCAATTATCGACGTGTGTGTATGGGGCTTAAAGCTGGATACATACTATCTAACTTTTGTTGGTAGATTTCCTTCAGATTTACCTTTTCTATGTAGTACAAGGGCCTGCCAGATTGCATACAAATTGAAAGTGTTTAGGTTTGACCTCATATTATCTGGTTTTGGTAAGTCTAAAGGAGAAAGTCTTCAGAAAATCTTATAGTGTGTATGGCCCATAAGGCTCCTTTCACACACTCCGTCCGTCAGACGGAGTCCGTTTTTCTCAGCGGGGGATCGATCCGCCGATCCCCCGCTGAGCAGGAGGATGATAGCTGTACTTTCGGCCGAAAAGAATCTGTTGTGCAAGCATTAAAATTTTTGTATGCCGACACCAGAGCGGCCGATTGTTCGCCAGTCAGTACAGAATTCGGCCGACAAGACAGCAGATTTGCAAGACTGGGCATGCTCAGAAAAGAAAAAACACAGGGAAAGTTAACCATCACATGACATCACTTCTGCAGTCGGCTGTAGTCGGCGGACAAAATTCTTGTGCAGTCTTTTGCACTTTTCGACAGCCGGGGACAAAAGACGGCCGATCGGTCGGCCGACAATCTGCACGTGTGTACGGGGCTTAAACAGGACAACATGAGAGAGTGAATCTCTCTATAAGCAGCACAGACAGCAATAAAAAATGATAAGTGTTCTAATCCCTCTCCTCTCTATCCAAAACTAAAATGAAAAAAAAAAAAAAAAAAGTTTTGCTTTAAGTTCCACTTTAAAAAGGCTTAAGACATGATCAATAATTGTCTTGAGAATAAGTCTGTCAAACTGCTATCCAGTAAATAGGGTTAATGCCATAATGAATTCTAAGCAATTTGCAAATTACCAAAAAATGTAGGGCTGACCTAGAAAACCGATTACAGCATAGATCCTGCAGTATTAACTACACTGGAAACTACAATATTAAATAAGAAAAGCCATGCAATAGACCAGAGCAAGGAGAGCGAATATCAACAACAATGTTTAACCACTTAAATACAGGACACTTTCACCCCCTTCCTGCCCAGACCAATTTTCAGCTTTCAGCGCTCTCACACTTTGAATGACAATTACTCAGTCATGCAGCTCTGTACCCAAACAAAATATTTATGTTTTTTTTTTTCCAAACAAATACAGTTTTCTTTTGGTGGTATTTAGCCCCCGTTCACACTTAGGCGACCTGTGAGGCAACCTTGTCGCCTCACAGGTCGCGGCAGGTCGCCTTCCATAGGGAAGCTGCGGACCCGTTCTAATAGGAGCGACACAAGTCACTCCGACTTAGAAAAAGGGTCCGGAGCTGCTTTGGGGCGACCAGGAGGCGACCGCCATAGACTTCAGTGTTATGAAGTCCGTGGCGGCCGCTCCGAGGTCGCGGCGCGCTGCTCGCACCGCTACCTCGGAGGTCGCCCCTGGAAGTGGCGTCGCCTGCATGTGAACGGGGACTAATTCACCACTGGGTTTTTTACTTTTGCGATATAAGTGAAAAAAGAGCAACCATTTTGAAAACAAAACACTTTTTTTTAGTTTCTATTGTAACATTTTTCAAATAAGTAATTTCTGTTCATAAATTTGGGCCTAAATTTATATTGCTACATATCTTTGGTAAAAATAACCCAAATTAGAGGATATTACTTAATCGTTCACACTAATTTTCGAAAAACAAACACTTGGCAGTGAGAGCAAAAGATCGTGCGATCATGTAATGACGGATAAATCATTCAATGAACATAAATTAATCAGGTTTTTGTTCTTTTTTTCACATATACCTAGTGCAAACAGTTTGGACGAGCAACACATTAACCTTTCAATTTACCGTTCCTTCGGCAGAAAATTTCCAAACTTGTCCTTCGTTTTGCTCAAAAACGTCACAACCAATTACCAATTTGTGCCCATTAACTGGCCGAAAAATGAAAGAGCTGTCCAGATGACCGAATTTTGGCCCTGGAGCACCAGGACAATGGAAACGCCCGCAAAATTACCCCATTTTGGAAAGCAAACACCCAAACCTATTTTAAGAGGCATGGGCTGCAGATAGGTACTCAGGCTCTGTAAGGGGCTACAGATCCTCTGGGCTGGAGAGAGGTACTCAGGTACTCTGATGGGCTGGAGACAGGTACTCGGGTACTCTGGGCTGGAGACAGGTACTTGGGTACTCTGATGGGCTGGAGTCAGGTATTCGGGTACTCTGATGGGCTGGAGACAGGTATTCAGGTACTCTGATGGGATGCAGATAGGTACTCCGGTACTCTGATGGGCTGCAGATAGGTACTCGGGTATTCTGATGGGTTGGAGACAGGTACTTGGGTACTTTGATGGGCTGGAGACAGGTACTCGGGTACTCTGATGGGCTGGAGACAGGTACTCGGGTACTCTGATGGGCCGGAGATAGGTACTCGGGCACTCTGATGGGCTGTAGGCAGGTACTCGGGTACTCTGATGGGATGGAGACAGGTACTCGGGTACTCTGATGGGCTGGAGACAGGTACTCGGGTACTCTGATGGGCCGGAGATAGGTACTCGGGCACTCTGATGGGCTGTAGGCAGGTACTCGGGTACTCTGATGGGATGGAGACAGGTACTCGGGTACTCTGATGGGATGGAGACAGGTACTCGGGTACTCTGAGGGGTGGTGACAGGTACTTGGGTACTCTGATGGACTGTGACAAGTACTTGGGTACTCTGATGGGCTGTGACAGGTACTCGGGTACTCTGATGGGCTGGTTACAGGTACTCTGATGGGCTATTACAGGTATTCTGATGGGCTGGTGACATGTACTCTGATGGGCTGTTACAGGTACTCTGTTGGGCTGGGCACAGGTCCCCTTCATTACTGGGGCAATCTGTGTGTTTTCCAGTGCACTGTAATCACAGGATCAGTGTGTGAGGAGGATAAACCTGTAACAGGCAGCTACCGGGTTTGTTGACATTTGTGACCGGCTGTGATTTGACACAGCCGGTCACGTGGTGAAGAGCCAATTTCATTGGCTCTTTACACTGATTGGGGATGGGGTGTGTCAGAGTGACACGCCTCACCCCAGATCGCCGTGCTGCATTCCCCCGGGGGTGTGCACGCGTGGCGAGATCGAGCACAGCACATGTGCCCGGCTGTGATTGGACACAACTGGTCACGTGGTAAAGAGCTATTTTCATTGGCTCTTTACCCTGATTGGGGATGGGCTTTCCCGCCTGGGGGGGGCGAGAATGGGCAGACATCATATGACGTCCACCCAGAGGGAAGGAGTGTTCCTGCCGGCGTCATTTTACAATATGCCGTTAGGGAAGGGGTTAAAGCGGACCTTTAGTAATTTTTTCATCTTTCCATCTATTAAATCATCTGCCTTTGTTGTTTTACCTTTGGAAAGTAAAACATTTTTTTTCTGCCAGTAAATACCTTATACAGCCCACTTCCTCCTTCTCATCTGGTCATTAGCCTAGGCTAATGACATCATGCACAGCTATCTCTCACTCTCGTGAGAGTTTTCCAGCAAGGGAGGAGGGATGAGTCATAGGAGAGCCAACAAGAACTGCAGAGCTTGAGGGGCCTGGATGAGGGCGGAGATAACAGGAGACTGCAGAGATCCATAAATATTCATCAGGAGAGGAGAAATGTGCAGGCAAGCAGTGGTGCGAGAGAGTGTGTGTGTGTGCCTCTGTGTAAATAGAGGAAGTTATCAGGCAGCTACTTCAGCTGCCCACAGTAAAAATGGCTGTAGCCAGACTTAGTGGAGGGAGATTTCTGCAGCATATTTGGCAACTACAGAATCACAGTATAATTAAAATATTATGAAAAGTGGTTGGAGGGAAGCCTAAGAAC
Source organism: Pelophylax lessonae (assembly GCF_965119305.1). Lineage (NCBI taxonomy): Eukaryota > Metazoa > Chordata > Amphibia > Anura > Ranidae > Pelophylax > Pelophylax lessonae. Next base: position 466,823,031 of record NC_138769.1, read on the forward strand.
GGCAAACATGTTTTTATTAGAAATGTGAATCGACTGCAGTTCCTCTTTAAGTGGTATTTTTAGTAACTTAAAGTGCTTCTGCACTCTAACAAAAAATTAAAATTTTAATACTAGGACACTTACCTGTCCATGGAGCCAGTGCTGTCCTCACCAGGGGCTAGTCTTTCTAGCCTTTGGGTTCCCGGTGACGGCATCTTAAGTGTGGTCACCTGGCTGTGATAGGTTGTGGCTTCATAGCCAGCTGCCCACGGTCTCGCAGTTTTCTGTGACTTGTCCCAGAAGACTGCGGGGTGGAAGTGGGGAGAGGAGAACTGTCAAAACTAGGTTCCCACTACCCCCCCCCCCCCCCATAAAAAATTTCTGAAAGCGGACAATATACAGCAACAGTATAATTTAAAAAAAAGAAGCTAATCTGGCTTCTGCATCAGTGTTGACCCACACATGTGCATACAGCACATCTCCCTAAACAAAAAAGTGGCACATTTGAGGAAATATGCCATGCAAGCATGAGTGGGTAAATGCTGATGCAGAAGCGATTGGCATTTGTAAACAGGCCACGTAAAGCCATTCATTTGTATTGGCGGCTGCACATGGCACTGGGGCTCCCCGGACGCATGAAAATGCCAGACATTTTATGCCCATGTGCATGAGGCCAAGAACTCCAACCATTTCAGCGCAGGTAGTAGATGCTGACTATGGATCATACAGTACTTGAACAAAGATGGCACTGTCCTCCTGGACAGAAAATCAGATGAAGGTATTTTCAGGGGGAGTACTGTGATCTCTGTGAATGGTAATAAATACTTGTGACACAAACACTCCAATAATTAGCATTAATGGTCTTAAATTGATACTAAACATATGATGTTTGATTGCCATAACCCATTCTTTTTACAGTATGCATAAAAGATCATACCACTGGATTTAATTTAATGCCGTGTCAAGGAAAAGTATTTGAACCTTTTGGAATTAACTGGTTTTCTGCAGCAATTTGCCATAAACCACATCCACCTGCCCACAGTAAACATGCCAGCACCGGGGACCTGAAGACTGGCAAAGAACCAGTTTGGTTGAGGATGGGGCTGGACCCCTGAACAGGTAAGTGTCCTTTTATTAAAAGTCATTGTATTTGTAGCTGTTGACTTTTAACTTTTTTCAAACAGGGCGAAGAACTGATTGAAGCTGATAACACAAACAATTCTAATTTCCTGTGTCTTTGTTGAACACACCCATTAACATTCACAGTGCTGGAGGAAACAGTTAGTGAATTTTCTATAACGGAAGCTAGTTGGAGTCAGTAGTTTGCACATTTGAGTACAAATAATGAAATGCATTTGGAGGTGTGGTTTAGAGCTGATTGGATGATAAAAGACACTAAAACCCCTTTCACACTGTCCGTCCATCGGACGGACTCCGTTTATTTCAGCGGGGATCGATCCGCCAATCCCCCGCTGAGCAGGAGGATGACAGCTGTGTCTCCACGCTGTGTGCGGAGACACAGCTGTCAGTTCTCCATACATCTCTATGGGGAAATCGGATGGGAACGGACCGTTGGTCCGTTCTCATCCGATCCGCTGGACGGATGGAAATTAGGATTTTCCGCTGACATCCGATGCCCCATAGGGATGCATGGGGGGACCGTTCAGATCCACCAAAAAAAACAGACAGGCGGATCTGAATGGTCCGCCTGTGTGAAAGAGCCCTAATACATTTTAGCCCTTGTTCACATTTAAATTCAATCTTCATCTGAACTCGCACGATTTCAAAGCTGCATTTCAGTCCAACTTCAGTGGAGACTTGAAAGGCATCTGTGCAGGTTCATGCACAAATGTCTATTGAAGTTGTCAGGAACCACTTTTGTAAATTGGTGTGGCACCGCAGAGTCAGCTTCGCACCAACTGGGACGGTGCCTTTGCAAGCAATAGGCTGCGATTTGTCATGTGATTTGACCTGTCAAATCGCGCCAATGTGAATGGAGGCTGTCCGTAAGAAGCGTCAGCTGGTGTGATTCACTACAATCAAGAGTAATTGATCTACATAAGGCTGGAAAGGAATACAAAGCAACCCCAAAGTGTTTAGGCATCCATCAGTGGACAGTTAGATAAATTGTCTATAAATGGCGACAGTTTAATACTGTGACTACTCTTCCTAGGGCGCCCAGCCAAAATAACTCCCAAGGCACAATGCAAAAAAAAAAAGCATCCGAGTATCTTATTTAATCATTGCTGTTCAGTAGTCACATGCAATTTCCCAGGGCTTTCCCATCTTCAGGGAAAGATCTGAGGGAGGAGTTTCAAGTACTCTACCGGTTTTGCTTTTGGATTGCCGTTGTCATAATTGAATAAACAAACATACACTTTAAATACACCAATTCATCACACAGGACCTACTTTATCGTACATTGATCTCTTCCATGCACAAGAGCTACCTCCTGCTGACAACGCATCCACTTAACCACCTGCCAACCGGGCCATAACCGAATGATGGCTACAGTGATGTCGGCTTATTCTGGGAGGGTATACAATGACATCCTCCCAGAATCGTGCTGATTGTCAGGTTTTCCGGACCTTGCGCATCATGGATTGGGGTAAAGGGCCAATGACAGCGGTCCTTTACCACGTGATCGCTCCGTCCAATGACGGAGGGTTTATTTGTCAACAAACCAGCGCATGTCCGATTCAGCTCTCTCCTCGCATGCTGTACACACCGACTGGTACAGCGTGCGAGGAGAGGAGGGAGACTGCAGCAGTGCTCACCCGTGATTCATCCGTGCCTCATTCTTGCCCATCTGTGCCTCATCCATGTCTCATTCGTGCCGATCTGTGCCTCATTCATGCCCATCTGTGCCTCATTCATGCCCATCAGTGCCTTACGTGAGCCCACACATGCCTCACCCATGCTTATCCATGCCCCCTTAGTGCTCATCCGTGCCACATTAGTGCTCATCTGTGCCACATCCATGCCACATCAGTGCTCATTCGTGCCACATTTATGCTGCATCAGTGCTCATATGTGAAACATTTATGCCACATCTGTGCTCATCCATGCCACATCAGTGCTCATCCATGCTACATCAGTGCTTATCCATGCCACATCAGTGCTCATTCGTGCCACATTTATGCCGGATCAGTGCTAATTTGTGAAACATTTATGCCACATCAGTGCTCACCCGTGCCACATCCATGTCATATCTGTGCTCATCTGTGTCACATCACTGCTCATCCGTGCCACATCCATGCCACATCAGTGCAACTGAAAGCCTAAAAGCTTAAAATTGGCCTGGTTAGGAAGGGGGTATAAGTGCCCAGTGGGCAAGTGGTTAACCTTTGTAGTGCATTGATCGTATGTATGGGGTTTCTTTATGTGGAATTTCCTTTGTAAAAATTACACTTTCTTGTGACGTCTCAGTTGTATCTTTTTACCTGCAGTTTTTTCCTGCATGATAGTTGACACGGTTTTGATTTTATCTTCATGCATTATATAAATACTGTTTGCATTTTTTGTTGTTTTATTTTTCCTTTTTTCTTCCTCCCCCCACCAACCAGGCAGGCTGCATTCTTGGGCTGAACCTAATAGTCTCATTCAAATACTACTGCCTGTTTTGGCAGGGGGAGGGCTTGTATTTATATATGTATGTATATAAATATGTTGTTCTTATGAGGACTGTATGGCTATGATTAAGGATACATGCAGAAACGAGTAAGCCCTGTACTATTTTTTACCACACCTAGATTAATAAACTAATTTATTGCGGAAGATCTAGCTGCTGACTTTCTTTCATCTACATGTTTCAGAGGATGTCTTGGTCTATAAATCTGTGTCTGCGCAGTGCTGATTGGTGCTGTTCTGGTCACAAGACATAAAAAAAGTAAAATGGCTTTCAGAATAGAGAATCAAAATAAATAATTAATAGCAACAAACTGTTTTAAAGCTTTTTACAAATCTATATTTTAAAGCACATTATTTTTTTTTGCAATACCATGATGTAGGCGGAGCTTAAGTCGACTGACAATAGCTTTTCAGTGTGAAAATATCTGGAGGAGGTTAAGCCACGAAAAGGCTGTGTCACACCCCTCCAGCTTGTGTTGATGGTGTGTCTGTGCTGGGACTAACAGGGAAGTGATGCCTCCATCAATAAACATCCTATATCCTGCCCCCATAGTGTTTAGTAACATGAGGACATGGAGGAGAGTGGAAGGAGTGGGCTGTCATTTACGACTACGTATACGCCCACATGTGTGAATCTATAGTCGTGTGGGCTGTACAGAAAATAAAAAGGAGACAATAAACAGCTTAGAAGGGACTTGAAACTGGAGAATACTCAGTATATGTGGCAATGGCTGGTCAGGGGAGGAAGGGGCAGTGAACACCAGGAATAACTGGATTTTTTGCAATCTAAATGAATGTGTTAGTGGCACGTGAGTGTGAACACAATGTAATTTAGCATGTATTGACTGTTTAGAATGATTTGGGTTTAATAATGCTTTAAAGCCAAGCTCCAGTTTTACCTTTAGTCTTGCAATGTTGTACAGGCTCCTCTCCTGTACTGAAGTTGCTTACTCTGGTTTCACTGCAAACTATGAGATTCACAGTGTGCATTAGAAGCTGTAGCAAGACAAAGTCTCATTTCCTGGCTGGAAGACCCCATATCATCCAACCATCTCCTCCCCAGGCCTGTCACTTGCCAACCCTTTACTGGATATCAGTTCTTTCAATGGTGGAGGTTCATCATCACATGTGGCATTTACACAGCTTCATGTTTTCAGGAAGCTGTATATAAGCAGATAAAACTTTAGTAGTGTATCGATAGCCAAACTTTTTTTTTTTGGATGGAAGGGTTAAAACTCCTGTCAGTTTACCTAGTTTTGTCTGTGCAACATTGGGGACATTTCCTGTCCCAGAGTTGTAACAGGAAATTAGAAGAAATACCCTACCGTGAGGGGAATTCTCATCTTAGACAGTTGTCCCTAAACAAATGTCCCCATTGTAAAATTTGCCCTTACCATTTGTTCCAGGGAAAACTCTAAAATTTAGGTTCGCCCCCCACACACTTTTTTTCTTGGTAACAATAGTCATCAATCATAGAGGTTCTAACTCTTCGCACTATACCCAAAACCAACAAAAAAAAAACAAAGGTTTTGCCTGGAGATAGACAAAAAATGTTAGGCTCATTTTACTGAAAAAGTTGTTAGTTATACATTTTGGAAAATCAGGTCCCTGTTAAACCTTCCTCCCCCCCCCCCCCAAAAAAAAAAAAAAACTTTCCTGCCACAGGTGCCACCGCTCTTATCTCTACTGCATGGCGGCTGAGAAACCCTAAGAATGGTTGTACAGTAGTGAAGTTAGGGACCAGTAGGTGGAACCACAGCAAGAAGTAGGGGACCAGGCATCCAACACACTTGAGTCAGCCTACTGTAGCTTTACAAGAGAGTGGGGATGAGCTCAGATCCTAGTTTGTACCCACCTAAATTATGCCGTCAGGAAGCTGTCACTGTACTGGGACAATCAAAAGCGAACAAGGAATTCCCCACCCTGCCATCACATATACATACATACATACATACCCCTATGTGCAGCTGTGGGGTGGGGAATGCCTCAGTCTCTTATGATCGGCACATTACAGATGATCGCGCAGATGGGTTCAGACTAGGATCCAAACATGCCTAAACCCCTCCAGAAGAGAGCAAAGATCGGTAGTACGGGTGGCAGGACTGGTAAGCATTTACTCTTATTTACAGGCACTGGTTCTAAACTTTTCATCTAGGAACAAAGTCACATTATCAAGAAGTACACATCTATGGTGTATCATTTTGTTAAGTTGAAAATTTGACCTACACCAATCAGGTCAGTTTTCATCATTGAACCTGCTGCCCGAACAATAAAATGGACCCATGTATGTCCAGATTTACTGGTGGCTTCATACCAAAACTCTGTACCCTTTTTACATTGGGGTGCATTTTGATGGGATCATCCATAGTGCCTTCCACCCCTTCCAATCTGCTACCTTCCTTGTCCCGTTATCAAACATGAAGGATGTGACTCACAACCTCACCACTACATTTATAAGCAGCAGCTTATGCTTTAATTGCCTGCCTGAACATATGGATACACAGAGGTTTCTTATTTGTATAAATGGCTCCCTCTTTACATAGATAAATCATCATCCTCAAACAGTGTAATGCTATCTGAGCCTTTAAAATATGTTGAGATTGCTTGTTGCTTCCACAGATTTCAGCATTTTTAAACCATTTTTGACGCACAGACACTGTCAGCAGCATTTCCCACAGCTTTTTAATTGGCAGTGCCATCACAATTTTCACTGCTTCTCACTAGGGAGGAACCAATCTGGCTTAATTCAGTTCAAATTGGGTTTAAAGAATCCTGCTTAATGCCTGCAAACCCTGAACTTAGCATCAATCCTCACTAAATTCTATAGGAGGTGAATCTTGGCATTTTTTGGCCATTTTCAAGAATAATAGCTAACTTATTCTTGGAAAAAATGTATGGGGAGTCTGAAACTGCCATGAGGAACATGTACCATTGCAAACGTTTTTTTTTTTTTTTCTTTTCAAATAACCTAAAGGGCAACATTGAAAACACACAATGCCTTAAATCTTCATGTGACATTACAGAACAGTACAATTTTTATTGATGCCTTAAATCTGCACATTTCATTAAGAAATCATTTTTCACACATAAACCGTGGCATTACATTTTTATAATTAGCTTGATTTCCATATGTAAGCCACCCAGTCTGATTCTATGTGGTTCTCCTTAAAAGTCTGTCAGATCCTTATGCAGGCATTCACAAGCTTATGCCTACCTATGCCAGACTAGGCCACATACCTCTCTACATTGGTGGGAGTACCTTGCAAGGGGGTAAGGGCACACCCTTTGCAGTCTTGAGGGACAAGGATACCTTCCCCGCCTCTAATGCCACAAGGTAGAGGTGGGGAAATTATAGGGGACTCTGGAAACCCTTAATAATGAGGCGCCCAGATATTGGCCAGCTCCCAGGGAAATGGATACATTTATACTCCTTACCTTTTACTATTCTTGATTTTAAATAAAATAATAAAATACAATTCAAATAGATTTAATCAACGCTTTTCCAATCCTAAAGTTGTTATTCTAAGGTCATTCAGGGTGATGTAGCAGTGACAAAAAATGCTGATATCAACTAATAATACATTTACCATATGACTTTAAAGTCTCCTAGGAAACAGTGATATTCATACCTTTCTTGTTTTTTCAAGTACATTACTAAACACTTCATAATGTTATGGAAGTCATTCTTAGAAAGGACTGGATGATAACCAACTATAATTTCACATATTTTCCGATCTGTTACTAAGCGTTCCACCAGATAAATGCTGCCTGTACAGTTTAGAACCCTGATGCCCAACATGAGGCCGTCAACTCTCTATGTGGCCTGTTGCATGTCGGCAGTTTTAAGGGTGGTAGCAGGATGCCCAGTGCTGAAATGCGGTCTGCGTTCCTACACCTGGTGCTGAATTAAAGCTAGTACTGTCAGGCAGAGTGAAGAGAGCGGTTAACATCACTACCACTGACCCCCAATGAAAACAGTGGTTAAGGGGGGGGGGGGGTGTTACAAGCATTGCTATGGTTTGAAATAGCGTTGCCACTACCACAAATCTGGGGAGTTATTACTGTGGCCATTTATACCTGATAACATTGAGTCAGGACTATACTGGTGACACTTTTGTAAAAATATGTGGAATTGTAGTTGATTATCGTTCAGTCCTTTCTAAAAATTACTTCATAACAATATGAGGTGTTTAATATTATACTTGAAAAACAAAAGTATGACTATCACTGTTTCTCTGTAGACTTTAAAAGTAATAAGGTAAATGTATTAGTACAAACAAAGAAGTTGGACCGCACTCGGATACATTAAATCAAAACTGTTCTTTATTCCTCATCGAATCCATACAGACAGTGCATTGAGAGACATGTCAGGTTGACGCGTTTCACGATATAGATAATCGCTTACTCATAACCACACCATCACAACCATCGTGTGGTTATGAGTAAGCGATTATCTATATCGTGAAACGCGTCAACCTGACATGTCTCTCAATGCACTGTCTGTAGGGATTCGATGAGGAATAAAGAACAATTTTGATTTAATGTATCCGAGTGCGCTCCAACTTCTTTGTTTGTACTGTTTCTGGACGGCGGATCTGATCAGCACCGGTTCATTCAGTCTCACCTGAGCGGCTTCTCCTTCCTAAACTCCATAAATGTATTAGTAGACAATAGTAGTGATTTTGGCCCCTATTTCATCACCCTGAATTACCTTAGAAAAACAGCTTGATTATTGGAAGAATATTGATTAAATGAATCCGAACTCCTAATTCTAAACTGTCACATACCATAAGGGCAATAGTCTAGTAAGTCTGTATACATCCAGAGTAGTCTTTTTCCACATTTCTTTTCAGGTCTCTGGAATGCCTGCTAAAACCATTATAGCTATGGTTCCCAGTATGATGTAGGCTATTATTGCAGTGACTTACACTAATGTTGAGAGTTACTATTACTGCTCTTCTTGAAAAGAGGCAATTAAGGGGGAATATGATCACCATGTGTAAATATAGAGGTGGTCCATATAGTGAACTTGGAGTAGAGATATTCACTTTCAGATCATTACTAAGGACAAGGGGCACTCTTTACATCTGGAGGAAAAGAGATTTAACTTACACGTACAGAAAGACTTCTTCCCAGTAAGAGCTGTGAAAATGTGGATAGACTCCCTCAATAACTAGTTTTGGCCTGATCAGTACATTATTTGAAACAAGAGGATGCTGCATTTCTAAACATAACTAGATACTAATATTTATAGGTAACAACATCAGGGGTAGTTGATTCAGGGAAATTCTGATTGCCTCCTGAAGGTTACTGAAGGACAGGTTTTCGCCTGCTGGAGAAAACTGCATCATGCTTTATTCTTTTTTTTTGCCCTCCTCTGAATCAACTATGGGTATAGGATAGTGTAGATAGAGTTTATCTGTTTTTTCGTCTTTTTTCTCTATTGGTTGAACTGGATGGACTTGTGTCTTTTTTCAAACTGGCAAACTATGCTATTAACATCAATGTTGAGGATTTTCAATTCTCACTTTCTCTTCAGAGTATTTATAAAATACATCAGGACCAAAATTCGGGGGCGCTGAGGTGTGTTATAGCTCATTCATTTTGAAAGAGCTGCAGAATTTGATGCACGAGAATGAACTGCTATAGAATGGCCCTCAGGCAATATCCGGGCCTTCACATAAAGTTCTATAATTTTCAAGTAATCACCACTAGTTTACACTATTCTTCTGTTTATATTATCAACCAAATTATGTGGAATTCTACTATCATGTTATATGACTCATGTAACAAAGAGGTATAGGTAAAATCTAGTAGGCTGAATCAGAACCTGACTTAATATGTCTTAGAAAATCTAACAGTAAGATCCCCCTGCCATAACTTCTGATACTGTGCCTTTCTACCTTTGCATTGTCCAGATGCTCCTGTTTTATTCCTTATATTAAGAAACAATATAAATATGCAGAGAAAGTAGGAATCATCTGATAATAGCCACAACAGATGTGCAGGCCCAAAGCACAAATGTCTCACCAACAAAGTTCTCAAGATATATAGGAAACTAGCAGGTGATGCAACCCTCCAGCATCTACCTGAAGGTACGAGTGATGTCAATGATCTTCACTACTACCTCGTAGGCCATCAAAATCCAAAGAGAATGCACTCCTGTAATGAGCTGGGCACATACTAACTGTATTTCAAGTTCCCAGCTATCCTAAGATAACTGATCCCAGTTGCGAGGATCAGTAATGTCACTTGTGCCTCCCAAAAGCTTCAGAAGCAAGGATTAAGGTCAATTTTATCTTTTTTTGTTCCTCTTTGCTATTTGCAAAACAGTGGAATACACAGTTTGTGGGTGAAAGCATCCCTTTTTTTAAAGTTTATGAGTGCCCAGTTAATTGTAAAAAACATGTCTAGTATAACACTGTATAAGGCAGACTGCCTAAGTAACCAGTTGTGCGAAGATGGATTAGTACCTGGGAAAGGGCCAACCAGAATTGTCTACTCAGTTCTATAAACACCATTGTCTAAGCACTTTACCAAAAAAATCTGTCCATCGTAGAAATGAATTATTAAACCTGTATAGAAATACAGCCTTGCATTTACTAAACTACTTTACTAAACTAAACTGTTATCATGCTTGCAGGTACATTTGTTTTTCATTTAGATGACCATAACGGGCCTGATAATAGCAAAAATGCACCCAACTCAGAACCTTTCTAAATTCTTAGGGAACTCATCAGTGGCGCTCATTATACAAAAATCAGCCAGTTAACTTGAACATATTCCACCAAGCGGGCTGATCTTTATATTTAGAACAACAAAGTAGGAAAATACTGGGTGTGATCTACTGTCACCATTGAACGACAATGGAGGCTGATCCTAGTACTCTGACAACTTGCTTGTGGAAATCACCAGATAAAACCCCCTCTATCCCCACCCTATATTTTCAACTGCATATAACAGGGCTTATTTATTATTTCTGAATCAATATACCATTGTAACTTGTCAAAATACAATCTTTCAGAAATCTGCAACATAGATTTTACATTGCACTGTGTAATATATAGCCAAGAATAAATTAGGTAAATTAATATTAAGCAGCTAAATAGCAAGCCACAAAAGTATGCAAGAAACCGTTTCCATGAATATTTACCAGTAGAGGTACCTTACCAGAGCATGCTTGATGAGAGCTTTTTCTCCTGCCCCTCCTGGGCAGTGAGCGGCGCACAGAAGACAACACATTGTGAAGGACTTGAGTGACTCTGGGCGATGATCTACTACCATGACCCTCGTGCCTTTCTCTTAATCTGTGCAACGACGACATTAGTGTTCCTGGGATTACACTGTCATGCTAGTATAAACTGCTTTTGAAAGAATCAATGCTCTCTGAACTCCACTATACAAACAAAAGAAAAGGCTTTGCAAATGACCAGTTCCAATGAGATATTGAAAGTCAATTATTTAGCTCCGGAAAGTAGTTCAGAGTTGTAAACCACGAGGATGCTTTAACATTCCAACTGAATTAATCAAGGTAAAATGTTTTCTTTCCAACAGCAAAAATGAAAAAGAATGAAATAAAAATGGTTTATGCTGAACTTCCAAAACTGGCATAACTATTCCATTTTCCATTTAAGTTAAATGGCTGAGCATTTCTTCCTTCTTTGTGTACTTAACATACTCTTCGGGTACAAAGTGACCCTCTTTGGTTTCCAAATCAGCAATATCTTACAAAGGGCTGGCACCCACTGTGGATACAGGAAAATCATTCAGAAAGTAACCTAATATCCAACAGACTTTCCACAACTGAACAAGCCACCGTTCACCTCCTATCACTAGAGGTCATGGACTGTGCATCTGACGCCAAATCATAAAATCAGATCAATAACCTGGTTAAACATTACGACACAGGCACGTTCTTTCCTGAAACAGACATTAGATGGTCCTGTTTAAGTCTCTGAAGAGTGAAATGCTGCTGTAAAGTTAAAGCCCAAGATGTTTTTGCGAGACACTGTGCAAGGTCTGGAGGAGGGAGAATAGTGTAAAAGAAATTCCCAAGGAACATCAAGAAAACAGCTATGCCTGGAAGGAAGGGAGGGAAATGATTCTCTGCCTTTTTAGAGATCACAGGGAAGGCTGAAGCTATTGCTGCCCTGCTTTGTTAAAGACAAAGGGGAAAATTAATGTTTCTAATTTATTTGGCAAGGACTGCAATGTCCATTGTTATGCTTAGACATGCCTGTCTCAGTAAGGGGTTTGATTGCAATCACTAAATTCTATACTTACAGCAAGAGTATAAACTAACCAGGTGTCCTAACTAGTTAACAGGTCTTTACTGAGGACACCTGCATAATCCCACAGGATCCCACTGCAAATAATACTTATTTCCTAGGTGACAGTTACAAAAATAGAACTGTTTATCACATTAGCAGAGCACAGGAGAAAAAGAATGCTTTCCATTTGCCACAGTCTTCTAAAGGTTTATTGAATGGACACGGAAAACAATTCTATGTCACTCTCTTTGGATAATGTAAAAAAAATAATAAAAAAAATGGGTTTATTTAGAAGTGATAAAGACAAACTGCAGGACCGCAACAGAAACCAATCAAATTTCATTTTGGTCAGTTCAGTTAAGATGAGATATCTGATTGGCTGCTATGGGTTACTGCACTTTGAACTGCTTTACTGCAAAAGCCCACATGCACATTAAGTGCCGGTTCACACTTCTGCGATGCGGGAACGCACACTGCCATATGCGATACGCAGGGGGTGTCAAGTAAAAGTTAACGACACCCCCAGTTGCGATCCCATATCGCAGTGCGATCTGCAAGTTCGCAATGAATCGGATCGCACTAGTGTGAACCACTGTGCGATCCGATTCTGATGCGGCTCAAAAAATGCCTCATGTGCGAGTTTGCTGCGGATGCGCTGCAAATTCAGCCATACAAATGTATGGCTGAACTCGCATCCGCGCATCAGATCGCATGTAATTTAGGAGCAGTGCGCTCCGAATTACATGCGATCTTGCAAACTGCAATAATGTGAACCGGCACTAACACATTTAACAAAATACAGCTTTCAGAAGTATTTTGGATAGACTGGAGATGGATTAAGACACCTGTCAGGTTTTTATTGCTGTCTTTGCCCCTGTTACAGAGATTCACCCTCTCTATTTATCCTGTTTACTATTATCATCAAAAGTGAAAGTAAAAGAAAACCCCAAATTTTGGGTTGTCTCCAGATCAGTAATAGAAGGGAAATTTTCCAATGGGGACACAACTCAACCACTTTTTCTGTCTCAAAAGTGAGACATCAGAGGTCTAACATATCCCTGATATCTAGCCTTACCCCAGTCCTTCCAAATAGGGCTTTAAAAAAAAAAAAAATTGTAGAAAATGAAATTGTAAAAAATACCGAAAAATATTATAAAAAATACCAAAAATAAAAAAATATGTAATAAGGGGCTCATTCTCTGGCCCATACGACATGAATGAGAGATTTGTTTGTATGGCTGGAGCCGCCAGTTACTCTATGGGAATGGAGTGGCTGTACCAATACAGCCATAGGTCCTGATTATGACAGGTGTGTAGGTGTGGGTAAGTGGCTCTGAATGCCCACAGTCCATGTTTGGGCCCATAAACCTGTGCCTGTTTGTACAGCTGCGGCTTCTCCATGGCATAACATAGGCTGCCTACACACAGCTACAGCCTCATTAAAAAAAATGCTGATTCACACTGTACAGTACACAGCGCCTATGTGAATGAGCCCCAATACCTCATTTACACACAGAGCTTTATTTATTAACTCAATAAAGTTTTATCTTTTAGGTTTAACAGTGATTTTGAAAGTTAGTGTTTGTGTGCACTAATAATGATTTTAGTGTATTTTTAACAAAAAATATTCATTTAATTTTTTTGGAGTGGGAAAGGCCCAGTTAGGTAGGCTTTACAGGGCCCTGTGATTTCTAACAGTGTCCCTGCATAAGAGGTTACATTTTTTATTCAATGTGTATACTTTAAATAATCTAACACATATGGATGTACATACCACATATGCATATTCACAATGAAACATAGGCCAGCTGCCAAGAGAAGGGGCTAGATTACGAAAAATGCAGCTAAACTTAAATACTTTTATTCTGTTGTCTGAGGTGACCCAGAAGGCCCTTTACAGACAGACATTCCACAGAACTGATGTCAGAAGTACGTTTATACTTTGTTTTATAGATTTAGACACATAATGTTTTACTTTAATGCAATCCAGAATACTAAGACTCTGAAAGCATTTTTTTGGGGGAAGAGTATATACACTTAGGTTTTACTCAATAGTACCAAATAAACTCCTGCAATATACCATGTGTTTGCTAAGAAATGTGGTTCACATAAGGTAGAACTAATGGTGAGGGTAACAAATAAGCTATTGCGTCAATTTAAAATTATATTACACTAGCATCTCACAGCAACTATATGCTCCAACTAAAATGTTTTCTATGTCTATGTGATCTTGTTGGATATCCTATCCTAAAAGCATGGGCATTATTATGGATTTTTACCCCAGCCCCCCTTCTGCAGCTATAAAAGCCTCCAGTTCTGGGAAGGTTTTACACAAGTTTCTGAGCTCTGTGCAGGCCACCCAAGTTCCTCAATATCACACATATCAAACATTGTCTATATATACATAATGGTTTTCTGCACAGGGGCACAATCGTGCTGAAATGCAAGAAGGCCTTCCCCAAACTGTTGCCACAAACTGGATACACCAGTAGTCTAAAGCCTCGTACACACGCGTCGAAAATCGGCAGGGAATTTTCGTCCGACGACCGATCTGCCGATTTTCGGCTTGTTAGTATGATCTTTCCGACAACCGACTCCGACTTTTCGGCCGAAAAAAATCTGGTGTGCAGGCTATAAAATTTTTGTCTGCCATCAAAACACGGCCGATTTTCGTGCAGTCAGTACAGATTTCGACGGGGAAAAATCTAATGAGCAAGACTGGGCATGCTCAGAGAAGAAAGAACACAAAGAAAGCAAACCAACACATGACATCACTTCTGAAGTAGAATTTTGTCGGGCGACAAAATTCGTGTTCAGTCTAGGCACATTCCAACCAACAAAACACGACTCTGGACAAAAGACGGACGATCGGTCGGCCGATAATTGTTGCGTGTGTACTAGGCTTTAGATGTTTTGTATGCTGTTGCATGCTGCTGCATTGACTCTCAAGAGCCTGCTTACACACTGTATGTAGGGAAAGGTGTCTTCGGAGATGCCTACCTAAAAAGGAACAGCTGCCCCACAAAAATGCTTAAACGTTTGGTGATGTTGCCACAGTAAGTAATACAAGAACTTCCTCACTACAGAAATTAGGTAAAAAAATGCTAGAAAATGCCTTAGAGGGAGAAAGTAGGCATGTGCAATTCTTTTCGGCCTGAATGTAAATTTGGACGCATTTTTGGTTATTCGGAGATTTGAATGTATCCAAATCTCTGAAAAAAAATATTACCAAATTTCATTGAAATTAGTTTTATAATGAATTCCAAATTTTTGGAACAATTTGAATTCGGATCGGTCATAAAACTGACTCAAATTCTGTGTGAAGAATAGCTGGTTGTTAAGGAGCGGGCCGGGAAGCCGGGCCGCCGCATCCTTACCAACTAATCATCGCTTGTCAATGGGCTTCTTGACTGATAACTGAAATGTAAACAAAAGAATGCGGCAAAAGGCCCTTTGAGTCACGTTTTACACTTTTTTGGTGAATGGGTAGGGGACATCAACATAGAGACAAGGTGCTTTCGGGCGGGGGAGCATGCTCAGATAAGGCTCTGGTATGGAGTTTTAGGGGGACCCCACAACATTTTTTTTTACAACTTGGCTTGGGGTTCCCCTTGAAATACATACCAGACACTAAGGACATTTTTCTGAACTTTCTATTGCTGGCATTCTTTTGTTTACATTTCAGCTCTCAGCGGGGAAGCCTGCTGGGATCTGATGAGCCATAGGTTTAGGAAGCAGCGACCAGCTTCCTGGCCCGCTCCTTAACAACCAGCTATTCTTCACACAAAATTCTAATCAGTCGTTCTTTTTTTGAATGATCTGAAAGTGAATCGTTCTGAAAATTTGGAATTTAATAGAAAATGAATAAACAAAACAAAACGTAATGAATTCCAGAAAAAATCAACTAATCTAACATAACGAATCTATCCGAAATGAAACATAATACATTTTTCCGTTCTGCACATGTCTAGGGAAAAGGGAGGTTTGGGTTTAAGTGTAATGTCAAGACATAGTCCTTAGGGCAGGGGTGCTCAACCTGTGGCCCTCTGATGTGGCCTGCAACCTTAAACCAGGGAAGCCCATGCCCATGCTGTGGGATGGCCGGTCGGCAAGCCCAGATCATGATGAAAGTGTTGCTGACATGTCAACCCAGAGTATCAGCGTGCATGCAGCTTGCACCGGTAGTGGAGGAAGCAGGCGACCATGGAGGTAGCAGAAGCAGCATAAGCCGATGCTTCTTCTGTAGCACCAGCTCCTGTCCCAGGTGGAGTGATACCAAGTGCACTTCCCCTAAGACCTTTCTAGCAGCCTGGAAAGGGATGCCAGCAGAAGCTGGAAGAGGAAAAGGTCAGTGTATTAAACATCACATGGACTGCACTTTTGCAATGGACATATTAGCATTTTTTAAAAAGGGTTATTAGGCTGCTTTTACACTGATCGGTAGGTGCAGCACAGCGCACCTGCGGCCTTCCTGTAAACTACAGCGCATCAGTGTGAAAGCAGTCTTATAGGGGGCACAGGACAGTAAAGGCTCATTTGCTTGTGCAGTTTGGGGGCAGTAAAACCCCCATAGTTCATAGTTTTGGTAACCGAAACCAGTTACCAAATCACTTAAATGGCCTTTGCTCTTCAAAAGGTTAAGTAAGACTGTCTTAAAGGAAAACTATTATCCAGCTACAGTATGACCATCAACAAAATATCACTCCATCCTTGCAGTGTAAGGTTCTTCTTCCCACTTTTGCAGTTGGCGGCAAATGGACTTGAAGTTCTTGGTGGAATATAAGTGTGGTAATTTCTGTACTTGTAGTCCATTAATATTTTCTGCAGCTCTCTAACTGCAAGCCTTACTCGTAGGTACAGACAAAGATTTGGAGGAACAGTCTGCAGGAGCCTGGCATTGCACCCGTGATCTACTAATTGGAGTTTAATTGCAATGGTTTGCAGGCTCCTATGCGAAAAAATAATAAACGTACTTTTTTTGTGCAAAAATACATGTAGCACCCTTGTTCTAAACAGAGCTGCTAATAAATTTAGCTGTGCTAGGTGGTAGCTAACCTGGCTGATTTAAAGTCTTTGTGATCAAATGGGTACTCCTAAGCCTTGTTTAGCTGTGGCTTCTCCCTTTTGTCAATAGGTGGCACTGTTAAATTTGGCATTAGTATGATGAGCTACAGTGAATTCGGGTTATGAATATGCATACATTTCCAAGCCAATCATACTAGTCGCTGAGCATGCTGGGAGAGTGTATTATTTGGAGGAAGTCAGGTGATCTTAGCCACTTTTCCACCTAGACCGCAGTCTGGGTGGGTGTGTGAGGAACAGCTGCTGCTGGGTAGGCTAAAGCCCGAGGCCTAGCCATGTTCTCTAGACTCTGCAAAACGGAAGGGAAAATGCCCCAAGAACAAGCAGGAACCGAACACAGTTGCAGTAGAGGCCTGGCAGAGCATCACCAGGGATGAAACCCAGCGTCCGGTGATGTCTATGCGTTCCAGACTTCAGGCTGTAATTGACTGCAAAGGATCTGCAACCAAGTATTAAAAAGTGAAAGTTTGATTTATGATTGTTAATCTGTCCCATTAGTTTTGGTCCCTTAAAAAGTGGGAGGCACATATACAAACTGTTGTAATTCCTACACCGTTCATCTGATTTGGATGTAAATACCCTCAAATTAAAGCTGAAAGTCTGCAGTTAAATCACATCTTGTTTGTTTCATTTCAAATCCATTATAGAGCCAAAAAGATTAGAATTGTGTCGATGTCCCAATATTTATGGACCTGACTGTATATCCACCTCACGTGATTATAGCTGACTGGATCATTATAACGGGAGCTTGACTTCATTGGAAGAGGTCCCTCATGTCCAGCGTGTTCTGGGATTGAAGACCCTATTACCTCACCCTGCAGAGGTCTTTTAGCAAGCGTGCTCAACCGTTCTAGAAATAGATGGTCCACTATATCTGGTAAGCATCCCCATTACTAAGTGGTGGGTGTCACAGGAGGATTCATAAGTTCTTTGGTGACGGAATTTTTTGAAGCATCTCTTTCTCTTCTACACACTCAGTAATCACATGGATTTTCTCTCATCACATTTTTTCAGAACTAATCACCATTCAAGGACATTTTTTGATATGGTTCATTATTATATATATATAGATCATTATATTGATTTTTGTTTTTAACATACCTATTTTTGTAATTTTACATTTTGATGGCTTATATATAGATTAGCGCAACTTTTTGTTTTATTTTATATATATATACACATATATATATATATATATATATACTATGGTTATATCACATGGTTAGTCGCTGCTGTCATCCACTGTATTTTTGTTTTATCACTTCAGTGCAGTTTTACCATTTAGATACATTATGACAGTAACCTGTGGGGGGGACCAGTTTTTTTTTTAAACATGGTTTACTACTGCTTTACCTACTTTAGGAGAGTCAGTACCCTAGGACAGCCCCCTCCCCTTCTTTGCACATCATAGCCCACTCTTCCCTTAATAGTGTTTAATTACTCTTTATGCTAGCCCAGTTCCTCTGCCCCTCCCCACACCTTACTATATATCTATTTATGTAACTACCAGGGGGAAGCAAAAGGGAGTACTATAGAGCCGTCTTTCTAAGCCTTTTTACCCCTGAGGAACCCTTAAAGCAATTTTCAGGCCTTAGGGAGTCCCCTGCTAAAACCAATTAATTGGGGATCAGTGGGAAAATGCCCCCTTACAGTGGTGGTCAGAATGCCACCATTAGGCTCACCATACACCCTACATTCTGTAACATCTCCTCTAGATCTACAAACAGGTATATAGTGCAAAGGTCTTCCTTGCTGGACACAGACTATTGACTAGATAGAATAAGTAGGTCCTAATATTACATAGATTTAGTAATTCTAAAGTTGATTGTACCTTCAGATATCGTTAGCATCATGCCTTCTTACTCTACTAAGTGGTATAAGCCCCAGAATTATGCAGGTACCAACAAATGGGAGGTCAATTAGCTACAAGTCAAAGAACTCCAACGAACTAGGGAAATAGGGAAACCCTAAGATTCCACGAAACCCTGAGAATGTAAATCTAATGTTAATTGTAACCTGCATGGTGAGCATTACAGATAAGACTGTTAGCATCATGTGGCATTGTGGCATCATGTGGCATTGGCCTCAGAATTATGCAGGTACCAACAAATGCGAGATCGATTAGCCTCAAATCAAGGAACTCCTAGCAACTTTTGGGGGAACTCTAGGACTCCACAGACCCCTAATTGAGAGGCACTTGAGTGGCAGCTCTGAGTCTGCTGAGGCTGTCCATAACACATTCAAGATAGTGGTCTCACAGTTTTTTGATGTCTACACAAGGGAGTGTTTTACATAACATGTATAAAATATTTAAATGCACATTTAAACTAGTGGGAAGATATTTGCTGAAATCAATTTCCTGGTATCGGTGTCCCTTTATGTGCAGTCAGATTCTACCTGCATGGCTGACAAACCTCTGATGTCTGTCTGTCATTCAGAATCTGGTCTTTTAGGGCTGTTTTTCCATGATTTAATGAATAATTAAGTAGAATACCACTCATGTAAACCAGGTCATTGTTTGACCCAGAACAACAGCCAAAAGCTATGGGAAGTAATGTAGATAACTGATCTAATAGGCTGGCTGAGAGCCGTGTTTGATGTTTATACCATATGGTCAGAGAGTATTGTCCACAGGTTTAGGCATTGCGCTAATAGAAGTGCTTAAAGCCATTCCACTCTGTAGCTAATTAGAAGATGCTAAAGATCACTGCCACATGTGTGATCAATAGCCACATACAATATTTAAAAGGTCAGTCTACATTAAACTGATAATATCATTTAATATACATCGGTGGGCTACAGCACAAACCATTAGACTATTTCTTTCACAGATTATTCAAAGTGAGATTGAAACACACCAGCTGCTACAAGAATCTCATTCTCCCCTTCTAAATTTGTTTTAAACTATTAAGACCCAACTGCTTGTCCCCCCCCCCCCCCCCACCTCTCTGTTTTCCCTCCTACTTCCCTATTTCTAGTTCTTAGGTCTTTTCTTTAGAAATTGTTTCCAGAATTCTGAAAACCATATGCAGGGTGTTCTCTGTTTCCCCCAAAGGTGAAATGTGTTAGCTTGTCATTTTTACAGCTTTCAAACATGCAGTTTTTCTATGTTTATTGCATAGTGTGTGAAGCATATTATCCTACAGCACTCTATACACTAGAAAATGTACAATTTCCGGAGAAATTGTGGGAAGTGTTCTTGCCACCACCACATTAGTTTAGAACATTCCGCCATTCATTCCTGAACATTTTGATATAACATTTGTGTAGGTGGCCTTAAAAATAAGGGAGTGGCAGCAGTTTAGAAACTGGCCTCCAAAGCAATGAATGGCGGAATGTTCCAGAAACTACCGGTGGCGGGAAGAGCACTTCACACAATTTCCCCACTGTAGTTTTGAACATTCTGCCATTCATTCCTATGGGGACAATTTCAGGGCGTGAGTTGGAAACAAACGGTCATAGTGTAAAAACTATAAAGCCCACAGCTTAGAGACTTCTACCGTAGGCATTACAAGACCCTGGCCCAAAGGCCAACATTTTGATGTAGAGTATGTCTATGAAACCTTAAAACTTAAGGCACAGTCACAGGTTAGAAAACGGCCTTGAAATTTGAGATGGTTTGAGTGCAGTTTCAATGAATTTCAATGGAGTTGGAAACAAACGTTCATAGTGTAAAAAGAATTAGGGCTATGCTTAGATGTGGACACGTTAAGTGGCAGCAGGGATGGCTGAACATTTTGATGTAACATTTGTGTCGGTGGCCTTAAAAATGAGGGAGTGGCAGCAGTTTAGAAATTGTGGCAAGATTTCTTTGCTTACCCTCTCGGAATCTTCATCTCCACTCTAGTTTTGAACATTCCGCCATTCATTCCTATGGGCAATTTTGCCACAAAAACGACGATATTTCGCAAACCGTTCGCAAAAGCCTTCCAAAAAAGTAATAGCAACGCGATGGGGAGCGATCCGCTCGTTTCAGTATATTTCTTGTCTATGTAGTGTAAAAACTGTGGGAGGAGTTAGGGTGCCAAATTTTCCCATAGGCTTCCACTATAAGAATAATATATATGTGAAAGAATATTAAGTGTACTTGCCATAGGGTAGAACATTTAATTATTATTAATAATATTATTTAAAAGTCCAAACTGCTTTCTGGCTTTTCAGAACCAAACACATTTTACCATATATAGTGGCCATATAACTGCTGTTTAAAGAATATGGGTGCAGGTTTATAGGATTATTCAAATCCTCTTCCAAAGGCCACTTCCCTATCTGAGTGCCTCTGCAATACAGTGGACTAATGAGAGAGATGTTCTCTCCATGGAAAGTGGACGATTGCTGCTATATTGAAGGTTGTTATCCATGTTTGAATGGGTGGAGGAGACACCTCCTGGAGGCCCCTAGTGTGAATTTGCCCATAGTACCTCGGAAAAATGTGATATTGGGGGGAAACAACTAGACATATTAGGTTCGACATATGTATTTTCTTGAAGGATGGGTAGTCATAGCTGAAGGCTATATCGTAAATTGCGTATACGTATGACTGTATATTCGCCTACTATAAATAAAATAATTTAAAAAGTCCAAACTGCTTTTGTGGCTTTTCAGAACCAAACGCATTTTACCATATATAGTGGCCATATAACTGCTGTTTAAAGAATATGAGTGCAGGTTTATAGGATTCTTCATATCCTCTTCCAAAGGCCATTTCCCTATCTGAGTGCCTCTGCAATACAGTGGACTCATGAGAGAGATGTTCTCTCCATGGAAAGTGGATGATTGCTGCTATATTGAAGGTGGCTATCCATGTTTGAATGGGTGGAGGAGACACCTCCTGGAGGCCCCTAGTGTGAATTTGCCCATAGTACCTCTGAAAAATGTGAAATAATAATAATAATAATATTGGGGGAAACAACGAGACACATTAGGTTCAACATATGTATTTTCTTGAAGGATGAGTAGTCATAGCTGAAAGCTATATCGTAAATATAATAAAGTAATTAGGGACTTGGAGATTGTTTTTGAGTGCTCTCTTTCCTCCTTGAAAGCCCCCACATAGGGGAAGTGTCTGTAATACCATGCAAATGCGGCACCTAGGTCTCACTTGGCTACATTACCATTTTTGATTTTACGCACATAGTGCCTCGACCTCTTGAAGAAGGGGATAGTGAAACAATTTGAGAATACAGCCTCCTACTATGTGCAAATGCATGAAGCGGACTCTGGCAATCATCAATATATAACTTTATATTCTGTTTACACGGTTATATAATCATGTTTAGAGGTGTTTGCTGAGAGGCTAGATGGCATATATTCCCAAAGTTTGTGGTCACCAACATATTAAAATTCAGCATAAATTACAAGGAATAGTTTTAAATGATTTCTAAAAATATTTTTTTATATATAAAATAAAATACAATTGAATGATTTTGATATATGGTCTCAAACTCGTATTTGGCACCCATTGACCAATTGAACGCAACTGAGGGTTTCTATTTTTCAATACCAATTCCCATAAAACCAATCAAAGCACTTCTAAAATGAATGGGATTTCCAAGCATCAATTTGCTTTTATGATCTATGTTTGATGACCACACAATGGACAGTCGCTAAGACATGTCAGGTGTTTCTGAATCTTTGCTTGTGTCTGAGGTTAAAGCCAGGGTACACTGAGCATTACTTAAAAATAAAAATATATATATATAAAAAAAAGAAAAAATGATGACTAAACTACAGGACAGTATGTCAAAGTTTCACAAAAGAAACCAAGGGTCTCCCTTTTCCTACTGAATTGCTTAAATGTTGTCTACTCAACCTTTGATGTGCTTTTTACAACCTGGTTATTACATATATTTACTAAGAGTTCTGTCCAGCTAATCTCCTCTCCTTCCTCTTTCTTCCTAATTCCTTACAAAATTATGTTCTACTCTTCCTTTTCTCCTCTCGTTTCGTCTCTAAGCAGATGCTATGCTCTTTACCTTTTAACCTTTTTTGTTTCATATTTTGCTATGTGACTACTCTTAAATACGACTATGCAACCTTTGTTATCTTGTAAATCTTTCAATAAAGTTGAAGAACATTAAACTATGAAGACACAGTAGAGAGATATTTCCCCTTTACCCATTGTGTTTTTCCCTGTAGGAATGCATTTTCTCAATGACAAAGTTATAGGCAGACTGGTACTTTCCCTCACAACTGTTTAGATGCACCACTATAGTCATTGCAACGCTTCTTGTGACACTGCAAACCATGTCACTCCTTCCTTCACAGTCAGGGTCCACGAACACAGCTATTTCTACAATTACATATTCAGTATTGAACAAGATATTTCTCCAATGAGACTTCAATGGATCAATACACAGAATCTATTATAAAAAAAGATATACTTTATTTATAAAATGCAATACAAGAAGACTGTATATACAAAAATATCCTGGCATTTTAAATTAAAAACATCACAAAAAGAGACACATAACCCCTGAGATTTAGGTAGGAAGATAATGTGGTGTTTTGCCAATGAATCCCCAACGTGTTTCAATTGACTTTCACAATTTTCATCAGTGGGCAACAGCAGTACTTCTACAAAGGCAAACGACATAAAACAATGACAGAGCAAAATAGTACTACTAATACAAATATCCAAAACTACAGTACAGTGTTTTTCTCATAATTACAGAATGTCAATAATTTACAGAGTTACCCAGGAATATAGTTGGGAAACAACTAAGCAAAACACTGTACTGCAGTTTTGGATATTTTGTATTATTATTCTTAGTATATGCTCTGTCATTGTTTTATGTTATTTGCCTTTGTAGAAAACCCCTTGTTTCCCCCTGATGAAGATTGTGAAGGTCAACTGAAACGCGTCGGGGTATTCATTGGCAGAAAAAAGTTCACACCACATTATCTTTCTGTCTAAATCTCAGTAGTTACGTGTCTTTTTGTGAAGTTTTTACTTTAAAATACCAGAGTATTAATTTATATACAGTCTTTTTTTAATGCATTGTATAAAAAAAGAGTAATATTTTATAATAGTTACTGTGAATTGCTGCAATAAAGTCCCATGGAGGAATTTTCTTGTTCTATGTGCCATTGCGGCTGTAACAGCACTTTTGCTCCAGGGAGGCCCATCTGCATTTCTTTGTAATCACATATTCCGTATGCTGTAATGGAAAAAAGCCCTGCTTTTAAAGTTTGCAAAAAAGGCAGTAACCCATGTCATTAAAGCTTAACTCCAGGTATAAATTTTATATGCATAGTTGCATTTGTCTAGCCTGGACCAATGTGAGTATGCATATGTCATACCTGAGTGGAAACGGAGAATCACTGTAGTAGTCACCACTAAGACAGTAAAGAACATGGTCTTTCATTAAAGCAAAGCTCCACCCAAAATAGGAATCTACGCTTCTCTGCATCCTCCTCTCCTCTCCTGCAACATCTGGCACCTTTTGGGGGGGAAGTGGGTACCTGGTTTTGACAGGCATCTGCTTCCACTTCTGGCTCAGTTCGTCGTCGCGAAGTGAGCCAGTGGTTCAGCCCCTCCTCCTCCCCCCCCCCCAGCCGGCCCATTGAGAAAGCGTAACATGATTCATGCATGTGCAGTAGGAAACCAACTGTGAAGCCACAAGGTGGCGGCAGCAGCACCTGAGAGTGGACTCATGAATTGGCTTGGGTAAGGACACCACTGAATGCTTAGACAGGTAAGTACCCTTATAGTAAAAGTTAGCAGGTACAGTATTTGTAGCTGCTGACTTTTCATTTTCTTTTTAGGGGGGTGGGGGAATGGAACTCCTCTTTAAGAGACTTTTCTTTCACCTTAAAGAGATCCTGTCAGGTCTCTAAAGATTTAAAACTGTCAGGTCCCTGCAACAGAAGACAGCCTTTCTAAGGCAGGCCATACATTATACAATTTTCTGTACAATTTCGTTTACATTTACCTTCAACTATGTAATACAAAGGCCTGCCTAATTGGATACAATTGAAAGTGTTGTTTTGTTCTGACCTTATATTATATGGTTTTAGGTAAATCTAACAGAAAATTGTACAAGAAAATTGAACATTTATAGCCAGCCTAAGACTGTTCTGCACTGAACACTTCTGAGATTGTCAGATGCCTGTGTCCCCTGCCATTCAACATTGTTTCTTCCCCCAACCCTTAGGTCACTGACATTTCCTTCAGTTAAGTCAGAGAAAGGGACCAGCATGCGATGAGGGACATAGCCATCCAACAGTCCCAGTAGTGTCAAAGGCCAATAGGTCTTATGAATGCTGCAGCTTTAGAATTACGCGGATGTAGAAGAAAGGGTTTGTGGAGAGGTGAGTGCACTGTGTCTTCTACTCTAGGGACATGACAATTATTTTGGTTAGGGACCTAAAAGGTTAATTTCAACTGAGAATAATACATTGTTGGAGAAAGATAAGAAAACATGGCCACATATAAAAAATGACAAGAAACATCAGTTTTGAAGAATACATCTTGCCCATATTCTGCTACAAACTGTTCGTAGGAAAATCGAATATTTAGCAGAGCTTCTTGTCCAGGATGTAAACAATCTATTTGCAGCCCAGAATAATCAAACAAGTACGCACTTCCTCACCAATGGATACAGAGGAACTTCCTGTAGCTTATTCTGCAATCTCCCGATCAGGAAACATGTTGCGCTAGGTAGTCTGTTTGATGGTTACCTTTCCATGTCCCAGGAAACACAAGAACAGAACAGTTTACTTTTCTTTAATTTCCTCTGATTGTGGAAATAATCCTTGGTTAACATTCAACGTGCACATACTGCAGGTATAAAATGCTACAGATTTAGCTAATCATGTTCTATTATATACAGAGACTTGCTGCGCATTGCATGTATCATACACTTAACGAACTAAGATCAATTAATACAGCAGCTGACATCTGACCCTGAATTAGAAAATCAGATCAAACAGACAATAGTAATAGATGATGTAGCGCTATAAAAACACAATTTAGACAGATTGTCTATCAGTCCCTAACTTAATCCAGTGCAAAAAATTGGCATATAACCATAATGCTGAGTAGATTCCTCAGAGCATGCAGTCCCAATAGTGATCATATAAGTAATCCACCACTCCAAGCAAGATGTGAGGATAGCCACCACCATGAAGATAAGATTAGCCTCTTACCAGAGCACCACGATCCCCATCACAGGGATCATGAATAGCGGGGAAAGCAAATCCTGTAGACAGCAAGATAGCATGTACCAGCTCCTTAAGCCACCGCACCCGCTCCTCTCATAATAAATATATATGTGGAGAGAAAACGACTTCCCATGGTTTAATAACGTCAGAACAGGCTTTATTCAGATAAAACAAACAGATGGCAACTCACATTTGCAGCTATAGAGACAGGCATGCATCGTGGAGAGTTCTCAGCATGGTATCCTACCAAAAAGATGGCCGCCGCGTCCCCTCCTTGGTAGCCACGTAGCGTGCCGCAGGCTCCTCCTACTCGTCATTGGTCTAACAAAACGCGTAGGAGGAGCCTGAGGCACGCTACGTGGCTGCCAAGGAGGGGGACGCGGCGGCCATCTTTTTGGTAGGATACCATGCTGCAAATGTGAGTTGCCATCTATTTGTTTTATCTGAATAAAGCCTGTTTTGACATTATTACACCATGGGAAGTCGTTTTCTCTCCACATATATATTTATTATGAGAGGAGCGGGTGCGGTGGCTGAAGGAGCTGGTACATGCTATCCTGCTGTCTCCAGGATTTGCTTTCCCCGCTATTCATGATCCCTGTGATGGGGATCGTGGTGCTCTGGTAAGAGGCTCATCTTATCTTCATGGTGGTGGCTATCCTCACATCTTGCTTGGAGTGGTGGATTACTTATATGATCACTATTGGGACTGCATGCTCTGAGGAATCTACTCAGCATTATGGTTATATGCCAATTTTTTGGACTGGACTAATTTAGGGACTGACGGACAATCTGTCTATATTGTGTTTTTATAGCGCTACATCATCTATTACTATAATCATGTTCTATTACTGATATAAGTGAGAAGAAGCTTGAATAAAGTCACAGCCCCTAAGATATGAACATGCATGCTGTATGTACCAATCAGGTATGAATGGAGTCTATAGAAATGCATGGAATTGATTTTACACCAAATACCTGTATTACAACCAGAAAACGTAAATTTCATAATGGCTTGCGTGGTACGCTCATTTTTTTTATTTTATTTTTTTATGTGCCTTTGAGGCACTGCCTTGTATTTAAGAAGCAACCTATTTTAACTGCTTTGGAGGACTCAAAATGCAACAGACTAAAAATTCAGTATGCAGAACTATTTCCACCGCACTGTTACCCAGAACATTCATTTAAATGTGCCATATTTAGAACTATTGGAATTTTCTCAACATTTATGCATGTTGCTTGCGCTATAGAATGAAACACATATGAAAATGTTATTGGTGTAAACAAGCTCTTATAGGCATTAAAAGAGACAATCCCAGTTGGTGACTCCTCTTCAGATGTGGGTGTACTCTACTCCTGTCACTGGCCAAGTGACAAGACCAGGAAGCCCTACTTTTGATTTTCTCACACACTGTGTTTTTCTACAGAAAATCCACCTAAATATTTATCAGAGAGCATTAGCACAAACTAAAAAAAGAATTATCTTTTACAAAATGTGTGGCACATATGTTCCAAAATCTGTAAAAAAAAACAAACCCACACTGCATAGTTAGTATATCTAAGATGACTAAACCCAACATAATTTCAGAGAGGTACACCTCTTTCTGTGGAAAAATACTTCCCGCTAATGCCACGTTTCTGTTACTATATAAAGCACCTGTCAAGAAAAGTCTTTATAAATCAACAGGTATTCAAATGCATACAAACTCTCATATATAAAATAAATCACCTGACTAGCATGCACTCACACCAATCAATAACTGCTTTAAACAAATCCCAGTCCATTGTGAATATTTAGATTCCACTAGCATACAGCTCATGTAAAAAATGCAGATGATGAATGTTTACCATATTGATGTAATTGCAGAACTGCCATGCTGCTTAACATCTCCCCTCAGTAATGCTGGCAATGCACAAGGGATGAAAGTCCACCCATCCCAGAATTGAGACAGCTGATAAACTATACCCCAGAATTGAGACAGCTGATAAACTATACCCCAGAATTGAGACAGCTGATAAACTATACCCCAGAATTGAGATAGCTGATAAACTATATCCCAGAATTGAGATAGCTGATAAACTATACCCCAGAATTGAGATAGCTGATAAACTACACCCCAGAATTGAGATAGCTTATAAACTATACCCCATGAATTGAGATAGCTGATAAACTATACCCCAGAATTGAGATAGCTGATAAACTATATCCCAGAATTGAGACAGCTGATAAACTATACCCCAGAATTGAGATAGCTGATAAACTACACCCCAGAATTCAGATAGCTGATAAACTATATCCCAGAATTGAGACAGCTGATAAACTATACCCCAGAATTGAGATAGCTGATAAACTACACCCCATAATTGAGATAGCTGATAAACTATATCCCATAATTGAGACAGCTGATAAACTATACCCCAGAATTGAGATAGCTGATAAACTACACCCCAGAATTGAGACAGCTGATAAACTATATCCCAGAATTGAGACAGCTGATAAACTATACCCCAGAATTGAGATAGCTGATAAACTACACCCCAGAATTGAGATAGCTGATAAACTATACCCCAGAATTGAGATAGCTGATAAACTATACCCCAGAATTGAGACAGCTGATAAACTATACCCCAGAATTGAGACAGCTGATAAACTATACCCCAGAATTGAGATAGCTGATAAACTATATCCCAGAATTGAGATAGCTGATAAACTATACCCCAGAATTGAGATAGCTGATAAACTACACCCCAGAATTGAGATAGCTGATAAACTATATCCCAGAATTGAGATAGCTTATAAACTATACCCCATGAATTGAGATAGCTGATAAACTATACCCCAGAATTGAGATAGCTGATAAACTATATCCCAGAATTGAGATAGCTGATAAACTATACCCCAGAATTGAGATAGCTGATAAACTATACCCCAGAATTGAGATAGCTGATAAACTATACCCCAGAATTGAGATAGCTGATAAACTATACCCCAGAATTGAGATAGCTGATAAACTATATCCCAGAATTGAGATAGCTTATAAACTATACCCCATGAATTGAGATAGCTGATAAAATATACCCCAGAATTGAGATAGCTGATAAACTATACCCCAGAATTGAGATAGCTGATAAACTATACCCCAGAATTGAGATAGCTGATAAACTATACCCCAGAATTGAGAAAGCTGATAAACTATAGGATACTCAATCAGTTAGATGTCTATAGACAGAGACAGATGGACTTGTATCCTTGTCCTTAATAACATCAATGTGTGTGTAAGGGTAGGCGGGTGACACTCCCTCCATGTTTCCCTCCAGGTTGGGTGCCAAGCAAGGGTCACAGGAGAGGACTACCCCAGGGAGGGTTCTGGGCTTTACTAGGCACTTTAGATAGGGTCGCTGCATTACACATGGAGTACCTTTGCTGTAACAGATGACTGACTTGAGTAAACTCTCTCGATGTACTAAATAGCATCATGGTTACTTGTGCATTTAGAGGGGCATGCAGAGCCCTTGCCCTCTCCAACTGTCCATTGTAGTCTTTCTACCTTCTCCCAGAATCATTATGGGGTCCTGCCATGCACCTGGCATTGACTCCATGCGTGCATTTCACTTAGCTATTCCTTTTCTGTACCTTTTCACAGGCTGAGGGTCCCAATGCAGATCTGCTCCCATTGCTATGATTACTCCAATCACTGTAGAAGGAGTGCTGACATCTCCTTTGCTGCAAGAAACTATCTCACCTGTCACATGTATATGCCTACAACAGGCCATTAGGGAACCCTTTGTTACCCTTGGTAACCACTTTATCTTCACATTGTATTAACTCTTGTACTGTTATCTTCATACCCCAATGTGTTTTGGGACCCGAATTGTAACTATGTGTGCCAGTTACATGCACTTACACACCCCTTTAGTAACTTTAGACCAGGCAAAAGAAAAGTTTAAAATTAACATGATGACATACACAGACAACAGTCCAAAATAAAGTGCAGTGTTTTCCCCAACATCCCTGGTCCCTAACTTCAGGCTTGTGGCTGCCTCAGCAAGCCTGCATAGGCAGAATCTATGCTTGGATACTTCAGGGAGGACTACTAGTCCCAGCAATCCCCCTTTGTTGTGGGAGCCCCGATCTCAGCATGGCACTGGGAATCCAGACTCCAGCAACAGCAGTGAGCGGGTCTGTGACAAGTGAGCAAGACCCAGTCTCTCCTCCCCATTTATAGCAGACAGAACTAAGGGGGCCAGACCCAAGAGAACCCGCCAAGAAAGGCCCAAGAAACACAATTAATCTTAAAGGGGTTGTAAACCCTCATTTTAAAAAAAATTAAAATAACAAACATGCCTATATTTACCTGCTCTGTGCAATTGTTTTACACAGAGCAGCCCCAATCCTCTTAGTCTGGCCAGTGCTCCAGGCCCCTCCTCTTCATTGGGTGTGCCCACGGAAAGCTACTTTCCCTGGAGGCACCGGTGTGGGCTCACTCCTAAGTCCCACTGCTGCGTCCATTGACACAGATAGGGGGACACGGCCCCGTCCCCGTGTCACTGGATTTGACTGAAAGCATCAGAAGCCAATGACTCCTGCTGCTATCAATCTGTCCAATGAGGAGAGAGACAGCGGCTGGAGCCCCTATGCATGTGCACATCGCTGGATTGTGCCCATGCAAGAAAAAAAAGGGGGGGGGGTCTGGGGGAAGCTGCAGCAAAAAAGGCTTTTTACTTTAATGCATAGAGTGCATTAAGGTGAAAAACCTTGAGGCTTTACCACCACTTTAACCTTCCCAACCGTGGCAGCATTAACCACTACCTGCCTACATATGTACTAGGATTAATGAACAGTATACTGTAGGTACCCACAGATATTACAAGATCGCTGCCTAATTATGAACGGATTGGGAAATTTATGCTATCTGTGTTATAATATCATTGGACAGCCAATGCTGTTTGCTCTTTGAAGAAATGCCAACTGGTCAAGTCAAATGTTCCATGGCTAAACAGTACTGTTCCCCAAGAAAAGGCTCACATTTGTGATGTCCACAGTACACAGAGACACATAATCATCAAATACAGGTATTTACAGATAACTAATACACAACCAACTTCACCTTCTAGGATTTACCCAAGGTCGACCTTACGGTGCATTTCAAAAAGGTAATATATTTTTGCAGCCATATAACTGTACAGCCATGTTATAAAAAACATTCAGCTAAGTAAAGCCACCCACTACTTGGACACTAGTAGCGGATGACCACTGGGACCAAGGGCTAACCTTCACTAGACACAAGGTTAGTGATCATCACGCTGGGGGTGACTACCTCTACATCTAGGTAGGATGATTATTAATATTATAATAAGCAACTGCTACAGCATGAAATAAATTACCACTAAAAACTCAGACTGGCCACCAATGGAAACAAAGACTGGCTATCATTACAATCAGAGTCCACAGCATCCTGGAAATAACAAATTTACTAGATAAATTGCTTAACAGGTCCCTAGATTCCAGAAAACAGTAGGGTGTGCTCATGATATGATTATTACAAAAATAGGAAAGACTGCTCTGGACCTCCAATATGGTGCATCGTGGGCAGTGTTAGCATGGCTGGGAATTGGCATGACAAGAGACAAGTGCACGTTTACTGCATTCCCTTTTCTAATTTTCTCCTTTCTCCAGAGTACCATGTGTAACTCCAAACACAATTACACTGTTAATAATGTGTTCTGCCCACACTGCTCTTCATCTTCGTACAAGTCAATCTGCTGACTTCTGCCATCATTCTTACTTTGCAGCCTGTGTAGTGTGAAATAGCATTAGCTGACTGTGTGAATCATGAACACACCTGTGTGGTATCTTTCAATCGATACCGAGAACCCTTATGCAATGCCAGCTCAGAAACAATATACCTCAATAAATTAGGTGAGTTTTGGGCTCCAGCACAAAATGTTCCATTCTCTTTTTTAAATGATTTCAGGTTTATAGAGTAATAGGTTGGCTTTTCACTTTCCTTGGTAACAGTAGTTCAATGAAAACCTGCCTGCCATTGCTTGCCTCCTCCTGAGAATGCTCATTGTCTGCTTGCAATGCCCATTCTCTACATTCTGTGTCACCGACCTGCAGCAGGTCTACAGGGCAGGTGTCCTATCATCATCTGTTCCATACCTGTGTGGGATCAGTGACAAAATAGTCAAAGTGAAGCCAGAGGATCAGCGTGACAACTAGCTGTAGAAGAGGTTAGCAATGGCAGAAAGCATGTTTCCTTCAAGAGTGACATTCTTTTGTCACTAATGCATAAGACCAAGCCTTAAAGTGTTACTAAACTCAGGACCCTGCATTCACAACATTCCTGTTTTCCCACAGTATACAAAGCATTAAAATGCCGCTATATTCCTAAATTTAAACTGCTAAATACTTTTTCTTATCAGCAGTATATAGCAGTCTTGTGACCTTATCAGTGTCCAGCTGAGCATTGGTAAAGCTTGTAGGAGGAGTTTTTCATTCACCCCTGATTGTCCTATGAGGCTGCAGGACCCCTGACCCTCTGATAGGACAGTGCTGATCACATGTACCCTCCAAAGAAAAAAAAATAAATACCCCTCTAGCAATACACACCAAAGTTAGCAAGAGCAGAGTGTCCCCAATGCTCTGTTCTATCAGCAGATGGGTTGTGGACAGTAAAAGAAGGGGTTGATCAGAGAAGACAGGATTCAAACAGCCTTTTTACACACTGTGCAGGATTAACCCCTTAGGTTCCACAGCGAATATAACAAGCATGCTCTACTGCATATACAGACTGATTTTACTGTTGTTGGTTTAGTACCACTTTAAGATCAAGGGTGTAACTAAAGCCACAGCAGCCCATGCGACTCATGAGCACAGGAGGCCTAGTACATTCTGACAGCATAATGATATCACACGGCAGCAATAACATAAGGCTAAAAATTAAAGATAAAATTAATTTTTATATAGTTCAGATACTTATAACAAAATACCTTGAGATTTTTCCGAATACTGCAGTCATGGCTTTGTTGTAATCTAAACATGTCCCAGTAGTAAAAATGCTTTTATGACTGGGGTGGGAGATCCTTATACTGATTTCTCTACCTGTCCCCATCATATATATTTACACCCACATCAGCTCTACTGCATACATCACTCATTTCACACACCAGGCTGCAGCTCCAAACCACAGTCTGTTCAGGCATATACACATCTGATAAATGGCACAAGCATGAAACAGATTTCATTACCATTACTGCTATTGTAAAATGCATGCTGGTCTATATAACCCAGGAAAAAGATGCCGCAACCCTGTCGACAATAAATGGCTTCTTTAATACTGATGAGCTAATGTAATTACAGACACTGAAAATCACACACGCCAAATTCATCCACTGAACTCACTCTGTCATAACTTACAGCATCGCAGCCCTTCAGCTCTTCATATACACTCTTGCAGCACTGACATGAGAAGCACCATGTGCTTGCATTTGTCCCTAGAAAGCTACATAATCCATGCATGACATTGTGCATCCCCAAGCATCTTCACCTGGAAAATACAGATACATTAAGAATATTAACAAGACGCAGCTCCTCTTACCCGTATTTTGAAACACGGCATTTAATCTCTGCATTAGCTCTTCTACGGCCATTTCATCAAATGTCGATGCCTCACTGTTAGCACGAGAAAGGATGCACAGAAAGCATTTTCTTCCCTCTGCGAAAGAAGCGAATAGGCTACAGCAGAGCTCCCTAGCACTGCATTTCAATTAGCTCCAGGTCCTTGCTTGACACAAAAGGAGGTGGTAAGTGAGCACACTCTCTCTCCACTGCAATACACAGGCGAGACGTTTGCGATTGGAGGCACAGTTATGATTCTCTATCACGTCAGGGTCACTTAAAAAGTTCGCACTGACAGTATTCTGCGGCAACGTGCTGCATGGTTCCACTGCAATTTTATATCCTCACAGCAATTTATTTCCTTTCAGCGTCTAACCAATGACTGGGTAAAAGGATAGATATTTTCATTAACCGCACAGACGCAAAAATACCAATGTCCTTAAGATGATTCTCTATTATACTACTGTAATTTAGGAAGAAAGAAATGGTAATAAATAAAAATTCTACATTTGAAAATTAATCACACAGCCACTGGCATGTTAGAACAAGAGACACCCCAGATTAGCTAGGTTATTGATCAAATGTAATATCTTAGAAATGCTTTATTTTGCTACAAACAAAGAATAAATGGCATAACAAAAGCCATGGTAGCAGGTAGAGATGGGCCAAATGACCCCCTGTTCGGTTGGCGACAGAACTTTAGAAAAATCACAAAAGTTCGGAACCAAATAACGAACCCCATTGAAGTCTATAGGACCCAAACTGGAAAAATCAAAAGTGCTTATTTTGAAGGCTTATATGCAAGTAATTGGGCATACAATGGTTATGGGAGTCCAGTTACTGCCCTGAGGGACATGTATCAATGAAAAAAAGTTTGTAAAAAACATAATTTTTAAATGAGCAGTGATTTACTGATGCTGAAAGTGAAACCATTAAAATAACAATAACAATAAAAAAATAGAGACAATTGAGTACTGTTCGTGATACTTTTTTTATTTGCACTAACATACAATTTTTCAGGACAAGCTTTCGGGGTATGTCCCCTTCTTCAAGATCCAAGCAGTACTGATCATCAATTTGGTGTTATCGCTCTCACTCTCTCATACTGGTCACTGGAAGTTCAACATCGCACCTCATGGCAAAGAACTCTCTGAGGATCTGAAATAAAGAATTGTTGCTCTACATAAAGATGGCCTAGGCTATAGGAAGATTGCCAAGGCCCTGAAACTAAACTGCAGCATGGTGGCCAAGACCATACAGTGGTTTAACTGGACAGGTGCCACTCAGAACAGGCCTCGCCATAGTCGAGCAAAGAAGCTGAGTGTACGTGCTTAAATTCACATTCAGAGGTTGTCTTTGGGAAATAGATGTATG
This sequence comes from Pelophylax lessonae, assembly GCF_965119305.1. NCBI lineage: Eukaryota > Metazoa > Chordata > Amphibia > Anura > Ranidae > Pelophylax > Pelophylax lessonae. Next base: position 466,858,152 of record NC_138769.1, read on the forward strand.
AGTGCTGCCAGCATTGCTGCAGAGGTTGAAGGGGTGAGGGATCAGCCTGTCAGTGCTCAGACCATACGTCCCGCACTGCATCAAATTAGTCTGGATGGCTGTAGTCCCAGAAGGAAGCCTCTTCTAAAGATGATGCACAAGAAAGCCTGCAACCAGTTCGCTGAAGACAAGCAGACTAAGGACATGGATTACTGGAACCATGTCCTGTGGTCTGATGAGAACAAAATAAACGTATTTGGTTCAGATGGTGTCAAGCATGTGTGGTGGCAGCCAGGTGAGGAGCACAAAGACAAGTGTGTCTTGTCTACAGTCAAGCATGGTGTTGTGAGTGTCATGGTCTGGGGCTGCATGAGTGCTGCCATCACTGTGGAGCTACAGTTCATTGAGGGAACCATGAATACCAACATTTACTGTGACCCTCTGAAGCAGAGCATGATCCCCTCTCTTCGGAGACTGGGCCGCAGGGCAGTATTCCAACATAATAACAACCCCAAACACACCTCCAAGATGGCCACTGCCTTGCTAAAGAAGCTGAGGGTAAAGGTGATGGACTGGCCAAGCATGTTTTCAGAACTAAACCTTATTGAGCATCTGTGGGGCATCCTCAAATAGAAGGTGGAGGAGAGCAAGGTCTCTAACATCCACCAGCTCTGTGATGTCATCATGGAGGAGTGGAAGAGGACTCAAGTGGCAACCTGTGAAGATCTGGTGAACTCCATGCCCAAGAGGGTTAAGGCAGTGCTGGAAAATAATGGTGGCCACACAAAATATTGACACTTTGGGCCCAATTTGGAAATTTGCACTTAGTTTTGTTGCCAGAGGTTTAGAAATTAATGGCCGTGTGTTGAGTTATTTTGAGGGGACAGCAGATTTACACTGTTATACAAGCTGTACACTCACTATTTTACATTGTAGCAGAGTGTCATTTCTTCAGTGTTGTCACATGAAAAGATATAATAAAATATTTACAAAAATGTGAGGGGTGTACTCACTTTTGTGAGATACTGTATACTGCATTAATACACTAATATATACTGCGTTAAATGTGCAGTAATGCACTAATATATACTGCGTTAAACATCCAGTAACGTATGGATAAATATACTGCGTTAAATGCACAGTAACGCTCGGGTATATATACTGGGTTAAACGTGCAGTAATGCATTTATATATACTACAGTAAACGTGCAGTAATGCGCGGATATATACTACGTTAAATGTGCAATAAAGCACTGATATATACTGCGTTAAACATGCAGTAACGCACGGATATATACTGCGTTAAATTTACAGTAATGCACGGATATATAATGCAGGAAGCCTGCCCTGACAAATTAAACTAACATTAAAGTAAAAATGAATGATCACACTGGACTCACAAAACTGACACTAAAGTAAAAATAAATGGTCACTCACACTGAGCTATCACTAGATTCATCCTAAACTGATATTCTAGACTGACAATAGAATCACAATAGCACACTAACTCGCTAGCAAAACTGAACAGAGCCCTGTCCTATCTCCCCTCTGCACCAATATCACACTGTAAATGGCTGCTATAGGGAGAATATTTTTATAGTGTGGGGCGGGACTAAGAGGAAGGAGCCATGATTGGATAGAGTCATCATTACTTTCTCCAATCATGGCTCTGACAGTGCTCTTCTTCAGCCAATCAGGACTTTCAATGCACTGTGCGTCAGCTCAGTGCGTGGTGATCATTCTACAGTTTAGTTCCTCTTTACACATTGTTTGCATACAAAAAGGCAGCAGCAGTTACACAGTTTATGAAATCTCCACCTATTTAGTAAATATCTGTGTCATTTAGTGAAAAGTTTTCTCAGTTTTATTTACCACTGACAAGCCTCCCGTGTACAATATTTGGATGTACTTAGAAGCAAGCTTCACACGCACATAGCAAGACAACTTCCACATTTACACTTTGTCTTGTTACTGCTGTTTTAATGCAATACTTAGTTATTGATCCTATCTTTTTTCCATCTATAACATACCTGTCATTAGTTTGTCATTTCCTTCAGCATAATCTGTGCAAGTATCATCAAACAGAATTAGTGGGAAAAATATAGGAAGAACTATTGCAAGCAATCCCTCATAGAAAGCCCTCCACAAAGGCTTTGGCCTCTGAAAGGAATTGCTAAGGCCTAGGATAGAACCTTAATGGTCCAAAGCGGATCCAGACCAGACTGGAGAAGTCTGGATTTCTCTCTACAGCCTGGGAAAAAATCCTAGTTTTGCATACAATCGACATTCTAATTCAGGAGCAACTATAGACTGTATGATAAATCCGTTTCTTAGCCTTAAGAGCATAGTTCAGGGAGAATAAAAGAGTCACCAGATCATCCACTGCAAAGGCAGAGGGAATGTTTGGACTGGAGACAATCCAATGTTCATGACTTCCGTAGGAAGTCCACCTGTCAATTTTCCACATGAGGGACAAGCACAGCGGTCAGGTTTGGGATGGCAAATCCCATCCAGGTCAGAAGCAAATTCACTTCCATTTCAAGGTCATTCGCAAGACATCAGATTACTCCCTGATGGTTCATTGATGGTTGATGGCATTCTCTGACTGAAGAGGATGACCTCTCAGGCAAGAGGTGTAGCATTAAAGGAATAACTGAATAGCCCTCAGTTCTGGTGTGTTTATTGGGAGGTGAATTCTCTCTCTCAACTCCTTTGGACCAAGAGAATACCTAGAACATCTCCCCAGCCTGATAGACTGATGATCGTCAACAGCTCCAACCAAAGCATTCAGTGACAACATTGGTTAAGCCTGGCCCTGCAGGACAGATGAATGGGAAGTTTCAGAGAATGCATCCCTCATGTCACACTGTCAGAATGGTGAGCGACAATGGCCTGGAGTGAAAATGAGGATAAAGGACTAACTTAAAGAGGACAATACAAATGCAGGACAGCTCCTGAGCTGTGGAGTTCAAATGTGGGAACTAACAGCCTGGAGTTTGTCCAGAAGATAGAAAAAACTTTGAACGGGGAAAAAAAACAAGGTCAGATTTAGATAATCCAAGAAATGAAACCGTTCCAGCACTGGGTTCCTGAAGGACATTGGCTTACCAAGCCTGGGTCGACCACACTTTTAGAAAATGGTCATTTAATATTCCACAGTTGAGGCAGAGAAATAACAGAGGATAGCACCTTGGGAAGATCTGAGGTGTAGTTGACAGGCCCAATGAATGGCAACAAATCCCGAGAGACTACAGCACAAAAATGCAGGAATCATAAGACCACCAGGAAAATGGCCATGCAGTAGGCATTCCACAAGTTATACAAAGGCCAAAAGGTCCCCAATATGGAGGTAGCAATAACTGACCTGGCAGTTTACCTGCGGGAATATTGTATCTACAGGAAAGACTATGAGGTGGATGCCCTTTTGGCAATGATCCCAGGGGAGACAATCTGCATCAGTGCAGAGTGAAGGCACCAAAAGCAAAGGCAACAAAAGTCCAAAAGTCTGGAGCTCAGTGTTAGGATGAAACACCTAAGTACTCAGGTTGGTCTAGAACATTTGACTCCTAACTCCAGGCCAGGAGTTATGCTCAAAAGGTTAAACATCCCCACATACCAACTCATCCGAATGGATAGGGTACATCCCCGCATTTGCCTCAGCGGAACAGAAGCTGTAGCAAAAAACAGAGAGGGACTCTGGACAATGAGTTAGCCAACATGGCAAGATGATGCCAGATGCCAGAGATAGCCAACAATATACATATACACACACAGCACCAACAAGGTGGGCTCAAGGCTACAGAGCAGGAGAAATACATAACTGGATTACCAGAGGCCTTAATACAAGGGAAGGGGGGGGGGGGGGGTAAAGGCTTCCCGTGACCAGGACATTAGAGGCTGTCCCAACATGCTGCAATAGAATCAGCAACATCTAAAGGTGACTCATGGACCAACTGCAGTACAGAAGGGGTCAGGTGGGGTAAACAGAAGAATGCGACTAGATCACCTTAGGCCACCACACAAAATAATAAGGAAGGGATACAGAACCTGCAAGGGTAGTGTAACAATCACCAAGTGGTTAAAAGTTGTTATTGGCTGAAGCACTCTATTCCGTCATACAACAGTAAGTGAAAACATACTCACAAGTGGCACTCATGGGTTTGCTGCAAGGCAGATGAGGTAATCCTGTCTAGGTTACCATAAGTCACTGTACAAATGGTATATACAAGCGAGACAGAACCAACCAACCACTGCAGTGTGACCAGAGCACCATATGCCAATGTGCAAAATGTATACAGAGAGACATTACCAACAAGGTTCACTTCGCAAACCACCATAAAGCAGGCAGGGGTTATTGCCCATGCATGACTGGGTCACTGTAAGCTGCTGTACAAACAGTATGCAGGGAGACATTACCCCCAAGGATTATTCACAAACCACTGCAGAGCAGCAAGGGTTAATGTAATGTAATGTAATGTAATGTAATGTAATAGTGACTAGGTCAGCATAGGCCACTGAACAATCGATAGACAGCAGGATAATAACAACAAGTTTTACTCACAGACCTACTGCAAAGCATTAGCAGTTGATGGTCATGCATTCTTAAGTCACCCCTGGCAGCTGTAGAAACAGTATACGTGAGATATTACCACCAATGTGTATGCCCAAACAACTGTGGAGCAGCAATGTTAATGGCTGTGCAGAACAAGGTCACCATTGGTAGCCATACCAACAATATCCAGTTAGACATTGCCAACAAGGGTTACTCGTGGACCCACTGCTGTGGAGGCTGTATGTGACTAAGCCGCTATACCACAGGACACAGTGAGCATTAACCAACAAGGATTTCCTCACAAACCACTTAATCGCAGGAAGGATTATTGGCCCTCCATGACCAGATTATCATATGCCACTGTATAAACAGTGGATAGTGAGAAATTACCAACAAAAGTTACTCACAGGCCACTGCAGAGCTGGAGGGGTTAATACCCGTCTGTGACTAGGTCAGCATAGGCTGCTGTACAACAGTACATAGTAAGACATTTCCAATAAGGTTACACACAAAAACTGCATAGCAGAAGGTTTTAATGACCGTGTGCTAGGTCCTCGTAGGCTGCAGTACAAACAGTATACAGTACAAGGAAAAATTATCCCCAAGGGTTTATTCACAAACCACTGAAGAGCAGAAAGGGTTAATGACCATGGGTGACTAGGTCACCACAGGCCACTGAACAAACAGACAGTGAGATAATACCAATAAACTTTACTCAAAGATCTACTGCAAAGCAATAGCGATTGATGGCTGTGTATGCCTAGGTCACCATAGGCTGTTGTACAAACAGTATACAGGGAGACGTTACCACTAAGGGGTACTCACAAACTACAGCAGAGCAGAAAGGTTAATGGTCATGCATGACAAGGTTACCATAGACAGCTGTACCAATGTTATCCAATTAAACATTACCAACAAGGGTTACTCCTGGACCGGACCCACTGCAGTGCAGAAGGGGTTAATGGCCATGCGTGACAAAGTCTCCATAGGTCACTGTACAACAAATCATAGTGGGTTACTCAAACACCACTGCATAGTGGCTGTGCATGGTTAGGTCAATATAGGCTGCTGTTCAACAGTACATAGTAAGATATTACCATCAATTTTACCTACGAACCAATGCATAGCAGGAAGGGTTACTGGCTTTCATTGACTAGGTCACCAATGGCCACTGTATCAACATTATACAGTGTGACATTACCAACTAGAGGTTACTTACAGACCTCTATCAGTTAATATCGGACTGTGACCATATTACTAGGCAGGACTCATGGGGGAGACAAAGTTTTGTGTATGTGGTGGCACATACAAGGTGTGAAATACATTTAAAATGTGTCTTGGTGCCAAAATGAATGCATTGCAGCACAGCTGAGGTGCACATAACAGAATAAATGGCCACTGATGGCGGTACAGGTATGCAACAGGAGCCTCTGTTGGGTAATCCTGGAGAGTCTCCCCCCTCCCAGTGGGGGTCCTAAGGGGCATGGCTCTACCAGCAGATGGGTCAAGGATCTGGACCTGTATAGCATCCTGTGGGCTAACTCAACATGATGCACCAGTGCCAAGGTGAGCTCTCAAAGCAACAACAGCTCCCAAAGCAACAATTAAAGGCAAGCCCTGCCTCTTTTTCCAGGCAGGGTCTGGGTATAGTCCCACAAGGCTGAGCCAAGAAGTCAACCAACTCAAAAAGCTGCCAGAGGAAGCCGCAGTTGGCTATGGAGCAGCTAGAGCATGATCACCAATGTTTTATATTTGGGCTTTCTTCTGGGACCACAACTGTCACTTTGCTATTTATTTAGAAGATTAAAGATATATTTACACACAGACCTCAGTATCCACGGATGTCACAATGGTAATATAAGATGCACAGAAATTGTGGCACCTGATATAATATACCCACCCACATAATGCACAGGAAACAGGCTCTAGAAACTATATGATTTTTTTTTTTTAAAGTAGAACTAAAGGCAAAACTTTTTCATTTTGGATACATTTAGGGCTCTTTCACACTGTAGTGCATAAAAACATAGTATGCATTTTAATGCATTTTCAACTCAATTCAATTTCATTTTTGGTGCTAGATTCCTGACTCCCAGCATGCACCTGTGAAACTTGGACATGTGACTCATAAAATGCACCACGGGTAAGTTTTGATGCATTTCCTATAGAAATCAATGGGAGGTGCATTTTTTATGGGTTTTTGAAACAGCACCAAAGATACAGCATGCAGGACTTTTAAAAATGCACTGCACCCACAGAGCACTGACTTAAAGAGTTCCATAGGATTTAGAGGAAATTATTTTTATTGCCTTTGTTGGTGAATTTTACAGCTGCATTTTTTTGCCTTCTATTTCCCATTGGGGGGGGGGGGGATTTCTCATCACTTCTTGCCCCATAGCCAACACAGGAAGTAGAAGGAAATCCCTCCAAAGTGAGGGAATCCCCTGCTGTCTGCAGGCTCACCAGAACTGTCCCTATTAAGAGATTGCCCTTTATTACTGTTCTGGGGATAACCCAAACTTTGATATTTTCTTTTACTTTCAATTGCAGCAGTAAGCATGACAATAGAGAAGGTGAATCCCTCTAACGGGGACATGGACAGCAATGAAAAACTGACAGATACCGTAATCCCTATCATCTCTGTCCAAAACTAAAAAATAAAAATCCTTAAATTATACTTTTATTGCAACAGATCCTGTATTTAACAGAAATACTTAAAATCAATCAATAAAAACAGTAGCTTGTAGCTTATAAAATAAATTTTATTGTTTCAACAATACTAAATTAAACAATTTATGTCACAGTCAAAATTGTGAAGATACTGTCGAAGCTGCTCATGGTAAACCGACAAGCATGTGAGCAGAGCATTAACTTCTCATACTCTTACATACAAAACAAAAGATTATGATTATGCATTTCAAAGAAGTCAGCTACATCCTGTTTCCCTGAAAAGTGAGTATTTACATACTATGTGATTCTTGTTAAAAGCATACAAAGTAGGTGAAGCACAGAAAATACAAACACACTGTGTAGAAATGTGTATCTCTATGGTCCATTTATGTTCCACCTTGGCTCCTGTGTCGCACACGAGTATCCAGGATTAATGTCATATATAAGATTTTTTATTCTACTATTATATATTAAAAGGGTAATCATTAAAATGTCCTATCAATGGGCGCAAGCATTAGGCCTAGCTATTATTTTCCATCAACAATCATCTACAAATTAGCTTAAAAAACAGAAGGATTTTCATGTACCTATGAATTCCATATATTGGAGTACAATACAGAACTTGTATTCATTGACCGTGAGTTTTATACCAATGCCTTTAGGTGATTGGCATTGACAAAAACGTTTACTCTCAGTTCTGTGGGACTCCAGTTTTGTAGCAAGCGCTATGGAGAAACAGAGGGGATGGACCTGTGTCCTGTACTGTACTTTAAGATATGAAATTTACAGATATGTCAAAATTACAATGATTTTAATTCTACAGTACAGGACACAGGACTTGTATTCATAAACCATGGGATGTCTCTAAACAATAAACTTAGGGGTGGGTAACAATATAGCAAACAGGTGCATAAAAAAAAGAAGTCACCTTACCCAAATCACTAAGATGACAGCTTTAAGCATCTTGTGGCCAAAACCTACAGCAACAGAGGCCTTGGGATCCATTTGGTAAAACTTTAGTAAGGCACAATCATAAGACCAGGTTATGCCTTGAAAACCTGGGAAACAGATGCCTGATACTAAAAAGCCCAAAAATCATTGACAGATCTGATAGAATATGCCCTGATAGGGAAGGGAAGGACCCTTTCCATAAGGGCATAAGCCTTGGAGATGAGGTACCTGATTCACCTAGCAATGGTGAAATAAGAAGCAGGATGTCCCTTTTAGAATCTTTAGGGAGGATAAAGAGGGCATTTTCTGAAGGAAGATGTTGTAGCTAGGTAAACCCAAACCGCTCTGACTACATCCAGGCAGTGAAATTTCCTTGGTGTGCTTTGGGGGAAGACACTGGCAAAAGATGATTTTCTCATTGAAGTGAAAGGAAGAGACAACCTTGGGGAGGAAAGAGTATCTGAATCTTAGGACCAACTTATCTCTATGTAAAATAATAAAATATTCCCTACAAGAAAGGGCAGCCAACTGAAATACCTGCTGGAGGTAATGGCCACTAAAATGGTGAGATTTCCCAATGGGATATCTCAAACTGGTTCAAAGGGAGGTGTTTGAATTACCAAAAATACCAGATTTGGATCCCAGGCAGACAAGGGAGGTAAAAGTGGGGAAATAACAAGGGCAACTACGTTTACAAAAGGTCTTGACAAAGCCAAAGGTTTCTGGAGTAGACTGGATAAACTGGAAAGATGTATCTCTGTAGAGTACTAAGAGCCATATGCTGGCCTAGGTCAGACTGCAGGATGGCTAGGATTTGGGAAATCAAATATTCCGTGTTGTTAAGATGCCTGCCAAGTTAAGATGTCTTGCACCAGCCAAAGTATGCCCTTCAGGTTCGATGGTTCTAGGAGAGGTAATTTTTCTTACCTTGAGTTAAGTGGGAGGGAATGACAGAATCAGATATGCCCCTATCGCTTGGAACCTGGGTTTCCACAGCCGTTAAAGTCAGAGACTGAGAAGCAGGGGGAAAGAGAGGGTCTTGTGAAAGGAGGTCTGGCCTGTTTGGAAGGGGCCAAAGCTCATCATTGAGGAGTCTGTGTATGTCTGAGTATCAGGTTATCCTGGGCCAATTTGAGGCAACAAGGACAACCATAAACTGTTCTTTCTCTATCTTGTTCTCACTTCTCACTTCTCACTTGAAAGAATACACACCTTAGTCTGGACATGGCTACAAGCCTGTCTAATTTTTTTGTTGAATCTGGAGGCCATTGTAACCACATCTGGTGTTCCCCATTTCTGACATAGGATAGGAAAATCTCTGGGTGGAGGGACCACTCTCCTGAGTCCAGGCCTCAGGAAGTCCACTTGCCAATTTTCCACTCCTGGTATGTAGATAGCAGAGAATGTTGGAATGTGGTTCTCCACCAAAGGGAATAATCAGGCTTACCTCTTTTAAAAAGAAAGCAAACTTCCCTCTAATGTTTGTACCTATAGGTAAGCCTATAATAAGGCTTACCTATAGGTACTGTAAATATCTCCTAAACTTGCACCCTTTAGGAGATATTGTACTGTATACTGCGCCAAACATGTAATCGGCGCATGCGCTCTGAAGAAACAGCTGCCCGCGCTGTTTCTTCCGAGCCTTGTGCTGTGACCAGCAGCTCCCTTGCACATGCATGGGAGTGATGTCACGCGACTCTGGCCAGTCACAAAGCTGGAGTCTGCGGACCCAGAAGGAAGATGGGCGAAGATGGATGCGGCCTCTAGCGGGGAGGATGAGGGCTTCATTTGCAGGTGAGTGTCACCATACTAGCACATTATTTCTTTACTTTGCAGGTAAGAAAAAAATAAATAACTAAAGCAGAGTTTACTTCCTCTCTAAGGCACGTAGCCCCTTGGTGGCATAGTCCAACTGCACGGTGACTGGGGGACTGTGTAGGGGTACAGTGTTAGAGAGCCAGTCTTAAGGCTCTCAGCTCTAGAATGCTGGTGGGGAGCATAAACTCCTGATTAAGTGAAGAGAACTGCTTATCCCACATGCCAAGAATGTTTATCTGCAAAGGTCTCGAGTGGAACTGAGCAAAGGAGACCACCTCAAAGAAGGCTACCATGCAGAAGCGAGTCATAAGATTCCTGAAAGTTTGAAAGCTGGACCTCAGGGAAGCAATCTTTTCCTGGGGAAGAAAATGTTTTGCCTTGATGGTGTCCAATATCAGCCCCAAATACTCCAAATTATGAAAAGGCTTTTTTCAGGCAAAGTGTACATTTTTTGTGCAAATACAGAAAATACCATAAGCAGTATGGTCTGTGGGGATCTTTTTGTATCTTTTTCATCTGTCGGATACTTTGTTTGCTTAATTATTTCACCTAGATATTGAATTCTCATTTATCATGGTATTTAATCACTCCTCCTTCAAACCTTCCCCGTCTTTATGGCAATCCCGCTTGCAATTCTTAAAGCATGATTTACATGCATTTCCGGGTATCCCTCAAAAAAGCTCCTGCTCCTTTTTGGGTGACAGACCTAGCATGATGTTTAAATGTGCCTTTTTCCGCGCAATTCTGTTGTGTGACAATCACTGCAGAATTGTACTGTGTTTGGGTTGCCATTAAGATTACCTAAATGCGCAAGACATGTTTTACCACGGGGCGAGAATTGCCGCCATTCTGCCCGCAAATCCAAACCGCTTAATGTGAACAGAGCCTAAAGGTGGCCATACATGGAAAGAAATTTAGCGGGTTCAGCAGGGACCGCATGAAGTTTGATCCATGTGCGGCCACTGCAATTAAACAGAAGGGGGATCCACCGATCCCCTTCTGTTCAACTGCCCTGTCGAATAAAATCCACTTGATCAGCGCCTGCAACCAATGGCTGTAGCACTGATCTGTGTATTCTGTGTATTCTTCCAGCTGTCAGAATACAATAGCACACTGGGGAGGAATCCCCCATCTACCGCGAATGTGTAGATAGGGGAATCAATTCAGTTTTTTTTTAATCAGCCTCTGGCTGAATGAAGAAAACAGAATAAAAAGAAAGGGGTGCTTTTATAGCCCCCCTTTCTTTGTGGGATGGTGGCAGGGGAGTAGTAACATGTCAGCTATAGATGTTGTACAGAATGTTGAACTTTTGACCCAGGTCAGGTCAGGGTCTTTTGTCTTTCCCGCTATCTGGACAGTATCCAGGGGAATTTCAGCTGGAGTTCAGCTTTCCCGCCCGTTTAGTGGCTGTCTCTGGGCAGATTTGAGAGGGGAGCTGCTTTCCCGCTCAGGTATCCCAGGCTCACACAGCTGTTCCAGCTCAAACTGGTTCCCAAAGGGGGCTATTTAAGAGGCGGCCGCGGGGCTCCGGGTCACTTCACCCTGTCAGGATTAACAAAGGCGTTCCTGCGCTCTTGCTCTCGGGTTATCTGACTGACTGACAGCATGAGCTTACTTCGGCAACTTATCGAGAAGGCTGGAGAAGCGGGCAGTGAGGACTGGCTTCGACGCTGCTTGGAGTTACCTTTGTCTTCAGTGCAGCCAGCGTCAGCTCCTTCTGGGTCAGCCGTCAGCCAGGTCCCCATAGCCAGCGGTAGCGGAGCTCCTGTAGGAGAGGCGGCAACCGAAGACACATCTCGTCCAGCGGAGGTCGGGAGAACGGCATCCGGGGTTGCGCGCATGCGCAGTAGTATTTCGGCGGTCAATTCCGGGACGGAAGCCGGTCCATCCAAGAGAAGGAGGATGCCCCGGAAGAGCTATTCGCCGCCGACCGGAAGGGAAGAACCCGGTCCGTCTCGGAGAAGCTCCCCGCACGGAAGAAGAGGTCAGCGCCAGGCCCGCACAGCATCGGACGACGCATCACGGAGGCAGTACCCCCCAGGACGCAGGGTGTCGGAGGACGGAGCGGCGACCGGTACATCAGGGGGAGCCCCCCCTTCGGCCATCAGCGGAGACCTACCTTCATCCCAGGCTAGAGCGTCGGCTCCGCCTGCTTCGGGTGAGTCCTCTGCCCCTGAGTCAATGACATCTCTGATGTCCCAGTTGTTGTCAGAATTTAAATGTTTTACCGACAGGTTTAAAAGCAGTCAGGAGGTTCCCAATAATGCTAGTGCCGTCTGGCTAGCGCCATCTAGTGGAGAAAATGCTGCAAGTCAGCCTGCTTCTTCTTTTGAGTTAGCTCAGATTCAAAACTTACCCGAAATTTGTTTAAGGGAGCCTCTAACTTGCGAAATTTCGCCTCTTGGTTTTCACCTTTCCGAATCTGTAAAAGAAAAGATTTGGCAAGGTGCTTATATTGACCTGTTATCCTTGTTGCCATCTGCTAAGGATTTCTTTGCTAGCAAAAAAGAAGAAGAAGAAAGAAAAAGACCTGTTACAAAGTCTTTTAACAATTGGCTGCAAGCCTTCCTGATTTTTTCCAGTGTACTATGTGAAAGGTTTCCTAACAGAAGTTTAGGCTTATTTCAACACATAGAAATAATTTTAGAGGCTTACAAGAATTTTGGAGGTTTTGCCTGGTTTAGCTACGATGTAGCGTTCAGGCAAAAATTGTCAGTGCAGCCGTCCTTGAAATGGGGTGTTAAGGACGTGGGTCTGTGGTTGGACCTTTTTGTTCCTCAGCGGTCCTTTCCCCAAAAACCAACCGTCAACCCCCAACAGACAGGTCTGCAGTCATTTAAAAAAGGCCTCTGCTTCAATTTTAATGAAGCACAGTGCAGGTGGCCTGGCTCCTGCAAGTTCAAGCACGAGTGTGCGTTTTGCGCCGGGCCGCATCCAGTTTTTAAATGTTTTAAACGGATGGCAAATGCACAGCAACCAGGAGTTCAAAAAGGCCAACTCCCCAGTGAGGTTGCCAGAAATGCTACCCTGGCTCCTCAGCTACCCAGATCGGGAGAAAGCGGATCTGTTAATTGAGGGTTTCACATTTGGTTTTGTTTTACCTTCATTTAAGGGCAAGGGTTGTATAATTCACAAAAACCTAAAGTCGGTGACCGGCCTGCAAAACATTGTGGCCGATAAAATTGCTATGGAATTGAAGGAAGGCAGGTTTGAGGGTCCTTTCACTGAGCCCCCTTTCCTGGACTTTAGGGTCTCTCCGTTAGGGATAGTTCCAAAAAAAGAACCGAATTCATATAGGTTAATTCACCATCTGTCATATCCTAAAAATGACTCACTAAATGATGATATTAGTGAGGAGTTGGTTTCGGTGCAATACGCGACATTTGAAGATGCCCTGGAAAGACTCCGGTTCGCAGGTAAGGGGGCTCTGTTGGCTAAGGCTGATATCAAATCGGCTTTTCGCCTACTACCCATTCACCCTAACAGTTTCAACTCATTGGGATTCCACTTTCAGGACCAATTTTATTTTGATAAGTGCCTCCCAATGGGTTGTTCGTTATCGTGTTTTTATTTTGAGAGTTTCTCCACTTTTCTGGAATGGGTAGTTAGTCAGGTATCAGGGTCGCACCTCATAGTACACTATCTTGATGACTTTCTTTTTATAGGTTCTCCTTCCTCTGACACATGTAGTGTTTTGTTGAACACATTTTTACAGGTTTGCAATCATTTTGGGGTTCCCCTGGCCCCTGAAAAAACTTTTCTTCCTTGCAATTGCCTAGTGTTTTTAGGTATCACGATCGACACCGCCAGGATGGAGTTTAGACTGCCTGAAGAGAAGGTTGAGAAACTCCGCTGTTCCTTATTACTGATGATCAGAAGAAAAAAGGTTTGTCTAAAAGAGCTGCAGTCCCTGCTGGGGCTGCTAGCCTTTGCCTCTAGGGTGATACCAGTGGGAAAAATTTTCTCTAGACGTATTTACTCTGCAATCTCCGGCTTGAAGTCTCCTTCATCTCATGTGAGAATTTCGAGTGAGATGAAGGAAGACTTTTTAGTGTGGATACAATTTTTATTGTTTTTTAATGGAGCCACAGTTTGGCAAGAACCTTTTGTAGTGGACAAGGAATTTTTGCTCTTCACGGACTCGGCAGGATCCAGGGGTTTCGCCGCCATCTGGCGCAACCATTGGTGCGCTGCACCATGGTGCCCCAGATGGAGAAATCTTGGTCTCACTCGCAACATTGTTCTACTAGAACTGTTTCCGATCATAGTGGCCTTAGAATTATGGGGCCAGTGTTTTCGGAACAGAAGAATTTTGGTTAGAACGGACAACAAGGGTGTATTATTCGCAATCAATTGCCTATCTTCTAAATCACCTCCGGTTACCATAATGTTGAGATACTTGGTAGCACAGTGTTTAAAATTTAATATTTGGTTAAAAGCATCTTTTGTACCGGGTAAGGATAACGTTTTGGCGGACTGTCTGTCCCGTTTTCAGATGGAGCGTTTCTTTCATCTGCTGCCGACGGCAGATTTAACTGGACAGTCCTGCCCGGGGCACCTATGGAATCTGGTCTAGACAGTGTTATTGAAAATATTGAATTATCTCTAGCTCCATCAACGCTCGCCGGATATCGATCGGCTTGGTTGCTGTGGCTACAGCATCTTCAGTCTGCTAATGTACCATCTGATGATTTTTCCGAGTTCCTGCTCTTGTCCTTTTTGAATTCGCTCTTTCTGAAAAAAGTTTCTTGGTCACACATACACAAGATTCTTGCGGGGATATCCTTTTTTCATAAGCTTCATAACAGGCCAGCTTGCCTTTCCTTTTTCTCCATAAGGCAGGCTCTAAAAGGTTACAAAAAACATCATTTTAAAATAGACGACAGGAAGCCAATTTCTTTAGATTTATTATTTGACCTTTGTGCAGCCTTAGATAAGGTTTGTTTCTCTGGTTACGAAGCAAAATTATTTCGGGCGGCATTTGTCGTGATGTTTTTTGCGGCGCTCAGGATCTCAGAATTAGTTCCGGATAGAAAATTGGGTTTTAAAGGCCTGAGAATTCAGGACATTTCTTTTCATTCAGCCTGTGTTGTTATTTTTCTGGCTCATTCAAAAACGGACCAAATGGGCGTCGGTAAAAATATAACGCTTTATGAGTACAGGAATTCTTCCATTTGCCCAGTGTCTCTATTAAAAGAGTTCATTTTGCTAAGACCCAATAACAGCGACGTTTTATTTGTTCATTTATCGGGTATTCCTCTTTCTCGTCACCAGTTTTCGGCGGTTTTGCGTATGTGTTTAAAATTCTTGAACCTATCTGATTTAAAAATCACATCACACTCCTTCCGCATCGGAGCTGCAACGGAAGCAACTAGGTTAGGGCTGGGAGTGGAATCGGTTAAAAGAATTGGTAGATGGGCTTCGGATTGCTACAAATCATACATCCGCCCTAACACTTTTGTTTAATTTCAGGGAGCAAGTTTACAGTTTGGATCCTGGGCCATTCCTATATCCACTGGGCTCATCAACGAGCAAAGAAGAGAGTATACTCCGAGAACTTAGGATTGGACAGGAACAAGTTTCAAGTGTTTTGGTTTGGTAAACGCGGTATGGTGTGGTCTGAGCTCATCCCAACGGTATTGAGGCTTACAAGATCGGCCCCCCCTCCGGATATTTTAGTTATACATCTAGGCGGGAACGATATTGGGAGGTTTAAGACCTTAGAGTTGCTATTCACCATTTGGGATGATTTAGCTTTTATTCAATCCATTTTTCCTAGGTTGCGTTTAATTTTTTCGGAAGTAATACCACGTTTGGTTTCTTTTCGCTATCACGGTTTTAAACCTATCGAGCGGATGAGAAAACGTTTGAATAGAGGTTTGGCCAAATTGCTGGGGGGTTTAGGAATCCTATCCTATAGGCACATTGAGTTGGAAGGTGGGCTGGTAGGGCTGTATTGGAAAGATGGTGTCCATCTTTCAGATGTTGGTTTGGACATCCTGAATTCTAATTTAGGCACCAGTATAGAAATGGCCGCGTGCTGGGTTGGTGGGGACAGGCGGAATGTTTCCCGCCTGTCTGGTGGATAATGTTGGTGAAAAGTTATAAGTGATGTTTGGCAACCTGAGCCGTCTGGCTAGGTTGTTTGATGTAAATCTATTTTGTAAGTGTAAATACAGTTGAAAGTATTTATTGTATGTTAAAGCTAATAATAAAACAAGCCGCGGCCTTTTTATGTCCAAACCAACATTGTGTGGTCTATTTTTTAAAAAAATATAAATATTTATAGTTATAATTTATAGAGCTTATGCTGAACTGTAGAGTGGTTATTATTTATTTATTTATTTAGGCAAATTGGTTTTATCTTATTTAAAGAATGGAACATCCTGCCTACCATTCCCATAAAAAGAAAGGGGCGCTTTTATAGCCCCCCTTTCTTTATAGGATGGTGGCAGGGGAATAGTAACATGTCAGCTATAGATGTTGTACAGAATGTTGAACTTTTGACCCAGGTCAGGTCAGGGTCTTTTGTCTTTCCCGCTATCTGGACAGTATCCAGGGGAATTTCAGCTGGAGTTCAGCTTTCCCGCCCGTTTAGTGGCTGTCTCTGGGCAGATTTGAGAGGGGAGCTGCTTTCCCGCTCAGGTATCCCAGGCTCACACAGCTGTTCCAGCTCAAACTGGTTCCCAAAGGGGGCTATTTAAGAGGCGGCCGCGGGGCTCCGGGTCACTTCACCCTGTCAGGATTAACAAAGGCGTTCCCCTCCCTCCCACCCCCTTTGTCGCGGCTCATAGTTATTATTATTGGCTATGTACTGTCGCCCAAGTTTGATATACTTGGGTGGATTTTCTGTTTCTCTGCAGTAAAGTAGGTACTGTTGGATAATGTTGGTGAAAAGTTATAAGTGATGTTTGGCAACCTGAGCCGTCTGGCTAGGTTGTTTGATGTAAATCTATTTTGTAAGTGTAAATACAGTTGAAAGTATTTATTGTATGTTAAAGCTAATAATAAAACAAGCCGCGGCCTTTTTATGTCCAAACCAACATTGTGTGGTCTATTTTTTAAAAAAATATAAATATTTATAGTTATAATTTATAGAGCTTATGCTGAACTGTAGAGTGGTTATTATTTATTTATTTATTTAGGCAAATTGGTTTTATCTTATTAAAGAATGGAACATCCTGCCTACCATTCCCACCATGTATGGTTAGCTTAAGCCCGTAACAGTGAAAACATGTCAGAAAGAGGAAGTCTCCTGGCGGGGAAGAACTGTGTTGCATTTATGGCTGAATAAAAATTGACTGGCCCCAGTAATGTCCTCAATGTTTTGCTTCTCCTTTTCCATATCTTCCCAATGGTCTCCATAGACCCACACCTAATCAGATTTTCAGCAGTGGAGGTATGATTCCTGACATGTGTCCTTGTAACTTTCTGTTTACTGAAGTGAAACCTCAAACAGTGTTATCAGCCTTCCTAGCTATCTTTTGTGAACTACAGAACAACTCCCCCTATATTAAGGTTAGGGAGTTCCTAACACATACTTCCTGTTCTAGGGTGACAATGCTGCTCTCCATTGATCAAGTACAATGAATAAGCATTGTCACCCTAGGACAGGAAAAGTTATTAGCAGAATAACCAATACAATAAATAAAAAAGCCTTAAAGTGGAACCAAAGTATTTATTTTTTAAATTGTGAGCAGGCAGGCTGTTTATTGAAGAACAGACATACAGTGCAATAAGGCAAAAGACCAGCATACGGGAAGAAGATGTTGGTGCTGGCAAGGACTTAGTATGCGTCGGAGCTAAGGCAAGTATTGCAGACTTTACTTCCACTTAACAAAAAAAAAAGAAAACAAATGCAGCCACCACATCAAAGGACTGATAAGCTGCAATATATTACATTTTTGCTTTGGGTTTATATACACTTTAAAAGGGAACAGTAATTCCTTATATACAAGCATATTATCTGTACACACAGAGCCATAAAGAATATCTGAACATTGTTGGGGAAAAGTCCATCTGTGTGTGTGTTTGTGATCCTCTTCTGTTGAACACTTTGTGTGCACGGCTAATGCATATTTATTTCAAAGTCAAAATTTCTCTACACAGTTACACTCTGCCTTCTGTTTCTCTTAGGTTTTTGACAAAAGCATGACAGTGAGGGATGCAGAAAATTATAAATGCTTCCAGACAAGTTGCTAATTGGCAGACTGAATCATGAAAGCAGCATGCAAGAGGAAAGCCTTGGACTGACACATTTTGTGAATTCAGCTGAACAGGTAAGAGCTGATGAATGCTTGAGCAACCAAGCATCTACAAAAGACTCTGCCATAGCGCTTTTGTAACTTACAGTATGCCTCGACAAGCTTCTGCAATAGCAACAAAAACCAAAGCTCCTTAAAATATTGGAGATTTTTCCCTTATTCTGCTTGGGATTGGCAAAATGGCTGTCAGTACAGTCTATGAACATACTGTATACTCTTGGAGATGCACCAGAACCATGGCTCCAGGACATAAAGTCCCTTTATGTGCTCATGTGGTTTTTTTGTTTGTGTTTACATAGTATTTGTTGAAACCATTGTACTAAAGTATTTGGTTTCCTGACTGTAACATTATACAGTATACCAAAGGTTTATAGGTCCCAGAATACATTCAAACACTATAATGTCAATTATTAATGAGGATATGAATTTCACTTTCAAAATTAGCGGGTTTGACAAGTTTATCTCGACTGCCTCGTGATGTTTTTCTGGGAACACATACAGAAAGACCTAGATCTGGGGTGTCCAACATTTTGACCTTCCTGGGCCACATTGGAAGAACAGGAATTTTTTGTGGGCCACACATAGAATGCACTAAGGGCCTGTTCACACCTGAGCGGTTTTCAGCTAGTAAAACACTCATCTATGAAGTCTCAAAACGCCCAACAAGCAAAATCCCATTAATTTCAATGGCCCATGTTCACAAATGAGCATTTTGTCACGTGAAGCAAAACGCCTAAAGCTCCAAAAAGTACACAAGCTCCTTTTTTGGCAGATTACAAGCGTTTTTGTTAGATGTCAATGCCTGCCTCCAAACACCTGCAAAAACGCCTGAAAACCCCCCCAAAACATGCCTGAAAAACATCCAAAAAAATGCCTGAAAAACACCCAAAAATGATACGCTCAGGTGCGAATGGAGCCTTACAATGAGGTTAGCTGATGTGCAGAAAACGTTGGGCAGATCACAAGTTAATGATCACTGATATAGATAATGTACTTATCTCAGTAAAGAAACTTAAAGCAGAACTCCATGAAAAAATGTTATTCTCCCATGCAGTGGGGCTATGCCTGCACTTCATGGGTTAACTGCTAATTTAGTCTAGGGGCGCAAGGGAAAGCTGTACTTACCCAGTCCTTCAATCCTCCAGAAAACCACTCTCCTCCACGTCTAGCGGTGGACTGTTCCTACCGTTCTCACGTCCAGAGCTGGTCTATGGGCGTAATGATGACATCAGAAACAGTCCATTCACAAGACCGCTAGCGTGCGGCGGAGCAGGAGCTGTGGGGACTGGTTTTGCAGTCGGCGATTTAGGTAAGTATATCTCTGCTCTGCAATCCCCTAGACGAAATTGAGAAGTTAACCCATACAGTGCGGACACAGCCCCACTGCATGGGAAAATAACGGAATTTTTGTAAAATCTTACCTGTAAAATTCCTTTCTCTGAGTCCTCCGACAGTCGCCGCCTCTTCATATTCGTCATATATGGGGTATTAGACTTTGCTCCGAAGGAGTAGCTAGGCAACAGAATATGTTAACATTAAAGCTTTTAACATATCCCACCCTCAAGGGGTGGTCCCCTCAGTCAATACCCTCCTACTTCCTGCAACCATATCTCAGTTTCAGTGGAATAGCAGTAAAGTATACAACCAAACCCCAATAGAGGGGCGGGGGCGGCGACTGTCGGAGGACTCAGAGAAAGGAATTTTACAGGTAAGATTTTACAAAAATTCAGTTTTCTCTTACGTCCTCCGACAGTCGCCGCCTCTTCATATTCGGGGACGTCCCAAAGCAGTGCAAAACATGAGGGGTGGGAAACGCATCCGCGCCGAAAGGCAACGCAGTCTCCGCATCAAAGAAAGGAACCTTACCAAAGGAAGGAAACCAGCTGGGCTACAGGAAAAATAATTGCTCAACAGGAGCAACAACCCAGGAAAAGACAAATAACCAGGGGATAAAAACTTATCCCAACAGCCAGAGGTCCCCAACAAGGGACCCTAGGGAATTGCCGCACTAAGAACCTTGCGGCCAAAGGAAGCATCCGCCGATGCCTGAACATCTACTTTGTAGAATTTTGTGAAAGTGTGCACGGTCGACCAGGTCGCCGCCTTACACACCTGGGCTACAGAAGCCCCATGACGACAGGCCCAAGACGTACTCAGAGATCTAGTAGAGTGCGCCTTCACAGGCACAGGGGGAACCTTCCCCTGCAAAGCATAGGCCTGTTCAATGGTCTGCCTGATCCATTTGGCGATGGTAGAGGCCGACGCCGCCATGCCCTTCCGAGGACCCTCTGGAAGAACAAACAAGGAGTCCGTCCTTCGAAAGGACTCAGTCGATTTAAGGTAAACCCTTATCGCCCGAACAACATCCAAAGAATGTAGGCTCACCTCCTTTGGATGTTTAGGCTTCGCGCACAGCGAAGGCAAGACAATATCTTCATTAAGATGGAATTCCGAAACTCGCTTCGGAAGAAAAGAAGGATTAGGTCGCAAGACCACCTTATCCAAATGAACAACCAGATACGGAGACTTGCAGGACAAAGCCGCCAGCTCCGACACTCTGCGAGCCGAAGTGATCGCAACCAAAAAGGCGACCTTTTTGGACAACATAGACAACGAGATCTCCCTGATCTGTTCAAAAGGAGCACGTTGTAACACAGATAAAACGAGATTCAAGTGCCAAGGGGGCAGAGGATCCCTCCTAGGAGGATCCTGACAAGCTAGACATTGAAACTGAGATATGGTTGCAGGAAGTAGGAGGGTATTGACTGAGGGGACCACCCCTTGAGGGTGGGATATGTTAAAAGCTTATGAATATGAATGTTAACATATTCTGTTGCCTAGCTACTCCTTCGGAGCAAAGTCTAATACCCCATATGTGACGAATATGAAGAGGCGGCGACTGTCGGAGGACGTAAGAGAAAAAACATTTTCCTGAAAATCCTCTTTAATTTTTTTTGTAATATTTTTTATTATAAAAGTAAAAGAGGGCAACATAAACCTAGTGTGATATTTGTTTTTGAGTTAGTACAGGTATTTATATAGTGCTGTCAATTTATGCAGTGCTTTGCACATATATATATATATATATATATATAAATATATATATATATATATACATACACACACACAGTATAGTGTACAGTCGCATCAGTCCCTGCCCTCAAAGAGCTTACAATCTAAGGTCCCTAACTCACATTCATACATACACATACTAGAGCCAATTTAGACAGGAGCCAATTTACCTACCAGCATGTCTTTGGAGTGTGGGAGGAAACCAGGCAGGTAGTGCCATGGTTGGGATTTGAACCAACAACCCTAGTCCTGCCAAGCAGTGGTGCTAACCACTTTGCCCTTGTGCTGCCTATGTCAATATTTGTTTTGATGGATGTAGTAGCAATTCTCAATGAATTCTCAAGGTGCTCATCAGATCAATCATCACATTTTCTTTTGTATTTGCTAAGGGTAAAAAACGTTTTTATAAAAAATTAAAAAAAGAAAAAAAAATCAACTTTTTTAATCACTTCCCTATCGGCGCATTGTAAAATGACGCCGGGAGGAATACCTCCTCCCTCTGGGCAGATGTCATATGACATCCAACCCTTCTCGTGCGCACTCGGGGGCACGCAGCGCGCCGATATGGGATGATTTGTGACACAGCCCATCCCAGATCAGTCTAAAGAGCCAATAAAAATAACTCTTTACCATGTGACTGACTGTGTCCAATCACAGCCAGTCACATGCACTGTCCTTGTGCACGCCGTCCATGCTCGCTCCAAGGGGCGCGCAGAGCGGCGATCGGGGATGAGGTGTGTCACTCTGACACAGCCTATCTCCAATCAGGGTAAAGAGCTAATGAAATTGGCTCTTTACCACGTGACCGGCTGTGTCCAATCATAGCTGGTCACAGAATGTAAACAAGCCACGGTAACTAGCCATTACTAGGATCTTTTCCTTACACACCGATCCTGTGTGAGGAGGAGATTGCGGAAACAGCTAGAGACCACCTACAGCACACAGTAAAACACACTGATTGCCCCCAGTAATAAAAAAAAGGACCTGTCACCAGCTCATCAAAGTGCCTGTCACCAGTCCATCAGAGTACCTGAGTACCTGTCATCAGCCCATCAAAGTACCCAAGTACCTGTCACCAGCCCATCAGAGTACCTGAGTACCTGTCACAAGACCATCAGAGTACCTGTCACCAGCCCAGCCCATCAGAGTACCCGAGTACCTGTCACAACCCCTCAGAATACCCGTCACCAGCCCAGCAGAGTACCCGAGTACCTGTCTCCAGCCCAGAGAACCTGAGTATCTATCTGCAGAACATCAGAGTAGCCAAGTACCTGTTTCCAGCCCAGAAAGCCTGATTACCTATCTGCAGCCCCTCAGAGTACCCGAGTATCTGTCTCAAGCCCATCAGAGTACCAGAGTACCTATCTACAGCCCATAAGAGTACCCAAGTACTTGTCTCCAGCCCAGAGTACCCTAGTACTTTTCTCCAGCCCAGAATACCGAGTACCTATCTCCAGCCCATCAGAGTAACCGAGTACCTCTCTGCAGCCCATCAGAGTACCCGAGTACCTATCTGCAGCCCATCAGAGTACCTGAGTTTCTATCTGCAGCCCATGCTTCAGAGAATATATGTTGGGGTGTTTGCTTTCCAAAATGGGGTGATTTTGTGGGTGTTTCCATTGTCCTGGTGCTCCAGCACCTTCAGAAGTGTGATAGGTAGGAATGAAATTAGATGTGTAATTTACGCTCCTAGAATGCCTGAAGGTGCTACTTAGATGTTGGGCCTTTGTATGTGGCCAGGCTGTGGAAAAGTCTCACACATGTGGTATTGCCATACTCAGGAGGAGTACCTGAATGTATTTTGGGGTGTAATTTCAAGTATGCATATGCTGTGTGTAAGAAATAATTTGTTATTATGACAATTTTGTGTAAAAAAAAAAAGAAAAATTAATTTCTTCATTTTCCAAAGAATTGTGGGAAAAAATTATAACTTCAAAAAACTCACCATGCCTCTTACTAAATACCTCAGACTATCTACTTTTCAAA
The DNA here is from genome assembly GCF_965119305.1 of Pelophylax lessonae. NCBI lineage: Eukaryota > Metazoa > Chordata > Amphibia > Anura > Ranidae > Pelophylax > Pelophylax lessonae. Next base: position 466,881,444 of record NC_138769.1, read on the forward strand.
AAGTGGTCATTTAGGGGGTATTTGTACTGTCCTGACATTTCATGGTCTTAAGAAATGAGATAGGCCATCAGTACATTAGGTGTGATCAATTTTTAATGATTCGCACCATAGCTTGTAGACTCTATAACTTTCACACAGACTAAAATAATATCCACTAATTTGGGTTATTTTGTACCAAAGATATATAGCAGTATACATTTTGGCCCAAATATTTGAACAAAAATTACTTATTTGCAAAATTTTACAATAGAAACTAAAAAAAGTGTTTTTTTTTTTCAAAATGCTTGTTTGTTTTCACTAATATCGCAAACAATAAAAAACACAGTGGTGATTAAATAACACCAAAATAAAATTCTATTTGTGTGAAGAATATTATAAAAATGTTGTTTGGGTAAAGTGTTGCATGACTGAGTAATTGTCATTCAAATTGTGAGAGCACTGAAAGATGAAAATTGGTGTGGGCAGGAAGGGGGTGAAAATGCCCTGTATTGAAGTGGTTAGGTAAGTTTATGATTTTGAGTTGGGCCCCATTCTTAGCGGTCTTGAGCTGCAGGTTGAATACCCCTGATCAGTGTTGGTAGTAACTGCGTTTAAGTAAACGGCGTTACTTAACGCAGTTACTTTTGAGGGTAACGAGTAATCTAACTGAATACTCGTTCCCTCCCTGTAATGCAATTGCCCGTACTTTTGGCTGCATTACCGCAATTACATCTACCGCCACTAGATGGCAGTAGATGCAATTGTAATTCCCCCTCTCCTCTATGACTGCCGTCCGCGGTCCTGGGGAGAGAAGAGGAGGAGATGACTCAGACGAGAGTGTGGCAGTGAAGGAGTTGCCCGGATCCGCCCCGCCCCGTTGCTCATGGTTGAGGCTGGACGGGGCAGTGATCGGCGTGTCCCAGAGGCAGTGTGCTGTGTGTGGAGGGACGGAAAATATCGGCAGTACAAGGGCCAGCATATCATTTCACCCTGAAGACTGAGGACATCTTGTGGCAGAAAATACTTACTACTGGGGACAGGGGCTCAGAGGAGATTGGTGCCTTTGATATACGTCTGCACTACGGAGGACCCACATTCGCCTGGACAGTGGAGGAGATCTGTGACCCCTTGCTTTAGGGAGTCCATCATCCATTCATCCTGAGAGAGGATTGTTAGAGCCTTTTGGGTTACACACACGCACTCTTTGGTGTGTATTGAGGTAAGCGGCCACTACACACTTTCAGTGTTATTGGACTTTCAGTTTATGGATTTCATATTCTTCACTGGCACTACATATATATTGATTTAGATGTTGTCACGCTTATTATGGATTCACATTGTTTGGTATACAGCACTATTTGATTCACACCATTTTCAGCTATATCAACAGCAGTTTTACATTGGGTTCACATACACAATTGGATTTAAGTGATCTTTAGTTTTTTTTCAGCAGTTCTTTAAGTGTGTTTTTTTTCACTAGCACATTTCATTCTACACCTCACTTACTTGAATCAGCGCCAATCTTGTTCACTATACACAGAGAGCACAGCGCGCCAGGCCCAGGAGGAGGGCATAGAGCATGCGGCGGTGACCAGGACTCCACCAGGGCAGCAGGAAGTCCACCACCAGTCCACCAACGCACACCAGCCCAGAAGAGAGAGAGGCACCGACAGTCAGGCCTGAGGCCTGGAGGAGGACGGAGCCAGACGGACCCAGACAGTGTGCCAGTGCCTGCCAGGCCACACCACCACCAGCAGCCAGCCCAGCACAGCACAGCAGGTACGAAAAAAAAAACCTCACAGTCAGTCACAGACAGTCAGGACTCCCACCACCACCAGTGTTCCACACCACCACCACCAGTGTGCCACACCGCCACCACCAGTGTTCCACACCGCCACCACCAGTGTTCCACACCGCCACCACCAGTGTGCCATGTCACCACCAGTGTGCCACACTACCGACAGTGTGCCACGCCACCACCAGTGTGCCAGTGCCACCCACGCCACCACCAGTATGCCAAGCCACCACCAGTGTGCCACCCACGCCACCACCAGTGTGCCACACCACCACCAGCCAGGCAGCCACCACCAGCAGCAGCCGGTGTTGGGTTCAAATAAATACCAATTGTTCTAAAATACTGTATATAGTGTTTTTATTCTTCAATCAGTTAATATAAACATCTTTGCTATTAAAAATGTTATAGAACGTAATTGCATTTTGGAATATTAAAAAAAAAAGTCAGTTACTTTGCTGAGTAACTAATTACTTTTTCAATGTGGTAACTGAGTCAGTAACTCAATTACTTTTTGGGAAAAGTAATTTGTAACTGTAACTAATTACTTTTTTAAACTAAAATGAGCAACACTGCCCCTGATCTAGATGTATTTACACTTTTTACCATAATTACAAATGAACCATAATTTGGTATATTTAATAAAGCATTATGTCCTGCATAGAGAGGCCTAAAGCACTCTACAAGCTTCTGTTTGGATGAAGTATGGGTAGATCACAAGTGTGAATAATTTATTTAATAATTTATTTAATAATAAATAATTTATTTATCAAGAAACAAATATTCCCATGGGGGCATAACTAGAAAAGGTTTGCCCAATATGGTTATATTGTGATTTTATACATTAAAATACATACTCTCCTCAGGTTTACTGATGGACAGAGTTAAAAACCTAGGAAATAGGACCTCCTGCCCTACATAGCTGCAGACTACAGCTGGCCATACATCATTTTGTTTCATTCAACAAGTGGGTGGAATGAAAAAAAAAAAAAAAAAGACCAGATTCTCCAATTCACATGTTCAAGGTAGACAGGGGAAGCCCCCCCCCCCCCCCCAATGTGCTATAGTAATTTGACAGTGGGGAGACCTCCCCACCATCAGCATATACTGATCAGTGCTGTCGGCTGTCTGAAAAAAATGACAGGCTGGTTGTACAGAAGTCAATTGGTAGATAAACTTCTGTACAACCAGCCTGCCCATACATTAATCAAAACTTGTCCTGCCCCTGCTGAACCAGACAATTTTGATCCATGTATGGCCACCCATGGCCAGAAATCTCCCTTGCCTGGTATTGTATCCAGGCAGCCACTGCATCTGATGTGCTGCAGTCACTGTTCAGCTGAGAATTCTGTCTAGGGATGATTTTGGTTCAGGTCGAACCTGTGTTCAAATCAAACCCAGCCAATTTGCTATTAAAAGACCTGCTGTACTATTGTAATCATTTATCGTGGATGCCATGATTGACAATGGATCTAGGGCTCTTTCACACGGCCGTTCCGCATGTCCGTATATCATCCTATTTTTTTGCGGATGATATACGGACATAATGTATGTCAATGGCATTGCGGATGTCAGCGGATGACCTTCCGCTGACATCCGATTTTCATCCTTTCAGTTCTGTTCCGTTTTTAGGAACGGAACAGAACCCTATTTTTGTTCCGTTTAAAAAATGGAACGGATGCAAAATCAGATGTCAGCGGTGTCATCCGCTAACATCCGCAATGCCCATAGACATACATTATGTCCGTATATCATCCGGGAATGGATGGGATGATATGCGGACATACGGACCGGATGACACAAGTGTCATCCGCTCCGTGAAAAAAAAAAAAAAAGCACCGGAGCGGAAAAAAAAACACTGAACGGCCGTGTGAAAGAGCCCTTACATTTACTAGATGGTGTGACTGAATATGTATTTACATGATTGTAGGTATTAGAAACTTTTAAAAAAAGTTTACTTTTGTAATGTATTTAAAGAACTTTTTCTAATGTGTTTTTTATTTTATTTTTTAGAATGAGTAATAAGGGGTACTAACTCTGTACTCATTTCTCTGGTAGGGGAGAAATATCTGGAAGCCCGTTATAAAGGGGGCTTCTAGATTCCTCTATATATTCCCCTGAGCGCTGCACACATTATAAGAATAAAGCAGTATTTTTTAAAAACTATGTACAAGGATTCTAATTTGTATGAAGACAAAACAAACCCGCAAAAGTATGAAGCAAATCAGAAGAAAATAATCACAAAAAATAGGAAGATGAATTAAAAAAAAGAAATGATGTGTGCAGAAGTAACAAGGTTAAATTACAAGAAAGTTAATGTGGAGTACAACAGCACAGCACCTAAGCATGAAGACATGAATACAAGTATCTGTTCAGGCAACACAACTAATAGCTAAAACATGCTCAATAATAACTGTTATACTGCCATCTAGTGACAACTAATAAATAGTTCACTGCACCTACACATTGCATCCTATTTCAATTCCTAGACAATCCAATGCATTCCTAAAACGTTATAAAAAACCACAAACCAAATGCTTTTGCCCATAAAGAGAAGCATGCTGTACAAATTGTTTACACAGACATCTATTACCCAGCATACAGTAAAAAAGGTGGCTTCCCTTCATTCCAGTATCAGGACAGGTATCAGCATTTGTGCTCAGGTCTAAACCAGTTTAATGAGACCAATGCATTTCTCAAGTCTAGTTCTTTTACAAGGACTGAAAAATGTAACAAAGCAGTACATAAACTTCAGTTTGCCACATTTTAAAGCAACTTACAGGTGCACCTCGGTTTATACAGTGTACATAAGCTACGGTATTTAATTATTTTGCCAATCGCACCTGTAAGAGTCATTTTTGCCACTAACCACCAATATATGGGGAGCCCTTCTCCGAATGTGCAGGGGGATGTTCACCCACTGACCACCAATGTATGAGGATCATTCTCCCATTGGTTGCCAATGTATATAGGCCCTTCACAGTTGTCTATCAATGTAATGGGGGGGGCTTTCTCCTTTTCTCCTTCTGACCACCAATGTACAGGGGACATTCTTTCACTGAACACCAATACATGGCTGGTCTTTCTCCACCGACTATAAATTTACAGAGCCTTTCTCTCACTGACCATCGATCTATGGGTAGCCATTCTCCCACTGATCACCAATGTACAGGATGAATTCTTAGCTGACAATCAATGTAATTGGGCCCCTTCTCTAACTTACCACCAATGTATAGGTGCCATTCTCCCACTGATCACCAGTGAACAGCTGGTTCTACCACCTCTGACCACCAATATATGCTGGACATTCTCCCATTGATTACAAATGTATAGTGAGCCATTCTCCCACTGACCACCAAAGTATGGGAAGGAAGGGGGGCATTCTTCCACTGATCACCAATGAACGCCTAGACTGTCTCTGCTGACCATTAGTAAAAGGCAGGCATGTCCAACGTCCGGCCCACGGGCCAATTTATGCTTTAATACAGCCCCACAGGTCATTTGGAAAAATCAAAGTCATTTGAAAAAATGGCAGCAATTTGTGGTTAACCCTTGTGTGACTGATTAGGGAGCACGCATGCTCTGAATTGAGATGAATACATTGTAAAATCTCAGTTAATGTCAGTTGGTCTAAATCAGTTATAAATATCTTTGGACACAACATGTATACTTGGTGTTAGGTTCATGTTCATATTTTTTTAACTTAAAATTTGACAAACAACCTTGGCCTTAACGCATGTTCACTTTATCAAATATGGCCCGGTTTGAAAAAAGTTTGGACACCCCTGGTGTAAGGGATTCCTTCTCCCACTGTCCACCGATGTATACAGGTACTACACTGACCACCAATACAAAAAGGAGCACTACTGTCTGCATTTTATTTCTATTATTATTTCCCCCAAAATCCTGGTTATTACTGAAAATGATTTTGTCCTATATGTCAGGTGTGCTATTAAGAATGACCTGCTCTGTCTGTGGTACACCATATTTTTATTACTTTATTTATGATATCTACAACTTACTGATCACACTGTGGGAGATAAAGCTAATATTTAGCAGGGGTTCTCTAAGAACTAAAAGTTGCTTCAAGGGTTACTTTGTAGTAAAATGTTTGAGAAAGGCTGATATGAAGTTAAACCTAATTCTTGTAAAGAAAAGGAAAGTTTTATTTCCCCTCACAAATAATATCCAAATAATGTTGATACTGTAAGCAAAGATAAAGTTGTTGGCAAATCAATAGGCCAGCTGAGCTGTAAAACTTTCTCAAGTCTGTAAGTGGTATGAAAAGCTCCATTCATGAGTAAACATTTAAGAGGATGAGTGCACTTTTAATTTCTACCTACTTCAATGCCTGAGGACTTTCAGTATATGATACCCTTACCGTACTTACAACAAAACTGTCCCAATATCCTTACTGTGTGGACTTTCTGGCACTGCACATCCTAAAGCCAATAACTTCAGAAATCTTTAGAGCTCCTATCCACCCATGCATGTGGTGGCTTCCATTCACTTTAGTGGAAACCCTATCAACATTCTTACAGCTGGCATTCTGTTGAAATGAATGGAGGCCACCATGTGGAAGCGTGGTTACCATTTGGAAGACTCTTGAAAACTAAAACCAATGGCTGTACAGGACTGAACTAATGCACAGTAAGGATACTGGAGCAATTTTAAAAAACATATTGAAAGTGCCATCGGGAAAACATTAAATTGGGACTTGCCCCACCGATTTTACCAGTTTCCCAAAACAGTTAATTCAAGACATGCCTACAGTTACTAATGTGCTTATGTCAGCTCACAACCGAACTGTCAAGCTATCAGTTGGCTGGTGTCATAGCTGATTAGCTGATGTGTGATGGCAGCTTCCTTAGCTGTAAAGTGTAGGGGGGGTTAACTGCGCTTTGAAGCCCAACTCTGGGGAAAAAAAGTTTCTCTCATGCAGTGGGGCTGTGCCCATATTGCATGGGTCAACTGCTCTTTTTGTCCAGGGGAGATAAGAAAGCTGTATACTCACCCAATCCTCTGCTCCACCAGCAAATGGCGCTTCCCCACAATCCAGCGGTGAACTTTGCTGACGTCTGCACATCCACAGCAGGTCCATGGGTGTGATCACGTCAGGAGTGTCCAACGCACAAGACCACTAGACCGCAGGAGGCCAGGTTCCACAGGGACTGATCTTGAGTGGGGAGGATTGGAGGATTAGATAAGTATATTGCTGTTCTCCAATCTCCAGGACAAATACAAACAGTTAACCTGTGCAGTGCAGGCAAAGCCCCTCTGCATGGGAAAACGTTTTTTGCCTGGAGTTGGGCTTTAAGTGCACTTCACTTGTTCTTTAAAGTAGATGTCAACCCAATCCGAAAATGTAATATATATATATCAACATGTTATTGTATTTTAAAGGTCGGTTCACATTGGTGCGATGGAAGACATTGCATGCAATTCGCACTGCACTGCTGTGCAAATCACATGCAATGTCTGTGTAATGCGAATTCCACCATACAGGTTGTATGGCTGAATTTGCATCGCATTCGGACCAAACTCGTGCAGGACCCTTTTTTGGTCCGCACCAGAATCAGATTGCATAGGTGTTCACACCTATGTGATCTGATTCCTGTCCGATTTCACAGTTCGCACTGCGTTCTGCAAACCCATTTGAGGGCATCATTAACTTTATATTGACACCCGCAGCGGTTCGCAGAGCACAGTGTGAACTGCCTGCAATTCTGATGAGGTGTGGAATCCGCAGCTCATTTGCTGTGAATTTGCGCCGCATCCAGTGTGAACCGGGCCTAAATGTTATTTTAAATTATTTTAAGCCTGGGTTCACACTATTGCAAACACAGACATCGCATGTGATTCGCACTGCACTGCTATGCAGTTCACATGCGATGTCTTTGCAATTCTAATTCAGCCATACAGTTTTTTTTCCCACACTGGATCAGATCACATAGGTGTTCACACTTATGCAATCTGATTCCTGTCTGAAATCCCATTTCACACTGCGATCTGCGAACCAATCTGGGGTGTCATTAACTTTGTATTGACACCCGCAGCGGTATGAACTGCTTATGAGGGAAATGAGATGCGGGAACCCGCACTGGAATCGCAATAGTGTGAACCCAGACTTAATCTACACTTTCTGTAGAATAATACCTGATAGACCTGACATTCAGACCCTTCCGGTTTTAGAGTGACAATACTCTGGCCTTGTCTCCTAATTGCTGTCCAACATGGTCACCCTGCCCATGTACTTCCAGTGGCAATTAAAGCAGCCATATTGATGCTCATTGCAAAGGCAAGGTCCACTTTTCTGCTTGGAGGAATGCATATACAGCCACCCCTTGCGCATTTGCTCGTAGATGGAAGTGACATAAGGTTGCAGGAAACCAGCAATACAGAGATGCAATAAATTATACAAGAAAAAAAAAATTAAGTGTTTTCTAAAAGTAAAAAAACAGAATGTTTATGATCCACAGTGATTTAGCAAACTAAATCTAATCCATTTGTGATTTAATTCTACTTTAAATATTTCTCTTGGGAAAAGAACCTAAAATACAAAGATAAAAAGAACTGGAATAACAACCTGGAAAACTGGGGATTCACTGTAAAATGATTCATTTCCTGAAAGGAGAAAAACATTTCAACAGACAACATTTCCCATACTGTAGTCTGTCCAATGGCTAGTTCACGGCTATGTAAAGATCATTATTAAACCCAGGGCCGCTGATAGGGGGGCCCACCAGCCCTCTTGTAGGGGGCCCGAGCACACAGGGGGGCCCACACAGAGAGGGGGATTAGTGATGGACAACAAATACAGAAATCTTCCTCCAACACCTGAATCTGATCTGTCCCTCTCCCTGCTATCAGCTTTTATCTGTTGAGAGACAGTCGTCCCTCACTAATCCCCCTCCCTTGTGTGCCCCCCTCCCTCCCAGCACTTATCTCTGCTCAGGAGTTTATTTGTAAATTGTAACTTTGTTTCTCTCTCTCTCTCTCTCTGATCACTGAGCTCCAACTGCCCAGCCTGTATATTTTTCTCATCTCATCTTCTTTTTTATTTAACATAGTTTTTTTTAGATTTAGCAGGAATTATGTGAGTTATGTTATATTTGTGTCTGCTAATAGTGATTTTGTTGGAATTTTAGCTAAATATATCTTTAATATTTTCTCGGGGGGGCTCTGCCAGGTAGTCTGTACGGGGCCCCGCGATTTCTAACAGCAGCCCTGATTAAACCTAAATTTTAATGATTATTCTGATGTACAGCGTGTATTTTTCCAATGTGCCAGTTAGAGCTGCTACAGCTTAGGCCTAAAGAAAGAACAATGGACATTTGTGTTTGTTCATTGTATCTGTCTAGGAAAACACTGTACTAACAGAAAAAAACAACACAGGGCAAGCAATTCTAAAACCATAACCATGATACAGATGGAACATAATCTCAGATTAATGAATTAAATAAAATGAAGACAATTATTAAAAGGGACCTTTCTAAACCGCTTCTCTGAAATTGGTTTGCATTGTCTCCATTTATTTTGTAAAGAGCTCTGCAAACTGTTAATACTATATAAATCCTATAAATAATAAATTATAATAAAAATAATAATAATAATAAAAGCTCAGCAAACAATGACCAATGGTCTCAAGTTGGAATTTCAGGCAAAACACAAAAAAAGACTGTTAAGATGTTATTGTTTTTTTCACCATTATTGCGTATGTCTTTGCTCTCATGCTTTGGAAGGCAACAAAGCTGGACAATAATACCAAGCTGTTACTATGAGTTCTGAACAAAAAAAGCAGTTGCACACAATGCAGTAAACTGCAATCTCCAGTGAGAGGTAATGCTGCAACTCAATTATGTGCGATAATCTGACAGTGCTTATAAATGGTTAGTTACTATGTACTAGATTGATGCAATGTAACTTGGTTTGATACTATGTACTAGATTGATACAATGTAACTTGGTTTGATACTATGTACTAGATTGATACAATGTAACTTGGTTTGATATTATGTACTAGATTGATACAATGTAACTTGGTTTGATACTATGTACTAGATTGATACAATGTAACTTGGTTTGATACTATGTACTAGATTGATACAATGTAACTTGGTTTGATACTATGTACTAGATTGATACAATGTAACTTGGTTTGATACTATGTACTAGATTGATGCAATGTAACTTGGTTTGATACTATGTACTAGATTGATACAATGTAACTTGGTTTGATACTATGTACTAGATTGATACAATGTAACTTGGTTTGATATTATGTACTAGATTGATACAATGTAACTTGGTTTGATACTATGTACTAGATTGATACAATGTAACTTGGTTTGATACTATGTACTAGATTGATACAATGTAACTTGGTTTGATACTATGTACTAGATTGATGCAATGTAACTTGGTTTGATACTATGTACTAGATTGATACAATGTAACTTGGTTTGATACTATGTACTGGATTGATACAATGTAACTTGGTTTGATACTATGTACTAGATTGATGCAATGTAACTTGGTTTGATACTATGTACTAGATTGATACAATGTAACTTGGTTTGATACTATGTACTAGATTGATACAATGTAACTTGGTTTGATACTATGTACTAGATTGATACAATGTAACTTGGTTTGATACTATGTACTAGATTGATACAATGTAACTTGGTTTGATACTATGTACTAGATTGATACAATGTAACTTGGTTTGATACTATGTACTAGATTGATACAATGTAACTTGGTTTGATACTATGTACTAGATTGATGCAATGTAACTTGGTTTGATACTATGTACTAGATTGATACAATGTAACTTGGTTTGATACTATGTACTAGATTGATGCAATGTAACTTGGTTTGATACTATGTACTAGATTGATACAATGTAACTTGGTTTGATACTATGTACTAGATTGATGCAATGTAACTTGGTTTGATACTATGTACTAGATTGATACAATGTAACTTGGTTTGATACTATGTACTAGATTGATACAATGTAACTTGGTTTGATACTATGTACTAGATTGATACAATGTAACTTGGTTTGATACTATGTACTAGATTGATACAATGTAACTTGGTTTGATACTATGTACTAGATTGATACAATGTAACTTGGTTTGATACTATGTACTAGATTGATGCAATGTAACTGGATTGATACTATGTACTAAATTGATACAATGTAACTGGACTGATACTATGTATCGTTAAAACTGTACATGTGTACAGTATCCTAACTGTAGATTTAAAACGTTTATAAGATTTCCGTCCTGTAAGCTACTTGAGTACAGCAAAGTTTGGAGAAAGCCCCATGTTGAAAAGCCTCTCATTAGCACTTCTTTAAGCCTCAATGCAAGAATGCAGTGTTCCTCGAAAGGCTGGAAAACAAACTTACCTCTTTCTCTTTTCATTTCATTTTCAAACAGCGCTCTTCTATGCGGCTAAATCATTTTCTCCAGGATTTTCTTGTTGGTTGTGCATTTGGTTTTTTTAGGTCAAGAATGTTTTCCCCTTGCCAGAAAGAAGTAAAAATGCCTTATGTTTCTGAAGCACTAGATATGCTGCGCGTGATCTAAAGCCTGCTTCTTTTCACAGTCCAGTCCAGCACTTCGCTTTCAATGCGTTCATTGCCATGGCAACCAATCGCTGCAGAGCATGTCACAGGGAGTTTACATGATGGGACAAAAGTATGGAGAAAAAAAAAAAAAGCTTCTATTCAGATGGCCTTCTAAGAAAAATATTAATATAACATTTCTTCTGTTTACATGTATGTTCTCACATATTTTACACTTATCTGGATCTCTATCAAGTACTATCTAAATCATCATGGAGCATGATTCCAGTACAATTTCAGAAAGCCAATACCTTTTATGCAAAGAGAGAGAAAAAAGGTCCATGCCTTGTTAGGCCTCTGCATTTGCATACATGGCAACTCCTGCCAGATAAATGTTTTGCTCCTGCATGAGCAGTGGATGTGTTGAGTTGGGTGATTGTATGGAAAAGGAGTTATAAAAATGGAAAAAAGATATAAATTTTGTTTGAAACAACAAACCAGGTTGCCCGATAATTATCAAAGTAACTAAAAGATAAAATGCGTCTGGTTGGTAATTTGGGCTTGTTCAAAATAGCGGCCGCTGGTGGGTGCAGACTGGAAGAGGCAGTGCATCACATCACACGGTTTACTTTTTTTCATAGAACTTTATTAAATGTCACAAGTAAAATTTCAATACAGTTCTATTCACTACAGTGGCATAGGGATGTGGTGCAACCCACTGTGATAAAAAAAAAATAAAATAAATGTACCTCATGCAGTATTTTGTTTTTTTGTGTACACTACTGCACTGTGCTGTAAATTGATATCATAGGTGGAATAATAGCACTGAACTCATCGGGTTATCCCATTGTTAGCCTTCAAAATATCCACTCATCTGCTGGCATTTGTTGAGTGGAAATAAGCTGAGGGTGAGTGTTGCGGCTCAGCGTGGGGCGGGTCTGCTAGTCTGGGGAGGCAGGCCAACTTGGCTAGGGTGGAGGGTGCGGGTCCGCTTTGATCAGTTTCAGTACACTCAGCTCGGGAGGGGGGGGGGGGGCATGAGCCGCTGGCCTATTGCACACTGCACAGCCATATAAAGGTGCCTTTTAAAGAGGGAGAGCAGGAGAAGAGGATCCTGCCAGCTCTACAGCAGAAGCTCCTTATCCATGCAGGCTGCTGGCAGGGGTGGGTAAGTTGTAGCTGTTCCCTTGCAGTAGCCCACTCCTTTAGAGAATGTATGGGGAATAGAGCTCCATACTGGAATGAGGGAAAGGGGGTAAGCTCTGTACTGGGGGGAATACTTGGGAGTATACAGCAAATCCTCAACCCTACACTCGGTACATAGTGCACCTCTCAACCCTGCAGTCTATACATAGCGCCTCTCTCAACCCTGCACTCCGTAGTGCATATTTATTTAACAAAGCAGTAATTATATCTACAGTGCCCATAGTAGTCAAACATATTTTATCCTTATTCTATTTATCAAAGTCAGATAAATGAGTTATACTTTATATTAATATTATTAAAGTTGTTGTTGTTTATATTTTTTTTTTGTAACATAATTCTGCATAAAACATTTACCAGTGTAATTTCATGAGATAATTTACAAGGGCGTGTTTAGGGGTTGAATTGGGGGTGGAGCAGCGAAGGGGTTGGGTGGGGCAACTGGTGGCAAGTAACTCTAAAGGCCTGGCTAGTAGCTCAGTAATTGAAATTTTGAGCCCTGCTATTGATATTGCTATCCTACCTAAAGATGTTGTTGTAGGTGATCTGGTTCCTGGGCTACTGACAAGACCTGCATTTATAATCACACTGGAAAAATACCATTGGGGCCAGTTTACCTCTAGTCTGTCTGTATTGTTTTCAATCTCAGGCCCTGATGAAGAGGGTGTTTTTGGGCCCCTGGAAAGTGTTGGATACTCTTAATTGTCTCCTGATCTTTTTTGGAATAAAGTTATATCTGGACCTCTTGGCAGTGGTGCGGTGCTTCAATTTACATTTTTATCATATGTAACAAGGCATTTTGTCTAGTCTATTTTTTGGAGCTGAGCTGCCACCATGGCCTCCACACATCCAGTGTGAATGAACCCTACCACCTGCATTTCTGCTTCCTCAGTCCCAAAAAGCGCGAGGGTGTCAGGCATTAAATAGTTGTCAAGTTATTCACTAATTCAGGTATTCTCCTACATTTCATGCTAACCATGGCAGCAGTTGTAAAGCATATAAGTGCCTCCCCACATAAGTTGCTAAAAGGAGACACAAAGCAGAAAGTACAAAAATGTAGATGATGTACCTGAGTACCCAATGTCCATGATAGCAGGAGACAGCCAGGAACATTATGCAGGGTCTGAACTTCAGTTCTTATGACTTGCCTAGAGTAGTGTTTTATAGCTTAAAAATGTTTTTATAGCCACTTTTTTTTTTATAAATTGGGGAATAGGTAATGATGAACTGAAGGCTTTTTACAACAGACTGTGAACAGGCTGGTTATTTATCATAGAAGAAACTTACATCTGCAATAAAATACACCTACCTGCCTGCTCAGAGTCTTCTGCGGCATGTAAACTGAGCTGTGCACATGCAACTCAGCTTATAGTCCTGGTACGATCCCTCTGTGATGGGGTGAATGACAACTGCACATTGACAGGAGTTACATCATCCTGCGCCGGCCAATGAAGATGCCTGAAGACCAGCACCTGGTGTGAAAATGCTGGTACCAGCAAGGGACTCCTCAAAGACTTTTGACCGTTAGAGGTGGTAACTATAGTGCCTTTAGTTGGGGTTAAAAACCTCTAATCGATTGTTTTTTGCAGTCTGAGTCCTATCAAGGAGATTTCCCTTAAATGTATATCTTTGAGACAACAGTGTGTGGGAAAGAATTTTCCAAATATGAGGGAAAATTCCCACTTAGTTGGCACTGGAACAATTGTCCCCATAGGAAGATCATTTTTCCTGAGAGATCACCTCTTCTAATATTTAGGATTTCCACTTACTTTCTGTATCTGTGACAATGGTGGCCAACAGGAAAAAAAAGAGTTCAATCTCCTAAGTAGGGACACACAGTAATAAAATCTGGACAGATGTTTTAACCCTTCCCCATCTATCCAAAACCCAAAAAAAGTTTTCCCCTTTACTGTAATATAAATACCCACCATTGACTCCTCATGGCAACGAATGTTGTAGTTGCTATAAGGATCCAAGCTTCAGCAAAAGAATGATAAACTGTCATTAATGATCCACAAAGGAACCAGAGTGGCTTACAGATTGTCCTAGTCGTACGGCCTGGCACCCATAGTTTGCCCTTCCAGTAGACCCACGGGGTATATATCAAAAAAAGGGGGATACCCCTTAACATATGGTGCCTGAAAACAATAGAAAAATGTACAATATACAACATCAGCGCCTGACCTCACAAATGTGCTTCTGGAAGAATGGTCAAACATTCCCATAGACACACTCCTAAACCTTGTGGACAGCCTTCCCTGAAGAGTTGAAGTTGTTATAGCTGCAAAGGGTGGGCCAACTCAATATTGAACCCTACGGACTAAGACTGAGATGCCATTAAAGTTCATGGGCATGTAAAGGCAGGTGTCCTGATACTTTTGACACTATAGTGTATCTTTTTACCAGTCTTATATGAGTAATTGATTACCTTAAAAAATTGGTGGGATTTTATACTACTACGCTAGGAGTCCCTCCTTTGCCTTTACATCTTCTTGAGCTTCTGTGGATTGCTTTGAAAAACCCTGTTCCTGAGCCCTGGAGTGTGCCACTCATCCATCCCAGTGGGGATTTCTCCCAAAGTGCAGCCAGACCTCCACCTTTGAGGTCTTACCTGTTAGTAAGTGGTTTGAGAGTGGGGTGTGCACCTGGCTGTGAAGTGGTGTACGTTTAACACAGGATTATTAGATTAGCGCTAGAGCACTTTGTATTGTGCCTGGGCATTTATGAATGAGTCCATCTTCACGTTGGTGTTTATTATAATTATTTAAGCACTGGTTTTATGTATTTTCACCTAAATTGATGTATATCTTTGTATTATTGACAGCGCAACACATTTGCATTTTTATTACTTATATAAATATAAAATGTATACTCCAGTTTAGGCCTCATGCACACTGGATGTTTTTACAGCGGCTGTTTTTGGCATCAAAAGTTTTTTTTCTGCAGCCAATAAACGCTCCAGCATGTTATCCTATGTGTCCATGCACACCTTGGATGTTATCAGCAGTTTTTGGCAGGGGTGTTTTCTGGCTGAAAAAAAGGAGGAGTTTTTCAGCTGTAAAAACGCTCTAACTCTGATGAAAGCTTACAAAAACTCCAAAAAATGCTGAAAAATGGGGCTATTCGGGATTTACCCAACGTTTTTGAGCCATAAGCTTTTGTGGGAGTATATTATTGCCAATTTATTTATTTCAGCTACTTATATAGCGCTGTCAATTTATGCAGCGCTTTACATATACATTGCACATTCCCATCAGTCCCTGCCCTCAAGGAGCCTACAATCTAAGGTCCCTAACTCACATACATACACAGTAGGGCCAATTTTTTTTTTTTATACAGGATCCAATTAACCTACCAGGCAGCATGTCTTTGGAGTGTGGAGGAAACCGGAGTACCCAGAGGAAATCCACGCAGGCACAGGGAGAACATGCAAACTCCAGGCAGGTAGTGTCGTGGTTGGGATTCGAACCAGTGACCTTCTTGGTGCTAGGTGAAAGTGCTAACCACTACACCACTGTGCCGCCCAGCTAATAAAAAAAAGCTACAGATGAAAAAAACTAAAAAATGCTGAAAAACGCTACTGCAAAAAAAGCCGGCCTCATGCACACTGCGTTTTGATAACATCCAGTGCGCATGAGGCCGTAGGCCTGTTTTTACCAGTTAAACATTTTGCCTTGTATCTTTTCAATGAGTGAATTGCTTTCATTATCATTTGCATATGCCATACATTGCACTATTCTCTAATCATCAGATTAATATACCAAATGATCATACAAGACGTAATTGTGAAAAGCACTCCGGCTAGGCAGACTGTCAAGGTTTTGTCTGTGGCAACCCAACAGCTGAATGTAACAGCTGGGAAATCCAACACCTGATACACAGACTTTCCTGTTACACGCTGCGTTGGCATGTCCACAGCTCCTCTCCGACAGTGAAGCAGATACATCCAGGCAGGCTATAAAGGAAGTGAGATTAGATTTTATCAAAGTACCAAGCAAGGTACAGAGCCCAACCACAAATGATTGCCAGGAAGGGATTCTGCATCTCTCTTCATTCGTGAACACTAAATACATTTCTCTGTAAGCTTCAGAATTGGGAGGATTATGAAGCTTTGTCTTTTCTGATGTCTATAAAAAAAAAAGAACACTTTCGGGAAGATTATTACTGCTTTATGTCAGTATACAAAGCCTACGATAGAACGCATAATGTGTTTGAAGACTACTTGAGTGGTAAAGTAATATAGACCCAAATTTTATTTTTAAGAGGAGATCCAAACTAAGATGAAATGATGGTTCCCCTTCTTCAAAACTGCCTGTCGCATTCTTTTGTGGAAATTCCCAAGCTACTAGCCCCCCTGTCTGTTTACAGGTGTCTCCTTAGCTAGCTGAGTGCTTAGGAGACACCTGTGTATGCGTGCTCCAAATCGGTGCTGTGTGCGTCCATAGACACACACAGTGCTGGGCATGCAATGGCCGTGCTCCCTCCTCCTACTCCCAGCACTTTGACTGATGGCAGCAGGAGCCTATAATCTTAAAAAAAACATTAAGTGCAGCGCAGCTCTCCACAATAGGTGCAAAAAAATGTATAAAATAAACCTGTGTGCTGGAGATTTTCTACTCAACACAAAATGCGCTGCCACTAACAAACAAAATATATATGTGTAATCCCTAAAAATATTGATTACCTTCCACATAATAATATTCTAACACAGTGCTTAATGCATATCCAGTCAAAGACATGACTGGATAATATAAAACAGAATATGTAAATGTTTCCAGTTATAAAAGAGTTAGTTAGAACTGAGAAAAAAAAATCTCAATTTAGACTAATCGCAATATAACATACGATTATTATACTAGATGAAATATTAGCATCAAGTCAATCCCTCTTACAAAATCAAATGTCACCACCTGGTGGGCTTCTCTGGAAGTAACACTTGCCTGAAACATCTGTCATGAAATGCGCAGTTCTGTGCAGCCATTCCGGATTTTCACCAACCCTTCCCAAACTGTGCATTAACCACTATTTACTAGCTTCCCATCTTCTTGCACTGCCTCCAACACATCTACTGGTCTATGCAGGGGCATCACACCCTTAAAGTTATCCCTGTATTCTCTGCAATGCCCCATCCTTTCTCCACCACCTGAACACTAACTACACTGAGTAAAAACAGCAAGCAACATATTGTGTTGTGGTGTACTGTAATTTAATTACAGACTTACAAACTCCTGAGAAAAACAAGTATAACATGACACAGCAGACGAGAGACCTGACAACAAGGCTTATAATCTAGGAGGTGGGGAAACACTATATATGACAGGTACAGTATCCCACAAAAGTGAGTACACCCCTCCCATTTTTGTAAATATTTTACTCTATCTTTCATATGACAACACTGAAGAAATTACACTTTGCTACAATGTAAAGTAGTGAGTGTACAGCTTGTATAACAGTGTAAATTTGCTGTCCCCTCAAAATAACTTAACACACAGCCATTAATGTCTAAACCGCTGGCAACAATGGTGAGTAAACCCCTAGGAGAAAATGTCCAAATTGGGCCCAATTAGCCATTTTCCCTCCCTGGTGTCATGTGACTCATTAGTGTTACAAGGTATCAGGTGTGAATGGGGAGCAGGTGTGTTAAATTTGGTGTTATCGCTCTCACTCTCTCATACTGGACACTGGAAGTTCAACATGGCACCTCATGGCAAAGAACTCTCTGAGGATCTGAAAAAATGGATTTTTGTAAAATCTTACCGTAAAATCCTTTTCTCTTAGCTCATTGACAGACGTAGTCCTCGGTGATACACCACCTTCGGGTTATGTTGCCTCCACAGGAGCAGGACTAGACAGGAAATTAAAAAGCTCTGGCCACACCCTAGGGGCAGTCCCAGAGGGTATATCCTCTCTCTCTCTGCCTCAGCAAATCAGTTATGTGAAAAAGCAGTCTTTAGAGATTTTAACCCAACCCAACTCAAAAACAGAGGGGCGGGGACTACGTCTGTCAATGAGCTAAGAGAAAAGGATTTTACGGTAAGATTTTACAAAAATCCATTTTTCTCTAGCGCTCATTGACAGACGTAGTCCTCGGTGATACACCACCTTCGGGATGTCCCAGAGCAGTATCACAAATGAGGGGTGGGAAAATGGAAATCAAATCCCAATCTAGAAGGCCCAACCGGTGCCAACTAGAAGTTTACAATGCTCATCCTTAATGATGAGACTCAACAAAAAAGAGAAAAAAATTTTTTTTTTTTTTTTCAAACAGAAAAAAAAAACCCTCGAGGTAGACCACCGGTCTCCTCAAATTGCGGCCTGCAAAACCTTGCGGCCAAATGAGGCATCCGCCGATGCCGTCACATCAATTTTATAGAATTTTGTAAAGGTATGTACCGACGACCAGGTGGCCGCCTTACATACCTGGACCACTGACGCCTGATGGCGAAAGGCCCAGGAAGTACTGAGCGCTCGAGTGGAGTGCGCCCTAACAGGGAACGGAGGACTCTGACCCTTAATAGAATAAGCCTGTACCACCGTTTGTCTAATCCATTTGGCAATGGTCGCGGCAGATGCAGGCAAACCCTTTCTGGGGCCATCCGTGATCACAAAAAGTGAATCCGTCTTACGGAATGATTCCGTAGCTTTCAGGTATACCCTGATTGCCCGAACCACATCTAAGGAATGCAACGCATGTTCCCGATGATGCTTGGGCTGAGGACACAAGGAAGGTAGTACAATATCTTCATTCAGATGAAAATCTGAAACCACCTTAGGAAGAAAAGATGGCTTAGGATGAAGTACTACCTTATCCCTATGAATCACTAGGTATGGGGACTGGCATGATAATGCAGCCAGTTCTGACACCCTGCGAGCAGAAGTAATAGCCACCAAGAAGGCCACCTTCTGGGATAAAGTAAGCAAGGGAATCTCCCTGATGTTTTCAAAGGGAGGTTTCTGTAGAACCGACAAAACCAAATTAAGATCCCAGGGCGGTAAGGGCGCGCGGACTGGAGGAGCCAGGTGCCGCACCCCCTGGATGAAATTCCGCACCAAGGACTTGGTAGCTAAAGGTTTCTGAAAGAAGATTGCTAATGCTGAAACTTGACCCTTGATGGTGCTCAAGGCTAGCTTCTGCTCAACCCCTTGTTGCAAAAAGGCCAATATTCGAGTCACCGAATAGGTACATGGAGGAAATCCTAAAGATTCGCACCACGCAATATAAGTCTTCCATGTGTGATAATAGACCTTGCTGGAAGTCGCTTTCCTTGCTTTAATAAGGGTAGGAATGACTGAAGTAGACAAACCTCTGTCCTTCAGTACTTGGGTCTCAATGGCCAGGCCATTAAACCCAGCGACTGTAAAGCATGATGGTAAATTGGTCCTTGAGACCACAGACACTCCCTGAGACGAAGTTCCCACGGAACGTCTGTGACTAGCATGTCCAAGTCGGCCAGGCCGGCTTGAGGAGGCCAGCCTAGAATTTCTAGGACCACTGGCGCTGATAGAATCTGAACCAGGCGTCCCTAGAGGTATCTGGCCCCGACCATCCGAGAAAGTCTGGTCGTTTTCTGTTCCCACACATTTATCAGATACCTGATTGTTATCAGGAAGGGTGATCTTTTCTGGTTGAACCTCAGGGACCGAAGTCACCCGACTAGAGGCTACTTGGCCTATCTGGTCAACCAGATCCGATTCCTGTGAGGTATAGGGACTAATCTTAGGAAAAGGTAAAGGAAAAGATCTATTCAGGGAACGGTAACTACCGCTTCCTGTAGTACTTAAATGTTGGAAGGGAAGAATCGCACCGGTAGTAGTGGTTGAAGCTCGATCTAATGTCCTGAATACCGGTGAAAACGTCCCCCCACCCTGAAACCGGGTGGGGGCGCACCTTCAGGCTGTGTACTCCTTTGCTTCGGGTTTGGCTGGGTTGGTCCTCTGCTTGTCCGACCAGCCCTTCTTGAACCCTCCTGGAGGAGTCTTGCCTTTCCCGCTAGTACCAGCCGGGCGCCCTTTATGGGCGGTAAAGAAAGGTCCTCGCTTGTTGCGAGGTCCCTTAGCTTTAGCAGCCTGTGGCAAAAAAGTGCTCTTGCCCCCAGTGGCATCCTTGATGATTTCATCTAGGTTGGCCCCAAATAGACGATTCCCCTGAAAAGGGAGATTTGTCAAGGTCTTTTTGGAACCTAGGTCAGCTGACCAGCATTTTAACCACAGCACACGTCTGAGGATCACCGCTGACATAGATGCATGCCCTAATAAGGGAGTAGTGTCCAAGGCTGCGTCACAGATAAACTGTAGCCCTTGTATAATCTGTTCCATCAAATCAGATGTCTCCTGGGGAATATCTTTTCCCCTAAGGTCTTGGCGTACCATTTTCGCCCATTCCGTAAGTGTCTGGGAAACTAGACCAATAACAATTACTGGTCTAAATGCTGACCCTATCAGAGAGAAGATGGTGCGGGACTCTGCTTCCATCTTTCGATCCACCGGATCCTTAAAGGATGAAGTGTCCTCCACTGGGATAACCGTGGCTTTATTCAGCCTGGAAATAGGTGGATCCACCACTGGTGGTACCGTCCATTTCTTAATGATGGATTCCTCAAACGGATAGCGTCTAGCAATACGCTTGGAAATAGTAAAGGTACGTTTAGAATGCTCCCATTCTCCTTTAATCTGATTACCGAAACATTTGGGTACAGGAAAAACCTTCACCGTTTTGATGGGCTTATTAGTACCAAAAGGAATCTCTGTTTCAGTTGCCTCTGCCGGTAAAGCCTCAAGTTTTAAGGTTTCCTGCACTGCCACAACTAGTGCGTCCACCAATGCTTCTTCCTGAATTATAGCAGGAGAAGGAGCGTCCTCCTCACTGTCTGAGGGGGCTTTACCTGGGATAACAGCCTTTGCAGAGGAACCTGCAACTGCAGTGACCATCTCTGAATCAGAGTCAGAGGTGTCAGATAGTATAGGGGTAGGCGGGGGTCGCTTCCTTGACCCCCGTCCCTGACAGGCCGCCTCCACCCGAGCCACCATAGACTCCAAAATCGCTGTAAATGACTCTACACTCTGTGCACCGGCGGGTCCCGTGGCCCCCTCGGGAAACAGGTGGGGGAATATGTGTGGCAGGGTCCATGATAATTCCAGTCACTTCCTGGATAATATAATTCAAAAATAAAAAACTTTTTTTTTTTCAGACCCCCAGCGCCACAAAAAGCCCCTTAGTGTTACCTGCTAGGGATCCCTATCGATCGAGAGAGAGAGAGAGATAGACCCCCAGGCTCACCACTTGATGCTCAGAGTTTAACTGCAACAGGTTACAGCGCTGTCTTGACAAACAGGAAGTCTTTTGGCTGGCTGCCCAGGAAGAAAGGAGGCGGCTCCGCCCCTCTGCACGCCTTCCGGCGCCTCCCCTAGCTCCACGAGGTGTTTGGATCACCTCAAACATGGCCGCCCCCATGCTGGAGACACGAGGCTACGCCAAAATGGCGGCTCGTGCGATCCAGCAAAAAAAAAATGGCGGCGGCCTGTACTGAATAGCGGTGTGCTGCAGGGCACACAACACTCTCTCTGCATGGGGATTTGGCGTGGTTGGCGGTACCGGCCCTGGCGGACCGCATGGCCATTCGGGAGGCCTGCTAATAGCTGGAGATCTGATTAGGAAGGCAGTCTACATGTCCGTGGCTTCTGACTGGTAGGTAGCTTATTCTTATCACCGTAAGATTCCCAGAATGCCACAGATTATAATCTTTTTAACATGTATACAATTAGATTGTTAGCTCCCAAACCAAAATGAAAGTGGGGGGTGTCATGGCGCTCTTCTAATATCCCAAGGTGGTACAAGGAATGTGGGTGGATGGGAGGGGGGGGGGTTATGGGGCTGCGTGGGGGGGAACAAAGTTTGGTACTGTAGGGAAGCTATAGTCCGCGGCAGCCGGCTGAAGCGTGGAGAAGCCCTGAGAGATGCAAGAAAGGAGAGAGCGGCGCCAGCTTAGTATAGTACAAGTTTATTTAACACTGTTAAAATTGATGACTCACTGTCCGAGGTTGGGTGAGACCGGTACACAAAGACGACGAAGGAGCACGGATGCTCTGAACGCGTGCAACCCCTATTTTTCTCCTGCCAGGAAGTGATGTCATCAGGGATCAGAAGTCGGCAGCCGGAGCCCTGTTGTGCATGCTCCGCCGCGGCCAGTGACAACTAGCAGCCCCACAGCGGCTCGGCTATACCTCTGGAACCTCACCACCTTCTCCTATGACCACTATCCTGGAAGAGGAAGATGGATGACCCTAACAGTCTTTGTGTACCGGTCTCACCCAACCTCGGACAGTGAGTCATCAATTTTAACAGTGTTAAATAAACTTGTACTATACTAAGCTGGCGCCGCTCTCTCCTTTCTTGCAGCTCCCAAACCAAGCCTCCTGGCTTTTTGCACATAAAATCACACTCAAAGTAGGAGGATCTGTGTCATTTATAGGATAGAGAGGGACTCTATCTTACCATACAGAGAGGGGCCCGCGTTCACCACAAGACCCGTCAGGGGAAAAGGGGGAACATACTACTCACCATACCGGAACCAGGCGGGCACCAACTCCTGACAGTACCCCTCTCCACCGGGGCGGGAGGGCTGTCGACCGATATGGACGCCGTGACTCATGGTCTTTGGCGTTTCAGCGAGACGTTTAATTTGCGGGGTCAGTCCTTTAATGGCAAAATTAAACACATGGTAGGGGCCATAGGGGTCCCCTTAGAACAGCTGCAAAAAGGGATGCTCAAACAAACTTAGTGAAAATTAGAAAAAACTTTATTAAGGATCGGAAATGACACATGGTCTAAAAAATACCCCGTCATTGGGGAACACATTACAAATATCAGCAGGTATGATGCAGACAACAAGACACATACTAGACATTAAAACCAACGACACACATTCACAAGGCCGGCCACACACATACTCCGGAAACTAAAAGACAGCAGAGATCTGGACAGACTGCGTATATTCCGATTCGGAATTTGTGAACGCAGTGTGTTCGAAGATCTACTAGCTGGCATGCCACAGTATAAACGTTAAACAATAATTGTGGTGGACCAAAATAGCTGCACCAAATAACAAGGGATCATAACCATCATTAATGTTGTCATAATAGCAACTTGATTCTGCACGGCTGATGCATTGATGTCAAAGAGGTCCTTTCATGGACAAGGCAATACATTATGGAGTTCCAAAATTATATATATTCAGTGGCAGGCTAAACCGTGACACAATATGTATAAATACCAATAGGCTCGGAATTCCAAGATAATTTCACCATTGGGAAGAAGGTGTCTGAAGGAGTGTCTGCATACTGAGAATTTTAAACGAGTGTGAAGGACCAGTCCCGGGAGGATCAAGGGTAGATTTGCTATGGGGGGGGGGTTTTTTGATGCAGTTCCTCTTGGATATGGGGCAACAATGTCGGGCCAACAGACGTTTCTCTGGGGCAGAAAGTCACTTGCAGTATTTTAGATTGAAGGTGCGGGAGCAGGGGAGAGACGCAGTGCAATGTGTGTACTGCGCAGGCTCACACCAAGATAAGGCTGGATCTCATAAAGGTGAAATTGACCATAAGCCAAATTAAGGCTTTCCACTGGTAGGCATCAATATGCTGTATGTCCACAGGCAGCCTGGTGGTCACAGCCTTTTCTCTATCCCCTATTGTTTAATAATTTTATGCTCACCAAGCAGTTAGAATCTTCGATCAGTAGACTTCTGCTCGTATTCTTCAGAGAGCGTTTAAATGGAGGCCCGGCAGGTGGGTACATCTTCGGCAAGCCACGGGAAGATAGCGTGTTCCAGTATGATACCGGATTTCCGCGCCATGGATGGAAGCCGGAGCGCATATGTGGCTCTTCCGGGTTGTGCGGGGCCGGCGTGTGACGTCACACGCCGGCCCCGCACAACCCGGAAGAGCCACATATGCGCTCCGGCTTCCATCCATGGCGCGGAAATCCGGTATCATACTGGAACACGCTATCTTCCCGTGGCTTGCCGAAGATGTACCCACCTGCCGGGCCTCCATTTAAACGCTCTCTGAAGAATACGAGCAGAAGTCTACTGATCGAAGATTCTAACTGCTTGGTGAGCATAAAATTATTAAACAATAGGGGATAGAGAAAAGGCTGTGACCACCAGGCTGCCTGTGGACATACAGCATATTGATGCCTACCAGTGGAAAGCCTTAATTTGGCTTATGGTCAATTTCACCTTTATGAGATCCAGCCTTATCTTGGTGTGAGCCTGCGCAGTACACACATTGCACTGCGTCTCTCCCCTGCTCCCGCACCTTCAATCTAAAATACTGCAAGTGACTTTCTGCCCCAGAGAAACGTCTGTTGGCCCGACATTGTTGCCCCATATCCAAGAGGAACTGCATCAAAAAACCCCCCCCCCCATAGCAAATCTACCCTTGATCCTCCCGGGACTGGTCCTTCACACTCGTTTAAAATTCTCAGTATGCAGACACTCCTTCAGACACCTTCTTCCCAATGGTGAAATTATCTTGGAATTCCGAGCCTATTGGTATTTATACATATTGTGTCACGGTTTAGCCTGCCACTGAATATATATAATTTTGGAACTCCATAATGTATTGCCTTGTCCATGAAAGGACCTCTTTGACATCAATGCATCAGCCGTGCAGAATCAAGTTGCTATTATGACAACATTAATGATGGTTATGATCCCTTGTTATTTGGTGCAGCTATTTTGGTCCACCACAATTATTGTTTAACGTTTATACTGTGGCATGCCAGCTAGTAGATCTTCGAACACACTGCGTTCACAAATTCCGAATCGGAATATACGCAGTCTGTCCAGATCTCTGCTGTCTTTTAGTTTCCGGAGTATGTGTGTGGCCGGCCTTGTGAATGTGTGTCGTTGGTTTTAATGTCTAGTATGTGTCTTGTTGTCTGCATCATACCTGCTGATATTTGTAATGTGTTCCCCAATGACGGGGTATTTTTTAGACCATGTGTCATTTCCGATCCTTAATAAAGTTTTTTCTAATTTTCACTAAGTTTGTTTGAGCATCCCTTTTTGCAGCTGTTCTAAGGGGACCCCTATGGCCCCTACCATGTGTTTAATTTTGCTATATTGTTTTAGCTGCGGTGGCTCACTACTTATAGCCTGAGACCAATTAGATTCTCAATTGGTCTCTCGACGGTTCTGTGTTCTAATCATACAGGACACAGCAGTCTCACACTTTGGGTCCCCCCCCCCCTTTTTTCTATCAGTCTTTAATGGGACTTTGTCGCGGCCGACCCAGCGCGGAGCTATGGCCTGCACGCGCTCGTAGGCTGAACTGGGGTGACCACCGGATCTCAACATCCAGCCCGTCGCCCAGTTCAGCTTTCTTGCTTGAAGATCTCACAGGAACACTGGAGAAAAAAAGCTGTCTAAAAAATCCTTTAAGAAAAAAATCTTGCCAGGACCTAAGATCCCAGCAAGGTATCTAGGTCCTTACTCCTAACTAGACAGAAAATAACTGATTTGCTGAGGCAGAGAGAGAGAGGATATACCCTCTGGGACTGCCCCTAGGGTGTGGCCAGAGCTTTTTAATTTCCTGTCTAGTCCTGCTCCTGTGGAGGCAACATAACCTGAAGGTGGTGTATCACCGAGGACTACGTCTGTCAATGAGCGCTAGAGAAAAAATAATTGTTGCTCTACATAAAGATGGCCTAATCTATAATAAGATTGCTAAGACCCTGAAAGTCGAGCTGCAGCATGGTGGCCAAGACCATACAGCGGTTTAAAAGGACAGGTTCCACTCAGAACAGGCCTCGCCATGGTCAACCAAAGAAGTTGAGTGCACGTGCTCAGCGTCATATTCAGAGGTTGTCTTTGGGAAATGGACGTATGAGTGCTGCCAGCATTGCTGCAGAAGTTGAAGGGGTGGGGGGGTGGGGGGGGTCAGCCTGTCAGTGCCCAGACCATACGCCGCACACTGCATCAAATTGGTCTGCATGGCTGTCCTCCCAGAAGGAATCCTCTTCTAAAGATGATGCACAAGAAAGCCCGCAAACAGTTTGCTGAAGAGAAGCAGACTAAGGACATGGATTACTGGAACCATGTCCTGTGGTCTGATGAGACCAAGATCAACTTATTTGGTTCAGATGGTGTCAAGCGTGTGTGGCGGCAACCAGGTGAGGAGTACAAAGACAAATGTGTCTTGTCTACAGTCAAGCATGATGGTGGGAGTGTGATAGTCTGGGGCTGCATGAGTGCTGCCGGCACTGGGGAGCTACAGTTCTTTGAGGGAACCATGAATGCCAACATGTACTGTGACATACTGAAGCAGAGCATGATCCTCTCCCTTTGGAGATTGGCCGCAGGGCAGTATTCCAACATGATAACGACCCTAAACACACCTCCAAGACGACCACTGCCTTGCTAAAGAAGCGGAGGGTAAAGGCGATAGACTGGCCAAACATGTCTCCACACTTAAACCCTATTGAGCATCTGCGGGCATCCTCAAACGGAAGTTGGAGGAGAGTAAGGTCTCTAACATCAACCAGCTCCGTGATGTTGTCATGTGGAAAAGGACTCCAGTGGCAAACTGTGAAGCTCTGGTAAACTCCATGCCCAAGAGGATTAAGGTAGTGCTGGAAAATAATGGTGGCCACACAAAATATTGACACTATGGGCCCAATTTGGACATTTCCACTTAGGGGTGTACTCACTTTTGTTGCCAGCGGTTTAGACATTAGGGCTGTGTGTTGAGTTATTTTGAGGGGACAGCAAATTCACACTGTTATGCAAGCTGTATACTCACTACTTTACATTGTAGCAAAGTGTAGTCATATGAAAAGATATAATAAAATATTTACAAAAAAGTGAGGGGTGTACTTACTTTTGTGAGATACTGTATAGGAGGTGGTAGTAGCCAGAGTTGATAACAGATGGATACAGGGAAAAGTGGAGCTGGAAAAGCTAGGAAAATTAGAATACATTTTGAAAAAGTGGGGAAGTTATTTCCAGAAGATAGTGGCAGCTTCAGAAAAATCATGCCATTGCCCTTGGGTTGAGGTTGAGTCCAGAAGACCTAAGCAGGCCAGACTGCCAGTGAAAGAATGGAGATGTATAATATGTTGAATTTGATGCTTCAATTGAAGGGAAGCCAGAGAAAAGACTGACTTAGAAGGACAGAAAAGGATAAGAGGTTACAGGGTTATTTACACATTGTAGCAGGATTTATATTACACTGTAGAGCAGGGGTGGGGAACCTCCGGCCCGCATGCGGCCCGCATGGTTCTTCTGTCCGGCCCGCACAATCGTTGCGATCCGCCCCCCCCCTTGTGCCGCTGTGTCAGAAGGAGCCGATGGCTCCGTTCTGACACTGTGGGTGGACCCGAGGCGCAGCAGAGCAGTGCACCTCGAGCCCGCCCATTTGTGTGACAATAGCGAATGAAAATTCGCTACTGTCTCACGGATCCTCCTCCTCCTCGGCCAATGTCATTGGCCGAGGAGGAGGTGGGAGGCGGGACGCGGGAGGACTCGAAGAGACGAAGAGAGGAAGCCGCCCGCCGCTACAACAGGTAAGTTAAGTGCACTGGGGCTTGGCACGCTGTTAACTCTGCATTGTGGTCATTGAAAGGGGGCACGCTCTGGGCACTCCGCATTGAAAGGGGGGCACGCTCTGGGCACTCGCATTGAAAGGGGGCACGCTCTGGGCACTCGCATTGAAAGGGGGCACTACGCATTGAAAGGGGGCACGCTCTGGGCACTCCGCATTGAAAGGGGGCACTCCACATTGAAAGGGGACACGCTGTGGGTACTCCGCATTGAAAGGGGGCACACTGTGGGCACTCCGCATTGAAAGGGGGCAAACTGTGGGCACTCCGCATTGAAAGGGGGCACACTGTGGGCACTCCGCATTGAAAGGGGGCACACTGTGGGCACTCGCATTGAAAGGGGGCACGCTCTGGGCACTCCACATTGAAAGGGGGCACTACGCATTGAAAGGGGGCACGCTGTGGGCACTACGCATTGAAAGGGGGCACACTGTGGGCACTCCACATTGAAAGGGGGCACGCTCTGGGCACTCCACATTGAAAGGGGGCATGCTCTGGGCACTCCACATTGAAAGTGGCACTCTGCATTTAAAGGGGGCACGCTCTGGGCACTCCGCATTGAAAGGGGACACGCTGTGGGTACTCCGCATTGAAAGGGGGCACACTGTGGTCACTCCGCATTGAAAGGGGGCATGCTGTGGTCACTCCGCATTGAAAGGGGGCACGCTGTGGTCAGTCTGCATTGAAAGGGGGCACACTGTGGTCACTCCACATTGAAAGGGGGCACACTGTGGTCACTCCACATTGAAAGGGGGCACGCTGTGGGGACTCCACATTGAAAGGGGGCACGCTGTGGTCACTCCGCATTGAAAGGGGGCACGCTCTGGGCACTAGGCATTGAAAGGGGGCACACTGTGGGCACTCCGCATTGAAAGGGGGCATGCTCTGGGCACTCCGCATTGAAAGGGGGCACGCTCTGGGCACTCCACATTGAAAGTGGCACTCTGCATTTAAAGGGGGCACGCTCTGGGCACTCCGCATTGAAAGGGGGCATGCCGTGGTCACTCCGCATTGAAAGGGGGCACACTGTGGTCACTCCGCATTGAAAGGGGGCACGCTGTGGTCACTCCGCATTGAAAGGGGGCACGCTGTGGTCAGTCTGCATTGAAAGGGGGCACACTGTGGTCACTCCACATTGAAAGGGGGCACACTGTGGTCACTCCACATTGAAAGGGGGCACACTGTGGTCACTCCACATTGAAAGGGGGCACGCTGTGGTCACTCCGCATTGAAAGGGGGCACGCTGTGGTCACTCCGCATTGAAAGGGGGCACGCTGTTGTCACTCCGCATTGAAAGGGGGGCATGCTGTGGTCAGTCTGCATTGAAAGGGGGGCACGCTGTGGTCAGTCTGCATTGAAAGGGGGCATGCTGTGGTCAGTCTGCATTGAAAGGAGGGCAAGCTGTGGTCAGTCTACATTGAAAGGGGGCATGCTGTGGTCAGTCTGCATTGAAAGGGGGCATGCTGTGGTCAGTCTGCATTGAAAGGGGGCATGCTGTGGTCAGTCTGCATTGAAAGGGGGCATGCTGTGGTCAGTCTGCATTGAAAGGGGGCACGCTCTGGGCACTCCGCATTGAAAGGGGGCACGCTGTGGTCACTCTGCATTGAAAGGGGGCACACTGTGGTCACTCCGCATTGAAAGGGGGCACGCTGTGGTCACTCCGCATTGAAAGGGGGCACGCTGTGGTCAGTCTGCATTGAAAGGGGGCACGCTGTGGTCAGTCTGCATTGAAAGGGGGCATGCTGTGGTCACTCTGCATTGAAAGGGGGCATGCTGTGGTCAGTCTGCATTGAAAGAGGGCACACTATACCTTGATTACTGAAGGCCCCTTTCACACTTTTGTGACCTCAAAGTCATGCAATTTTTTACAGCGTTTTTTGCCGCAAAGCAATGCCTATTACATTTATGCATACATTTTGTGCGGCCCCCGAATGATGTTACAAAAATCCAAATGGCCCTTGGTAGAAAAAAGGTTCCCCATCCCTGCTGTAGAGGGTCTTGTTGGACACCATATGTAATAATAATACAGTCACTGCAAATAAAATAAGACTCCTGCCTGTATTTTTCTGAAGAGCCTGTGTACCAATTTAATAGATCAGAAAAGAGCAAAAAAAGGTTATGTTAAAATAATTTTTGTTTCCTTGCAATGAATCTGCAGACACATGACTGGCAATCCAAGTTTTATATTATCTACATATGACGGATCACTTCCACCGCAACTCTTGCAAACAGGAAGCCCCAAGGTCAACATAACAGGAGGTAAATCCCAGGATAGTGCAAGATTATACTACTGAACATATCATATATCAGTGTCAGGCCGGAAATGTGTTAAAACATGCTTTATTACTACTCGTACTAGGTAAAGAAAGTGGCAATGGCATTTCAAATGCAATGTTTACCTTCCACCTATACAAAAAAGTGCTGGTTATTTTGTTGTTGATTAAATGTTACTGGTTAGCACTCATGCCATGTAGTACTGTAAAATGTAAAGCAATTTGGCAACCTGAAGGCATTATTTACACAGATGATATACAGAAAACCTCTCAGAAATCAAATTTCCTGCTTGTGTGGTTGGCTTACTGATTTTAACAGAAGTCTGAGCCAAGATGCAAGTCAGATTTTGGACATCCCCTGCAATAAAAATGTCATTTTGGTGAGATACTCCCAAAGGGAAATTACATCTAAAGGGATGCATACCTTGCCACTTTCCTCATTAAAACCATGTAGGTGCAGATTCTGATTGTCAATTATAAAATCACTACCGTTCACGTTCATTTTGCACAGGGATACAAACTGCTATTTCTTCAGAATAACAAGATTGGAATTTACAACAAAGTTTGCTAAAAAAAAAAAACCTGCAATGTGCATAGATCACCCAGAGTGGAGTTTACTCTTTAAGACAATATTAAAACTTCAGATAAACCCCAGAACCTCCTCTGGTGGAGATCGAGAGAAAGACAAATAAGTCACATGGCCTTATACACACAGGGGCTGCTACTGCTGCAATTTGCAATCTTTTGGGGTACACCCCTCATATTTTTGTAAATAATTTATTATATCTTTTCATGTGACAACACTGAAGAAATTACACTTTGCTACAATGTAAAGTAGTGAGTGTACAGCTTGTATAAACGTGTACATTTGCTGTCCCCTCACAATAACTCAACAAACAGTCTACGCCGCCGCCGCTGGCAACAAAAGTGAGAACACCCCTAAGTGAAAATGTCCAAATTGGGCCCAATGTGCCAATATTTTGTGTGGCCACCATTCTTTTCCAACACTGCCTTAACCTTCTTGGGCATGTAGTTCACCAGAGCTTCACAGGTTGCCACTGGAGTCCTCTTCCCGCTCCTCCATGACGACATCACAGAGCAGGTGGATGTTACAGACCTCGCGCTCCTCCACCTTCTGTTTGAGGATGCCCCAGAGATGCTCAATAGGATTTAGGCCTGGAGACATGCTTGGCCAGTCCATCACCTTTACACTTAGCTTCTTTAGCAAGGCAGTGGTCCGCTTGGAGGTGTGTTTGAGGTTGTTATCATTTTGGAATACTGCCCTCAGTCTCTGAAGGGAGGGGGATCATGCTCTGCTTCAGTATGTCACAGTACATGTTGGCATTCATGGTTCCCTCAATGAACTGTAGCTTCCCAGTGCCGGCAGCACTCATGCAGCCCCAGACCATGACACTCCCACCACCATGCTTGACTGTAGGCAAGACACACTTGTCTTTGTACTCCTCACCTGGGTGCCGCCACACACGCTTGACACCATCTGAACCAAATAAATGTATCTTGGTCTCATCAGACCACAGGACATGGTTCCAGTAATCCATGTCCTTAGACAACCTCTGGATATGACGCTGAGCACGTGCACTCAACTTCCTTGATCGAACATGGGGAGGCCTGTTCTGAGTGGAACCTGTCTTGTTAAACCGCTGTATGGTCTTAGCCACTGTGCTGCAGCTCAGCGTCAGGGTCTTGGCAATCTTCTTATAGCCTAGGCCATCTTTACATAGAGCAACAATTCTTTTTTCAGATCCTAAGAGAGTTCCTTGCTATGAGTTGCCATGTTGAATTAGCAGTGACCAATATGACAGAGTGAGAGCAATAACACCAAATTTAACACACCTGCTCCCCATCACACCTGAGACCTTGTAACATTAACGAGTCACATGACACTGGGGAGGGGGGAAGGGGAATGGCTAATTGGGCCCAATTTGGAGATTTTCACTTCGGGGTGCTTCTAACTGGAAATTTTGCACTGCCCCATGGGATAGGTAGTTCCACAACTGAACATCTACTTCCCTGCTGCATGCTGGGGTTCCTTCCACCAATTTTTACATCACTACAGGGCATAGGAGATAGTGTGAGTCACCTTAATGATTGTACCTCCAGGTAGAATATGAAACATATTGGTAACTAATAATGCTATCCAGGAATACATTACAATTCTGCTTTAGTCAGAGCGTCCATTAATCTCACTTGGTGTGATTTACTGCAACAAGCACTCACAAACAAAAGCTATATTTAGATATCATACTGCATTAGGCACCCCCTGAATGATGGTGTCCTCTTTTAAAAGCACTGTCACTCATGACACAGTATGTGAGTGTAAGAACTATGGTTAGAATGAGCTACCAGAAGAAGCATGCATGATGTCTGTCTTATATGCAGGACTACAGTTCAACTGTATCTAACAAGAGAAACAAGGGATAATTTCCTATTTACTGAACTGTAAAGAGTCTTCGGACTCCCCTTACTATGTCCTTCACTTACTTACACCTAGAGTTTCTTGGCCATATGAAGCTACATTTCTCAAAGCAGTGGACAGTAGAGAAAAAAAGAAAATAAGGAAAAATAAACTGGTTAAAAAACTTAAGGGTTTGGGCCTACTCTGCCCTAGGCACTGGCCCACAGTTACCATTTTGATAAATAAAGCCCTACTCTTTAATGCCAATTTCTGGACTGTACCATAGTCATTCTTTCCACGAAGAACTTTATTAGAGTTGAGCTTCTTGTAATGGGGTGGGCAACTACATGGCAGATGAGGTTTAATGTTGAAAAATGTAAAGTAATGCACTTGGGTGCCAGAAACCAGAAAGCAAGCTACTCACTAGGGGGGAAACCTCTGGGTGAGTCTAGGATGGAAAAGGACCTGGGGGTACTGGTAGACAACAGGCTTGGCAGTGGCATGCAATGCCAAGCCGCTGCAAGCAAAGCCAACAGAATACTGGGATGCATAAAAAAGGGGATTCACTCCAGAAATAGAGATTATTCTCCCACTCTACAAGACTCTGGTCTGACCACATCTGGAGTATGCTGTCCAGTTCTGGGCACCGGTCCTCAGGAAGGATGTGCTGGAACTGGAAAGACTCCAGAGAAGGGCAACAAAAATAATTAGGGGAATGGAGGACATCAGCTATGAGGAAAGACTACAAGCACTGAACTTATTCTCTCTGGAGAAGAGACGATTGAGGGGGGATATGATATCAATGTACAAATACTGTACTGGCGACCCTAGCATAAGGAACAAACTATTCAGAGAAAGGGAATACAATAAGACATGTGGCCACTCACTAAAACTAGAGGAAAGGCGGTTTAACCTTAAGATACGTAAGGGGTTCTTCACTGTAAGAGCGGTAAGGATGTGGAATTCTCTTCCACAAGCAGTGGTAATAGCAGGGAGCATCGATAGTTTAAAAAAACTATTAGATGAGCACCTTAAAGACCACAACATACAGGGGTATACAATGTACGGTTAACAGCAAACACACACACACATCATAGGTTGAACTGGATGGACGGATGTCTTTTTTCAACCTCACTAACTATGTAACTATGTAATCTACCATACAATCTATACAGCAGAGACCAGAGAGAGACAGGGAGAAGCAACACAAAAAGCCAGTGAAGGGTGCTAAAGTGCAGTAAGCCATGCTTATAGGTGGAGAGTAGAGATGGGCTGAACGACTCCTTGTTCGGTTCGCAGCAGAACTTTAGAACATCACAAAAGTTCAGGACCAAATAACAAACCCCATTGAAGTCTATCGGACCCAAACTGGAAAAATCTAAAGTGCCCATTTTGAAGGCTTATATACAAGTAATTGGGCATATAATGGTTACGGGGGTCCGGGTACTGCCCTGGTGGACATGTATTAATGAAAAAAAGTAAAGGGAAACCATCAAAATGAGAAAGAACAATAAAAATGAAAAATTCCTTTTAATATAGTGCTTGGGGGGGGGGGGGTTCCCCTTAGTGTGCCTGTAATGTGGTACATCTGTACTTTGTCTAGAGCCTGCTGCAGCAATAATTACATTTATAAAGCGAAAAAAATTACAATTTTCTATTCAAGCTTTCTTTATTTTATAAACAATGGCTTGGGGAGCCAGTGTGTATGCTAAGGCCACAATTTCATGCACTCAGATAAAGATTAGAGATTTTTTGGATACATTCTGGTGTCTCTTTCGCAGACTTTGGAAAAATTGGGTTTTGGGTGTCAGTGGTGCCTTCACACTGTAACCCTATAGAGGTACTCTTGATGAAAGCAAGAATTGTCCTTGCTGTCAAAAATTGCAACGATATGCACCTGTCAAACAGGTGTGGAAAAATTGGTCCTTGGGTGTTACTTGTGCCCATGAAACCTACACCAACATTTTTCTTACAAATGAAATCAACACCCACAAAGCTAGGCAGCCTAGACAGTCTTTCAGAGATTGGAGAACCAGAAAGCACTTAATCAGTAACACACCAGCATCAGGGGCTTGATAGCTTCTGCTAATCCAGGACTGATTCATTTTGATAAATGTCAGCCGGTCCACAGAGTCTGTGGACAGACGTGCTCTCTTATCGGTCAGAAAACCTCTGGTAGCAGTAAATGCCCATTTGGAAAGCACGCCCAGCAGCTCTATTGCATAGTGGGCAAGTTCTGGCCAGTGGTCTATTATCATGACCCTGTAACCCAGTGGATTGTCAACTGGAAAGTTCTCTATATCTGTTTTCCCCCCTATATAATCTCCCACCATATGATAAAGACACAGCTGATGAGATGTAGAAGCTGACAGCCCTGGGCACCAAGGACTAAAAAAATTTTGAAAGGCATTGCTGAGGCAGCCCCCTTCTCCACTGCTCACCTCTTGACCAACAGAAGCCTCAAAATGCCGTGTTCCACAAGACTGTAACTTACCAGAGTCGGGAAAGGCGTTACATAAACTCCTCTTTAAGTTGTCTTCAAGAGATTTAATCTTCTGCTCCCTCTGTGGGGATAGGATGAGTTCCGAGACTTTCCCCTTGCAATGGTGGTCAAGGAGGGATGCCAACCAATAGTGATCCTTCTCCTTGATGCCACATATTCTCAGGTCCTTTCGCAGGCTTTGAAGAATGATGGAGCCCATGTAGTGCAAGTTTCCGTAGGCATGAGATGCCTCCAAAGCTGCCAGAATCCTCCTCCCTCTCCTTTTGTGTGTTCTGTGGCATTGGAAGTATGGTGTCTGCATAAAGCAGGCCTTAAGAGGAAAGGAAGTCCTCCTCTTCTTCCCGCTGCTCTTCTGCAAAAGCCCTGTCCATAATGTCATGCAGAGTCTGCTCCAGCAGAAACTCAACAGAGATTGTGTCACTGATGCATGCATTTTCACGGCTTACCATCCTTGTGGCCTCCATCTCTTCCTCCTGCTAATCTGCTGTGAGTGCCCTGGCCATAATGTTACGCAGAGTCTGGTCCAGCAGGAACACAACAGGGATTGTGTCACAGATGCTTGCATTGTGACGACTCACCATTCCTGTGGCCTCCTCAAATGGTGACAGTACAGTGCATGCATTCTTTATCAGCAGCCATTGGCGTGGGGAAAAAAAAACATGCTGGCCTTTGCCTTTCATTGTGCCATACTCACACATGTACTCATTGACGGCCCTCTGCTGCATGTGCAGCCACTGCAGCATTGCCAAAGTCGAGTTCCATCAGGTCACAAATCAGGCAGTTTACGGGCAGGTGGAATTCCCGCTGAATTTCAGCCAACTGAGCACTGGCTGTGTATGACCTCCTAAAATGGCTACAGACTCTCTTGGCCTGCTTCAGCAGATCTTCCAACCCTGGGTACCTATTTAAAAAACGCTGCACCGCCAAATTGAGGAAATGTGCCAGGCATGGCACATGTGTCAACTTTCCCTATCTAAGGGCAGACAGGAGGTTTGTGCCATTATCTCACACCACCATTCCTGGCTCCAGCTGGCGTGGTGTGAACCACCTGCTGCTCACAGACGTGCTGCAAGGACCTGGGACACCCTGCGCTTTACCATCATCCCTATCAGTGGAGGCTGCTGAGAGGTCATAATGTATAGTGGGGGTAGACTGGAAAGGTGAGGAGGAGCAGAATTGCATCCCTTTTGTGTGGCTTTCAGGTGCTCTTGCCAATGCGCTGAGTGGCATGTGGTACCCAAATGACTGGTGTTTTTTGCCACGCTTGATGGGCTTGAGTTAAAGTTTGCAAATCACAACAGTGCGATCGGCTGCACATGTGCTAAAAAAGGCCCAAACAGCTGAGCTGTGGCAAGTGGGCCGGGAGATAACAGCTCCACAATTTGGTGGAATAGGGTGGTTGCTCTCTACTCTTCCATGATGGCTCCCTCTTTGGGGTTCTGCCTCACCCTCACTTTCCTCCTTTGCTCTATCCAAGACCCAAGTTGCTTCAGTGACCTCATCATCACCATCATCTTCATCTCCTCCATCCTCATTATCACTGGAGAAAACTTGGAAATAAGCTGCGGCTGGGGGAACATGACTGCCAATTTTATGTTTACCAGTGTTCTCCCCTTTCTGTAGGCTCATGCTCCTACCTTCTTCAACCTCAGCACCAACATCTGAATCAAGTAATGGCTGTGCATTGTCAGGGAGCAAGTGGCTGACGCTGTGTTTAAATAACTCTGACTCCTCCATGCCTGATGCTAGTGCTAGGGCAGGAGTAGCTGTAGACAAGGAAGCAGAATAAGCCACTCTGCAGCTGCAGTGGACTGCACACTAGTCTCTACTTGGGTGACGGAGAATGAGGAGGATGATGATAGTTTAGTAAAGCCAGTCCACCACCTCCTCTGCATGCTGTGGCCTCCCAAACATGATGGGGGGGGTTATTAACAAGCTGTAATAAAGATGTGGAACGTGGATGCATTTTAATTAATGGAAAAAGGTGTTTGGTGCTCTTTACCTTAAGTACTCACTACACAGACACACTCCACTGACACACTACAATATAGTGCAGTAAAACTGCACTGATGCACTGCAATATACTGTTGTAAACGTGCACTAACGCACTGGAATTTACTGCGTTAAATGTACAGTAATGCACTGATATATACTGCTTTAAACGTGCAGTAACACCCTCAAATATACTGTGTTAAACGCGCAGTAACGCACGGATATATACTGCATTAAACGTGCAGTAATTTACAGATATGTACTGCGTTAAACGCACAGTAATGCACTGATATATACTGTGTTAAAGGTACAGTAATGCACTGATATATACTGCGTTAAACATGCAGTAAGGCATTAATATATACTCCGTTAAACGTGCAGTAATGCACTAATATATACTGTGTTAAACGTGCAGTAACGCACAGATATATACTGCATTAAACAGGCAGTAATGCACTGATATTTACTGCAGGAAATCTGCCCTGACAAATTAACTAACACTAAAGTAAAAATGAATGGTTACACTACACTCACAAAACTGACACTAAAGTAAAAATGAATGGTCACACTACACTCACAAAAACTGACACTAAAGTAAAAATTAATAGTCACACTACACTCACACTGAACCATAACTAGATTCACATTAAACTGATATTTTACACTGACATTAGAAGCACAATAGTGCCCTGTTCTATCTCTTTCCATGCCAATATCACACTGCAAATGGCCGCTGTGGGGAGAATATTTTTATAGTGTGGGGTGGGACTAAGAGCAACGAGCCATGATTGGATAGAGTCATCATTACTTTCTTCAATCATGGCTCTGCGAGTGCTCTGTGGGTTTCCAATGCACTGTGTGGCACAGTGCATTGTTGTCATTCTGTTGTCATTCCACAGGCCGAACAAATGGTTGAACGTCCTGATAATTAAGGTGTTCATTGAACGGGCGAACAACTCATGCTCGGGCCGAACCATTCGCCCAACTCTAGTGGAGAGATCAGAGTGACAAATGAGCATGTCAGTGTGCTGCTTATCCTTTCACTATCCAGCCACAGGGTGGAAGTGGGGAGAGGACCTGTAAGTAAAAGTGAAAATGCATCAGATTACTTTTATGTTCCCTCCTTTGCTAGACAGGGCTGTGTGCTGTGGAGCAGAGCTGAGTAAATCTCAGAATTGTATGGTCATAAATCCAAATCATTTGGCAGGTAAAACAACTCCAATACAAGTATTTCGTGGTTTGCCTGGAATTTGACTTTAAATGAAAGGACATGCTAAAACGAATGAAATTACATTTACAAATGTTGAATACATGTTAAAAAAGAACCCTGCAAATTACAGAGAATATAAACATATTGGTAAGTAGTGACCTTTAACTGAATACAAAAAATGTATGAATTAATGGAAACGGTAGAGAGTGGAATGGTTACTCTACCCCATTTGTGCATGCTTCTTTACCCCCCTTGGACAGCATAGGCGCTTGGAATACTGGGAACTTCTGTTCCAGAACATCTGATTACCAGTAATGTAGGGATGATTATCTCCTGAACTTGAAGGATCTATCCAATACAGCAATTGCTGGATTACATTCAGAAGCCCTGGGTGTAAAGGCTATACCAATGTAACCAAAGACTAATTTTAATTTTGAATTTAGCTCACCTTTAATTCATTTAAAAAAATGAATTGAATTTGAAGCATAAAAATCCTTCAGTAAATGTATTTCGTGATCAGTATTTCAATACTACAATTACAGTAAGTCTATCACTGGGAATCTTTGCTATGTAGCGTGTTATTTTGGGCACCAGTGATCAGACTGACTGCCAATTTCATGCTATTTTCAAATAACCTCATTGGATGTCCTGCTGTCCTGTTGACAGTTTCCTCCAAGGTCATTTGATTTTTAAAGGTCATTTCAGTTTCCCATTAGGAAGTCACTCATGGACATATCGTTCCCAGAAGAAAAGATCTTAAATAGTTAATCTTTTGAGATTAGTGGTGTCTGTATATACCAAGTCCCAAACGTAAATCAGAATTTTAAACATATGAATCAAAGGAGGTTCTATTGAAATACTGTATGTTTACATTTTTAACAATTCAGTTAAGGATTAGCCTTTGGCTGGCCTTACAACTATACAATTTTCTTGTACAATTTTCCTTTAAATTTACCAAAACCAAATAATATAAAGTCAAACCTAAACACTTTTAATTTGTATGCAATCAAGCAGGCCTTTGCATTACATAG
Organism: Pelophylax lessonae; assembly: GCF_965119305.1. NCBI lineage: Eukaryota > Metazoa > Chordata > Amphibia > Anura > Ranidae > Pelophylax > Pelophylax lessonae. Next base: position 466,921,026 of record NC_138769.1, read on the forward strand.
TTGAAGAAAAATCTAAAGGAAATTGAATAAGAAAATTGTATTATGTGTGGCCAGTAGGGATGATCGAACGGTTCGGGTCGACCATCGGTTCGACCCGAACATTGACTGTTCGAAATTCGGCCGAATTTCGAACTTTTTGCTGAAAAAGTTCGGAATTCGGCAACCAGAACCGACCAAAATGCAATGGGACAGGAACTGGGCTTTAAAAACCCGTGATTGGATCAGAACCATCAGTAAAAGCCAATTGAGGGGGCAGGAGGATGCTAGGAATGTAATTGGAGTGACTAGGGGGTCCAGAGGCCAATCAGTAGTGAATACGCCCCCCAGTATATAACATAGCCCCGCCAAATCTCTAGCATTGTAATACAGGGACGTGGAAGAGAGTGGAAGCACTTCTGTAACTCCTGCTTCAAAGTGTCATTTAGCAATTATTATTTTTTTTATTTTTTATTTTATTCAGGAACTTTAAAGGTACAAACAGACAACTACACAAAGCTTTCTCAATGTTACATACTTTTCCATCTTAATATACACTGTAACTTTTTCTTTTGTTATACCTTCAAGTTCCCTTCTTTTTTTTCCTTTTTCCTTCCCTCCCTCCCTCCCACCCAAAATAAATACAGCAACGAAGAAGAAAAAAAAAAAAAAAAAAAAAAAAAGAAAAACCACAATAAGAATTAATATGATCCTGTGTACAGAGATGGTGTTCCTTTAATTCTCTCATTTTCTGTCTTTATTTATTTTACATATGTTGTTTCCCTTCTTCCGACCCTATGAAATCATTCCATGCTTTCCAGGTTTTCTCATATTTTCCCTGCCTGTTTTGTGTTGTGGCAATTAGTTCTTCTAATCTCCTGTTATCTTCTATCCTATTTATCCACACTGTTATCGATGGGGGTTGTGTTTTTTTCCAGTTACCCGAAATACCTGCCTTGGCCGCATTTACTAGGTGTGGGATCAGCGATCTCTCATATTAAATTGCTGGTATATCCGAGATATTCAGCAGGAAAAAGGATGGGCTCTCTTCTATTTCATATTCTACTACTTTCTGTACTACAGATCTCACTACTGCCCAGTATGTTTTTATCTTAGAACAGGACCAAAAGATATGATATAGTGTGCCCACTTCCTTTTCACATCTCCAACATAAGTTAGATTGGTTTGGGGACCATTTTTGTAATTTCTTGGGTGTGATGTACCATCTTGTTATAAGTTTGTAGTTCATCTCTTGCGTTTTAGTGCATTTGACTGGGCCAAATTTCATCATTTAGCAATTATTAGTGTGAGGAAAGGGATATCTAGTGTAGTTAGGGTACTATTTTCCACTATAGTTAGATTCAAAAATATAGTTTCTGTAGGGAAAGTGTTAAGTGTCAGGGTGACTGTAGTGTAGTGTAGGGTTAACTGACTCTGACTGCTATGGCAGGGTGACAAAACCCTTCTATTTCAGGGTGACCGCCATAGAAAAAAGATTGTTTCTATTAGAATTGCAGTAGAACAGGATAGTGGCTTCGCTACTTTCACACCCGGCTTTTTGTAGCAGGCGTTTTATTGGGCTTTTTTGTGGACGTCTTTGGAGGCAGGCATGACATCTGAACTTCTGTGTAGGGGTATGTATACACATACACATATATAGGTGTGAAAGTAGCAGAACCCTATGCCTGCCCTAATTAAATAATTAGCAGGCATAGGACTTTGCTTCTATCACACCTATATGTGTGTATGTGTATAAATACATATAAGTGTGTGTGTATATACCCCTATACAGAAGTTCAGATGTTATGCCTGCCTCCAAAGACGCCCAAAAAAATGCCCAAAAAAAAACGCCTGCAACAACACACCTGGGCGTTTTTGTAGCAGGCGTTTTTTTGGGCATTTTTTGGGCGTCTTTGGAGGCAGGCATGACATCTGAACTTCTGTATAGGGGTATATATACACACACACTTATATGTATTTATACACATACACACATATAGGTGTGATAGGAGCGTAGCCCTATGCCTGCTAATTATTTCATTAGCGCAGGCATAGGGTTCTGCTACTTTCACACCTATATATGTGTATGTGTATAAATACATATATGTGTGTGTGTATATATACCCCTACACAGAAGTTCTGATGTTATGCCTGCCTCTAAAGACGCCCAAAAAATGCCCAAAAAAACGCCTGCTACAAAAACGCCCAGGTGTGTTGTTGCAGGCATTTTTTTTGGGCATTTTTTGTTTATATTAGCAGGGGTTCAGTAAGGATTTGCGCTGATTGCTATTTTTTATTGTATCTATATGCAGATCATCTGCAATTAATTAGCAGAACTTCCTTACTCCACTAATAATTCGTTTTTCCCCTTTGGTGTCCTGGGCGCCTGATTATTTATTTTTTCTAATAAATAATCTATAAACCAAATTTAACATTACCAACATAAAACACATCCCATAGTAAAACCATTCGTTATTGAGTGAGTATAACCACATACCCCCCCACCCCCCTCCCAACCCTCCCATTCCAATTACACAAACATTTAAACGTAATCTCGGCTCCCTTCTTCTCTCTTGCTCTCACCTTTTCCTCTCCCTCCCTTTACTTGTCGTATTTACATACCTCTAACTTCCACATACCTTCCTTTACTTTTAAACTCTTTCCAAGCTTTCCAGATTGACCCAAATTTTTCTAATTTTTTTCACCTCTATAGTACAGCTTTTCCAAATTATATATGTTGTCTACCTTCCTTACCCAATCTTTTACCAATGGGCTTTCAGGTCTATACCACATCTTTGGAATTAGATATTTTGCAGAATTTAATAAATGAGGTATCAGTGACCTTTTATATTGTTTTATTGTAAATTTGGTATTATAATCTAAGTAAGTTTCAGGGGTTTTAGTTTAATTCCTGTTATTTCATGGATGAGCTGTAATATTTCCTCCCAAAATTGATATATGTTTGGACATTCCCACCATATGTGTAACATATTACCCCTCATCACATAGCCTCGTCAACATAGTGATAATTTTTCAGGTTGAAAACTATTTACTTTACGAGGTGTAATATACCATCTTGATAAACACTTATAATTCAATTCCTTAATTTTTACATCTATTGCTGTCCCTTGGGCTAAGCTCAGTATTTTCTCTTTTTCTTCCTCATTACATTTTACCTTAAAATCTACTTCTCATTCTTCCAAAAACGGTGGGTTACTGGGTGCGCCATTTTTGTAAGAATCTTGAATATTTGGGATGTACATTTCTTCAGAATACTTTTTGAGCTTAATATTTTTTCAAATGGTTTTAAAGTGGTTGTAAACCCCCCTTCATGACTTTTGCCTATAGCTAAGCCTATAATAAGGCTTACCTATAGGTACTGTAAATATATCCTAAACTTGCACAGTTTAGAAGATATTTACATTGAATGCAGCCAATGACGTCATCGGCACATGCGCCCTGAAGGAACGGCCACCTTCCTTCAGAGCCCTGTGCCGTGAACATGTCGGCCGTCTCAGCGGGGAGCGGGCGGCACTGCGGGGCTTCATTTTTAGGTAAATATTTCATAATAAGCTAGTATGTGATGCATACTAGCTCATTATGCTTTTGTCTTTCATGTTTTTCTTTTTTTAATTTTTACAACCTCTTTAAATCTACTCCTGATTTTTTAGGGTTTGGTAAGGTTTTAATAAAGTGTTTTAGTTGATGATATCTCCACACATCTATTAAAAAAATATTACTTTTTTGTCTCAAATCCCCTATTGTGCATAATTCTCCTTTTAACATGATATCCCTTGACTGTGCTTTCTTATCTTTTATCCAGCCCTCAAGTCATATTCCCCGGTGGAAAATAGTCTGTTCTTATTAATGGAATTAATGGTGAATTGTATTCTCATTTTTTTTTTTTGCCTATGTATTAGGTCCCACTCCTCAAAGACTCCTTGTGTTAATGTTCTAGTGTGCTCAGAAAAGTGTTGGTGCTTTTGTGGGATCCAAATCATCTTGTCCAAAAGTGTTTCACTTATTGTGTTTCTATTTTTACCCATCTTTTCCCATGTGCATTGAATGTCCAATTCTTGATAATATTACTACTTTATAATATCTTTAAAATCTGGCACTGTTAGTCCACCTACTTTCACCCCCTTCCTGCCCAGGGCAATTTTCAGCTTTTAGCGCTGTTGCATTTTGAATGACAATTGCGTGGTCATGCAACACTGTACCTAAACCAAATTTATGTAATTTCTTTCCACACAAATAGAGCTTTCTGTTGGTGGTAATTGATCACCGCTAGGTTTTTTTCTTTTTTGCTAAACAAATAAAAAAAGACCGAAAAGTTTGAAAAAAAAAAGTTGTTTATACAATTTTGTAAATAGATACGTTTTTTCCTGCACTGATGAGCACTGATGAGGCCACACTGACAGGCACTGATGAGGAGGCACTGATGGGGTGGCACTAATATGCGGCACTGATAGGTAGCACTGATATGCAGTATTGGTGGGCACAGATAGGCGGCACTGCTGGGCAGTGATAGGCGGCATTGATGGGCACGATAGGTGGCACTAATGGACACTGATAGGCGGCACTGATGGGCACTGATAGGCGGCACTGATGGGCACTAATGGGCACTGATAGGTGGCACTGATTGGCACTGATAGGTAGCACTGATGGGCAATAATGGGCACTGGTGGGCGTCACTGATAGATGGCAATGATGGGCATTGGTGGGCAGCACTGATAGGGAGGGCACTGGCGGGCAGCACTGATGGGGAGGGCACTGGCAGGCTCCCTGAGCCCTGATTGCAATCCCTGGTGGCCATGGTGGGCATCCCTGGGGTCATGGGTGGGCATCCCTGGGGTCATGGGTGGGCATCACTGGTGGTTCTTGTGGCACCCCCCCAAGGGTCTGCACTGGTAATCAATGCTCTGATTACCAATGCAGACCCCCCCCCCCCCATCAGGAGAGCCGCAGATCGGATGAGGTGTGTCAGAGTGCGCACAGAGCGCATTATCCTGCCGCCGTCATATGACGTCCGGTCAGGATAATGCAACCACCTTCCCGCCGCCATTTGCCTATAGGGCGGGCGGGAAGTGGTTAAAAGATCATATTTTATTCTAGGTTTATTATACTGCCATATATATCCTCCTTTTATTTTCTTTAGTATGTTAAAATAACTCTGTGGAAGCATATTAAATTTATATAATACTATTGGAAGCATATTACATTTATATAATACTTTTTGTAATATCCCCATTTTTACCATATTAATATGACCCAGCCAGGATAGTGGTTTATATGAACATTTCCTTAGTTCTGTTTTATTTAATTTAATAAGGGTATAATTTTAAATGAGATATAATTCATTCCACTTTGCTGTTAATTTTATCCCTAGATATTTTAAGTTTTTTTGACACTTATATGGGAATTCTTCCTGTGACCTTTTTCCTTCTTTCTTATCTATGTTTATATTTAGAATTTCTGATTTTTGAGGGTTTATTTTAAAATTAGATAGATCTCTGTAACATTTCAAAATTTTGCTTATATTAGGTGAAGTTATTCTGGGGCTAGAAAAACAGTATATCTTCTGCATAAGCATACACTTTATGTTCAACATTACCAATTCCTAAACCTCTTATATCTATACAATTCCTTATTTTTGCCAGTAAGGGCTCCAATGTCAGAATGAACAACAGAGGAGACAGAGGACACCCCTGTCTCGTGCCAATTCTCAGCTCAAAAGCCTCTGAGAGAGTCCCATTTATTTTAACTGCTGCTCTTGGTCTTCTGTACAGCAATTCGATCCACTGATGCATTCTTTTTCCAATACCTGTATTTTCTTATGTTGCCCTTATAAATCTCCGGTACACTCTACCAAAGGCCTTTCCCGTGTCTACTGATAAAAGGAGAGAAGGCAGAGTTTCTTTTTTCGCATTTTGAATAAGAATTAAAGATCTGATTCCATTGTCTCTGCCTTCTCTCCCTGGCACAAACCCCACTTGGTCTGTGTGTATCCACTCTGACATTAGACCCTTCAACCTTGTGGCTATTACTTTTGCATATAGTTTTATATCAATGTTTAATTAAGATATCGGTCTATAACTTGAACATTGCAAGGGATCTTTATCTTCTTTGGGGGTCACTATAATATGAGTAATGCTACTTCCTTCTCCATCTCCTTTCCACCCTTCAGTGAGTTCCCTTACACCTCTAATTGGGGGACTAGTATACATATAAAATATGGGGGAACACATAGTGTTCAAAACTATGGGGGACTAGTATATCTTTAAATTTTTTATGATAACTTGCTGAATAACTGTCCGGTCCTGGGCTCTTTCCTATAAACGAATTCTTTAACGGGGTTAGAGATTTCTTCTTGAGATATGTCTCTTTCTAAATCTATCAGATCTCTCTCCTTCAATTTTGGCAATCTAGCTTCTTTTAAAAACAATTAAATCTTTACCTCTCTTTCCAAGTCATTACTCCTTTCACCCTCCAATCTTACCCCATAAAGCTTGCTATAGTACATCTGGAATTTCTCAGCAATTCCCTTAGTTTCATAGACTAAGTCTCCTTATCTATTTTTTATTCTTTCTATAAATTCCCTAAATTTATTTTTTCTTATTATATTTGACAGATATTTCTCCAAATATCAACCAATTGGTGTTGATACAGGACTTTTTTATTGCTCTTAAATTTTCCACTCCCCTCCTGCCCACATGGGACAAAGCATCGAGCTGAGGATCCATAACAAAATTAAAATCACCAGCTACTATTACCTTACCTTCTTTAAATTCATTACGTTTCCCTAGAGTCTGCTTTAAATAATACACGGGATTCTTATTAGGGCAGTAAATGTTGGCCATAGTCACTTTAATATTAAATAGTTCCCCTTTCAAAAACATAAATCATTCTTTCTCCTATCTTAAATACCTCATTTGCAAATCCAATTGCCACTCCTTTCACCCAACTGGATGTTGAATCTGCAATAATATCCAATCAGATATTTTTTTGAATATAATTTAATTTTGGAATCATAGGAAAGGTGGGTTTCTTGTAGGAAAACAATTCCCGCTAAATAATAGTGAATTTCTCTAAGTATCTTATGTCTTTTAACTGAGGTGTTTAAACCTTTCACATTATATGTTAAGAGTTTAATGTTATTCACATCCATTTTTTCTTTTTAATCTTTTCTGCTGCTCTTTCTCTCTGCCTCCTTTTACATCAACATCATAGCCACTTGCTCGAGGGTTTATCTCTAAGCCTTTTACCTTCTTGGAGGAAGAGAGAAAGGGGACTTCACAGAAGAAGAGAAGGAGCCCATCTACATCTATCCCCGTAAAAATACATCCCCCCTCCGCCTCCCCACACCCAACCCTCTTCTCCCACCCCCCAACAAATTTGGTCCTTGATTGACTTTAAAGTCAGCGGGGGAGCCCTTTGGCTTCCTTCCCCAGTGACTCCATAATCTTAGGGTCTGACTTTGATCACGTACACCTGTCAGTTCTCTTGCCTTCAACTTAGGGAATGGGACCAGAGGCGCCGCCGTGATCCGAGTGGCCTGACAGGTTCTTACAACTTCTTTTATTTATCTTTATATCATCCCCGTCACTAATTCTCTTGGGTAAGATTTAACTCCTCCTACCTATTCCTCATCTGCATCCTAACCCTATACTTCTCCCCTCTTTAAATGTACTCATTCAAAACCTCCTTTCCCCCCCCCCCACCCCCCCCTCTCTCCCCCCCCCCCGCCTCAACTCCTTTGGACACACCTTATCCATACAAGTCATAGTATCGCATTGTTACCTTTAATCTCTTATTTTGGGTTTTAGGAGTCTTTTGCCATCTCCCCTGATTCCTGTGTGTTCCTTCTTCAGCCCATCCAGGAAGTTCTAGAATCTGTAAGTACAGCCTGTTGCAGAACTCTATCAAATCTTCCGGGAACCTTAGCCTTGCTGAGCGACCATCTTTCTGCCCCACTAGACAAGCAGGAAACCCCCAACTATATTTTATATTTTTTCCCCTTCATCTGTTCAAGAAGCGGTCTCAAAAGTCTTCTTCTATTCAGGGTTTCAGGAGCAAGATCTGTAAATATCTGTAACTTTTCCCCCTCATAATCCAACGCTGATATTCCTCTCATTTTTTTACCAGATCTGTGCTTTTTCTTCATAGTTCTAAAAATCTCACAAATATATCTCTGGGAACTTCTGCTGATATATTTGGGGGCTTCCTAATCCTATGAACCCTCTCTATTTTCAATGGGGATTATATTGGCCGACCCATAATAGGGTTGAATACTTTGTTTATCTTCTCCCTCAAATCTTCCTTCTCCTCTTCTGGTACACCTCAGATCCTTAAATTTTGCCTCCTATTTTGGTTTTCCTGATCCTCTGCTTTATAAGATAGTCGCATTCGCTCTAGCTTCAGTTTCTTCACTTGATCTTTCAATTCCTCAATCTCTTCCGTCTGAGTCTCCACTATTCCTTCTGTTTCTTCTAACCTAATTAGCATCTGTCCCAAATTATCATGCAACATTGACATTTCTTTCTTAATAGTATCCTCCAGTTTTGTAAACATTACCGCTATTTCATTTTTTGTTGGAAACTGAGGGTTCTGATTTAATTCTTCCATTTTACCTAATTTCATCTCACTTTCTAATCTTATTTCCTCTATTGTTTGATTTGAGGCTTCTCCCATGGATTATCTAGTCTGTTTCTCTTCTAGTCCCCCGGACTTCCTCTTAGTATTAACTCCTTGTTGCTTTTCTGATCCAGGGCTCCTACGGCTTCCTTCTTGATTAATATATTTCTTAAATGTCCCTGTGTTCGTTTTAAGAGTCTTTCCTTTTGTTTTTGAACTCATTTTAAAACGAGATGAAGAATAAAAAAAAGGGGGATCCTCAGGAGCTGAATGGGAGGTTTTGGATGGCTTGAATGGGAGGGCAGGGGAGCCTATACAGGGGGGATTTCACAGATGTCCGATGCAAATCCTAATACCCCTTACAGGAGGGAGAGGTCCTCTTTATCTCCCCTCTAATCCAGCAGACAAAATTCCCCTTTTATAATATATGTTTGTAATGTTATGAATAATTATATGTTTGTAGTAACAAAGACATACACTTTCCCAAACCCCACCAGAGTCCTAATTTCAGAATCTTAATTCCACTAGGAGGGACAGTTATATGACCAGTCAGAACAACATTAGCAGGAGAGGAATATTACAATCCCTAGAATACTCCAGTAAATTGTCCAATTGATCCTTAACCACCTCCCACCCGGCCATTGTACATATACGGCCGGGTGGGAGTCTCGTCCTTCTGAATGGACGTTCCGGAACGTCCTTCAGAAGGAGCGAGATCGCACCGCCGCGTGCACGCGCAGCGGCGCGATCTCGATGTGCCTGTGTCCCTCGGACACAGCGCAACAAGATGCGTCAGGAGGGCCCTGTGATTGGCCCTCCTGATCACATGACGGCTGTGTCCAATCACAGCCGTCATGCAATGTAAATACAGCCGTTGTAACGGCTTCGATCTCTTCTCCTCCCTGACAGATCCTGTCAGGAGAGGAGAAGAAGAGGATCGATACTGGAGCTGGGGTGATCAGTGAGTATTTCTAAGTACTCACTGATCACAGGGGGGGTCTGTGCTGGTAATCAGAACATTGATTACCATTGCAGCCCTGGGGGGGTGGGGTGCCACTAGAGCCACCAGGGATGCCCATTCATGACCACCAGGGATGCCCACCATGGCCACCAGGGATGGCAAACAGCCTGCCAGTGGTGCCCTCCTATCAGTGCTGCCCACCAATGCCATATATCAGTGCTGCCCACCAGTGCCCGTTATTGCCATCCACCAGTGCCGCCCACCAGTGCCCATTATTGCCCACCAGTGCTGCCTATCAGTGCCCCCCATCAGTGCCCATCAGTGCCCCCCATCAGTGCCAATCAGTGCCGCCCATCAGTGCCGATCAGTGCCACCTATCAGTGCCCATCAGTGCCGCTGATCAGTGCCCATCAGTGCTGCCTATCAGTGCCCATCAGCGCTGCCTATCAGTGCCCACCAATGCTACATATCAGTGCTATCTATCAGTGCCACATATCAGTGTCCATCAGTGCTGCATATCAGTGCTACCTATCAGTGCCCATCAGTGCTGCATATCAGTGCCACCCCATCAGTGCCACCCAATCAGTGTCTCCTCATCAGTGCCTGTCAGTGCGGCGTCATCAGTGCTCATCAGTGTAGGAAAAAACGTATCTATTCACAAAATTTTATAACCTAAACAAAAAAACTTTTTTTTTTTTTTCAAACTTTTCTGTCTTTTTTTATTTGTGCACCAAAAAAGAAAAAACCTGGCAGTGATAAAATACCACCAAAAGAAAGCTCTATTTGTGGGGAAAAAATGACACAAATTTGGTTTAGGTACAGTGTTGCATGACCGCGCAATTGTCATTCAAAATGCAACAGCGCTAAAAGATGAAAATTGGTCTGGGAAGGAAGGGGGTTTAAGTGCCCAGTATTGAGGTAGTTAAACTCCGCTTGCAGCAATTAATGGGCTGGTGGTTTTGTGATTTTGTCTGTATAGATATTTATGCTTAGAATGGGGTTACCTTCCTTAAACTTGCAGAATTAATAACTTTCAGAGATTTAAGGCTGTTTGTAAGCATTCATTAAGGGCCAATCATCTGCAGTAATCAGCTTTAAATCTGCAGGGGTTGAGGAAAAGGACAAGATCATCTGCACCGCAGTCCTCCCTATTTAGTCAGAGTCACAGATTAATGGTAACATTTGAGTACAGTTTAATTTGTATACTATTTCAATGGTTCTTTGGTCTCATATTGGACAAAACACTAGGTAATCAAAATACCAGTTAATTTGTTTTATTAAACTGTCACTCCAATGTGAACTGACTTAAGCTAGATCACGCACCATGCTTCTGAGTACATGGAATGTTTTATTAAACTTCATTTTATGCTCCAATGGACTTTCAATGGAAGAAAGTCAGGCAAGCAAGTTAAGGAAAATTCCACAAAGTGACTCCTACATCCTTTATATAAGTAAAAGAAAAACTGAAATGTGTCTTTACCTACATAATATAGTACAGTAAAATAAAACAAAATCTTCCAATTAATACATATTAATTATATTAGTATATATATATATATATATATATATATATATATATATAATCTTGTCAATAACTAGTTGGGTAAAAATGTGTTATTTTTGTTTTTCAGCATTCCGTAAAGGGTAACTTCACATTTGTGCGGAAAAAATAGCAATTCAAAAAATGATATAGCAAATACAATTGCTAAATAAGTCATATTGTAACTGAATGTTATTAAAAATAACCTTTCATTTTCAATTTACAATGTTGTAATTTTCTGTAAAATTCAATGCAAGTTGGCAACTTGGAAGTGTTCTGTATCATCCTTAGAAGTCTGCACTAAGATATATAAGTGCACCTCATAAAATTATAATATCATCAAAAAAGGTAATTTATTTCCGTAATTCAATTCAAAAATTGAAACTCATATTTTATATAGATGTGTTACACACAAAGTGATATATTCCAAGCACTTATTTCTTTTAATTTTGATGATTATGGCTTAAAGCTAGTAAAAATCCAAAATTCAGTATCTCAGAAACTTTGAATATTACATAAAACCAATAAAATAAGAAAAAAAAAAGAATTTTTAATACAGAAATGTTATCTTACCGAAAAGTATGTCTATGTACGGTATAGTATACCAATACTTGATTGGGGCTCCAATGCATGAAATACTGCACCAATGCAGCGTGGCATGGAGGCGATCAGCCTGTGGCACTGCCGATATGTTATGAAAGCCCAGGTTGCTTTGATAGCAGCCTTCAGCTTGTCTGCATTGTTAGGTCTGGTGTCTCCCATCCCCCCCCTGGCAATACCCCTCAGATTTCTCTATGGGGTTTAGGTCAGGCGAGTTTGCTAGCCAATCAAGCACAGTGATCCCGTGATCATTAAACAAGGTATTGGTGCTTTTGGCAGTGTGGGCAGGTGCCAAGTCCTGCTGGAAAATGAAATCAGCATCTCCATAAAGCTGGTCAGCAGAGGAAAGCAAGAGGTGCTCTAGAATTTCCTGGTAGAGGACTGCGCTGACTTTGAACTTAATAAAATACAGTGGACCAACAGAAGCAGATAACATGGCTCCTCAAATCATGACTGTGGATAATTTTGCATTTCATTTGGAAATCAAGGTCCCGGAGTCTGGAGGAAGAGTGGGGAGGCACAGAATCAAAGTTACATGAGGTCCAGTGTGAAGCTTCCACAGTGAGTGATAATTTGGGGAGCCAAGTAATGGGGCATACTGTGACAAAGGTCAGTAGGATACACTACAGATTATATGAATAAAACAAGATCTATAGATGGAAGGAGCAGACCTTTCAATCATCTGCTGGTCCTCCATTTTTAGATTCTGTTTAATTTATAGAAGCTGTAGTATACTTCTATGAATGGATGAGCTGGGCAGAAAGGGTGGGCATAGTTGGGCACTCTTGATGAGTGCCTGTGCCAGTTCCCACAGTTCTTTTAACCCCTGGAGGATTATGGTATCAGGAGTAAGGGGTTGGGGCATGGACAAAGGAAGACTTTACCTAACAAATAAGTATTCAGAACAAAGGACATATCCTACTGATTGTAAGCTATGTCCCTTGTACTGATTTTTGTGTTGTATATTTTGGCTGCACATATCCTTTAAAATCATTATTTAGTCTTCAGAGTATGCCAGTAGGTTGATACCTTGACTGACTCATATGTCCTGGAAGCCCATGACTAACACTCCTTTCCAAAGCTCCAGCTCTGTACCCCACCACTATAGCAATTTACAATGTCATGCAAAAAAAGGTATTAATGTGGCCATTTACATGAGATAATCATCACTAAATTGAGGTCATAACTATGGCCACCTGCAAACAATGCCAGTCAAGAGATCCTGGGGGAAATAGTGAACAAGTTCAACCTTGTCCAAGTGCTATTGTTGTCCAAAGATAGCTAGCAGTTCTCAATTTCTCCACTATTCAGCTAAATGTGAATGTTCTGGCACACTGCGTGTCTATGGTTACACTTATTCCAATTACTGCATTATGCATCAACCAGCACAAATTAGGCAATTGGGAATGCAGCAAGAAGGCCATGATGCTAAAACTACCAAACAGCTCAATGATAGAATTGCATGTCAAGAATTTATATGTTTTAGAAGTGTGACAAAATTATTACAACATAAAAGATAATGATGCCACAATGGAAAGATAGCATTTTGAAGACAAGCTGGTTAAGAGAGTATCTAATGTTGTGTGAGGCCTGATGGGCTGCTTAGGCCAGCCATAGACCGAGCAAATTCCTTTCCTGCAACCATGATCCCCTCATCAACATGGACAGGTTGACTGGGGAATGCCTTCCACCAAACTATTGTGTTCTCCCAGCAGGGGAAGCCGCCCCCGCCAAGAGAACACAGTGATTATTGCTACGGTAGCAGCTATAACCATCGGTGGCTGGCTATATTCCCACTCTGACCCGTTTGAAATTGAACCTCAAGGCAAAACCTTTTCCTTTGCTTTTGATAGAGCTGATAAGGTGGGTAGGTAATGATGGCCATAGCTGCTCAGATGCCAGTTAGCTCAATGTGGTAATCTCAAACAAAAAGGATCCATCCTATCTGTAATTACTCCCCCACAAAGGGTTTTATGTTTGAGTCCTGAAATAATTAAAGATATGGGTGGAGGACTCTTATCTTTGGTTTTTAATTTTTGACTGTAACATTTTCATATTTACTTTGATTTTACAAAAAAAAAATATTACTGCTAGCAGACTGGAAATATATTTCTGTAACAATATCAAGCACACTTGGATAGTACTGGCTAATTGTTTCAGAATCATAAACAGAACACTAAATAGGCTATGGTAAAACTGGAAAATGACAAAACAGGGAAGTATCAAACAGCTGTCTGATTTTTAAAACATAAAAGGCAACCTTTGTGAATGTTATTTCTATAGCTCCAAAGGGATATCTTGTCACTGGTACTTCTTCTTGCTTCTTTGTACAGCACGGCACCCTAGAGGCTCTTCACTCAGTCTGCCTAGCGAGGCAACCAATAAATCCTCAGGGACATGAGCTCCTCCTAGGAGATACCTCTCTTATCAACCTGTGGCAGAAACAACTTGTCACCTAGCACTATTCACAATATGAAAGTGACCTCTTTTACAACTCTTCAAAGCAAGGGGATGAGTCTGGAAGGAAATAGAACTGCTACTTTTCTAAAGGACATTCATTACACAACACACACAGTTATATATATATATATATATATATATTGTGACAGGAAGTCAGGTAAATCTGGGAATGTAGTCACTGAGAGGAGACACATTCCCACCTGCTTTGAAAGTTCACTGATACTATAGGGTGTTGGCTGCAGAGAGAGCCAGCAGGAAGTTGAAAACCATTCAGCTGTTCAGAATGAGGAGATCAAGGACTCTATAATTTGTCCAGAGAAAATCTATTGAGTGCTGCCTCCTGTCGCTGTGTGAGCTGGGAAGAGGAGGACAGACATACGTGTACCTCCCGACGCCGTGTGGGCATGGGAGAAGGACTGCTGCCGCCTGTCGCCGTGTGGGCTGGGAGAGGGGGACAGTCGGATGTGTGCCTCCCGACAAGCTGGTGAGCATGGGAGAAGACCCCCTACAGCGATGTGAAGCTAAGGAGGGTAACCACGAGTGAAGACGTCTCAAAGGTGAGAAGACAAAGTGTTCCATGTGAAGAGTGTGAAGAGAAGTGTTCCATGTGAAGAGTGTGAAGAGTAAAGGGACCTGTTAAATGAACTATGTTCAATGTGAAGAATCTGAAGAGTAAAGGATCCTGTTATAAATGAACATGTGCTGTGTGAAAGAAAACAAAGGGACATGATCAATGGACAATGTTTGTGCTGTGTGAAAAGCAAACAAATGGACATTTGAGTGTCTGCTGTAGGATCAGCAGTGTCGGCCCAACAGTAGGTTGGAAAGACTTCTTAGGTAGGTTCCAGCTGTGAGAAGGTAGCCGCCCACAGAGGCAAGGATTTATTTTGTCTTTTATTTTATTTTGGATGTTTTGCTGCATACAGCCTGGTGAAGAAAACACCATTTAATAAACCACACTGTTTGTTTGCAAGCACTTGTCGGCTATCTCTCTGTGAAAACGCACCCCCAAAGGGGTCATCCACGCCTACCACCGAGCTAATCCCTTACATATGGTGGAGGTATGCAGTGGGCAGAAGCAGCAAGATCCCTGCAAGGAAGTGCATATGTTTGATGAACTTTATCTGGTGCATGAGATTGCACAATCTATGTGTGCAGGAGAGAAGATCCTGACAGAAAAAAAAAAAAAAAAAGTGTTTTAAAGAGACAGGGGTCTCAAAATTTTTTGATGAACTTTGTTGTGTCTGGTGCAAGTGACTGCACAAACTGTGTGCGCAGGAAAAGAGATCCTGCAAGAGAGAGAAAAACTACATGTGTTAAAGAGACAGTGGTCTGAAAAATTTTTGCTGGACTGTGTAAAATTTGTTTGTGGAGTTATTGAAGATGGGGCGTTCAAAACGCCTGAAGAATGCAAAGATAGATGAAATGAGAGACCGGATTCTATGGATGGAGGGGATGTTGCCGTCTGAACCAGCCCCATCCATGCCTAAAGAGAGTCTACTAAAGAGGAAGGTTGTTGTCCCTAGCAACACTGATGAAACTGCTATGGAGACGCAGTGTGCTCAGATGAAAAGTAAACTCAAAATGGAGGAGATGTTGAAACATCTGATTATATCAAATGCAGCTCAACAGCAAGCAAATGCAGCTCAACAGCAGGCAAATGCGGATTTTCAGCAGAGCTTTGCAGCTCAACAAAAGGCTCATCAAGAGAGCATGGCAGGCTGGAAACAGAGACGCCAGCAGCCAATGGAGGCCATCGGTTTGGAGGAAACCGAGTATGTGTGCAGGGCTGAGTTGGATGCCTTGCAACGGAAAATGGAAGAAAAGGAACAAGCCTTGGAATTGCTTAAAATGGAGCATAGAAACTTGCAGGAAATGAATGAACTACTCAAGTCTCATGTGTTACAGTGGGAAGAATCCACTGCTCTTCTTTTGGTCGAGTTGCAAAAACGCAGAGAGACTATAATGGAGAAAGATACCATCCTCATGGAAAAGGAAAGTGAAATTCAGACTTTGCAGAAGCAAAGTATGGCTGATATGTTGGAGTTGCGTAATCAGCTGGAAAAAAGTCTTCAGTCTTTGGGAGCTACAAAAATAGACCTGCAGGAGTCGCAGGAACAGAATGTTGCTCTGAAAGCGACATTGTCTCTCAGCGACAAAGAGAAAAGTGAAAGAGAGGCTAAATTACTGAGTACTGTGTATGAGCTCACCACTTTGAGCAATGTGGTAGATGAATTACGTGCAGACTGTGAAAGTTGGAAAGGTGAAGCCCAACGTTTCCAGCAGCAGTTAAAGGAGAAAGAAGCCTGTGTGGCAGAATTACATTCTTATTCCCAGATGCTAGCCAATGAGGTGAAGGCTCTTATGCAGGGAAAAGGAGATTGTGAACATAAGAGGGAAAAAGTAGAGGCACAGCTTCTGGAATCGCAAGTCAAGGTGTCAGAAGGTGACCGATTGTGTGCTAAGCTGTCAGAGAAGGCAAACCGACTGCAGGTTGAGTTGGACAATGTTACAAATCAGCTTTCTCAAGCAGACAGCAAATCTAGAGAAATTGCGGAAGATTTTTCTATCTTGGAATCGCAGCTGCAAGACACGCAGGAACTCTTACAGGAAGAGAGGTGTCAAAGGCTGAGTTTTAGCACAAAGCTCAAACAAATGGAAGATGAGAAAAATGGCTTCCTGGAACAATTAAAAGAGGAGGCGGAAGCAAAGAAAAACCTATCAGAGCAAGTCGCAACATTGCAAGCTCAGATAGCGGTTATGAAAAAACGCATGGAAGAAAGCGTTGGTTCATTACAGTGTGTTGAAGATGTGAAAAAGAAGTTTGATCAGATGCTTGGTGAAGAGAAGAATGTGTCTGCAAAATATGCAGAAGAACGCGCACGTGCAGAAACGGAGGTGCGTGATAACGAGAGCAAAGCCCTGTTCTTGGCTCGCTCTTTGGAGGAAGCTCTAGAGTGTAAGGCTGAACTAGAAAGTGTTAAACAGCTGCGTACAGAAATGGAAGAATTGGTCAGCTCCAAGGATGATGTTGTGAAAAGCGTTCAGGAGCTAGAAAAGTCTAAGCGAGCCTTAGAACAGCAACTAGAAGAGATGAAGATTCCGTTGCAGGAACTGGAAGAGGAATTCCAGGCAACAGAGGATCTGTCCCAAAGAGGGGATAGTGTGCCTGATGCAGTTTTTAAAAGGATCAGTGTTTTGGGGTCTGTCCTGAGTGAGCCTCAGAAATGTGACGACATGTGGCTTGAATCACCCCTTTGGAATAAACCGTTCCTTCAAAAACTTCAAGCATTGGAAAATGTATCATTAGAGCTTCAGCAAACAAAGGAGCTGAGTAAGAAATGTGGTGATTTCTCAGTTCAGGCTGAAAACCTAGTGGAGAAAACTAAGGCTGTTGGTGAAAACGTGAAGCAAATGAATAAGTACCTTTCAGGGAGTGTTTCCAAAATGGAACTGGTGAAAGACGGGTGGCAGAAGTTTGATCGTGATCTTGAGATGCATTCCATGTGGAATTCAGATAGAGAAAAAGAACTAGGTGACCTTGAGCGGTCAAATAGTTCAGCAGAAAGTGCATTGAAGAAACCTGTAAAAGAATGTGTTGCAGTTCCATGCTTCTTCACTGATGCAGAGAGGAGGTCTATAATGGATACCACCCAGATCGCTGGGTTCAACTGTGTTGTTGCCTTTAACCCCGATGTTGGTGGAAGGAAAGTTGATGATGTTCTGGTTGGCTACTTCTGTGAAGAGTTTGGCAAGAAATATAAACTGAATATCAAATCAAATAGTAGGCCTTTACTGCGACTCGCTCAGGAGGGCGAAAAGTTTAAGAAGTTGATGAGTGCAAATGCTTCAGATCTGCCTATGAATATGAAATGTTTGAATGATATTGATATCTCTGGGAAAAGGAACAGGGGTCACTTTGAAGAAATGTGTGACAGCCTGTTGTCTCAATTGGAAAATCCTCTGCACAGCATCTTAGAGCAAGCAAAGCTCAAGAAGGAAGATCATTCCCTTTTACAACAAAAAGTCAATGATTGTGTACAGATGTATGGAGAGGCAACTCAAGTCACAGAGGGATGTCAAGAGTCCCTACTTGGAACAAAGCTTAGTGAAGCAAAGGTTCTCAAAGTTTTGTGGAAAACATTTATGGATTGCAGAGAGAGGCGTCTTAAGAATGTTGAAGACATTAAGACTAGCCCAATTGAGTTGCCTATGGATCACGGTCCTCCATGGTGGATTGGACAGACGGTTATGAGGGACAAGCTGTCTGACATTTATGAGAAAGCTGTCAATGAAGATGACAGAAACGAGAAGGAGCAAAATGATGCCAAAAATGCAGTTGAAGAATGTGTATATGAGATGAGAGACAAACTGTGTGGCCTTTATGAGAAATCTGTCAATGAAGATGACAAAACAGTTTCATCCGGAAGCTTGAGGATAATAGGAGGCTTATCAGTGAGTCAGCAGTGCCTGACACATGCGTGCCTGGAAATATGTGTCCCAACCCTAGGGTTGAAACAAGAGGGGGGGGTATGTGACAGGAAGTCAGGTAAATCTGGGAATGTAGTCACTGAGAGGAGACACATTCCCACCTGCTTTGAAAGTTCACTGATACTATAGGGTGTTGGCTGCAGAGAGAGCCAGCAGGAAGTTGAAAACCATTCAGCTGTTCAGAATGAGGAGATCAAGGACTCTATAATTTGTCCAGAGAAAATCTATTGAGTGCTGCCTCCTGTCGCTGTGTGAGCTGGGAAGAGGAGGACAGACATACGTGTACCTCCCGACGCCGTGTGGGCATGGGAGAAGGACTGCTGCCGCCTGTCGCCGTGTGGGCTGGGAGAGGGGGACAGTCGGATGTGTGCCTCCCGACAAGCTGGTGAGCATGGGAGAAGACCCCCTACAGCGATGTGAAGCTAAGGAGGGTAACCACGAGTGAAGACGTCTCAAAGGTGAGAAGACAAAGTGTTCCATGTGAAGAGTGTGAAGAGAAGTGTTCCATGTGAAGAGTGTGAAGAGTAAAGGGACCTGTTAAATGAACTATGTTCAATGTGAAGAATCTGAAGAGTAAAGGATCCTGTTATAAATGAACATGTGCTGTGTGAAAGAAAACAAAGGGACATGTTCAATGGACAATGTTTGTGCTGTGTGAAAAGCAAACAAATGGACATTTGAGTGTCTGCTGTAGGATCAGCAGTGTCGGCCCAACAGTAGGTTGGAAAGACTTCTTAGGTAGGTTCCAGCTGTGAGAAGGTAGCCGCCCACAGAGGCAAGGATTTATTTTGTCTTTTATTTTATTTTGGATGTTTTGCTGCATACAGCCTGGTGAAGAAAACACCATTTAATAAACCACACTGTTTGTTTGCAAGCACTTGTCGGCTATCTCTCTGTGAAAACGCACCCCCAAAGGGGTCATCCACGCCTACCACCGAGCTAATCCCTTACAATATATATATATATATATATATATATATATATATACACATATACAGTATATATACACAGTATCTCACAAAAGTGAGTACACGCCTCACATTTTTGTAAATATTTTATTATATCTTTTAATGTGACAACACTAAAGAAATTACACTTTGCTACAGTGTAAAGTAGTGAGTGTACAGCTTGTATAACACTGTAAATCTGCTGTCCCCTCAAAATAACTCAACACACAGCCATTAATGTCTAAACCACTTGCAACAAAAGTTAGTACACCCCTAAGTGAACATGTCCAAATTGGGCCCAAAGTGTCAGAATTTTGTGTGGCCACCATTATTTTCCAGCATTGCCTAACCCTCTTGGGAATGGAGTTCACCAAAGCTTCAAAGTTTGCCACTGAAGTCCTCTTCCACTCCTCCATGATGACATCATCGAGCTGGTGAATGTTGGAGACCTTGTGCTCCTCCACCTTCCGTTTGAGGATGCCCCACAGATGCTCAAAAGGGTTTAGGTCTGGAGACATGTCTGGCCAGTCCATTACACCTTTACCCTCAGCTTCTTTAGCAAGGCAGTGGTCATCTTGGAGGTGTGTTTTCAGGTGTGTAAATCATGTTGAATTACTGCCCTGCGGCCTAGTCTCCGAAGTGGAGGGGATCATGCTGTGCTTCAGTATGTCACAGTACATACTGGCATTCATGGTTCCCTCAATGAACTGCAGCTGCCCAGTGCCAGCAGCACTCATGCAGCCCCAGTTGCTACCACACATGCTTGACACCATCTGAACCAAATAAGTTTATCTTGGTCTCATCAGACCACAGGACAGGTCCAGTAATCCATGTCCTCAGTCTGCTTGTCTTCAGCAAACTATTTGCAGGCTTTCTTGTGCATCATCTTTATGGATGACGCACATGCAGACCAATTTGATGCAGTGTGCGGCATACAGTATGGTCTGAGCACTGACTGGTTGACCCCCCACCCCTTCAACCTCTGCAGCAATGCTGGCAGCACTCATACGTCCATTTCCCAAAGACAACCTCTGCATATGATGCTGGGCACTTGTACTCAACTTCTTTGGTCGACCATGGTAAAGGTCTGTTCTGAGTGGAACCGCTGTATGGTCTTGGCCACCACGCTGCAGCTCAGTTTCAGGGTATTGGCAAACTACTTATAGCCTAGGCCATCTTTATTGTAGAGCAACAATTATTTTTTTCAGTTCCTCAGAGAGTTCTTTGCCATGAGGTGCCATGTTGAACTTCCAGTGACCAGTATGAGAGAATGAGAGCGATAACATCCAATTTAATACACCTGCTCCCTATTTAAACCCGAGACCTTGTAACACTAAGGAGTCACATGACACTGGGGAAGGAAAATGGCTAATTGGGCCCAATTTGGGAATTTTCACTTAGAGGTGTACTCCCTTTTGTTTCCAGCATTTAGACATTAATGACTGTGTTGAGTTATTTTGAGGGGACAGCAAATTTACACTGTTATATAAGCTGTACACTCACTGCTTTACAATGTAGCAAAGTGTAATTTCTTCAGTGTTGCCACATGAAAAGATATAATAAAATATTTACAAAAATGTACCTCACTTTTGTGAGATACTGTATATATATATATATATATATATATATATATATATATATATATATATATATATATATATATATATATATATATAATACACATATACAGAATATATACCATATATACACACAGGGTGGGGTTAGGGGGGCACACAGGGGAGCCCAGACAGCAGGGGGATCGGTGCACTGCACTGCATCTGCACTGTGTCTGTGTCTCTCCCTCCAGCAGCTGAAAGCCAGTTTCTCTTCCTCTCCCTCCTGCCGGCTTTCAGCTGCTGCAGGGAGAGACACAGACATAGTGAATCATTCCTGTAATTGTCCTCCCATCCCACTGCAGCAATCCCCCTTACTGTGCTGACCACATCGATTCCCCCCCTGTGTGTCCAGGCCACCTTCTAAACCCCCAACAACTCTGCTGGCTTCCCCCTCCTGCCAGCTGCTGTGGGTGCACAGGCTGATGGAGAGTGGGGTGGAGGGGCCAGTAAATATGTAATTTATTAGCCCCTTCCTTCTCTAAATTGGACACAATGAGCGATTGGTACTGATCACTCCTGTGTCCATTTATAACATAGCATAGTAAACTGTGTTTACTATGCTTCAGTGTACCGATGAACAGGAACCTCTGTCTCCTGTTCAATCATCTTTAGTGCAACTGAGGCTACAGAGAAAGGAATTGAAGAATCTATGTCCTCAATTCCTTTCTTTGTCTCAAAGGTGAGATGCCAGGGGTCTTAAGTGAGACTAAAGTCTAAAAGTGGTGTCCCCCCACCTGAAAACACTTACCTGAGTCCTCTATTGATCCAGCACTGTCTGTCTGCAGCTCTTCCCTACTCTCTTCCTGTTCTCAAATGCTACACAGAGTAGTGGAAACCATTGGCTCCTGCTGCTCTCAGTCAAATCCTGTGAGGAAGGGGGCATGGCCAAGCCACACTGTGTGTCTCTATGGAAACACACAAAGCCTGGCTCAGGAGTGTGTCCGCATGGGTGCCCCCTCAGTACACAGCTTGCTGAGGGGGCATTCAAAAGGAGAGGTAGAGAGGGGAGCGCTGGCAGGGGACGCCAGAAAAGGGGGTAAGAGACCAGCAAGCCTTTCCTATTTTAATAAAAAATACTGACTTTACAACCACCTTTATTTATTTATTTTTTATAAAAAAGGGGTAATACTGCTCTGTGAAATATTGCATGAAAGGTCGCTTTTCACCTTTTCTGGCAGTGCCCCCCTGATGCTGTCTGTTCCTCTCTCCTCCTGGTGCCTCCTGCTGCAAGCCAGGTACTAAGGAGGTGTTAGTGTATGGGGAGGTCAGTGTATAGAAATGTAAGGGGGAGTCAGTGTAGGGGTCAGTGTATGGGGGGTCAGTGTATGTGTCAGTGTAGTGGGGGTAAGTGAAGGGGGGTCAGTGTAGGTGTCAGTGTATGGGAGGTAGGTCTGTGTAGTGGTCTAGTAGGTTTGTGTAGGGGGCGCAAATTACTTGCCTTGCCCCAGGGGTGCTGACAACGCACGCTACGCCACTGCTAAGGAGGCAAACCGGTGTGCACACTTCCAAGCCAGGCTGTATGCATTTATAGACGCACAGAGCGTCATTAAGCTGTACCACCACACGCTCATCACAGCAGTTTGATTGACAGCAGCAGGAGGAGTTCTGCTGTAAAAGCAGGAAGTGTGGGGAATAATACTGGAGCCAGAGACAGTGCTGGAGGGAGTGGTGACGTGGAGCCAGGTAAGTGTTTAGAGATGGTGGGTAGGACATGTAGTGATGTTTACCTTAATGCAGACAACGCATTAAAGTGGTTGTAAAGGTAGGTTTTTTTACCTTCATGTATTATATCACTGTTAATTTTTTACGTCAAATTTCAACTAAGTTTTAGTCCTAGTCTTTTGACTAAAATGCCATTTTAGTTTTAGTCATATTTTAGTAATCTGAATTCCTTTAGTTTTAGTCATATTTTAGTAATCTGAATTCCTTTAGTTTTAGTCATATTTTAGTCGACTAAAATTCCCAGTACCCACCTGAACATCAGATTTCATTGGAGCTCAGCCTGTCTGTTAAAGGCCAAGCTCCCTGACTCTATAGGCTAGCTGTATTGGCTGAGAGACACAGGCTCTCTCTGTCTATCTGCTGCCTGGGAGTTCTGGAACAATGCCCTGCAAATCACAGAAGAGGAAATCCTCTGTCGGATTCATGTCTGGATGTAACTGGGTAAAATAACAGCCTCCCCATACCATCTAGTTCTAGTGCCTTGTGCACTCCCTCGTTCCCATTTACTTCCCCATCTCCACTTGCAGGTTACCTCCTTATCCCCAAAGTTCAATTCATCCTGCCCTGTGCACTCCCTCACTCCCATTTACTTCCCCATTCCCCCTTGCACCCCGGCATTACAGCCAATAGAGTTTACAGTTTTTTTGAGTTTTTTTTTAAGCAATAATTTTGTTTATGAAACTGGATATTATATCACATTGATTTGATTTTATATCATTATATATCACAATGGGTAAATCTGTGTCTTTAGTGCATGTTCACAAACCCTAATACCATAAAAAATAACGTTATTCGATTTTTACTGTAGGAGTATATAATGAGTTTGGAAATCCTAGAGAAATGCTTAAATAATGCATAAAATTTAACTAAACCCATTAGACAACTAAAATGTACTGGAGATTTGAATTTGACTTTTGTCATATTTTTCATCAATTGACTTAATTCAAATTTTGTTTAGTTTTAATCACTGAAAACAAGCAGCTGAAAAAAATATTTCCATTGACAAAATTAACACTGCATTCTATTTAGCAAGGCAAAAAACCTTCTGCATACAGCTGCCTCTAGATTCATACGTGAGCCCGATCTCGATTCAGCAATGTGAACGAGAGCAGAGGCTCTCTCCCTTCTTATTGGCTCAGATACAGCAGCAGGAGCCATTGGTTGTCAATCACAGCAGGGGGCGGGGCTGAGCCTTATTTTGTGTGTCATGGACACATAGCGTGGGGCTTGGGAGCGAGCACACACAAGTGCCCCCATAGCAAGTGGCTTCCTATGGAGGAACTTGGTGGGGGGAGCCAGGAGCACAAGCAGGGGAATCAAGAAGAGGAGGCTCTCATGCTCTGTGCAATACCATTGCACAGAGCAGATAAGTATAACATATTTGTTATTTTTAACAATGATTGGAAAAAAGTCTTTAATATCACTTTAAGGTAAAAAAAAATAAAAAAAAACATAAGAACCACTTTGAAGAAATATAATATAAAGTTGTTTCGATGGGTATTTTTTAGATATGTGCAAAAGATTTTACTTTGATATCTGCAGTCTCATATATGGTTTAAAAAACTTGCAAAAAATGCACAGTTTGTACTTCTATATGTATATGGGGAATGCTGTCACATTTGCTCATTACATATACTGGCTGTGAGTGCTACACACAATGGTTATGCTTTGCGGCTCTTTGCTCCAGTGCACATTCATGAGTCAGCCAACATACGTAAAACAAATCCCCCCCGTGTGGCTGATATTTTCTCAGATAAGTTGTAAATCAGAGAGGTTTAATAAAGATGAATTAAATACAGAGTTCCTTTTAGTGGATTACCTACAAATCTGTACATGTAAATCAAAAACAGAAATTTGTTAGAGCGAGCATGTAAAATGTGAGCATTGATCAAAAATTAATTTAAGGTAAACACTGCAATAACAACACATTAGGAGGGACTAAAGTATTATTACCATTTAATAAAGTAAACTACAATCAAGTGTTGTTTATGTCTCTGAATAGGGGGCTAACATGGCTGCTGCTCATAAACATATAAAATACAAACATTTTAAAAATGAACAGGATCTTTATCTTATAATATTAACAGTTCACTAAAACAATACAGAGAAAATAAAGTGGCATATTTTATTTAGCCCTTAGCAAATTACTAAAGGAAATATTTACAGTGGGAAAAATAATTATTTGACCCCCTGCTGATTTTGTAAGTTTGCCCACTTTCAAAGAAATTAAGGGTCTATAATTGTTGTCATAGGTGTATTTTAAATGATAAATGGTTTGAATGGAAGAAAGATTCTCTGGACAGGTGTCTTTTATACACATAACGAGTTGTCATTAGGAGCAACTTCTTAACCACTTACCGCAAAGTGACGTAGGCCTTTGTCGGCAAATTTTGCGGTGTTATACCGGGATGATGCCTCTAGCTAGAGGCACCATCCCGGTACCGTGGTTTAGAGCCGACGGTCGGCTTTCCGTCGGTAACGACCGATGCGGCTCGATCACTACCCCCCTCCCGACGCCTTCCGTGACTTTGCCCGGGCCTCCAGTCCCACCGGGAGACCCAAGCACCCAGCCGGCGCGTCCGCTGGCTGGATGGAGTCCCGATCTAAGCCGGAATCGGGCTTTGATCGGGTCTCCGATGACATAACCCGGAGGCGGCGTCCATGACGTCACTTCCGGGTTACTCTGCTGCAAAAGACGGCAGATTTAAAAAATGACTGTATTCAAAAATGCCGTTTGCGGCGTTTTGAATACATGAAAGTGTAGTGGAGGGGTCTATGGTCTTTTAGACCCGCGATCCCTCCATAAAGAGTACCTGTCACTGCATATTGGTGTCACAAGGGATGTTTACATTGCTTGTGACAGCAATAAAAGTGATCAGATTTTTTTTTTTTTTTAAAAACCTATAATAAAGTTAAAAATAAATAAATAAATAAATAAATAGGAAAAATAGGGGCTTAAGTGGTTAAATTGACAGGACTAATCTGTGTACCACATGAGCACATACTGTAGCCTGAATTATTGTTGGTTTTTGGTAGGGGATCAAATATTAATTTTACTCACTCAGCTGCAACCCAATTTATAACATTTGTATCATTTGTTTTTTTTTTTTTTGGATTCTTGTTTAATTGTCTATTATTTAAAATACACCTACGATAAAAATGATAGACCCTTCATTTCTTTGTAAGTAGGCAAACGTACAAAATCTGTAGGGGATCAAATAATTATTTTCATCACTGTATATGGCTGATCCTGGCAACCTCCGATCTAAAAATCAAAGGAGCGAAGGGAGCAAAAGTATATTGGTCAAATAGCAGCTGCATGCAATCAGATGCAGTCATTGTGCAATTAATCTGACAGGAGCAGATTCATACTATTAGAATGCAATTGTGAGCTGTGGAGATTGCCCAATGCATGCTGTTGGGCATGGATGGGAAAATCAATAAATTGCTCTAGTTCAGTGCATGGGGCTAAACAAGAGAAATCCTAAAGTTTAAGGTGAATTTATGTCTTTCAGGTTGCTTTCACCACTCATTGTCATTTCAGAAACTTTACTGAAGAATCACTAAAGATCAGATGCCCCTCGTTCTGGAGTACAGGTGTTCCTCCAATCTGTTGAATTACTGCTTTATAAACCCTAGAACTATACTAAGGGCCCTTAAACCCGAGCTCAGTCTGGATTCATTAGTCAGTTTTTCAGATGCATCTAGACTGAACCACAATAGATGTCTATGGGTCCAGTTACATCTGCTTACATCTGAGTCTGTTTATGTCTGCAGAAAAAAAGGAAAAGGTTTTCATCCTATTTTTCCAAAATGTCCTCCATTTACGTCCATTCCATTTACATCTTTTTATAGCCAGGTAACATATTTTTGTTGATACTTTTGTTCACCTATGACAGTTTTTTTCAACAACTAAAAACCAGATATATGAAAATAGATGTATACTGAACTAAATTGAACTAAACTGAAGAGGATATACATATTGATGTAAAAGAATTCTGTTTTAATGCGTTGGTGTTTAATCACTTTTCATGATGGAGTGGATTGCGCTTGTGTGAAAGGACCCTAAGGCCCATGCACACTGGGTATTTAGCCCCGATGCATGAGGCTTCAGCGTTTAGTTGTGGGTAAAAAACACAGGTGCACTGTCCAGCCCCCAGTGATAGAAGCCTGTCAGTATGTACCCCAGGACCAATGCCCAGGCATTGGTCCCGGGGCACATACTTCCATAAACATTAGTGCCACTAGGTGCACCATCCAGCTGCAGAAGCTGTAAGTCTCCCACAGAGTTTGATAGGTTGCCCGCACCTAAACACTGTAGCCTCATGCAGCAGGGCTAAACAGCTAGTATGCATGGGGCCCAGATTTGTTTAAACCAATGCATATCTGTAAAAAAAATACATACGCTCACCTTTCCTGCTGCTTGCACCACGGAACACTGCTCTGATCCTGAGAAATCTTCAGATGAAGTCCAAAGGGAAAAAAAGACACACCAGTAGTGTTTTATCTTAGTGATGCCCTACAGCTCTTACTAGTTGTTCCTGCTAGCCTCCACCCATTACAAGATAGGGCATTGACTTGGAAGTCAGCAAGAGGAACCAGTGAGGAAGTCAGCAAGAGGACCTGTTGAGAGCTGTGGGGGACCACGCTGACTGATCTCCTGACTTCAGCAAACAATTTTCCGAGATCCCAGCAGAGTTTCACATCACGGGCCAAAGGAAAACAGATTTTACTTTTTTTTACAGGAATGCCTTGGTTAATCAACTCTGACAGTCACTTTAATAATCGCCTGTGGAGAACGTTCATGCATTATCATCTAAGTCTGAGTTTCCTGCACAACATTTGCCACATGGCATATAAGATTTTAGGGTAAAGTCTTCATTTGTATACAGCAATGCAGTGCAGAACAGGGGTGTGATGAGGAAATTAAAAAATGTGCGCTCATTTCCTTATTATAAGTGCCCCTTTTGGTAGCGAATGAGGGCCATGACATAGCAACATGTGTGTTTTTTTTTTTGCACCCCTGTAGAGTAGCAGTGGGTGCCAGGACTGAAGTGCACAAGATTATGAGGTTGCTGAGCTGCAGATCTCTCTGCTGCCTTCCGGGCCAAGCATGAGCGCACTGATGTGAACACTACATGACTTTGGTGTATGAGCTGTGTGCATCCGGGTGTATGGTTTAATGTGTATCAGGGTGCATGGTACAGTATGTATTGGGGTGCAAGGGGGGTTTTGTCGAGTGCATGATGCATTGTAGCATTTATCATTTAACCATAAGCCTAGTTCACATGGATGGTAAAAAGGTGTGCCATTTTTATTCAGTTGTGCACCCCTGTGCAGAGTTCTTTGCCTGTCCCTGTTCTATAGCCAACCCTGGAAACCTACAGGTAGCACCAATATCCATTAAAAAAAAAAAAACTAAAGTTATGTAGGTTGCCATCTGAATGTATTGAGCATGTATCTATTTAAGTTTGCACTTCAGAAGACCAAAGTTGTGAGAAGCTAAAATCCCAACCATGCCAAAATAGCATTAGTAATGACTGGGTTTGAGCAAGAACCTGAAGATTTAGTTTAGAATAATAAAAAACTGAGTTACAATACATCTCCTCTCCTATTCGGCTTTTTTTACTTTCCCCCTGTCTGACTGAAGTTTGAGTCAGAGGTCACCTGAAGTGTGATAGTTGCCTCCCATATATCACTATTGGTCACCAAGGTCAACCATCACCTTCAGAGAGTAATTTTAGTATGGGTAAAGGTGCACCTTAAAACAACTTAAAAAGTATGTGCAGCCAAAATGTTCTCTCTTAGATTTGAAGTAAATTTGGAAGGGTGAAAACCTTTGCCAGGTTTTTACTGCTATCAAAGGATTTTGTTAGAAATGTTACCCTCATTTCTTTTACAAGTCAAGAAATGAGGGAAACATAATTATTTTTATAGTGTCATCTGTTAGGAAACTTTATGAGGACAATTTAGGCTGACAGTGATCCCCATTTGGAGCTGTGACCCACTGTCTGCACAGCATAGGCTACAAATCATGTGTCAGAAAAAATGTAAGAATTCCTAATATTTTCCACTGTACACACTACAAGCAGAAATCCCATATTATACGGCAAAAAAAAGATTTAGACTGGCCATAAATTTTTGACTACTAACAATCCAACAAAATGACAAATCTGCTAAATGAATGTGGTGCTCACAATCATAAAACAGTATAATATTAAATTTATAAGCAATTGTTATTCAAAAAAGTGAACAAAGTCATTGGTCATTCTTATATTCACAGTAACAGAGGTTACATAGATGATAGCAATTTCACTATCCACCAATTTAAACACTTAAGCTGGTCTTTAATAATTGTATTCCACTGTAAAAATCAGCTTATTTGAGATTCGCTGGTTTATTAATCATTTGTGTATCTAAAATAAAACAGTTATAGGTTGTCAAATCTTCATTAGACTGGATAGAAAAAAAATTTCCTGTCTAGGACCAGCCTTACAAAACTCAATCAAGCTGACAATAATAAAAAATCCTGTAGAGCAAAGAACCATCTCCACACCTGTCAGTTGTGATTTTCGGTTAAGGTATTATTTAGAGTCAATATATTAATGCACTGTAGTTGGAAATTATGCTTAGTATTATTATGACTTGAATTTGCATTTTCTTCTAATAAATCCCACTGGTACGGGTTCTGTTTTCATCATTACAAATTGTTATCTGGTGCTTGAATCTATGGCATGATAAACACAAAGAAGCAAGCAGATAACAACATAATTATAACCAATTTAAGGTTAAATGAACTGCAGAAGGAAATAATGGTTTTCTCAAGATGAAAGGCGATATTAAACAGACATATGAATGACCTTCTTGATCCAAATAACCATGTTATCCTATCTTCACTGCCATCTTTAAGATTTAATCACACAAGCAATCTGCAAAACAAGACACAGAAGGACCCTTGTGTACACATACCTAATCTTTGTAGCCACCAGGCAGTATTCTGCTAGAGTGCAATGACAATGGAGGATTAAAATTATACCTCTTAGGAGCCACAAATATACTCTGGTAAACATAAAGTGCAAATTGCTTTATGACATATCTTTTCTGATTTATTACAGTTATGTAGACCTCTAAGCCAAACATCAATTAGGGAACTTATATCTCTTTTTGCACTATATTTAAAAACACATTTGGTGGCTCTGTTCACTAGTGGTATTTGTCACTTCCCCACTTCTCCAGTTCACCATTTACCCACTGTTTTTTTTAACCTATTTTAGCCATCTTTGTCTAATTGTATTTTATATTGTCCTTTACTTTAATTATCTTAGATTGTAAGCTCTAACGAGCAGGGTTCGCTGATTCCTACTGTAATAAATTGTATAGTTTTTGTACTGTCTACCTTCATGTTGTAAAGTGATGCGTAAACTGTCGGGGCTATATAAATCCCGTATAATAATAATAAAAAATAAGGAAAAAGAGACTTATAAAAGTCTGGGTCACAGGAGAAGCAAGGCAAAATGTTCTCCAGTGACCTAAAGGAGCCAAAACTTTTTTTTTACTTGTCTTTTAAGCCAAATGAGACAGACATTTTGGACTTTGATTTCAGTAGGATTCAATCTTTTAAAGAAAAATTAAAATGTATGAAATGTTGGAGACATTTACCCCTGCATTTATCCTGGTGACCACCAATAGAAAGTGAGTGTAAATCCAAAAAGTTGTCACCAGAGCAAGAGGTGAAGGAACATCCTCCAATGGGGAAGCCTTTTGCTATGACAGTCAAGATAGAATATTTGTTCACTTTGGAGGGATTTCATTGAATTTCTTGCTGTGTCTGTAGTGTAGAAAGTGAAGGGGACTTTTCTTGGAACACAGGTTCCAAACCAAAACAAGTTGTAACCCTTCCCAACTTCATATAATGCTTGAAAAAAAAAAAAAAAGTTTATCTTTATATACAGTGGGGAAAACAATTATTTGCTCCCCTGCAGTTTTTGTAAATTTGCCTACTTACAAAAAAATGAAGGGTCTATCATTTTTATCATAGGCGTATTTTAAACGATAGAGACAGAATATATCAACTAAAAATCCAGAAAAAACACATGATACAAATGGTATAAATGGAGTTGCAGTTCAGTGAGTAAAAAAAGCACTTGATCCCCAAGCAAAACATGACTTACAGTAATACTTGGTAGAGAAACCCTTGTTGGCAAACAGAGGTAAGACGTTTCTTTTAGTTGGTTACCAGGTTTGTACACTTCTCAGGAGGGATTTTGGTCCACTGTTCTTTACAGATCTTCTCCAAATTCTTAGGGTTTCCCGGCTGTCTCTTGGCAGCTTGAAATTACAGCTATCTCCAAAAATCTTCTATAGGATTAGGGTCTGGAGACTGGTTAGGCCACTCCATGCCCGTAATGTTCTTCTTCTTAAATCACTTCTTTGTTGCCTTGGTGATATGTTTTGGATCATTGTCATGCTGGAAGACCCATCCACGACCCATCTTTTGGCAGAGGGAAGAAGTTCTCATCCAAGATTTTACAATACATGGCCCCCGTACATTGGCCCCTCAATGCGGCAAGGTACCTTTAGCAGAGAAACAGCCCCAAAGCATAATGTTTCCACCTCCATGCTTGACTTTAGGAATGGTGTTCTTAGGGTCATAGTCAGCATTTTTTCTTCCCCAAACCACGGCGAGTCCCCTGCTCAAGAAGGCACATGCACAGGCCTGTCTGAAGTTTACCAATGAACATCTAAGTGATTCAGAGAAGGATTGGGAGAAAGTGCTGTGGTCAGATCAGGACAAAATTGAGCTCTTTGGCATTAACTCGATTAGTCACGTTTGGAGGAAGAAAAATTCTCACTATAATTCTAAGAACACCATCTCTACAGTCCAGCAGGAAGGTAGAAACATTATGCTTTGTTGCTGTTTCTCTGCTAAAGGTACAGGCCGACTTTGTTACATTAAGAAGCCAATTAAAAGGGGGGCCATTTATTGTAAAATCTTGGATGAGAACCTTCTTTCCTCATCCAGAACACTGAAGATGGGTCGTGGATGGGTCTTCCAGCATACCAATGACCAAACAACTTACCACAAAGGCAACAATGGAGTGGCTCAAGAAGAAGCACATTAAGTTCATGGAGTGGCCTAGCCAGTCTCCAGACCTTAGTCCTATAGAAAATTTAAGGAGGTAGCTGAAACTTCAAGTTGCCAAACAACAGCCAAGAAACTTTAAGGATTTAGGGAAGATCTGTAAAGAAGAGTGGACCAAAATTCCTTCTGAGATGTGTGCAAACCTGGTAACCAACTACAAGAAATGTCTTACCTCTGTGCCTGCCAACAAGGATTTCTCCACCAAGTACTAAGTCATATTTTGCTTGGGGATCAAATACTTATTCACTGAACTGCAACTCAATTTATAACATTTGTATCATGTGTTTTTTTCTGGATTTTTGTTGATATTCTGTCTCTATCAATTAAAATACTCCCATGATAAAACTCAAACCCTTCATTTCTTTGTAAGTCGGCAAACTAACACATAATAAAATAAAATGTATCATTACCACCTAGCTTATTGGATGTGCAGTCAGCTGATTATGGGACCTACACACCAAAAGAAAAGCTTATAGGCAGATCTGGGCAGAGATGTGTGCTAGCTAGATGTAAAGGCAAATTGTGACATGGACTAAAGATAAATCGTTATTGTGGGGATAGGGGTGATAGATACTGAAATACAATACAGCACAATGCAGAAATTGGCTTTAGATGTGGCAAAGAGGACAGCTAAATGTTGAGAGAACATGATAGGTAGGGAGGAGATTTTTCTCATTTTAGATTTACAGAGACTGAAATCACACTCTTCTCATTAGGGAGTCTGTCATCCTATCTAGCAAACCATCTGCCTGTTAAAATGAATTACATAAAGGTTCATCCTCTCCTGTAAAAGGCAGTCACTTCCTACAGACACAATGGAGGGCTGAGTAATTCCTGAACCTGATTTAAAATGCATCATCAGCTTGAACAGTTGCAATATACTTATTTGGAATAATCATACACAAGACGGGTATGAAAGTTAACCACTTCTGGACCGGAAGGATTTGCCTCCTTAATGACCAGGCCATTTTTTGCGATTTGGCACTACATTACTTTAACTGACAACTGCGTGGTTGTGCGACGCTGTACCCAAATAAATTGACGTCCTTTTTTTCCCCACAAACATGGCTTTCTTTTGGTGGTATTTGATCACCCCTGTGATATTTTGATTATGCGCTATAAACAAAAAAAAGCAACAATTTTGGAAAACAAAACAATATTTTTCACTTTCTGCTATATAACATTCCCAATAAAAATGTTTTTAAAATCAAATTGTTTCATCAGTTTAGGCCAATTTGTATTTTGCCACCCACATATTTTTAGTAAAAAAAATCCCAATAAGTGTATTTTGATTGGTTTGCGCAAAAGTTATCGTGCCTACAAACTAGGGGAAAGATTTATGTCAGTTTTACTGATGTGCGCTTTTTAGCAGAACATTGCGGCGGACAGATCGGACCCCTTACTGATATTTTTGACACTTTTGGGGGTACCAGTGGCATTACTACAGTAATCAGTGCTAAAAATATGCACAGTTACTGTAATAATGACACTGGCAGGGAAGGAGTTAACACGAGGGGTGATTAAAGGTTTAAATGTGTACCTAGGGTGTGATTATAACTGTGTGGGGGCCAGACTTGGTGGATGGAAACAGGGCTCCCATATTCCGAAATACCAGGAACACAGGAGCCCTGTTTCAATCAGTGACCGATGAGCGGTGTGCCATGTTTACTACAGCACGCCACCTTCTGTCAGTCCCTGCAGTGATCGCTGAGTTCCCGGTGGCCATTGCGGCTGCCGGACCCGTTGTTTAGCTGCAGGGCTAGTGTACGGGTATGGGGGTTTGCGCAGGAGAGCCAGCCTGCTGCAATATATCTGCGGCGGCTGGTCTTGAAGTGGTTAAAAAAAGCTAACAAATATGATAAAGGGTTTACAGAATTTCTACAGTTTAGCCCCGGATCAGATTGGTGCGACTTGACATGCGATTTGACAGTTCGCATGACAAGTCGCATATCAAGTCGCACCCCATTGCCAGCAATGGAATCGTTTATATCGCCATGACTCATGTTGCAGTGATTATGAAAAAGGTTTCTGCACTACTTTTTGAAAATTTCATTGCGACTTGCACAGACTTCTATTAAAAGAAGTCACAAGCCACAATAAAAATTGACAGTGCAGAGTGCACTGATGTGAGGCTTTGAAATCGCACTGAAGTAGCGCAATTCCAAAGACACACAGGTGTGATTGGGGGCTTAAAGTAGTAATAAATTCTAAAGGTTTTTTAAGCTTAACAAATTTAGCACAAACAATATATATCCTTCAATTATCTATTTGGTAAAATTCATACCCTCATACCCCAGCACTTGCAGTTTACAATTTTAAATGCTGCTGGCTCCTGTTCTCTCAATGCTGCTTCCCTAAACTTCTGGTCTTCGCAGGAAAACAGTGGGCAGTGCAGTTAGCTTGGTAAGGTAAGGGAAAGGGAGGGGATAAGCAGGGGTGTGCCTTGCAATCCTAGGCTATAGGGCTGTGTGTTTCTACTGATGCACACAGTGTAGGGAGACAAAACTCTAGTCCCTGAATGTAAGGGTGGCTCCACAGGATGCTGCAAGAGAAAGGAGCCACTCTGAAACAGGAAAACTGGGACAGTGGTTATGGCACCACCTGAAACAGGAACATAGACAAGGATTACAAGATATGGAATCTGAATACTCAGGAGTGATTAAATCAGCTGCTGATAGTATTTCAAAAAGGAAAGTTTAATGTAATTTTAGCACACAGCATACTTGAGAAACACACAAACTACAAAGCCAAATTGTCATTTGTTTAATATTCTTCCTGCAACAGCTCTACTTTATTACTAAATTCTAAACCATGTTCTTCAAATGCTCTCTGAAATGTGGTCAAGTATTCACACCTGCCTTAGATCACATGACTTTCAAGTGGTATTAAACCCAAAAGCAAACATTTATTATATTGTAACTTACCAATATTTAGCCCCCGTTCACATGCAAGCGACGCTACTTCGCACCGCGACCTCCGGAGCGGCCGCCACGGACTTCATAACATTGAAGTCTATGGCGGTCGCCTCCTGGTAGCCCCAAAGAAGCTCCGGACCCTTTTTTTAAGTCGGAGCGACTTGTGTCGCTCCTATTAGAACGGGTCCGCAGCTTCCCTATGGGAGGCGACCTACGGCGACCTGTAAGGCGACCAGGTCGCCTCACAGGTCGCCTTAGTGTGAACGGGGGCTTAGATGTGATGGCTATATTTGTTTTGTTTTTAGGCTTTCTTTCATTTTTCTCTTGTGATCCTGTCAATAAGTCTGTTGTTTTTCAACAAAACAAGCTCTTTTAAATATGTATCAGTTAAGAGCATTGAGATAAAACATTCACCACTGACAGGGGTGCATACATTGATCAGGTTTTTTTTTTTTTTTTCCACGTAAAACCTTTATTCCAAAAGAAAACAATGTTGCTGTAACTGCTTGTGTGACTGCAGTGTGAGCTGGAGCTGGTCTTCAACTTGTTAGTGTATCCAAATTGGCTAGTACATCTTACACTCCCCTCCGCAATGCTGCTGCTTGAAGGTGCCCCTGTGCTCATTTATCCAGACTGGAGGCACTCAAATACAGAAGTTGTGCTACTGCTCAGATCACCAGGTGAAAACAGAGAAAAAAGCCTAAGAAAATACTAATGCAGCCATCACATCTAATGTTTGGTAAGCTGCAATATGGTACATTTTTGGTTTGGGGTTTAATACTGCTTTCAGTCTGCATTTACTGATTAATTCAACACATTTTCCTAATTAAG
The DNA here is from genome assembly GCF_965119305.1 of Pelophylax lessonae. Lineage (NCBI taxonomy): Eukaryota > Metazoa > Chordata > Amphibia > Anura > Ranidae > Pelophylax > Pelophylax lessonae. The sequence continues at coordinate 466,956,861 of NC_138769.1, forward strand.
ATCAAACATTTGGTTTTAGGTCCCTGATGTAGTAAAGGTGTCCATATAGAGCAGGGGTCCTCAAACTTTGGCCCTCCAGTTGTTCGGGAACTACAATTCCCATCATGCCTAGTCATGTCTGTGAATGTCAGAGATTTACAATGCCTCATGGGATATGTAGTTCCACAACAGCTGGAGGGCCGTAGTTTGAAGATAACTGATATAAAGTTTCCGGTTACTCTCTAACAGATCAAACAGATCATAGAAGCATGCAGTCACAACTGCAAAAATGAAGGACAGGTCCCACTTAATTTTTTCCAATAGCTGACCGTCCTTCTCTCTCAGCGGGGAGCGATCACGGGTGGCCGGCGGTAATTGGAGCGGCTGGCCCCGTGCATCAGAGTCCCCACTGCCAAGTGGGGGCAGAAGCGCGGTGCACGCTCGCCCCCTAGCTGCAGACGCGTGACCGACGTACCGCTACATCGGTTCGCGCAGAAGGGCCAGCCTGCCGCAGTAAAACTGCAGCGGCGGTTGTTAAGAGGTTAAAAGACCTCAATTCTAAAATCACAAAGATGCAAATATGTACAGTATCTGAAACAGATATAGAAAAAGCATCGTACTTTTCCTATAACTAAATACTTGATTTGAGTGTTTTTTTTCTTATATTATGTAACAGTGTAGCAACATATTCCAAATGAATGATTCCATGCTGAATGCAAGGCGTTACTCCATTGTATCACATTCTTATCCTAAGGCATGTCATTCTGTCAAGAGATTCACAGGGTGGGAAAGTATTACAGAATGAGGTCTAAACTTACAAAACACAAGGCTGCAGGCTTTTGTTAATCTCTCATAAAATGATATACTTTTATACTATGAGGGGATTATTTACACCCTTAAATGGTCATTTCCGGTGTTTCTTCGCCCCAGCATAAAATCTTGTTTTAGCATAATGGCAATGTTTGGAGTATGAGGCTGGGTTCACACTGCTGTGCGGAGTGGGTCACAGCAGGGGTCCGTAGCCTCCCTGTTCTCCGTTTCAGGGATGAATCAGGCTGGCTGGCTTCAAACCTGAAAAAGACACACAGGTCTCTTCTGCCAACCGCTCCGCAGCTGTCCCCTAGATATGTGAACTGGCTCCATTGAGAGCCAGTCACCGTCTCCTGACATACAAATTGGATGCAGGGAAACCCACATCCAATTCGCACTATTGTGAACCCAGCCTAAAGTGACACTAAACTCTGGTTCAAAAAAATCTATTCACGTATGTATTGTAAAGCCTAACTCCCAGAAGTGCTAGCATATGACCCCATGCTAGATGGAGCAGCCTGCATGTAGGTTATGATCTGCGATTGGGCTTTATTAACTTGACATGTTTTGCAGTCATTTTTATATCGGTATAACCTCGCGCTTATGGTATTGTGCAAAAAAATATATAAAGAAAGTGACTGTGCATTAAATAGCTGCTTGCTGCAAGTTAAAGTGCTAGTGCCGTTAAATCATAGTAAACCAAATATTGCAGCGCTGCTAATAAATTAAATAGAAAATCATAAATTATAAGTCCATATAGTGTCCATCAGGTGCAAAATAAGGTGCTTCTGTGTCTTAAAAACTATTTTTTCTTTACCTCTGCCCAAGATAATTTCATTACACCTCCATTGCAGCAGTAGTGTCACCTAAGGCAGTCTCTCTATACCAAGGGACTTCGTATGTTAAGGATCTCTCCCACATGATTGCGGATCCCAGGCCGGTGTAACGTGAGAATTACCTACCCCGTGAGAAAAACCTACCCTCGTCACTTCCGGGCAGAAACAGCTGAGCAGCGCAGCAGTGCGCATGCTCAGAGCCCCGGATACCTAATGGAAGAACTGAGGAGCTTACTAGTGCGCATGCGCACTAGTATGAAAAGATCACGGTGTTCCGTGAAAAAAACCTACCGACGCGGCGGTTACATAAAACAGCTGTGCTGAAATACGAGTCATCTCCGCTCCTGTGCCTGTCACTTCCCTGCTCTCGGCAAGTAAATATAAAAGCGGCTCTCGGCTCCGTGATTTATGTTTTCATACACCCGCCGCCGCTTTTATATTTACTATCCGAGATCAGGGAAGTGACAGGCACAGGAGCGGAGATCACTCGTATTTCAGCACAGCTGTTTTAATGTAACCGCTGCATTACATACAGTGCCGAGCACCGGAAGTGACGAGGGGTAGGTTTTTCTCACGGGTAGGTAATTCTCACGGAACACCGGCAGAAAGGTTGTGACTACACTGCAGAAATATTTATTGAATGCCTTTTACCGAGTGTGTTGTGGTAAGTAGACAACCACTAGGGGGTCATCCCCATACATGTACACAGTGAAGCACAGAAGCACCTTATTTTGCACCTGATGGACACTATATGGACTTATAATTTATGATTTTCTATTTATGTATTTATGAAGTTTAAATATATTTATTGTGTGATCTTGCGAGATTTTGCACAAGTTTGCACATTTTGCACAAGGTTACACAGTGATATTGATGTTTTATTTATTTAATTTATTAGCAGCGCTGCAATATTTGGTTTACTTTGCGGTAATTTGACTACTTCTTCAGGAGCCTAAATGTAAGGTAAGGCCAAAAATTCTGCAAAGACAAAGTATTCAAACATAAAATATATAAGTCAACATACTACTTGTTAATCTGGTAACTGTGGAGCATATCAAACATGGGTCCTAAAAGATGTTCTCACCAAGTGTAGACTACATGGAAGGTGCCAATCAAAGTACCATCCCCAGGGACGAATGCGGGAGTAAATAGAACCAACCTACATGATGTACATGTCAAATGACCGCAAAACATGGCGAGTTAATAAAGCTCAATCGCAGATCATAACCCACAAGCAGGCCGCTCCATCTAGCATGGGGCCATATGCTAACACTGCTATTTGTTTTTTATTGGAACTGACCTTATTGTATGTATTGTGCAATGCGTCTGTTACTGTAATTGTTGATTTTATTTCATGTATTTTTTGTAATAAGTAAACAATTGATTTTATGTAAGTGTTGATTGCATTTTATATGGTACCATTATAATTCCCTTTGCCCCACCAATTTTCCCTTCCCTCCTCCGTTTCCCATTCCCTAGTTTCCCTGGCATATGTTGCTTTTTAGAAATACAGAAAATGGTCAGTGTTAAAGAATGTCAGAGGTCCCAGCATTTCCTAATAAAAACATGCATTCCACCACTGTTAAGCCTTTGCTACAATGAAGCTTGTTATTAATGCATTCTGGTGGCTTCCTGATAAAACTGTGGCACAGATATGAAGTGAAAAGATGTCCATTAATAAGAGCGAAATTCTTTCTGTACCTGTTTGTATCTCCAGCTCTGACTGATCATCGGGGACAAGTTGGATGACGTCAGACACCACCACCTGGTGATAGTTCTCTTCTGCCTCTTCATCACTGGAGGAGCTCTGTGTAGCTATACAGATGCTACTTCCGAGTTCCCGGCACAGGAAGATGCTCCAGCAGTCAGTCATGAAAACCTGGTCTGCACCTGAGTGACATATGAAGATTTAAGAATCATGGCAAATTTTGAAGACCACGTAACACCTGACAATAAAGTCAGCAATTAACAAGGGTTTATCTCAATGAACATCTTGATTTTACACACTCCATAAGACCAATAGTTAAACATAAGGTACAGCACTTAGCTACTGCCTGTATGACATTTTTAAACTTGACCTCCGGAAAATTTACCCCCCTTCATTACCAGGCAATTTTTTGCGATACGGCACTGCGTTACTTTAACTGACCATTGCGCTGTCATGCAACGCTGTACCTAAATAACATTTTCGTCCTCTTTTCCCTACAAATAGAACTTTCTTTTGGTGGTCCTTGATCACCTCTGTTTATAGCGCAAAAAATATAAACTGCAAGGACTGACAATTTAGAAAAAAATACAATAGTTTTTACTTTCTGCTATAAAACATACCCAATAAAAAAAATGTAAAAAATCGAACGTCTTCATCAATTTAGGCCAATATGTATTCTACTACATATTTTTGACAAAAAAAAAAAATCCCAATAAGCGTATATTGATTGGTTTGCGCAAAAGTTATAGTGTCTACAAACTATGGGATATTTTTATTTATTTTTGTTTCGCGCCCATTAGTGACTTATAGCGGGACTGCGATATTGCGGTGGACAAATTGGACACGGACACTTTTTGGGGACCAGTGACACTAATACAGTGATCATTGCTAAAAATATGCACTGTCAATGTACCAATGACACTGGCTGGGAAGGGGTTAACATCAGGGGTGATCAAAGGTGTGTGCCTAACCAGTGTTTTTTCACTGTGTGGGAGTTGCTTTGACTAGGAGAAGGCATTGATCCATGCCCCTACTTTACAGGAACACAGGATCAATACCAGGGGCGTAACTGGAACCTTCAGGGCCCTGGTGCAAGAAACCATTAAGGGCCCCCCGGACCCCTGGCCTGAGCCTTTCCCTTCAAGCTTGGGGCTCTTCCCACTCATGCTGGGGCCCTTTATTAAAGTCCCGCAACGGGACCCTTTCACAAGTTCTGCAGTGGGCCCCCTTCCTGCCATCTTGGGTCCTCCCCATGGTGGTGGAATGCCAGGGCTCGGTCGCCAGTGTGATCCTGGTAGTTCACCCACTGGTGTCAGTGGTTTTTATTTTTTGGTATTTCAATTGTATTATTTTTATATACTGTCTAATCAGTGGGTGTCGGCAGACATCAACTCCGGGGTACCGGCCACTGGGCTCCCGCTGTGTGTGATCAGACCTGGAAGTGCCAGATCACATACTAGGTACGTGATCTGCCACAGAGCAGCCATCCTGCCGCAGTATATGTACGGTGGCCAGTCCGCAAATGGTTAAAAAAATAAATTTGCCAGCACTCTTACCAGATAACGAGATGCATTATCCAATGTGTTATTATTGGACAGATTGTAAAATGCATAGATAAAGGTTGTAGTACCATACCAGTCTTCCAGTGTTTCCAGCCCAATTCACAAAGCCATAATATCACTTGCTATCTGTAAAAAATGCTTTTTTCCATTTTTTTTATTTTTTAGTCACACAATTAGACAAGTTTTCCCAGCAAACTTTTCCTGGACGCACGCCTTCCCCTTTCCTTTCTTTAGTGCTGTGTGCTTAGTTTTTGGATGTCATGGAGCATGCACAAATTCTGTGGAGTGTAAAGTAAACCTGCAGGCAAAAGTAACATAGCAAAACGAATAGCTTTATCAACCTTTTTTTTTATATTATCTGTTCATGGAGCACTGTCTGGAGTGATCCTACAGTGCATATACAAATACTTGCTTTAAAGCTAAAGTTTAGATACTGCAAGTTTAATACAGTTCCATTAGTCGGGCTTGGACCAATGTAAGGCTGGCTATACATTGATCTTTTTTTATTCAGCCAGCGGGCAGTAGATTCCCCCATCCACACATTCAAGGTGGATAGAGAATCCTCCCCATTGCACTATTGTATTGTGACAGTGGGACTCCTCTGCTGTCAGAATACACTGATCAGAACTGCAGCCCATAGTCTATAATTTACTAACTGTCCTGTTCAGGAGTCAATCGTCAATCACTAGATCAACTCCTATCAAACAGGAATGGCCACAGACGAATAGAAATTCGGCCAGTCCCTTCTGAACCGACCAAATTTCGATCCATCTATGGCCAGCTAAAGTATGTATGTGTAGGGATGCACCGATACCGGTATCGGTGCCAATACCAAGCATTTTCACGAGTAATCGTACTTGTGAAAATGCTCCCAATACTAAAACCTATACTTTCCTCAGCGATTTGCATCAATTTAAAATGAATAGGCACAAATCAAACTGCAAAGAATCGCATTCGATTTGAACAGGAATGCGGTGCAATTCCTGTCTGAATTGCATGTGATTTTCCCCACCGTGTGTGTGTGTGTTGCGAAATCTGCATTGGTGTCCTGGTTCCGCCGATGATAGAAAATGTATAGGTGGTCCGCCTCGAAGCTGACATTACCTCTGCCCTATACCAGTGGAGTCCCGGGAACTATTCCTCCAGTCCTGTGAGCACTTCCAGCAGCCGTAATTTTCTATCATCAGCGGGACCGGGACACCTCTGCAGATTCTGCATTTGACCAGATATGTATTAACCACCTCAATACAGGGCACTTTCACCCCCAACCTGCCCAGGCCATTTTTTAGCTTTCAGCGCTATCACACTTTGCATGACAATTACACGGTCATGCAATGCGGTGCCCAAATTAATTTTTTATCATTTTCTTCCCACAAATAGAACTTTATTTTGGTGGTATTTGGTATGAAAATGTTGTAAATAAGTATTTTTCTCCTTCACTGATGGGCACTGGTGAGGTGGCTCTAAAGGGAACTGATGTGGTGGCACTGATGAGGAGGCACTAATAGGCAGCACTGATAGGTGGCACTGATAGGCGGCACTTATGGGCAATTATAAGTGGCAAGGATAGGCGGCACTGATGGGCAGTGAAAGGCAGCACTGATTGTCCTCACTGATGGGCACAGATTGGCCTCACTGGAGGGCACAAATAGGCATCACTGATTGGAACTGATTGATGTAACTGATGGGTACAGGTTGGCGTCACAGATGGGCACAGAGTTGCATCACAGATGGGCACAAAGTTGCATCACTGATGGGCACTGTTGGGGCTGCACTGTAATCAGGGCAGTGATGATCAGTGCCCCGATTACCTATACATGTCTCCCCTGTGAGGAGATGCCGCTGATTGGCTCTCCTCCCCTCACACTCTGTCAGTGTGAGGGGAGGAGAGCCGATAAACTGCACTTCCCTGTTTACATGTCATCAGCAGTGATTGGACACAGCTGATCACTTGGGCAGAAAGCCATGACCGTGACTTTTTCCTGAGATCAGGGTCGCACCGTGTCCGAGGGACACATTGTGCCCCCAACCACTGCGCTGCGCACCCCAGCCGGCGCGCAATTGTGGTGAGACTAGGCGACATCATATGACGTTGGCCCATAACGAGAGCCACCCCGCTCCGACCTCATTTTACTATATGGCGGTTAATGTGAGTTCTAACATTTTTTATAAACTGCCCACTAGACCGAGCTTTTCCCTTTCTAAATACGCACACAGAAGCAGTGGGGAAAATCGTATTTGATTCTGACAGGAAATTAACCACTTTCCTGTTCAAATCACATGCGATTCTTTGCAGTGCGATTTGCACCCATTTATTTTGTATTGACACAAATTGCACAGCAAAGTATCAGTACTTGTATGGTATTGGTGCAACCCTAGTATGAGAAAATACAGAACGTTCTCTGAATGGCGTCTGTGTCAAGCAAGCAACCTCTTATGTTCACATTGCAGCAGGGAAGCACAGGACCAGGAAGCCAGTAACATCCCTGTAGTAGCATTGACTACTACAGGGATTTTCAGCTTCAACAGGAATCCCATAGGTATGGCACGTACATACTGTACTTACTTTGGTCTAAACTAGACCAATGTAATTCTGTAAAAATTGCCATTCCCAAACTCAGGCTCTGAGCACTGTATAATAATAGGTAAGAGATGGGAAGCAGAATGCCCTTTTTTATGTGGAAGCATGAGAATTTTGGAGAGCTCTTCCCAGTGCTGGATATGCACATGGTAAAACAAAAGGTGGGACATTTCAGTTTATGCTGCCTGCCAAAACCACTAGTTTGATATAAAATATGCTCAAAAGTGTACATACCCCTGACAAAAGAAAACATCAATCATCAGACCAAACATTTCTTTTACTATTAATTTAATTCAAATTTTACTACCGTCATTAAGCATTACAGACTATCATGAATCATGAAACAAAACTATAGCAATAAAGGGAAAAAAATAAAGCAGTCCTGTTCAAAAATTAGCACACTTGTAGTTTTTAATATTGTGTATTGCCCACTGAAATATTAATAGTGGCTTCCAGCCTTTTGTATATATTTTCAAATCCAAAAGTTTTTTTTTTAATTTATCCAAACTCCCCACTGAAACCACCAACTGTGGAAGGGAGTACCACATCCTTACTGCTCTAACAGTTAAGACTCCTTACGCAGTTTAGGATTGAACTGCTTCCCGTCCAATGTCATTGTGTGGCCACGTGTCTTCTTTAGAGACCTCTGGTTAAATAGTTTCCTCCCAATGGTAGGATCACCATTCAAAGATTTGTATGTTGCAACCTTATCCCCTGTAAAATGCCCCTTCTCCAAGGAGAATATGTTTATTGTTTGCAGTTATTCCTCATAACTGAGATCCTCCAGCCTACTTATTAGCTGAGTTGACCTTCTCTGGAGAATAATATTAATTATAATGCATGCTAATAGGCTGCTAGTCTTGCGTGCTGCAGCCTGGCACTGCATGCTTTTGCTGAGTCTGGCATCTACTAGGACCCCCACATCCTTTTCCATCCTCAATTCCCCCCAGAGGTTCTCCCTCTCCTGAATAACTTGCATTTATGTTTTTTGCTTCCATTACTTTATATTTTTCTACATTTAACCTCATCTGATATAAAGCTGCCCACACTTTTATTATATTGAGGTCTCCTTGTAACATTTCTATATCCTTTTTTGAAGTTATTACCCAGCTTAGCTTTGTATCATCAGCAAACACTGAAATGTAACCATCTATTTCCAACCTCTATGCCATTTATGTACAAGTTAAACTGAATATGTCCCAGGACTGAGCCCTAAGGTACCCTGCCTACAACTCTACCATTCGGAAAATATACCATCAATCACCGATCTCTGGACAGCTCCTGTATCCGGTTTTCTAGTGGGGCACAAACAATATCATCAATGCCAAAAGACCTTAATTTGTAAATTAAGCATTTATGGTATACTTTATTAAATGCCTCACCGAAATCTAGATACAATATCTCCATAGGCCTTCCCCTATCCAAACTACAGTCTACTCCCTCAAAAAAATGATAAAAAGGTTGCTCTGGCAATTACGGTATTTCAAACCAGTCTGCTGTCTTTATAAAAATGTAAGTTGCCTGGTTGTCTCTGGATTTAATATTCCTAAGCATTGACTTGGTACAAGTATGCTCTAAATGAAGTCAACACTCCTGCTCCCCATACATGTACCAGGCGAGTGTCCTAAACTGGTAAAAAAGGTGACTCAATAGGTCCTAAACTGCATGACTTCCAGGCAACTAGCCTTTTCAGAAAAGGTCTGCAAGTTCAGCCCCTGGTTCAACACAGGTGGACATGTGTACCTCAGTGGTGGCTGGTGCACTGGGGGCGCAGGGGCGCCGCCCCCCCCCCCATCCATGCGTCCGGCCCCCTAATCTACATGCAGGGCTCTGGAAGCATGGAGTTCAATGGGGCTCTCTTTTTTTTGCATGTGATTAGAGCCAGAGGCGGGCTCGGGGAGCAGTGAGCTCACCCAGTTGTGTGACAATAGCGAGTGAATATTCGCTATTGTCATACGGATCCTCCTCCTGGCCAATCAGGAAGTGGGTCTGAGACCTGTTTCCCGATTGGCCGAAAGGAGAAGCCATGCCAATGGCCATGGAGGAGGAGGGAGGAGACGCAGAAGACTGAGGGGGAAGAAGCCGAAGCCGCCGCCGCCGTCGTTTGCTGCTGCTGCCTCCCTCCACAAATCCAGGCAGGGTAAGTGAGCCAGCGACGGGGGGGGGGGGCGTCTATGGTGTGCGGCCTGGTGTGGTCCAGGGGGGGGGGTGTTGGTATGGTGCGGTCCGTCTGCCGCCCCCCCCCCCCCCGGTCCATGGAGCACAAGCCGCCACTGGTGTACCTACAAACTAAAGAGAAGGTTCACTGATCCAATTGGTTGAAGGTCAGTAGGAACCTTTTTTAATCCTCCCTGAACTTTCCTGGTGTGCAGAATGGGTCACTCCTCTGAAACATTCAGCAGTCTGTGTACAGCAAAGCTTTAGCTAACCAGCTCTCAACACAACAAGCTTATAAAAAAAAAAAAAATTGAAATGCAACATTTCATATTTTTCAGCCTACCAATTAAAAAATATAGTTTTTATTTAGTCCTTCATTTAAAAATATGTACACAACAGTATACATTACCTTTACAATCTGTGAAGATATTATGGCACAGCTAGTGAACAGGCACACTGGAATATTTCATGCAATTTGCCCTCAAGGGCATTACCCTCAAGGGTTGTATGAATAGATCATTTAATATTCTGAATGCCGGATATGCATATTGGATTTAAAATAGGTATATAAAAATGTATTTTACCAAACTAAAATCTTTCTCTTATTTAACAAATATACCATCAACTAAAGTCTAAACTTCAGTGTTCCAGTTTGAAGGCTTTGTATAACCCTGACCTGTAGATATGTCTGGCACATAAGATAACACTTTCCAACAGGTGTGACTATTCCTCGTTTTTACTCTGGAATTGGACCCAGTAATAGGGCACCTTCTATTTTGGAACTAGGTGATAGAACGAGCTACAAAAAGATAAAGATAGAATCACATAACTGAAAAAAAACAAAAAAACAAACAGAAATAAAGGTGTAAAGACTGAGCTAGACTGCCAATAATGGGATAAACGTGTAGCAGCTAAAGTTCTTACTTTCAGTTCCTTGGCATATGCACTCATCGGCCACTTTATTAGGTACACCTGTTCAATTGCTTGGTAACACAAATTGCTAATCAGCCAATCACATGGCAACAACTCGACATAGTGAAGACAACTTAGGGCACTTTCACACGGGTGATCCGATCAGATCCACCTGTCAGTTTTTTGGGCGGATCTGATCGGATCCTCCATGCAGCTCTATGGGGCAGCGGATGTCAGCGGAGACACCTCCGCTGACATCCGCATCCGATCCTGTCCGTGAAATCTGGACGGATGGAAACCCTATTTTTCCATCCGTTCAGTAATCGGATCGGATCGGATCGCGGTCCGCTCTCATCCGATCCCCCATAGAGGGCAGCGGGGGCTGTGACACCTCCCTCTCCGCACTACAAGTGGAGACGGAGCTGTCATCCGCCGGCTCAGCGGGGATCGCGGATCGATGCCCGCTGAGCAACACGGATCCGCCTACGGAGGCGGACCGTGTGAAAGAGGCCTTACTGAAGTTCAAACCGAGCATCAGAATGTGGAAGAAAGGGGATTTAAGTGACTTTGAACGTGGCATGGTTGTTGGTGCCAGACGAGCTGGTCTGAATATTTCAAAAACTGCTGATTTAGAGGAATTTTCACGCACAACCATCTCTAGAGTTTAAAGAAAGGTCAGAAAAAGAGAAAATATCCAGTGAGCGGTAGTTGTGTGGACGAAAATGTCTTGTTGAGGGCAGACTGGTTCAACATAATAGAAAGGCAACAGTAACTCAAATAACCACTCATTACAACCAAGGTATGCAGAATACCCTCTCTGAATGCACAACACTTTGAACCTTGCAGCAGATGGGCTACAGCAGCTTTAGACCTCACCGGGTGCCACTCCTGTCAGCTAAGAACAGGAATGCACAGGGTCACCAAAATTGGACAATAGAAGATTTGAAAAATGTTGCCTGGTCTGATGAGTCTCTATTTCAGCTGCGACATTCAAATGGTAGGGTCACAATATGGCGTAAACAACATGAAAATATGGATTGTATCCTTAGTACCAATTGAGCATTGTTTAAATGCCACGGCCTACCTGAGTATTGTTCCTGGCCATGTCCATCCCTTTATGACTACAGCGTACCTATCTTCTGATGGCTACTTCCAGCAGGATAATGCACCATGCCACAAAGCTTAAATCATCTCAAACTGGTTTCTTGAACATGACAATGAGGTCACTGTACTCCAATGGCCTCCACAATCACCAGATCTCAATCTAATAGAGCACCTTTGGGATGTGGTGGAACTTGAGATTTACAACATGGATGTGCAGCCGACAAATCTTCAGCAACTGCGTGATGCTATCATGTCAGTATGGATCAAAATGTCTGAGGAATGTTTCCAACACCTTGTTGAAACTATGCATGAATAATTAAGGCTGGTTCTAAAGGCAATAGGGAGTCCAAGCCGGTACTAGCAAGCTGTACCTAATAAAGTGGCCGGCGAGTGTAAATCAGGTGTGGTACAACTGATACTGACCAATCAGGAAATAACATTTATATGTCTAAAGATATACTTAGATACTGGACTAGGCTTTCCCTAGTCTGTATATGCTGCATTTCATTCATATTTTCATCCTGTAATCCCAAGGCCCACAGGTCAATACCAACTGCATTGAGATGAATTCCATCCCCTCTCAGGTACAACCATGTGTCCGTCTCCAGCTCCACATGCCTAACCACTAATCCACCATTCCGAGCAATGAATTTTCCCACCTCCTTATTCACCTTTAACAGGGCATTATTCAACTTCTCCACCGACCTGGCCCCTCTCTATGCAGTGCAGGCCACCATATCTGACCATACTATGATCATGTCAGGGAAGGAAGACCTAAGTAACAGGAAGTCCAGTTTCACATCCCTAATGAGTTCCCTCATGAAACGTAGACCTAAGTTGTTCCCACCAGCATGTAAGACCAAAACATCTGGTGGTCTGTCCAGCCAGGCAAATTGGTGAACCTCAGGTAAGACTCTCTGCCAGAGTATCCCTGGCAACCCAATCCATCTAACAATGCCCTCCTCTCTGGATCGCTGTGGTAATCTGTGACAGAATGGCGGTCTGCCTTGCTTACATAGGCAGACTGCCGTACTGTCTCTATGGGGAGCGATCGCGGGTGGCCGGCGCGTCCCCACTGGCTATTAGCACGTCGTTTCGCATAATAAAGCTGACCTGCCGGGATATATGTGCGGCGGCTGGTCGGCAAGTGGTTAAAGGAGCTGCAGGAATATCTGCCAAGTACAGGCTGTGTGGTGTACATGTGACACCAATCTTCCGTATTCTTCATATGTCCGAGCTATGGGGTAGAGTGGCAAGACTGGAGCCTTTTCTTACGAAGAAAAACATCAAAGCCTGGCTAAATTTTGCAAAAACACATCTGAAGTCTCCCAAAAGCATGTGGGAAAATGTGTTATGGTCTGATGAAGGGTGAACTTTTTGGCCATAATTCCAAAAGATAGGTTTGGAGAAAAAACAATTCTTTCCTTTGATAATGTTTGATGAAACGAAACGCGTCAGTTTACATCTTACTGGCCTGTTTTGAATTTATCATGCTGTTTACTTATGGATGTCTGTAAGTACATGTCCTTTTTTAAATAAAACGTATCATAGCAGTTTTACACTATGTACTTTCGTTTGGCTTGCTTATATGGTCATTGAATGCGGAGTTCACCTTTTCACATCCACCTGTGTCTGTGAGACCTTCAGTATCCTTCCTGTGAACAGCCGTTTAAGAGGAATCCATATTTTTACCTGCTATGCTCTGATGACCTGTCTACTGTATGGTATTACAGGTCCATAACTTCTGGTAAGAGTGTCCAGACGTTACTTCTCTTGGTGATGGTACACCACATAATCCAGTTGATTATTCTCTTCACGGATCCCATCCTTTTGCACGTGGAGGATATCCACAAAAAACCTGCTTAGCCTGTATGCTGTATAGTAGTATAGGCCCACGCTATCTGGTAAGCATATATATTATCAGTATCTTCCCTATGGTGACGAGACTCATACATTGCTGGTGGATTTCAGTATCTTCTCAGGAAGATTTATTTTATTTGGTCGTTTTTATGTTATTTGACAAAATTAATTTTTGTTTCTGGTAATTGCATATTTTACCTCTATACCTGGTGATGGGCTGATTTTGGTCACTGTATCTCACTCTGGTTAATTAGTCTTTGTGAATATTCAGTATTCCAAATACTTTCAATATATTTTTTATTTTTGATGACAAATGTGCATGCCTTTAGTGATACTTTATTGTATCACACTATATATATTTCCTTTTTTTTTTGCTGCTTACAACAATCTGGTTTAAATGGGGGATTCCTCCTCCTCTGCTCTTTAAGGACCACACATCCAGGAAACACTATCCGATGACATTGTCTTCAGAGACCAGAGACATCTTACATCAACCCTGTGGTCTGATTGACTTGCTTACCGTATGGTAGTGTACGTCCACTCGTTCTGGTAAGCATATTCATTTACTACCACAACGGAGAACAAGATATTTACAATTCCATCTTTTTTTCACATATCTATTTGGACTTAAGATATATATATATATTTTTTAATATATATTTTTTTCTCTTTTTAATATTGGTAGTCTAACAGTGATTCATCTCATTTATGAATTAATTTGATGGGACGTTTCAACATATGGACTTTATTCATTTATGTTTTCATATGGGACTCATTCCAGTCACTTACTCAAAGTATTTTTTATGATTATTTCGTGTTATACACTTGATATATGAACAGTTCCAGTTCATTCCTTCTTTAATAGCGCTGCACTTTTTAGATTTTATTTTTTTCACCAATTTTTTGTCAGTTGGTAGTGCTAGCAGCTCCCCTGGTGGTTAGTGCGGTATTTACACTTCTTTATATTCTAGAGAAAAAAACAACACTGCACATCACCAAAAGAACACCATACCCACAGTGAAGCATGGTGGTGGCAGCATTGTGCTTTGGGTCATCTGTAACAGGATGAAGAGGGAGTTATGGACAGTTCAAAATACCAGTCAATATTGATACAAAACCTTCAGGCTTCTGCTAGAAAACTGAACATGAAGATGAGCTTCATCTTTCAGCATGACAATGACCCAAAGCATACATCCAAATCAACAAAGGTATGGCTTCACCAGAAGAAGATTAACGTTTTTTGGAATGGCCCAGCCAGAGCCCAGACCTGAATCCGATTGAAAATCTGTGGGGTGATCTAAAGAGGGCTAAGCACAGGAGATGACCTCACAATCTGACAGATTTTTGAAAAGAAGAGTGGGCAAATATTGCCAAGTCAAGATGTGCCATGTTGATAGACTCATACCCAAAAAGACTGAGTACTGTAATAAAATCAAAAGGTGCTTCAACAAAGTATTAGTTTAAGGGTGTGCACACGTATGCCACCATATTATTTTAGTTTTTTATTTTTACTTCCCTCCACCTAAAATATTTCAGTTTGTTGTTCAACTGAGTTGTACAGTTTATAGGTCACATTAAAGGTGGAAAAGGTTCTGAAATTATTTATCTTTGTCTCATTTTTTCACATCACAGAAACCTGTCTCAGGCCACTCACAGCGCCGGAGCCGCTGAACCCGGAAGAGACGCCGAGGGATCATGTCCGCTCCCACAGCGGTGTGTGGGGGTCCGTGTCAAGGCTTCGTTCTAAGGTAAGTATTTCATAATGAGCTAGTATGCGATGCATACTAGCTCATTATGCCTTTGTCTTGCAGGGGATTTTTTTTTTTCATTAGAGTATACTACCGCTTTAAATACTGTTATCCATCAACCCTCAGGGGTCTATGTTTCAATTTTTGTATACATTGACCCCTGAGGGTTGGTGGTTAACAGGAGTGTATGTGTTAAAAGAGAAGTGTGGAATCCAAAAATAAATTAATATTCATACTCACCTACATGGCTGCAGCAGTCCCCCGTTGGCTCTACACCAAGAACCGAGCAAAGACTGCTGATCAATCAGTTCTCCGGTTCGCTCTGAGCACGAAGCGTGACGGTCAGTCTCCAGCTCTCTGCTCTGCCCCTCCAGCACTAACTGGAGCGCTGGACAGTGCTGGGATGGGAGCTCAGGCTCTCAGCGGTATGCTGAAATGCAGAGCCAGCTGCTTGTTAGGCATCTGGGCCGATCCCGATATTATTGCTATGCATAGACCCTTTAGTGCATTATATAGTTGTATAGCAGTGTTTCTTGGGTTGCTGATGTGTTTTGTGATGGGCAGTGTACTGAGTTGCCATGACTGTGCTGTAAAAGCAGTCTAGTTTGTCGAAGCAAAAAATCAGTGGTGAGTGATATAGAAAACTTTATCTGTGATTTAAATTGTGTACTATAATCTGAAATGTAGCCTATAATGTGAATGTTTCAAAGAGCCTTTAATTCTATCTGATTGAATTAGAATAAATATTCCTCAAGGTTTTGAGGTGACCTAGTGCTAGGAAAAAAAAAAAGTTATACTCAAACAATAAAAGTATGGGAATACAACTTTTTTTTAAAAACTTTTCTTAAATGCTGAAAGGCTCTGGGTGGGGCTAGGTGTCATTTTGGGGGTTTGGGGTTCTGTCAGAGGTTGGATTGCTTTGCAGCTGACTTGGTGGCCTTGTAGAGAATGAGGTTTCTGAAGCGAGCCAGGGGACCTTGTGAGGGCTGAGGTCTCTCTGGAGGTGGTTGGGGGTCTCTCCAGGAGGCTGGAGGGGGGGGGGGGTAGAAAGAAACACTGTGGGAGACTGAAGGGCACTGCAGGAGCTGGTGTGCCTTGTAGGAGGTTGGGGGCCACCATGGGAAAATTTTGGGGGCACTATGAAGGGCTTTAAGCTGTTTAGAGGGCTAGGGGGCACTGCCAAGGTCTGGTGGCACTGGAGGAGGTTAGGGGATCTGAAGAGGTCTGGAAAGAAAAGGCTGGAGCCCAGCAACAAGCCAAGACCTGATGGATGAGAAACACAGTACTACACTTTGAGCTTTCTCTTTGTCAGTCCTGTGGGCTGACAAGTCATAGCGCCCATGGCTGTTAGGATACCTGAACAGTGGCTGCATCTGATAGGCTGCAGCTACTGCTCATCTTGCAATTTTGCTCCTGGCTCCTTCAGTTTTCAGATCGAAGAATACCTGATTGAGTGGTGCAAACAGATCCAACACAGCTTGAGATTTGCCTTGGTATGACCAACTTTAGTATCAATGTTCACTTCTCAACAGCATACAGAACAGTCACTGCCAATGCATGACCAATTTTAAATTGCAGCTGTCGCATAACAACTTAAGCTAAAATAATGATTTCATAACATCTGAAGGACATTTGAACTATAAAATATTTCCTTTTTATTCCTGGAGTTTTTTTTCTGAATAAGTGCTCCCAGCCAATACATAAATAAATATTCATGTACTCTAAAGGCAGTCTTTCCCATCTTCCAGTGCCTGCAGGCACAGCTTCTACATTAAGCAATGGTGGGTTATCTCAGGGGAAGTAAGCAAGGTGATTTATTCTGATCACTATATCCCTCAAAAATACTATAGTCATGTAGAACTGTCTTGAATGTGCCCTAACGTTGAAAGATCCTTGCCAAATCCATATGAAAATAGTCAGATCAGTAAACTATCATCTATAAAGTGTAAATGGTATCCTGCAATTTGTCCCATTTATTACAACAATAAAATTTATTTCTGTTACAAGGCACATTGAAAGTCTTTACAAAAGTTTTTGTTTTTTCATGTAATGTTAAAAAAACAAACCTGGTGAAATGAAAAAAAGCCAAGAAGAGGGGTTAATTGGGGCTAATTAAGGGTAAAACCACCTTTATTTTCAATAAAACCTAACTACTTTCTGTGTTCCTCATTTTTAGGGCCCCTTTCACACTATCCGTCGGACGGACTCCGTTTATCTCAGCGGGGGATCGATCCGCCGATGCCCCGCTGAGCAGGAGGATGACAGCTGTGTCTCCGCTCTCTGTGTGGAGACACAGCTGTCAGTTCCCCATGCATCTCTATGGGGGAATCGGATGGGAACAGACCGTCGGTCCTTTCCCATCTGATCCGCTGGACGGATGGAAAATAGGGTTTCCATCCGTCCAGATTTGACAGATCAGATCGGATGTCAGCGGACATGTCTATGCTGACATCTGATGCCCCATAGGGATGCATGGGGGGACCGTTCAGATCCGCTAAAAAAACTGACAGGCGGATCTGAACAGTCCGCCTGTGTGAAAGGGGCCTAAAGTATAACTAAAGCCAAAGTGGAGTAGAGAGAGGGATTAGAACACCTGTCTGTTTTTTTTTTCTTATCTCTATCCCTGTTAGGGAGATTCACCTTCTTTTATTTGTCCTGGTGACCTTTATCACTGAGAGTGAAAGAAAATCCTAAATTTTGAATGGTCACAGAAAGAGGGGAAATCTTGCACTGAGATCACCAGTTCTGGTGACAACCAGGGATTCCCTCATTATGGGGGGAGGGGTCCTTAGATTTCCTGTTATGGCTATGGGACAGGAAGTGAGGAGAAATCTCCCCAATTGGACACAGATGGCACAAAAAACCTTTACAGGGGTTATAACCAGTGTTCCCTTTAAGGTGCGCGCGTGCGCGGACGCGCAGTGGAAATTACGTCCCGCGCAAGCACCTAGTTAGACGGCGCAGCCGCAGACGGAGCGGCCAGGGAGCAGAGCGTGCACCCCCCGAGAGCACGCCCATCGTGTGACAATAGCGAATGAAAATTCGCTATTGTCATACGGATCCTCCTCCTGGCCAATCAGGGAGCGGGTCCTCCCGCTTCCTGATTGGCCGAAAGGCCAACTTCATGCCATTGGCCGAGGAGGAGGCGCCGGGACTCGGGAGGATGGAGACGCGGGAAGCTGGAAGCCGGGGACTGAAGACAGAGTGCCGTGACCGTCCGTGAGGTAAGTGCACGGGGTCGCGGGGGGGCATTGCTGTGGCACTCTGCAATTTATTGGGGGCATTGCTGTGGCACTCTG
Organism: Pelophylax lessonae; assembly: GCF_965119305.1. Taxonomy (NCBI): domain Eukaryota; kingdom Metazoa; phylum Chordata; class Amphibia; order Anura; family Ranidae; genus Pelophylax; species Pelophylax lessonae. The sequence goes on from NC_138769.1 coordinate 466,975,417, forward strand.
CAGTTTATTGGGGGCATTGCTGTGGCACTCTGCAGTTTATTGGTGGCATTGCTGTGGCACTCTGCATTTTATTGGGGGCATTGCTGTGGCACTCTGCATTTTATTGGGGGCATTGCTGTGGCACTCTGCAGTTTATTGGTGGCATTGCTGTGGCACTCTGCAGTTTATTGGGGGCATTGCTGTGGCACTCTGCAGTTTATTGGGGGCATTGCTGTGGCACTCTGCAATGTATTGGGGGCATTGCTGTGGCACTCTGCATTTTATTGGAGGCATTGCTGTGGCACTCTGCATTTTATTGGGGGCATTGCTGTGGCACTCTGCAGTTTATTGGGGGCATTGCTGTGGCACTCTGCAGTTTATTGGGGGCATTGCTGTGGCACTCTGCAGTTTATTGGGGGCATTGCTGCGGCACTCTGCAGTTTATTGGGGGCATTGCTGTGGCACTCTGCAGTTTATTGGGGGCATTGCTGTGGCACTCTGCAGTTTATTGGGGGCAATGCTGTGGCACTCTGCATTTTATTGGGGGCATTGCTGTGGCACTCTGCAGTTTATTGGGGGCATTGCTGTGGCACTCTGCAGTTTATTGGGGGCATTGCTGTGGCACTCTGCAGTTTATTGGGGGCATTGATGTGGCACTCTGCATTTTATTGGGGGCATTGCTGTGGCACTCTGCATTTTATTGGGGGCATTGCTGTGGCACTCTGCAGTTTATTGGGGGCATTGCTGTGGCACTCTGCAGTTTATTGGGGGCATTGCTGCGGCACTCTGCAGTTTATTGGGGGCATTGCTGTGGCACTCTGCAGTTTATTGGGGGCATTGCTGTGGCACTCTGCAGTTTATTGGGGGCAATGCTGTGGCACTCTGCATTTTATTGGGGGCATTGCTGTGGCACTCTGCAGTTTATTGGGGGCATTGCTGTGGCACTCTGCAGTTTATTGGGGGCATTGCTGTAGCACTCTGCAGTTTATTGGGGGCATTGCTGCGGCACTCTGCAGTTTATTGGGGGCATTGCTGTGGCACTCTGCAGTTTATTAGGGGCATTGCTGTGGCACTCTGCAGTTTATTGGGGGCATTGCTGTGGCACTCTGCAGTTTATTGGGGGCAATGCTGTGGCACTCTGCATTTTATTGGGGGCAATGCTGTGGCACTCTGCATTTTATTGGGGGCATTGCTGTGGCACTCTGCATTTTATTGGGGGCAATGCTGTGGCACTCTGCATTTTATTGGGGGCATTGCTGTGGCACTCTGCAATTTATTGGGGGCAATGCTGTGGCACTCTGCAGTTTATTGGGGGCAATGCTGTGGCACTCTGCAGTTTATTGGGGGCATTGCTGTGACACTCTGCAATTTATTGGGGGCATTGCTGTGGCACTCTGCAGTTTATTGGGGGCAATGCTGTGGCACTCTGCAGTTTATTGGGGGCATTGATGTGGCACTCTGCAATTTATTGGGGGCAATGCTGTGGCACTCTGCAGTTTATTGGGGGCATTGATGTGGCACTTTGCAGTTTATTGGGGGCATTGCTGTGGCACTCTGCAGTTTATTTGGGGCAATGCTGTGGCACTCTGCAATGTATTGGGGGCATTGCTGTGGCACTCTGCATTTTATTGGGGGCATTGCTGTGGCACTCTGCAGTTTATTGGGGGCATTGCTGTGGCACTCTGCAGTTTATTGGGGGCATTGCTGTGGCACTCTGCAGTTTATTGGGGGCATTGCTGTGGCACTCTGCAATTTATTGGGGGCATTGCTGTGGCACTCTGCAGTTTATTGGGGGCATTGCTGTGGCACTCTGCAATGTATTGGGGGCATTGCTGTGGCACTCTGCAGTTTATTGGGGGCATTGCTGTGGCACTCTGCAATTTATTGGGGGCAATGCTGTGGCACTCTGCAGTTTATTGGGGGCAATGCTGTGGCACTCTGCATTTTATTGGGGGCAATGCTGTGGCACTCTGCATTTTATTGGGGGCATTGCTGTGGCACTCTGCATTTTATTGGGGGCAATGCTGTGGCACTCTGCATTTTATTGGGGGCATTGCTGTGGCACTCTGCAATTTATTGGGGGCAATGCTGTGGCACTCTGCAGTTTATTGGGGGCAATGCTGTGGCACTCTGCAGTTTATTGGGGGCATTGCTGTGACACTCTGCAATTTATTGGGGGCATTGCTGTGGCACTCTGCAGTTTATTGGGGGCAATGCTGTGGCACTCTGCAATGTATTGGGGGCATTGCTGTGGCACTCTGCAGTTTATTGGGGGCATTGCTGTGGCACTCTGCAATGTATTGGGGGCATTGCTGTGGCACTCTGCAGTTTATTGGGGGCATTGCTGTGACACTCTGCAATTTATTGGGGGCATTGCTGTGGCACTCTGCAGTTTATTGGGGGCATTGCTGTGGCACTCTGCAGTTTATTGGGGGCATTGCTGTGGCACTCTGCAGTTGATTGGGGCAAGCTGGTCACTCTGCATTGACGTCCCCCCTCCCCCCCCCCCCCATTGCTCAATCTAAAGGTTTGCGCTCAGAAATTTTTTTATTTGCTCAGCACAGTAAAAAATTAGAGGGAACATTGGTTATAACCCTTCCTTACTCTATCCAAGATTAAAGCAAAAATATTGTCTATAGTTATACTTTACCAATGTAGCAGTAGACTAGTACTGGGCAGCTGTATATGTCCTTAGTTTTCAGATCTCATAGTCTAAATGACATACCAATAAAAAAAAAAAAATTTAACTCCTGTGCTACCAATATATTTAAACCATGCTCACACAAATCATTGTGTATCAAAATGATGTGAAAATATATATGTGTATCAACAACATATAAGGTAAAAATACAGCTGCCACAAACACCAATTATGTTCCCACAATAAAAGATAAAAGTATTTATACTGAAAGTGCTGCACTGCTGATAACTAATAGATCAATATTCTATCAATGTGCCACTTTACAAATAACTCATCAATAAAAGAATACTAATAAAAGTGAATCCTATAGCAATGAATAATAATCCAAATGATATATAATGCTTGAACCAATAAAAAACAGATGTAAATGTCTCAAAAATAAAGCAAATTAAAATAAATAAAATGGTGTCCGGTGTATTATTCCTTCAGTTCTCTGTTCGATTACTGAAAATCCCCACACATGATGTGAAGCCAAAGGGTGCGCTTACTAATAGGTGAAATGGTGCCACCACAAACTCCCACAAAGCTCAGCCTAATTTAATGACCTGCATGCACCACAAGGTCAAGAAACGCTTGTGTAAATGGCCAACAGGGTTACCGATGTCCTTATGGTAATAGCATCATGGCCTCCTCTCCACTGGGGTCTCTGTTGGTGCACTCACATGTACATCCAGGAAAGCACAGGGGTAAGGGTCCCTTTAAGGTTATGGGTTTGTTGATGAGGTCATAGCATGTCACTCATGTTGAAAGCAAAATGAAAAGTAACATTCCATAGTGTACTATTTTTAAAACAATGCCAATTGTATTAAAGTGCTACTAAACCCAGGACCCTGCATTCACTATATCTGGTCTCCCACGGTTAACAGAACATGGAAATGCAACTTTTTTTTTAGTAAATATAAACTGCTAAATTCCTTTCCTCATCAGCAGTATATAACAGTCTTGTGACTAGGGATGATCGAACGGTTCGGGTCGACCATCGGTTCGGCCCGAACATTGGGTGTTCGAGGTTCGGCCGAATTTAGAACTTTTTTCCCAAAAAGTTCGGAATTCGGCAACCAGAACCGCCCAAAATGCAATGCTTCAGGAAATGGGCTTTAGAAGCCTGTGATTGGACCAGAACCATTAGCAAAAGCCAATTGAGGGGGCAGGAGAATGCTAGGAATGTGATTGGAGTGACTAGGGGGTCCCTAGACCAATCATTAGTGAATACGCCCCCCAGTATATAAGATCGCCCCCGCCATATTCCTAGCATTGTTATACTGGACATGGAAGAGAGTGGAAGCAGTTCTGTTAATTTTACTTTAAAAGTGTCATTTAGCTATTTTTAGTGTGAGGAAAGGGATATCTAGTGTAGTTAGAGTGCTCCTTTACACTTAAGTTAGCTTCAAAAATTCAGTTTCTGTAGGGAAAGTGTTAAGTGTAAGGGGACCGTAGTGTAGTGTAGGGTTAACTGGCAGTGACTGCTATGGCAGGGTGACAAAACCCTTCCATAGCAGGATGACCGCTATAGAGAAATGATAATTTCTCTGAATTGCTTTGGCACACCCATATGGCTTCTCACCAGCCAAGCATTTTTTATGCTGCAGGGGCTGCCACTGCCAGTGCTTTTTTGAGGACATGTTTGATGTCAGACATGACATCTGAACATGTGTATAGGGGGTATATATACACATATATGTCTGAATATATACCCCTAGACATATATAGGTGTGATAGTAGCAGAAATAAATGCTTGCACTAATGAAATCATTTACAGTAATATATTTCTGCTACTATCACACCTATATATGTCTAGGTGTGTATATAAATATATGTATGTGTGTATATATACCCCCAATACACATGTTCAGATGTTTTGCCTGCCTCAAAAGAACCCAAAAAAATGCCAAAAAAACGCTAGCGTCAAAAAAAAAAATGCCCAGGTATGTTTTTGCTGGCATTTTTTGGGGGGTTTTGGAGGCAGGCAAAACATCTGAACTTGTGCACAGTACCACTATACACAAGTTCAGATGTTTTTCCTGACTGCAAAGAACCCAAAAAAATGCCTGCTTTGAAACCGGCAAGGTGTGGAGAGAAGCTAACCCCCTGAGCTGAAAGTTTTCTAATACATACAATCCTTTTTTTTTCTGGTTCTGGACATGCTACAGAGATGAAACTTCACAGGTACACATTTTAGACCCACCAGACACAAAATCACACAAAAAAAAAGTTCTTAAAAATTGTCATTTTTGATAAAAAAAAAAAGCTCCCACATCCCTGTTCTACTGAAAAATTATCTTTTTTTTTTTTTTTTCATGGTTCTGGACATGCTACAGAGCTGAAACTTTACAGGTACACCTTTTAGACCCCCCAGATACTAAATCCAAAATCAAAAAATCTCTCTTTTTTTTTTTTTTTTTTCAATAATTGGCTTTTTTATCAAAAATGACAATTTTTAAGAACTTTTTTTTGTGTGATTAATAGTTAATGGGGCATGACCCAGAACCATAGGCACTTTTTATGGGCATTTATTGGGTTTTAGGGCTTAAAAATTGTGTTTTTTGATTACCGAAGTTCGGGTCCCATTGATTTCAATGGGGTTCTGAAATCCGAACCGAACTTTTGGAAAATTCGGGTGTTCTGGTCGAACCGAACTTTTCAAAAGTTCGATCATCCTTACTTGTGACTTCTATCAGTGTCTGGTTAAAACTTGTAGGAGGAGTTTCCATTCTACTCTGACTGTCCTATGAGCCTGCAGGACCCCTGACCCTCTGTTTGGACAGTGCTGATACACACCAAACTGAGCATGTGCAGAGTACCCCCAAGGTCCTATACTATCAGGAGATGGATTGGGGACAGTAAAAGAAGGAAATATCAGACAAGACAGAATCAAACAGTCTTTTTACACAATGTGCAGATATAACCCCTTAGGTTCCACAGTAAATATAACAAGCATGCTTTACTGCATGTACAGACTGATTTTACTGTTGTGGGTTTAGTAATGTCAGGAACCATAAACCAGGCAGAGACAGAAAATGCAGTTAAAATCACACCTAATAAAATAGCAAAAAACAACACAATTCAGAAACGTAGTCAAAAACTGAAGCCCGGGTTTAAATGCTAGGGCAGGTAATCAGACGAGCCGGGGTTAGAAAGCTAGAATTCAGCGTAGTAAGGAGCAAAAACAGGAGCAGGTATCAGAAGAGAAGTTAGCCAGGCCAAGTCCTACACAGGAACACACTGCAGATCATAGACCACGTAAGGGCAAGGGAGAAATTAGCAAAGCTGTTTATATAGCCAAAAGGGGCTGGCAGTCGGCTGGATTAATGAGGCAGGAAATGGTAACCAGGTGAGTCACTGTGGAAACAACGAGTGGCTGGTAATTAACCAAAAGCTGACCAGCCTCTGTGTACTGAAAGAAAACAGTTGCTTGTAAACAGCAGGAGCCCAGCCCTGACAAGTAACACTCACATTGAAATAAACCAAAATCGCATGTAAAAAGCAATCGGAAATACCACTCGGGCTCCCAATAGCATCACTTCCGGTCCGCGTTTACCTCCGCTCTGCTCTACATGTTTTACGTCATAGTGACTCTGTCAGCACCACTGCCTTCACAGTGCACACCAGTGGCTGTGTTCATATTGCACACCAGTGGCAGCAGTTTCAGTGGCCTTCAGTTCAGAAAAGGGTTAAATATGGGGTGCCATTTCAAAGGTTTTCAATCACTGCTGACTAAAAACAAGCAAACTACATTTAGTTATTTGGATGTGTAAAGTGCTCTACAATAACTTGGGTAGCCCACTTTGGTATGAGCTGCCAAAATGTAATACATAAAAGACAACTTTGAAATGGCACCCCATATTGAACCCTTTTCTGAACTGAAGACCACTGAAACGGCTGCCACTGGTCTGCAATATGAACACAGCCACTGGTGTGCACTGTGAAGGCAGCGGTGCTGACAGAGTCACGTGGCTGAGACGTAACATGTAGAGCGAAGCGGAGGTAGACAGGGACCAGAAGTGATGACTTGATTCATGTTTAGTCTGCTCTAGTTTGACAGATGCCCCCTGCCACAATGTACTGTATATGCTAAAAAGCCTCCCAGACACAAAAAAAAAAAAACCAGCGTGAGCTTATAGCTGGCCATACACATATTGAATTCTGGATGATTAGTGCTGAATTGGCTAAAATGCATTCAACTGATGGCCCTGTTGGCACCAATTGGATCATAAAAATTCTATTTTTCAATTGACTTTTCTTGAAGGAGCCAGGTGGAAAATCTTTAGCCGAACAGTCAATCAGTTGCACTGCCTGTCCAGGTATTCTGACAACTGTGTGAGTTCTGACTAGCAGAATAAAAAGGTTTAACATAGAACTAAGAAAGAGGCCATAACTGCCAGCACTGTGTCTCACAGTTATTATCTGTATCTACAGTATATGTGTTCATTTACTCCCCACACACCAACTGACATCCACAAAACAGTTCTCCTTTTCCAGAGGTAATTTAGACTTGTATGAAGTCATCCTCATCACTTTCTGCTAAGATTGCTTTGCTGGGGGTACAGTAGCCAGCACTACAGAGGAAAAAGTTTTGGGGTACGTATTTCATATGATTGCAAAATGATTAAACAATATGGCCAAGCAGTGAGAAAAGGGAATAGAATTCTAGAATGCATCACTAGGGGGATCACCAGCAGGGGGAAGAAGGTCCCGATTCCCCTATACAGATCTTTAGTGAGACCTCATTTAGAATACTGTGTCCAGTTCTGGAGACCTCACTTACACAAAGATACTGGTAAGATGGAATCAGTCCAGAGACAGGTAACAAAAATGGTGAAAGGTCTGAGGGATAAAACATATCAGGAGAGACTGCGGAAACTTAAAAGTGATTTAAAAAGGTATTGTAGCGGGGTCTCCCATTATACAAGTTCTAAAAGACTGCTGTTTGACATTTGAGAGGAACTCGGCTCCATCTAGTGGCCAAAAGGACACATTGCAGCGGCTATGGAATTTCTTTTGATGTTATTTTCCTTTCAGGAAGTTGAGCAGTCTTCATCGCCCATAGTGCTTTGAGAGTACCAGGGTGCACTGCTGCACCGCACAGCCTTCTGGGGGAAGCTTTATAAAGGAAGGGAGGAGCCAGGCTCACTCTCTTGGGAAAGACACAGTGAGACAAGCAGGATGCCAGCGCTGTGGGCTGATGCTGTATGCTAGGCCGAAACTCCTGGGCCTTAAGTGACTAAGTTGCAGTGTTTCATCTCCAGTAGAGGATCCCTCCTGGAGGTCCCATCGATGTTCTACAGAGACCAGACTCATCCACCCCAAATACCTAGCGCGGCTGGTGACAGAGGCCGGAGACTGAGACCGCAGCGGAGGCTTCCTGGGAGACAGTCCTGTTGGTGAGAGGGCACCTGCCCAAAAACTGACTCTATCTATCAAAGAAGTAACTTTAGTCAGGATTAGCCTTAGAGTAGTAGAAGGCAATATACCAGGTGGCCCAGTACATCTCTCACAGAAGTTTTACCGCCAATCCTGCACAGACACCCCGCGGTGATTACTAACTGTTTGCTGCCATAATACTAATAAAAGTGAATCCTATAGCAATGAATAATAATCCAAATGATATATAATGCTTGAACCAATAAAAAACAGATGTAAATGTCTCAAAAATAAAGCAAATTAAAATAAATAAAATGGTGTCCGGTGTATTATTCCTTCAGTTCTCTGTTCGATTACTGAAAATCCCCACACATGATGTGAAGCCAAAGGGTGCGCTTACTAATAGGTGAAATGGTGCCACCACAAACTCCCACAAAGCTCAGCCTAATTTAATGACCTGCATGCACCACAAGGTCAAGAAACGCTTGTGTAAATGGCCAACAGGGTTACCGATGTCCTTATGGTAATAGCATCATGGCCTCCTCTCCACTGGGGTCTCTGTTGGTGCACTCACATGTACATCCAGGAAAGCACAGGGGTAAGGGTCCCTTTAAGGTTATGGGTTTGTTGATGAGGTCATAGCATGTCACTCATGTTGAAAGCAAAATGAAAAGTAACATTCCATAGTGTACTATTTTTAAAACAATGCCAATTGTATTAAAGTGCTACTAAACCCAGGACCCTGCATTCACTATATCTGGTCTCCCACGGTTAACAGAACATGGAAATGCAACTTTTTTTTTAGTAAATATAAACTGCTAAATTCCTTTCCTCATCAGCAGTATATAACAGTCTTGTGACTAGGGATGATCGAACGGTTCGGGTCGACCATCGGTTCGGCCCGAACATTGGGTGTTCGAGGTTCGGCCGAATTTAGAACTTTTTTCCCAAAAAGTTCGGAATTCGGCAACCAGAACCGCCCAAAATGCAATGCTTCAGGAAATGGGCTTTAGAAGCCTGTGATTGGACCAGAACCATTAGCAAAAGCCAATTGAGGGGGCAGGAGAATGCTAGGAATGTGATTGGAGTGACTAGGGGGTCCCTAGACCAATCATTAGTGAATACGCCCCCCAGTATATAAGATCGCCCCCGCCATATTCCTAGCATTGTTATACTGGACATGGAAGAGAGTGGAAGCAGTTCTGTTAATTTTACTTTAAAAGTGTCATTTAGCTATTTTTAGTGTGAGGAAAGGGATATCTAGTGTAGTTAGAGTGCTCCTTTACACTTAAGTTAGCTTCAAAAATTCAGTTTCTGTAGGGAAAGTGTTAAGTGTAAGGGGACCGTAGTGTAGTGTAGGGTTAACTGGCAGTGACTGCTATGGCAGGGTGACAAAACCCTTCCATAGCAGGATGACCGCTATAGAGAAATGATAATTTCTCTGAATTGCTTTGGCACACCCATATGGCTTCTCACCAGCCAAGCATTTTTTATGCTGCAGGGGCTGCCACTGCCAGTGCTTTTTTGAGGACATGTTTGATGTCAGACATGACATCTGAACATGTGTATAGGGGGTATATATACACATATATGTCTGAATATATACCCCTAGACATATATAGGTGTGATAGTAGCAGAAATAAATGCTTGCACTAATGAAATCATTTACAGTAATATATTTCTGCTACTATCACACCTATATATGTCTAGGTGTGTATATAAATATATGTATGTGTGTATATATACCCCCAATACACATGTTCAGATGTTTTGCCTGCCTCAAAAGAACCCAAAAAAATGCCAAAAAAACGCTAGCGTCAAAAAAAAAAATGCCCAGGTATGTTTTTGCTGGCATTTTTTGGGGGGTTTTGGAGGCAGGCAAAACATCTGAACTTGTGCACAGTACCACTATACACAAGTTCAGATGTTTTTCCTGACTGCAAAGAACCCAAAAAAATGCCTGCTTTGAAACCGGCAAGGTGTGGAGAGAAGCTAACCCCCTGAGCTGAAAGTTTTCTAATACATACAATCCTTTTTTTTTCTGGTTCTGGACATGCTACAGAGATGAAACTTCACAGGTACACATTTTAGACCCACCAGACACAAAATCACACAAAAAAAAAGTTCTTAAAAATTGTCATTTTTGATAAAAAAAAAAAGCTCCCACATCCCTGTTCTACTGAAAAATTATCTTTTTTTTTTTTTTTTCATGGTTCTGGACATGCTACAGAGCTGAAACTTTACAGGTACACCTTTTAGACCCCCCAGATACTAAATCCAAAATCAAAAAATCTCTCTTTTTTTTTTTTTTTTTTCAATAATTGGCTTTTTTATCAAAAATGACAATTTTTAAGAACTTTTTTTTGTGTGATTAATAGTTAATGGGGCATGACCCAGAACCATAGGCACTTTTTATGGGCATTTATTGGGTTTTAGGGCTTAAAAATTGTGTTTTTTGATTACCGAAGTTCGGGTCCCATTGATTTCAATGGGGTTCTGAAATCCGAACCGAACTTTTGGAAAATTCGGGTGTTCTGGTCGAACCGAACTTTTCAAAAGTTCGATCATCCTTACTTGTGACTTCTATCAGTGTCTGGTTAAAACTTGTAGGAGGAGTTTCCATTCTACTCTGACTGTCCTATGAGCCTGCAGGACCCCTGACCCTCTGTTTGGACAGTGCTGATACACACCAAACTGAGCATGTGCAGAGTACCCCCAAGGTCCTATACTATCAGGAGATGGATTGGGGACAGTAAAAGAAGGAAATATCAGACAAGACAGAATCAAACAGTCTTTTTACACAATGTGCAGATATAACCCCTTAGGTTCCACAGTAAATATAACAAGCATGCTTTACTGCATGTACAGACTGATTTTACTGTTGTGGGTTTAGTAATGTCAGGAACCATAAACCAGGCAGAGACAGAAAATGCAGTTAAAATCACACCTAATAAAATAGCAAAAAACAACACAATTCAGAAACGTAGTCAAAAACTGAAGCCCGGGTTTAAATGCTAGGGCAGGTAATCAGACGAGCCGGGGTTAGAAAGCTAGAATTCAGCGTAGTAAGGAGCAAAAACAGGAGCAGGTATCAGAAGAGAAGTTAGCCAGGCCAAGTCCTACACAGGAACACACTGCAGATCATAGACCACGTAAGGGCAAGGGAGAAATTAGCAAAGCTGTTTATATAGCCAAAAGGGGCTGGCAGTCGGCTGGATTAATGAGGCAGGAAATGGTAACCAGGTGAGTCACTGTGGAAACAACGAGTGGCTGGTAATTAACCAAAAGCTGACCAGCCTCTGTGTACTGAAAGAAAACAGTTGCTTGTAAACAGCAGGAGCCCAGCCCTGACAAGTAACACTCACATTGAAATAAACCAAAATCGCATGTAAAAAGCAATCGGAAATACCACTCGGGCTCCCAATAGCATCACTTCCGGTCCGCGTTTACCTCCGCTCTGCTCTACATGTTTTACGTCATAGTGACTCTGTCAGCACCACTGCCTTCACAGTGCACACCAGTGGCTGTGTTCATATTGCACACCAGTGGCAGCAGTTTCAGTGGCCTTCAGTTCAGAAAAGGGTTAAATATGGGGTGCCATTTCAAAGGTTTTCAATCACTGCTGACTAAAAACAAGCAAACTACATTTAGTTATTTGGATGTGTAAAGTGCTCTACAATAACTTGGGTAGCCCACTTTGGTATGAGCTGCCAAAATGTAATACATAAAAGACAACTTTGAAATGGCACCCCATATTGAACCCTTTTCTGAACTGAAGACCACTGAAACGGCTGCCACTGGTCTGCAATATGAACACAGCCACTGGTGTGCACTGTGAAGGCAGCGGTGCTGACAGAGTCACGTGGCTGAGACGTAACATGTAGAGCGAAGCGGAGGTAGACAGGGACCAGAAGTGATGACTTGATTCATGTTTAGTCTGCTCTAGTTTGACAGATGCCCCCTGCCACAATGTACTGTATATGCTAAAAAGCCTCCCAGACACAAAAAAAAAAAAACCAGCGTGAGCTTATAGCTGGCCATACACATATTGAATTCTGGATGATTAGTGCTGAATTGGCTAAAATGCATTCAACTGATGGCCCTGTTGGCACCAATTGGATCATAAAAATTCTATTTTTCAATTGACTTTTCTTGAAGGAGCCAGGTGGAAAATCTTTAGCCGAACAGTCAATCAGTTGCACTGCCTGTCCAGGTATTCTGACAACTGTGTGAGTTCTGACTAGCAGAATAAAAAGGTTTAACATAGAACTAAGAAAGAGGCCATAACTGCCAGCACTGTGTCTCACAGTTATTATCTGTATCTACAGTATATGTGTTCATTTACTCCCCACACACCAACTGACATCCACAAAACAGTTCTCCTTTTCCAGAGGTAATTTAGACTTGTATGAAGTCATCCTCATCACTTTCTGCTAAGATTGCTTTGCTGGGGGTACAGTAGCCAGCACTACAGAGGAAAAAGTTTTGGGGTACGTATTTCATATGATTGCAAAATGATTAAACAATATGGCCAAGCAGTGAGAAAAGGGAATAGAATTCTAGAATGCATCACTAGGGGGATCACCAGCAGGGGGAAGAAGGTCCCGATTCCCCTATACAGATCTTTAGTGAGACCTCATTTAGAATACTGTGTCCAGTTCTGGAGACCTCACTTACACAAAGATACTGGTAAGATGGAATCAGTCCAGAGACAGGTAACAAAAATGGTGAAAGGTCTGAGGGATAAAACATATCAGGAGAGACTGCGGAAACTTAAAAGTGATTTAAAAAGGTATTGTAGCGGGGTCTCCCATTATACAAGTTCTAAAAGACTGCTGTTTGACATTTGAGAGGAACTCGGCTCCATCTAGTGGCCAAAAGGACACATTGCAGCGGCTATGGAATTTCTTTTGATGTTATTTTCCTTTCAGGAAGTTGAGCAGTCTTCATCGCCCATAGTGCTTTGAGAGTACCAGGGTGCACTGCTGCACCGCACAGCCTTCTGGGGGAAGCTTTATAAAGGAAGGGAGGAGCCAGGCTCACTCTCTTGGGAAAGACACAGTGAGACAAGCAGGATGCCAGCGCTGTGGGCTGATGCTGTATGCTAGGCCGAAACTCCTGGGCCTTAAGTGACTAAGTTGCAGTGTTTCATCTCCAGTAGAGGATCCCTCCTGGAGGTCCCATCGATGTTCTACAGAGACCAGACTCATCCACCCCAAATACCTAGCGCGGCTGGTGACAGAGGCCGGAGACTGAGACCGCAGCGGAGGCTTCCTGGGAGACAGTCCTGTTGGTGAGAGGGCACCTGCCCAAAAACTGACTCTATCTATCAAAGAAGTAACTTTAGTCAGGATTAGCCTTAGAGTAGTAGAAGGCAATATACCAGGTGGCCCAGTACATCTCTCACAGAAGTTTTACCGCCAATCCTGCACAGACACCCCGCGGTGATTACTAACTGTTTGCTGCCATTCTCTCTATTGATCACCCATCCTCAATGTGGATTACAAATCGCGAGTGCACCAACGTTGCTAGCGAAGATATAGAGAAGAAACAGCGGACTCAGATAGGTCTGACTGTCTGGTACTGTGTCTAACTGAATGCTGAGCCTTATTTCCAAAAGTATAATAGTTATTAAGATGGGGGTCCTATAGGCTCTGAGACATTTCCTGAAACAATTAATGTGCCCTTGAGGAGTGATATCACAGTATTTATCTTATCTTTGATTAATTAATCAGTATATCCTTTTACAAAGTCATATTTTACTGTATCGAAACTGTTTATTTGATTTACAGTAAATAACTTTCCTGTTTAAAAGCAAGCTTGTGTGTGGTCACTTTGTATTACCCAGAAGGACTGCAGCTGGAGAGAGGTAACAGGTCATTATTATTTATTGAAGTGTTATATTCCAATCTGTGTAGCCATTTGGTATTCCAGTCCTATTTTGGGTCAGTTGTGCCTAGGGAGGGTTCGAGCCAATTCTGTGGGTTGTTAGGCAGGACGTAGACCCAATAATCTAATCAGCAGCTCCTGCGGGGGTGGTGCTACACGTGGGGGCTCGTCCGGGATTATCTACAGTCCTGCAACACAACCCTCTCAGCCACAGAATCCCCCTCAACGCAGAAATGGATCCTACCGCTGCAGCCGAGTGGTGCAGGGAAGAGAATGTCGTAGTGGAAAATGGCCTGGTGGTTGAAATCAAGGGAGAGGTCTGGACTGAGGAAAAACTCCTCCCAGTTTTAAGGGCACTGTCCACAGACAGGAAATTCTGGGTGACTGACATAAAGACAGACACCACCGTTCCACACACGTATGCATTGTGTGAGTGGAGGAAGGGGGTCCCTGATTACTTTAAGGGAACCAGTGTAAAGACTACTGACCAAACAGAACTTTTCTTAATACATCCAGAAGTCCTTACTGAAGGTCCCTCATCCACCACTCCTGGGGGATCCAGCAAAGAAAAAGGTGTCCAAGAAGGGAGTCCAGAGTCACCACCTTTGTCTACCTTTAGCTCAGAACTGTGTGCTGTTCTCGGGGAAATCGTAGCAAAATGTAGTAAGGACTCCCCAAACTATCTGATGACTGAATATAGGAAGCTCAGGACATTCTCTGGGAAACAGCCTGTGCCTTCGACAGAAGATGGGTTTGAAGAGTGGTTAGATACCGCCACTCAGGCTTTGGAAGAGTGGGAGGTACCAGAACAGCACAAGAAACAGAGAATCACAGAAAGTTTAAAGGGACCTGCACTAGAGGCCGTACGTAATCTCAAGCTAAGCAAAAAGAACTGTACTGCACAGGATTATCTAGACATTCTACAAGATGTATTTGGTCGGACGGAGAACGTGGCTGAACTTCTTTACCAGTTAGACCACTGTTACCAAGAAGAGGAAGAGAAGTTGTCCGAATTTATTAGACGCCTAGATAAGATCATCCACCAGATCTTGTTAAAGAAAGGGATAGACCCCCGGAAGGTAGATGAGACTCGTGCACGGCAGGTGCTGAGAGGGGCTCAACCCTTAGATCCCATTGCCATACTGTTGCGAACTCGCCAAGATGGTGGCATTCTGGAATACCCTGACCTGATCCGAATGGTCAGAGAAGAAGAGGTCATGTTGGACAACAAAAGGAAGAGTCGGCAGTTTGACTCAACTGCTCGTGTCAGAGTGATAAGTGCAAAAGAAAGTGACTCGCAAGTTGAACTCCTAAAGACCCAGGTGTCCCAGTTGATAGAAATGGTGTCCATCCTGACTAGTCAGGCATCTACTCTACCTGATGGGAACGTGTCAGAGAAGCCGGATAAACCTTCTAACCTTAGAGTAGACCCGGAACCGAGACCTAGGAGATCGCTAACTTGTTTCAACTGTGGGGAAGTAGGACATGTTAGAGGAGTATGTCCCAGCCCAGGAAATGTCGCCTCAGAACCTCGCAAGCCAGCGGAAAAACTTCAGAGGGCACCCGTGAAGGAGTCGACCGTGTGCCCGCCAGTTTCAAGGGAATCCAAGAGACTCAATGATTCAGGGAATCTGAGTCAGGGAGTCAGATCCAGGTACAACGCCCCTAGTTCTATACTCCAGGCTACTGAGAGGAGGAAAATCAATGCACACCGGGCCCAGAGGGGACTGAAGTCCAGAAGAAAAAAAAAGAAAAGAGCCTGGGTGCAGAGAACTGAATCAGACAACAAGGCCACTTCAAGAGAATTCCCAACTAACTTGGTCGGGCCTTCCCCTGTAGTCTCTGTCCAGGTAGAAGGAATTTACACAAGAGCCCTCCTTGACACTGGGGCTCAAGTGACTCTTCTGTATAGAGACTTCTATGATAAACACCTTACCCATCTACCTCTGCAGAAGTTGGAAGATCTGGAGATATGGGGTATCGGGACTCAAAGTTTTCCCTATGACGGGTATCTGCCAATCAAGTTGACCTTTGACCCATCAGTGGCTGGTGAAGCTGAAACCTTCGACACCCTAGCGGTGGTCTGTCCTCGTCCGCCAGGGGCCAACAAAAGCTCTCTCATCGTAGGGACCAACACTGACCTAGTAAGGCGCCTCCTGACACAACTGGTCCAGGGACAGGATGCTCCAGCGCCAAGGATTCACCCCATGCTACGGCAGGCCTATCAACGATTAGTATTGGAGCAAGAGACTCCTGCAGAAGGAGTTGGAAGACTCTGGAAGTTGGACAGAACGGAAAAGGTCTTGCAGCCAGGAGAGGTGGCTTGTCTGAAAGCTTCCGTTAAACTCACATGGAAACAGCCGGGCCCTTTTATCATCTTTGAATCAGGTCCACAGGAAGAGGAGAGAGGGATAGAAGTAATCCCTGAAGTGATCCCTTTGAAGGTGTTACAGAAAAACCATGGAAGGGTTTTAGTGAGTGTCAGAAACACCTCTACTACACCGGTGAAGGTACCGGCCAGAGTGCTGTTGGGCCAAGTTAACCCGGCTACCCCAGTTGTCCCATCTGATCTTAAAGAGGAGGAAAGGGGTGAAGTTATCATAGAAGAGCTCTGCTCTGGAAACGCTGCCCTCCCACCGGAATGGGTGAAGAGGGCCAAGGCACAACTTGCTCGATGGCGAGGAATATTTTCTAGGGATGAGTTCGACGTGGGATGCGCCAGGAGTGCCACTCATAAGATCCGCCTGAGTGAGGACAAACCTTTCCGAGAAAGAGTCCGGCGAGTTCCCTTAGGTGACTTAGAAGATCTACGTCAGCAGCTGGCGGAACTCAAGAAGACTGGGGTTATTCGAGAATCCAGGAGCCCATATGCTTCTCCGATAGTGGTAGTCCGGAAGAAAAACGGATCTCTGAGGCTTTGTATCGACTACCGAACCCTGAACAGAAGAACCATCCCAGACCAGTATACCACTCCTCGAATCGAAGACGCCCTACAGAGCCTGTCAGGGGCAAAGTGGTTCAGTGTGATGGACTTAAAGAGTGGGTATTATCAGATCCCCATGCACCCTGAAGATCGGGAGAAGACAGCCTTCATCACCCCTGTGGGATTCTTTGAGTTCAATCGCATGCCTCAGGGGTTGTCAGGGGCCCCTGCTACCTTCCAAAGGCTGATGGAAAGGACCGTTGGAGATATGAATTTGATAGAGGTACTGGTATACTTGGATGATGTTATCGTGTTTGGCAGAACTTTGGAAGAACACGAGGAGAGGTTGGAAAAGGTCCTGAAGAGGCTACATGAAGAAGGCCTGAAACTTTCTCCTGAGAAGTGCCAATTCTATCAGTCCTCGGTCCATTACCTGGGCCACATCGTGTCTGAAGAAGGGGTGGCCACCGACCCGGACAAGCTGGATGCTGTCGCCTCCTGGCCGAGACCTACAAATGTGACCGAACTTCGGTCGTTCCTGGGTTTTTGCTCCTATTACAGGAGGTTTGTAGAGGGGTTCGCCAAGATTGCCCGACCCCTCAATGAGTTACTAAAGAACGAAGAAGATGACGTTCCTGAACTGGTCAAGCCAGTGAAGTCCACCATGGGACCCCGGAAGGCCAAGGAGTCCATCCAGGATCAGTGGACCCCAGAATGTGAAGGGGCTTTCATTCAGTTGTAAAAGAATCTAACCACTGCCCCTGTGTTGGCCTACGCAGACCCCACAAAACCATATGAACTACATGTCGATGCCAGCCGAGATGGGCTGGGTGGGGTACTCTACCAGGAACATGAGGGTCACCTGCGACCCGTAGCCTACGTGAGCAGGAGTCTACTACCTGCTGAAAGGAATTATCCTACCCACAAACTTGAATTCCTGGCCTTAAAGTGGGCAGTGGTCGACAAACTGAAAGATTACCTGTACGGAGCTGAATTCATTGTCAAGACGGATAATAATCCCCTTACCTATCTGTTGACTACAGCTAAGCTGGATGCAACAGGACACAGATGGTTGGCTGCCCTCTCTAGCTTCAACTTCAGCCTGAAGTATCGGCCAGGAATCGGGAACAGGGATGCAGATGCCCTATCCAGAAGGTTGCATGCACCACACGAACCTGATGAAGAATGGACCCATTTGGCTCCAGAAGGGGTGCGTGCCCTATATCAGGGAACTGAACTTCGATCCAGAGGAGGATCAAGAGCCGAAGAGATTGGGGTTTCGGCTGTCGGAGTACCCAAATACTATTGCAGGGTGACCCAGGTTGAAGGGGAAGATTTACCCCGGCTGTCCAAAAGGGACTTGAGGAAGGAGCAGCTGGAAGACCCTCTGGGAAAACTTCTTTTGGAAGCCTTGGAGATCCAGCGCCCTGAGTTGCTTCTCACCGACTCTCCTCAGGGGGCCCGTCTGTTGCATAGAGTGTGGACCCGGTTACAGATCCGAGAAGGGGTGGCCTACCGAAGAGGCCCATCTGAAGATCTGGAGGAGAAGTGGCAACTGTTCTTACCAGCTAAATACAGGGAGAGAGTTCTGGCTGCTCTTCATGATAATCATGGCCATCTGGGACCTGAAAGAACTTTTCAGCTTGTCAGAGACAGGTTCTACTGGCCCTGTATGAGGGCCGAAGTTGAAGGATACTGTCATTCTTGTGTCCGATGTATACAAAGGAAGACTCTGCCACGTCAAGCAGCCCCAATGGGCCATCTGCAAAGCCAGGGACCCATGGAACTGGTGTGCATTGATTTCCTTTGCCTAGAGCCTGATCTGAGTGGCCAAGGGAATGTCCTTGTGGTAACAGACCATTTTACCAGATACGCCCAAGCATTCCCAACAAGGGATCAGAAGGCCTCTACAGTAGCCAAAGTTCTTGTAGAAAAGTTCTTTGTACACTATGGGTTACCACAACGCCTCCATTCAGATCAGGGGAGAGACTTTGAAAGCAGACTGATCAAGAGACTGTTAGATCTGTTAGGCATCCAAAAGACTAGAACTACTCCCTACCATCCACAAGGGGATGCCCAGCCGGAACGATTTAACAGGACTCTTTTGGACATGTTGGGGACTTTAAGCTCAGAGAAGAAACAGCATTGGGGCAAACATGTAGCTGCCATTGTGCATGCCTACAACAGTACTGTCAGTGATGCTACTGGATATTCCCCTTATCGTCTAATGTTTGGACGAGAGGCTCGGTTGCCAGTGGATTTGGCCTTTGGCATCTCACCCGATCACACCTCTTCAGCATCGCACAAGGGATATGTGGACCGACTGCGGAAGAGTCTGAAATCGGCCTATGATAAAGCTCAGGCCACATCTGATCAACGTGGACTGAGGAATAAAAGGAATTTCGACTTAAAAGTTCGGATCCAAGACTTGCAACCAGGGGACAGGGTATTGTTGAGGAACTTGGGTGTCCCGGGAAAACACAAGTTGGCAGACCGCTGGAAGTCCCAACCTTATGTTATCTGCAAGCAACTACCAAACCTCCCTGTGTATCAAATTCGGCCTGAAGGAAGTGTGGGTCCACTGAAGACTTGGCATAGGAACCATTTACTGCCTCTCTCTGAAGCAGTTCGCATGCCTCCTGTCATAGATTCGTCAGAGACCCCTTCGACCTCTCGCCTGTCCAGACCAGTCACCAGATCTCAGTCGACACTCCCAGATGTGAGGGAGGGAAATTCTCCATCTGAAGATCTGGAAGATGAAGAGGAGGTACCTGACTGGATGTGGTCATCTCAGTTACCAGAACCCACACCTGCCTCCCTGTCTTCATCCGAATTGGCTGACAGAGGAACCCTTCGGGCGGAAGCCCCCGAATTCATACCTTTCCACATGCTTCCAGAAGAAGTAGTTGATGATGAAGATCCTGAGAAGGAGGTTGCACCTTTCTCTGAAGAAGAACTGACCGCTCTTGAAGCATCAGATTCCTGTGTGTTGGAACATGAGGAGGAGGACATTGAAGAATCCCCAGAAGTGGCTGGTCCTAGTACCTCTGAGATCGTGCATCCCAAAGAACAGAGGGAAAGAAGAGTCATTCACCCACCCAAAAGACTGACCTATGACCAATTGGGTGAATGCTCGGAAGAGGCTATCTTTACTTCCAAACGAACTCTTGATCAGCCTAGTTCTTCCACCGCAGATTTGGTGGAGGACAACCCTAGCTCACCCCCAGGCACATCTGTACAAGCCACTCAAGTGTCAGGGGTCTGTGAACAGAATTACCTTCCCTCCCCCGACAATTGGTGGGAGGTTCCTATGTCGAACCTGTGTTGTAATATGCAGTTGTTAAGTTTGAACTCTGCTTATGAAAAGGAAGATGATTCCCTGTTATGCATATGTTAATGTTTTTTTTTTTGTGTACTGCCAACATATGCACTGGAGTACATGCTGTTGTCCTCTTTGGGGACCAAAGTTTCTCAAGTGGGGGGAGTGTGTAGCGGGGTCTCCCATTATACAAGTTCTAAAAGACTGCTGTTTGACATTTGAGAGGAACTCGGCTCCATCTAGTGGCCAAAAGGACACATTGCAGCGGCTATGGAATTTCTTTTGATGTTATTTTCCTTTCAGGAAGTTGAGCAGTCTTCATCGCCCATAGTGCTTTGAGAGTACCAGGGTGCACTGCTGCACCGCACAGCCTTCTGGGGGAAGCTTTATAAAGGAAGGGAGGAGCCAGGCTCACTCTCTTGGGAAAGACACAGTGAGACAAGCAGGATGCCAGCGCTGTGGGCTGATGCTGTATGCTAGGCCGAAACTCCTGGGCCTTAAGTGACTAAGTTGCAGTGTTTCATCTCCAGTAGAGGATCCCTCCTGGAGGTCCCATCGATGTTCTACAGAGACCAGACTCATCCACCCCAAATACCTAGCGCGGCTGGTGACAGAGGCCGGAGACTGAGACCGCAGCGGAGGCTTCCTGGGAGACAGTCCTGTTGGTGAGAGGGCACCTGCCCAAAAACTGACTCTATCTATCAAAGAAGTAACTTTAGTCAGGATTAGCCTTAGAGTAGTAGAAGGCAATATACCAGGTGGCCCAGTACATCTCTCACAGAAGTTTTACCGCCAATCCTGCACAGACACCCCGCGGTGATTACTAACTGTTTGCTGCCATTCTCTCTATTGATCACCCATCCTCAATGTGGATTACAAATCGCGAGTGCACCAACGTTGCTAGCGAAGATATAGAGAAGAAACAGCGGACTCAGATAGGTCTGACTGTCTGGTACTGTGTCTAACTGAATGCTGAGCCTTATTTCCAAAAGTATAATAGTGATTAAGATGGGGGTCCTATAGGCTCTGAGACATTTCCTGAAACAATTAATGTGCCCTTGAGGAGTGATATCACAGTATTTATCTTATCTTTGATTAATTAATCAGTATATCCTTTTACAAAGTCATATTTTACTGTATCGAAACTGTTTATTTGATTTACAGTAAATAACTTTCCTGTTTAAAAGCAAGCTTGTGTGTGGTCACTTTGTATTACCCAGAAGGACTGCAGCTGGAGAGAGGTAACAGGTCATTATTATTTATTGAAGTGTTATATTCCAATCTGTGTAGCCATTTGGTATTCCAGTCCTATTCTGGGTCAGTTGTGCCTAGGGAGGGTTCGAGCCAATTCTGTGGGTTGTTAGGCAGGACGTAGACCCAATAATCTAATCAGCAGCTCCTGCGGGGGTGGTGCTACAGTATTATAAAAAAAAAAAAAAATCATGTTATACTTACCTGTTCTGTGCAATGGTTTTGTATAGAGCAGCCCCAATCCTCTTGCTATAAGGGGCACTCGAGCAGGCTTGCTCCCGAGCTATGCTCTTGTGAATAGACATTGTACATTCACACACAGAGCGTGGCTCGGCCCTGCCCCTCCTCTCCCCATTGGCTCACTGGCTTTGATTGACAGCAGCAGGAGCCAATGGATTCCACTGCTGTGTGAGCTAATGAGTAACTAACCCTTCCTAACCAGACCAATTTTCGGCTTACAGTGCTCTCACATTTTGAATGACAATTACTCAGTCATGCAACACTGTACCCATTTAAAATGTTTGTCATTTTCTTCACACAAATAGAGATTTCTTTTGGTGATATTTATTCATCAATGGGGTTTTTTATTTTTGCGCTATAAATGAAAAAAAGACTGAAAAATTTATAAAAAAGTGCATTTTTCTTCGTTTTGGTTATAACATTTTTGCAAGTTTAGTCATTTTTCCTTAAAAATTTTGTCTAAAAGTTATACTGCTACATATCTTTGATTAAAATAATCCAAATAAGTATAAATTATTTGGTCTTTGTGAAGGTTATAGAGTTTACAAGCTATGGTGCCAATCATTAAACATTTATCACACCTGATATACTGCCGGCCTATCTCATTTCTTGAGACACTAACAAGCCAGGAAAGTACAAATACCCCCTAAATGACCCCTTTTTGGAAATTAGACATTTCAATATATTTAGTAAGAGGCATGGTGTTATTTTTGAAGTTGTAATTTGTTTCCCACAATTCTTTGCAAAATAAATATTTTTTATTTATTTTTTTCACAGAATTGTCATATTACCAAGTTATTTCTCACACACTGTATAGGCATATTTGCGATTACACCCCAAAATACATTCTGCTACTCCTCCTGAGTATGGCGATACCACATATGTGAGACTTTTACACAGCCTGGCCACATACAGAGGCCCAACATTGAAGAAGCACCTCCAGTCATTCTAGGAGCAAAAATTACACATATAATTTCCCAACAACCTATCACACTTTTGAAGGCCCTGAAGCGCCAGGACAATGTAAATGCCCACAAAATGACCCAATTTTGGAAAGCAAACACCCCAACACATAATCTAGCAGGCATTATGAGTCTTTTCAGTGTGTCATTTTTTTTCCACAAGTTTTTGGAAAATGTGGAAAGAAAAGGAAAAACACATTTTTTTCTTTTTTACACAAAGTTGTCCATTTATAGGATATTTCTAACACATAGCAAAAACTACACCCCAAAATACATTCTGCTACTCCTCCTGAGTATTGCGATACCACATGTGAGACTTTTACCACATACAGAGGCCCAACATTCAGGGAGCATCCTTAGGTGCTCTAGGGACAGAAACTTACAAATCTAATTTCCTAACTAATTTCCTAACTACCCATTACACTTTTGTGAGGCACTGTAGGGCACTGATAAGTACTGTAGTGGTACTGATGTGGCATAGATGAGTACTGATGGGCATGGATGAGGCATGGATGAGCACTGAGGCATGTATGTGGCACAGATGAGCACTGATGTGGCATGGATGTGGTGCGGATGAGCACGGATGTGGCATGGATGTGGAATGGATGAGCACTGATGTGGCACGGATGAGCACTGATGTGGCATGGATGTGGCGTGGATGAGCACTGATGTGGCATGGATGTGGAACGGATGAGCACTGATGTGGAACAGATGAGCACTGATGTGGCACGGATGAGCACTGATGTGGCACGGATGAGCACTGATGTGGCACGGATGTGGCACAGACGGGCACTGATGTTGCACGAAAGAACACTGATGTGACACAGGCGAGCATTGATGTGGCATGGATGAGCACTGATGTGGCATGGACGAGCACTGATGTGGCATGGACGAGCACTGATGTGGCATGGACGAGCACTGATGTGGCATGGACGAGCACTGATGTGGCATGGACGAGCACTGATGTGGCATGGATGAGCACTGATGTGGCATGGAGGTGCACTGATGTGACGCAGATGAGCACTGATGTCTGACTACTTGGCCTTTTTTTCTGCTGTCACTCTTCTATATTTCTGTAATTCTATACAACTACTGAAATAAAGAACAATGACCACAGATACAATCCCAACAGCATATGTTTCACCTAAATCAGTCATTCTAATCAGAATTTCCATAGAACCCTAGGGGTTCTCCAGAGATCAGGGGTACCTTGAGTTGTGGCTGCTTGACCTCCATAGCTCCGAAGCTAACACCATTTGGCAGATCCAGCAGCATGACAGCAGAATGACACCATTGGGCATTCTGAGACAATGCAAGGGGAATTTTTCCTACTGACCCCTAATGGATTACTTTTAGCAGGTGTTCACTGGGACCTGAAATGTATTTCAAGGGTTTCTCTTGGGTAAAAAGGCTGAGAAAGGCTGGAGTAAATTCTAAAATGCGATGAATAAACATCTACCGTATCTGTACTTTCAGATGAATATTTATTTTTCCAATAACCTAAATCGAGGGTAAATCTCTTTAAACTGAGCGCAGAATGTTGGATACAGGATCATTGTAAACACAAACAAGTGATTTTTATCATATTAAATGTATTTGTATATTTAATCAATCACCAACTAAATGTATAAATGTATCATTCACTTTCATCACTTGAAGCAGTATTAACCCCCCCCCCCAAAAAAAAAATAGTATATTACAGCTAACTAATCCTTAGATGTCTTTAGAGGTGTTGGCTGCATTAGTTTTATTTTTTTACCTGGTCATCCTTCCAGGAAAACACTTTCTGTCCTATGCTCAGCATATACAGTTAGTTGGCTGAATGAAAAAAAAGAAAAACAAACAGATTCCTCTATCCACACAAACAGGGCAGCTGGAAGAATCCCCCCTGCCACTGTATTCTTACAGCAGCACCCACCACTGTCCGAATGCACTGACCATTGGCTGCAGATTATGATCTATGAAAAATTTTCCAACATGCCCCTTCAACAAAGGTCGATTAAAAAACTGACTTCTGTCGAGCCCACACACTGATTAAATGTGGCCAATCCAGCAATGTATCAGTACATAGCCAGCTTTAGCATGTCTCTAGTCAGTAACAAAGAAAAAGAACAAGGGCGCCAAGTCATAAAGGTAGATAAACAGCTGTATAATTTAATGTAGTAACTTACATGTTAAAAACAGGTATTCCAATAAGACAGCATGCATGGTGCAAAGGACAGTCCCCGCAATCCGCCGTGCAGCAGGCAGGTAATGATCCGGGAACCGGAAGTAGAAAGGACAAGTCTGTCGGTTCCTCCATGGAAGCCGACAGGAACGAACACTAAACCAAGAGTGGAGGGCGGGCCGCAACGTCGTTTCGGAGGACCTCCTCCTTCATCAGGCAGCGAAACGACGTTGCGGCCCGCCCTCCACTCTTGGTTCAGTGTTCGTTCCTGTCGGCTTCCGTGGAGGAACCGACAGACTTATTTCTCAACCTTTTTCATCATAGGGGTCTCAAAACCTTTTAAGCAAAGGGGCAAATTACTGTTCTTCAGACTTTAGGGGGCCGGACTGTGACCAGTGTGAGCAGAAAATGTCCTGGCATCAGTGGGTATAAACAATGCCCCATCATTGATTTGAATGGAAGGAATAGTACCCCACTGTTGGAATCTATGATAAGAATAGTGCCCCATCAATGGTGTCAGGGGGAGGAATAGTGCACCAGCAATGGGATCAGTAGAAGGGATAGTGTCCCATCAATGGTGTCACTGGAAGGCATAGTGTCCCATCAATAGTGTCAGTGGAAGGAATAGTACCCCATTTATGGGGTCAGTGGAAGGAATAGTGCCCCATCCATGGGGTGAGTGGAAGGAATAGTGCCCCATCCATGGGGTGAGTGGAAGGAATAGTGCCCCATCCATGGGGTGAGTGGAAGGAATAGTGCCCCATCCATGGGGGTCAGTGAAAGGAATAGTGTCCCATCTATGATGTCAGTGAAAGGAATAGTGCCCCATCCATGGTGTCAGTGGAAGGAATAGTGCCCCATCCATGTTGTCAGTGGGAGGAATAGTGCCCCATCCATGGTGTCAGTGGAAGGAATAGTGCCCCATCCACGGTGTCAGTGGGAGAAATAGTGCCCCATCCACGGTGTCAGTGGGAGGAATAGTGCCCCATCCACGGTGTCAGTGGGAGGAATAGTGCTGCATCCATTGTGTCAACGGGAGGAATAGTGTCCCATGGATGGTGCCAGTGTGAGAAATAGGGCTCCATTGATGGTGTCAGTTGGTGGAATAGTTTCCCAAGGGCCAGATGAAGGTAAGCCAAGGGCCACATCTGGGCCGCAGCTTGGAGACTACTGTCATAGAGAAACCCTTAAAATAATTTTACGATTTCAGGGGACCCCTACTAATAATTACTATGCCTACAGCTCAGAGTACATTACTCCAAAGGTCACTGGGAAGACTGCTCCTTCCACTTGTGGTCAGTTGGAAGAGTTCCCCCTTAAATATAGCTATACAGATCATTGGTGTCTGGATACTTATCTAAGGAGCTAAAGTTGCTCATTGTTCAAGCAGCTTTTGAAGCAAACGTACGATAATCGGATCGTTAGTACACAGCTAACATGAGCCGACTACGACAGTTCATGCAAAATTATCTGAAGGGACCAGCATGAAAATGTTTCTTGTACAATACAAAAACGAACAAGTTACCAAGACCACACATGCTCGGAAACAAAAGTATACATTACAATACAATACATTAGAGTTGTTCATTGCTCAAGTAACATCTGGAAATCTCAGGAGGAACCCTGCTAGAAAAAGGCTGAGTTATAGCAACAGTTTGGTTTCTTCTTTTGGGATAAAGGTTTTACATATAATAATAAAAGCGGATGATTGTAAGCACCTCTTTCATTGGTAACTGGTTTGTCCCAACTGCCATTTTTGCTGGACAGCTTAGTCTGTTAAAGGAAATTGAAAAATAACAGACTTACTGGCTAGGTCACCAGGCAATAAAGGAAAGAATCTCCAAGCAAATTACATTATCACAGGGTGGTACCATGGATGTGTAGACCATTTGTTAAAGTGTCACATCCCAATCAATCTAGAGATCGTACAGTGAGGAAACATGGACTTTTCAGGCACCAAGTATTTAAATAAATAAAACCATACATATAAATGATGAGTAATCAGAACAAGCTACTAATACAGTCAGGTGACTCGGACCAATCCCATGGAGGTTTCACTACACCAGCCAGTAGGCTTGAAGGCTGCTACAATCCAAAGGGGATTGGCATAGGTCAGTGTGACTTGTTGGATCGCATTCTCAGCTGAATAAGACCTGGGGGAGGAGAAGCAGCACACTGAGCTTCCCAGTGAATGGCTGTGCAAAAGGTGGGGCAGGACAAGTCTGATCACTGGAGGAGTGCATACGAAGTTCCCAGCATAGCTAGAAAAATGACCACAGTGTGCTCTCCTGCCTAGTATTTAATAGGAAAGCAGAGGGACTGGCAGGAACACCAGGGATTTCCCACAAAGGAAGCAATACAAAGAGAACAGGTAACGTTCTCATACAAGTACATGGTACAGCAGGCACATATCAGGAATATGAAGTGTTGGGGTAACAAACGCTTTAAAGAGGAAGTAAACTTCCTTTGATTATATCTATCTATAGATACGCCTATAATAAGCCTTACCTATAGGTACTAAAAATATCTCCTAAATGTGTACCGTTTAGGAGATATTTACTGTATATGCAGCCGATTACACCATTGGCGCATGCGATCTGAAGGAACGGCCACCTGTGCCATAACCGGTAACTCCCATGCATGCGTCACAAGGCTCAAGCCAGTCACACAGCCAGAGTCCGTGGTCCCAGAAGGAAGACGGTTGAAGATGGATGCGTCTTCCATCGGTGACAACGATGGCTTAGTTTGCAGGTAAGTTACACCTAAAGTTCTAGTACAGCCTTTTTCAACCAGGGTGCCCAGGCACACTGGGGTACCTTGAGGTTTCTTCAGGGGTGCCTTGGCAAAATGCCTAAAAATTGCCCAAATATGTTATACAAACCAGCATATGGATGAAGCCTGCCTTTTAGTTACACAAAGCCACAGGTTTTCATTGAGCCCCATTACAGCCTTCTAGCTGCCAGCATCCAAATAACCAATGGCATCAGTTGATATGGAGGAGGTCAGTCGCCTGCCTAGCATCCTTGTTGGACCTGCCCCTCTCCATCAGCGTTGGGGTCACATTAGCTGAGTGATGGAGAAAAACTGAGGGAGAAGAGAAACACTGGAATACTAGTCATTACCAGTTTGCAAACGTGTTTTTGCTTTGGAAGAATAAATCCCTTCTAACGTTGGGTGTCCTACGTGTGTGGATGTTGCTGCGTTATGTAAAACTATTAGAATAGTTTTTACATTTTAGAATGGAGTGCCTCGAGACTGTCCATAATTTTAAAGGATGCCTTGACTGAAAAAAGGTTGAGAAACACTGCTCTAGTATGCCCTGCTCCTCTACTTTGCAGGTCATAAAAAAAAAACAAAAAACAAACAAACAAACATCGCTTTACTTCCTCTTTACCTACAAACATAATAGTAAACAGAACTCTGTAACAGATGAATAAGTCCCTGTTCAATAACCTAAACTGGCTGCAAACCTCCTGGGGGTTTACCTTTACAAGCCATTTACAGTATATGGACTTTCTTCATGGACTCTTTTTTTACATATATGCATTCTATATCACTACAACCATTTTTTATTAAAAGCATCAAATTGTATATTAGGTAGAACAGCACACCACTTTACTAATACAGGTTTTTTTTTTTTTTGCTTTTTCAAGAATTTGAGTAGTTGATTTGGTGGTAACAGCAGTTCATACATTTCTTTTTGTTTTTAACCACTAGCTAGCCCACCATAGCAGGGCACCAGTGCCCTCGATTACATTATTATAATTCGTTTTGAAGGTAAGTTTCACATAATGTGCTAGTATGCGATGCATACTAGCATGTTATGCCTTTACTTTGCAGGTCATAAAAAAAAATTAAAAATAAAACACACTGCTTTACTTCCTAAAATAAAACACACTGCTTTACTTCCTCTTTAACTACAAACGTAATAGTAAACAGAACTCTGTAACATGAATAGGTCCCTGTTCAATAACCCAAACTGACAGCAAACCTCCAAGAACAGAGAGCTGAGTACTGGATCCAGGATCATTGTAAAGCCAAATATCCTGCATGTAATAGTAGATGTATACCTGTAATAATAAAATCACCATCTATATAGGTCAACTTAAATTCACTTAACTAATGCATGTAATTGGAACTTCAGCAGAATATGTCCCTGACCAAAAAAAGCTAAGGCTGAGAATTGATCTTCTAGAACAGAGAGCACTGGATCCAGGATCATTGCAAAGCCAAATGCCCTGCATGTAATAGTAAATATATATCTGTAATAATAAAATCACCAACTAAACAGGTCAACTTAAATTCACCTAACTAATGCATGTAACTTCAGCAGAATATGTCCCTGTCCAATAAGCTGAGACTGAGAGTCTGTCTCCTAGAACAGAGAGTACTGGATCCAGGATCACTGGAAAGCCAAAGATCCTGCATGTAATAGTAAATGTAAATCTATAATATTAAAATCACCCACTAAATAGGTCAACTTAAATATACTTAACTAATGCATGTAATAGGAACTTCAGCAGAATATGTCCCTGTCCAAAAAAGCTAAGACTGAGAATCGATCACCTAGAACAGAGAACACTGGATCTAGGATCATTGTAAAGCCAAATATCTTGCATGTAATAGTAAATGTATATCTGTAATAATAAAATCACCAGCTATATAGGTCAACTTAAATTAACTTAACTAATGCATGTAATAGGAACAACAGCAGAATATGTCCCTGTCCAATAAGCTAAGACTGAGAATCGGTCTCCTAGAACAGAGAGCACTGGATCCAGCATGACAGTGAAGACAAATGTTTAGGCTGCTCAGTTCTGCAAACATAAAAATACAATAGTCAGGCTCCACGTATGCACAGCCTGCAGATGCTGAGCCATAAATAAGACTTGGAGGAAATGTAATAAATAAACACACCTTTGTTGAAAAACAATGTTTCAAAGTGGAAGGAGAGCAGTTATGAGTGCTGTGACTTGGAGATGAAGTGCTGATCAGTGTACCTGCCTTCCCCTAATGCAGTGATGAGCTGATCAGTAGGCAGTGTGGGTGCACACTGCTGTATTGTGCTGTCTGTGCTGTCAGTGCTGTATTGTGCTGTCAGTGCTGTATTGTGCTGTCAGTGCTGTATTGTGCTGTCTGTGCTGTCAGTGCTGTATTGTGCTGTCAGTGCTGTATTGCTATTGTGCTGTCTGTGCTGTCAGTGCTGTATTGCTATTGTGCTGTCTGTGCTGTCAGTGCGGTGCATGCAGACACACGTGCTGTCAGGACACTACTCACCTCTGACTTGGAAGACTTGCACAGTGCTGCCTCCTCCTGTCACTGACAGATAATGATGAGGATGATGGGGATGCTGCTCTGCACTGCTCCTGGCTGAACAAGCCGGCTATGTGCACTGACACTCCGGCCATACAGTCAGATACTAGAGGTGTGGACAGTGAAGAGGAGAGGAGGTGGAAGAGATGCAAGGCAGGCAGGACAGCAAGCAGACTGGAGAAAAGACTCCAATGACTCAGGGGGGACACCTAGCGGCATAGCTGAGAACAGCGCCTTCTTTAAAGTACACCTGTAATGACAATATGAGGCCAGCACACATTGCCTATCCAGCCTTGTATGTGCAGCTATATCATATACACTCAGTGGCGGCTGGTGAAGTTTTAAGATGGGGGGGCGCAAGACCCCGCCCTTCTATTTTGGCCCCTCCCATTTCTCAGAAGCCACACCCCTTATAGACCCCACCCATTTTGTCCCCTGTATTTTGCTTGCGTGAACCAATTCTCCCAATATATCACATATTAAGGGGTCCATCAGTACTAGTATATCCCATAATAGGGAGCAGGGGCCCTATTATGGGATACACTGACAGAGTGGCACAAACCCCACAGTACAGGCCCCTTGTACAAACCCCACAGTACAGGCCCCTTGTACAAACCCCACAGTACAGACCCCCTAGCACAGACCACCCAGTACATGCCCCCTTTCAATGCAGTGACCAGCGTACATGCCCCCTTTCAATGTAGTGACCAGTGTGCATGCCCCCTTTCAATGTAGTGACCAGCGTACATGCCCCCTTTCAATGTAGTGACCAGCGTACATGCCCCCTTTCAATGCAGTGACCAGCGTACATGCCCCCTTTCAATGTAGTGACCAGCGTACATGCCCCCTTTCAATGCAGTGACCAGTATACATGCCCCCTTTCAATGCAGTGACCAGCGTACATGCCCCCTTTCAATGCAGTGACCAGCGTACATGCCCCCTTTCAATGTAGTGACCAGTATACAGGCCCCCTTTCAATGTAGTGACCAGCGTACATGCCCCCTTTCAATGTAGTGACCAGCATACATGCCCCCTTTCAATGTAGTGACCAGCATACATGCCCCCTTTCAATGTAGTGACCAGCATACATGCCCCCTTTCAATGTAGTGACCAGCGTACATGCCCCCTTTCAATGCAGTGACCAGCATACATGCCCCCTTTCAATGCAGTGACCAGTATACATGCCCCCTTTCAATGCAGTGACCAGCGTACATGCCCCCTTTCAATGCAGTGACCAGCGTACATGCCCCCTTTCAATGTAGTGACCAGTATACAGGCCCCCTTTCAATGTAGTGACCAGCGTACATGCCCCCTTTCAATGTAGTGACCAGCATACATGCCCCCTTTCAATGTAGTGACCAGTATACAGGCCCCCTTTCAATGTAGTGACCAGCGTACATGCCCCCTTTCAATGTAGTGACCAGCGTACATGCCCCCTTTCAATACAGTGACCAGCGTACATGCCCCCTTTCAATGTAGTGACCAGCGTACATGCCCCCTTTCAATGTAGTGACCAGTATACAGGCCCCCTTTCAATGTAGTGACCAGCGTACATGCCCCCTTTCAATGTAGTGACCAGCGTGCATGCCCCCTTTCAATGTAGTGACCAGCGTACATGCCCCCTTTCAATACAGTGACCAGCGTACATGCCCCCTTTCAATGTAGTGACCAGCGTACATGCCCCCTTTCAATGTAGTGACCAGCGTACATGCCCCCTTTCAATGTAGTGACCAGCGTACATGCCCCCTTTCAATGTAGTGACCAGCGTACATGCCCCCTTTCAATGTAGTGACCAGCATACATGCCCCCTTTCAATACAGTGACCAGCGTACATGCCCCCTTTAAATGTAGTGACCAGCGTACATGCCCCCTTTCAATGTAGTGACCAGTATACATGCCCCCTTTCAATGTAGTGACCAGCGTACATGCCCCCTTTCAATACAGTGACCAGCGTACATGCCCCCTTTCAATACAGTGACCAGCGTACATGCCCCCTGCAGAGGTATGGCAGTGGGAGAGATGGGATCAGGCAAAGGGATGGCGGTGGGAGGGATGGTCATGGGATGAGGCAGAGCAGAGGGGGATGGCGGTGGAAAGGCTGGATGGATGGATGGATGGATGGATGGATGGTCATGGCCCATGATGACCATCCATACAGCCTTTCCACCGCCATCCCCCTCTGCTCTGCCTCATCCCATGACCATCCATCCATCCAGCCTTTCCACCGCCATCCCCCTCTGCTCTGCCTCATCCCATGACTCATGGGATGAGGCAGAGCATAGGGGGATGGCGGTGGAAAAGCTGGATGGATGGTCATGGAGGACTGACAGGACAGGAGGACTCACCGGTGGTGATGTCTTCTTCCAGCAGATGACCTCCGGTGGTCTGGTCTCCTCTCCGGTGCCGCCGTCACTCCCGTGCGGTGTCCACCCGACTCCATCGCCCGCGGTCCGGTCCACTGCTGCGAGTGACGTCAGCGGGGTCAGCGTTGGATGTCCTGGATGCTGTGATTGGTCCAGGCTGGAGGCTGGACCAATCACAGCCAGGAATCCACGAAGTGGGGGTTTCCAAGGAATCTGCCTTGCGCCCAGGTTACGCCCCCCACGCCCCCCAGAAGGCAGCCAATCGGCGCCTCTTCTGGGTGGTAACCCCACCCCCCCACCCCCTCCACATCGGCTGGCGGCGGCGGCGGCGAACGCAATTTTTTTTTTTTTTCAAACTTTATTGCTCGTTTTGCAATCTTTTTTTTTTTTTTTATCTTTTTTTTTTTTCTTCCTTTTTTCAGGGGGGGCGGCGCCCTAGCGCCCCCTATGCACCGGCCGCCACTGTATACACTATATCATAGCTCCCAACTGTCTCTGATTTGCATCAGCTATGAGGAAAGACTACAAACATTGAACTTATTCTCTCTGGAGAAGAGACGCTTGAGAGGGGATATGATATCAATGTACAAATACCGTACTGGTGACCCTAGCAGAGGGAACAAACTATTCAGAGAAAGGGAATTGAATAAGACACGGGCCACTCATTAAAACTAGAAGAAAAGTGGTTTAACCTTAACTACTTTACCAACGGAGGATTTTCCTGCTTTGCGTCCAGGCCACTTTTTGCGATTCGGCACTGTGCGACTTTAACGGACAATTGCGCGGTCATGCAACATCGTACCCAAACAAAATTTACGTCCTTTTTTTCCCACAAACAGAGCTTTCTTTTGGTGGTATTTGATCACCTCTGCGCTTTTGATTTTTTGCAATATTAATAAAAATATGCGACAATTTTGAAAAAATAACAATATTTTTCTAGTTTGACAGTTAAAAAATATCCAATATATTCAATTTTTGTCATATATTTAGGCCAAAATGTATTTAGCTACATGTCTTTGACAAAAAAATTCTCAATGAGTGTATTTTTAACCGCTTTAAGACCAGAAGATTTTACCCCATTCCTGACCAGGCCATATTTTGCGATTCGGCACTGCGTTACTTTAACGGACAATTGCGCAGTCGTGCGATGATGTACCCAAATTAAATTTATGTCCTTTTTTCCCCACAAATAGAGCTTTCTTTTAGTGGTATTTGATCACCTGTGCGATTTTGCGCTATAAACAAAAAAAGAGCGACAATTTTGAAAAAATAACAATATTTTTCACATTTTTTTATATGAAATACCCCCCCCCCCCCAAAAAAAAATGTAAAAATCTAATTTTTTTAACATTTTAGGCCAATTTGTTTTCTGCTACATATTTTTGGTAAAAAAAAAAAAAAATCGCAATAAGCGTATTTTGGTTGGTTTGCGCAAAAGTTATTGCGTTTACTAACTATGGGAAAGATTTATGTAATTTATTGTTTTTTTTTTTAACTAGTAATGGCGGCGATCTGCGATTGTTTTGCGGGACTGCGACATTGCGGCAGACAGATCGGACCCCTAACTGACATTTTTGACATTTTTGGGAATACCAGTGACATTACTACAGTAATCAGTGCTATAATTATGCACTGTTACTGTAAAATTGACACAGGCAGGGAAGGGGTTAACATTACTGGTGATCAGTGGGTTAAGTGTGTCCCTAGGGGAGTGATTCTTAACTGTGGGGGGGGGGGGGGGGGGGGCGTGGTTTGTGATGTAATCACAGAGACATGCGATCCTATATAGCAGGATCACATAGCCTCTGTGATTACTTTAATGAGAATGACAGATAGCTGTGTTTACATCAGCCGTCTGTCCTTCTCTCACTGCAGCGGGAGATTGCGAGTGGCCGGCGGCCATCAGAGCCGCAGGTCACACGCACTGACTCCCCAGCCGACAAGCGGGGCGGGAGCATGCCTCTGGCGGCGTGCG
The DNA here is from genome assembly GCF_965119305.1 of Pelophylax lessonae. Taxonomy (NCBI): domain Eukaryota; kingdom Metazoa; phylum Chordata; class Amphibia; order Anura; family Ranidae; genus Pelophylax; species Pelophylax lessonae. The sequence continues at coordinate 467,009,859 of NC_138769.1, forward strand.
ATCGCCGCCTAGCTCCTCCCAGGCTAGCGCCGTACATGTACAGCACTTTGCCTTGGAGCGCCAGACTGCTGCCGTACAACTGCAGTGGGCGGTCGGCAAGTAGTTAAAGACCACAACATACAGGGGTATACAATGCACAGTTAACATCAAACACACACTCTCACACATCATAGGTTGAACTGGATGGGCTGGTGTCTTTTTTCAATCTCGCTAACTATGTAACTATGATTTCAAACAAAGTCCCTCGATCCCTCTTTGCTCCTCATTTGTCCCTCATTTTGGTCTGATCTATATAGTTGTATATAAATTGCACTTTTTATCATTCAAAAGTGTTTCCCAATGCAAAACCTTTCATCCAATTTCTAATTTTTATTTGTAAATTTCAAAAGCCGATATGAAGAATTAGTAGTGGTAAAATTACTTGTGGATTTAACTAATCGTTTTTTTTTATAATTCTCCTTTAAGGGGTGTGGCAAGGGGTGTGTCCTTTGCCTACATACTTTTGCTAATAGTTGTCCCTCGTCCCCATCCTAAAAGTTGGGAGGTATGCTTTATTACCAAAAATATTGGGAGAGATTTTTTTACAATTTTTTTTATTGGATGTGTTTTATAGCAAAAAGTAAAAAATAAATTTTTCTTTCTTTTTCAAAATTGTTGGTCTTTTTTTGTTTATAGAGCAAACAATAAAAACCACAGAGGTGATCAAATACCACAAAAAGAAAGCTCTATTTGTGGCATAAAAAAGGACATACATTTTATTTGGGTTCAGGGTCGCACGACTGCGCAATTGTTAATTAAGGTAACGCAGTGCTGCATTGCAAAAAATAGCCTGGTCATGAACTTTAATGGCATCCCAGTCTAATGCCTCGTACACACGCAACGATTATCGGCTGACCGATTGTCCGACTTTTGTCCAGAGTGGTTTTTTGTTGGTTGGAATGTGCCTAGACTGCCCACGAATTTTCTCGCCCAACAAAAATCTACTCCTGAAGTGATGTCATGTGTTGGTTTGCTTTCTTTGTGTTTTTTCTTATCTGAACATGCCCAGTCTTGCTCATAAGATTTTTCCCTGTCGAAATCTGTACTGACTGCACGAAAATCGGACGTGTTTTGACGGCCAACAAAAATGTTATGGCCTGCACACCAGATTTTTTTCGGCGGAAAAGTCGGAGTCGGTTATCGGAAGCATCATACTAACAAGCCGAAAATCGGCAGATCGGACGTTGGATGAAAATTCCCTGCCAATTTTCGATGCGTGTGTACGAGGCTTTAGTCTGTAGGGTTCATTATTGAGTTGGCCCAACCTTTGCAGCTATAACCGCTTCAACTCTTCTAGGAAGGCTGTCAACAAGGTTTAGGAGTGTGTCTATGGGAATGTTTTTACCATTCTTCCAGAAGCGCATTTGTGAGGTCAGGCACTGATGTTGGACAAGAAGGCCTGGCTCACAGTCTGCGCTCTAATTCATTCCATCTATCGGGTAGAGGTCAGGACTCTACCCCTACAGTGGTGGCCAGTTCCTCCACCCCAAACTCACTCATCCATGTCTTTATGGACCTTGCTTTGTGCACTGGTCCAAATCATTTGGTGGAGGGGGCGATTATGGTGTGGGGTTGTTTTTCAGTGGTTGGGCTTGGCCCCCATAGTTCCAGTGAAGGGAACTCTTAAGGCATCAGCATACGAAGACATTTTGGACAATTTCATGCTCCCAACTTTGTGGGAACAGTTTGGGGATGGCTCCTTCCTGTTCCAACATGACTGCGCACCAGTGCACAAAGCAAGGTCCATTAAGACATGGATGAGCGAGGAGGAACTTGACTGGCCTGCACAGAGTCCTGACCTCAACCCGATAGAACACCTTTGGGATAAATTAGAGCGGAGCCTTCGAGTCAGGCCAGGCCTTCTCATCCACATGAGTGCCTGACCTCACAAATGCGCTTCTGGAAACCTTCCCAGAAGAATTGAAGCTGTTATAGGCGCAAGGGGTGGACCAAATCAATATCAAACCCTACGAACGAAGACTGGGATGCCATTAAAGTCCATGACCAGGCCATTTTTTGCAAAACGGCACTGCGTTACTTTAACAAACAATTGCAGGGTTGTGTGACGCTGTATCCAAACAAATTTTATGTTTTATGTTTTTATCCCACAAATAGAGCTTTCTCTTGGTGGCATTTGATCACCTCTGCGGTTTTTATTTTTTGCACTATAAACAAAAAAAGACCAACCGTTTTGTAAAAAGAAAAAACAATATATTTCACTTTTTGCTATAAAACACATCCAATTAAAAAAAAAATGTAAAAAACCAAGTGTCTTTATAAATTTAGACCAATATGTATTCTGCCACATAATTTTGGTAAAACAAAAAAATATCCCAATAAGCACATATTGATTGGTTTGTGCAAAAGTTATAGCCTCCAAAAACTATGGGATTTATTTTTGTATTTTTAATTTTTTTTTTACTAATAATGCTGGCGATCAGCGACCTTTAGCAGGACTGCAATATTTGGACAGACAAATCGGACACCCGACTGTCACTTTTTTGGGAACCAGTGACACCAATACAGTGATCGGTGCTAAAAATATCCACTGTTCCTGTATTAATGACACTGGTAGCAAAAGGGTTAACATCAGGGGCAATCAAAGGGTTAAGACCCTGTTCACACAGGGGCGACGCTACTTGCTGGGGCAACCTGTGAAGTCGCGGTGCACGCTGTGCATTGAAGTCAATGCAAGTCGCCTCCCGGTCGCCCCAAAGTAGTACAGGACCCTTTTTCTAAGTCGGAGCGACTTGTGTCGCTCCTATTAGAACGGGCCTTGTGCTAATCTATGGCAGGCGACCAAGTCGCCTGACAAGTCGCGCTAGTGTGAACCGGGTCTAAATGTGTGTCCTACATGTTTCACTGTGTAATGTGCGAGGTGTTTTTACTAAGCAATGTGCTGTTTTACTTCCTGCTTTGCACATTGCTGCTGTCAGAAGAGAGCCCTGTGTTTGTTTACCTACACTGGGCTTTCTTTGGTAATGTCCAGAGCCGATCGTCAGGTGCCGGTCATCAATCAGTGGCCAGCACCCGCTGATTGGTTCGTGCTGCAGCCAATTGCAGCACAGCAGGGGCGCTCCCTAGCCTGGCGCGGATCCCGTACTAGGTATGTGATCCAGCACAGGAGACCCACCTTGCCGCCTTATATGTACTGTATACAGTCAGCAAGCGGTTAAACAAAACCAAAGAAAATTCCCAGCTCAACTTACCGACCAGTCTGCAACCAACCTAGTTTGCATACATTTGCAAATACAAGCGTAAGGTGCAGAGCCGGAATATTTGTGAGGGGATGCACTGGACACCTCAGCTGCCAAGGTGCTATATATTGGGTGTCCAGTGTGCCCCTGTGCCTTTAACCACTTAAGCCCCGGAGGATTTGGCTGCTCAAAGACCAGTGCCTATTTTGCGATTCGGCACTGCGTGACTTTAACGGACAATTGCGCGGTCGTGCAACGATGTACCCAAATGAAATTGACGTATTTTTTTCCCACAAACAGAGCTTTCTTTTGGTGGTATTTGATCACCTGTGCAATTTTTATTTTTTGCGCTATGAACAAAAAAGAGCATCAATTTTGAAAAAAATAACAATATTTTTAAAACATTTTTATATTAAATTACCCCAAAAAATGTAAAAATCTAAATTTTTTAACATTTTACGCCAATAAGAGTATTTTGATTGGTTTGCGCAAAAGTTATTGCGTTTACTAACCAAGGGAAAGATTTATGTCATTTTTATTTTTATTTTTTTAACTAGTAATGGTGTCGATCTGCGATTTTTTTTTTGCGGGACTGCGACATTGCGGGGGACAGATCGGACCCCTGACTAACATTTTTGACACTTTTGGGGGTACCAGTGACCAATGTTCCCTCTAATTTTTTACTGGGCTGAGCAAATAAAAAAATTTCTGAGCGCAGTGCTCCCCAACCTTTTTATCGCCGCGGACCGGTCAACGTTTGATCATTTTTCTGTGGCCCCCAATCAATGCAGAGTGCCCACAGCATTGCCCCCAATCAATGCAGAGTGCCCACAGCATTGCCCCCAATCAATGCAGAGTGCCCACAGCATTGCCCCCAATCAATGCAGAGTGCCATAGCATTGCCCCCAATCAATGCAGAGTACTACAGCATTGCCCCCAATCAATGCAGAGTACTACAGCATTGCCCCCAATCAATGTAGAGATGCCAGCGTGCCCCTTTTCAATGTAGAGGTGCCAGTGTGCCCCCTTTCAATGTAGAGATGCCAGTGTACCCCCTTCCAATGTAGAGATGCCAGTGTGCCCCCTTTCAATGTAGAGATGCCAGTGTGCCACCTTTCAATGTAGAGATGCCAGCGTGCCCCCTTTCAATGTAGAGATGCCAGTGTGCCCCCTTTCAATGTAGAGATGCCAGTGTGCCCCCTTTCAATGTAGAGATGCCAGTGTGCCCCCTTTCAATGTAGAGATGCCAGTGTGCCACCTTTCAATGTAGAGATGCCAGCGTGCCCCCTTTCAATGTAGAGATGCCAGTGTACCCCCTTCCAATGTAGAGATGCCAGTGTGCCACCTTTCAATGTAGAGATGCCAGTGTGCCACCTTTCAATGTAGAGATGCCAGCGTGCCCCCTTTCAATGTAGAGATGCCAGTGTGCCCCCTTTCAATGTAGAGATGCCAGTGTGCCCCCTTTCAATGTAGAGATGCCAGTGTGCCCCCTTTCAATGTAGAGATGCCAGTGTGCCCCCTTTCAATGTAGAGATGCCAGCGTGCCCCCTTTCAATGTAGAGATGCCAGTGTACCCCCTTCCAATGTAGAGATGCCAGTGTGCCACCTTTCAATGTAGAGATGCCAGCGTGCCCCCTTTCAATGCAGAGATACCAGTGTGCCCCCTTTCAATGTAGAGATGCCAGCGTGCCACCTTTCAATGTAGAGATGCCAGCGTGCCCCCTTTCAATGTAGAGATGCCAGCGTGCCCCCTTTCAATGTAGAGATGCCAGTGTGCCCCCTTTCAATGTAGAGATGCCAGTGTGCCCCCTTTCAATGTAGAGATGCCAGTGTGCCCCCTTTCAATGTAGAGATGCCAGCGTGCCCCCTTTCAATGTAGAGATGCCAGAGTGCCCCCTTTCAATGTAGAGATGCCAGCGTGCCACCTTTCAATGTAGAGATGCCAGTGTCTTCCCTTTCAATGTAAAGACTCTTCAGTCCCGAGTCTAGTAATGGTTCTGCAAGCAAGTTCCTCATTGATATCCTCCAGAACTGATGAATACACCCTTTTCTGTATGTTAAGCTGCATATAGAGTTACCCACTTTTTCAGTTTTTAATTAATGCAGAGTGCCCACAGCATTGTCCCCAAATCAATGTAGAGATGCCAGCGTTCCCCCCGCGAGTCTACCCCCCCCCCCCCGTGCACTTACCTCACGGTCACGGGCGGCAGCTTCTCTTCAGTTCATTCCCCGGCTTCCTGCCTCTCCTCAGTCCTCCTGACTCCCGAGTCCCGGCGCCTCTTCCTCGGCCAATGGCATGAAGTTGGCCTTTCGGCCAATCAGGAAGCGGGAGGACCCGCTCCCTGATTGGCCAGGAGGAGGATCCGTGTGACAATAGCGAATTTTCATTCGCTATTGTCACACAATGGGCGTGCTCTCGCGGCGCACGCTCTGCTACACGGCCGCCACGTCTGCGGCTGCGCGGTTTGAATAGGTGCTTGCGCGGGACCTTCATTCACACTGCGCGCCCGCGCATGCGCGCAGGCTAAAGGGAACACTGCCAGTGACATTACTACAGTAATCAGTGCTATACATATGCACTGTTACTGTAAAAATGACACTGGCAGGGAAGGGGTTAACTTTATTAGAGATCCAGGGGTTAAGTGTGTCCCTAGGGGCGTGCTTCTAACTGTCAAGGGGCGTGGCTTTTGATGTAACCACAGAGACATACGATCCTACATAGGAGGACCGTATGATCTCTGCTGTTACACCAGGGAGAATGACAGACAGCTTTGTTTACATCAGCTGCCTGCCTTTCTCCCTCTCCAGCGGGACATCGCGAGTGACCGGCGGATATCGGAGCCGTGAACGAGCGGGGGCGGGAACGCACCCCCGGCAGCGCGCGCTCGCCCCCTACAGGCTCCTGGGCTGCAAGTACAGTAAATGTACTTGCAGCGGTCGGCAAGCAGTTAAGTAGGGATGGGCACCCTCCAGGCTCACCTGCCCTCTGCCTGTCTATTATAATGCATGTGTGGCACTACTCCCATGGGAGCTGCTGGTTACGTGTTCCCCTGGGTTACCATTAGCAACAGCACAACAATTAGGCATTTTCCAAGTGATTATGGCTCAGTCAGGAAACAGTCCAATAGCTTTGGTTTTTATGTTTTATTTGGAACTTGAATGGGAGAAGGGAATGAGTGGGATACTCCAACTTTATACACTATGAACAATATGCTGGGACGACTAGAAAATGCTGAATAGCACTGGATAACGCTGAGTAACGCTAGTCACGGCTAGGCCACTGTTTCAGTTTGTCACTGGCTGTGTCGCAGAACTGAATGAATCCTCTGAAGTAATCTGTGCTCTGAGGTAAACTGAACTGTATTGCTGAAAAACTTCAGGGCCTTCCCTGGCACCCCCTTTGTTCCTAATCTTCAGGGTCAATTACACGGCACCCCCTTTTCTGATACACTCCTGGTGTGAGCTAGCTCCTTGATCCCCTGACTTCTCTGGAGTGGTCCCATCTCTTAGGCAGACCCCTAGGCAGATCTCCTTTTACTCACGATACTGTTATTCCCAAGATGACTCTGCAAGCAGCGCCACTTGACAGCACTCTGGATCCTCAGCAGCTCAGCTCCACACTCCTGGTTTACTAGGCCGACCTCCTGAACCACCTTCCTCACACCTGTAGGAGGAGAGGCAGCCGTCCACCTCCTCCTGGGACTTTGCTCCCGCCAAAAGACGCCCGGTTTATAGCCTATCCCGGGATGCATTGCAGCAATGTCCACCCACTGAGACAGCCATAAACCCTGGTGTCCTACTAGTTAGGTTTTCTCCACTGCCCAGCGAGCTCCCTCATTGGACCCAGTGGGGACACTCCCCCAGACCCAGCAAGTCACCCCTGGAAACATGTGACAGGCTAAACCAACAGATCAGGCTCTCCTGATAAGCAGAAAAGAGCCACCAAATGCTTTTCCTAGCACCTACCTAGGAGGGTGCTACACATGTGTCTCTACAGGGCTGATCCTAGGGTCATAGACATCTGGGTGCAGAAGTACATCTGGTGCCCCCCCATGGGCGTGGTCATCTTTACTAACTCCTCCCTTTTGCAAATGTTTCTATGGCAATGACTTAAACACATAGATGCTCCCCTAAGGAGTCTTTGTTACCCTGAGATCCTCCCACGATATCTTACCCTGAGATCCTCCCACGATATCTTAGTAATAATCAAAATACAGAAAGAGAAGCAGAGTACTCTAATGGGACACAGAGGGAGCCTCTGTTATAGAGTCAGAAAGAGCCCACAGACATACTGCAGACATATTACAGGAGATGGTCAGAGACTGCAGATTGATTCAAGAGATAGTCAGAGACTGCAGACATGATACAGGAGATGGTCAGAGACTGCAGACATGACACAAGAGATGGTCAGAGACTGCAGACATGATACAAGAGATGGTCAGAGACTGCAGACATGATACAGGAGATGGTCAGAGACTGCAGACATGACACAAGAGATGGTCAGAGACTGCAGACATGATACAAGAGATGGTCAGAGACTGCAGACATGATACAAGAGAGTGTCAGAGACTGCAGACATAATATAAGAGATGGTCAGAGACTACGGACATGACACAAGAGATGGTCAGAGACTGCAGACATGATACAAGAGAGTGTCAGAGACTGCAGACATAACACAAGAGATGGTCAGAGACTACGGACATGATACAAGGATGGTCAGAGACTGCAGACATGATACAGGAGATGGTCAGAGACTGCAGACATGACACAAGAGATGGTCAGAGACTGCAGACATGATACAAGAGATGGTCAGAGACTACAGACATGATACAAGAGAGTGTCAGAGACTGCAGACATAATACAAGAGATGGTCAGAGACTACGGACATGACACAAGAGATGGTCAGAGACTGCAGACATGATACAAGAGAGTGTCAGAGACTGCAGACATAACACAAGAGATGGTCAGAGACTACGGACATGATACAAGAGATGGTCAGAGACTGCAGACATGATACAAGAGATGGTCAGAGACTACGGACATGATACAAGAGATAATCAGAGACTACAGACATAATACAAGAGATGGTCAGAGACTGCATACATGATACAAGAGAGTGTCAGAGACTGCAGACATAACACAAGAGATGGTCAGAGACTACGGACATGATACAAGAGATGGTCAGAGACTGCAGACATGATACAAGAGATGGTCAGAGACTACGGACATGATACAAGAGATGATCAGAGACTACAGACATAATACAAGAGATGGTCAGAGACTACGGACATGATACAAGAGATGGTCAGAGACTGCAGACATGATACAAGAGAGTGTCAGAGACTGCAAACATAACACAAGAGATGGTCAGAGACTACGGACATGATAAAAGGATGGTCAGAGACTGCAGACATGATACAAGAGAGTGTCAGAGACTGCAAACATAACACAAGAGATGGTCAGAGACTACGGACATGATACATGAGATGGTCAGAGACTGCAGACATGATACAAGAGAGTGTCAGAGACTGCAAACATAACACAAGAGATGGTCAGAGACTACGGACATGATAAAAGGATGGTGAGAGACTGCAGACATGATACAGGAGATGGTCAGAGACTGCAGACATGACACAAGAGATGGTCAGAGACTACGGACATGATACAAGAGATGGTCAGAGACTGCAGACATGATACAAGAAATGGTCAGAGACTACGGACATGATACAAGAGATGATCAGAGGCTACAGACATAATACAAGAGATGGTCAGAGACTACGGACATGATACAAGAGATGGTCAGAGATTGCGGATAGTCTCTATAACAGTCCCACCTTTAGTCGCTGGTCATTTTTCCCAAAGACACGTAGAAGAATGCATTTTGGACTAAATTTATGAAAAAAAATATTTTTTTCATTTTTTTAATTGGATATGTTTTATAGCAGAAAGTAAAAAATATTGTTCTTTTTTCAAAATGTTGGGTATTTTTTCATTTATATGATTAAAATATTAAAAACCCAGTGGTGATCACATACCATCAAAAGAAAGCTCTATTTGCGTGAAAAACCATTATATAAAAATTTAATTTGGGTACAGTGTTGCATGATTGCACAATTACCAGTTAAAGAAGCCCAGTCCCGAATAGCAAAAAATGGTCTGGTCATGAAGGGGGTAAAATGTTCAGGAGCCTAAGTGGTTATAAAGTAGCTCCCATTCAGATTCACTCTTCACATAGAGACAGACAAACACAGTTATTTTTTCAGAATAACAAAAGGTAGGAATCTGCAACAAAGTTTGTTAAAATCCCTGCAATGTACAGAGATCACCCAGAGGAAAATATTTTTTTTACTCAACAAAAGTTGAATTACTCTTTAAGGGCCTTTTCACACCGGTGTGCTTAAAAACACAGTTTGCGTTTTTTCGAAAATGCATGTCACCTTTTTAATGCAATTTAATGAGTTTTTACTGCGATTTCTGATTTCTTGACTCCCAGCATGCACCTGTGAAACATGGACACGTGACACAAGAAACACACCATAAATGCAGATGTGGTGCGCTTTTGATGCATTTCCATTGACTTGCAATGGAAGGTGCACTTTTGAAAAACTTGCACCAAAGATGCAGCATGCTTTTTTTCAAAATACCGCACACCTGTAGGCAGTGATGTGAACAGTTACAAAGAAATTAAAGAGGAATAGTTTGCATGCATGGAAAAGTATGTTTTAGCGCAACAAAAGCGCACCAGTGTAATGGTGGCCATACATACTTAGATTTTATTATCTGATCAATGTGCGATTCTATCAAAATGACTAAAACAGCAAACATTCAAACAGTCATAACTTCCCTTCTGATCGATTTATGGTAGCCATATATGCTTTGATTTAGTATCCAATCAATGTGTGATTTGATCAAAATTATCAAATCTGCAAAGAATCGATTATCCATAACTTTCTTACCAATTGAATTAGATAAGATTTGATTAAACTGAGTCAATCAGCAAAGGCAAAACAATTATTGATTGTTTTTCATCAATCAGGAGCACTGAGATGCTTTGGTCATGAATCCGATCATATATCAATTGATCAGAATATAGGTGTAGCACTACCATAGGAGCCGTTAGATAGGATGGGTCATCTGTTGTTTGCCTCAAACTTCTTAAAAACCTAAGTCCCACTGACACACCAGGTTAAGGTTATAAACATATAATATCTTAGGAAATAAATTAAAGTAATACTTAGTACCCAATAGTAGTGCTATATCAAAGAAAATAGTCTCCAAACTAGGTAGTAAAGGCAAACTTAATATATTGTCACTCAATATGGTTGGTAGGTAAAATGATAAAAAAACACAATTTAACATACAAAATGATAAACAGTAAGGACTAAGCATAAGATGACATTTAGTGTCCTTATCAGTATAAACAGTAGCTTGGCCACCTCAAATGCAGCAGTGAGCTATAGTAAAGTGTAATCTACCGAGTGCTGAAATTATACTGCCAGAGCGCATTTATGGTGGCAATGCTAGTCATACTGGGTAGGCAATGTCCAAGAGAAAAAAAGGATGGTAGCAGATGGGCCAAGGTAACAAAAGGGAACAAAGGGGGCTTGCAGAATATTTATTAAAGGTGAGGCAGTCCTTTGAGATGTTCATTTCCTGGCTATCGCTGGGGCCCTTCAAGAATGTCGGTGCACTTAGCAACAGTCCCAGTTAACCTGAGTGCAGTATAGATACAGTAAAGTCTCAGTACAGGTGCAAGGTAGATGTGGTTCAGATGCGGTTAAAGTTTGGTATAAGGTTATCTGGGTTGGTATAGGTGCAGTCTAGGCTTGGAATAAGTGCGGCATGGATTGGGTACACTTAGTATTCTGCTCTCAGTGATTCAGTCCTTGCTAGCAGTATCAGCAGTGAACGAATAGCCCTCTCACCTGCCCCCGGAATGCTGCAGTGACCTCTCTCTAGAAGGGGGGCCCCCTCGGTCTCTCCCCAAAAGTCTACAGTGATCAGCAGTGGGAAGCAGAGGGTGAGTTGACACACCAGTCACCTTGCAGCAGCGCTGCAGTGATATGGGGGTGCTGTGCTGCCCCTAGGTGTCCTCACTCCTAGTCTCCCGCTCGCAGGCAAATTTCCAGACAGAAGTGCTCCCTTTATAACTCCCTTGGTGCTAAGAGGAAGAACTTTCCTGAGCAGTTTAATAAAAAATCATCTCTTAACTCCTCCTATTGCAGAGTACCTATTGGGATCATCTGTAGTGTAACATTCTAGTGCAGCCATTATATGGCTGCCATCTCAAACTACAATTCCCAAGATTCTCAGTGCTCTGCATAGAAGTCTATGGGCTTGTTTGACTGTAGCTTTCCTGCGGGCCAGAGGAGAATAGTGCAGAAGAACATCAATATCTCAGTAGATGGAGAGAAGAATAAAAGGCAACTGTCTTCTTCTCCATATTGCTGTAGCCCTTTGCCTGGCTTCATAGGGTTGTGTTGGGATAGAATATTGAGGTTTAGTAGATCTAAAGAAGATTCAGACTGTATACTGTACAGCCAGCTTAAAGAAAAACCCCTTTTCTCTTGATCCCCTCTCCTGCCTCCTCCCCCATTGCTCTTACAAATTAGCAAAAATATACATGATCTCACAAAAGTAAGTACACCCCTCACATTTTTGTAAATATTTTATTATATCTTTTCATGTGACAACACTGAAGAAATGACACTTTGCTACAATGTAAAGTAGTGAGTGTACAGCTTATATAACATTGTAAATTTGCTGTCCCCCCAAAATAACTCAACACACAGCCATTAATGTCTAAACCGCTGGCAACAAAAGTGAGTACACCCCGAATTGAAAATGGCAAAATTGGGCCCATTTAGCCATTTTCCCTCCCCAATGTCATGTGACTCGTTAGTGTTACAAGGTCTCAGGTGTGAATGGGAAGCAGGTGTGTTAAATTTGGTATTATCGCTCTCAATCTCTCATACTGATCACTGGAAGTTCAACACCTCATGGCAAAGAACACTCTAAGGATCTGAAAAAAAATAATTGTTGCTCTACATAAAGATGGCCTAGGCTAAAGGAAGATTGCCAAGACCCTGAAACTGAGCTGCAGCATGGTGGCCAAGACCATACAGCAGTTCTACTCAGAACAGGCCTCGCAATGGTTGCCATGGTCACCCAAAGAAGTTGAGTGCATGTGCTGAGCGTCATATCCAGTGGTTGTCTTTGGGAAATAGACGTATGAGTGCTGTCAGCATTGCTGCAGAGGTTGAAGGGGTGGGGGGGGTCAGCCTTTCAGTGCTCAGACCACTAATTGGTCTGCATGGCTGTCGTCCCAGAAGGAAGCCTCTTCTAAAGATGATGCACAAGAGAGCCTGCAAACTGTTTGCAGAAGACAAGCAGACTAAGGACATGGATTACTGGAACCATGTCCTGTGGTCTGTCAAGACCAAGATAAACGTATTTGGTTCAGATGTGTCAAGCGTGTGTGGTGGCAACCAGGTGAAGAGTACAAAGACAAGAGTGTCTTGCCTACAGTCAAGCATGGTAGTGGGAGTATCATGGTCTGGGGCTGCATGAGTGCTGCCAGAAACTGCCGGAAACTGGGGAGCTACAGTTCATTGAGGGAACCATGAATGCCAACATGTACTGTGACATGCTGAACCAGAGCATGATCCCCTCCCTTTGGAGACTGGGCTGCAGGGCAATGTTCCAACATGATAATGACCCTAAACACACCTCCAAGACGACCACTGTCATGATAAAGAAGCTGGAGGTAAAGGTGATGGACTGGTCAAGCCTGTCTCCAGACCTAAACCCTATTGAGCATCTGTGCGGCATCCTCAAATGGAAGGTGGAGGAGCGCAAGGTCTCTAACATCCACCAGCTCGTCATGGAGGAGTGGAAGAGGACTCCAGTGGCAACCTGTGTAGCTCTGGCTCCTTGCCCAAGAGGGTTAAGGCAGTGCTGGAAAATAATGGTGGCCACACAAAATATTGACAATTTGGGCCCAGTTTGGACGTTTTGACTTAGGGGTGTACTCACTTTTGTTGCCAGCAGTTTAGACATTAATGGCTGTGTATTGAGTTAGTTTGAGGGGACAGCAAATGTACACTGTTATACAAGCTCAAAGCTCACTACTTTACATTGTAGCAAAGTGTAATTTCTTCAGCGTTGTCACATGAAAAGATATAATAAATTATTTACAAAAATGTGAGGGGTGTACTTTGTTTACTTATCAAATTCTGTCTAGGCAAGGATGAAGTGAAGCCCCCCTTCTCAAATATGCAGACACCCCACAGGTCTCTGACAGTTCTGGCAGTGACTTTCATTGTGTGTGTGTGTGTGAATGTGCAACATCTAACAAACTGCCTCCTTTCTGGGATGTGTGATGTAGCCATGCCAGGAGCCGTTTGTGAGATGCCATGCATGCGCACCCACTACGCGAGTCTGTGCCCAAGAACTGCCAGAGACCTGTGATGTGTCTGTGCATGCGCGTTAGGTCTAGTACATGCACATAAATGCCATGGGCATCTCAACCAGTCCTATAGACCTGATAGAGACTTGTGTGGTGTCTGTGCATGAGCCAGATATCAATTAGAGATGATGCTGGGGATAAGGGGTGGACAACGCTGGACTTCATTGTCTAGAAAGTCTATGTTTTTTTTTGCAAGACAGGGACTCCATCTTTACTTCTACCCCATAGAACCTCTCTCTCATATATTTTGAGGCTAATCCAGTCCACGTGTTCCTATATTGTCCTCCTCACCTCGTAGGACGGAACAAGATGTGCAATCCACTCCCCTTACCAGGCTGACTATCTATTTCTCCCTTGGTGCAGACCCAGCTTCCTGGACCCTTAGATAGGGCTGTTTGAGTGGGTGTTTTGACTAGCATTTAGAATTGTTTCCTTGCTACATGCAAGTCTATTCCCAGTTACCGTGGCTGTGCAGCTTTTTGTCATGTGGTCTCTGCAAGATATAGGTGGGTGCTAGGGGGGGCTGTGCCCCCTCCCAAAGCCCCTAGACCACCCCTCTTCCACCCTGAATGTTCTGCCTCGCTGCTGAGCTCCTTTCCCATCCCAGCATTGTACACAGCATCTCCTCCCCACACTACACAGAGCTGAAATCACATTCTTTTACTTACAGCCACAATCTTCACAGGGTGTATCTGGCTACTGCAGCTACACTGCCGTCCTGACCAGGGAATTTTACAGGTCAGGATGGCAACATAGCAGCCAGCTACACCCTGTGAAGATCGTGGCAGTAAGTAAAAGAATGTGATTTCAGCTCTGTGTAGTGTGGGGAGGAGGAGCTGTGTATAGTGTAGGGATGGGAAAGGAGCTATGCCAAGTGCCATGACAGAGGTGATCCCTGTCCTCTGACTCTTCAATGGTGATTCCTGTCCTCTGACTCTTCATTGGTGATTCCTGTCATCTGACTCTTCATTGGTGATTCCTGTCATCTGACTCTTCAATGGTGATGCCTGTCCTCTTCCCCTCCAGCAGTGATACCTGTCCTGTGCCCCTCCAGCCCTGATTCCCTGTTCTCTGCCTCTCCAGCCCTGATCCCTGTCCTCTGCCCTTTCAGCCGTGATCCCTGTCCTCTGCCCTTCCAGCCATGATCCCTGTCCTCTGCCCTTCCAGCCGTGATCCCTGTCCTCTGCCCTTCCAGCCATGATCCCTGTCCTCTGCCCTTCCAGCCGTGATCCCTGTCCTCTGCTCCTCCAGCCCTGATCCCTGTCCTCTGCCTCTCCAGCCCTGATCCCTGTCCTCTGCCCTTCCAGCCTTGATCCCTGTCCTCTGCCCTTCCAGCCTTGATCCCTGTCCTCTGCCCTTCCAGCCGTGATCCCTGTCCTCTGCCCTTCCAGCCGTGATCCCTGTCCTCTGCTCCTCCAGCCCTGATCCCTGTCCTCTGCTCCTCCAGCCCTGATCCCTGTCCTCTGCCCTTCCAGCCATGATCCCTGTCCTCTGCCCTTCCAGCCATGATCCCTGTCCTCTGCTCCTCCAGCCTTGATCCCTGTCCTCTGCCCCTCCAGCCGTGATCCCTGTCCTCTGACTCTCCAGCTGTGATCCCTGTCCTTTGCCCCTCCATTTGTAATCCCTGTCCTTTGCCCCTCCAGCCGTGATCCCTTTCCTCTAACTCTCCAGCTGTGACCCCTGCCCCCTTACTCTCCAGCCGTGATCCCTATCCTCTGCCTCTCTAGCTGTGATCCCTGTCTTCTGCCTCTCCAGCCCTGATCCCTGCCCTCTGCCTCTCCAGTCGTGATCCCTGTCCTCCTCCCCTCCAGCTGTGATCCCTGTCCTCTTACTCTCCAGCCGTGATCCCTGTCCTCTGAATCTCCAGTCTTGATCCCTGTCCTCTGAATCTCCAGCTGTGATCCCTGTCCTCTTAATCTCCAGCTGTGATCCCTGTCCTCTGTCTCTCCAGCAAGGATCTCCGTCCTCTGCATTTCCAGCATTGATTCCTGTCCTTTCCAGTGGTGATCCTTGTCCTCAGTCTCTCCAGCTGTGATCCCTGTCCTCTGACTCTCCAGCCGTGATCCCTGTCCTCTGTCCTTCCAGTGGTGATTCCTATCCTCTGCTTCTCCAGCAGTGATCCCTGTTCTCTGCCCTGCCAGCACTGATCCCCGTCCTCCACTCTGCTTACCCTTGCTGACCTGCCAATCCTTTGCCCTGCTCCCTCCTGTCCTCTGCCCTGCTTACCTCGGTACACTGCCCTACAAACTGCTGATCCCATCCTCTGCTCTACTGACATTTTTTACTGCACCCCCACATCAGACAGGCCAGATCTGGTCCTGATTTTAAAGCCTTTTATTGCCTCTAAACATGCAGGCTCTGCATCTGATTTTCTTTTAGACCCGGATCACATTGATGCTACATCTAGCAACTGTCAATCCGACTTTGCCCTGCAAAACATTGATCTGTTGGTCCAACATCGATTCGACTTCCATGTGACTTTAATTAACAGGATCTGATTTTGATCAGAATTTGAGAAAATTAAAACAAAACGGTGTGGGGTCCCCCCAAAATCCATACCAGACCCTTATCTGAGCATGCAGCCAGGCAGGTCAGGAAAGGGGATGACGATGAGCGAGCAACCCCCTCTCCTGAACCATACCAGGCCACATGCCCTCAACATAAGGCAGTGCTTTGGGGCAAGAGGGGCTCTGCCCACCCCTTGCCCCCAAAGCACCTTGTCCCTATGTTTATGGGGACAAGGGTCTCTTCCCCACAACCCTGGGCTAAGTATGTGGGGGGTCTGCGGCCAGGGGGTTTATCGGAATCTGGAAGCCCCCTTTAAGAAAGAGGGCCCCCAGTTTCCAGCCCCTACTATGTGGATGATTATAGGGGGCTTAGCACCCCTACCCATTCACCCAAAAAAAAACCAGTGTATTGTAACAAAAAACATAAGAGCAGTGTTTGCCAAGTCCTTTTAAAAAATGTCCCCAGATGTAGATCCAACATCAATCACAATGGTCATTGATGGTGCATGCTTGGATAAGGGTCTGAAGTGGATCTTGGGGAGGACCCCACGCTGTTTTTAAAAATACATTTTGCATTGCTAACATTGCTTCTGAGCACAAGTCGCATGTCACAAGTCGGATCAGTTAAGAAGCTGATCTGACTTGGATGCAACTTCCATTCATTTCTATGGGCTGAAATCAGACAGAAGTCTGACTAAATTAGTGCAGGAACCTTTTCCAAAGTCAGACCAACACATGTCAGGCGAATAATTGATTTTTAAATGTCATGCGGCATGTGCTCCCAAAGTTGGAGCGATTGTTGCACCAGTGTGAACTGGACCTTAGTGATGCTTCTCTAGATCTAATGGAGCCTCTGTGGTGTATTTTGGTTTTGTGCTGCCCTAGGCAAGACTAAAATTGGGCGACCCCCTTCCGACTCCTATGTAAATTTTTCCCCACTCCTTCCTTTTTAACGGATGTCACTCCCTCAAAAATTGAAGGACTTCAAGTCCCAGCATGAACCCCTGAGATCTCACAAGTGTGGGTGAGAGGGGGTGGGAGAGAGAGAGAGAGGGGGGTGGGTGAGGGAGGGAGAGAGAGAGAGAGGGGGTGAGAGAGAGAGAGAGAGAGAGAGAGAGAGAGAGGGGGGGTGAGGGAGGGAGGGGGATGAGAGAGAGAGAAAAGGGATGAGAGAGAGGGGGGTGAGAGAGAGGGGGGAGGGAGAGAGAGAAAAGGGATGAGAGAGAGGGGGTGAGAGAGAGAGAGGGGGGTGAGAGATAGAGAGGGGAATGAAAGGGAGAGAGAGAGAGAGAGAGAGAGAGAGGATGAGAGAGGGGGGGGAGGTGAGAGAAAGGATAAGAGAGAGGGGGGTGAGAGAGAGGGGGGATGAGAGAGAGAAATAGAGGGGGTGAGAGAGAGGGGGGATGAGAGAGGAGGGGTTGAGAGAGAGAGGGGGGTGAGAGAGAACGAGAGAGGGGGTGAGAGAGAGAGAGGTGAGAGAGAAAGAGAGAGGGGTGAGAGAGAGGTGAGAGAAAAAGAGAGAGGGTGAGAGAGAGAGAGAGAGAGATGAGAGAGTAAGGAGGGGTGAGAGAGAGAGAGAGGGGGTGAGTGAGTGAGAGAGGAGGGGGGTGAGAGAGAGAGAGGTGGGAGAGGCAGCTCTAGCAACCAGTGGCCAAAAGAGTCTCAGGTGGAGGGGGGGCAGCTTTTTGCTGCCCCCCTGCAAAGTGCTGCCCTAGGCCTGGGCCTTGTTGGCCTAGGCCAAAATACAGCACTGCCTCTTAGGACAGCTGGAATGCATTCTGGGTTCCACAGCAACTTGGGCAGAAGGCACCTGCCTCAATGCATGTTGGCTATTTAAAACTAACTTTTGTTTGAAGTTACCTTTTAGTGGAAAAAAAAATGATAATGTTGACAATTCCCTTGGTGATCTATGTACATTGCATTATCAGACTTGTTGCAGATTCCTACCTTTTTGTTTCTGTTATGAATAGTTCAAATATAACTAAAGATAAAACTTATTTTCTAGTTTTGGATAGAGTGGAGAGGGATTAAAATTGCTATATCTGGCCCTATTAGGGAGATTCACCCTCTCTATTTATCATGTTTACTTTTATTGGTAAAAATGAAAATAAGAGAACATAGTTTTTTGGAAAGAAATATTCTCTCTAGCATCTAAAATGTTTGAAATAGATATTACTCCAGATCCGGTGATTGCCATTTTAAATTTAAAACCTGCATGCCTGACACAAAAAAAATTCTAATTATTCCTTCAGCTTCTTAATGCCGCTAAACAAACCATAGCCAAAGCTTGGAAGACTACCACTTTGAATCTTGTAGAAGTTAAACATAGGATGAATAATGCATTATTACATGCAAAAATGGAAGCCATGGATTGCGATAAATTTAGTACTTTTATAAGCATTTGGGACCCTTGGATTAAACATGGCCGATCACCGGGTTTTGAGGAACAGGTTCTGAATGCTTGGTAGTTAAGACTTATATTTTATTTACTTTGTATTAACTTTTGTGGTACAAGTTCTATTCTCGATGCCCTCTCCTTTACCTACTATACCCTACCCACACCCTGCTGACTTCTTCCTTTTATTTATTTATTTCCCCACAGCCATGTTCTGAATACCTTTTCAAAATCTTAATATTTCAGAATATTAAGATTTTGAGAAGGTTTGAGAGTTTTTTATTATAATTCTACCATTTTCTTTTGTCCCTTCCTTTTGTGCAAACTTCACTATACAGTATAACATTTATAATACTTCTGTAACACTAACAGTATTTCTACTTCTGATTTTCATAATTTTCAGGATTTCGTCTCATTTTCTGTTTTGGCTATGGGACAGGACGTGTAGGGAAATCTTGCCAATAGCACACAGGTGGCAAAAAAACTGACAGGGGTTATGACCCTCCCCCGAAATGAAAAAAAATATATACGTTTTTTGTTTTATCATGTTCTGTTTTCTGTATGGTAGGGCCTGGTTCATTACCCATTGGTGTAATCTCAGCGCTCTTCTGTGGGAAGTTGCAGTGTCAGCATATCTTTAGCAGTAGGTAATGAACTACTACTAGCTTATGAAACAAGCTAAATTCCTATTGCATTGAATATTTTGGTCTGCTTTATGGCTGCAATTTGAAAGAGATAGTTAACCTTTAGTATATTTAGTTTAGTTTAGTTCCTGTGACTTTTTCGATGCAGGTTAGTTGCCGGTAGGAGCCAGTGTCTTCCTTTCTGATATTTTTTACTGGCGTTTCAGTCCTTTTGTGGGCCTGCTAAAGCTGTAGGCTCTTTACCTGCTTGTATTTCTTTCTGCAAATTTGCTGCAAAACCATTTGCTTACTGCCCTGAGCCATGAGTTGTCACCTCATCCTTTTGGCCAGCCATTGTCAAAAAGGTAAGGGGCATATGCATTATGCACACTCTAAACTAGGCCTCTGTCACTTATGCCTTGGCAGGCCAAACCCTGTTTGAATCCTGCTTTGTTGAAGCAGCCAGGAATAAAGATGACAAAAACAAACAGGTTGTCACATTTATCAAGCTCATGGTCAAGACACTTGTTTTCACTCACCCTGTGCAGGGGCCATCTCTTCTGGAAATTTCCAGTTTTCCTTCCAGTACCAGTTTGGCTGGCTAGCAAATAAGGAGTTTGGCTGGCTAGCAAAAAAGGAACAAGGTCATCTGACCCCTACACACGTCCTTGTGTAAAGGAGAGCCCAATAAATCACAGTTTAGATGTATGCTAATTCTGCTGATAGAGAACATACTGGTGGTAAGATGCTGGATGCCTGATGATGATCAGGAACATGGTGTCCCCTGTCCCTATATTAGAGTGGGCTCAGTGGAAGAGGCACCGTTTCTATTAGGGTTTTTCTACAACAGTGAACAAATACCAAACTATTCATATTTCATAGACAGTGATAAGAGGGTGGTGGATGCAGTAGTAAATCTTCTCAGCTGCCAAACAGTGATCCAAAGTAAACAGAACTTTCCTGTTAACGAAGCTGTCTCAAACATTCCAGATTTCCAGCCAGCCTTTTTCTCCCCATGTTTTTCATCACCTGACAGTAGGCTTTTCAGTTTTGATGAGGCTGGACAATATGACAGTGGTGTACTACATCAAGAGGCAAATTGGAACCTGCAGCCTTAGTCTACCTAAGAGATAACGTTTATCATGACCTAGGCAGAAAGGATTCTCTCTATCATTTCAGCAGTCTACTGTACATGTCAAGCAAGGGCGTAACTACAGGGGTTGCAGGGGGTGCAATTGCAACCGGGCCCCATGCTCCAGGGGGCCTGTGCAGCTCCCCTGTACACCTGGATAGGAGGGGCAGCATGTAGAGAAATCACTGTCCTCCTTTTCCTCCTGTAGCTGCAGAAGGAAAATGGAGGAGATTCGTTCTTCTGTATGCTGCCCCCACCACTCCTTCCTTCCAGTTCACTTGTGTTCTGCTGTCTTTGCAGGACTTGTGAAAGGGTCCTGCTGTGGGACCGTGATAAAGGGCCCCGCAACAAGAGTAAAGGGTCCAAAGATCAGTGGGAAGAGCCCCAGGCTTGAAGGGAAGGGCCCCGGCCAGGGGTCCGGGGGGCCCTTCATGGTTTCTTGCACCGGGGCCCTGAAGGTTCTAGTTACGCCTCTGATGTCAAGGATTCAAACTTCTAGGAGGACTCAATATTCCAAGTCCCTATTGCACAACATATGGTCTCTACATCCAGGCTCCTGCAATTGGATTCTGTCCCTGCACAGGATTCCAGAGTTAGATCTGTTTTTCATCTCCTTACAAATGCAACCTGGAGAGTTTTTTATAAGAGGCCTTGACCAGCACATCTTAAAAGTGGATGTTCTGACAGATCTAGAGAGATTTATTAGGCTGTATGCTTTCGTTCCAATCCTCACTGTATTTAGATGTACTGTTAAAAAAAAAATAAAACTGTTGCAGTATTACCTGTTGGCCAAACAGGCCTTGGTTCCCTCTTCTGCTTTAACCTTAGTTAGAGGAACTTGGTCCAAATATCTCTCAGATGAGATCTTCTGGTACAGGCTGAAATACTCCACCTAGTTACTGTTTTCTAAGCAGGTATCCTTACTCCAGGAGGATGATAAGCTATTATAGTTTACAGCAGGATTTGAGTAAAATCTGTCCAGTTATGGCTACTTTTGACTTCTCTTGTTTCAGTACTTAGGTCCACTACATTCTGGACTTTTTAAAGACCAGCCTGGCTATCGGGCTGGTCTTCAACTTTTTTGGAGGGCAGACCTTAGCACTGTCCAATGTCTCATGGGAGAGTTACTCCTTTCTCATCATATTCCTCAATAGGGGCCTGCATCTTAGACTCTAGAGGGAGGTAAGACTCCCAAAGTGGGACTTGCCAGCTACAGATGGGATCACATTCATCCTAGTAAAATAACTGTGATCCATAAAGACAGACTCTCTAATGGCTATTCCCTTCAGCCAGGAAGTTTGCAGAGATCAGGACCTTAGAGTATGAGGGACCCTTTTTTGGTGTTTCGCCCTGTTTGCGTAGTGTATATCCCCATGCAGGAATGTGAACCAAAGTATCTTTAGATGTCCATGAGAACATAAAAAATTGTTCTCCTTGCATGCAGGACTACTTAGGATGACTAGTTTATTCCCTGGATGTCAGGATACTTTGAGCTTACTTACAAGCTTTGGCATATTCTGGGAAAATCAGAGGGAAGGAAACATCATCCAGATTCATCACTGGATATAGGGCGAAAGGTTTGGCTCATATGGAAGCGATGACAACCTGTTCAACCAATAGTGTTTGGACTTTGGGGGTTTCCTGGGTCACAAAAGTAATTGTAGGGTGTCAGCATAGTCCTCTACTAATAGCTTTTTGACTCAATATGGAGTGAAACCAGAACCCTTATCCTGTTTTTTTTTTTTTAATTTCTGTCAGCTAGAGCTGTGATTGAAACCTTACTTCCACTCCTACTCTTGTTTTAGCTATTTATTTGCCATTTTTATACTGCCGTGGAATAAGTCAGGAAAACATAAAATTGTTGTTAGACACTTACCATGCTTTTCCTTACCTGATTAACTCCATGGTAGCATCAGAAGCCCTCCCGGTTATTGAGTAGGCTAGTTATGGAACATGTGGACTGGATCAACCTCAACATTTATGGGAGAGAGGTCCTATGGGGTAGGAGCTTGGCCCAAACAAACTATTTAAAGTGTTACTAAACCCAGGACCCTGCATTCACTATATCTGATCTCCCACAGTACACAGAGCATAGAAATGCAATTATTTTAGTAAATATAAACTGCTAAATAACTTTTCTCATCAGCAGTATATAGCATTCTTGTGACTTCTTTCATCAGTGTCCAGCTGAGCACTGGTTAAAGTTTATAGGAGGAGTTTTCATTCTCCTCCTACTGTCCTATAAGGCTGCATGACTCCTGACCCTCTGTCTGGACAGTGCTGATTGGTCCCGTGTTGATCACAGGCACCCTCCCAAAGAAAAAAAAAAACTCTCTAGCAATACAGACCAAACTCCGCATGTGCAAAGTGCCTCCAAGGCTCTGTACTATCAGGAGATGGATTGGGGCCAGTAGAAGGAGGGGAGGGTCAGAGAAGACAGAATCAAACAGCATTTTTACACAATAAGCAGGATTAACCCCTTATGTTCCACAGTGAGTATAACAAGCAGGATTTACTTCATATACAGACTGATTTTATTGTTGTGGGTTTAGTAACACTTTAAAATCAATTAAAAGCTGGAATGCTACTTTAAAATCAAATGAAAGCTGGAATGCTACTTTAAAATCAAATGAAAGCTGGAATGCTACTTTAAGCCCCAGTAGAAAGCAACACATGTAATGCCCCGTACACACGTGCAGATTATCTGCAGACTTTTGTCTGCAGACTTACCTTTTCTATGTAGTGCAAGGGCCTGCCGGATTGCATACAAATTGAAAGTGTTTAGGTTTGACCTCATATTATATGGTTTTGGTAAGTCTGCAGACAAAAGTCTGCAGATAATCTGCACGTGTGTACGGGGCATTAGAAGGAAGATCCTGGGTGGGTTGCCTGTGCTTGTACTTAACAATAAAGTTGATTTTAACCTTTAGTAGTGGTATGCAACTCAAGGAATTTGCAGAATTGTGTGGGAGGAACAGATCCATAGGACCTGTAGGAACAGCTTTATCATTTGGGAGTAACATTCCTTGTTCCAAAAACAACTTAAGCATAGTGTGCCTTGAAGATCTACTTACCTTTTGAAAAAAATGTTCTCCCATTACAAACTCTGCAGCATCTATTTTATTTGCTTCCTCCCTCTACATCCCTTGCTGCTGTGCATGTGGTGTACTAATTTCTTCAGGCTGTAGAAATGTATTATGACTGCAAGAGGTTGTAGCACAGGTAAATAATATCAAGGAGACAGGGAGGCACAAGCACCTAGTGCATTACTGCAAACAAATTTATTTGAGCAAATAAAATTAATAAAACGTGGATACTTACAAAAGTGCAACTGGTAAAAACACATAGACAACAAGATGCCATATAGTGTAAGATGAGTATGCTCCAATAGTATCCCGCTGAATAGCAAAGCTGACGTATTTCGGGGGCGCACCCCCTTCTTCAGAACTGAGCTGACCAGTGCAACAATGCAATACACCCAAAGAGATGGGAACAGAGGGGGATTCTGAAGCAAAAAATAAATATATATATATGTATATGTATATATATATATATATATATATATAAATATATGTATCCTGCGACGCTGTACCCAAATACATTTGAAGTCCTTTTGTTCCCACAAATAGTGCTTTCTTTCGGTGGTATTTGATCACCTCTGCGGTTTTTAGATTTTGCGCTATAAACAAAAAAAGAGCGACAATTTTGAAAAAAAAGAAAAAAAAAATTTTACTTTCTGCTATAAAACACTCCCAATAAAAAAAAATTTAACCACTTTACCGCTGCTCACTGAACCTCTACTGCGGCAAAGTGGCTCGATAACGTCTGACGACGTAGACCCACGTCACCAGACATACCACTCTCTCGGCGGCGCGCGCGCGCGTGCCGCCGGAGGCTCGCTCCCGCTCTAGTCAGTCACAGCAGGAGTCGGGCCAGGGGATGAGCGGCGGTGATCACCGCCGCTCTTCCCCGATCGTCGGGGAATCGAGTTTGGAGATCCTAAGATCTCCTAAGTGACAGGTAGGGTCAGATTTCAGGGTGCAGCATAGCTGAACCTGCGATCTGTCCCTGTGTCACTCAGTCCCCTTCCCCCACACACGTTAGTAAGCACCAGGCATACATTAACCCCTTGATCACCAATAAAAATTAACCCCTTCCCTGCCAGTGTCATTTTTACAGTAACAGTGTTTATTTATAGCACTGATTACTGTAGTAATGTCACTGGTACCCCCAAAAGTGTCAAAAATGTCAGTCAAGGGTCCGATCTGTCCGCCGCAATGTTGCAGTCCCGCAAAAAAAAAAATCGCAGATCGCCGCCATTACTCGTTAAACACCAAAAATGACAGAAATCTTTCCATTATTTATTAAACGCAATAACTTTTGCGCAAACCAATCAAAATACGCTTGTTGCAATTTTTTTTACCAAAAGTATGTAGCAGAAAACAAATTGGCCTAAAATGATAAAAAAATTTGATTTTTAAATTTTTTTGGGGGGGGGAATTTCATATAAAAAAATGTGACAAATATTGTTATTTTTTTCAAAATTGTCGCTCTTTTTTTGTTTATAGCGCAAAAAGTAAAAATCGCACAGGTGATCAAATAGCACCAAAAGAAAGCTCTGTTTGTGGGAAAAAAAGGACATCAATTTCATTTGGGCACAGCACCGCACGACCGCGCAATTGTCTGTTAAAGTCACGCATTGCCGAATCGCAAAATAGGCCATGGTCTTTGAGCAGCCAAATCCTCCGGGGCTTAAGTGGTTAAAAAAAAAAGTTAGGCATATATTATCCCTTGTTATAATGGTCCTACCTGTGCTCCTTGTCCCTAATAAATTAATCTTAGCCTTGCTTATTTAAATTTTCCTGCTGCTGGCTATTAGGCATGTCACCTGTGGTCACCTAATTCTTGTAGTAACACACCCAATTATACTCTATCTCTTTTATGTTTTGGCCCAGTCTCCTTGCTTTCGGACAATTTTACACTGCTGTACCATCTGCAATCTTTTAATTCCTAATTATAGTGTGAAAAAAAAATTCACCAGTGGCAGGAAAGTTTTGCGTTAGCAAAAAATAAAAAAAAAAAACTAAAAGCTGTCACCCTTAGTAAACATTTGGCCAATTTCTGCCAGTCAAAGTAGGTATAGTACCACAAGTGGTAAAAGCATGTGCCACTGCCAGCAACTACCTGAAAAAAATGTCAGACTTAAATGAATCAGATTGGGGTTTTGCTGCAGTTTGTAAGCCAAGCTTACTTTAAAAGAGAAAAAAATAAAAATATTCCGCTGCCATAATATGCTGTTACTGAGATTTAGACTATTGCATGGATAGACCCGCTCCTCACTGCATGTTAAGTTTAGTTTAGCAGTGCTTAGCTTTCCTTTGTTGTAGTATTAGTAGTTTTTTCAATTATAATGGCCAGAATCTACAAATAGGATTTGCCTGATAGGGTTTGCCGCCAAGTTTGGGTTTGCCGAGTTTAAAACAGGAATTGTTGAACCCTTGGTAAATTTAAATATGGGCATATTCTCCCCACTCTACAAGCAGAACGATTCAGGGATATTAGGCCTAACTGGTGTGTACTTTTTTTTTTAATTTGCATAGGCAGTATGGTAAAAGAAATTAAACCTCTAAAATAGTACCCCAGCCTAAAATAGTACCCCGGCCTAAAATAGTACCCGGCCTAAAATAGTACCCAACAAAAGCCTTGATGCAAAAAAAAAAAAGCAATGGAACCTAAAATAAAGGCTATATTAAAATAAAACAATACAATGCTTTGCTCAAACAAAAACAATTTTTTGCTACAAAAATTTTAAAAAAGTTTGCGTGGGACAGCAGCTAAAAGTAACTGCCCCCAAAAATAAGAAACATGTTAAAAGCAGCAATTTTGGGGAAAAAAAGCAGCAAAAGTGTTGCTAGACTAAAGAGGTCAAAATTATAGTGCAGTTTCTTGTCTAATTCTAATCTCTTCCTATGAAGTTCGTCAGCTTTCCCTACAGAAGCTTCTAGTACTGATACTATAGCAGCTCTGTGCCCTCACTTTTTAGAATGAGGATTCTGGCTTAAACAAAAGTCCATTATTGGCCCTTTAACACTTCTGCTGTCACCAACATAACTGATATGTCAAAGGCAGCATCTGCA
This sequence comes from Pelophylax lessonae, assembly GCF_965119305.1. Classification (NCBI taxonomy): domain Eukaryota; kingdom Metazoa; phylum Chordata; class Amphibia; order Anura; family Ranidae; genus Pelophylax; species Pelophylax lessonae. The sequence continues at coordinate 467,036,357 of NC_138769.1, forward strand.
TGTAAAGAAACTCCCATCCTCTATAGTCACAAGGAGTTTGTTTACATTTTATCGTCTAACTGCTAGCTTTCTTGCAAAGTGCAAGTGATTTATGGGGGACCTCCATCATGGGTGCCATGGTAGGTGTCAGGTTGGACACAGCAGGGGATCAGTGAACATCCGTTTCTTGATCTCCCCTGGGTAGTATGAACCCGGAAACACTCAAAAACCATGAAAGAAGTTGATTGAGCACAGTCTGTGTTTGATCAGCTTCAGCAGAGGTGACATTAGGGGTTTAATAGACTCATGATCAGTGCTGTATCTTGGCCTAGGCCAACAGGGCCCAGGCCTAGGGTGGCACTTTGCAGGGGGCAGCAAAAAACCTGCAACCCGCACAAGAAAAAACAGCCTCCACCTGGCTCCCACACGAAAAGGGTCCCCGCCGGCTTGCCCTACACTTTTAGTATAGTGCCAGTCTTATGGGGCGAATTGGGCCGGAGGGCAGGGTCCAGGAGACAAATCAGTCTGGCACCCCCATAAAGCAGTCACACTGCTACCTGCCGTTATGATAATATCGGCCGGTGAGGACATTCGGACAGACCGCAGGCCACCGACCACACTTAATACAACTGGCCCGACGGCCGCCAATGCTAATAAGTGTGGCACTGCAGCCTAATGCTCCACCTACCCTTCTCCGCCCCCAGCTATGGCAGGCATCATGTCAATAATTAAATTAAATTTCTTTAAACATCCTTGTCCGAGCATACTGAATTGCATCATATACAATTAAGACTTTTAATTGTATATGATGGCAATAATATTTTGGACCTGCTCACCTCCATATGTGCTATTGCAATATGTCCCTGGATTAGTAAGATTTCTCCTTTCTTTTAGGATATTTGGACTTGTGTTTGCTGACACTGATTAATTCACTTATTTATATAATGACTATGGACTTCCTATTTATTATACAAATAAGTGAAATAATCCTATGATTACAATCAGTGGCAGCAAACACAAGTCCAAATTTCTTAAAAGAAAGGAGTAATCGTACTAATCCCGTGACATGAGGCTGTACGAATGGGCACTGATAAGGGTGCTCTGATGGCCACTGATGAGGCGGCAGTGGTGCTTACTGATAAACTGCACTGATGGGCACTAATGAGGCAGCAATGATAAGGCAGCACTGATATGCTACACTGATGGGGACTGATGAGGCTGCACTGATGGGCATGAGGCGGCACTGATAAGCTTCACTGATGGGGCTGCACTGATATGCTGCCCTGATGGGCGCTGATATGTTTCACTGATGGGCACACTGATGGCCACTGATGAGGCTATGCTGATGGCCTCTCATGATATGGCACTGATAAGCTGCACTGATAAGGCAGCACTGATGGGCACTGAGATGATGCACTGGTGGCCACTGATGGGGCTGTACTGATGGATTCTGATGAGGCCGCACTGATATGCTGCACTGATGAGCAGTAATGAAGCTGCACTGATGGGGAGTAATGAGGCTACACTGATGGGCTCTGATGAGGCTGAACTTATGGGCACTGATAGACTGTGGTTGTGGTCTGTGGTTTACAGATGACAGGGCAGGTCATAAACAGGAAGGGGTGTGGCCTTTACAGGAAGGGGTGGGTCATATTTAAATTAGGGGGTGCCCAAGTTTAGCCAGGCCTAGGGCAGCACAAAACCTAAAAACACCACTGCTCATGATGTCACCTTATCAGCTCCCTTGAGTTAGTAATAAAGAAGCAGTAAAGAGTAAAGTAGGGTAAACACTACAGTATCTCACAAAAGTGAGTACACCCCTCACATTTTTGTAAATATGTTATTATATCTTTTCATGTGACAACACTGAAGAAATGACACTTGTACAATGTAAAGTAGTAAGTGTACAGCTTGTAAAATAGTGTAAATTTGCTGTTCCCTCAAAATAACACAGCCATTAATGTCTAAACAGCTGGCAACAAAAGTGAAAATGTGCAAATTTGGCCCAAAGTGTCAAAATATTGTGTGCCCACCATTATTTTCCAGCACTGCCTTAAACCTCTTGGACATGGAGTTCACTAGAGCTTCACAGGTTGCCACTGGAGTTCTCCTTCACTTCTCCATGACGACATCACGGAGCTGGTGGATGTTAGAGACCTTGCGCTCCTCCACCTTCCGTTTGAGAACACCCCATAGATGCTCAATAGGGTTTAGGTCTGGAGACATGCATCCCTTCAACCTCTGCAGCAATGCTGGCAGCACTCATACGTCTATTTCCCAAAGACAACCTCTGGCTATGGCGCTGAGCATGTGCACTCAACTTCTTTGGTCAACCAAGGCAAGGCCTGTTCTGAGTGGAACCTGTCCTGTTAAACCGCTGTAAGGTCTTGGCCACCATGTTGCAGCTCAGTTCCAGGATCTTGGCAATCTTCTTATAGCCCAGGCCATCTTTATGTAGAGCAACAATTCTTTTTCAGATTCTCAGAGAGTTCTTTTCCATGAGGTGCCATGTTGAACTTTCAGTGACCACTATGAGAGAGTGAGAGCGATAACACCAAATTTAATACACTTGCTCCCCATTCACACCTGAGACCTTGTAACACTAACGAGTCACATGACACTGGGGAGGGAAAAACGGCTAATTGGGCCCAATTTGGTAATTTTCAATTAGGGGTGTACTCACTTTTGTTGCCAGCAGTTTAGACATTAATGGCTGTGTATTGAGTTATTTTGAGGGGACAGCAAATTTACACTGTTATACAAGCTGTACACTCACTACTTTACATTGTAGCAAAGTGTTATTTCTTCAGTGTTGTCACATGAAAAGATGTGAGGGGTTTACTCACTTTTGTGAGATGCTGTAAAAGGAAATCAGGCAAATGATCGTCTGTTTTTCCTCGTTATTTTAGAGCAAGTGGGAACTGAGGAAGGAAAAAATGTATGAAAATTCTCGTATGACAAAGGCTTTTTTTTTTTTTTTTATTGTGTCTGATTATTTCTCGTACAAATATTGCATGAAAATGGTACACGTTAAATGTAAATCTTCTGTTTTGTTCCCGTACGAGCAGGGGCGGACTGACCGTTAGGGCACTCGGGCACTGCCCGAGGGCCCAGGGCTAGTAGGGTGCCCCATGAGAGGCTCCTGACACCTACCTTCCAAAGCATCTGTGATGATCCCAGAGCCCAGTTCCAGAACAAGTTCCAGCACTGAGCTCCGGTAACTGGCCTGACAGAGACACACTAGGGTGGGCACTCAGGGCACATTCACTGCATCTCTTTCAGGGTGCTTGGGCTCCCTCACGCAGCGATCGTCCCTCTGCAGCAGCCGACACTTGCATCTCTCCCCCAACTGATGCCTGCACAGTACACACAGAGCTCACCAGGGATCCTCCTCCACGGCTCTGAAGTACACAGACAGGAGGAGGAGTAGCCGGGGAGGAGGGACATTAACTTCAAGAGCTGCACTGATTATCTGAGGTATGTACTGTACATAGTTTATGGATACAGAAGGGGGACAGATAACAAAGATGCACATATGGAGAAGTGATTGGGGTGGGGGCATATGCTAGGGGGATGCTTTTGGAGGGGGGATGACTTGTGCTAGAAGGTGAGGAGGTGGTGTGAGGGGATTTCAACTCTGACCTCTCCCCTCCAAATGCATCCCCCAGCACATGTTCTCTTACTGCCCCTTCTCCCCAAATCAAAGAGGTGCAGATTGCCACTCATTCCAAGACCCCCTCTCTCCTCATCCCAGGACCCCTCTCTCCTCATCCCAGGACCCCCTCTCTCCTCATCCCATGGCCCCCTCTCTGCTCTCATCCTATGGTCCCCTCTCTGCTCTCATCCTATGGCCCCCTCTCTGCTCTGATCCCAGGACCCCCTCTCTCCTCATCCCATGGCCCCCTCTCTGCTCTCATCCTATGGTCCCCTCTCTCCTCATCCCATGGCCCCCTCTCTCCTCATCCCATGGCCAACTCTCTGCTCTCATCCTATGGCCCCCTCTCTGCTCTGATGCCAGGACCCCCTCTCTGCTCTCATGCCAGGACCCCCTCTTTGCTGTCATCACAGGCCCCCCCTCTGCTCTCATCTGAGGATCCCCTCTCTGCTCTCATCCCAGGATCCCTCTCTTCTCTTATCCTATGGGTCTCGCAATGCTCTCATCCCAGGACCCCCTCTCTGCTCTCATCCCAAGGCCCCCTCTCTGCTCTCATCCCAGGGGTCTCTCTCAGCTCTCATCCCAGGACCCCCTCTCTGCTCTCGTAACAGGGCCCCTTCTCTGCTCTTATCCTAGGGCCCCCTCTCTGCTCTCATCGCAGGACCTCCTCTCTGCTCTCATCCCAGGATCCCTCTCTTCTCTTATCCTATGGGTCTCGCAATGCTCTCATCCCAGGACCCCCTCTCTGTTCTCATCACAGCCCCCCCCCCCCCGGTCTCATCTGAGGACCCCCTCTCTGCTCTCATCCCAGAGTTCCCTCTCTTCTCTCATCCCAGGGCCCCCTCTCTGCTCTCATTCCAGGATCCCCTCTCTGCTCTCATTCCAGTGTCCCCTCTCTGCTCTCATCTCAGGACCCCCTCTCTGCTCTCATCTCAGGACCCCCTCTCTGCTCTCATCCCTGGATCCCCTCTCTGCTCTCATCTTAGGACCCTCTCTCTGTTCTCATTCCAGGACCCTCTCTGCTCTCATCCTAGGACCCCCTCTCTGCTCTCATCCCTGGGGCCCCTCTCTGTCCTTATCCCAGGGGTCCCTCTCTGTTCTTATCCCAGGGGCTACTCTCTGACATTATCCCAAGGGTCACTTTCTGTCTTTATCTCAGGGGTCCCTCTCTGTCCTCATCCAAGGGGTCCCCTAAACACCAACTGTGATAGGGTGTTCAGGACAGCAAGGGCCTGTTTAAATTTGCAGTTTGGGGGCAGGAAAACCTCAGAATTGAGCCCTGTATTTACTCACCCCCCACCACACCCCCTTTAACTGCAAGGGCCAGGGGTGTACACATGTTGCAGCCGCATCAGGAATTATATGTCCTGTCACGCTTGGCAGGTGTAGCACCTGCCAAGCATAACTCATTCAAGTGAAGTGAATGGGGCTGCATTGCAAAGGCTGTGCAACCTTGTGCAGTACAGCAAAAAAAAAAAGGGTTAAAGTAGGCAAGGAGAAAACGTTGTATTGCCTCTCATCACCTGCTTCAACTCCTTGGCTCACACACTAGCATGCTGAAACTATGTGCATTGCACATGGTTGCAGGGTGTTTGCCGAGTGGGCCTCATTCACTTGAATGGGTCACGATAACCCACCAAAAGCAACAGGGGGTTTAACTCCTGCTGCAACATGTGTACTCATGGACATGGACACAGGGGGGCCCCATGATCTCATATTGCCCGGGGGCCCGATGGGTTATCAGTCCGCCCCTGCGTACGAGCAAAAATTTTGGAGCTTGCCCCATTGGAAATTTTCATTTGGAAGGTCGGAATCGGCTGTTGAAAGTTGTGTACACACTATCAGAAAATTGGAGTTCCTTTGGACGAAAATGTTCACCCGATTTTCTTATAGTGTGTATGAGCCTTATGGCTACATTCACAAAGACGTTTGTATCTGAAAGCAGCCAAACGCCAGTAATTTGCACTTGAAAAAGTTGAAGTATTTACTGAAGATAGTTGCGGTTTATAAAGTTTAGCTGTGTTTAGGTGCATCAGCCTTTTCAGGAATACTTTTTCTCAATACCCCATTCTTGGGGGGGATATTATACCCACTTTGTTGGTAGTTTTCTGAGGAAGGAGATAGAGCTGTGTAATTCAGTGCAGAGCAAAGCTGGTGGTTACCATTGAGGGCTGGTTCACGCACACCACACCCAACTGCATGATACTCTAGTACCAAGTGATTTGGTGCCCGCAAATGCACTGCGTTGTGATCTGTGTTTGGGGTGCCCTTAACAAATAATTGGCACCCACATGCAGATTGCGTGTTTAGCTGCAGATAGAAAACCATGGATGCAGCACTTTCCTTTATTTTCTAAATGCAGCTAAACTGTCTGCAAGTAAACATTGCTAGACATTATGTATGCATAACATGATTACTTTGTATTATGTGAGTCCAGCTGTTTTTACAAAAGACTTCTAAACGCAGCTAAACTCTGAAGTTTAGATGTTCGCGTGAATGGAGCCTGATTCCACTTTTGTTAAAAGAAAAAAAAAAAAAAACAATTCTGTCTGAGTGATCAATGTACCTTGCAGGTATTTTAACAAATGTTGTAACAGATTCCTACCTTTTGTTACTCTGAAGAAATAGCTGTTTATTTGAACTTATCATTTGCAGATTGGTTCTGAATGGGAGGGACTGCTTCATTATAATCAGCTGGCACACTCTCAGTGTTCTAATGAGAAAAGCTGCAATATCTACATCCGTTTATAATTATTTACCCCTTGGGGAGGATTTCACCAAAATGGATATTTCTGTTAAAGAGGGTGCCTGTAAATTTGATTTGTATCTCGGTGCAAACTTCTGGGAAAATCAGTGAGCCAATCACACAAGCAGAAAATGACATGTCTGGTGATGGTCTGTACACCAACTGTGCACAAAACGTACAAAACACTTCCAAAAAATATTACAAAACATTGCAATTGTTGCATATTGAAAAGGAAAGGTAATTTTTAAAAAACTTAAGGAGACTGGGCATGCTCCACATGCCCAAAATACCTCCTAACGGCTAGTTCACTCCACAATTTCTGCATTCTAGATGCGTTTCTCCATGCGTGTTCACACACATTTTTTTATGCCTTCCATTGTATTTTTTTCACCTCTTTTTCCTTTCATCTCATTTCAGGACATGTGTGTTACGGTGCATTTCCGATGCGTTTATATGTATTTTAGTGTGTTTTTCATGTATTTTGCTGTGTTCCAGATGCTTTCCACACAGAAAAAAATGCAGCATGCTCTCCTTTTGGTGACTGCAGTGAAGTGAACTAGGACAATCAAAATACATGGAAAACAGTGTGCATCTGTTTTGTTGCCCAAATCTTAAATGCAACCAAAATGAATAAAAACTAAAAAAGTAAAAATAGTCATAGTAAAAAAATGGAAATAAAAAAAAAATTTGCAGAAAAAAATTATTGTAGTTAAGTAGGTTTAATAGGGGTTAAATAGGAATACATTTTATTTAAAAAGAAAAACTCCCCCCTCCCCAATTGCAAAGATGCTTTAGGGCTCGGTTCACGCTATGAACCGCATGTGAATTGCACAGGAACCACACCACATTCCTGTTCAATTGACATGCGATTTAGAGCGGTACAATTTAGAGCCCATTCCTTTTGAATGGGCTCAAATCACACTGCACTAAATCGAACCAAAGACGTGCATGCAGCAATTTTGGAATCACACCACAATCCGATCACATGGTCGTTTTGTACCATGTGATCCGGTGCCAGCAAATGCACTGCAAACTGTGTTTGGGGTGTCGTTAAGATTGCACAGACAGGGCAGTAAGATTTGAATGAGGCGTTGAAAATGTGCATGGATTGCATTTTCCGAACTTAATAAAGTCCCGTACACACAGGCTGAATTTTGGATGGCATCGGCTGGTTCAACATTCGGCCCGTATGTACTGCAGCCGGTCTGACAGAAGCTGGCCATTCAGCTGACTTCTGTAGAAGAGTCATGACTGAAAAAGGTCTGCTGCCCGGCTCCTGACCAGAATGTTCTGGTGGGGGAGGCTGACCCTTTGTCAGAAAATAATAGCACAGCAGGGGAGATCACTGTACTAACATCAGATTGTTAGTACAGCAGCTCCAACCCCGCTGGGTTGAACGACAACAAACTAGCAGTGAGTACTAGGGTTTAGTGTGAATGTAGCCTAACTCATGCCATATGAAAAACAATGTTTACCCCTAGATCCACTTATGAATAAATAAGTAAATAAAATAAGTGAGATAAGGAGTGCATCTCCTACCTCCAAGGTCCTCAAATAGTTAAAGCAGGCACAAGCACATCTCCATGCATTTACCATGTATGACACTTAAAGGAGACGCACAGCCAATACTCGTTTGGCTGTACTCCTCTTGTGGATAACCGTTAAGCTCATTCTGCACTCTTATGATCCATTTTCAGCAGACAGTGGGCTGAAGCCCACTGTTGGTTGATGTCACGGAGCCAGTACATGTGGAACCCTGTAGGTATAACAATGACTATATACGGGATATGCCCACATGCCCGGACCGGCACCCGGCCCGCTGAGAGTCTGAGCTGGCTGCGCCCGCCCCCTCCACTCCACAGCCCTGCGCTCCAGGGAGCTGTGAGCACCAAACGATCGGCTGTGTTTGATCGCTTAGTTCTTAGTGATAGAGCCAGCAGGGGAGGGATGTAGCATTGGACTGATTCTGCATTCACCTAGGTAAGTATGATTCTAAAAAAAAAAAAAATTCTCATACTTCTCTTTTAAATGCTGGCTACTGCATATACATACAAGTGTAAAATATGTTTAGAACGTTGCTGTATTTAGCAACTGAAACCATCCAGGTTGGCGTTGGTTCCCACACTGGACATGGCCTATGAAAGGTACAGATAATTAGGTTGTGCTTGTATATGTAAAATTTCTCATTTGATGTTACACATGCTTAAAGCTTAAAACTCCAGTCACAATAACTAATTTCAATGTACTGTATTTCTGAAAAGCCACAAAGAATGTAAATGCACTTATTGAGCAACAAATGCCTCTGCAAACCCAGTTATTACCTTATGAAAGTAATGTTGACATCATCATTGAGCTGTACATAGCCTAAGCAGAGGCGCAGGGCAGTGGAAGGAACCCAGCATGTCCAGCCACTACAGGCTGCCTGCAATAAACTTCAGCAGGGGCATAGATAAGACCAGTCACCCTACACAAGTAGGGATAACATCAAGTGACCAATTCTCATTATAGAAGCTCCTGTATAGAGGAAAGGTTTTACGCTGGATTACTGCATGGATCTGAAGATTTTTACAAAGCACACCAAGATTTAAGTAAGAATATGCAGTACCTGTCCCTTGTATTTAAATAATATTTGCTTATCCCAGAGTTCATCTTTAAATTGTTAAACGCAGAACATGGAACACAGAACATGGCAATGCAAATAGTTTAGTAAATATAAATTGCTAAATACCTTTTTTCAAAGGCAGTACAGAGCAGTCTTGTGACTTCTATCAGTGTCTGGTTAAAGCCCGTAAGAGGAGACTTCATTCTCCTCTGACTGTCCTATGAGGCTGTAGGACTCCTGACTAGGGATGATCGAACGGTTCGGGTCGACCATCGGTTCGACCCGGACATTGACTGTTCGAAATTCGGCCGAATTCCGACATTTTTGCGGAAAAAGTTCGGAATTCGGCAACCAGAACCGACCAAAATGCAATTGGACATATGGGAACTGGACTTTAAAAGCCTGTAATTGGACCAGAAACATTAGTAAAAGCCAATTGAGGGGGCAGGAGGATGCTAGGAATGTGATTGGAGTGACTAGGGGGTCCAGAGGCCAATCAGCAGTGAATACGCCCCCCAGTATATAAGATAGCCCCGCCAAATCTCTAGCACTGTAATACAGGGGCTGTGGAAGAGAGTGGAAGCAGTTCTCTTACTCCTGCTTCAAAATTGTCATTTAGCAATTATTAGTGTGAGGAAAGGGATATCTAGTGTAGTTAGGGTACTATTTTCCACTATAGTTAGATTTAATAATCTAGTTTCTGTAGGGAAAGTGTTAAGTGTCAGGGTGACCGTAGTGTAGTGTAGGGTGAACTGACTGACTGCTATGGCAGGATGACCAAACTCTTCCATGTCAGGGTGACCCCTATAGAAAAAATATTGTTTCTATTTGAATTGCAGTAGAGCAGGGATAGGGCTCCGCTATTTTCACACCTGGCCGTTTTTGTTGCAGGCGTTTATTGGGCTTTTTTGGGGACGTCTTTGGAGGCAGGCATGACATCTGAACTTCTGTGTAGGGGTATATATACACACACACATATATGTATATATACACATACACACATATAGGTGTGAAAGTAGCGGAGCCCTATGCCTGCGCTTATGAAATTATTTGCAGGGATAGGGTTCCGCTCCTATCACACCTGTATGTGTGTATGTGTATATATACATATATGTGTGTGTATATATACCCCTATACAGAAGTTCAGATGTCATGCCTGCCTCCAAAGACGCCCAAAAAATGCACAATAAAACGCCTGCAACAAAAACGCCCAGGTGTGAAAGGAGCGGAGCCCCATCCCTGCTCTACTGCAATTCTAAGACAAACAATATTTTTTTTTTTCTGGTTCTGGACATGCTACAGAGCTGAAACTTCACAGGTACACCTTTTAGACCCCCCAGACAATAAATCCAAAGAAATCTCTTTTTTTTTTCAATAGTTTTTTCAATAATTGGCTCTCTATCAAAAACGACAATTTTTAAGAACTTTTTTTGTGTGTATAATAGTCCATGGGGCATGACCCAGAACCCTAGGCACTTTATAGGGGCATTTATTGGGTTTTAGGGCTTCAAAATGGTGTTTTTTTATTACCGAAGTTCGGGTCCCATTGACTTTCGGGAAGTTCGGGTGCTCTGGTCGAACCAAACTTTTCAAAAGTTCGATCATCCCTACTCCTGACCCTCTGTCTGGACAATGCGGATTGGCCCTGTGCTCATCACATGCACCCTCCCATGGAAAAAAACAAAACAAAAAAACTCTCTACCAGTCCACACCAAACTGAGCATGTGAAGCTTGTCCCCCTAGCCTCTGTTTTATCAGGAGGTGGTTTGGGGACAGTGGCAGGAGAGGGTCAGAGAAGACAGGATCAAACAGCCTTTTCACAGAATGCAGAGGATTAACCCCTTAGGTTCCACAGTGAGTATAACAAGCCTGCTTTACTGCGTATACACACAGATATTACTGTTGTGGGTTTAGTAACACCTTAAAGCTACATTCACATGGCTGTAAACTATTTACTGATGTTGTTCTGTAACAAAAGTTCTTGCATAAATGATATTCTCTTTTTAATGTATTTTAAAGGCATAACATTGTCTTTTTTTTTGAATACCAAAATACATGGTATACATTTATATGTACTGTCATAGATTTTTGAATTTTATGTTACACAGTGTATATTTATGCACCTGTCTGAGTGTCTCTATTGAAAACAGTGCAGCTGTGCTCAGAGTGGTAAAAACAAAATGCTTATCTTTTTTTTTTTGTAATACAGCCATGTAAATGTAGTCTAAAGAAAAAGAAAAAAAAAAAAAAGGAACACAAAGATCATCAGCTTTTTTAAAAAAAGAATAACCCTCTTACTTTAATTTCAAGCATGTCAACAAAACAAATCAATACCAAATAATGGAAGGGACAGTACTTTTGAGGTTATTTTCATATAGTGCCAACATATCTTCCATCACATTTATTCACCCAAAGACATGAATGTATGCAGTTTACTTATTCACAGGGAAAAAAAAGAAACGCTTTAACATACAAAATAACTGATGAAAGTCAGGATTTCTATTGTAGGTAATATTTCCTTTTGGTCAAAAAAAAAAAAAACAAGGATTTTAGTAACAAACATAATTGCTGCCATTTGCAAATACATTTTGAAATGATTTCAAAAACACTGTACATTTTTACATAAAAAAAAAAAACACAACCAAGGAAAGAAAAAAAAAAAAGACAGTGATACAGCAGAGGATGTTGTACATTGTGCAGGCACAAGAAAACAACAATCTGTGTTCTCAGCATAGGGCATCATGTGCCCATACTTACAGAAATAATTCCTTTTATTAAAAAAAAAAAAACTGTGTAAGTGTACAACTGGGATATGTCTAGGCACAAATGATTATCTGTAACAAATTAAAATGATATATATGTGTTGTTAAACAGATGAAAATAATAATAAAAAAAAATAATAACTCGTATGAAAAGCCAACATATTGTTTTTCAATAGGGAAAATTTTGGAATTGCTAAATACAATCAAATGAACACATTCCTACTTTCTTTGGATAAGGAAAGCAATAAATGCAGTCTAATAACTGATACCATCTTCTACTTTGAAGATGTTGTGCTCAACACCTGATGCAGTTTGACAATGAGGATGATTTACTGAAACTGGGGAGTGCAAAATATGATGCAGCTCTGCATAGAAACCAATCAGCTTCCAGCTTTTTTCTGCCAGAGCTTAATTGTACAAGCTGAATTTAGAAGCTGATCGGCTACCATGTGCTGCTGCACCAGATTTTGCACTCTTCAATTTTAGTAAATCAACCCCAATGTTACTTGGGCAATAAAAGCATTAGAAAGTTTCTTTATATCATGGGAACTCAGCTTCTGTTCCTGCTTGAGACAAATTCAGCTATGCAATACTGAGGGGGGGGGGGGGGGGCATTAAATGTATGAGACAGTATGAAAAGTAAGTTTATTTTACAGAATAAGCTGTACATATTTTCTAAACTTATAAGTTATGCAAAGTTAGAATTTTAAATATAAAAAAATCCAACAGAATAGTGCAAGGTGAAAAAGTGCAAATTCCAGTATTTGTAGTAACCAATCAGAATCCATCTTGTAATGCACTAGCTTTAGTAAAGCAAAATATGATTGGTTGGCATGAGATACTGCACTTTGTTTCTTCTGCTGGGGATTGAAGAAGCCTGACAGTACTCTAGTGGGCATTTCATAATCCTTTAATAATGCGAAAACATCCCAATTCCTTAAAGTAAAGTGTAAGCGGTCAATAAATATCTCACAGTAATGCACAGACATATATCACCTTGAACATATAGGACGTCTATATTTGATGCAGGTAGGTAAATAAAGGGCGACTATGTGCAAAGGAGAAAAAAGCAATAAAATCTAGTTTCCTGCTACTACAAATCACGATCTTGGAAACTACGTAAAGCTGGGTCTCTCTAGTATTGGAGAAAGCAACAGGGATTTGTTATTAAAGTAGTAGAATTGTGCCGTAACTAATTGATGCATATTTTCGCTCATTTTCTGGCCATACACGACTGATATTTCCGCTGATGTGCTGACTTTTTTGTATTTTAAATACTAAATATTGTATTTTGACTTACCCTTAAACGGAAGCAGGAGTAGGAGCAATGATAATCTGCATCATCTGTCATTAGGAAACTCAGCATACTGGAAAAAGTTTATTCCACTAATATGGTTCACCAAAACTTTTTATTGAATGGGATGTGGGTCAGTAAACTTATTGGCCCAATCTTGAATATATGGCAAATACTGCACCTTTTTTATTTTAAAATACCTGTCCATATATAGCCAGCATAACTTTAATTGGTAAGATAAAAAGCTCTCCATAGACATTAGATGAGAAAGCACCAGAAGACAGGCTCATTTGTGGAAACAGCAGACAGGTTGAAAAACAATGACTGGTATTGTTTTACCCCAATAAGTCAGTGTCTTCAAAGTATACAGCATACCTGAAAACAACAAGAGAAGGGCGCACCGACCTTGTGCATTACCACTTAAAAGTTTATTAAAATCAAAGAAGGGAAGCATACAATATACTCACAAACATAGCATATGAACAAGCATATAGGAATCGGCACCGCTCGCTTCCAGGACACTTCTCTTCTGCTGGATAGCGTGATGGCGTCCTCAAAGCCTGATGTGGCTTACGCGTTTCAAGGGAGGACCCTCTTCCTCAGAGCCAAAATCGCCACGATTTTGGCTCTGAGGAAGAGGGTCCTCCCTCGAAACGCGTAAGCCACATCAGGCTTTGAGGACGCCATCACGCTATCCAGCAGAAGAGAAGTGTCCTGGAAGCGAGCGGTGCCGATTCCTATATGCTTGTTCATATGCTATGTTTGTGAGTATATTGTACGCTACCCTTCTTTGATTTTAATAAACTTTTAAGTGGTAATGCACAAGGTTGGTGCGCCCTTCTCTTGTTGTTTTCTTGTAGTGCCTTTTGGATACCCTTGGTCCTGAGGGGGGCAGCAAGACCACTTCATTTGTGTCATAAAACCGCCTAGAAGATTCACCTTCCCGCATACCACTCGAGCGCAGGAGAGATATTGTTGTTTTTTGGAAATCATATACAGCATACCTCCCTGACCTCTCTCCATAGCTAAAATATGTATTTTTAGAGACCCAGAGGTAATCATAGATACCTAAATGTGATCAGGCCATGCCTGCACATCTGAACACCTTCTAGATGTCTATGGTGGCCTTAAAGGCACCTGTAATTGTGTAGACCATGTACAGGAAAAACTTATTTTTGACCTCATCTGCTAACAATAAGGGTATATATTGGTCACTACTAACAAGGCCAAGATATCTGTTTAGGTTCTGAACAGTAGAATAGAAGATGCCTTTCTTTTAAGAGTGCTTTGGTGTTTGCATGTGGTTCCCAAAACATTTTTCTCATCCTCCTTGAATGACACTAGTCATTGGCAGCCAGTTAACAGCTTACTGTTAAAGCACAGTTGGACTTCAGATTTTGCATGCAACTTAAAATACATCCCATGGAATAATTAATATGTGTTTCTGGTTTTATCACGTGTAGTATACCATGATTGAATGAAACCCAACAAAAGTATATAGAGATACAGCTAGTTTGATTTCAGATTAGATCACTGAGAATTGCGATGACAGGAAATATTAAATCTTTTGTCATGTTCTTTTGTTATGATGAGATTCCTATTTTTTTATTTTGGCTAGTTTGCAATTTAACTGTAATGTACAATTGAGACTGTTGCTAGGGCTAAGGCTAAACGTGTTCAGCTGAATCAATAACATATTAAAGAATTGAAACCTTGTGAACCAAATCACGAAGCATAATGCTAGGAATACTATATTAAACGTTTATACATTAAATGTACTTTAACTGTAGACAATTTTCGGTTAATATATAGTACATGGTTTTGGAATTTTTAAAAAGCAGTCTTGTCCCATGAGTTTCTTTCCTGTGGTGGTAACGGCACTTTTAGATAAGCATAGTTAGTAAGAAGCATTGGGGTTGATTTATAAAAACTGGAGCAAAGAAAAGTAGAGATGTACTTAGTTTATGTTGTGTTGGTGATCTGTTATTTATGATAGATCCAGCAGGCAGACCCAGCACTGCATGGTTAGGGGTTATTGTAAGGGGGCCCACAGTAAAGATGTTCCTCCTCTTATTTTGGTAGGGAAAAAATAATGTGTATGTCTACCCAAAATTATTTTTTTAGATAGAGTGAGGAAGAAACCTCCCATAAAGTTTTTACTTCTGTCCAGAGCTCCCTAAGGGACCATTGACATATTTTCAGTGTGTTATTATGCCACATATTAATGTGCGGGCCATTAATGCAGCCCATTCATTAAAAAGAGCTTTCTAAAGCACCAGTAAAGCTGCTAGCGCTATTTTAGCTACACAGCGCACCACAATTCATATCACGGTGCTTTGTAGTGCGCCTGCAATGCGGGTTTTTTGGAAATGCCAGAATGCGGTGCCATTCAGAATGAATGGCACCCCCAGCACACCAACGTACCTTCCTATGCATTACTACAATGCAACTGTGAGAGCCTGACCTTATAGAGCTTTCACATAGGGGCCCATTTACACAAGCAGGTGCAAATTTTGGGTTGTATAAGGCAAACGCTGGCGTGCAGTTTGCACCTGCGGTGCAACTTTGTTTACCGTTAACACAAAAACAATAGATTTAAACATGTTGCAATGCGCTACTGTATGTTGCATTGCATAAAAATGTAGACCTAATACATTTATTGCAACACACATTAACCTGTAGGGTGTGAACAGGGTACATAGAAAACATGTTTTGTATATGTCCTTGGTTTTAGCCTGCGTTGTATATCTAGTTGATCAACCTGATCAGCCCACCTGGTGTGAATGAGCCTTTATTGTCCTTAACCACTTGCCGACTGCAACACGACTATTTACGTCGGCGGTCAGCCCCTCACAGGCAGAGTGACGTAGGGATACGTCGCTAGCCTGTGAGGGTCTAGGGAGCGAGCGCGCGCCGCCGGAGGCGTGGTCACGGCCCCCCCGCGCGTGTGACCGGCGGACCCGATGTCCGCCGGTCACTCGCGATCGTCGGGTGGAGAGGGAGAAAGGCAGGCGGCTAGTGTAAACAAGCCGCCTGTCATTCTCCCCTGTGTAGAAACAGTGATCATACGGTTCTACTATGTAGGACCGTTGATCACTGTTCCTACACCTCAAGCCACAGCCAATCACAGTTAGAATCACGCCCCTAGGGATACACATAACCCCTCCCTCTCAAAAATGTTAACCCCTTCACTGCCAGTGTAATTTTACAGTAACAGTGCATATGTATAGCACTGATTACTGTAGAAATGTCACTGGTAACCCCAAAAGTGTAAAAAATGTCAGTCAAGGGTCCGATCTGTCCGCCGCAATGTCGCAGTCCCGCAAAAAAAAATCGCAGATCGCCGCCATAACGCGTTAAAAAAAAAACAACAAAAATGACAAAAATCTTTCCCTCTGTTAGTAAACGCAATAACTTTTGCGCAAACCAATCAAAATACGCTTTTTGCGATTTTTTTTTTTACCAAACATATGGTAAAAAAAAATTGGCCCAAAATGTTAAAAAATTTTGATTTTTACTTTTTTTGGGGGGGGGGGGGGAATTTCATATAAAAAAATGTGAAAAATATTGTTATTTTTGCAAAATTGATGCTGTTTTTTTGTTTATAGCGCAAAAAGTAAAAATCGCACAGGTGATCAAATACCACCAAAAGAAAGCTCTGTTTGTGGGGAAAAAAAAGGACATCAAATTTGTTTAGGTTCAGCGTCGCACGCCCTTCGCAATTGTCCGTTAAAAGTCACGCAGTGCCAAATCGCAAAATAGGCCCTGGTCAGGAAGGGGGTAAAATCTTCCGGGGCTTAAGTGGTTAAAGAGAACCGAGAGAAGATCAACAAAAACACAGATGGATTACTAAAAAAAAAAAAAAAAAAAAGTTGAGTGGGGGGAAGTTAGAATCCATATCAGTTTTATATGCAGCCAGGCTAGTCATAGCCCGCAATTGGAAGAACAATATCTCACCCTCAATGAGAGAGGTTATCCAGCTTGTAGATGAATCTCATGAATATGAAAGTATTCTTTCTTGCTCAGCTTTAACTTTTACACGTTTTCAGGATAGATGGAGATTGTGGGAGGCCTACAGAGCTTCTTGAAGTCACCCTCATGATTGCCATTGTTTCTTCCTCTTTTTCTTTTATTTCATTGTCTTCTCTCTTTTCTCTGTCCTTGCATGGGAGCAGAGGTGTGGGCGTCCTTCCGTGGCTACGTATGGTCCCAGTTGGGTGCCACGTGGAGGCTGCACATGCCGTTGTTCTAACGATCTCAGAATCTTATTGAACCACAGACAGTTTATATGTATCTCTTTAAGTGACTACGGTTCGAATGTGTTTGTCATTTCTCTGCCCACATGATAGAAATTGTGAATATGGATGGTCCACTCCATCTTGCCTTACTTGCGAATTTGTTTACATGATTGTGGTTACAGTTTGCTGTTGATGTTCTGTGACTTGTATTTTGAAAAACCCAATAAAAACTTATTAAAAAAAAAAAAAATAAAAGAATCCATATCAGTTTTTTATTGTCCTCAATTTCCAAAACAAAAAAATATATATATTTGTTCTTTAGAAAATAGCCACAGCCTGGGTAGAAAAGCCTGCCACTTGCCAGCATACTGCAGAGAAGGACCCTTGCTGTTTCTAGGGAAGCAGTGACCTCTTTGCATAAGATCAACATGCCCCCTAAAGAGTCAGACCTAAAGCTCTGAGGTCAGCAAAGCTCTTAGTCCCTGCTGATTGCATGAGCTTTGCTGACTGCAGTACTATAAGTGTTGGACCTCTGCAAAGAAAACACTGTTTACACACAGGGGTCTATAACAGCTGGCATAGCACAGGCTTTTCTACTTTGGCTGTAGCTGGTTTAGAAAGAAATAAAATAGTACATCAATGAACATCTTTGGTTTTGATGCACCTAGAATGTATTTAGCTATACTAACAGTTTTAGGTGTAAGTTCAGGTAAGTTCAAGTTCAGTTGTAATTAGGCTTAGGCTATAGGTTACATTTTGTGGTTATTTGCAGTATCTTGGCCAAAGGTTACATTCAGAATAATGGTAACTTAGCACTACTTCATCAGAGAGGATTCATTTTTGGGGTTTCAGGTTTCATTCCTTGCAATTGTATTGCAATAAAAGATGTGCTAACTTAAGCATTGGCCTTTTTTCCCCTTTATACTCCAGTTTTAATAAATCAACTTCATTGGATGCCACACAACACATGAGCACATATAGGAATCCAGAGAGGAACTAATGGGAGGAGGAACACGACTAATACATGAACATATTTGGCAACTTACAATGACATGACTGATAGATAAATGTTTCTTTAAAAGCAGTGAACACAGGGAAAACACCAGCTTGTTCTTTTGGTACCAGCAGCAGAAGAAAAAAAAAAAAAAAAAAAGAACAAGATGTACAGTTAGATAGTATGTTATGCTGTACCCACCAGCTACCTTTTTGACTTTAACATATAATAGAAATCATTCACACACAGTTCAGTAGTATAAAAACAACTAAAGCGGACATGACTAATAAAACACATAAATCTCTGAACAGGTAACAAGGAAAATGTATAGTGCTCTCAGTCACACAGTACCAGACTGTGAAGATTGTTCTTTGCTGCAGTGCTTAAAAAAATAAACCAAAAGCCTCCCAGGCCCAGAAAGAAGCAATCTCTCCTAATGATAAACAGTGGTGGTCAGCGTCCAAGAGGCTATTGTTTTTACAACAATCATTTTGCTGCATTTCCCAACTTATAACGTTAAATAAGAGAGTTCATAAAGGCCTGCAGTGGTGATCTGTCACACTGATGTTTCCAACCCTGACCGGCTGAGGTATGAGCCCGTACTGGAGCTATAGCGACTATTGGAATAGCCAAAGAGGGATGGAAGGTGGAAATAATCATTGCCTCGCCAGTGAGTAAGCATCACTTTTTTAGAAAAATAATTAGACCTGCTGGCTGTAGCACTGTTGAATTCGTTGCTTTGGTAGTTTGGACTCTGCATGGAGGCTAGAGGCGTGAACTCAGAAACATGGTCCTGAGAGAGGCTGGAAGCATTCTGTGGAGAGAGAACATAAGTTAGGAGGCAAAAAAGATTGGTAAACAGGCTTTCATTGTATGAAGTGAAACAAGAATTTTGGTATATTTACCCACCCAGACAAGATGGAAATGTTTGACCCCTACTTTTACAAAATATAAATTATGTCATTAAGGAGCAAAACTGTTTATTGTATATCAACTCTCAAGGTGCTGGCCAGTAACAAGAATGAGATCTCATAACTCTGCCTCAAGGAATACATTTGGAATTTAGGACTTATTGTATATGGCTAGATAACTACTGCATACAGTATGTGATGCTTACCAAGATCACAAAATCTAAACCTGGAGACTTAGTAGATACCACATTCCAGTTTCCCTAAATGGAATCTGGACATTCAGGAAACCTAAGGCCATTTGAAGAAATTTACATACTTGTAACCAAAACAATTGTATCTAAGGACATAGCCACACGGCATGGTAGAAGTCTGCCTCTTGGCCACAAAGTTGAAAACACAGTAGAGCCTTTCTAAGATTAGTGTCGGGTGTATAATAGGTTTGATGGTACAACTTAAGCTGTATGTTCCCTCCACATTATCCTAATCTTCAACCGATAATTGGGGTATCCTCTTATGCCACTTAGACCTAACTCAAGGGGGGGGGGGGGGGTACTTTAGTAATAAGAAGATCAGAACAATGGGAGATCAATTTGGTCTCATCAGTGCACAACAGGAGTTTTTCCAGTGGTGCTTGCTGGAGTATGACCATAAGGGAATTAAATTGAGGTAAAAAGAAAGTATTTTGGAGGAACCCAAAATTTCTCCTGTATCATAACAAAATCCTTCATCTTGCGCTCATGAAATAACTGGCGCATAAACTTTTGACCCCTGGAGGCCCAAAATCCAGCACTGGGCACCTTAAGGATCTCAGGGAGTAGGGAATTACCCCATATAGGATTGTTAATAGAAGTAGACTATAAAAATGAGTTAACATATTAAAGAATTTTAAGAGCATTTTATGATGGAGGCGCCCGTTATGAGACCTGTGGTTTGCCTATATACAGAATTATGCAGAGATTCAAAAGAAGACATGACAGCCACCTCCATCTCTGTGCAGGCATTACCCAACGAGACCCAAGCCAATCGTGTATTGGAATAAATTGGGCAAGAAAATATAGATGGAAGATGGGAAAAACCAGTCCCACCTTTTCCAGCGGCAGCTGAAGAGTTGTGAGGGAGATTCTAGGAGGTTTATTGTTCCATATAAACAAGGAACAGATGGCACAAATTTGTTTGAAGTATATTTGAGCACTAACTACAAACAGATAAAGAAGTTTAGGTAGAAAATGCATTTTATTAAATTAACCATGCCCATGTGATACAGGGATACAGACATCCAGAGTTTAAGTTTTCTACATTTCTAGAAACTGAACTTTGAACAATAATACCCAGATATTTAAATTGGTTTACCACTTTCAGGAGTGAACTAGGGTGTTTGTAATGGTCTCTTTTCCCAATGACCCTGAAGCTATAAAACCAAGCAAAGTTCTCCAATACAGTTAAAAAATGGGAAAAGGAGAGTTTGGCATCCACCAGATAAATTAGGGTTATAATCCACAAAACCTTGTATTTTTATAAATGAATACAAGACTTCCTCTGATTTGCTAAAGTGTAGATTATGACATTATCTGCCCACCTCTCCACCTCAGCCAGTCAAAGAACCAAACAAGCTACTTAACGTCACAAGAAACCTGGTGTTAGATGGATGGATGTTGGATCACCAGGAGCATAGTGGGCATTTGACTAGAGATGGCCTTGTAGTTCGCCCGGTGGTTGGTACGCGGCGAACTTCCCTCGTTCAGTGTCCACCGATCATGCGAACATATGGCGATGTTCGGGGCGGCCATATTGTTTTACATTGTGAAGGACTTTGACCCATGACACATCCATCAGGTGGTACAGGACAGCCAATTGAGACATTTCAGCACATTGACATACCCCCTACCTTGTAAATAGACCTGATCTGGCTGCCATTTACATTCTGCTTTTTGCCAGTGTAGGGAGAGGTGTGCTGTGCGGAGCAGGGACAGATTGTCAGTGACACAGATCGCTCTGTTATAGGTCTACAAAAGTCCTTTTAAGGACTGGTATTTGGTATAGGTGTACTATCTATATTCTCTCTTTTGTCAATGTAGGGAGAGGTTTGCTGTGTGGAGCAGGGACAGATTGTCAGTGCCGGTTCACACTGATGTGATGCGGGAACACTGCGAATATATCTGCTTGTTCCTGCATCGCATTCGCAGCACAGGCAGTTCACACTGCCAAATGTGATACGCTGGGGGTGTCAATTCAAAGTTAACGACACCCTCAGCTCAGATCGCATATCACAGTGCGATCTGACAGTTCGCACAGAATCGGATCGCACTTGTGTGAACCATCATGCGATCCGATTCTGCTGCCGACCGAAAAAAAAGGGTCCTGTGCGCGTTCACTGAGATTGTGGGGGAAATTCAGCCATACAAACTGTATGGCTGAATTTGCACCGCACAGACATCGCATGTAATTTTAGGAGCAGTGCACTCCGAATTACATGCGATCTCTGTGATCGCATCAGTGTGAACATGCACTATGCTATATGCTGGGGGTGTCAGTTCAAAGTTAATGACACCCCCAGCTCAGATCGCATATCACAGTACGATCTGACAGTTCGCACAGAATCGGAATGCACTAGTGTGAATCACCAGTGACAGAAGTTACTAGAAAATATTTTTCATAACTGGTGTGATAAACCAGTGGCCCCCCAAAACGACAGATTGAAGCGGGGTGTTATACTTTCATAATAGTGTATTTGGGTACTGCAGAAATTTTGCCTCTTTCACTGCGTTAACTCTGCTACACACAGTGACAAAAGTTACTAGAAAATATTTTTCATAACTGGTGTGATAAACCAGTGGCCCCCCAAAATGACAGATTGAAGCGGGGTGTTATACTTTCATATAAATTATTTGGGTACTGCGGAAATGTTGCCTCTTTCACTGCGTTAACTCTGCTACACACAGTGACAAAAGTTGCTAGAAAATATTTTTCATAACTGGTGTGATAATCCAGTGGCCCCCCAAAATGACAGATTGAAGCGGGGGTGATATATACCTTCTTCCACATATGCTGTGCTTCTCTGGAGACTTTTGTCAAAGGGGTCATTTAAAAAATGACAGGCAGAGGAAGAGGCAGGCCCTTCCGCAGGGGCGGTAGGGGTAGGGCAGGAGAACCAGGCCGAAGCCAAAGTGGGAAGTTGCAGAAGGTGCGTTTGATTACGTCAAAGGATGCACCAGACTTGGTTGAGTGGCTCACTCAGCCTTCCTCTTCTGCACCCTCCTCATCCTCTCTATCTGCACCCTCTTCACTTTCTGCTGCGTGCACTCCCAAAGACACCACCACCAACACCACAATATACTGTCCGCTTGAGTCACAGGAATTATTTTCCAATCCATCACAAGACATTTACGATGCACAGCCATTCTTGGCATTGGACCAGGTAGAGGAGGAGGAGAAGAGGCGGTACTGATGACAGTACCCAGATCAGACCAAGGAGGTTGGTCCCCGCTGTTGCTGCCTACTCCGATATCTCTAATGTTAGTGGTGGGGAAGGTGATGTCGATGATGCAGAGGCAAAATTTCTGCAGTACCCAAATACACTATTATGAAAGTATATTGTTATATAACACCCCCCGCTTCAATCTGTC
Source organism: Pelophylax lessonae (assembly GCF_965119305.1). NCBI lineage: Eukaryota > Metazoa > Chordata > Amphibia > Anura > Ranidae > Pelophylax > Pelophylax lessonae. The sequence goes on from NC_138769.1 coordinate 467,059,161, forward strand.
ATTTTGGGGGCCACTGGTCTATCACACTAGTTATAATACTTTTTTCTAATTGCGTTTGTCACTCTTTGCAGTTGTAGTATCGATGCAGAACTGCTCACCAGTCACAATGCTGCACAATACAAATCCACTATAATATGCTTTCTATATTCATCCAGCATTGCGACTTTCTCATCTTCCTGCTCCTCGACGGTTTGATCAATGATATGACGCAATGCACGCTCCAGAAAGAAGGCGTAAGGTACGATGTCACTGATGGCGCCTTGGCTGCGACTGACCAGTTTGGTGATCTCATCAAATGGACGCAGAAGTCTGCATGCGTCGCGCATGAGCAGCCACTGGCGCGTTGAAAAAAACTCAAGCTCCCCAGAACCTGCCCTGCCGCAGAGTTCGTACAGGTAGTCGTTAACTGCACGTTTCTACTGGAGCAGCCTATCATGCATATACAAGGTTGAGCTCACTCGCGTCGGGCAGTCACAAATAAGACGTATGACAGGCAGGTTGTGTCACCACTGAATGTCAGCAAGGCGAGCCATGGCTGTGTAAGATCTTCTGAAATGGGCCGAGATTTTCCTGGCCTGCCGCATGACGTCCTGGACCCCAGGGTATTTGACAACGAATCGCTGCACGACCAAGTTCAGGACATGTGTCATGCATGGCACGTGTGTAGTTTTGCCCTGTTTCAGCATGCTCAGCAGGTTGGCACCGTTGTCGCACACCACTTTACCAACTGTCAAATTGAGCGGTGTTAGCCACTGATCTGCCTGTGAACGCAAAGCTGAAAGGAGTGCAGGACCAGTGTGGCTCTTGGGTTCCAGGCACAACTGACGCAGCACAGCATGGCAACGTCCCACCTGGCATGTCAAATAGGTTCTGGAGATCTTGGGCGGCGCAGCGGAAGTGACGGTAGCAGCGGAAAAGGAGGAGTCAGCCGAGGAGGAGAGGGAGGATGGAGTAGGAGGAGAAGAAGAGGCTGGCCTGTATGCAATCTGTGGTGGTAAATCCAAATCTACACGGGTGGCACGGGTTATATGCTTGACGGCCGTCAGAAGGTTCACCCAGTGGGCAGTAAAAGTTATACACCTTTCCTGTCCTTGTTTGCTAGACCACGTGTCTGTGGTCAGATGTATCTTGGCACCGACACTGTGTGCCAGAGATACATTCACTTGCCGCTGAACATGGCCATATAGCTCTGGGATACTCTTCTGCAAGAAATATATCCTTCCTGGGACCTTCCATAGTGGTGTTCCAGTGGCCACAAATTTTCAAAAGGCCTCCGAGTCCACCAGTTTATATGGCAGTAGTTGGCAGGCTATCAGTTCCGACAAGCCAGCGGTCAACCGTTGGGCAACAGGGTTATCCGGCGTCATCATTTTTTTATCATCGAACATTTGGGCCACGGAAGCCTTCCTTTTTCTAGAAAAACGTGAGGATGGCATGATGGAAGGTGGAGTGGAGGACAATTGTGAGGAGAGAGGAGAAGAGGCCGGACGGTGAGAGCCTGGAGTGTGGCTTTGTGGGTTCTGACGGTGTTGCTCCCACTGGGCTCGGTGATGGGAGTCCAGGTGCCTTCTTAGGCCCCTTTCACACAGGCGGACCGTTCAGATCCGCCTGTCTGTTTTTTTGGCCAATCTGAACGGTCCCCTCATGCATGTCTATGGGGCATCGGATGTCAGCAGAGACATGTCCGCTGCCATCCGATCCGTCAAATCTGGACGGATGGAAACCCTACTTTCCATCCGTCCAGTGGATCATCCCTAGGTGAGTGTTGGGCTTACCGCGACTTATGCATTGACTGCAAAGGCTCCAGCATCAGGGAACGCATAGACCGACAGGTGTCCGACTACATCAGGTTAACGGCCGATGTGGACGCTCTGAGAAGTAATGAACCCCTGTACTACTGGGTGGGCAGGCTTGACCTCTGGCCAGAGCTTGCACAATTTGCAATGGAACTGTTGGCTTGCCCCTCGTCCAGTGTCCTGTCTGAAAGGACGTTCAGCGCAGCAGGGGGGATCGTGACGGATAACCTCACTCGCCTAGCTCACGACAGTGTTGACTACCTCACATTTCTAAAAATGAATGAGGTATGGATCTCAGAGGAATTCAACACATGTGACCAGTAGACCATGTCTGATTCAAATTCCTCATGACAGGCCACAAATATCGGCCACCACCCATAACAAATTCATGGTCCCTGTCCACACAGCAACCTCTCCCTACACTGACAAAAGACTTTTGTGGACCTATTAGCTAGCGAATTGTGTCACTATACAGTCTGTCCCTGCTCCACACAGCAACCTTCAGCCACAGAATACAAAGTTCTTTCCTGTCAGGTGAACGCCTGTGGGCTAATTTGTGGGGCCTGTACTGGCCGCCACTTACTTCTGTATCCTGTGAATGCCTAACGTACCTCCAGCCACCGAATACAAAGTTCTTTGCTGTCAGGTGAATGCCTGTGGGCTAATTTTTGGGGCCTGTACTGGCCGACACTTACTTCTGTATCCTGTAAATGCCTAATGTACCTCCAGACACAGAATACCAAGTTCTTTGCTGTCAGGTGAACGCCTGTGGGCTAATTTTTGGGGCTGTACTGGCCGACACTTACTTCTTTATCCTGTGAATGCCTAATTTTTCAGACTGGAATTGTAAAGCAATTGGTCTGTAAACGTCCCGCTAAATTGTGGAACGGATGCGGACCCATTTTACAGACGTGTGAATGGACCCTATATGTATTTGACATGGATTTACCAGCTGCTGTCAGTTCTGGCTGATTTAGAAAAAAAAATAAATACATTTTTTGGCTGAAAAAAAAAAAAAATTTATGGCAACTTTTCCAATAGCAATACTTCTGGTATGTCAGTGTCCATGTTGTGGGGCTAGGTGTGCACAGCTAGTAAGTATTTTGTGGCTGCAAATATGACCTGGAGATTTTAATGTTCGCCTGCCATTAAAGTGAATGGGGTCCGTCGCGAACTTGCGGTTCGCAAACATTTGAGAACGTTTGCAGGTCGCGTTCGCGAACCGCCGCGTCTGATGTTCGTCCATCACTATATTTCACATCTTAAGACACCACAGCCTATTGTTTTTTTTAATCAGACATAAGAAATGCATGAGGGCTGCCATTGCCGACCTACTTCTAGAAAGTGCAATTCACATTGCTGTTTTGCTGACTTTCTGCCCAATATTTTCTGAAATCACTGGCCTGGAACAAGCATGCAGATCAGGAAAAGAGAGCATACTTAGTATACAAGGGGTGTCTTATGGATGCCAATTAACCATGCCTTTTTGGGTTTGCCAAATCCCTAATATACAAAACTACAATACCTTATAATATATTGTAAAACATTTCTCAATGGGTCCTACATAGGGGTTTCTAAGCGTATCTATTATGTTCTGAATGTATATTGTAATTTAATGTAATTGTATGTATTTTTTTATCTGTTTTTGTATGGAGTAAAAATATAATTATTTCTAGAAGTTTAAAGATTGGACTGCTGTTGTACCTTAAGAGCCCATTCAGACAGGGGCGACACGGCTTGCTGGGGCGACCTGTGATGTCGCGGTGCACAGCGTACACCGCGACCTCGGCGCGACATGCATGGACTTCATATAATTGAAGTCAATGCAAGTCGCCTCCAGGTCGCCCCAAAGTAGTACAGGACCCTTTTTCTAAGTCGGAGCGACTTGTGTTGCTCCTATTAGAACGGGTCCTGTGCTAATCAATGGCAGGCGACCGACCGCGACTTGTCAGGCGACCAAGTCGCCTGACAAGTCGCGCTAGAGTGAATGGACCCTTAAAGTCCTAATTGGTTATTTTTGGGGCGACCGACCGCGACTTGTCAGGCGACCAAGTCGCCTGACAAGTCGCGCTAGAGTGAATGGACCCTTATAGTCCTAATTGGTTATTTTTGGGTTAAGGTCATAGCAAAGTTAGAAATCCTTATCTCTGTATTTGGTCTGGGTTAGTCATTCAAAAGTACGGAGTGGCAAAGCTATCCATAAAACTGAGTTTGCAAAGCTTGAACCACTCTATATATAGATGAGTCAGTCAGGTGGTATGATCTGACCTTAACGCAGCTAGGAAAAATGGAGCACATGGGTTATGTCCCTTCTCTGTGCATCATTTTGCAATTGATGTATTCTGCTATTAAGTTCTATTTCACAACATCAACTTATCTGTGTCTCCAAAAACAAGGTTTAGAGCTCCCTGCTTGATGGGTATAAGTGGTATATATAAAATATTCATATGCCACATGAAAGACTTATCTGATTGAAAAGAAAAAAAAATAACATCTGAGTTTTTTTTTTTTTTTTTAGCTCTAATCCTAATGCACAGAGATATACAGGATATATAAACACACTGCAGAAAAAAAAGCTATTTAAATTCATATTCTGCCCACAGTGACTTTATTTTGTCACTATTTATTATCTAACTACTTTTAGAATTGTTAGTATATTTATGGTAGAGTCAGTTTAGTTAAGTGTTGTCTATTAGACTGCAAAAATGCATTCAAGGAAGCATTTCATTCTGCTTTGTCCTTGTGAACATGACAATAACATTTTTAATGTTGAATTACATAAAAAAAAACCTTTTTGTAGAAAAACATTTGTGAAATGTATGTCAATATAAAAAATAAAAAGCACATACAGGTTAAATCACTTGAATAATTAACAAAAAAGTGTTAAAAAGCATCCACTTGAGGATCCATGAGATGTTTATACATTGGTGGCAGAACACAGTGTAACTGAGTCTTGTTGTATATTATGAATTATGACTCCCATAGATTGCCTCATATATCAGCTGTAGTCATATTGACATTTAGTTATTTGTTATAGTCTGCAACACAATGTCCCAAATTATGGAATGTTGATTATAAATTCTGAAGTGATTCTGACGTATATTTAATAATCGAGACCGATTATGAATGTGCTATACATTTTTTATAGGTACTGTGTATTCTCCATTAGAATCACATTTTTTTTGTGATTCTAATGAACCCAGGTAAAGTCATATGAAAAAAGTATGTGCACCGCAAGGAAACTTAACTTTTTCAACATATTTGGACAGGCAAACATTCAATCTGTGCCTACAGATGAACTTGATATACCTAAACAAAAGACACTTAAAAACTCCCATAGCCTGATAAAGTAATTGTAAAGCTTAATTGTTTTTTAAAAAAAATAAACTTGTCATACTTACCTGCTCTGTGCAATGATTTTGAACAGAACAATTCTGATCCTCCTATTCTGGGGTCCCCCACTGGAGCTTCTAGCTCCCCCCCCCCCACTAAATGCTCCCACAGAAAACTGATTTCTAGGGGGGCACTCTTGCAGGCTTTCTCCTGACACAGACGTGGCTCGGCCCTGCAAATTTGTTGACAGCAGAAGGAGCCAATTTGCCATGTGAGGAGGGAGAGAGCCGAGAGATCTGCCGCACTCATACACAGAGCTGGGTTAAATTCGGGCTTGGGTATGTATAAGGGGGGGGGGGATCCTGTGAAACAGAGGGTTTTTTACCTTAATGCATAGAGTGCATTAAGGTAAAAAAAAAAAAAAAGGGTTTAGAACCACTTTAATGTGCATCATTTAATTTATTTAAAAGTTAGATGTGTTTCGGTAACAAATACACTCAGATTGATCTTAGTGCCCACAAACACAATATATTACCCAATTTTATGGTAACATATAAAAGATGGGGTTGTGTTGAGTAAATGGATAACAAGTATTTCAAGCATCAAAATGTTGAACTCTTTAACAGCAAAAAAGTACAGTACTCAATTTTATCCATAGGCTTGCAGATAGCTCTAGCATTGCGCTCACTCCAGCATGCTTGGACATACCTAATATGTGGGGTGCAATCGTAATTTTTGTACTTGATGTGCACAAATGTTTGTGAGGGTAACATTTCAAAAAACCTCGAGTGTTTATTTTTTTTTTAATATTTGTAAAAAATGTTTAAACTTTATTTCTAACATGGGGGGGGGGATCTGCTCCCCCACTGCTTTCCATTCTAACAATCGCCATGATGGTCCCAGACACCCAGGAGGGATAGGTAAGCCTGAAACTCATGGTGGTGGTCATAAGGGGTGCAGGGAAGCCATAGTTCTGAGCATGTAAAAATGAACGGGCAGATGTAAAGCCACCCAATCATTTCCACTAGAAAGCAAGCAGCAGGTGTAAGAATTTAATAAACTTGTTTAAATTCTGGCATTGCTGCCAATAGAGTAGTTATATCGTCAGCAGCAAAAAAGGGTTCAACCTTAGATAGTCAGGGTCTAATGTTTTCATTCCAACTGACATGAGTGGTGTCAAAAGGTCAAGACCAAAGGAGCTCTCTAAAGCCCTTAGAAGTCCAAATCAGGAACTAGTGGGCAGTTATGCAAAGGAGGCAATATAGGCCTGGGAGGTCAAGGGTGTGCTTCCCACAGTACACCATTACATCTTTTTGTCAAGAGATGATTGAGAAGTCAACATTTCCATTGTGTTTTTATTCAAGTACATTACCATTATTTACAGGCACTGTTTAAATGAAGAAGTAATGTTTGCTTGTTCCAATATGGTGTTGAAGTCAAACATTGCTTGGTGTACGTTTCCACATGACTGCAGTCTGGAATATAGTGGAGGAAGAACAGACCCCTCCTATGTGTTTCCCAAATGTACTGTGCTGGATATCTAAAATACTAGCCAACCAAAACCATACCAACCCCAAGTATCAGCCTTAGCCAAACTGCAGGCCCCCACCTAGACTCTAAACCAAATTTTTAATCCAAAAGCATACATATACAAGCAACTACAGTCCTAATACTGATATTAAATGGAGCCAAACATTTATTGTACAAAATCAGATATTTTTATAATACCAAGCATCCAACACAACCTTACTGACAGCTGCAGTCACTTTAGCCATCAGTAATGTGTACAGACACCTTGAAGATATAGTGTTGACAGCCTAGTTTTGAGGCAGTACTGGTCACATTTAATTAATGTAATTCTAACATTCAGTAACATATATTGATTTTACAAGAGGGATAACAGAAGCAAAACTATTGCTTACATAAGATCAACTGTAGTTTCTTGTCTTCTAGAACTACCCCGGAGAGACTGATAATTCACATTCTACAGGGAAAATTCTGTACCTCTGTATTAACTGCTCTTTCTTTTCTAATACTTGTAAAAGTAGGACTGGCCTGACCTAAAAATCAGTAAGGTAATACTGCTAAGTTTTAGTGGCTTTTGAAGGAGACTTCTACTCTTTAAGCATATGTTGCTTTTTTTTATTTTTTTATTTTAAACAGCTAATGAATTTTGAAAAATTCCACAGCTTTATCCATGTCCTTTCATTGCCCAACAGCAACCAATCAGATTCTCTCTCTAAAGCAAGGAAGATAATGGATGCCTGTATTGTTTGCAACACTGCCTGTCGAAGAGGATTCTCCCCCAGGGCAATTCCATAAATGAGGATCACAATTGACCACAAATAGTCAAAAAAAGTCGTAATACTCAAAACTATTTGAAGGCCAAATAATTTCAAAACAAAAAATTGTATACTTACACCTTACAACATACTTACAAGTTTCCCATAGTAAAATACTTTTTGTGATAAAAAAAAAAAAAATACAAAAAAATAAAATCACGCACAGCAAAAAAGTTTGGAGGAAAATATTGAGAGTCAGCACACCAAGAGAAAAACATTGATCACACATATATCATACGGTACCTATCCAGTGAGCTTGCTGCACTTATCTGTTTACAGCACTGGATTCTTCCAGAAGTGGCCCCTCAATGCCCGACTTTAGTTTCAATGTCTGCTGTAGGGAGTGGAAGAACACCAAGATATGCTCTGGGCGTCACTTGTGAATTTATACACATGGAAAGGGCTACATATGTAATTAAAAGGTTTGTCCACCCAAAAGTGACAATTTAGGTATACTGTAGGTGGAGCCCAGTGGGCAGAGTCAGCCCCTGGCTTTTTATGCATTTTACATACTTAAATAGCCAGATTTCCCAGCTGTAGTTATTAGCTTTGTTTATGTCCATCTCTTTGGGTGTTCCTGCCCAACTTAACATTACAGAATCTCGTGTCACATTATGTGCATTATAAAATGAAACAAATATCTATTAAGGAGACCAGGAACCCACATAATGGCCACAACACAGATCTAGCAACTCAAGGGAAGATCTGGCCAATATTGTTTCTAAAAGATATAAGAAACTGTCATGTGGTTTAATTCCCCAGTATCTAGAAATAAAATATCAATTGTGGGTGTACTGACCCCTTTAATGTTAGGAGCGTAATACACACTTATATTCTGAAATGTGTTATATTGAAGAGATTGGTAAGAAATTAACTGAAGTAGCTTAAGAATACGGCAAAGTGAATAAATTAAAGTATGTAAAGGGAACATATTTTCTTTTTCTTGATTTTAGATAGAATAGGGAACGACTAAAACCTTGTGCCATTTTTACTGCTAACAGAGGGTTTTACCATTTTCTACTCCATCCAAAGAAAAAAAAAGTGGCTAGACTTTATAACAGCAAAATAAAGATCCTCATAAAGAACAACACAAGCTGAAAATGATGTTGTTAGAGCCTTTTAAGTAATAGATAGCAAGTTCTTCGAGGGATCCTTTCAAATGGAGATCTAGTAAATGATAAAATCTCACATTGATTTATTTTTCTACTTATTTTACAGGTATATTTATTTTTTTTAGTCTTTTTTTGGGTGTGGTATGTGTACTAATTCGAGATACAAATAGTGTTACTTAAAGCGGAGTTCCACCCAAATGTTTAACTTAACAGATTTCAGCAGTGATATGGTTTTTAAAAATGAATTGGTCTATATATATATATATATATATATATATTTTTTTTTTTTTTTTGGATCACTTACCTTATTTTAGAGGATTGTTTGTCCTACATCATCCTTATGCGGCCGCGGCCCCGGATGTTACTTCCGGTTTTGCATTGCATCCTGGGAGATGTGTGTCATCAATCCCAGGAGGCAATGGGCATGGCCGGCCGCTCCTCTCATTGCCGATCGCAATCTACAGAGCATGCGCAAGATTGGGATCGGCATTCTAGGTAGCCAGCTTGCAGCGAAATCAAGAAGCGGCAAACACAGCAGCTTCAGAAGCCCACACCGGAGATGGCCATGCTCTGAAATCATTTTTAAAAGTAAGATATCTACAATCAAATACTGTACTGTACTGTAATCTGAGAATAGTGTTAATGTAATTGGCGATATATTAGTAATAAAGGGGTATTTTTATTTAAAAAAAAGTTTTTTCGGTCGGAACTCCGCTTTAAAGTGGATTTCCAGTTTTATTTTCACTCAACTAGTTGGTTTGGGTCAAAAGCGGACTATAAATGGCTGAGTCCTGCTAAACAAACTTGATTTTGGTGCTGGTGTGAGATGGGATGGTCTTTTCGCACAGCCAGAACACAAGGCTCTATAGTGTATGTAGCTAAGGGTACAAACAGTTGGCCCAAACTGACTAGTTAAACTGAATATAGAGCTGGAAATTCGCTTAAAAAGTAAACCTGTCACAAGTCTGGGCAAATAAAGTAGCATATAAAATATGTGCTATGTAAATATCAACTTGGTTCTTCCCCTTCTGCATCTGAAGCCTCCCAATTTGTACATTATTGTGTTGGGAGGGATACCTTGGAGATTGTCAGAAGTTACAGGAAAAGATTTGCTTAAAAATTTAGAGGCCTAAACTGCTAGATATCTTGATTATTCTGACATGTAATTTTTCTCTGTAGGCAACTCATGCTTATGCATTTTGTCATTATATTCTATGTTTCAATAGACCAGGCTTGTAAAGTTTACTTTTCATTTCATTTGGATTTCATTGTGTCTTCCAATTTTTTTCATTAGTATATCTTTATTTTAAATGGCATTTACATGGCAGTTAAACCTTAACTTTATTTTTTATAGACAAAGTTTATTTTCTATGGATGTAATCATAAAGCTGGATATAAACCACATATGGACTTTCAAAAAACTTTGTGACTGCTGAAAGGTCCCTCTCATCTACTTTAATCTCATAAGAACAGGCCAACCTATCTAGTTTCTCTTTCACCAGCAGAGATCCTCCAGAAATAGCTAAAGAGCTCTATGTGCCCCACTAGACAGCCAATATTGATGAAATAACAAGTGTTGGCCAAACCTCATCTGCTGCTTTAGGAAAGTGTATATATTCTGTATAACCAATTTAATAATAGGACTATTGAATCCTATTAATTCAGTCTTGCTGAGTCCGATCTTCCTGTGACAACCACCTACTCTTCTTCAAATGAGCTATAAGCTGTGTAGCTAAATGGCAAGCATGCATTGTGATCGAGATGACAGTTCCATATCTTTGAATGATCAGGTTAGTTTATGATAAATAAAGCAAGCATGAGGAATGATTCTGCAAAATGATTGCTTCAGAAAAAATCGTGTGCAAGACAGAGGCAAAGTCTTAAAATAAAAGAAGTAAGCAAAAATAAAAGTGCTGCTCTCGGGCCATATAAATCCTCCAAAGATTTTGCTGTTCGTTGCAGCCAAGTCTATTAGTCCCACTGGCAATGATGTACTGCTCTGGCTGTTAGCCATTTTTTATGTAATACACCCATAGTAGTATTGGATAGTCGAGGCAACTGAGCACATTGGGTGTGTGCACTGAATAACAAACATGGTTACAAATGTAACTGTTATTGTAGTTACTAGGAAATAAAATGGATAATGGAGATCAATCTGAACCTAGAAATGGTGTGAAGGTTTGCAAAGCTATCAAAAGAGGCCTATATAATAATAAACAAAATACATTTTACCTGTTGCTACAGAAGACTTCTACTGCTATGTCACTAAGACCCATGCATGGTAGAGAACACTACCAGTTGCCATATATATAGCAAGAACAGTATAATGATTTCCAAGGTGGCTTTACATTGTTAAAGTGGTTGTAACCCTAAAAAAAAAAAAAAAAAAAAAAAAAAAAAAAAGATCCTGTTCCTTTAAAGCAGGTTATACAGCACAGTGCTTGTGCTGTGTAATTTGGCCCCCTGTATCACCTGAAATACCTGGCTGATCCTGCCTGGTTCTGCCCTCCCCACTGTAAACTGACCACGGTTTATCATGGCTACTGAGCCCTGACACCGTGGTCAGTTTACGTACCTCCATCATCCACAGTTCTCCTCGGTCCTCTACCCCTCCCTCCCTGTCTGTCAGCTCCCTGATCCTCCCCTCCTGATGATAGAATAACAGTGTAAAGTCTCTCCAATCCTCTCTGTTAGATAATGCTATGTTCCCCAGTGTGTGTGTGTGTGTGTTTTTTTTTTTTTAATCTGCTATGTATCTTAATCAATAGCACAGACAGGTGCTCATGTGACTACCCAGCTCTCTCCTCTCCTGCTCCCGGTCGACGTCAGCAGGAGTTCTCGGCCCCTCCCACTGTAGCTGTCAGCCTGGGAGAGGAAAGAGCCAGGCACTATGGAATAAGGTACACAGCGGCTTTTTAAAAAAAAATAAAAATTACACACACACACTGGGGAACAGCAATATCTAACCGAGGGGATTGGGGAAACTTTACAAGTGACTTTACAACCACTTTAAGTACTGGGTTTGCAATATTTGGTAGGTCTATATGAATAAAATTAGTTGGTCAATTTAGAACGTATTTACTTTGGATGTCAGGGATAGCCCAGGGGACCTGTATCACTGCACACTGTTTGCATCATTATTTACATGAGAAGTAGGCTTAAGGAAGGAGCTGAGGTGAAAATTGTGTCATATCACCAGAAATAGTGTTGTGAGCTTATCATGGAAATTTTGAGGGAGATTGGTAACAGAGTATGTTTCCATTCTTCCAGGTAGAAGCACATTATTATTATATTGTAGAAGAACCAGAAGATGCTTTCATCCCAATGCCTCTATATAGAAACTTGGAAAATGTATATACAGTACAGTAAATTCATAAAGTATTTAGGCCCCCCTTCACTTTTTCATTTTTTTATGTTGCAGCCTGATGCTACAGTTGATCAAATTCATTTTTTTATCCATAATCTACACTCATTACCCCATAATGACAAAGTGACAACAGAATTTTAAAATCTTAAGTAAAAAGAAAAAAAAACTGAAATATCACATGTACAATATTAGGTATTTTCACCCTGTACTTTGTTGAAGCATCTTTGGCAGCAATTACAGCATCAAGTCAATTTGGGTATGAAGTGACAAACTTTGCACACCTGGATTGGGGGATTTTCTGCCATTCTTCTTTGCAAATTCTTTTAAGCTCAGTCAGGTGGAATGGGGCCGTCAGTGGACAACCATTTTCAGGACTCTCCAGAAATTATCAATAGGGTTTAAGTAAGGGCTTTGGCTGGGCTGCTCTAGGATATTTAAAGATTTGCCCTTTAGCTACTCCCGTTTTGTCTTGGCTGTGTGCTTAGGATCCTTGTCATGTTGGAAGGTGAACCTTCATCCCAGTCTGAGGTCCTGAGCGCTGCAGAAAAGGTTTTCCTTAAAGATATCTTTATACTTTGCTCCATTCAGGTTTCCATCAACCCTGACCAGTCTCCCAGTCCCTGCTGCTGAAAAACACCTCTACAGCTGATGTTGCCCCCACCATGCTTCACTGTTAGGATGTATTGGGCAGGTGATGAGCAGGGGCTGGTTTCCTCCAGATATAACATTTAGAATTGAGGTCAAAACAGATCTATCTTGGTTTCATCAGACCAGAGAAACTCCTCACAGTCAGGGTCCTTCAGGTGCTTTTTGCAAACTGAGGAGAGGATTCTGTCTAGCTACTCTGCCATAAAGCCCAGTTTGGTGGAGGGCTGCAGTAATGGTTATCCTTCTGGGAATTTGTGACCATTGGGTTCTTGGTCACCTCTCTTACGAAGGCCCTTCTCCCGCTATATCTCAGTTTGGCCGGGGCGACCAACTCTTGGAAGAGTCCTGGCTGTGCCAAACTGCTTTCATTTGAGAATTATGGAGGCTACTGTGCTCTTAGGAACCTTCAGTGCAGCAGAATATTTTTGTACCCTTCCCCGGAACTGTGTCTTGCAATAATCCCGTCTCTGTGCTCTACAGGCGGTTCCTTTAACCTCCTAGCTTTTGCTCTGTTACAGTATGCATTGTCAACTGTAAGGCCATTTATAGAGAGGTGTCATGTCCAATTAATTTAATTTACCACAGATGAACTCCAATCAAGGTGTAGAACATCTCAGCAACAATAAAGAGAAATGGGAGGCACCTGATCTAAATGTTAAGTGTTGTTGCAAAGGGTCTAAATACTTATGCCATTGTGATATTTTTGTTTTTCCTTTTTAATATATTCACAGACAATTCTAAAATTCTGTTTTCACTTTGTCATAATGGGGTACGGAGTATAGACTCATGAGAAAAAATAATTTAATAACTGTAGTATCAGGCTGCAATATAAAAAAATGTTAAAAAGTGAAGGGGGGGGGGGGGTCTGAAAATTTTATAAATGTACTGTATGTGAATCAGGGGGCTAGCAAAAAATCCAGTGATCCAAAAATATTCTAAATGGTGAGAGTGTCTCTGTTGTACAAGAAAGCCAAATTCCATTTGGCAACCAAAGTCTAGCTGTCATTTCTCATCCATGTGGATTCAAAAGAAACAGCTTAGTATCAATGCACGCATCCTCCACCAAAAAAAAAAAAAAAAAAAACAGCTGGATTCTGACCTGTAGCTATAAGCAACAACATTTGCTTTCCTTCATTTTCTCTATACAATGCTTTAATGCTAAATAAAGCAAAAAGATCTAACTAAAACGACGAGGTAGCAATAGTTCATCCTTCCCATTAAATTATTTTTGATTATTATAGAATTCCCCATTTATATTGCGACGATAGGATGGCAGAAACAGAAACCAAGAAAATGAACGACAGAAAGCCCCGTGTGTAGAAGAAATTACGATCATGCAAAAGTCAGAAAAAAAAGGATCACCTTTAGGTCCATTAGAAAGTTATATTGCCTGTGGTCTGAGAAAGCATAAAGATGGTGGACTGCTCAACAGAAAGGCACGGTTGTTTAGTCTGTAAGTTCCTCAGAAGGTGGCAGCAGATGCCCACGTGCAATGTGTAAGCAAGGCAGCAGTTATTTATGCAAAGCAAGTAGAAGACAGCAAAGGGGAGAGGAAGAAGGAGAAAGAAACACAAGGGATACATTTTATTAAACACTAAAGCACTGCTAATGCAATATTAGTGCAGTGTAGAGAGAAAAAAGCTCAAAGGTAAGTGTGGGTACCTGCATTTTTACTTCCAAATCTGTAACATGAGAGGTGAGATGGCAGTGTTGTAAAGCCAATGGAGATGCTGTTGAATTACTTTTACACATTTGAGGTCGGAGGCAGGGCCGGTGCTTCCACTAGGCAAACTAGGCAGCCACCTAGGGCGCATTGTCCACCTAGGGGCGCAGCCACGAGTCGGCACTCTCTCTCCATCATAAATGATCCTTGTGAGCTGAGGGGAGGGATGGCAGTGGGGGAGGAAGAAGGGACAGAGGAAGATGCCAGGTGTCTTGGGCAGTGGCGGAACTACCAGGCCCTGGCTTTCCACCACTGTTGGGGGGGGGCACAAGTAGCTGGTCTTACCTAGGGCGTAAAATAGTCTAGCAACGGCCCTCGTCGGAGGATATACCTACTTTTTTTATTGGAAAGGCTTTACTGAAATATTATTTAATTGGCAAAAAATTCAGCAATTTTGACTTAAATCAACTTCTGATAGAGGGGCCCATAAGCTGTATAGTGTCCAATTTCTCATCATTCTATGTGCCTGGGTTATCCAGGGAATCAGCTAAGGTAGTTACACCCAAAGTGATTTTAATATAGCATTTTATTGTTAAATTGGACACTAAAATAGAATGTATATTGTTGTTTAAAACCTGACTTATTCTTATGCATTTCTTTCCACATGTTGTTAAATATTAATGAATGTACTAATTTTAAAGGGCCAATGAGCCTTTAAAGTTAAGGTTTAGGTGATAGAGTCAGGAACAAATCTTATTGGATGCTGTTATTTGGACATTGTTTGCCTTGCCTTGATTTAAAGTACAACTATAGGCATTCATTTTGGATAGAGCACGGGAGGGTTATAACCCCTGTCAGATTTTCTTTTCGCAATCTGTGTCCCATTGGAGAGATTTCCCTTCACTTCCTGTCCCATAGCCCAAACAGGAAGTTTGAAGAAATCCCTGCAAATTAAGGGAATTTCTGGGGTACTTCCAGCTCACTAGAACTAGTGTCCCCATTGGAAGATTTCCTCTCTATTACTTTTCAGGGGACAACCCAATATTTATGATTTTGTTTTACTTTCAATAATAATGGTAAACAAAACAAATAGGGAGGTTGTATCTCCTTAACGGAGGCACAGCAATGAAAGCTGACAGGTGTTCTAATCCCTCTCCACTCAAAACGAAAAAAAAAAGTTTTGCCTATAGTTATACTTTAACCACCTAAGGACTGCCTGATTTACTGCGGCAGGCAGCCCTTCCTGCGCGAACCGACGGAGCTGTACGTCAGTCGCGCACCTGCAGCTAGGGGACTCCGATGCAGGGGGGCGGCAGCTTTGATTGCCACCGGGCACCGGCGATCGCTCCCCGCTGAGAGAGAAGAATGGTCAGCTGTTGTAAACACAGCTGACCGTTCTTCTCTCTGGAATGATCACAGAGCGCCTGTGATCCTCCTATATAGAATCACAGGTCTCTGTGATCATTTCAAAAGCCCCGCCCCCATACAGTTAGAAACACTCCCCTAGGCTTACATTTAACCCCTTGATCACCCACTGTGTTAACCCCTTCGCGATAACTTTTGCACAAAAAAAAAAAAAATACGCTTATTGTGATTTTTTCTTTTTTAGCAAAAATATGTAGCAGAAAACAAATTGGCCTAAAATGTTAAATTTCGATTTTTACATTTTTTTTTTTTTTTTTGGGAATGTTATATAGCAGAATGTGAAAAATATAGTTTATTTTTCAGAATTGTCTATTGTTTATAGTGCAAAAAAATAAAAAATCGCAGAGGTGATCGAATACCACCAAAAGAAAGCTCTAATTGTGGGAAAAAAGGACATCAATTTTATTTAGATACAGCATCGCACGAACGCGCAATTGTCCGTTAAAGTAACGCAGTGCCGAATCGCAAAAAATGGCATGGTCATTAACCAGGCTAGCGGTATCCCCGAGTGTGACTCGGGGTAGGAATTTCCTGCTACTATCGGTAGCAGAGTGTCTTACCTTATCCTGGCGATCCAGCGATGAGCTCTCATTGCTTCGACCGCCAGCCGAGATCCCCGCCGCTCGTCTGTCGGTAGGAGGACTTGCTAGTTCCTTTCCCTGCAGCAGCAATGCTGCATGGGAGCGGAACTAGGGAGGGAAATTCAAACGTTGCACAAAACACAAACACATAACACATTTTATATTATATGCATATATATATATATATATATATATAAAATTATATTATTGATTTGATTATAATTCATGCGTTATATATTATATATATATATACACACACACACAATATATATATATATATATATATATACACATATACACATACATACATACATACATACACACATATATATATATAATATAGAACGCATGGATTATAATCTAATCAATAATATAATTTTATTATATATATTATGTATTATATAATAAAATTATATTATTGATTCGATTATAATTCATGCGTTTGTGTTTCAAATTTATCACATCTGGGATGTCTACTAGAGCCTTGTTTTGGTCAGGTTTAAGTCAGTAATTACTAAGAATTGTAGGCCTATAATACATAACGCCAAATTTCCATGAAAAAAATTGTACCGCTTTTGGTACAGAATTCCTGACAGAATCATACCGCCAGGGAGGTTAAGAGGGAAAATCCTCCCGGTCCAGAAGGGGTTAACCATGTTTTTCTTTTCTTTTTTTTTCTTAGACATTGAACATTAAACATTTTACATTAAAATATCTTGACGTCTGTGAAATATGATCATTTTACTTGTGCACACAACCCACTCTTTGAGCTTTTTTCTCTAACAGAGTATTAGTTACAAATCACATAATGATGCTTCTTCACATAGAGAACATAAAAGCTATAAGCAAATAACATAGTACCTGCATACTGACTCGCTAGCTTTTTATTTTACATATCCAGCAAGAATGACTGTTAGCTTACATACTGCAGGTGTATATAATTCTATATAGAATATGGACACACAACACTGGAGAAAAGAAAAGTAGAATTACATGCTAATTCTTAGTAAAATAAAAGCAACATTGTACCGAATTTGGTAATCTGCTGCCATGTTTAAAGCAATTGCAATCATTATTAGTGACAATTAATTTAGATTTCTCAGTTCATCTGCAATTTTAAATGAAGAGGCTTCTGTCATTGTACAGTACAAAAACAATGATTATGTACAAAGTGCAGTATTACATAGCAAGCAAACATAAATCATCTTTACCTAACCTGACTACCAGTGATTCAGTTACAGCCTACTTAATTCATTTAATATGATTCACTTACATGCTACCCAGCATCTTGAGTTGCTTTCTGATCAGAGCGCTATATACATTATAAAACTGGAGGCAAAGAATATGTAGATGTTGCCCATGGCAACTATTAAGGTTAGCATTAGCTTTCAAGCCTACAGTGAGGGGAAAAAAGTATTTGATCCCATGCTCATTTTGTACCTTCTCCCACTGACAAAGAAACAATCAGTCTATAATTTTAATGGCAGGATTAAGTGAGAGACAGAACAACAACAAAAAAATCCAGAAAACCGCATTCCAAAAAAGTTTGAAATTGATTTGCATTTTAATGAGTGAAATAAGTATTTGACCCCTTTGCAAAACATGACTTAGTACTTGGTGGCAAAACCCTTGTTGGCAATCACAAAGATCAGACATTTCTTGTAGTTGCACACATCTCAAGAGGGGTTTTGTTCCACTCCACTTTGCAGATCCTCTCCACGTCATTAAGGTTTTGAGGCTGACATTTAATAACTCAAACCTTCAGCTCCCTCCACATATTTTCTATGTGATTAAGGTCTGGAGACTGGCTAGGCCAATCCAGGACCTTAATTTGCTTCTTCTTGGGCAACTCCTTTGTTGCCTTGGCTGTGTGTTTTGATTCATTTTCATGCTGGAATACCCATTCACAACCCATTTTCAATGCCCTGGCTGAGGGAAGGAGGTTCTCAACCCAAGATTTGATGGTACATGGCCCCGGGGAAGCTGTCCTGTCCTGTACCCTTAGCAGAAAAACACCCCCGAAGTATAACGTTTCCACCACCATGTTTAACTGTGAGAATGGTGTTCTTGGGGCCATAGGCAGCATTCCTCCTCCAAACACGGCAAGTTGAGCTAATGCCAAAGACCTTGATTTTGGTCTCATCTGACCACAACACCTTCACCAAGTTCTCCTCTGAATCATTCAGATGTTCATTAGTAAACATTAGATGGGCCTGTGCATGTGCCTTCTTGAGCAGAAGGACCTTGCAGGTGCTGCAGGATTTAAGTTCTTCAGGGCATAGTGTGTTACCAATTGTTTTCTTGGTAACTATGGCCCCAGCTGCCTTGAGATCATTGACAAGATTCTCCCGTGTAGTTCTAGGCTGATTCCTCACCGTTCTCATGATGATTGAAACTCCACATGGTGAGATCTTACATGGAGTCAGCTAATTTGTGTTTCTTCTATTTACGAATAATCGCCCCAACTATTGTCAACCTCTCACATAGCTGCTTGGCGATGGTCTTGCAGCCAATTCCAGCCTTGTGTAGGTCTACAATCTTGCACTGGACATCCTTGGACAGCTCTTTTGTCTTGGCCATGGTGGAAAGATTGGAACCTGATTGATTGATTGCTTCTGTGAACAGGGTGTGTTTATACAGGTAACAAACAGATTAGGAGCACTCCCTTTAAGGGAGTGCTCCTAATCTCATCTCTGCTTGTTACCTGTATAGAAGACACCCGGGAGCCAGAAATCTTGCTGATCAATAGGGGATCAAATACTTATTTCACTCATTAAAATGCGAATCAATTTAAAAACTTTTAGAAATGTGTTTTTTTTTCTGTTTTTTTGTTGTTATCCCGTATCTCACTGTTAAAATAAACCTATCATTAAAATTATAGACTGATCATTTCTTTGTCAGTGGGCAAATATACAGAATCAGCATGAGATCAAATACTTTTTTTTCCCTCACTGTAGGTAGGACAATGAAAACCAACACCTGGCAGAAGGCTCAAAGTTTGCCATTTTTTTGATGTGATCGGTAAGCACACCTGTAGGTCTCATCAGTCATTGAGGCACTGACACTCATTTTCTAACCTATGCTAGAAAAATGACAGATTCAACAAGAATGTGTGTCCAGGCCCAACGCATGTAAATTTGTTTACTCACAATCAAAGATGATTTTTGATTTATTGCTAGTTTATTGCACTTTGAACATTTTTTTCTTTTTTTAAGAAGGAATTGAACAAAGTGAAGCAAAAACTAGTACTTGCTGACAGGTCCACATTCCAGACCTGTGAAAATGGCTTTTTTTTGCCACAGCTGAGGATCCAATCCAGGTTGCCACTGTCCAACTCCTGAAAGCAGGGTCATTTCTAAAGCCATGCTCCCCCTTATCATTGGCACACACCGATTTGTTTGCCCTGGATTTAGTTTGGCTTCCAGGAGTCAGGCAACGGCAGCCTCCTACAATAAACCATCACTGCGACAAATAGCCACCATTATAACAGGTTCTCTTTCATCAACGGAAATAATAAAACTATGCAAATAATGAATATATTGACAACATTATATTAAAAATAATATTCAAAAAATAGGTATTAAAATTAAAACGTTACTTCTGATCACAACATTGCACACCATTTTCATAGATTTATTTATATAACTGATTAATATATCATTTCTCCATTGCATTTATCTGCATGAGATAGTGAATTATAAGAATGTATACTAGAGTGTTCTTGCTTACCTGTATCCTTTCTGTGTCCGTGGGCCAAAACAGTCTGCATATAACTTTTTTCAGAACATCTGGGAGGAGACTGACCGTAATGAGGAGTATAATGCCCAGCCATGCAGGACCACTGGATAGCATTTGCATAAAGACATAATACATCCTCTGATAATTGAGGAATGGCCTAAAATGGTAAAAAAAAAAAGGCACATTATACTACAAAAAGGTTCTAAATTAAAACAGAAACAATACTTGATGCAATGGGCGTTTTGCTACAGCACATAACTATGAATATTATAATGTAAACAATGCTATTTTATATGTTTTCATGGAACACCAACCAGCACTATCTCAGTCTATAAATACCCGTCTCACCCTCTGGAGTCATTTGGACACTCCTCATTGACAGAACACTTGATTCAGTAAGCTCTCATAGCCCAAGTCATGTATCACAGTTTCTGGCAGCAGATTCTCCTACATTGATCAATGTAACAGATGTTTCAGCATCAATGCTTATTAAAATGTAAACAAAATAGATACATTGTAGTTAGTGGCAGCTGTCAGGAGCAATTAATCTGCCCCCCTTTTTTTTTGTACATAGGAGTTGCTAAAGTAGAGCAGATAATAGAAAAAAAAAATTGTTTTTATTTATAGTTTAAATAAAATGTGTTCCTATTTAAGCCCACATTAATCCCTTTTTATCCCTGGTTAGCCTAAAGGCCCATACACACGATCAGAAAAGTGTACAAAAAATACCGCTTTTGAAGCAATCGTATGATAATCTGATTGTTAGTACACATCATTCATCTGAAAAGATCCAAAGGGACAAACACAAAAGAAATTCTCGTACGATACCAGATCATATGATTTTTGTTTAATCAGTACAGTTATTGTCCTAAAATACAATACAATACATCAGGGCTCAACATTTCAACTCCTGCACTACTAGCTAGGCCTTAAGGGTTACTCGCCACTAGTTCCCCCCACCCCCCAACCCCTACCCTGCCCCACCCCTAATTCTGCCCCTAAACACACCCTCATAAATTATCTCATAAAATGACCCTGTTAAATGTTTTTGCATTTAATGCAGAAATTACAAAAATAAATAATAACAACTTTATCAGTGCCCATCAGTACAGCATCATCAGTGCCCATCAATACAGCCTATCAGTAACCATCAGTGAAGCTTATCAGTGCCGTCTCATCAGTGCTCAACAGTGAAACCTCACAAGTGCCCATCAATGCAGCCTCACCAGTACCCATCAGTGCAGCCTCATTAGTGCAGCATCACCAGTGCCCATCAATGCAGTCAAACCAGTGCCCATCAATGCAGCCTCAACAATGCCCATCAATGCAACCTCACTTGTGCCCATCAATGCAGGCTCATCAGTGCCCATCAATGCAGCCTCTTCAGTGCTCCTCAATGCAACCTCACCTGTGCCCATCAATGCAACCTCACCTGTGCCCATCAATGCAACCTCACTAGTGCCCACCAATGTAGCCTCCCCTGTGCCCATCAATGCAGCCTCACCTTTGCCCATTAAGCAACCTCACCTGTGCCCATCAATGCAGCCTGATCAGTGCCCATCAATTCAGCCTCATTTGTGCCCATCAATGCAGCCTCACCTGTGTACATCAATGCCCCCTCTCCAGTGCCCATCAATGCAGCCTCACCAGTATCCTTTAATGCAACCTCACCTGTGCCTATCAATGCAGCCTGATCAGTGCCCATCAATGCCGCCTCACCTGTGCCCATTAATACAGCCCCACCTGTGCCCATTAATGCAGCCTAACATATGCCCCTCAATGCAGCCTCAACTGTGCCCATCAATGCAATTTCGCCTGTGCCCGTCAATGCAGCCTCACCTGTGCAGGGGATGGGAGAGGAGAGGAAGAGGAAACCCGGCCAAATAATCACAGAGTGGGGATCGCCCCTCTGTAACAGCTTTCATGTGAATTGCAAGGCGCTCTCGGTCACACACAGTCCTGCCTCTTGGATCGGCTCCTATAATAGACGTCACACTTCCCGGCATTGGACCTGTGTTCTTCTGTGTATCAAATGAGCCCAGCCAGGAGGCAGTGCTGTGTGTGACGGTGAGCTCCCAGCAATTCAAAGAAAGCTGTTACAGTGGGGCAATCCCCACTATGTATTTATCTGGCTGGCTTTCGTTTTCCACTCCTCTCTCCTCCCCTAGGCGATCACTGGGGAGAACAGCTCCCAAGGCAGCCCTACACTCACCCTCAATCATTTTTCTCTCGCAAAATGTGAGCAGGCAATACATCACTTCAGAATTTTTATTCGGTCATATGAGAATCTTTGTACTTTAATAACCTCTTCATTTTTGATATGGAGACTGGCATGCAAAAAAAAAAAAAAAAATAATACATCCGATATTCTCATCCTGTGTACTAGGCTTTAAAGTGGTTGTAAAGTCAGAAGGTTTTTTTATCCTAATACATTAAGATAATAAGCCTTCTGTGTGCAGCAGCCCCTCTAATACTTACTTGAGCTCCATCTCGATCCAGCGATGTTCATGAATGGCTCGGCTGTCCGGGAGTCTGGAAAACTTTGCTTTATATTTGGAAATCAAGGTCCTAGAGTCTAAGAGGCACAGAATCCAAGCTGCATGAGGTCCTGTGTGAGGTTTTCACAGTCAGTGATGATTGGAGGAGCCACTGTGTTTTATCAAGTCCAAAGTCAGCACAGCCCTCTACCTGGAAATTCTAGAGCACTTCATGCTTCCCTCTGCTGACCAGCTTTATGGAGATGCTGATTTCATTTCCCAGCAGGACTTGGCACCTGCCCACACTGCCAAAAGTACCAATACCTGGTTTAATGATCATGGTATTACTGTGCTTGATTGGCCAGCAAACTTGCCTGACCTAAACTCCATAGAAAACCTGTGGGGTATTGTGAAGAGGAAGATGGGAGACACCAGACCCAACAATGCAAATGAGCTGAAAGCCACGATCAAAGAATCCTGGGCTTCCATAACACCTCAGCATTGCCACAGGGTGATCACCTTCATGCCACGCCACATTAATGCAGTAATTCATGCAAAAGGAGCCCCGACCAAGTATTGAGTGCATACTATACTGTACTGTACATGGACAAACTTTTCAGTAAGCCAATATTTCTGTATTAAAAATATAAAAAATCCTTTTTTATTATTGGTCTTATGTAATATTGAAATTTTCTGAGATACTGAATTTTGGGTTTTCACTAGCTATAAGCCATAATCATCAAAATTAAAAGAAAGAAATGCTTGAAATATATCTCTCTGTGTGTAGTAACACATCTATATAAAATATAGGAGTATAACTTTTTTAATTGAATTACAGAAATGACTGAGGTGCACCTGTGTATATATATATATATATATATATATATATATATATATATATATATATATATATATATACACACACAGTGGGTACGGAAAGTATTCAGACCCCCTTAAATTTTTCACTCTTTGTTATATTGCAGCCATTTGCTAAAATCATTTAAGTTCATTCTTCTTCCTCATGAATGTACACATAGCACCCCATACTGACAGAAAAACACAGAATTGTTGACATTGTTGCAGATTTATTAAAAAAGAAAAATGTGAAATATCACATGGTCCTAAGTATTCAGACCCTTTGCTGTGACACTCATATATTTAACTCAGGTGCTTTCCATTTCTTATGATCATCCTTGAGATGGTTCTACACCTTCATTTGAGTCCAGCTGTGTTTGATTATACTGATTGGACTTGATTAGGAAAGCCACACACCTGTCTATATAAGACCTTCCAGATCACAATGCATGTCAGAGCAAATGAGAATCATGAGGTCAAAGGAACTGCCTGAAGAGCTCAGAGACAGAATTGTGGCAAGGCACAGATCTGGCCAAGGTTACAAAAAGATTTCTGCTGCACTTAAGGTTCCTAAGAGCACAGTGGCCTCCATAATCCTCAAATGGAAGACGTTTGGGACGACCAGAACCCTTCCTAGAGCTGGCCGTCCGGCCAAACTGAGCTATCGGGGGAGAAGAGCCTTGGTGAGAGAGGTAAAGAAGAACCCAAAGATCACTGTGGCTGAGCTCCAGAGATGCAGTCAGGAGATGGGAGAAAGTTGTAGAAAGTCAACCATCACTGCAGCCCTCCACCAGTCGGGGCTTTATGGCAGAGTGGCCCGACGGAAGCCTCTCCTCAGTGTAAGACACATGAAAGCCCGCATGGAGTTTGCTAAAAAACACCTGAAGGACTCCAAGATGGTGAGAAATAAGATTCTCTGGTCTGATGAGACCAAAATAGAACTTTTTGGCCTTAATTCTAAGCGGTATGTGTGGAGAAAACCAGGCACTGCTCATCACCTGTCCAATACAGTCCCAACAGTGAAGCATGGTGGTGGCAGCATCATGCTGTGGGGGTGTTTTTCAGCTGCAGGGACAGGACGACTGGTTGCACTCGAGGGAAAGATGAATGCGGCCAAGTACAGGGATATCCTGGACAAAAACCTTCTCCAGAGTGCTCTGGACCTCAGACTGGGCCGAAGGTTTACCTTCCAACAAGACAATGACCCTAAGCACACAGCTAAAATAACGAAGGAGTGGCTTCACAAAAACTCCGTGACTGTTCTTGAATGGCCCAGCCAGAGCCCTGACTTAAACCCAATTGAGCATCTCTGGAGAGACCTAAAAATGGCTGTCCACCAACGTTTACCATCCAACCTGACAGAACTGGAGAGGATCTGCAAGGAGGAATGGCAGAGGATCCCCAAATCCAGGTGTGAAAGACTTGTTGCATCTTTCCCAAAAAGACTCCTGGCTGTATTAGATCAAAAGGGGGCTTCTACTAAATACTGAGCAAAGGGTCTGAATACTTAGGACCGTGTGATATTTCAGTTTTTCTTTTTTAATAAATCTGCAACAATGTCAACAATTCTGTGTTTTTCTGTCAGTATGGGGTGCTATGTGTACATTCATGAGGAAGAAGAATGAACTTAAATGATTTTAGCAAATGGCTGCAATATAACAAATAGTGAAAAATTTAAGGGGGTCTGAATACTTTCCGTACCCACTGTATATACAGCTGCAAGAAAAAGTATGTGAACCCTTTGGAATGATATGGATTTTTGCACACATTGGTCATTAAATGCGATCTGTTCATCATCATCTAAGTCACAACAATAGACAATCACAGTCTGCTTAAACTAATAACACACAAAGAATGAAATGTTGCCATGTTTTTATTTAACACACTATGTAAAAATTCACAGTGCAGGTGGAAAAGTATGTGAACCCTTGGATTTAATAACTGGTTGAACCTCCTTTGGCAGCAATAACTTCAACCAAATGTTTCCTGTAGTTGCAGATCAGACATGCACAACGGTCAGAAGTAATTCTTGACCATTCCTCTTTACAGAACTGTTTCAGTTCAGCAATATTCTTGGGATGTCTGGTGTGAATCGCTTTCTTGAGGTCATGCCACAGCATCTCAATTGGGTTGAGGTCAGGCTCACTTCAGAAGGCGTATTTTCTTCAGTTTTAGCCATTCTGTTGTTGATTTACTTCTATGCTTTGGGTCACTGTCCTGTTGCAGCACCCATCTTCTGTTGAGCTTCAGCTGATAGACAGATGGCCTTAAGTTCTCCTGCAAAATTTCTTGATAAACTTGGGAATTCATTTTTCCTTCGATGATAGCAATCCGTCCAGGCCCTGACGTAGCAAAGCAGCCCCAAACCATGATGCCCCCACCACCATACTTCACAGTTGGGATGAGGTTTTGATGTTGGTGTGCTGTGCCTCTTTATTGCCACACGTAGTGTTGTGTGTTTCTTCCAATCAACTCAACTTTGGTTTCATCTGTCCACAGAATATTTTGCCAGTACTGCTGTGGAACATCCAGGTGCTCTTGTGCAAACTGTAAACGTGCAGAAATGTTTTGTTTGGACAGCAGTGGCTTCCTCTGTGGTATCCTCCTATGAAATCCATTCTTGTTTAGTGTTTTACGTATTGTAGATTCGCTAACAGGGATGTTAGCATTTGCCAGTGACTTTTGTAAGTCTTTAGCTGACACTCTAGGATTCTTCTTCACCTCATTGAGCAGTCTGCGCTGTGCTCTTGCAGTCATCTTTACAGGATGGCCACTCCTAGGGAGAGTAGCAGCAGTGCTGAACTTTCTCCATTTATAGAAAATTTGTCTTACCGTGGACTGATGAACAGCAAGGCTTTTGGAGATACTTTTATAACCCTTTCCAGCTTTATGCAAGTCAACAATTCTTAATCGTAGGTCTTCTGAGAGCTCTTTTGTGCGAGGCATCATTCACATCAGTCAATACTTCTTGTGAAAAGCAAACCCAGAACTGGTGTGTGTTTTTTATAGGGCAGGGCAGCTGTAACCAACACCTCCAATCTCATCTCATTGATTGGACTCCAGTTGGCTGACATCTCACTCCAATTAGCTCTTGGAGATGTCATTAGTCTAGGGGTTCACATACTTTTTCCACCTGCACTGTGAATGTTTACATGGTGTGTTCAATAAAAACATGGCAACATTTCATTCTTTGTGTGTTATTAGTTTAAGCAGACTGTGATTGTCTATTGTTGTGACTTAGATGATGATCAGATCACATTTCATGACCAATTTGTGCAGAAATCCATATCATTCCATACTTTTGCTTGCAGCTGTATATGTATATATATATATATAAATACATACTGTGTGTGTGTATATATTTATATTTATATATATATATATATATATATATATATATATATATATATATATATATATATATATATATATATATACACACACACACACACACACAGTACTGTTAAAAGGTTTGGTGTCACTTATAAATGTCCTTATTTTTGAAAGAAATGCACAGTTTTTTTAAATGAAGATAACAATCAGAAATATGGTCTAGACATTGTTACTGTGGTAAATGACTATTCTAGCTGGAAACGGCTGATTTTTAATGGAAAATCTACATACTGTAGGTGTACAGAGGCCCATTTCCAGCAACCATCACTCCTGTGTTCTAATGGTACATTGTGTTAGCTAATCGTGTTAAAAGGCTAATTGAGGATAAACCCTTGTGCAACTATGTTAGCACAGCTGAAAACTGTTGTGCTGATTAGAGAAGCTATAAAACTGGCCTTCCTTTGAGCTAGTTGAGTATCTGGCGCATCAGCATTTATGGGTTCGATTATACTCTCAAAATGGCCAGAAAAAGAACTTTCTTCTGAAACTCGACAGTCTATTCTTGTTCTGAGAAATTAAGGCTATTCCATGCGACGGTGTGTACTACTCCCTTCAGAGAACAGCAACCAAACACAAACGGGCTCTAACCAGAATAGAAAGAGAAGTGGGATGCCCCGATGCACAACTAAGCAAGAGGACAAGTACATTAGAGTCTCTAGTTTGAGAAATAGATGCCTCACAGGTCCCCAACTGGCAGCTTCATTAAATGGTACCAGCAAAATGCCAGTCTCAATGTCAACAGTGAAGAGGCGACTCTGGGATGCTGGCCTTCTAGGCAGAGTGGCAAAGAAAAAGCCATATCTGCAACTGGCCAATAAAAGGAAAAGATTAAGATGGGCAAAAGAACATAGACGTTGGACAGAGGAAGCTTGAAAAAAAAAAGTGTTATGGACAGACAAAACCAGACAAAACTAAGTTTGAGGTGTTTGGATCACACAGAAGAACATTTGTGAGGCGCAGAACAAGTGAACAGATGCTGGAGGAGTGCCTGATGCCATCCGTCAAGCATGGTGGAGGTAATGTGATGGTCTGGGGCTGATTTGGTGCTGGTAAAGTGGGAGGTTTGTACAAGGTAAAAGGGATTTTGAATAGGGAAGGCTATCACTCCATTTTGCAACGCCATGCCATACCTGTGGATAGCGCTTGATTGGAGCAATTTTCCTTCTACAACAGGACAATGACCCAAAGCACACTTTCAAACTATGCAAGAACTATTTAGGGAAGAAGCAGTCAGCTGGTATTCTGTCTGTAATGGAGTCGCCAGTTCTCAACCCTATTGAGCTGTTGTGGGAGCAACTTGACCGTATTGTATGTAAGAAGTGGCCATCAAGCCAATCCAACTTGTGGGAGGTGCTTCAGGAAGCGTGGGGAGAAATTTCTTCATATTACCTCAACAAATTGACAGCTAGAATGACAAAGGTCTGAAAGGCTGTAATTGCTGCCAATGGAGAATTATTTGATGAAAGCAAAGTTTGAAGGAAAAAATTATTATTTCAAAGAAAAATCATTATTTCTAAACTTGCCAATGTCTTGACTAAATTTTCAATTCATTTGATGAATAAAAGTGTGAGTTTTCATGGAAAACATGAAATTGTCTGCGTGACCCCAAACTTTTGAATGGTGTTGTGTGTGTGTGTGTGTGTGTATATATATATATATATATATATATATATATATATATATATATATTTATATATTACACATACACACACGCTGTCCTTTCCATGTTTTTCCCTGTGTGAATATATTTCATATACTACTATACAGAACTTTACTAACATCCATAGTATTTTCATGCTAAAAAAAATACTAAAAATTACAAAATGTAAATAATTAAAACAAAAATAGTGCAAACCAAGTCTAGCTGTCAATTTTCTGGTTACAAAAACAGGCTAAAAAAATAAATAAATAAAAACTTTTTTGCTGTTATAGGCAACGTAACTGCTCATTTTTCTAAATGTGTACCAATGTACCATTTATAACAAAGTTTACAAGAGCAGGCTTGAAGCACTTGGTACACACACACAGCAGTTGGAAGCGTATGCAACACAACACCAGCTCCAAATAATTGCATGGCATCTAGAGTACAGTGAATGTTAATAATTTAACCATGTCCCCCAGGCATTTTGTTCAAACCCAGACATCACAGGTAGTTTTATTGCCAAATGGGCACCACACTAAATTTTCGGTAACCAATAAATTTCTGTAAAGCCTGAAGGCAGAATCCACTATAAAATATGAACTGGGAGAAAAAGATGACTATAGGTTAGATATTAAAAAAGGTGTAATAAAACAGACAATGACGGTTGTCTGTTTTATTAAAATAATTGGACCAATCTACAAATGGAAATTATATTACACATTTAATTCAGGCACCAGTAGAATCTTTCCAAGAGCATCAGGAGCCATGACCTGGGGCACTTGTTTATCCTAATGCCTACTTTGCTTTGGTTCTCCAGTCTAGTATCCAAGACCAACAACTTTTAAAAGATGCAGTAAAAGTTAGACCAGCATTTGGTTTTCATATCAGAGTGCCATGGGCTCTGGGGCTACTGAAAATGCCTGTATTTCAATAAGGTCTAATGCACACTAGCCCTTGAGATGGGTTTTGGATACACTCACATTGCCTTGCATCAAGGAATAGGAGCAAAGCACAAACAGGTCAAAAACTGACCTGAACTGATTTTAAATGCCCATATCCAGCTGCCATTTTAGGCAGTCTTAGATACTGACCAACAGACTTTAAAGGGCATTGATAATCTTTGATATGCCCATATGAATGTGGTCATTTTAATGTAAATGTTAACGATCACTGTAAAAGCAAACATGTTTCTGTTTGTAATTATGTACAAAGCTGTTGATGTTTTATGAGTGAACGAGGCTGAAGATGTGCATGTCCACATAAGTCTGACCACTGGTGTACAACCAAGCTGTGCTCCCAGGAAGAATGCAAAGAAGCAAGCAGACCGTGCTGGGATGGATGTGCTACCATGCCTAGCGTGGTCAGTGTAAAATAGGTAAGCAGGGGGACTGGCAAGATCACCAGCTATTTCACATAAAAGCAATGCAAAGAGAACAAGATACTTTTTTTTAATACAAGTACATGGTACTTGGGGCACCACAGTGGCTAAGTGCTTAGACAGCATTGGGGTCATTGGTTTGAATCCCAAGCATGGCACTATCTGCATTGAGCTTGCAGGTTCTCCCTGTGCCTGGTATTCCGGTTTCCTCCCACACTCCAAAGATATGGTAGTAGGTTAATTGGCTCTTATCTAAATTGGCCCCAGTATCTGTATGGATATGAGTTAGGGACAAAGGCTGTTATCTGATCCCTCAGCACACTGACAAATAAACAATCTATACAAGTTTTAAAGTTAAGGTAGAAAAAAAAATTGATGCCTGTGTACATATTTAGTGAGAAGGGTGATCACTGATTAATTGCATTTTATTTTAAAAAAAGTGCACCTGGAGGTGAGTGGTTGGTAGGTAGGTGGGTGGGTAGATCAAGGTTTCTCAACTCCGGTCCCCAGGGCCCACTAACAGGCCAGATTTTAAGTATTACCTTGGGGAGATGCAGACTAGAATACTGCAATCACTAAGCAGCAAACTATATCATCTGTAATGTATTTCAGTTTTCTTGCAAACCGGGCCTGTTAGTGTGACCTGAGGAGCAGAGTTGAGAAACACTGGTGTAGATGATGCAGGGTGTGTGCTAATGAGGTCAGCTGGTCAACTTCTTCCTGTGTCATGACCTACAATCTGACCAGGAAGTAAGGCAGACGTAATGGAGAAGTGTTTTCAAGCAGCCATGAGGTAAGCGTGTGTAGAATACATGGAAAGCTTTGTTATTTCTGCATAAGAAGTACAATAATGCTATATTGGTACATAGGGGAGCTATAATTTCGAAAAAAAGGGTGAATTTAGCCTTTAAACATATTGCTGTGTAAAATGCTGACCATAAAGTAGTAAAAGAGAAACCTACCAGACAATCCCTCCCCATAGCAAAGAAAAGACAATATAGAAAACAAGTGATCCCCAGATCACAAAATGGTTGATCCACGTCCAGTATTGTGTATCCAGTGCAAGCTGAAAGAAAATAAAAACTGTTACATGAAAGGCACTAAATTGTCTTTGCAAAAACAATAGCGCACATCATCATAGTATTTTGCAAAAACAATACATTTTTATTTTACCTGCAGTAATAAATGATAGCTGAAAACATAACTACAGTATCACTTCAGAATGAACTACCTCTCTTTCAGCCAAAAAATAAAAAATAAAGAATAAAACACAACAATGCAACTACAGTATATAGGACCCAAATGTCTCTAACAGTAAAATGTCTGTGTCTGTATTCAAGAAAATGAAAACAGTGAGCATCACCAATCCTCCTCACCAAGTTTTAGCTATCTATAATGACATCGGTACAAGCACAGCATGCTTCCCAAGGCTAAATTTCTGCACTGCTAACATAGGCTGTGGCCATGGGTAGCAGGTTTTTTGGGGGTAGAACATAGGCACCTACAGGTTTACTGACTTTCTTTCACATTATCCCAAGCATAATAGGCTTTTCACATCCCAAGCTTTTCACATTGGGTCTTGGTGATGCTGTCCCCACGCAGTTTGTGCATTTTGCTGCCAAAATAATTTTACTGTTCACTCACTATGCAAACATTCTAGGTCCGTGCACCTATAACCAATCTGCAGGAAGAGTACAGTGACAGTATATCTTGTACTTCTTGTCATTGGGTTCTAGGTGTAGACATACAGAGTGAGAAAATATTCTCCTTTAGGCTAGGCTCACATCTATGCGGTTGTGGTTGATGCGGTTTTCTGGTTAATTTTGCATCTTTGAATATGCATTTTTGGTGCATTTTTGCATGCATTTTGCATTTTTTTCTCCTTGTCAAGCTGTAAATAGCCAATTGTTAAGGAGCGGACGGCTGCTGTGTCTTTAACTGATGAGTCATCAGCTGTCAGCGGTGTTCCCCGCTGCCAGCTGAATAAAAAAACAAACAAATTGTTGGCGAAGAAAAAATAAGACCCTTTGGGTCTGGGCCTGGTATAGATTTTGAAGATAACCCATCAAAATTTTTAAAAAAATGGCATGGGGTCCCCCCAAAATCCAAACCAGACCCTTTTTTCCGAGCATGCAGCCTGGCAAGGCAGGGCAGGAAAGGGGGGGCATAAGAAGGGCCCCCCTGAACCATACCAGGCCACATGCCCTAAACATATAGGTGGGTGATATGGAGCAGGGGGGGGGTCTCTGCACCCCCCAAAGCTCCTTGTCCCCATATTGATGGCTGTTGGTTGTGAGGGTCTGCAGGTGGGGACTTTTGGAATCTGGAAGCCCCTTTATTAAGAGGGTCCCAGATTTCGCCCCCCATATGAATAAATACCCCTACTCATTCACCCCAAAAAACAATGTCAAAAAGAAATAAAAAACACAGAGACAGTTTTTGACCATTCCTTTATTTAAAAAAAAAATAAATAAAAGTCTCCTGAAGTAAATCCAGAATCAATCATGAAAAACGTTGCCGCAAACCCAAAAAAAAAAAAAAAGAGGTTACCCGACCCCCTCTGACAGCTCCTTGACAGTTCCTAAATAAATGTGGATTTACTTCGGGGGACATTGTGTTTGTTTTTTTGTTCATTCACATGGGGGGTAGGATCTGGGGGCCCCCTGTTTAAAGGGGGCTTCCAAATTTTGATAAGCCCCCGCCCACTGACCCCCCCAGGGTTGTGGGGAAGAGGCCCTTGTCCCATCAACATGAATGGTGCGCAGTCACGTTGGAACAGGAAGGGGCCATCCCCAAACTGTTTCCACAAAGTTGGGAGCATGAAATTGTCCAAAATGTCTTGGTATGCTGACGCCTTAAGAGTTCTCTTCACTGGAACTACGGGGCAAAGCCCAACCCCTAAAAAATAACTCCACACCATAATCCCCCTCCACCAAATGATTTGGACCAGCGCACAAAGCAAGGTCCATAAAGACATGGATGAGCGAGTTAGAGATGAAGGAACTTGACCGACCTGCACAGAGTCCTGAACTCAACCCAATAGAATACCTTTGGGATGAATTAGAGCGGAGACTGCAAGCCAGGCCTTCTCATCCACATCAGTGTCTGACCTCACATATGCACTTCTGAAAGAATGGTCAAACATTCCCATAGACACACTCCTAAACCTTGTGGACAGCCTTCCCAGAAGAATTGATGCTGTTATAGCTGCAAAGGGTGGGCCAACTCAATATTGAACCCTGCAGACTAACACTGGGATGCCATTAAAGTTCATGTGCATGTAAAGGCAGGTGTCAAAATACTTTTGATAATATAGTGTATATCCAGCCCTGATGCCCGCTAATCAACCTAAATCAGGGCAGGTCTAAACAATAAATTATGGTTGTCTTATTAAGAAAAATGAGCTAATCTGCAATATCATCAGGCCACCCAGAATCATAGCCAGAATTAATGAAAGGTTATATTTACCGCTCTAGATCTGTCATCTGTTTGTGCGTAAACTGGTGGTTATTAATTTCATGAGTAAATTGCAGGTGGTATGCCACACCTTCATATTAACATTTGCTCATTTCTTTTTGTTTTCTTTACAACCAGAATTTCTCTTTTTTTAAAACAAAGGCATGGTACGATAACAACAAGTAACAAGATGGTACAAATCATCATAATAGATTGCAAGCACAAGTGCACAGGACACAGTCAAGCTTAAGCAATCTAGAACAAGATAGAGGATACAAATGTATAGCATATACAGTAGCAAGATGGTAAATTGACCCTCAAGTAAGGACAAAAAGGCTTAAAGACAAAAGCTCCAATAATTAGAGAAGAGGATGACTCAATGAGCTATCCAAGGCTGCCAAATTTATGAAGCATTTTTTATGACAATTCCTAATAATGTATGTTAACTTACATAGGCAGCACAACATTAATGAAGGACTCCTGTGATGCCACTGAGAGGGGGAGAGGGAGGTCCATTTACAAAGTATTTCCTTCTTGGCATAGTCCAACAGGTAGGAAATCAATAATTTGGTATAACCGGGCCTCTGCTTGTCATCACGTATGCCCAACAGTACAAGCTCAGGGGAAAGTGGGAAGGACAGTTGCAGACGGGTATTAATAAGATCAAAGACATTTATCCAGATTAGTTTTCCACCCTACGGCAGGTCCAACACAAATGAAAATATGTACCAACATAAGAGTGATAGCGTGAGCAATCGGGGGACATTTGAGGATAGACTCTAACCCAGGGGTCTTCAAACTATGGCCCTCCAGTTGTTCAGGAACTACAATTCCCATCATGCCTAGTCATGTCTGTGAATATCAGAGTTTTACAATGCCTCATGGGATGTGTAGTTCCGCAACAGCTGGAGGGCCGTAGTTTGAGGACCCCTGCTCTAACCCCTGTGGAGTGTAATACACTCTATGTAAAAATGTTGTTTTAATCAGTTTGTCCCGCAAGGAAATAGCGAGTTTGGAGCTATCCTCAATAAGAGTTTGCCCAGGACTCTGTATCCAAAAATTGCTACAACCACCCTACACTGGTCCCATAACTTAGAAGACTCTACACTGAGGAGAGTCATTTAAAGTGAAGACAAAGGTTTGGGGAGGGAGTCCTGTGAAAGAAGGTCCTCCATCGGTTCACTCTGCAGGCAGGGAGGTCCAAAAATCGAGCTGCATTGTGCAATTGATAATAGAGGAAGTACGCCTGCCCAGGTAAACTAAACTTAGAGAAAAGATCTCGAAAGGACAATAGGGTACCTGTAGGCATAACGTCCCTAAGATACCGTACCGGGTCCAAACCTGGAGGTCGGGGCCTCTATACACCAGGTTACTGTGCTATGTAAGGGAGACCAATAGGGCAGACTCCAGGCAGACTGCAACGTTAGCCCTAGATCCCATAAACCACCATCTAATGGTGACTAGGATAGCTGCCCAGTTATAAATCAAATAAGTAGGTAATGTCAGACCACCGCAGCGCATCAACAGCTGAAGGGTGGACTTCGCAAATAAGAACCAACGCAACAGTCAACATCCTTGAAAAAGGAACCAGCTATCCAGGTAAAGCAATTCTGAAAAACATAGTTTAATTTAGATAGAAGTATAATTTTAAGTATATTAATGCATCCCAGCAAGTTCAATGGTAAGTTAGCCCAAGAAGAGCACCTCTCCTGCAACTGTAGGAGAAAAGGGTGAAGACTAATGCCCCATACACACGTGCAGATTATCTGCAGACTTTTGTCTGCAGACTTACCAAAACCATATAATATGAGGTCAAACCTAAACACTTTCAATTTGTATGCAATCTGGCAGGCCCTTGCACTACATAGAAAAGGTAAGTCTGCAGACAAAAGTCTGCAGATAATCTGCACGTGTGTACGGGGCATAAGGCTATAAAAGGTCCCCAGATCCCGGGTGATCCAGATGTCCAGATACTTAAGTTCATCAAACCACATTAACGGAGTAGGAGCCACAGACTCCCTTGCCTGGCAATCAAGAAGGAAAAGAGCAGAATTATCCAGCTGATACAGATTCCTGAGTAGCATCCAAACTCATCAAAGACAGCGAGTATGGCCTACAAGGAGGAATTTGCAACAGTGAGTATGGCCTACAAGGAGGAATTTGCATCATGTAAATATAGAAGAGGTCATTGGCGTAGAGCGTTATTTTTTTCTTCCAGGGGGCCGCCCCACAAGCTCTCAACGAGCCAGGAGCTCTACACCAGAATGCCCAGCAGGTCTAATGCCAGGGCAATCAGGCTCAGAGCCCTGCCGAGTCCCCCTTTCACAAGAACAAAACCTCAGAAAGTCTATCACTGGTCCAAATTCTAGCCCAGGGTGTATGATAGAGAATACCTAGAAACATGCAATAACCTAGGCCCAAAGCCAAACCTACACATCACCTCCCAAAAGAAACATCCACTCAACTAAGTTGAAAGCTTTTTCAGCATCCAAAGAAGCTATGACTCTCGAAACACCATTGGCGTGGGGCACAGACAAATTGAGGAATAGGCGGCAAATATAAATATCAGTGCCCTTCCCAAGCATGAAACCAGTTTGATCAACATGAATACAGTCATCAATCACCTTCAAGAGGCAGATGGCCTGAATTTTAGCCAGTATTTTAGCATCAGAATTAAGCATGGAGATTTGCCTATAAAAGGCACAATCCTCAGGATCCCTCCCCGGATTTGGCACTAATTGAGCAAGGAGAGACTCGAGGCTAGGCACCAACAGTTCCTGATAAAGTGAATATATATCTATTGGAATCCCACAGATTCTAGGGGGTCCTACCTGGCTGTAAGTGACCTAAAGCTTCCTGCACAATCCGGTACAATCTATTCCTAGCCTCAATTAGGTCAAGATAAGCATGAAAGTCAGACTCACTATAGTCAACCTTGGAAGAGTATAGTGATTGATAATACTGCATAAATCTACCATTAATACAGTCAGGTGACTTCAGCATCTTCTTGTCCTACCTCCTCATTCTCACAATATGTGTAGCAGTGGTTTGACCCTTAGCCAGCCAGGGCAACAGCTTGACATATTTATCCCCATATTAAAACATCTGTGGGTCATGGAGAGCAGGGATTTTTTGTGAGATCAACACAGCCCAGAGTTGTGGGGAAGAGACCCTTGTCTCCATCAACATGGGGACAAGGTGCTTTGGGACGGGGGAGGGGCAGAGCCGCCCCTGCCCTAAAGAACCCACCCCCCCATGGTATGATTCAACGGGGAGGGCGCTCGCTTATCCCACCCCTTTCGTGCTCGGATAAGGGTCTGGTGTGGATTTTTTGGGGGGCCCCACAACCTTTTTTAAAAATATTTTGGAGAGTTTTTTTTTTCACTTTTTTTAATGCCGGCAGTTTTTTTTTATTCAACTGTCAGCAGGGAAGCCCATTGACAGCTGATGACTCATTAGTTGTTAAGGACGCTGCAGCCGACTTCCTGGACCCACTCCTTAACAACCAGCTATTCACTGTGCCCTAATTGGGCAAACACCCGCCGAACGCCCTGCAAATTCGGGTGTTCACTGAACAACTGCCTCGCCTGAACCATTCGCCCAACTCTAGTAAGCAAGTTAGAAAAAGAAAAACAATGGATTTGTAGTAGCCTTAAATGTGAATATATATATATATATATATATATATATATATATATATATATATATATATATATATATATATATAAATGTATTTTACATTTGGTGACTTTATAACCACTTTAACCACTTACAGACTGCCCGCTGTAAATATACGTCGGTACTGTGACGTTAAATACCGGGATTAAGGCAGCAGATAGTGGTATCTTTTTAAACGGCGGGCGGTCCTCTTTAACATAAGGGTGGTCCCAGCATCAGATTTGCCACGGGATCACCCTTATGGGTGGCGGGAGGGGTGCCCCCCTCCTGCTGCTTTCCGGTCGTTTTCCCCGCTTACCGGACCCGCCGGTGGCGGGGAAAATGATTTGGTCCGCTCTCCTCTCAGGCAGGATGGCCCTCACTCAACTCTATGGCCTTGGAGGACCTCACTTTCTAACAACGGATTTAAAGAGGCCATTTTTTTTCATCATGTAAAAGAAATGACTTTTTTTTTTTTTCCTTTTTTAGTGTAGATGTAAGATCTGAGGTCGTTTTGACCCCAGTTCTCACGTTAAAGAGGTTCTGTCATGCTTATTTCTATTACAAGGGATGTTTACATTCCTTGTAATAGGAATAAAAATGATCAAAACATTTAAAAAAAAAACCTGTGTAAAAATAAAAAATAATAGATAAAATAAATAGGAAAAAAAATTAAAGCGACCTGTCCCTGTTAGCTTGCGTGCAGAAGCGAACGCATACGCAAGTCCTGCCCACATATGTAAACGGTGTTCAAGCCACACATTGAGGTATCGCCATGATCGAGAGCAATAATTTGAGCCCTAGACCTCCTCTGTAACTCTAAACTGGTAACCTGTAGACATTTTTAAAGTGTCGCCTATGGGGATTTTTAAGTACCAATGTTTGTCGCCATTCCACGAGTGTGCGCAATTTTGAAGCATGACATGTTGGATATCTATTTACTCAGCGTAACATTATCTTTCACATTATAGAAAAAAATTGAGCTAACTTTACTGTTTTTAAATTTTTTTTAATTCAAAAAAGTGAATTTTTACCCAAAAATTGCATTTGTAAGACCGCTGCGCAAATACGGTGTGATAAAAAATATTGCAACAATCTCCATTTTATTCTCTAGGGTCTCTGCTAAAAAAAAATTATATAATGTTCAAAGTAATTTTCCAGAAAAAAAACTAGCCAGGCAACTAACATTTGTAGAAGGAGCTCAAAAATTGCAGTCCATGTTTCTCTCACAAAAGGTTTACTTTGAGTATCAACTGATGAGATTTTAATTTATGATCTTGTCAGAATGAATGCTGAGAAACTTTTACATTTTTATCATGTGTTTATTTCTTTTTAACTGTCAGAGACACCTGAACTAAAATGTTAAACCAATTTAAATACTGCAGATGCACACATTTCCCAATGAAGATGTATAACAAAACCTTTCTTTAAAAACAAAACGATAATTGAAATAAGATTCCAATCTTACCTTAAGTGTAACTGTAAACACTAGGACAGTGAATACCAGTGTTCCAAATGTCCAGTTTCCCAGCATCTATTAAATTGTCAAAACCAAAAGAAAAAATATATAAAAGTCTTTTAAAAATATAAACATTTTCTTATTTAATCATCTTCAAACATGACTCAAATAGCACAGATAGTATTTAGAACTGATTAATTAATTCAAGTATGTATCACTGTTTAACAACAATTTACAAGTTACAAGGAATAGTGGGAACTGTAGTTTATGTAAACCATAACAAAAACCTTCTTTTATTAGCCCTTTGTTGGCATGTTACATCATTTGATATATCTGTTTTGATAGTTGCAAAAAATACCTGTTGATCCTTCCAGATATCTAGTGAGCGGGTAACTTCCTAAATATTCTGTCCATTGCTGTCATCCAAATGAAACTGCCACTCTACGCCAACATACAGTCCAGTGCTTCTCTGCCTCCCCTTTCTAACCAAGCCTTTCTCAGCCAGGTTGCTGCAGCACCCCTAATAAATGCAGACAACACCATCGTTGGGAAAGGGTAGCCTAGAGTAACAACATTGTTCCTCCAGTACAGTAAAGGAACGTTGTCACCCTAAGACAGGAAGTGTGTTATTGACAGGATCGCCAGGTCAAAATATGGGGAAAAAAAGCCTAGAAAAAGAAAACAAATGCATCCACCATATCAATGGGCTGGTAAGTTCTAATGTTTTACATTTTTTGTTCTTTGGTTTAAGATATGCTCTACATTTCTGCCATTGCAATTTTCAAGGCAAGGCGACTGCTGTTGTGCTAGGGCCCATAACCTGTATGGACCTAACAAACAAATGTGAATGCATGGGCCAAAAAGGTGTATATATATATAATGTCAACACACCTACTTTGATGCATTAAAAAATGTCTTGATTATTTATTGTATGTATTTACTTTTTATTATAGCTAATATCTAAGGAAACATGCAATATGATGAAATAGTGTTCATTTTTATTGTAATATAACAGTATTTAATGTGATCCTGACCTGGCCTAAAACATTTCTGTGGTAACAGTGCTGAGCTGCATACAAGCATGAATCAGTGTTAGTTTTCAAATCAATTCCTATGTTTAGGTTAAAGTGAATCTATCATAAAAAATTGTATGGAGGCAAAAAAAAAAAAAAGTTTTAAGAGTTCCATATTTCTACCCTTTTATTAGGTCAGTCACTAAGGAACTGTTGAAACCATCTCTTTAGCAAGACAGACAGACAACTAGATTTTGAGAAAGGCCCAAAATGGCAGCTCCAAACATCTCTCGTGACACTGTCCCTTTAAGCCAAAGAAGTATTACTTGTGATATTGATTACGTGTGATAAATTGATTTAGAATTACCTTTTGGAGTGTGAAACATTCTTAACATGTGATAAAAGTTATTTGTGCTGCAATTGTTTATTACTACATGTTGGCAAAATACTTAAAATGACAAAAACGCGGACAATTTTCAGACACTAATAAGCTAACACAATGTGAAAAACATATGTGAACCATTAGTCCTGCAGAATTATTTTGCAAACTTTATTAAAAAAACACTGCCGCTCTATATAATCAAAAAATGATATTTCTTCATTCTGCAGCTTGGAACTGCCTCCTACCCTCAAATTTGAGAAATGGATTGTTAAAAGAGAAGTAGGGTCAAAGCTCCTTTGGCCCTATTTCTCCTGTGGGTAACAGGAGTGCACTTAGTTCTGCACTCTTGGGGCCTAAATTTAGCCGACAGCGGGCTAAAGTCTGCTGTTGGCTGATGTCACTCAGCTGGTCCAGACCCTAGAGAGATCCCGACTTTGTCAGTATCCACCAAGATGCCTGACTGGCAGCTGACCCAACCTCTCAGGATGCTGCTAAGAGCCTGAGCCAGCTGCTTCTGCCCTCTCCAAAGGCGAGCACTCAAGTGAGAGCTGGAGGGACTGAGCAGAGAGCCTATGACTGACAATGATGGGTTCTCTGCTCACTAAAGACCAAGAACCGAGCGGTTGGTGGTCTTTGATACCTCAGTTCTCGGTCTTAGAGGCAGCGGGGGGGGGGGGGGGCAGATGCAGCATTTGACCGATGCTGCATCCACCTAGAGGAGTATATATTTTTTTTTTTTTTTAAATCCCATATTTTTTTTAATGATTATTATCCCATTCATAAAACCCACATTGTCTTCTAGCTGTACTTCAATTCCTGCAAGCGGCCTAATCACCTACCCATTCAACCCCATGTGCCTGAACATGTCATGACAACAGAGGAAAAATGGCTCACAGTGCTAACATTACATCTCTCAGTCTGATATCGAATGTGAATAGAATAAAAAAAAAAAAACAGAAAAAAAAAAAAAGCAAAAAAAAAAAAAACTACAACTAATACTAGCAGTATTTCAGAATACATTTAGCAGCTATTTAATAAACATATATGACGGAAGGTTGAATTTTTAGCTGTGTTTTGCTCTAAAAACAAAAGTTAAACTTATCCCCATAAATGCTCAAGCAATAGTTTATATTTTAATAAGGGAAAAAGTTGATTTTGGAAACCGCTATCAAGGACAGACATTACATTAAACTGAGGGGAAGTACAACAGCTCTGAATCTAAGCAGAAGAGAAGTATCAAGCTTTTTTCAGGTGATCCTGCCACCTAGGGTGACACTGCTTACTCAGTATACCGTATATTGGGAGGATTAGCTTTGCCACTCTGGGACAGGAAGCATGTTAGGACTATGGGACGCCTTCCCCTCTCCTTGTATTCAAATAAAGGGAGAGGTGTACTGCAGTCCACAGTGCTAAATTGGGCAGGGCAATAGAGTAAACTGAACAGCACAGCATTTCTGGCAGGATCAACAGGAATTTTTTGCACTTATTACAGACTTTAAAAAAGCAC
Source organism: Pelophylax lessonae (assembly GCF_965119305.1). NCBI lineage: Eukaryota > Metazoa > Chordata > Amphibia > Anura > Ranidae > Pelophylax > Pelophylax lessonae. The sequence goes on from NC_138769.1 coordinate 467,100,385, forward strand.
CTTCCATGATTAATTTAGCACACCATTTAGTAGAAGTTAATTGTTAGGGTTTACATAGTCTTTAAGATAACCCTGTGAGGATAGACATATGGGAACTGGTGACTTGTTTTATTAAAAAGTGTAGGCTCTGAGGACATCATCCTAGTCATTCTCCCTATCATCATCATCATGGAGTGTGCTAAAACATGTGGGCACATTCTATTTCATACATCTCAATACAGTTAACTATACAATGAAGAATGCTATCTATATTATATGAGCAGAGATTTGATTGAGGTTTAGCTACTGCATTTTATTTTGTGGTATTTGAGTGTACAGCCAATAGTTCTAATTTCTTTTCATTATATGCCCTATAAAATATAAGTTATGTTTTAAACTACATGGAATGAGCAAATTTAGGAACTCTCCAAAACGACCTACACCTGGGAAATCAAAAAGATTACATAGCCTCCAGATTTACAATTGACTGACTGAAATAGTGAGATCACATTGCCACAATTGTCAGTTTTTTACCCAGATATTTTCATATTTGCCAATGTGCTGCCCGTATTTCTCACCCATGTGTCATAATTGCCAGTGTGCTACCCACATATTGCTATGACTAGCAGTGTGCCACCATTGCTATTGTGCTGCTTAGGTATTGCCACAAATGGCAGCACGTTGCCCACATATTGTCACAAATGCATTATTACAATAATAAAATCTCCTGGAGACCTGGCTACGTCCTTAAAAATTCTATTTTGGCCATGCTCCCATTTAGCCATGGTAGCCACCAAGGTAGAATTTTCCAAAGGTAGTTACTGCTGTACCAAAAATACCTTCACTCGGCAAGTCTCAGTAACTGACTACTTGGCCTATTTAATAAAACTGTGCAAGAAGCAAAGAGCTAAATGTATTACTCACAGCAACCAACTCAGAATTCATCTTCTATTTGGTTTTAGAACTCTTTCAGACAGGCAGCATGCTTACGATATAGCAGCAGCTGGCAGGTGTTTAGGAGGGACTACTACCACCCCCTGATGCCAGTTTTTTTGTCTTTATTCATTTATTTTTTTGATTGCGGCACAACTGCGAGCCAAATGTTTGGCTCACGGTTGCAGTGCAATCCCATTGATTTCAATGAGCAAATTAAACAGGCAGTAAGATACACTCTAGTAGCAAAAGCAAAGAATAAGGTGTAATATTCATAAAGATTTTATCTAAAAGAGTCTAGTAAGAGAATGGATAGAACTGCACAGCATAACATTCCAGCGGACTCCTTACCATATATGTGTTGGCTGTCAAGATCTGAGGAAAGCAACAGTGGCAGAAGCAAAAGAAACATAAACATAAACATGCACAGCACAACATAACTATGAACATAAACCAGAAGGTGTAACACTGAAAGGGTATGTATCAAGGCAAACCCAATACATCTGTAGCATAAAACTGAAAATTCTAGAGAGTTGCAGTTTTATATTCCTTGGTTTTCAGTGCTTTGCTCTGATACATAGCCCATTTAAGCAGAAAATGGCTACAAAATGACAAGTAACAAACAAATTAATACATGCATTTACCAAAAATAAAACATTATTTGTTTTACTGTAAACTATATTAATATGAATACAAAATCATTGATCCAAGGAATTAGTTTGTTCATATTTGCTTTCATCAGGATACTTAGGCAGTCCTATTTATGTTATTATCTCAGATCAACCCTCCAGAAGTAGGCTTTATGTTTAGAACATACAGTAAAACCTTGGTTTGAGAGTAACTTGGTTTGAGAGTGCTTTGCAAGACAAGCACATTTTTAAAATAAATTTTGACTTGATATACAAGTAGCGTCATGTATAAAAAAGAAGAGAGGAGCCTCTAAAGTGTAGCAACATGGTTACATTTAATGAAGGTTCAATATTTAGCAACTCACATGGTTGATGATTAAAACAGGCACATCTAAGTATGCAGGCATCCGGGGTAAAGCTGTCCACATAGACCATCTTCTGCACAGCTATCTTCATCATCCCTTCACCGCTCCACTCCACTAGTGATTCAAAGCCTCACTTTCAGATCACTCTACTGCAGGCTATTCTTCCCGGTCACGATTGCAGACTGACAGTGGTGAGAGCCGGTGGTTCAGAAGATGGTCTATGTGGACAGCTTTACCCCGGATTCCTGCATACTTGGGTGTGCCTATTTTAATCATCAACCATGTGAGTTGCTAAATGTTGAACCTTCATTAAATGTAACCATATTGCTACACTTAGAGGCGCCTCTCATCTCTCTTATATTCTGTAGCTCTGCTAGATTTTGCTTCTAATCCCCTTGGGAAGGCTGCATATTGTGGATGGACATTTTATGGTTACACAACCTATCACATTGCTATAATCTTTGTTTATAGACTATAAACTGAAGGACTTGTGGAACGAATCATCTGAGTTTACATTATTTCTTATGGGGAAATTCGCTTTGATATAAGAGTGCTTTGGATTTCAAGCATGTTTCCATAACGAATTATGCTCGCAATCCAAGGTTTTACTGTATTTCTATATACTGTATGCTTTGATGGTGAAAATGTATGCTCAACAAATTAATTTACTGATCCCACACATGCTCCTATTATGATAAACTCTAAAGGGGGGAGTCAGTAAAAGGTTCCTGTAATGTGATAGGAGAATGGAGTAAAAGAGAGAGAGCGCATTTTCTATGGACCAAATTGGCTCATATAGTGGGATATTATTTAATGATCAATTCACACAGCTTTACCACAAGGACCTTTATTTTAGCCAATGCGACCAAATTTTGAAAATCCCACTGACCTCTGCTGAAAATAAGCCTAGCCATTCACAAAGCAAATTTTGTAAAATTTCTAATGAACCACCCAAAACTGCTTCTTGGATTGACTGGCAGCACCCACGCAACACCCTTCCATCCAAATTGAGAATAACTAGGTGGAAAAATTGTAGGCCAAACAGCATAAATGGATTTTTGTAAGAACTTACCGTAAAATCCTTTTCTCTTAAGCTCATTGACAGACGTAGTCTTCTTGATTCTCAAGAGCTGGGTTATGTTGTCTCCGCAGGAGTAGGACTAGGCAGAATGACAAAACGTTCTGGCTCCACCCTAGGGGGCAGTCCCTGAGGGTATATCCTCCCTCTCTCTGCTACAGGGAATCAGTTCTGTTTAAAGCAGTACAGAGAATTTAACCCAACCCAACTCAATGATAGAGGGGCGGGTACTACGTCTGTCAATGAGCTTAAGAGAAAAGGATTTTACGGTAAGTTCTTACAAAAATCCATTTTTCTCTATCGCTCATTGACAGACGTAGTCTTCTTGATTCTCAAGAGCTGGGACATCCAGAAGCAGTGCCACAAATGAGGGGTGGGATTGACAAAATCAAATCCAATCTAGTAGGCCCAACCGGTGCCAAACTAGAAGTTTTAAAGGCTCATTATAAACAAAGGATGAGACTAAAGAAAAAATTTTCCACCGGAAAAAAACCCTCGAGGTAGACCACTGGTCTCCTCAAATTGCGGCCTGCAAAACCTTGCGGCCAAATGAGGCATCAGACGATGCCATTACATCAATTTTATAATGTTTGGAGAAGGTATGCACCGACGACCAGGTAGCCGCCTTGCACACCTGGACCACTGACGCCTGATGGCGAAAGGCCCATGACGCACTAAGTGCCCGAGTGGAGTGCGCCTTAACAGGGAACGGGGGCTCCCGACCCTTAATAGAATAAGCCTGTACTACCGTCTGTCTGATCCATCTGGAAATGGTCGCGGCAGATGCAGGCAACCCCTTTTTGGGTCCATCTGGGATCACAAAAAGTGAATCCGTCTTGCGAAACGAGTCTGTCGTTTTCAAGTATACCCTGATCGCCCGGACCACATCCAAGGAGTGCAAAGCAAATTCCCGAGGATGACTGGGCTTAGGACACAGGGAAGGTAATACAATTTCTTCATTCAGATGAAATTCTGAAACTACTTTTGGTAGGAAGGATGGATTCGGACGAAGAACCACCTTATCTCTATGAACCACCAGATATGGTGAACGACAAGATAATGCGGCCAGTTCTGACACCCTGCGTGCAGAAGTAATAGCCACCAAGAAGGCCACCTTCTGGGACAACGTGGGTAGAGGAATCTCCCTAATATCTTCAAAGGGAGGTTTCTGAAGAACCGACAACACTAAATTAAGATCCCAGGGGGGTAACGGCGCGTGCACTGGCGGAGCCAGATGTCGCACCCCCTGGATGAAATTCCGCACCAAGGAATGAGTAGCCAAAGGCTTCTGAAAGAAGATGGCTAATGCTGAGACCTGACCCTTGATAGTACTCAAGGCCAGTTTCTGCTCAACCCCTTGTTGCAGAAAAGCCAATATTCGACTAATCGAATAAGACCGAGGACGGAACCCCAAAGGTTCACACCATGCAATGTAGGACTTCCATGTGCGATGATAAATCTTTCTGGAAGTCGCTTTCCTTGCTTCAACTAGAGTAGGAATAACTGAAGCTGACAAACCTTTGTCTTTCAGCACCTGGGTCTCAATAGCCAGGCCGTTAAAGCCAGCGATCGTAAAGCAGGATGGAAGATCGGTCCCTGAGACAGTAGATCCTCTCTGAGAGGAAGTCTCCACGGGACGTCCGCCACCAGTCTGACCATGTCGGCGTACCAAGCTCGACGAGGCCAGTCCGGAGCTACCAGGATTACTGGGATTCCTTCCTCCTCTACCCTGCGAAGAAGTCTTGGCAGTAACGCGAGAGGAGGGAAGGCATATATTAGCTGGTATTGCCCCCACGGGGCGATCAGTGCGTCTGCGGTTTCTGCTAGAGGATCGCGGGAGCGAGCCACGAATCTCTGAACTTTCCTGTTGAATCGTGATGCCAACAGATCCACATCCGGGGTGCCCCACCGTAGGCACAACTGGTGGAAAACGTCTGGATGGAGGGACCATTCCCCCTGATCCAGGGTCTGACGGCTGAGATAATCTGCCTGCCAATTCTCCACCCCCGGAATGAACACCGCAGAGATTGCTGGAACAAATCGTTCCGCCCAGCGAAGAATGCAAGCCACTTCTTTGGCCGCTCGGACACTCTTGGTGCCCCCCTGGTGATTGACATAAGCCACGGCCGTGGCATTGTCCGACTGGATCCGAACCGGGCTGCCCTGGAGCTGCTCGGTCCAGTGAATCAGACAAAGTCTGATCGCTCTCAGTTCCAATACATTTATCGGTAATCTGGATTCTTCCGGGGACCAAAGTCCCTGGACAGATAATTGACCGAGAATTCCTCCCCATCCGGATAGACTGGCATCCGTGGTCACTATCGTCCAATATATTGGCAGAAATGACTTTCCCTGGCTGAGCATTGGAGACCGAAGCCACCAAACCAGAGACTCTCTGGTCTGTTTGCTCAATCGTATCTGATTGTCCAGGGATTCCGGATTCCGATTCCATCTGAGGAGAATCTCTTGCTGAAGAATTCGGGTATGGGACTGGGCAAATGGGACTGCTTCGAAAGAAGCCACCATCAACCCCAGAACCCTCATGCAAGTCCGAAGGGAAGACCAGCTGTTGGACAGTAACAACTGGACTGCAGATTGAATCTTTCGAAGTTTCCCTACCGGAAGAAACACTCTTGTCCTGACTGTGTCTAGAATTAGACCCAGATATTCGAGCCTCTGGGTGGGAACCAGAAAGGACTTTTGCTGGTTCACCAGCCACCCGAATTCCTGTAAAGAAATCATAGTAATTTCTATGTTTTGTAGCAAGGTCTGAGGAGACTCTGCATGAAGCAGAAGATCGTCTAGGTAACCTAGAATCGATATACCTCTTTGGCGCAGAAGTGCCAACATTGGGGCCAACACTTTTGTGAAGACCCGCGGAGCCGTGGCGAGACCGAAAGGTAACGCCACAAACTGATAGTGGTTCTCCTCTACGGAAAAGCGTAGAAAACGCTGATGTCCTGCGAAAATGGGAATGTGAAGATAGGCGTCCTTGATGTCTATGGACGCTAGGACATCCCCTGGATGCAGGAAGGCTGCTACCGTGCGAATGGACTCCATTCTGAATCTTCTTATGTTGACGAAAGAATTGAGTGCTCTTAAGTCCAGAATTGGACGCACTTTGCCCTCTTTCCTGGGTATTGTAAACAGGTTTGAATAAAACCCTTGAAACCGTTCTGTCCAAGGAACGTGGACTACCACTCCTTGTTGTAGTAGATCTGTGACTGCTCTCCGCAGATCTTCTAGACGATCCGGAGATAGTCGGATATTGGAAGGGAAGAATCGCGCCGGTGGAAGAGATCGAAACTCGATCTTGTACCCTGACTTTATGACTTCGCAAACCCATTTGTCCGGGATTCTGGAAAGCCATGGATCCGGGAACCGGCGAAGACGTCCCCCCACCCCAGTTATGGGTGGGGGCGCACCTTCAGGCTTTGGATGGTTTATCTTCAGGTCTGGAGGGGGCGGGCTTTTGCTTGCCCGACCAACGACCCCTGATGCCTCCTGCAGGAGGCTTGGAGGACTTAGTTTTTTCACCCGCTGGACGAAAAAACCTCTTGTGAGCAGAAAAAGAAGGCCCTCGTCTTTGACGAGTTCCTCTACCTTTAAAATTTTGCGGTAAAAAGGTGCTTTTTCCACCGGTGAGATCCTTAATGATCTCATCTAAGTTGGCTCCAAATAGACGTTCTCCTGAAAAGGGGATATTAGCCAATGCTTTCTTGGAACCTTGGTCGGCTATCCAACCTTTTAGCCACAGTGTGCGCCTGAGAACCACTGCTGAGACTGATGCTCGCGCCATTAATGGAGTGGCGTCTAACGCCGCATCACATACAAACTGTAACCCCTGTATCATTTGTTCCAACAAATCTGATACCGCCTGAGGGACTTCTTCTAAGTCCCGGCGTAACCACTTGGTCCATTCAGTTACAGCCTGCGAAACCAGACCAATAGCAATTATTGGCCTGAAAGCTGATCCAATCAAGGAAAACATGGTGCGAGACATAGCTTCTATCTTGCGATCCACTGGATCTTTAAAAGACGGAGCGTCTTCCAAAGGAATAACCGTGGCTTTATTCAATCTAGCAATTGGTGAATCCACCACAGGTGGTTCTGTCCATTTCTTAATAAGGGCTTCCTCAAACGGATAACGCCTGTCAATGCGTTTGGAAATATTAAAAGTGCGTTTTGGCAGACGCCATTCTTCATCGATTGGATTGCCAAAACATTTGGGCAATGGAAAAACCTTTGCCACTTTGATGCGCTTTTTAGTCCCAAAAGGGATCTCAGTTTCAGCTATTTCTGATGGAATACCCTGTAACCTTAAAGTCTCTTGAACAGATACAATGAGTGCGTTTACCAACGCTTCCTCTCGGGCTATGGCTGATGCCGAAACATCCTCCTCACTGTCTGAAGAGACAGGACCCGAGACACCAATACCAGATGAAGTACCTGCAACTGCAGAAATAGGCTCAGAGTCTGAATCCGAGGTTTCAGATAATAAGGGGTTAGGCGGGGGTCGCTTTCTTGCGCCCTGTCCCTGACAAGCCACTTCCACCCGGGACACAAAAGTTTCCATAATGGCTGACAAAGATTCAATTGTCAATGGGGTGCTGGAGGATCCCGCAGACCCCTCGAGGGGATCCGGAGGAGATACATGAGTGGCAGGGTCCATGTTAATACAGGACACTTTTGCCAGCAATAAACAAAAAACTTCTTTTTTTTTTTTTTTTTTTTGTGTGTCTCCCCCTAGCGCAATAGCGCCCCTCAGAGTACCTGCTTCTCGATCCCAGAGAGAGAGAGAGAGGGACCCCCAAGGCTCACCAACCGATGCAGAGCAGTTTCCAACAAACTGCAGCCAGCGTCTGTCTTACACAGACTGGAAGGAGCTGTTTGCTTTTTCCCGGGCAGAAGGCGTGGCTCCGCCCCCTGTGTACGCCTTCCGGCGTTCCCAGCCCTCCACGAGGAAGCTGGGCTCACAAAACATGGCCGCCCCCATAGAAGAGACATAAGACTCCAAAAACATGGCGGCCGGCGTGACCTGAGGACATACATGCATTCGGTCTACGGCAAAATGGCGGCGGACCGCCGATATCGTCTTCCCAGCACATCCACCTGCACTCTGCTGAGAGGTGACATATGGATCTACAGAGATACACTGCACATAAGGTAGGATTATACCTCCTATGTTTGCTGTAATGTTACAGTCTGCTGGGTAGAGTGCTAGCTCTTGAACCAAGTCCACTTCCCACAAACACATGCTGTATTACAAGGGGGACTTGTAAGTGTCAGATATATACTGACCATATATGGAGGGGCCCATAATATATACTGCCTCATAAATGAGGAAAAAAGGGAACGTTTTACTCACCATACCGAACCGACAGGCACCCTCTCTTTATAATACCCTCTCCACCGAGGTGGGGGTTTGTGGACGCCTCGACTCTCTGGTCCTGGCGTCCAAGCGAGCTTTTAACTCGCAAAGTCAGTCCCTTAACTGGGACTCCGTCGCGGCCGACTCAGCGCACTGGTCTGCACGCGCTTTTTAGGCAGAGACCGGGGTGACCACTGGATCTCACATCCAGCCCGTCGCCCGGCCCCGCATACTTACTTGAATATGTCGCGGCCGACCAAGCGCAATGCCTGGTCTGCACGCGCTCGTAGGCCGGCTGGGGTGACCACAAGTGTCGCCCAGTCCGGCATTTTTGCTTGAAGATCTCACAGGAAAAAAACACTGGAGAAAACTACCTAAAAAATGTCTTTTTCTTAAAGAAAAAAAGTCTTGCCAGGACCAAAAGATCCCAGCAAGGAACTTAGGTCCTTACTCCTGACTAGACAGAAAAAAACTGATTCCCTGTAGCAGAGAGAGGGAGGATATACCCTCAGGGACTGCCCCCTAGGGTGGAGCCAGAACGTTTTGTCATTCTGCCTAGTCCTACTCCTGCGGAGACAACATAACCCAGCTCTTGAGAATCAAGAAGACTACGTCTGTCAATGAGCGATAGAGAAACATAGTTACATAGTAGGTGAGGTTGAATAAAGACAATAGTCCATCCAGTTCAACCTGTGTAGGTGTGTGTGACTGTAATCATCTAACATAGCCCTTAATCTCCTGATCCTTGATATGTAAGTCTAAGAGTCTTTTGAAAGTCACTATACTACCCGCAGAAACCACCTCTTGTGGTAGACAATTTCACAATCTTGTAGCCCTAACAGTAAAGAACCCTCCTCGTTGCCTGAGGTTAAAACGCTTCTCCTCTAATCGCATTGTATGTCCTCGAGTCCTCATGCAATTCCTTCGAATGAACAGCTTTTTTTCTAAGCTGAGATCCCCATTAAGATATTTATAAATTGCTATCATGTCCCCTCTCAGACGTCTCTTCTCCAGGGAAAATAAATTGAGCGATTGCAGCTGCTCTTCATAGTTAAGGTCCTCCAACCCCCTAATCAGTTTAGTTGCCCTTCTTTGGACTCTCTCCAGCTCCAACACATCCCTCCTGAGGACTGGCGACCAGAACTGGACAGAATACTCCAGATGCGGTCGGACCAGAGTTTTATAAAGTGGAAGGATTATAGTCTTATCTCTGGAATACATCCCTTTCTTTATGCATGCTAATATTCTGTTGGCTTTGGAAGCTGCCGCTTGACATTGCATGCTGTTGCCTAATCTATCATCAACCAAGACTCCCAGATCTTTCTCCATTTTTGATTCCCCCAAGGGTTCCCCTCCTAACGTGTATTGTGTTTTTATGTTTTTAGTCCCCAAGTGCAAAACCTTACACTTCTCCACGTTAAACCTCATTTGCCATGTCGTTGCCCACTCCGTAATTTTGTCCAGGTCATTCTGTAGGATATTTGCTTCATGCTGTGCAGTTATTGCCCTGGCCAATTTTGTGTCATCTGCAAAAACTGATAACGAACTACTGATCCCGTCCTCAATGCTGTTTATGAATAAATTGAACAAGGTTGGTCCCAGGACTGAGCCCTGGGGGACCCCGCTTACTACCTCAGACCAGTCTGAGTATGCGCTGTTTATTACCACCCTTTGGACACGGCCTTTTAGCCAGTTCCGTATCCAAGAGCAAACCCTGCTGTCGATACCTGCAGACCTTATTTTATAAATTAAGCGCTTGTGGGAAACTGTATCAAACGCCTTAGCGAAATCCAAGTACACCACATCCACTGGTCTGCCCCTATCTAGCTCACAGCTCACCTCCTCGTAGAATGCTAAGAGATTGGTTTGACAAGAACGCCCATTTGTAAACCCGTGCTGGTTACTACTGATGATGTTGTTGTCTTTAGCATATTCTACGATATAGTCCCTTATCATCCCCTCCAAAAGTTTACATATTATTGATGTCAAGCTGACAGGCCTATAATTTCCCGGGATATGCCTCTGGCCCTTTTTGAATATCGGAATCACGTTAGCCTTCCTCCAATCCGCTGGTACATCTCCTGTCCTAATACTGTCAGCAAAGATCAGGAACAGTGGTCTACTCTAGATATAACCTTACTGAGTTCCTTGAGCACTCTCGGATGTACGCCATCCGGGCCTGGTGATTTGTTTGTGTTCAGTTTATCCAGCCTTTCCCTGATTTCACCCTCTGTTAGCCATAGTGGCAAGTCCTGTGTATTACTACTAACCATACAGTCATGGTCAGTGTACCCCTCCTTTTCCTGCGTAAAGACTGACGAGAAAAAAGCATTCAGCACGGTTGCTTTTTCAGTGTCCTCTGTAACCATCCTCCCATCATCGTTAATTATGTGTGCAATATGCTCTGCCCTAGTTTTTTTGCTGTTGATATATTTAAAGAATTTCTTTGGGTTTTTTTACTATCCTCCGCTATTTGTCTCTCAAAGTTGATTTTAGCCATCTTGATTTCTTGTTTACTTTTCTTATTTGCCTCCTTGTATTGCACATACATCCAATCAGAGGCAGGTAATGTTCAGGTATTTTGACAGCCAGCAGGGCCACAGAAAGAGATTCAGCCATCCAGGTAGTCTAGCCTGGATGGAGGAATGTTAGATTTTTTTTTTTTTAATTCAGCCAGCAGGGCTTATTTAAAATAAATCTGGGTATACATATATCGAAATTTGGCTGCAAGGAACTAGTCAAATTTCAAAGTATGTGTATCCCTCTCTCTGTTCAACAGAAGTCTGACGACCAGCTTCTGTTGAAGGGTCCTGCTGGAAAACCATCATTCGATCGGCTACAAGAGCCAATGGCTGCAGCGCTGATCTGTGTATTCTGACAGGGTGGGGGGTCTTGCTATCAGAATACAATAGTGCAGCAGGGGAGATTCCTGCTTCCACGTTGCTTGTGTGGATGCAGGAGTCTGAGTTTTTCTTTTTTGTTTTTCATCTCGCTGGTTAAAAAAAGAACTCAGTGTATACCCAGCCTAGGAATTCTTATCTTGGTTTGTTAGCTTTGTGAATTGAGCCTTTATGTGTCTTAGTTTTTCATGTCTTAGGCTCTTTAATATCAAAACTAACAGGAGGTCTGAGGGACACTGTAGCCAAAATAAATTGCTAAATCAACACAATAACTTCACATATTAGGAAGCAGATTTTGATATAAAATATGAGAGAATTGGACTAGCAACTGCACATGCAAAAAAACAAAACAAAACTAAGTTTGTTGCACACATATGTATAAACATTATAGCAGCTAATATAAGTATACAGGCATATATAGAATTTGCTAGTAGGTAGGTAGCTTTTGCTCCAAAATCTATGAAAAATTTGTATACACATTTACTGTTGTCTTTTTAACACTAAAAAACACAACTTATCTGCCTCAGATTTTCTCCAGCACTTACCTGTCCATTGCTAGTCACAGTGGCATTGTCAAATAGAAAGTAGGCCCCAAAGAAAAACACAACCGCATCAAACAGTCCCAGGAAGGTCCAATAAATAAATAGACGCCATCGTAGCAGAGCATTCTTGGCAATATCCCTATAAAAGAGAAAAAACAGGATGTATGTTTATCCTGCCTCATACTGATCTATTCAAAGCAAGTCACATTGTAAAAAGTCAGAAAATGTAGTCAAAATATCCCTAGTAAAATTATTTATATTACTAACTATTCATATCTTTGCCAAAAGTTCAAAAGCTACTCTACTATAATCTTCTAGCCATTTGTGAGAACTTTCTACCCTTACTATTGTGGTTTATAATCCCATGCTGCCTTTGTGCAGGAATGTACAAATGTGATATTATTTTCAAATTGTACCATGTTAAAGAAGTCTGAGATGTGTGTTCTAATCAAGCCATACAACAGCATGGAAATGGTTTCTGAAAGAGAGTGATTTTGGCTGAATTAAGTTTACTGTGAAATGGAGAAACTTTACGTTTTGCTTGTTGAGCTACTTAGCAAAACTTGCTTTAAAATAAAAACAATGTATTTGACACCCCTTAAAGGGTGCCGGGATATTTTTTTTTTGGGGGGGGGGGGGGAGGTGTTTTTAGGGTAGTGTAGTTCATAGTTCATTTTGTTTAGTGTATTGTTTTTTTTTTTTTTTTGTGTATATCTATTTGTACTGTCAATTAATATTTTTTTATATTTATATCGCTTTTTTTGTTTTTTGGGAAAAACGTAAAACAATGAGGCTTAGCAGAAGAACAAGTCCTGGTATAAGGTCCAGTATAGTTGAAGAGAGCTTCCGTAACCCTCAATAGCCTTTAGAAGGATTTTGCTCTCTTAGAAACCAAAAAGATACCTTCATTTAGCCTCCTACTATTGGATTTCACAAGCAATGGCAACATTTTATGAAAATTTCCCAATTATTGACGGAAATTTCAGAAAAATTAAAACTCTAATTTTTGCTCACTCACAAAAGAACACCACTGGTGGACCAACCTGCCTGCAGTTGATTCAAGGCAACATTCCAATTGCAAAAGTTGTATTGGTGTGCTCTATATTGTATTTATACAGCAGGTTTCCTTTATTATTTAAAAAGAAATTTTAGAAGTGTAATTACAGCTGAATGTATCATAATCTAAGGTAGGAAATAAATTCACCCAACACTCATATACATACACATTCTTATCCAAAGTACATTTTGTGTAATATACCTGTATAACGTGGGATCTCTCTTCAACATTTCCATACTAACATGTTGCTCTATTAGACTATACAACAGTATAGGCAGTGAAGTGAAGCTGATATTGTACAGTGTTAGGTACGCAGTATCATATAAAGGCTGAAAAAAAATATTTGCAGATTTAGATTGGTAACATGATACTTCTAATATTAACTTTTAGCAATACTGAATATGTAAAATGAGCTATAATAATTTTAAATATAAGAAATCAGTTAAGGTTTAATGTTTCAGTATGTGATTTAGCACCTACACTACATTACTCCATATTGTCCGTTCTCCTGATCTGTGATCTATTTTTTTTTTTTTTTCATTACTGACCTGCTGGGAAAATCCACAGAAGAACTGGTATAAAAACTGGGGGAAGATAAAGCACACATTCTGAAATACAAACAGAAAAAAATGGTGAAAAAATGAAGTTGGGTTTGACCTGCATGCATTTACTGGTAAAATGCTATCCTTACCTTATAAAAAAAGTACTGAACCAGCTCTGCTATTCTAACATAATAAAAATGACCATGAACTAGAAGCATCTTCTTTAAATGTTTAAATTTAGGTATTGCATAGTCACTATTCCTGGCTGCCTGTCTTCCCTCTTTTCCGATAATGCCTGAAAAAACATAAGAAGAAATTGCACTTAAGGGAATGGATAGTCATTTAAATAATTTTTTACAGGCACCAGGTTTACAGCATCCTTTGTGCTTAGCATGGCTAGCAAAGGGGGCTTATGTGACACCTACTTACCCCCATCAGCATGGGGCCCCCAAGTACCATTGGGAGGAGTGCCCCTTTTTTGGGCAACCTCTTTTAATGCTCCTTCTCAGTGCAGAAGGACATGCAAGCTAGTATCACTGTGGCAGGGGGCTGCATACTTTCTGCTGCCTATTTTGCCATACTGGGTATGCCTGAAAAGGAGACATGCATTTTTTTTGCTTTTGAAACTGTGTAAAAAAAGACAGAATGATCAGGCCAACCAGTAAGCGGCTTGCACAAAAAAATCATTGATGAATCCTTTCATTTTATAGCTCTTTGTTACTACACATAAATTGGGGACTGTATCAGTTTTTAGGACTGTATGTTCTCTCTTTTTTGTAATAAAGTAAAAAGCCATATACACTAAGCCCCCATGCACACTTGACGTTTTTGGAGCTGCGGTTAGCAGTGTCAGACGTTTTTTTTTGCAGCTGCAGAACGCCCATCCATGTTATTCTATGGCCTCATGCACACATAGAGCTTTTAGGAGCTCCAAGTGGCATAGGCGTTTTACAGCTCCAAAAAAAAACCCAGGACCTGTGCGTTCTGGAGCTGCAGCGTCAAGCTGTAAAACATCTGACGCTGCTAAAGGCTGAATAACGCTGCTCAATGTGCGTTAAGCCACATTATACGTTTTTTTTCTTCCATTCAAAATCAATGGTTTCCTATGGGAGCCTATTGATTTGAATGGAAGGCGCACCGCAAGTCGGATCAGGATGATCCGACTTGCGGTGCGACTTGCGCTGTGAAAATCTTGAGGGGAAACTCCACGCCAAAATGGGGAAAAAAAATGGCGTGGGGTTCCCCCCCCCCAGGTTCCAGACCAGGCCCTTCGGGTCTGGTATGGAATTTGAGGGTAGCCCCACGCCAAAAAAACGGTGTGGGGTCCCCCCCAAAATCCATACCAAACCCTTATCCGAGCATGCAGCCCAGGAAAGGGGAGGTGACGAGCAAGCTGCCCCCCCTGGACCATACCAGGCCACACACCCTCAACATGGGGGGTGGGTGTGGGTGCTTTGGGGTAGGGGGGGCTCTGAACCCCCCCACCCCAAAGCACCTTGCCCCCATGTTGATGAGGACAAGGGCCTCTTCCCGACAACCCTGGCCGGTGGTTGTGGGGGTCTGCGGGCAGGGGGCTCATTGGAATCTGGAAGCCCCCTTCAACAAGGGGGCCCCCCAGATCCCGGCCCCCTCCCTATGTGAATGGGTATGGGGTACATTGTACCCCTACCCATTCACCCCATAAAAGGCAGTGTATGTAAATAATGACAGGAGACGTTTTAAAAAGTTTATAAAAAATCTTCATCCGGTCTTCTCCTCTCCGCTCTTCTGGTCTTCTGCCCTCCGCTCTTCTGCTCTTTTGCCTCCTCTGGTCTTCTTCTTCCTCCGGTCCTCCTCCGACGCTGTCCCCGGTGATTATGCCGGTCTCCGGTCTCTGCAGCTTATTATATAGCCATTAGGGGCGTGGTCTCCCATTGACGTCACCGGGAGACAACGCCCCCTTATGTCACCGATGACATCTTCGGTGACATAAGGGGGCATGGCCTCCCGGTGACGTCACTGGGAGGCCACGCCCCTAATGGCTATATAATAAGCTGCAGAGACCGGAGACTGGCATAATCACCGGGGACAGCGTCGGAGGAGGACCGGAGGAAGAAGAAGACCAGAGGAGGCAAAAGAGCAGAAGAGCGGAGGGCAGAAGACCAGAAGAGCGGGAGAGGAGAATACCAGAGCGGAGAAGACCGGATGAAGATTTTTAATAAACTTTTCAAAACGTCGCCTGTCATTATTTACATACACTGCCTTTTATTGGGTGAATGGGTAGGGGTACAGTGTACCCCATACCCATTCACATAGGGAGGGGGTCCGGGATCTGGGGGGTCCCCTTGTTAAAGGGGGCTTCCAGATTCTGATGAGCCCCCTGCCTGCAGACCCCCACAACCACCGGCCAGGGTTGTCGGGAAGAGGCCCTTGTCCTCATCAACATGGGGGCAAGGTGCTTTGGGGTGGGGGGGTGCAGAGGCCCCCCTACTCCAAAGCATCCACACCCCCCCATGTTGAGGGTGTGTGGCCTGGTATGGTCCGGGGGGTGGGGCCGCTCGCTCGTCCCCTCCTCTTTCCTGGGCTGCATGCTCAGATAAGGGTTTGGTATGGATTTTGGGGGGGACCCCACGCCGTTTTTTCGGCGTGGGGCTACCCTCAAATTTCATACCAGACACGAAGGGCCTGGTTTGGAACCTGGGGGGGACCCCCACGCCATTTATTTCCCCATTTTGGTGTGGAGTTCCCCCTCAAGATTCTCACAGCGCAAGTCGGATCATCCTGATCCGACTTGCTGTGCGCCTTCCATTCAAATCAATAGGCTCCCATAGGGAACCATTGATTTTGAATGGAGGCAGAAAAAACGCTGCTAAAAGCGATGTGGCCAAACGTGCAATAACGCAAATGGAAAAAGCTACTAAAAGCATGTTTTTAAAGCTGCTTTTTCCTGGCGTTAGAAGTGGCTCTGCAGCTCGTTTTTTCTGACGCCCAGTGTGCATGAGGGCTAAGGATTGCTACTCTGTGACATTATCACAAATATATGTATATAAATTTATTGTGTATGCAGCTAACATATTGATTTTAAATATGTATGTCTACCTATTCCTAAACATTGTCTGTTTTTTTAAAACATATTTTGATAATAAACTTTGTATATTTTAAAAAGACATGATTTATTTTTGGCACCTCAAAAATCCCCAACAAATTTTTCTCTTCCCCCCTTTTATAGGTGGTTGAGCTTTCTTGACTTTCTAGAATTGGGGTGTGGTGCCTTTGGGTCCTTTTCCAGACAAATCTCGCTCTTGTTGGCATATACACTATATTACCAAAAGTATTGGGATGCCTGCCTTTATACACACATGAACTTTCATGGCATCCCATTCTTAGTCTGTAGGGTTAAATATTGTGTTGGCTCACGCTTTGCAGCTATAACAGCTTCAACTGTTCTGTGAAAGGCTGTCCACAAGGTTTAGGAGTGTGTCTGTGGGAATGTTTGACCATTCTTCCAGAAGCACATTTTTGAGGTCAAGCACTGATGTTGGACGAGAAGGCCTGGCTCGCAGTCTCTGCTCTAATTCATCTCAAAGGTGTTCTATTGGGCTGAGGTCAGGCAAGTCAAGTTCCTCCACTCCAAACTCACTCATCCATGTCTTTATGGACCTTGCTTTGTGCACTGGTGTGCAGTCATGTTGGAACAGGAAGGGGCCACCCCCAAACTGTTCCCATAAAGTTGGGAGCATGAACTTGTCCAAAATGTCTTTGTATCCTGACGCTTTAAGAATTCCCTTCACAGGAACTAAAGGGCTAAGCCAAAACCCCTGAAAAACAACCCCACACCATAATCCCCCCTCCACCAAATGATTTGGACCAGTGCACAAAGCAAGGTCCATAAAGACATGGATGAGCGAGTTTAGGGTGGGGGAACTGGACTGGCCTGTACAGAGTCCTGACCTCAACCCAACAGAACACTTTTGGAATGAATTAAAGTGGAGACTGCGAGACAGAACTTTTCATCCATTTCACTGCCTGACCTCACAAATGCGCTTCTGGAAGAATGGTCAAACATTCCCATAGACACATTCCTAAACCTCGAGGACAGCCTTCCCAGAAGAGTTGAAGCTGTTATAGCTGTAAAGGGTGGGCCAACTTAATATTGAACCCTATATATATACACAATTTCTACAAGATAAAATGGGCTCCCCTTTAACACTAGGTCCTAAACAATGCCTGCTAGGTCTTCCGACTGATCCTGATACCAATAAATTCCTAACAATATTAGGAATAAATATCTACATAGGGGCTGCCCATCCAAATACAATTACATTTGGGACCAATGGCTAGCACTCTCTAATACTTGTGTATGAATGGCTAATCTGGTCAACTGCAGATTTTAGATTACTTTACCCAATATCTTTTCTAATTTATCTACTTCAACCTGGGAATTGTGTCATAGTATATGGACAGGCACCTCCTCTTCTATTACTGTATTACTACCATAATTGTAATGCTATGTATTTGCAAGTGAATGCCTGCAACACAACACGCCTGTTTTATACATGCTGGGTGCACATGTCATGTATGCTCACATCACCCATCCCTTTTTATTTTATTACTTTCAATGGTCTGAAATCTCCTCATTTGGATATATATGTCTATTGAGAAGTATGTCAGATAAAGCCTTTTTTTACTTATTATGATTCTGTATATGCATTTGTTCCATTAAAAACGTTATTTTTCACAGTGAAAATGATATAATCCACACCAATATTTAGACTACACAGAACATATTTTCCAAACATACCAATGCCAACGTGTGCCTCAAGGATCATGCTGACATCATTTGCACCGTCTCCAATGGCCAGTGTAATTGGATGTTCTCTAGATGTCTTTATTAGTTTGACAATCTATAAAAGAATGAACAACTTTCTGATGAACTGGACTACACTTTTATGTCAATACATAAATAATCATTAATAATTTGATTTCCTGTAATGAGAATGCTATAAGATTCTAAATATACCTAGTCAGGACTGTAATAACTCATGCTCTTCTATGTGTATATGATTAATAATGCCTGCTAGTACAGGCTACACTTCACTTGTTACACATTAACCTGTTCTTAATGAACTGCCCAAAATCCAATCAGTAGGTGGCCCTGTCACCACCACTCTGACCCACATCTTTCTACTCCAAACCCTATTGCCAGGCAAACAGAGCCTGTATCCAAACAGATGTAGCCACTGTTTAGGTATTCTGACAACCAGTTGTCACAGCAAGAGATTCATCCACCTGCACTGTTTAATAAGGAAGGATAAATCTGTTAGATTTTTTTTTATTCAGCTCACAAGCTGGACATAAGAAATCTACAGGTGTATGCCCAGCCTAACTATCTCCTTTAAAATGCATTGTTGCAGCTTTCCTGCTGTCTGTATAAAGAGATTGTATTCAACTAATCACATAACTGGAAGGGAAAAAAGAGATAGTATACATATCACACAAGCAGTTTAGAGCATTGAGACCTGCATTAAATCTTGGTGTGTGTATGTATATATATATATATATATATATATATACATAAACATACACACATACATATACATACACACACACACACACACACACACACACACACACACACACACACACACACTGTATATGCACAGTACTCACATTTATACAGAGGTTATAAAAGAATGAAGAAAGTGGTGCTTCTCTGTTTCACCCGACTACCCTACATACTAGCTTATATGTACTGCATGTGTCTTATGATATACAGAGAGTAAAATAATTATTGAACACGTCACCATTTTTCTAGGTAAATATATTTCTAACGGTACCATTGACATGAAATTTTCACCACGTCAGTAACAACCTATGCAACCCATACATACAAAGAAGCCAAAACTAATAAATTCAGAAATTAAGTTACCGTATGTGTAATAAAATGGAATGACATAGGGGAAAAGTATTGCACAAATGAAGAAAGGGAGGTGCAAAAAGCCACAGAAAGCCAAGTAACCAGCTGAAATCTATCTATTTGCCCCTTGTCAGTGCAAATTAATATCAACTGGTTCAGTTTCAACTGATGGCTATTAAAAAGGAGTCTAATTTCCAAGGTGTCACACAAGAAATATCTTATGATTGGCAAAAGCACAGAGCTCTCTCAAAACCCATGCAACCTTATTGTTGCAAAACATACTGATGGCATTGGTTACAGAAGAATTTCTATACGTCTAAATGTTCCAGTGAGCACTGTTGGAACCATAATACGGAAGTGGAAAGAACATAATTTCACCATAAGCTGCCTACGACCATGTGCTGCTTGCAAGATTTCTGACAGAGGAGAGGAAAACATCATCAGAAATGTTGTCTAAGAACCAAGCACACCCTGTGGAGAGTTTCAGAAAGGAATTAGCAAGTACAATTAATTCAAAGTAAACAATAAGTAATACTTATAAGTAATAAGTAATACTCTCAACCGCCATGGCCTGTATGCACGTTTACCACACAAGACTCAATTGCTGAAGAAAAAGCATGTTGAAGCTCATTTAGCCTGTGAAATTCTGTGAGAATATAGTCTGGTCAGATGAGACCTTGTTTGGAAATCCTATAGCACTGCACATCACCCCAAAAACACCATGCCAACAGGGAAGTTTGGAGGTGGGAACATCATAGTGTGGGACTGTTTTCAGCATACGGTACTGGCAAACTTCATGTCATCGAAGGAAGGATGAATGGAAAAATGTACCAAGACATGCTTGATAAATATCTGCTGCCATCTACTAAGATGATGAAGATGAAACGAGGGTGGACATTTCAGCAAGAAAATGATCTCAAACACAAAGCCATGGAAACTCTTAATTGGTTTCAAAGAAAGAAAATAAAGCTGCTAGAATGGCCCAGCCAATCACCTAATCACCTGACTTGAATCCAATGAAAAAATGATGGAAAGAACTAAAGATCAGAGTTCATAGAAGAGGCCCACAGAACCTTCACGATTTGAAGACTGTGTGGAAGAATGGGCCAAAATCACACCTGAGCAATGCAAGTTACTCCATACAGGAGGCATCTTGAAGCTGTCATTACCAACAAAGGATTTTGTACGAAGTATTCAACAAATTTCAGTTAGCGTGTTCAACACTTTTTCCCTGTGTCATTCCATGTTATTACACATAACTTAATTTCTGAACTTATTTGTTTTGGTTTCTTTGTATGTATGGATTGCATGGGATTTACCTAGAAAATGGTAATGTGTTCAATACATTTTTTAACCACTTTATACTGGTAAAAGATAATTCTTATGCATTGCAGTATAAAATAAATCCACAACAGAACAATTAGTTACCAAATTGGCAACATACCAAGGTTTTCTCCTTCAAGGTACCTGTGCTTATTTGTGGTGGAAATTCAAAACAAAGTTTGGTAAAAGAAATTTAGATATGCAAGATGTGTTATCTAAGTACATTTGACTATGGGTGATTGTTCAGTACATACAGTACCTTTACCATCTCAGAAACTTCTGACCTTCTGAGACTGTGCACTGGGACTGGTGCACAAAAATAATAAAAAAAATAGTGAGAGGCAATTCTGTGGGCAAGAACCCTTTTTGTGAACTGGCAAGAAGAAAATTGACTAGATTTGATAAAGGCTGACAAGGAAAGGAAGACATTTTCTGAATAGAGGAGTTAAAGAGCAAACTTACAGCAACTGAGCCAGAAAAATAAATGGAATGTGGTATAATGATGAAGATTTTTAGCATCCCCAGCAATCTCCTCTGGACAATGTATACTTAGAATTATAGGTAACTAATATGGACCCAGCAGCACTTTTGCTGTATCTACAGTATATTGTCTCTGAATATTTGCATAGCTACACTAAAATGTAGTCAGCTCATATTTGCAAATTGAAATACTACAGCACAAATAAGAAATGCGTATGAAGACCATAAAATTTAAAGCAGAAAAAAACCCCAAAAACAACAGTGTATACATTTATTTGATCAGGGTAAAAGTATCCTATCCTGTACATTGGGAACCTAGCTGTTCTGACAGTTTGAAAACCAAATGCCTTGATAACAGTGTGCTGACTCACGGTGAAGAAGTTTAATTTTTTGGAAAATGAATAACTCGAAGAGTCGGTACCTGTGCCTTTTGCAAAGGGGCCATCCGGCAACACAGAACAGCACTGCAGTTCCTGCAGATGTCGAGGAAAACCTCTCTGTAGTTTGTAGAGCTCCCATCTTCTCTAGGTTTCATTATTAATGAAAGTGCGGCTCCATCAATAATTAAACCATAATCTTGGAAATCAGTTGAAAACCTATACCACGTTGAAGAAAAAAGAAATAAAAGGCATCAGGTACTGCAGCTGTCTGCTCCAAGTCATTTACTTAATGGAAACAAGAACTGTATATCCGGTCTAGGAGGCCCAGCAGATGGTTGGGCACTTGGGTTGATTATAAGACAAAGATTGTAAAACAATGAGACCTGCAGTGATACTTCTTATTAACGTTCATGGCTATATTTAAAGATTAATGGGAGATGCTTCTAATTATCTATCCAGTTGTATGGCCTGTTAGAGACTAAAGCCTAGTACACACAATCAGAAAATCGTACGAAAAATACCACATTCGAAGCGATTGTACGATAATCTGATTGTTAATACACAGCTTTAGAGAGACGATCAGGACAGGTTTTGTATAATTATCCAATTGGACAAGCACCAGATCATATGATTTTCATTCAATCAGTACAGTTTTAATCCAAAAATACTATAAAGATACAATGCAATATATCACTTCTGAATTTTTAATCTGTTGAATCTGTTGAACGAGAGTAACCTCTTCATTTTCTATGCAATGTAGCATGCAAAAAAAAGAAACGAACAATTATCCGTCGGACAATCTCATCGTGTATACCAGGCTTAAGTGGCCTGGAGCTCTGAGTTCAGTTTCCTCCAGGGACATTATCTCAACAGACATTGTATGTTTTTCCTGTGTTTTCATTGGTTTCTTTCAAGTGGTCTGGTTTTGTCATACAATCCAAGAACATACTAGTGGGCAAATTGGATGCCAACTAAACTGGTCTGTGTGTGGGTGTATCAGTATCTGCTTGACTAAAATATAAGGAGATTAGGGAAAGGACTGATGTGAACACTTTGCTAAGTACTAGGCAAATGAATAAAGTGCACATAAATAGGATGCAAAATTTTAGAAGTACAATCCAATGTGTGGATGACTTGTGCATTTTATAGTTAACAACTTGAAACAGTATAACTAAACAAAAAATGTTGAGGATCTAAAATGAATGAAAAAACCCTCAAACTGAATCAGTGCATAGCACAGTAAATCATTTTAAGAGAAGGAGGTATTTAGATAACATATCTCAAAATAAGAGGATTAGCAATCACTCCAGGACATTGGGCAGAGGCAAGCAAATAAATCCCTCTATGCCCCAATACCAAAGTACACATTTAGATTCACTACCAGTGGATATACTATGAACACTGTATACTAATATTATAGAGCCAATGATCCAAAACTGCATACAGCTGTTCCAGACCATCATACACTTGGCCACCATCAGTGCAGTGTATGAAAACCATGGCTTCCGCAGTTAAGAATTGGAACAATACTCAAATGTAAATGTACATGATTGGTATATACTACCAGATTAAGACATGTTACATAATATAATATCTGCATTTGCATTCCTGACAATGTGTTAGCGATAATCTACATCTACAGCAAATTGATCAACGTACTTGAAAAAACCTTCCTGGCACAGCACTAACTGTCCTTCAGTAAAAATGTGTTTTACAGGGTAAAAAAAAGGTAATAATAGACCCGCCTACAGTAAGGAAAAAAAAAAAATTATATATATATATATATATATATATATATATCAGAGGTGTTATTGGACTTGCGTGACCTAAACACAAAAGAGCCTGCATTCTATACAGTGGGTACGGAAAGTATTCAGACCCCCTTAAATTTTTCACTCTTTGTTATATTGCAGCCATTTGCTAAAATCATTTAAGTTCATTCTTCTTCCTCATGAATGTACACATAGCACCACATACTGACAGAAAAACAGAATTGTTGACATTGTTGCAGATTTATTAAAAAAGAAAAACTGAAATATATCACATGGTCCTAAGTATTCAGACCCTTTGCTCAGTATTTAGTAGAAGCCCCCTTTTGATCTAATACAGCCAGGAGTCTTTTTGGGAAAGATGCAACAAGTCTTTCACACCTGGATTTGGGGATCCTCTGCCATTCCTCCTTGCAGATCCTCTCCAGTTCTGTCAGGTTGGATGGTAAACGTTATTGGACTGCCATTTTTAGGTCTCTCCAGAGATGCTCAATTGGGTTTAAGTCAGGGCTCTGGCTGGGCCATTCAAGAACAGTCACGGAGTTGTTGTGAAGCCACTCCTTCGTTATTTTAGCTGTGTGCTTAGGGTCATTGTCTTGTTGGAAGGTAAACCTTCGGCCCAGTCTGAGGTCCAGAGCACTCTGGAGAAGGTTTTCGTCCAGGATATCCCTGTACTTGGCCGCATTCATCTTTCCCTCGATTGCAACCAGTCGTCCTGTCCCTGCAGCTGAAAAACACCCCCACAGCATGATGCTGCCACCACCATGCTTCACTGTTGGGACTGTATTGGACAGGTGATGAGCAGTGCCTGGTTTTCTCCACACATACCGCTTAGAATTAAGGCCAAAAAGTTCTATTTTGGTCTCATCAGACCAGAGAATCTTTTTTCTCACCATCTTGGAGTCCTTCAGGTGTTTTTTTAGCAAACTCCATGCGGGCTTTCATGTGTCTTACACTGAGGAGAGGCTTCCGTCGGGCCACTCGGCCATAAAGCCCCGACTGGTGGAGGGCTGCAGTGATGGTTGACTTTCTACAACTTTCTCCCATCTCCTGACTGCATCTCTGGAGCTCAGCCACAGTGATCTTTGGGTTCTTCTTTACCTCTCTCACCAAGGCTCTTCTCCCCCGATAGCTCAGTTTGGCCGGACGGCCAGCTCTAGGAAGGCTTCCGTCGGGCCACTCGGCCATAAAGCCCCGACTGGTGGAGGGCTGCAGTGATGGTTGACTTTCTACAACTTTCTCCCATCTCCTGACTGCATCTCTGGAGCTCAGCCACAGTGATCTTTGGGTTCTTCTTTACCTCTCTCACCAAGGCTCTTCTCCCCCGATAGCTCAGTTTGGCCGGACGGCCAGCTCTAGGAAGGGCTCTGGTCGTCCCAAACGTCTTCCATTTGAGGATTATGGAGGCCACTGTGCTCTTAGGAACCTTAAGTGCAGCAGAAATCTTTTTGTAACCTTGGCCAGATCTGTGCCTTGCCACAATTCTGTCTCTGAGTTCTTCAGGCAGTTCCTTTGACCTCATGATTCTCATTTGCTCTGACATGCATTGTGATCTGGAAGGTCTTATATAGACAGGTGTGTGGCTTTCCTAATCAAGTCCAATCAGTATAATCAAACACAGCTGGACTCAAATGAAGGTGTAGAACCATCTCAAGGATGATCAGAAGAAATGGAAAGCACCTGAGTTAAATATATGAGTGTCACAGCAAAGGGTCTGAATACTTAGGAACATGTGATATTTCAGTTTTTCTTTTTTAATAAATCTGCAACAATGTCAACAATTCTGTGTTTTTCTGTCAGTATGGGGTGCTATGTGTACATTCATGAGGAAGAAGAATGAACTTAAATGATTTTAGCAAATGGCTGCAATATAACAAAGAGTGAAAAATTTAAGGGGGTCTGAATACTTTCCGTACCCACTGTACATATACAGCTGATAATATCTGTCAGCGTGACGTGATCTCCAGTAAAGAAATTGTTCTCAAATGCTTCCATGAGGTCTCTTAAGCTCTTCTTACATGACTCATGGGTCTCACCTAAATCATACATCATCAGCTAAAAATGAGAGTAGCATTGTACAATCTAAAGCTTGGTACACTCTACTATCAGTTCAGGACTGGTACACACTATATTTTCTCAGGTTGGAGCCGCTGTACCAACGATCCGACATTAGTACAGCAATCTCCCTGCTGAGCTGTTGTGTTTGGACAGGGGGACCGCCGGGGAACCCCCCCCCCCTGGCAGAACACTCCAGTCAACGTTCTCAGTCATTGGCTAAGAGCGCTGGTCGGGAGGCAGTTGGCTGCTGGCTTCTGATGGACAGGGTGCCATACATATGGGCTGAATGTCAGCTGGCATTCAGGCATTCAGCCTGTGTGTCTGGGGCTTAACTGTACAATCTCTTTACAAACTCATTTGGGACTGTACAACAGCAATGTACTGCAAGGGCCTAATAAAATCAAGCTATTCAATTTAAAACCAGTCAGGAAAGAACTTACTGTACATAGATATTGGTAAATGTAAAGATTTCACTTTGTACCATATGGCAAGCTTCAGATAATGGTGTAACTATGCTGGCCTAGGACTGTACATACCAGTGATATGTTATATTTTCAGTGGTTAGGCTGTAGTTACAGGAATGCAGCCATTAGTGATTTATAGTACAACTGATACAATGTACAATAGAAAGATGTTTCCAAATACATTTATTAGTATGTTTAGGAAAATAGAATTTGTTGTGCGTTGTTATTTTTGAGTAGGGAAGAGTTAGAAGCGGTCAGATTTTTTCTGCGAACATTGTCCCCACAAGGTAGATTCACCCTTTGTTCTGGTGATCATTGTTGCTGAGACAGAAAGTGATGGGGAATACCAAATTTTACATCTGTCATCAGAACAAGAGGCAAGGGTAAATCTTGCAATGGGGACACTCCTTGGAGACCACTGTCTACGAAGGGGCTTTTCCTTTACTTCAGGTAGACTTCCTCTAACTTCCTATTGGATCTCTAGCACAGAATGTTAAGGGAAATCTTCCCAATGGGACAAAGACAGAAAACAATAAACTGAACCTTTCCTGCTCTATTGAAAACCTCTAAAGAAAAGTTTTGGTAAAACATATACTTTAATGGGCCAGATTTGGGGGTTCTGTGCTTACATACTCCTGTTAACAAACCTGGGCTCCATAGTTTACAAGGCTTAAAGCGGTACCTTTCCCCCCCCCCCCCGCAAGACAATGCCATAATGTGCTAGTATGCAGAACGAAGCACTCCTACGGAGTGCTGTCACGGCTGACAGGGCGTCCATCTTCACCCGATGCGCATGGGAGTCACTGTTTACAGCAGGCATGTCCAACCTGCGGCCCGGGGGCCACATGCGGCCCGGAACCCCAGGCAATGCGGTCCACTGCCCCCTGACAATTTTTTTTTTGCTGGGGAGGAAGGAACTTGGGCCGGGGGCATGGCCACAGCGGCTTCCAACTAACGTAGGCAGAGGCTGCCTCAGAGGGGAAGGGGGGGGGGGATGTGAGCATGTTCAGTGTTTCTGACTCCTACCACCATGACCCCTTTAAATCACTGAAGTGGTCATGGTGGTTAGAGTGTTCCTTTATTCTCTCTCAGGAGAAGTAAACCTCTGTATACTGATTCCATTTAATTTGATCATCCTCTAGTTGTGTTAAATTAGTGCGGGGGGTGCAGCCGCGCAAGAAGGGCGCAGCGGCATTTTATTAATTATATACCTTAACTATATTATAGATTTTATATGCGGCCCGAGAAAATTTCTCTACACTAAATGTGGCCCAGAGAAGCCAAAAGGTTGGACACCCATGGTTTACAGCACAGACCTTTGAAGGAACAGCACGGTATGCCGTTCCTTCAGAGCGCATGCGTCGGTGATGTCACCGGCTGCTGCTCTGTGGAATATCTCCTAAATGGTGCACATTTAGGAGATATTTATTTTACCTACAGGTAAGCTTTATGGTAAGCTTACCGGTAGGTAAAAATTGCATACATGACTTTACCACCACTTTAATAAAAACCCTCATAGGTATAGCACTCTTCACAGTCTAAAAACTCTGCTCTCAAGCAAAGTTTCTGGTAGATTGCTATTTTACCAAACTTGAGTCTTTCACATACCCTGAGAAATTGTCTCTCGGTAAGCTCTCGCTGTGCCTCAGGACCGTTTTGCTTAACTCAAACAGTACATCATGTAAACTTTGTTCCTCAATCTTCTTTGTTGTGAGCTCCAGCAGCTGTGTGTTTCTCCTGAACAGTTTGCAGGCATAACAAGTGGCAGCAGCAGTCTCCATTTTGTCTCCAGTGAGAACCCACACTTTAATGCCAGCTTTCTGTAAAGATTCAATGGTATCTGCTGCTTTTTCCTGCAGTCTGGGACAAAAAGACAAAAAAAAAATGATTTTCGAATCATTCACCAATTCTACTATTGCACTATGCTTATATTATAATCTAACACTGGCAATTGCTCCAAATGTATAGAATTATCTGGAAGTAATCTTCCAGCCATGTTTCCTAGTATATCTATTATTAATCCAGTTATGGATGATTATTTACTATTGTGGATACTTTAATGTTGCACCCACACATCTGCACTAATATGCATTGTACAGTATATCTTTACAGTTTTGGGTGGAGAGAGAACCTGGTGTGTTCCAACTGTTTTATAAAGTTATACTCGCATGAAGATCTTCTGCCAAGCTCCTCACCTTGATATTGTCATTGTGTTGGAAATGTCCTTATTCAAGTGTTTTTAAAGTCCAACTCCAGTCAAACTTTTTTTTATTTATTTTTTATCAGAGTCATGAAGGGTTAGAACCTCTGAAAGGACCACTTTAAAGTGTATTTCCATGTTTGCAGCCAAATTGGGATAACGCATACTTTATATTGTTACATGTTCCCATTCACATAGCATAACTTAAAAAAAATAAACGCTACCTATATTTTAAGTCTTTTTTGCACACTAAAGAATCTTACTTAGCTTTCTCTTCTATGTAAAGCTAAGGAGGTGCTTTGGGAAGTTACATTTACCATTATTAACCCTATCTGTACTGTGCTTGCCAATTTCATTATCAGTTGTAAGCTAGATTTGCCTGTTCTAACAAAACAGTTATAGATTTGAAGGAGTAGGTTCTGCATGGTATGTTAATGCACTTTAAAAAAAATGGTCACTGTCTGCCCCTTATCTTCACATTGTCCTCTATTCAAGAAAACAGAAGATTGCTCATAGTGTCCAATAGATGTAGCACCCTCCTAGGTAGGTGCTAGGCAAATGCATAGAGTGGCTCTTTCTGCTTATCAGGAGAGCCTGATTTGTCAGTTTGGCCTGTCACATGGTCTCAGGTGTGATTTATTGGGTCTTAGGGAGTCTCCCCACTGTATCCATAAGGGAGCATGTTGGACAGTGGAGGAAACCTAACCAATAGCACACCAGGGTTTATGACTGTCCCAGTGGGCGGGCATTGATGCAATGCATCCTGGGATCGGGAATAAATCCAGAGGGGGGATGTGACAGGGTGTCTTTTGGCTGGAGCAATGTCCCAGGAGGAGGTGGAGGGCTGTCTCTCCTCCTGCAGAGTGAGGAAGGTGGTCCAGGTGGTTGGCCTAGGGACCAGGAGTGGAGCTGGGCTGCAGAGGATCCAGTGTGCTGACCAGTGGACCTGTTGGGCAGAAGACTTTAGGAAAAACAGTATTGTGAGTACTAAGGGATCTGCCTAGGGGTCTGCCTGAGAGAGGGGACCACTCCAGAGAAGTCAGAGGATCAAGGAGCCAGCTCACTCAGAGTGTTACAGTAAAGGGGGTGCCAAGTAGTTAAACCCTGAAGTTAGGGATAAAGAGGGCGTCAGGAAGGGCCCTCAAGTTGTTCAGCAGTACAGTTTACCTCAGAGTACAGCTTGCCTCAGGATAGAGTTTACCTCAGGAAGCTTAAATCGGAGTTCCAGCCACAGAATCGTTTTTTTTTTTTTTTTTTAATATCCCCCAAACAGTGACCCTAAGACCTCTATACATCCGCTAATCCTGTTTCATACATTGTAATAATATGTTTGCAAGCATGAAATCTTACTTTATAAAAATTCTTGTGAGCGCCGTCATCTTTGTCCTGGATCGCCGAGTCCATTGTGGGGAAATGCCTGCCCTGCTTCCTGGTTGTAGTGGGCGGAGGCCGGTGAATCCAGCGCGAAATCTCGCGCATGCCCAGTACTATGTACTGTGGAGTACTGTCCGCCTAACATCGCAACATTTCCTGTTTGGAAATCATGCGATGAGAGGAGCGGACGGCCGCCTTCGTCACCGCGCATTGCATCCTGGGAGCCACGAGTAAGAGCTCCCAGGACGCATTGCGGGACAGGAAGTGATGGCGCGGGCCGCGGAAGGAGGAAGTGGATGGTAAGGTGAGTATATTATCCTCTCTAAAAAGGTAAGTAAAAAAATAAAAATGCTGGGAATATCCAATTCGGGCTCAGGAAAGGATAAGGAAGCAGATGCCATAATATCGGCAGGCATGATTTTAGGGCTGGAACTCCGCTTTAAGCAAAACCTTTCACAGCCAAGGTCAAAGTGAAGCTGCGGCCTAGCCGTGACTAGCTCAATTTCAGCGTTACTCAGCGTCATTCAGCATTAACCAGCATTTATTCAAGTCGTCCCTGTCTATTGTGCACAGTTATATTCAGTTGGAGTATCCCACTCATCCCTTCTCCTATCCAAGTTCCAAATAAAATGTAAAAATCAAAGATACTGGACTGATTCTTGTCTGAGGTAAAACACTTGGGAAAATGTTAGACTGTTCTATTGTTGCTAATGGTAACTCAGGGGAACCCGTAACCAGCAGCTCCCTTGGGAGTAGTGCTACATACACAAACCTGCTCCAATGAAATGACTGAAAAAGTAAAGCCGGCCATAAACGGCCGGTTCCTGCTGGGCCAGATTCAAACCATGAATGGGCAGGCTGAATGTACCCAAGTTGAGCGATCAATCAACTTGAGTACAACCAGCCAGCTGGATTTTACATGTGATTATCGCTACTGACTGTTATAGCTGCTAGCAATAATCACTGTCTTCTCCTGGTGCAGATGGCTAAGCCTCACCCCCCCCCCTCCTCCCACCAGGGGGACCACAATGGCTGCATGAGAGGGATTCACCCCTGGCTGTGTTGATGGGGGAATCGATCCATGACCATCTCAAGAGATGTTTTTTAAACTATGTTAAGGTATGCTGTGTGAATGGGAACACAAAAAACATATAGTGAGGGTTTCTCAAATTTGGATGCATATGTGCAGAAAGCTTGGAGTTTAAATGATAATCTTTACTGGCTAACTCAAGTTATTAAGGATGCAAGATTTAGGGATAACTAAAAGCACTTCATAAGGCTTTATACATAGAGGTATGATATCTGATGAAAGTTTGCATCTTTTTTTAAGTTAACTAATAAAGGGTATCCCTTGAATTCCAAACGTTCTACATTATCAATGGCTAACATGGTATAATATTCTACAACTGCAAATGTGGAAATACACTTTAGGCTCATGCAAGTCCACTCACCTCTTAGGCCTCAAGCTATCGATCAGGCATTCCTACCACCACTTTTTTGTTTTGACACAATAGGAACGGGACAGATCTTTTGCCAGGCTTCATTTGTAGTCCACATTGGGGAGATTTACCCTAACATTTCAGGACAGAAAGTTATGCCAAATTTCTCCAATGGGCATAGAGACTACCAAACAATTTTTCCAGTAAAATAGGGAAGGGTTAGAACCTCTGTCAGGTCAGTAATACCCTATGTGTCCAATAACAACCACTCCTCTCAGTTTTTTTTGTCCTGCTGTCACAGTGGCAGTAAACTGAAATTTCCCTTAAGAGGGTATATAAAATCATGATTGAAGGATTAACTTTTTATAAGTCTACTCAAACTAAAAAAATTGTTTGGCTGGTGTTCAACTTTAAGTTAACATATAAATTTGACAGGCAGAGAAACAGAATAGGAATGCCAGATGACATTCAGATTGACATCTCTTCTAAGCTGCGTTCTGGAGGTGGGGATAAGTGCATACGGGTTCCTGTACACAAGTTTCAGATCTGCATTTAAGATCAGTCTGACATCACTTTGAGGTCAGTTGAGGACACAATGCAGAAGCACAGACTTGTGTGGAGGAATTAAAACAAGGCAACACAATGCATGGCAAAAACAGTAGTGTACACAGATTCACAAGATCCATAGCAGATCTCTAACTACGCATTCCACATTTATCATGCTTCAGAACCTGTGTACACTAGTCCTAAACCAGGCTTTCTAATCATCTACTCAAAGCTTATTGAATGATCCCTTCTAGATTGTAAGCTCTAATGAGCAGGGCCCTCTGATTCCTCCTGTATTGTAACTGTACTGTCTGCCCTAAGGTTTTAAAGCGCTGCACAAACTACTGGCACTATATAAATCCTGTATGATAATAATGATAAAGATTAGGGCTTACATTTACAGGCATTTGTTGGCATCTCAGCTGCTTTTTTTTTTCTATACAAAAGTCAATGTGAATATAAAAGCAACTCAAAGTGGCTCAAAACAACTCAGAAGTAGCTTGAAGGCTAATGAAAGGATCTCACAAACAAGTCAGGGCCACCTAATAGTATATGGTGCATGACCTGCTTCTGAGTCAGAATCCTGTGTACAGGAGCCCTAAGGCTTCATGCAGACTGGGTGTTTGCTTTTCTCCTCTGAACGCCAGAACTCCTAGCAGGAGACAAACTGTTTAAAAAAGGCACCTAAAGCCACATATTGCACCTGTCCAAGTGTTTGAGCATTGACTGA
This sequence comes from Pelophylax lessonae, assembly GCF_965119305.1. Lineage (NCBI taxonomy): Eukaryota > Metazoa > Chordata > Amphibia > Anura > Ranidae > Pelophylax > Pelophylax lessonae. The sequence goes on from NC_138769.1 coordinate 467,132,440, forward strand.
TACCATTGGCCAGAATATTATTTTATTTTGGCCATTGAAATGCATCAATGCTGAAACACTCCTAAACGCGTGTGCATGGGCACATAGGCTAACAAAGAGGTGCTTTTACGGGGCGAGAACAAAAAAAATCAAAAAAAAAAACAAATGCTTGTAAAAGCAGCGTTTTCTAAGCCTAGTGTGCACAAGGCCTTACAGTTTAAATTCTCTATAAGAAAACATTTTATTGGCACATCAGTTGAGGCAGTATGTTACCTCAGAACGGAGTGCACGGTTTTATTTATGTATCCTAATTGCAGGTATTTACTATTTTTCTTCTCCAGAAGCCCAAAAACCTATTCTCTACAAACAAAGCATTAGCGAAATGGTGTTTAGTTCTCGTTGATGTTTTATTTTTTCAATCTGTTGTATATGAACAACAGTGATATTAGAAAATACATAGTATAATCTTCTGATACAGCTTTAAACATCTCCTATTCACATCTCTAAGTTCTGCGATATACATTTTCTTCTTCGCTCTCAGGAAGTGAATAGGAGCCTGTGTTCTATTTGCGGTTATTTACAAAGAGCATGATTAACACCAGACTAAACCTGTCTTCTACCGCTGTGGCCCCCAGTAGGATGAGGTTCTGCTCAATCTGTTCATATGCTTCTGCCAACTTCTTGTCTCTGTCTTGTAGGGACAGCTGTGCTCGCTTTAGAAGCTTATCCACATCTTCATATTCCTCTTGTGTAAACCTCTTATAGGCAACGCACAAAGTCCTCAGACCTTCCTGTAATAAAGAAATGTCATTTGTAAAATGCTATGAATTTTCTGTCTGCTCTCCATAGTAAAACATCCGTACCACATCCCGCTTCAGTCTTGTAAACTCATTCAATAAAACATACATTCATTCAGGTTTTAATCCTTTTTGGACACTGAATCAACAGAGGTTTTTATTTTTCTCTTATATACATTCATAAAACACAATTTATTAGGTGTATTAAAGAGGAAGTAAACTCCTGTGCATAATTTGTACCTATGGGTAAGCCTATAATAAGGTTTACCTGTAGGTACTGTAAACATCTCCTAAACGTACACCGAGTAGATATTGACATTATATGCAGCCAATGACGTCATCGGCGCACGCACTCTGAAGGAACAGCCACATGTGCTTTACCTTCAGATACCTGTGCCATGAACAGAGATGTATAGTAACTAAGTAGAACTACTTCACTACTGTACTTAAGTACCGAAAGGCGGTATCTGTACTTTCCTGGAGTAGAATTTTTTTCTCCTACTTCCACTTTTACTTCACTACATTTTTTCAATGATTTCAATACTTCTACTCCGATATTTTTTTTGTGTGCTGCATAGTTACTCGTTACAATTATAAAAATTACCACTGCCAGAACAGTAGATGGAAGGTTTCAAGAAGCTCAAAATATGTGTATTATCAGCGCATACCAAAATAAATGCTACTGTATGTATAAATAAAAGCTGCATTTGAAATAATAAAAAACAATATGATGTTCAAACTTTTGACTTCTTTCTTTAATAACTACATAACACAGTACTTGTACTTTTACTTTCAGTACTTGAGTAGCAATTTTTTTTCAAAACTACTGGTACTTTTACTTTCAGTACTTGAGTAGCAAATTTTTTAAAAAAACTACTTGCAATACTTAAGTACAAAAAATGTTGAATACTTTAGTACTTCTACTCAAGTCACTTTTTGATCGAGCACTTCCACTTCTACTCAAGTCACTTTTTGATCGAGCACTTCCACTTCTACTCAAGTCACTTTTTGATCGAGCACTTGTACTTTTACTCAAGTATGGGTTTCGAGTACTTTATACAACTCTGGCCATGAATGACAGCTTCCCCACACATGTGCAGGAGTGACATCATTGCAGCTCCGGCCTATCACACAGCTGGAGTTGGCAGACCCGGAAGGAAGACCGGATGAAGATGGATGGGCGCTGCCTCCAGCGATTGCATTGCATCGCTGGAGGGCTTAGTTTTTAGGTACGTTTCACATGATGTGCTACTATGCGATGCATACACTGGATGTTTTATCTGCCAAACGATTTGTAAATGAGTGCATATACAATATATCCATTATCCAGCCAACCCAGTTGTGGTTGCATAGAATAAGTCTGGTACACACAATGAGATTATCGGACAAAGTATCATCTTTTTTTTTATTTTGCATGCTAGGCTCCAAATCGAAAATGAATAGGTTACTAAAGTATGAAAATTCTTCTACAACAAAATAAAAATTCGGAAGTGATGTAATGTACTGTATTGTATTTGTATTGTATTTTCGGACTGAAACTGTACTAATGAAATAAAAATTGTGCGATCTGGTATCGTATGAGAAAAATGTTCGAGTTCTTCCCTTTGGATAATTTCGGATGAAAGCTGTTTACTAACAATCAGATTATTGTACAATCAGTTTGAAAGCGGTATTTTTTGTACTATTTTCTTTTCATGTGTATGGGCCTTAAGGGGGGTAGAAAAGACTTTTCAGGACCTACACTTTAGGAAACTTTGTGGCACTTTCCCCAGCTTTATTCGGCTATGTGTATTACTACTGAAATTCATACATAACCTAAACTCAGTTTGTGAAGTGACTCTGTCTTATATCAAATTGAAATAGGTAAAGATGTGCCTGCAAAAAAAATGCTATCCTGCTGCCTGCTTGACAATCTTCACTCTCTTGGGGCTAATGATGATGAACATTCTTATGAAATGTTATGTTTGCTATTCAAAAGCTAATGCATGCGTTTATATGGCAAATGCAGCATTTGACAAGAAATGGCTGCATTTGACAAGAAATGGCTGCATTTGACCTGCTTTGCCTTAATGTGACTTGCTGTGTCAAAAGAAATGCAGCACAATGCAAAGCAGGTCAAATGCAACCTCTAAATTCCCATGTGTACTGCTCAATTATAGTGTATCCATGGCCAAAATATCAAAAATGACATTTATTTCCATATCATATTGCAATTATTTTTTAGCCTACTCCTCTTAATCTGAACAATGTTTAAGTTTGTAAACTTACTTTGTGAAGATACCAAGCATTTTTTTCCTTGAATTCTGTGACATGCATTTACTGTGTCCTGTGAGTAGGCACTGCTGTGTCACAAAATTCACAGAGCCTGCGTTCTGAACTACAAAGGTGGTGAGAAGAGGAGATTTAAGAAGCAGAGCCAGTACAGGAGTTGCAGCTTGCAGGCAGCAAGGTACCATGGGATATGTAGACCACAGACAGAGAAAAGTTAACAGCAGAGGAGAAGCTGCCAAGCATGCAGGTAATCCAAGTTGTGGAAAGAGATGGCCAGCAGACAGGCAGCACTCCAACATGAAAGATATTTTTCAAGTAAGCTTCTATTAAATTTTCAATAATAACTATTGTTTGTATTGCTATTATGGCGCTGATGTTGTAAAATGATATTGTATACTGTGACCATAGAGCTCCTTTGAGATTTCGTATGTCAAATGCAGGAAAAAAAAGTTGGGTGACATGAGTCCTGAAAGAGCCCCCACTGCCCAAAGAATTTTCTGCATCTATATCTTTGGGAATATCAGATGCGTCTAGTCCAAGCTGCACAATGTTGACCCTTCCACCAGACCCTTTTACTGATGTAGGGGTCAGCAGGTGGCATCACAATGCTCAGCAGGGGACCAGGCATGTGAAATATCCAGAAGTGCATACGAATGCAGAAGATTCTTTCTCAGCAGTAGAGAACAAAGGTTGGTAACAGGTAATTATTACTGTTTTTTTGCAGGCACCATTTTTTTTTCTTTTTCCAAGAACTGCCAGAACCATTTTAAAACAATCATGTTATCCATTTCAAATGCTAAAAGTCCTGCTCATAGGTGAGTGCTGAAAGGTGTTTGCCAGTACCATAGCTAGCAAAAAAAGCCTGTTCTGTGCAATCCCTCTGGTGTTTGTTTTACTAGACTTTTTTTTCACTTTTTATTACCCACCTACAACCCCATCATCCAATGATAGTGGAGTCATTGAAGGTATTCTCACTGAGCAGATGAATGGCAGGTAGGTAGGGTTTGGTTCTGAAGTCAAAGAAGTTGAGGCCTTCATAAAAATGAAACTATAACTGTTGGGGAGCATAGAAAACAGTGAGGTTGATTTACTAAAACCAGAGAGTGCAAAACCTTTGGCAGGTGTGCATGCTAGCCAATCAGCTTCTAACTTTAGTTTGTTCAATTAAACGTTGACAAAAAAACCTGGAAGCTAATTGGTTTCTGCACCCGATTTTGCACTCTCTAGTTTTAGTAAATCAACCCCAGTGTTGTGTTTGATGAATGTAATAACATGTGGATTTTACTTGTAAACAGTCGCCCTTTAGGCCCACCCTTGTCCCTCCACTAACAGAGTTAGGCCTCTTTCACACGGGCGTTCCGTATGTCCGTATATCACCCCATCCGTTTGCGGGTGATATACAGACATAATGCATGTCAATGGGATTGCGGATGTCAGCGGATGACCATCCGCTGACATCCGATTTGTGTCCCTTCAGTTCTGTTCCGTTTTTTGGAATGGAACAGAACCCTATTTTTCTTCCGTTTAAAAAGCGGAAAGGACGCAAAATTGGATGTCAGCGGTGTCATCCGCTGACATCCGCAATCACATAGACATACATTATGTCCGTATATCATCCGCAAACGGATGGGATGATATGCGGACATACGGACCGGATGACAAGTGTCATCCGTGTCCGTAAAAAAAAAAAAAAGTGCCGCAGCGGATGAAATAAACTGAGCGGCCGTGTGAAAGAAGCCTTACAGAGTTATTCAAGTTGAAAAAAGACACAAGTCTATCTAGTTCAACAATAGAAAAAATAAATACATAGAATAAATAAATAGAAAACCTCTATCGACAGAACCCTATGCCCAAAGTTCATCCAGAGGAAGGCAAAAAAAAACATGGTCCAACTTGCTTTAGTGGGGGGGGGAAAAAAGTCCTTCTTGGTCCCCCAAAAGCAAACGGATATTCTCTGGATTGACAGTCACTTGAATATCAGTTTATAGATCAAGCATTCCAGATACCACTATGTTTATATTTTAAGACAGTATAGGGCTAGGATAGAACTTCTATTTTTATTTTTTGTCTGTGTCCACACCTGAAAGATTTGTTTTCTGTCAGGCCAGGAAGTAATGGGAAATCTGAACAGTAGGGACACAGACTGCAACAAAACAATCCTTCTTCAGTAAAATAGGTAAGCGTTAAAACTTCTCCTATAAGTATTTCTGTCCTAGTGACAACCACTTCACGGATTTCTTGTTCTGCTGTCAAAGGGACAGAAAAAAAGGAAACATCTCTCTAAGCTGGTCACAGACAACAATTTATTTTTTTTGAATCTTTCCATAAAAAAACTGTTTTGGAGTAAAGTTAGATTGTAGGTAACTAAGAACAGTCATACAGAATCACTTGGTTAGGTGCAGTATTATGTATTACCACAGCATTGCGTTCAACTCTGGCTCGTATTTGGTCAACCTTCCCTTCCCTGACTCTGGGAAATATGGAAGAGTCTGCTCCTTTACAAAACAGGATGATGTCACCTGCAGAAACAATCACTGGCTCCTTAGTAAATAGCCAAATATAACATTGTGAAGTTGAGTAAATAGAATATATATAAAAAAATATATATATATATATATATATATATATATATATATATATATATATATATATATATATATATATATATACACACACACACACACACACACACACACACACAAATAGCTTAACAGGCTATTAAAAAACGATACTACAAATCATCAGATCTATTTTAAATGGACCAATACACAAATGTGTTCTTAAAAAGTGGATAAAGAGTAGCAGGGATAAGATACATGCGGTTCCTAGAGAAAATGCTGATATGTGTGCTATGTGAACTTTAGTGTTGGTCATAGGTCATCAGCACTGAAGGGAGAACTGGAATAACTTTTTGTTCAGAAAATGTAAAAATTGTTTCTGCACTTTTAGGACTATTTATCCATCCAAGTAAGACAGTTAAAATAGGTCCAATTTAATAAAGGTATTTATTATGTTCATAATCAATTGCAAAAAAGGAGCAACAGAATTCCCTAATCCGATCACACTAAACTAAAACCTGGTTGGCTGCAATGATTAAAGGAAATCTGTAATGACAACTTGGAGGCTGCCATTTCTGAGTGCCATAGGACAATGCTAGGTACATGGCTATCTCTGGCTTTAGTATTTACTTCCCTTGAACAAGCATGTAACAGTAAAAGTCATATCTAAGGCTAAATCTATTAATTTTCTTTAACAAACACTTATATAATCACTGCTCTAGAAATTCCCTTTTGATTTAGCATTTATGTGCATTTTCTGCTACTCATACCATAAATCATGAACACTCCTCACTGGCATGCAAAACTTTACAGGAAACGTATTCCACTGTCACACCGCACTGGCCAACCTTTATGATGCTGGTATATAGTCACTAGCTGCAAGGTCAGAATTTTCTGCTTGCTGGTGTAAAGTGTGCACAGTGTAAATCCTTCAAAAAGGTTCAATATATTGAGCTGTGTCCTTCCAACCAATGTATTTACTGTACTCACGGACAATGTTTTTTTTTTTTTGGGTTGATTCCCTGTTCCTCTCTGACCTATATATCTTTTTGGAGCACTTGACTTCTGCTGTTTTTATTAAATGGAAAATGATTTAGCATTTTGTATAGAAGTCTGTGTGGACTCGCAGTAGTGGATGCAGTCATTCTCTACCAGGTGCGGTTCTCTCCACTATGACTTTCAAAGAATTCACAGAAACTATAACTGATATCCGTGATTAGTATATACTGTATGTGAAAAATGTGAATGCAGCGCTGCTTAATAATATAAATAAATAAATACATACAAGTGATAAAATCATACAAGTGGTAAAATCTACTACCGATCATATACTCATATTATTAAGAAATTGAATAAAATTAAATATAATTAAATCAATGTGTTAAATAAAGTCCATAGGTTAATCCTTCCGTAGTGGTGTGTCCTTCCCCAATATATATAAAGTGCTTTAGTGCTCGATCTGTGCTTTGCATGGGGTTTCCCCCTTCAGGTGTTTACTTACCACTAAGTAGATATAAGCAGGCATGAACAATTAGACTTTATATTCAGCGTCTCCACTTTAGCAGGAAAGGACTGTTGCTGGAAGATCAAGATAAATTCCCCATTTCCTCAGAAAAAAGAAACTGTTCATAGTGAAGTTCGTTTAAACATCACATTTATTGGGTGTACAAGGGGGATTTATACTCACAAACATCACAAAATGACATGCAAAGAATATAGCAGGACGGCTCAGTGGTGTGCTGCTCCCGCAGCATACAATCCTCCGGCCGGAGATCACGTGGTACTCGCTCTACCTATCGCTAGACGCGTTTCGCTGTGACACACAGCTTCATCTGTAGCTCAGTGAGCTCAGAGCGAGTACCACGTGATCTCCGGCCGGAGGATTGTATGCTGCGGGAGCAGCACACCACTGAGCCGTCCTGCTATATTCTTTGCATGTCATTTTGTGATGTTTGTGAGTATAAATTCCCCTTGTACACCCAATAAATGTGATGTTTAAATGAACTTCACTATGAACAGTTTCTTTTTTCTGAGGAAATGGGGAATTTATCTTGATCTTCCAGCAACAGTCCTTTCCTGCTAAAGTGGAGACGCTGAATATAAAGTCTAATTGTTCATGCCTGCTTATATCTACTTAGTGGTAAGTAGACACCTGAAGGGGGAAACCCCATGCAAAGCACAGATCGAGCACTAAAGCACTTTATATATATTGGGGAAGGACACACCACTACGGAAGGATTAACCTATGGACTTTATTTAACACATTGATTTAATCATATTTAATTTTATTCAATTTCTTAATAATATGAGTATATGATCGGTAGTAGATTTTACCACTTGTATGATTTTATCACTTGTATGTATTTATTTATTTATATTATTAAGCAGCGCTGCATTCACATTTTTCACATTCTAAAGAGCACTTGCACTTTTTTGCAGCTAGCAGCTTGATCAAAATATTTATTTTTAGCACCAATCACTTTATTCAAAATCCATAAGCGCAGGGTCCCACAGTTCACAAGTATATACTGTATGTCTGCTTACACTGACCCTCTTGCAAGTGCTGCTTACAGTTTGGTTGCTTTATTTTAGCTGTAAATGCCACATTCACTTTTTGATGTATGATCATGAATATTATGAGGTAGCAGGAAATTTTTCCATAAGAAGTTACCTCTTCGTAAAAAAAAAAAAAAAAAAGCTATAGTAATACTAAGAACAAGGCATACTGAGACATACAACTATCGTTTCAGGGCAACAGAAACTTCACAGTTTTTCTTCTTCATCACAATGACTTTCAAAATCAAAGTATCCTTGGATTAGTGAGTGTGGAGCTGCACCAGATCAAAAACTACTGAACAGCTCTAAGTGCCTAGCAGCTCTAAATAGGGGATTAGAATAAGAGATGGGGGGGGGGGGGGGATCTACAAGAGATAATCCCCAGAACCATAAATAAAGTTTTTGATTTATTGCTGATTCTGTAGTAAAACCCATTTCATTCACTTACATCACAAAACGTATGAATACAAATGACTTATGCAAATCATAGGAAGTTGGTCCCAGGCTAGCCTCTCATTTTGATGTCATGAACACATCACTAAGACACAAAATTTTGCAATACTTTTTGTGCAAAGTCTAACTTGCCTTTTAGAATTACACAATATATTTCCTCACTGGTTACTTTCTGTACTGCTAGCTATAATATATTTCACCGTTAGCAGGTTTTAATTACTAATTGTGGCAAAAGAGTTTTTACATAACTATATTAAATCACATAAAGCAAATCCATTTGCAAAATTCAAGAAACACTTTGTATGTATAAAGTATAAACAAAATCTAGTCCTTGCTTAATGTAGGCAGAACAGGATTTCATTTTCAAGTCTGCAATTATGGTCATTCAGTGGTTCGCATGGCTACCCTGGTCTTGTAAGTTTCTTATTCCCACTAGGGAGTGCTGGCTGTATCCTTAGAGGTATACAAGCAACATGTATGGATTTAATTGTGCACTACATGACTAACACATTCTACGACCCTACATTTCACGGTGATGTCATATAAACTCCTCCACACCTTTCAGCCTAAGGGCACATAACCCATCTGAAATTCAAGTTCTCACAGTCATGAAACATGTTTTGTTACATTCTGAACTGATATAGTGATTAAATAGACCTGGTATTTGCAACACAAACAGCGGAATAGACAATGATGAACCAAGCAATGTAGGCATGGTCTACCTGTGTTTGATTTCACTATGACGCTCATACGCCTCCTCACAGAATCAAATGTTAAAACTTGTAGCAATTCAAATCTGAGGATCCAAAGACACAAGATTTAAAAGAAAAATAAGAATTGACATCTAAACATAGACACACAAATATTAACTCTATAGCATCAGCAAATTAGTAAAAACTATATCCATATTACCATTGTTATTAGTGGTATTTTTTAAGTGTCAAGGGCACACTAATAATTGTATTAGCATATACTGTACATATGTATGTCTTTATTTATACACATAAATATAGAACAAGAATAATTACATAAATAACATTTCTCATGACATTATGATACAAGTCTTAAAACCGAGTACAACTGTGTGCCTCCAGCTCACAAAATTGTATAGGTTGCAGCAAAACCCACTGCCTATACCTTGAAACAGACTTAAATTGCCCAATTTGAATAACAGACTCCCACCACCATCTCTCTGTGGGCCACATTCAATTCCCATTCATCTTTTACAGCAGAAGTACACTTGGATTTTGGGAGGAACTATAGAAAAAGAAAAGCACACAACTCAGAAATTTAGATTCTGAGGGGGTCCTTGTAGTAAGCCCATTACTACAATATAGCAGTACGAGCTGCTGAAGCACCCAGGCGTGGACACCATTTGTACAAACTGTCAAACTGCACAAGGGGCCTTTGGGACTTAGGGGCCTATTTATATTACATTCAGGTTGAGCAGGTGCTAGAACCACCCACCCCCTCAGTGTTGTTTGCATTTAGGGCAGATGAGAAGTAGGCAGCATTCTTCATGATGCCTTAACCTAGATTTTAGTTTGTAACATCAAAGTTTTGTTAGGCAGCAAGCACTCAAATTTACCTACTTCCTAACCTACTTTACGATATGCAGAATGGTTCTCTTATTTCCTATCAAGGGCATTTGGATTGTAAGTAAACGGAAACCATACTACCCCAGTTGCAAGTTAACAACCAATAAAGAGTTGAGGTTCTTTAAAGGCTGCTTCCCAATTGCATCAATCAATCGATCTATCAATCTATCTTTACTTAGGCAGATACTTAATTGTGGTGGAGGGGGGTGGTTGCAAACATTTCTCTCACTCAGGGGCCTTTTGACGGTATTTAATCCATTACTGGAGCCACTATAGTATAAATATAAGCACAAGTACAAAAGAAGTGTAGTTCACTCAGGTCAGTGGCCAGTTATCTAGCATGATAACATATTAATGTCTCCCTGGTAAATGCTTCAGCAGCTTAACCTAGATTCATGAGTTTCTATTTCGGAATGAGTCTGCCATTTAGAGCAATATTCATGGCTCTCGCTGAACACAAGCTATAAAGCCCACATGGATCAGTGGTACAGAGCTAAAGAACTGTAAAATTAGATGTCCACTTACAGCCTTATCTATGTATTTTCATTAGCCTTTTTTATTTTCTTTATCACTGTAAGTAATAAGCCACCAATAATAGAACATTGTAGCTAATCTGCTGACTCAAACGTACCTTTCAATTTCATTTTCTCTGTTACAAATCTCCATATGATTGTCCTTTAGTCTCACAAATGTATAACCAAGTCTGAAAAAGAAAAGGAAGGTCACACAGTCACAATCAGCAGGCAGATATGTATCATGATTTAGAGATTTAGAACGGTTACATTTATGTAATAAATATAAATCTCGTACATTAATATTTTAGTTTCAAATAGACTTTATGCCCAATAGACAGAAAGTGCATGAAGGTTGATCCCTGTGTCAGTCAGTCTATACTGCATTGTGAAAAGTTTGCATTACTTCTCTTTCCACCACACGGGTGATCAAGAGAACTTTGCACATGCAGAATCCCTGGTTTCAAGCATCGCACCTTCAGACATCATGGCAGTAAAGACAGTTTTTGTTCTCTTGGGGGTAGGATACAAGGGTCAAAGTCGAAGAGCTTTTGTGCACTTCAGAAGTAGTCAAAGCCCATCGACAATGGCCCTGAATGTGTCAGGATGGGACAAAGTTATGGAGAATTTACATGCACTAAGTAAGGAAGGCAGAAAAAGGTGGACAACTTCAAAAGTATACTTATTAGGTATTCTGTAAGCTTGCTGTGGAAGGAGAGGAATTGCATGTTGCTGAATAATAAATTAGGTTGCCGCTCATGGCAGACTAGAAAAGGTGAAAAGAGATGCTGCTAACACAAAGGTAAGCTTTAAGGCGGCAAATAAAATGAATAGCAGGTGTCAGGGTTACACTTTATATTGTATTTAGACTTTTAGGGCAAAAAAAAAAAAAAAAATGTAATTGGAATGAATTTAAAAAGTACAACTAAAAAGGCAAACCTTTTTTTTAGTTTTGGATAGAGTAGAGATGGAAATAAACACCATTCAAGCTTTTTATTGCTGTCTGTGCCCCCATTAGGGAGAGTCACCCGCTCCATTTGTCCTGTTTACAGTTCTCATTGAAAGTGAAAGCAAAAGTAATAGAGAGAAAATCTTCCAATGGGGACACTAGTTCTGGTGACCTGGGGGGTCCCAGGGGATTCTCCTAATTTGTAAGGATTGCCTCTCACTTCCTGGTTTTAATATGGCACAGGAAGTGAAGCGAAATTTCCGCAATGCAACACAGATGGCAAGAAATACATTGATAGGGGTTATAACCCTCTCTTACTTTTTCCAAAATGAAAAAAAAGTTTAGCCCAGAGTTCTACTTTAGGTCAAAGTTTAACATGCAAGTAAATGAAATTAGCAAAATTGACTAAACCATAAACATTGTAATTTTGAGCTTCTATAAAAATGTAAGATTCAACCTGTATTAAGCTATTTGCATAGTATAATAACACATACCAGAAGATAAGGGGCCTGAGACATGCAGCCTGATTTACTAAAGTGTGGTAAGGGTTTATGGGTTCACTCAAACTCATTATCTACTTTAGTAAATGTGATCTACGACCACTTCACGCTTTAGTAAATCATCACATCATGAAAAAAGGACTTTGTGATTTTTAAGGGTAATCCTTCCCAGACATAACCATTTGCTCATGTATATTAAAAGTTGCTGTTCTCTGTTTTTTTTTTTTTTGGTTGACCTGCACTTTTTGTGCTTGACATTTTGATCCAATATAGAGGTACATGGTGCTCACAATTATGATGCTACCGGTCAACAAGCTATGCCACTTCTGATGAAGCTATATGCCCATGTATATAAGGCCTACACCACCGTTTTACCATGAAAAGCATTCAGGATAACTGGGAAATAACATAAAAAATATTCACCAATGATGCATTGACACAATTGGCCTAAGTTTCAGATACTTACCTCTGTATACCTTCTACAAGAGCAACTTCATCAGGTGAGGAGGAAATGTACACACTGGATTTCCCAGACTGACTGGATTTTCTCTCACCATCTATGTTGTCTTCGTCCTTCACCTGTACAGTGTGGCACAGACAGAGAGCACGAAAGAACAGATCTTCTCTTTCCTGGGGGTTTTGAATAGAGAGGAGAAGGATTAGATACTTCTTTATTTCTGTGCCCCTCTCCCACATCCTATCTATTCATAGAATAAAACGTAGGGGAACACAGACAGCATAAAGCACAGTAAGAAAGGAGTAGAACCCCTGTCAGGATTTTATTGCTTTTTGAATCACCATTGAAGATATTTCCCTGCACTTCCTGTCTAGGTTATGGGATTCAGAAAAAACAAGAAGTGAGGAAAAATCTCTCCAATGAAGACACGGACAGCATGAACACCTGTGTAAGGTTCTACTCTGTCCAAAACTAAACAAATCTGGGAATTTGCTTTAACTGATGGACTAATTAAAAAAAGTACAAGTATAATTCTAAATATGCAAGGAGCTCTTTCCGTTAAAAAGAAAATATATACAAGGAGCTACAGCACATGCATTTGTAAGAAAAAAGGCTAATATAAAATATTATAAATATATTGCTTAAAGCAGGAAGGATCAAAGCTAATTTGCTGCACATTATGACTCAGGCACACTAACAATGCAAAGGGCTAGAATACCCAGATTAATATTGTGACATAAATCAGTGCTAACAAGCACACATTGCACAATTCTGGCATAGGACTACTTATGTATTTGGATTATTAGACACAAGTCTAGTTACGGAGTTACTTAATCCTCGCTGAGTATTCAGCAAGTTCTCCAAATGCCCAATGTCTATATTCTATAATGAGCAGTAATACATCATCTAATATATACAGTGCCTTGCGAAAGTATTTGGCCCCCTTGAACTTTTTGACCTTTTGCCACATTTCAGGCTTCAAACATAAAGATATAAAACTGTAATTTTTTGTGAAGAATCAACAACAAGTGGGACACAATCATGAAGTGGAACGAAATTTATTGGATATTTCAGACTTTTTTAACAAATAAAAAACTGAAAAATTGAGCGTGCAAAATGATTCAGCCACCTTAAGTTAATACTTTGTAGCGCCACCTTTTGCTGCGATTACAGCTGTAAGTCGCTTGGGGTATGTCTCTATCAGTTTTGCACATCGAGAGACTGAAATTTTTGCCCATTCCTCCTTGCAAAACAGCTCGAGCTCAGTGAGGTTGGATGGAGAGCGTTTGTGAACAGCAGTTTTCAGTTCTTTCCACAGATTCTCGATTGGATTCAGGTCTGGACTTTGACTTGGCCATTCTAACACCTGGATATGTTTATTTGTGAACCATTCCATTGTAGATTTTGCTTTATGTTTTAGATTATTGTCTTGTTGGAAGACTAATTTCCATCCCAGTCTCAGGTCTTTTGCAGACTCCATCAGGTTTTCTTCCAGATCGCTCCATCCATCTTCCCATCAATTTTAACCATCTTCCCTGTCCCTGCTGAAGAAAAGCAGGCCCAAACCATGATGCTGCCACCACCATGTTTGACAGTGGGGATGGTGTGTTCAGGGTGATGAGCTGTGTTGCTTTTACGCCAAACATAACGTTTTGCATTGTTGCCAAAAAGTTTGATTTTGGTTTCATCTGACCAGAGCACCTTCTTCCACATGTTTGGTGTGTCTCCCAGGTGGCTTGTGGCAAACTTTAAATGACACTTTTTATGGATATCTTTAAGAAATGGCTTTCTTCTTGCCACTCTTCGATAAAGGCCAGATTTGTGCAGTATACGACTGATTGTTGTCCTATGGACAGAGTCTCCCACCTCAGCTGTAGATCTCTGCAGTTCATCCAGAGTGATCATGGGCCTCTTGGCTGCATCTCTGATCAGTGTTCTCTTTGTATGAGCTGAAAGTTTAGAGGGACGGCCAGGTCTTCATAGATTTGAAGTGGTCTGATACTCCTTCCATTTCAATATTATCGCTTGCACAGTGCTCCTTGGGATGTTTAAAGCTTGGGAAATTTTTTTGTATCCAAATCCGGCTTTAAACTTCTTCACAACAGTATCTCGGACCTGCCTGGTGTGTTCCTTGGTGGATTCTATTTATCATCATTAGTCATTTAGGTCAACATTGGATCATTCAGAGATCCTCACTGAACTTCTGGAGAGAGTTTGCTGCACTGAAAGTAAAGGGGCTGAATAATTTTGTACGCCCAATTTTTCAGTTTTTTACTTGTTAACAAAGTTTGAAATATCCAATAAATTTCGTTCCACTTCATGATTGTGTCCCACTTGTTGTTGATTCTTCACAAAAAATTACAGTTTTATATCTTTATGTTTGAAGCCTGAAATGTGGCAAAAGGTCGCAAAGTTCAAGGGGGCCGAATACTTTCGCAAGGCACTGTATATGATGTATTACTACTCCTTATAGAATATAGACATTGAGCATTTGGAGAACTAGCTGGATATACAGTGAGGATTAAGTAACTCCTTAACTAGATTTCTGTACATTTCCAGCAATCATTGGTAGTTAGTAGAACCAAACACAGTTTAAATTTGGATAATAGTCAGTGGGTCAAGGGTCAAATTCGGCAGAAAAATGTTATAAAGCGTGTGGCCCAGCTTTAGTGTAATAATCCAATTTGTGAACAATAACTTACCAAAGCAATAACAGTACAGTACTAACATAATACTACAGCCTCATATGAGGAAAAAACTGAATTTCGTTCACCATTTTATGGTATATAAAATATGGATATTTAAAACAAACTTACTTTGCCTCCAGCTCCAGGTGAGGAATCAATCATGTCAATGCCCAGGCAATCATGAAGGATCTGCCCATTACAGATTACATGTGGTATGTACACATGACCTTCAATGCAGCACTCAATAAACTCCATATTATTCTCTGTCAGTGTCCCGGTCTTATCTGTGAATATATATTCTACCTGTGGATAAAGGAGAATAATACACTGAGAAAAGGTTAAACTTAAATGTTACATATTGAAGCAGATATAAAATGGTAAATCCTAATAAAAAAGCACCACATGGTAAAACCACAGCACCAAAAAATGGATTTTTGTAAAATCTTACCGTAAAATCCTTTTCTCTTAAGCTCATGACAGACGTAGTCCTCGTTGATTAATAACAACTCGGGTTATACTGCCCTCTACAGGAGTAGGACTAGACAGGAAAGAAAACATTCTGGCCACACCCTAGGGGCAGTCCCAGAGGGTATATCCTCTCACTTCCTGCTACAGCAAATCAGTTATGTCACAAAGCAGTGTTTAGAGAATTTAACCCAACCCAACTCAAAAACAGAGGGGCGGGTACTACGTCTGTCAATGAGCTTAAGAGAAAAGGATTTTACGGTAAGATTTTACAAAAATCAATTTTTCTCTGTCGCTCATTGACAGACATAGTCCTCGTTGATTAATAACAACTCGGGACGTCCCAAAGCAGTACCACAAATGAGGGGTGGGCTAATAGAAATCAAAATCCAGAAGGCCCAACCGGAGCCAACCAGAAGCATCAAGGACTCATCGAGCAAAAAGATGAGACCTAAGTGAAAAACCCAACAAACCCTTGAGATAGACCAACAGTCTCCTCAGATTGCGGCCTGCAGAACCTTGCGGCCAAAAGAGGCATCTGACGATGCCATCACATCAACTTTATAAAATGATGTAAAGGTATGAACCGACGATCAAGTCATTGCCTTGAAAACCTGGATCGCTGACGTCTGATGGCGGAAGACCCAGGAAACACTAGGCGCCCGAGTAGAGTGCGCCTTAACAGGGAACGGAGGATTCCGACCCTTAATAGAATAAGCCTGTACCACCGTCTGACTGGTCCATCTAGATATGGTCGCGGCAGACACAGGTAACCCCCTTCTAGGGCTATCCGTGCTCACAAAAAGTGAGTTCGTCTTACAGATATGGGGAACGACAAGATAATGCGGCCAGTTCTGACACCCTGCGTGCAGAAGTAATGGCCCCCAAGAAGGCCACCTTCTGGGATAATGTAAGCAAGGGAATCTCCCTAATATCTTCAAAGAGAAGTTTCTGAAGAACCGACCACACTAACTTAACATCCCAGGCGGTAAGGGTGCATGCACTGGCGGAGCCAGATGTCGCACCCCTGGATGAAATTCCGCATCAAGGAATGATTAGCCAAAAGTTTCTGAAAGAAGATTGCTAACGCTGAAACCTGACCCTTGATGTGCTCAAGACAATTTCTGCTCAACCCCTTGTTGCAGACAGACCAAGATTCGGGTCACCGAATAGGTAGGTGGGGGAAATCCAAGAGATTCACACCACGCAATATAAGACTTCCATGTGCTGGAAGTCGCTTTCCTTGCTTTAACTAGAGGTAGGAATAACTGAAGCTGGCACTCCCTTGTCCTTCAGTACCTGGGTCTCAATGGCCAGGCCATTAAGCCAGCGATAGTAAAACAAGATGGAAGATCGGTCCCTGAGACCGCAAATACTCCCTGAGAGGAAGTCTCCAAGGAGCGTCCGCGACTAGCCTCACCAAGTCGGCGTACCAGGCTCGACGAAGTCAGTCCGGAATTTCCAGAATAACTGTAATTCCCTCCACCTCTATCCTGCGAAGAAGTTCCCGCAGTAACTTGAGAGGATGGAAGGCATGCCGTAGCTGATACTGCCCCCACAGGGCGATCAGCGCTTCTGCTGCGTCCGCTAGAGGATCGCGGGTGCGAGCTACAAACCTCCGCACCTTCCTGTTGAGCCAAGGTGCCAACAGATCCACATCCGGGGTGCCCCAATGAAGGGACAGCTAGTGAAAAACCTCTGGATGCAGAGGCCATACCCCCTGATCCAGAATCTGATGGCTGAAATAATCTGCCTACCGATTTCCCACCCTCGGAGTGAACACTGCAGGGAGATCCGGAACAAAACGTTCCGTCAAATGAAAGATGCTAGTCGTTTCGATGGCCACCAGGACACTCTAAGTGCCCCTTTCTTGACATAAGTCACGACCGTGGCATAGTGCGATTGGATCCGAATCGGGCTACTCTAGAGCTGCTCGGTCCAGTAAATCAGACAAAATCTGATCGCTCTCAGTTCCGATACCCTATTGGTAACCTGGATGCTATCGGAAGGAATGACTTCCCCTGGTTGAGCATCGGAGACTTCCTGGTCCGCTCGCTCAACCGGATCCAATTGTCCAGGAAATTGGAATTCTGATTCCATTAGAAAAAAATCTCCTTCAGGAGAATTCGGGTATGAGACTGGGTATACAGTACTGCCTCTAAGAAGGCCACCATCAGTCCCAGCCAATTGACGGACAGCAACATCCGAATCGTTGACTGAACCTTCTGGAGTTTCTCCGCAAGGAGAAACTTTCTTGCCCAGGATGTATCCAACATTAGGCCCAGATAGTTCAGTCTCCTGGTGGGAACCAGGGATGATCTTTGGGAAAGCGAAGAAAACGCTGATGTCCTGCGATGATGGGGATATAAGGATAGGCATCCTAAATGTCTATTGACGCCAGGAAATCCCCCTGATGCAGGGAGGCCACCACTGTTCGGCTGGACTCCATCTTTCCCCAAGTCCAGAAATTGGACGCACCTTGCCCTCTTTCCTGGGCATTGTGAACAGGTTCGAATAGAACCCCTGAAACCGTTCAATGTTAGAAGGGAAGAATCGCACCGGTGGAAGTGATCGAAACTCGATCCTGTATCCTGACCATATGACCTTCCTTTAAAGAGGGATTCCTCAAACGGATAGCGCCTAGCCATGCGTTTAGAAATAACAGGGGTTTGTTTCAAAACGACCCCATTTGGGTAAAGGAAAATCCTTCGCCCTTTTGGTAGGCTAACAAGTACCAAAAAGGAATCTCAGTCTCAGCTACCTCTACCGGTGTAACCTCAAGACTAAAGGTTTCCCGGACGGACACAACTAGTGCATCCACCACTCTTGTGCTATGGCGGAGGCAGAAACGTTCTCTTCACTGCTGAGGAGACATTACCTGAGACAACAGCCCCATAAGAGGGACCTGCAGCTGCATCGACCAGCTCCGAATCCGTATCTGAAGTATCAGATAAAAAATAGGGGTAGGCGGGGGTCACTTCTTGACCCCCGTCCCTGACAGGCCACCTCCACCCGGGATACCAAAGACTCCAAAACTGCCAAAAATGCATTAAAAACAAGTGGGGTACTGGAGGGTCCTGCGGCCACCTTGAGGGGATCAGGTGGGGATACCTATGCGGCAGAGTCAATGATTATACAAGACATTTGCCAGCTACAAAAAAAAAAAGTAAAAAACTTTTTTTTTTTTTTTTGTAATCCCCCAGCGCAACAGCGCCCCTCAGTGTTACCTGCCTTTTTAGACCCCACAGAGAGAGAGAGAGACTCCGAGGCTCATCCCTGATGCACAGAAGTTTTCTATCAGCTTGCTCAGTGCTGTCCTGTTACAGACAGGAAGTCTTTGGCCCTTTTTCCTGGGTAAAGGAGGCGGCTCCGCCCTTTAACACGCCTTCCGGTGCCTCCCCCTGGCTCCACGAGGCGTTTGGTCACCTCAAACATGGCCGCCCCCATGCTGGAGACACGAGGCTACGCCAATATGGCGGCCTCGTGCGATCTGCCAGACAATGGCGGCGGCCTGTACAGGATTCTATGTTCGCCTGCGGGAGTATCTCGGCCCCACAACCTTCACCCTGATGGTGATAAGCCTGGCCGGCGATACTGGATCCCGGCGGGCCGCATGCGGTCCGTGGGCCGTCGGAAGGCAGCACTCTGCCCTTGCTGGAGGAATGGCGATCTGGACTGCAGTGATTCAGGCATAGGCATCGCCCTGTGAACACCTCTGACAGGTAAGATACCTCTTGCTTCATTAGTAATGCCCATTCTAGTACTGCCACTGACTTCAGTCACCTTTACAGTTTTAAAATGACATTAGATAGTCAGCTCCCAAACCAAGCCTCCTGGTTTCTGTTCACAAAAATCACACTCAAATTGGGTGATCTGTGACCTGTATAGGATAGAGGGGAAACCCATCCTACCATTCCAGAGAGGGGCCCGCGTCCACCACAAACCCGACAGGGGGGGAGGGGGAACATACTACTCACCAAACCGGAACCAGGCGGGCGCCACTCCTGACAGAACCCCTCTCCACCGGGGTGGGGGGGCTGTCGACCAGTACGGACGCCGTGACTCTTGGTCATTGGCGTTCAAGCGAGACGTTTAACTCGCAGGGTCAGTCCCCGTCCAGTGGGACTATGTCGCGGCTGACCCAGCGCGGAGCTATGGCCTGCACGCGCTCGTAGGCTGAACTGGGGTGACCACTGGATCTCAACATCCAGCCCGTCGCCCAGTTACAGCTTGCTTGCTTGAAGATCTCACAGGAACACTGGAGAAAAAAGCGGTCTAAAAAAAATCTTTCTAAGAAAAAAATTCTGCCAGGACCGAAGATCCTAGCAAGGCATCTAGGTCCTTACTCCTAACTAGACAGAAAAAAACTGATTTGCTGTAGCAGGAAGTGAGAGGATATACCCTCTGGGACTGCCCCTAGGGTGTGGCCAGAACGTTTTCTTTCCTGTCTAGTCCTACTCCTGTAGAGGGCAGTATAACCCGAGTTGTTATTAATCAACGAGGACTACGTCTGTCAATGAGCGACAGAGAAATAATGTATTTAGATAATGTTAAAAAATCTGAACGGTAGCTTTTTTTTTTTTTTTTTTAATTATCTCTGTCACCATACAGACGTTAATATTTCACTTGCTTTGAGTCCAAGTTTTGCTGACTTCATTTGCAGCAAATGGCTGGAGAAGTACAGATCAACGCAATCAAATATGTTAGGTCTAATCTGTTATTTTGAAAGTATAGCTCTTCTCCAACTAGTCCATAAGACACAAAATAAAATGTCTGAAATGGTTATCATGGAAAACTGTACATGGTCCTGAAATGATTTGTCTGATCTAGTGGGGTCATTTGAATCTCATGTCTGGTTGTCTGGCAGACACTCTGGTTCACCACTCCAAAGTAATGTAAAATGTATGAATTAGAAAGCCTATTCTGTTCACTATTGTTGCACCCTCTCCCTTTCCTGGGGTAAACAGGCCATCATCTGACTTTTAATCTGCCCAGGACTGAACATAAAGAGCTGGACAAGCATTCCTGTTTGTGAGTTACCAGTTAAGAGGCCTGCACATCCAACCAACTTCAATATCTATGGACACTGCAACAAGCCCTAAAATATGTTTGCCATATTGTTGAATGATACTCTGGAAATTTAGGAAAGATGATGCAATGCTGTATTTATTTTTCCATGGAGAATTCATTTAAAATGTGTTACGATTTGAATGCATATATCAGATGAAAAAACAATTGTTTGGTCTTTTCGATAGAAGTCTCAAGCCCCATCATCAAGCATATGGAATGTCACAGATGGCAACCCTTCTAGTTTTTAGTGTGCTGCATGGACTTCCCTAACTTACAGAGAGTGCAGAGTGTGTAAGAAATCTTGTGTTCACCAAGAACCACAAGGAGTTTGGGGTTTCAGTGGGTGACACTTCCAGCTGATGGTCCTCAGGTTTGCTCCAGTCATGTGGTGGCAGTTAATAATATTACGTGCCAAAATGAAAGGGATGTATGTAACCTATAAAGATCAATGAAAACTAAATTCAAGGCTGCAATGTTTGAGCAAAGTCATAATACTGGCAGAAATTATTGAGGTTGGTGGGCAAAATGAGAAGCAGAATCCAAACACAGAAGGCGATCAAAACCAAAAACAGCAGAAGCTGCAGAACACCGTAATGTATATTTTAAATCTATCAGTCATAGGTGTTCCTATGCTGCAACGTCTTCTAAAGCTACTACGTATATGGCACAGGTGTTTGTAGCAGTACCAGCCATAGTTGCACACCGCCAGTCATGGAGCCATTCCATATCATGGGACAATGAATTTCCTGCAAGTGTTAAGCAGAATCTAGCAGTTTACTGTAATATAACACCAAATTGTCCCCTCGCCATTGGTTGGAAAGAGAAACGCTGAAACAATGGGATGTTCGAAGGAGTGATGGTATTGCTTAAAAGGTGTCTGTTTTGTAAGTGTGGGTTGATGCTAGGGAAAGTGAATCTTCGATAAGAGACTGTAAGTGTGTGTACTAAATTACCTCAAATACCTAAATAATACCTCAATACGTGACAATAGATGATGAAAGCATGCTTGTTTTGAAAGAGGATTTCATAAAGCTTGCATGATAAGTAAATTCTGAATCAATGCGTGAAACAACTTTGGAATTTAAAGTGAACCTATTTTTAATATGTAAACTTCAAACAAACAATCCAAGTTGCATATAGCAGCATGAATAATTACAATTTTTATTTTTAGTAGAATTAGTGCCCCTTTCTTGGTATGAATGAACAATACTGCTCCTGAGCTCCCGCATGTGACCTATAGCCCAGGGAAATCACACATGACTATTGAGAAGCTCTGCTAAGCAGGAAGTAGACCAGCATGCATAATCAGAAATACAACTGGCCAGTATATATTTATGCGTACAAAATAAATATCTAAACACAGACTAAAGGGTAGACTTCTCTTTTACAAAAGAGAGAGAGAAGACCAAGCGCCGATCTAAGTGTAGCAATAAAGTCAATTTAATAGCAAGTCTTCTCTCTCTCTTTTGTCTTGGATCCATACAGGGTTACTTCACCCTACAAAGCCTGCAGCCATCAAAGTGTTAGCAATTCCTCTGGACTCTGCCATCTGCCTTTTGCCCATATCCAGATTATCGCAGCAGCTCTTGCCGTCCGATTGCGCCAATCTCCCCCCCTTTTTCTCTTTTAGGCTATGGATACCCAACAAATAAGCAATTGTGAGGTTTCTGAATACGATTTGATTTTTGTATATGATCAACCTCTCATGGTGCTCTCAAGCTCATAATACAAATTATAATGTGATTGGACTACCCCTTTAAGATCTACTAACAACTACAGTGCAAGGGCTTGTCTTGATATGATATACGTGTATGGAACTATTTAGGCAAATGCTACTTCATTTTTGTAAATATAAAGGTGATTGTACAGGAATTATACAGTCACAGTGTAACGTGTATGGCGAGCTTTAAGGTATAACTAAGGAAAAAACGTTTTTTTTTTTTTTTTTTTAGCTTTGGATAGAGTGGAGAGGGATTAGAAAACCTATGAGATATTATTGCAGTCTGTGCCCCCATTAGGAAGATTCACTCTCGATTTATCATTAAAATTAAAAAAAAGTAAAAGTAAAAAAAAGAAAAAAAAGAAAAACATTGTTAAAGTATAACTATAGGCAAAACTTTTTTTTTATTTATTTTTTATTTTCTTAGTTTTGGATATAGTGGAGATGGAATAGAACACCGGTCAGCTTTTATTGCTGTCTGTGCCCCGTTAAGGAGATACAACCTCCCTATTTGTCCTGTTTACCATTATTATTGAAAGTAAAAGAAAATCCCAAATTTTGGGTTGTCCCCAAAAAAATAACAGGGGGTAAATCTTCAAATGGGGACACTAGATCTGGTGCGCTGGAGGCCCCAAGGAATTCCCTTTATTTACAGGGATTTCCTCCCACTTTGGCTATGGGACAGAAAGTGAAGGGAATTGTGAAGAGGCATTCACTGATCTTGACTATATACATTTTACTGTTTGCAAAACTGTGCTTGGACATGTTTGTTAAACCTCTTTATATTAATAACATTTCTATTGGAAAAAAAAAAGAAATTAAAGGGAAATCTCTGCAATGGGATAGATGGCGAAAACCACTATCCACTAAGCTACCATACTACCTGTGACAGCCTGGGTGCTTCCACCAAGATACAGCCTCCTCCACTCTGGAACCAGGTATTATAGCTAAGCATTGCACCCAAGAACTAGACAACAATAGCTTAGGTGCAAACTGGAACTGACTTTATTGTAAACTCACACAGAATATATACCACACAAAATCAGGTAAGAGCTTCATTACATTATCCTAAACAATTCAAACTGTAAAACAGTAATATCAGTACATCTAATGAACTGCTAACAAAAACATAAACTATAAATTAATTAAACAGTAAGCTGAATAACAACTAGTCACCTAACAGTTATCTAATGAAACAGTAATCTAATTAACATAAACATATAACATCCCACAATAGTTTGTTATTGAGGTGAAGTGGACACAATACTAGCAGACAGACAGGAATAGATGACTCAGATACTGCAGCCAATCAGCGTATTCTTATAGTGGAGAAATCTCACTATCAGAATACAATGTCTCAGCTAGGAGGATTCCTCCATCTGTCTCCTGCTTGGGGGGAAACTCCTTTTTTTTTTTTTTTTGCCTAAAACAAAAACAAGTGATCTATAGCCAGCTTATGGACCTGTTCACACCTGAGCATATTTCAGCTCATAAAACACTCATCTCTGAAGTCTCTAAACGTCCAACAAGCAAAATCCCATTCATTTTAACGGCCCCTGTTCACATCTGAGCGTTTTGTCTCCAGAAGAAAAACGCCTGAAGCTCAAAAAAGTACATAAGCTTATTTTTTGGCTGATTACAGGCATTTTTGTTAGATGTCAATGCCTTCCCTCCAAACACCTGGAAAAAACTCCTGTAAAAAGCCCCCCAAAAAAAAGCCTGAAAACGAGACGCACAGGAGTTAATGGAGCCTAACCACTTGCCTACTGTATACTATATATATATATATATATATATATAGTTGGGGCACATGCCGCAGGTGGCTGATTGGCAGGTACAGTGGACTCTGTCGGCCGGCACCCGTCGATGCTTCGATACACAGGCAGAACGGCAGTCTGCCTATGTAAACAAGGCAGGTCGCTGTTCGGTCAGTACAGAAGGCATTGATCCTGTGTCTCTGCTAAGCAGGGGCACTGTTCCATGCCTTTTCCTAGTACAAGCACCTCCCCAACAGTATTAAAGCAGTGGTCAGGCACACAGTTAACCCTTTGATCGCCCCTGATGTTAACTCTTTCCCAGCCAGTGTCATTAGTACAGTGACTGAATATTTTAAGCACTGATCACTGTGTTCGTGCCACTGGTCCCCAAAAAGTGTCAAAAGTTTAAGTTAGTGTCCCGACTGTCCGCCCCAATATCACAGTCGCTGATCACCGTCTTTACTAGTAAAAACTAAAACATATCCCATAGTTTGTAGATGCTAGAACTTTTGCGCAAACCAATCAATATACACTTATTGGGATTTTTTTTACCAAAAATATGTAGCAGAATATATATTGGCCTAAATTGTTGAATAAATTACATTTTTTTATTGGATATGTTTTATAGCACAAAGTAAAAAATATTTAGTTTTTTCAAAATTATTCGGTCTTTTTTTGTTTATAGCAAAAAAAATATACACCACAGAGGTGATCAAGTACCACCAAAGGAAAGCTCTATTTGTGGGAAAAAAGGACATCAGTTTTGTTTAGGTACAGCGTTGCACGACCGCGCAATTGCCAGTTAAAATAACGCAGTGCCGTATCGCAAAACATGGCCTGGTCATGAAGGGGGGTACATGATCCAGAGGTCCAGTGGTTAAGAAAGGAAGTTTCCCTTGGTACACCTTGCTGGTGTGATAAATTATAAAAAAATATATATATATAAAAAAAATTCTACATTACTGCAACAATATTTGTTTTACGAGCTTTGGTTAGAGACACATTATTGATTACAATATATAAAATACCTTACTTTGTTTTACATTAGGTAGCGTACATTAGGGTCAATATTCGTTATGTGTTAGTTAATGACTGAAAAGTGCTGCCTTTTTATTTTAAAGCTTACTGGCCATTATTGCGTGTTGTTGAGCTGCAGATGACCAGGTTAGCAGAATGTTCACATCTGTGTTCACATGTGAATCCATGGCCACGTCATGAAAGCCAGCTGGTGTTTATTTACCATGATGTGTATTGTTTGTAAAAACACAGGGACGTGGATATCAAGGAGGAAGATGAATGTGTGGGAATAATTAGCACCTTCTGTTTGGAATCTTTCTTATAAATGCACTGTTGCTAATTGCTTTAGCGGCTAATAGCAGGCCTTTCCAATTTCAAACGCACAATAATTGAACAAATGCCTCCTCAGTCTTTTTATTTTTTTTCTATAAATTAACAAAGATATATTAATTTATAGGAGGATATGTATTAAAATGCTTATTAAGAAGAAATAAGTTGTTGTTTTACATGGTTATTTTATATATTGAGGTAAACTATTCTTTTTTTTTTTTTTTTTTTTGCTTGATTTGGCAAACGTTTGGTGGTGCTTGTGGGTTGTGTGACTCAACCGGGACAGGGGCTTTTGGAGGGAAATGCAGGGTAGCCTATTGACTATGGGCCCTGGCTTTTCAGGGGGGGGGCTCTATTCTTAGGAGGTGTGTGCCTGGGGGACCCTTGGAATGGTTTTGCTTCGAATTCGGGTCCATGTCCCCCCCCCCCCCCGAAACACACAGACTCTGGGAACCTAGGACCTGGATACAGATTTAGGGCCTCCTAGACTCAGAGACTCAGAATAGATGTTAATATAATTGGCTCAAAACAACCTGATGCTGGAGTCCCCTGCTATAATATGTTTATTAAGGTGTCTTTCTTTCATTGTATAATTCCCCGTTTTGTGCCTCCCATTGGTAATTGAGTCATCTATTCCTGTCTGTCTGCTAGTATTGTGTCCACTTCACCTCAATAACAAACTATTGTGGGATGTTATATGTTTATGTTAATTAGATTACTGTTTCATTAGATCACTGTTAGGTGACTAGTTGTTATTCAGCTTACTGTTTAATTAATTTATAGTTTATGTTTTTGTTAGCAGTTCATTAGATGTACTGATATTACTGTTTTACAGTTTGAATTGTTTAAGATAATGTAATGAAGCTCTTACCTGATTTTGTGTGGGCGGCCGCGATTGCTGTCAGGCACCTGCGATCGCTCCCCGCTGAGAGAAAAGGAGGGTCAGCAGCTGTAAACCCAGCTGACCGTTGTTCTCTCTGAAATGATCACAGAACGCCTGTGATCCTCCTATATAGGATCACAAGTCTCTATGGTCATTTCACAAGCCCATCCCCCATACAGTTATAAAACACTCCCTTAGGCTCACACTTAACTCTTTGATCACCACTGTGTTGACCCCTTCCCTGCCAGTGTCCTTATTACAGTAACAGTGCATATTATTAACACTGATTACTGTACTAATGTCACTGGTCCCCCCAAAAGTGTAAAAAATGTCAGTTTGGGGTCCAATCTGTTTGCTGCAATGTCGCAGTCCCGCTAAAAATCGCAGATCACAGCCATTACTAGCAAAACAAATATTAAAAATTACATAAATCTTTCCCCTAGTTTGTAGACGCGATAACTTTTGCGCAAACCAATCAAAATATGCTTATTGTGATTTTTTTTACCAAAAATATGTAGCAAAATACAAATTGGCCTAAAAGGATGAAAAATTTAGATTTTTTTATTTTTTTTTTTGGGAATGTTATAAAGCAGAATGTGAAAAATATTGTTTAATTTTTTCAGAATTGTCACTCTTTATAGCGCAAAAAATAAAACTCACACTGGTCATCAAATATAACCAAAAGAAAGCTCTAATAGTGGAAAAAAAGGACAAATTGTATTTGAGTACAGTGTCGCACGACTGCGCAATTGTCCGTTAAAATAATGCAGTGCCAAATTGCAAAAAGAATGGCCTGGTCATTAAGAGGGCAAAAACTTCAGATTCAGAACTGGTTAAAGACATAACAGTTACATAAGATAAGGAAATATATATATACTAGCAAATATATGCTCATACACAACATAATCAACTCTTCAGCTTGATCACAGTGTTCTAATGTTTAAAATAGATAAACAATCTCTCTTTGGGACCTATGATCACGTTGGGACCAATAACAATCCACTTAAATCCTCAGTGATATTGAATCCCCACACCAGGTGATGTGCCCATATAAATACAATTGGTACCACCTATGTGCTCTCAGAACTCTGAGCTCCAGAATGGTAATTATTTGCGTATACTGTATAAAAACCATCAGGGTCTCTCCACTCCCTGAATTGGACACATTAAGACCTTTATTATTCATGCAGCCCAAATACCTTGCCCTCTTGTTCTGGCAATAACTAATAGGTGTCTCCCTTGTTTCTTTCTCAGTGACAATGATCCCAAGTACAGAGAGGTCAATTATAATTTGTTTCTGCTCTGAACAAAACTTTTTCATCATAGCCTTTTTTTTTTACCAAAAATGTAGTTCTATTTTACTTACAGACCTATACCGAACTAGGATTTTTTTTTTGTAAAAGTTTGGATCTACTTTAAGATTCCAGCTTTCATTCTTCTAGCACAAATTAGAAAAAGATGGTTAACATTTGACTAGTTTGCATGTGCAAAATGTTCCTCCAGTTTTATTTGCATGGTCCCTTATCATTACAAATAGTTATGCTATGTGCACACTGATATTATTTTCAACCTTCCTTCCAGTATTTATGATGGGTTTGAGGAGGCGGCACAGGTACTCACATAAAATCAAGTGCAGCAGGAAAAGATTTTAGCCATATAAAAAAGGGACAGGACAAAGAAGGACATGCTAGAGCTATAAAACAAAATCGATGCATATGCAAGTATCTGTCATTTTTCTCTTCACCCATCAAAACAGGAAGAGGAGGTAGATAGAGGAATATTAATGAGCACAAGTACTTCAGGAAAATTTTGCAACGTATTTTAAAAGACACTAGGGAATGCAAAACAGTCAGATAATATTCTTAAAATGCTCTAGTCCTTAAATGTTTCTTTCAGTGAACAATGCCCAAGTGACACCAGATGACAACCTGAATTTAAACTTTGCCTACACTAAAACAACATCTTCAATCAAACAATTTTATAAAAGCAGAGCTCTGCAATATGTATGCACTTCTGAGGAATCCCTTCTGTTACATTTCTGGTCTCTCCTCCTTACTACGTCCTTGGTCCTCATGATGTATCAGATGGGGGCCTTTTCTTTTTCTACAAAACAGCCTGATTTTAAGGTGCAAATAACCAAAGACTGTGAAGCATGTAAAACAGGCACAACTTCTCATTAGGAAAGTGATTTAGACCAGCATCCTTAAAAAATATGTTTGTTCCAAAATGCATACAATTAGAACAGATGGAATTTGCATCTTACTGGATTGGTAGGTTAGACTACTGATGTTCACACAAATGCTTGCAAAAGTACCCGATTACATCAATTCTTGTATTAACTGAGCAAATATTTGACATTGGAGGGCTGTCCATCAAGGCAATAGGAATCGTGCGGATAAAAACACATTGAGATTCCTAAGCTCCACCCCTACACTCTGAGTCCTCTTATGCTCCACAGCCTAAAACTCTGGGACTCAGTCCATTATTCTGACAGTCTTATGTCTCCCTTCCTCACGCTCCTTGCTCTGTTCAAGGAGAAGGGTTATTCACCTGGTGGGTGTCCAATGGATCCACGGAGGTCTATCATTTCTTCGCAACCTGCTGCTTCTTTCCCTTGTGGCCTTCACTCCACGAAATCCGCAAAGCTTAACCCGCTGAATTTTTTTGATCCGCTCAACTATGACACTGGGTGTCCTCTCTGCGGTGTAATTTCCGATTTCCCCTTTCAAAAAAACAGCATTTAAACTCACTTGCCTTCGTGCCCCAGGCACCATCTCATGAGGTTATTCCTCCCTCAACGCACACGATTGTCCTGCTGCCGCTTGAAGAAGTCTCGATGAACATGATTTGGCGGCATCCATTGACCCTGACGAGGGGAGTAAGGCCCGGTCTCAAGTCGCAAAGTGCTCCTTTAACACTACTACATTGGAAGCTGCCTACAATGTTCTCTTGAGGCGACATTGGGTTCTGGTTCATACAGCCAATGCAAACCCATCCTATAGCGACAGGGGTTGTGGACATCGGGGAGACGTTATCCGCATCTGATATTCTCGTCCTTGGTTAACAGGGCTCTGGTCCAGGGTTTTCGGGCTCCTTCAACTCTTTTTTCATATTTTTCGTGATTAAGGACGCCAAGTTGGCTTTAGTGCATTGTCCTTTTCAGGGTCTATTTTTGTACCAAAAAAACTAGCGACTTACCTGTTTTTCTCAGTGAAGAGAGCCATTGCCAGAGCCTGGAAGAAACCCTCTGTTTTGATTGCTGTGGTGAGGAGCAAAATGACGGACCTTATGATTATTGAGAAAATGTCAAAAATTATCTATAACTCCCACGCCAAATTTTTAAAAATGTGTACCCTTGGTGGTCTTATGCCCTTCCCACAGTACCCTTGATCAGTCTGGGCACTTCCTAATTAATGATGCGGCCTAGATCCTAGCCTGTGGATATTTACCCTCCCCCTGTGTGCTGATGCATTTAGACTTTGGTCATTTTCGCAGACCTACGGCCTGTGCCCCGGGGTCCCACTTTGAGCACTTGTTCTATAAAATGGACCTGTTTTTGGTCATTCATTGATGTTCTGTGTAACTTGATGTCTCTCACCTGATCCCCCTGCGTGGGTAAACTGTTGATCTGCACCTGTGCATTTTTTTCAATAAAAATTATTGTTCCAGAAAAAACAATAAAAATATTAAATAAAAATAATGAATAGAGATTTTCAACAAACACAAGCTACCAAAATCTGTGCCCCTTCTATGGGGAAAACAGAATGTGGGACATTTATCAATGGTGTCACACACCAAAGCTAAACAGTAGCAGTGAGACAAATTGCACGGCAGATTATTTAAAAGGTTTCGGTTTGAGTCATAAATTCCTCACTTGACTGTTCTGTAACACTGCCTGTGACTAAATGAAACCTGATCCTTATCACTTTTTAATTATGCATCTATGTGAAAATCTACCTCATCTTCAGTAATAAATCTATCCCACACATTGCAAATCTGTTGTATTTGGCTGCCCAGGAAAACAGGCACATCTGGGTCATTAAAACACCGTAAACCTGTCCTGGAGACTTTGCTAAGTGGCAAGCAGCATGATTTTGTCTAAATGTGTAGCTAATTCGCTTGATAGACGCCCCCCCCCAATGTGTATTTCACCAAATTTGCTCACCAACATCCATCAGCCAAGTCAGAGAGAAGACTACTGCTGTTCTTGGTGTGAAAGCAACAACATTGAAGTTAAACAGATGTCTCGCCATCCATTATGTATGGCTACCTTAGATCATTTATAAAAATAAGAGACAAGAATGTTCTTCATAAAAGTCAAGACCATGCCCATAATAACCAATAAGATCCCTTGTTAATTTAATTGAAGAATAAAAGATTGAATGTGTTTGGTTGCTAAAATGTTGTATGTTATACTAAAAGTATTTGGAGAGAACCGAAATGCATAGACAAATCTACTATTCAAGAATGGTAATCTTCAGTGATTAGGTGTATTACCTGTAAGGACCTGTCTACCAAAATGGTAAAAAAAATAAAAAATGTATATATATCTCACAAAAGTGAGTACACCCCTCCCATTTTTGTGAATATTTTATTATATCTTTTAATGTGACAACACTGAAGAAATGACACTTTGTTACAATGTAAATTAGTGAGTGTACAGCTTGTATAACAGTGTAAATTTGCTGTCCCCTCAAATTAACTCAACACACAGCCCTTAATCTCTGAACCGCTGGCAACAAATGTGAGTACACTCCAAAGTGAAAATGTCCAAATTGGGCCCAATTAGCCACCCCCCCCCCGGTGTCATGTGACTAATTAGTGTTACAAGGTCTCAGGTGTGAATGGGGATCAGGTGTGTTACATTTGGTGTTATCGCTCTCACTCTCTCATACTGGTCACTGGAAGTTCAACATGGCACCTCATGGCAAAGAACACTCTGAGGATCTGAAAAAAAGAATTGTTGCTCTACATGAAGATGACCTAGGCTAAAAGCAGATTGCCAAGGCCCTGAAAAGGAGCTTCAGCACGGTGGCCAAGACCATACAGCAGTTTAACAGGACAGGTTCCACTGAGAACCGGCCTCGCCATGGTCGACCAAAGAAGTTGAGTGCATGTGCTCAGCATCATATCCAGATGTTGTCTTTTGGAAATAGATGTATAAGTGCTGCCAGCATTGTTGCAGAGGTTGAAAGGGTGGGGGGTCAGCCTGTCAGTGCTCAGACCATAAGCTGCACACTTCATTAACTTCTCCTCTTCTAAAGATGTCGCACAAGAAAGCCAGCAAACAGTTTGCTGAAGACAAGCAGACTAAGGACATGGATTACTGGAAACATGTCCTGTGGTCTGATGAGACAAGGATAAACTTATTTGATTTAGATGGTGTGTGTGGCAGCAACCAGGTGAGGAGTTACAAAATCAAGTGTGTCTTGCCTACAGTCAAGCATGGTGGTGGGAGTGTCATGGTCTGAGGATGCATAATTGCTGCCAGCACTGGGGAGTTACAGTTCTTATTACAGTTCATTGAGGGAACCATGAATGCAACATGTACTGTGACATGCTGAAGCAGAGCATTATCCCCTCCATTCAGAGACTGGGCCGCAGGGCAGTATTCCAACATACTATTATATAATAACGACCCCAAACACACCTCCAAGATGACCACTGCCTTGCTAAAGAAGTTGAGGGTAAAGGCAATGGACTGGCCAAACAGGTCTCCAGACCTAAACCCTTTTGAGCATCTGTGGGGCATCCTCAAATGGAAGGTGGAGGAGCACAAGTTCTCTAACATTCACCAGCTCCGTGATGTCGTCATGAAGGAGTGGAAGAGGACTCCAGTGGCAACCTGTGAAGCTCTGGTGAACTCCATGACCAAGAGGAATAAGGCAGTGCTGGAAAATAAGGGTGGACGCACAAAATATTGACACTTTGGGCCCAATTTGGACATTTTCACTTAGGGGGTGTACTCACTTTTGTTACCAGCGGTTTAGACATTAATGGCTGTGTGTTGAGTTATTTTGAAGGGACAGAAAATATACAGTGTTATACAAGCTGTACACTCACTACTTTACATTGTAGCAAAGTGTTGTCGCATAGAAAGATATAATAAAATATTTACAAAAATGTGAGAAGTGTAATCACTTTTGTGAGATACTGTGTATATATATATATATATATATATATATATATATATATATATATATATTTTTTTTTTTTTTGATTTGGGAGCACCTGGAATTGTTTGTTTCCTTTAAGGAGAGCACTTATTTCATTCCGTCCGGTAAGGAGGAATTCTAACAGGTGGAGGGAATTCAAGTCACTTATTGCTTTTGAACACCATCTGTCACCAGCTACATCACCGAAAATTGTTTCAACACAGACACATTAGTGTCTTGGGACTTTTTCTCACATATATTTATATGTTAGAGTTTTGCACCTATATTGTTTATATTTGAGGTGCACATCATTTGTTTGCATTTTTGCACATATTTCAGATATAGCGCACCACCAACTACACGCATTTACTTATTTTTATCTGGGAGCAGCATATCACGGATCAGCGCACTTTTCTTTTTCACATATTATATATATACATATACACATTGCTCAAAAAAATTAAAGGAACACTTTGAAAACACATCATATCTCAATGTGGAAAAATCTCAATCTATATATCTATACTGAAATGGACTGGGTAATGTGTTAGGAACATCGTTTATTGCCACATCGTTTAATGAAAATGAAATTTATCAACCTACAGAGGGCTGAATTTAAAGACACCCCAAAATCAAAGTGAAAAAATGATGCAGCGGGCTAGTCCATTTTGCTGACATTTTATTGCAGCAACTTAAAATGGTACTCAGTAGTTTGTTTGGCCCACTTGTGCTTGTATGCATGCCTGGCAACATCGGGGCATGCTCCTTTTGAGACGACGGATGGTGTCCTGGGTTATTTCCTCCCAAATCTGGACCAGGGCATCACTAAGCTCCTGAAAAGTGCAACCTGGTGGCATCAGATGGACCAGAACATAATGTCCTAGCGGTGTTTTATTGGATTTAGGTTAGGCGAGCATGGGGGCCATTCAATGGTATCAATTCCGTTATCCTCCAGGAACTGGCTGCATACTCTCGCCACATGAGGACGGGGATTGTCGTGCATCAGGAGGAACCCAGGACCCACTGCACCAGCGTAGGGTCTGACAATGGGTCCCTGTAGAGGTCTGTGCATCTCTCCATGGGTATACCTCCCCAGACCATCACTGACCCACCACCACACCGGCCATGCTGAACAATGTTACAGGCAGCATAACATCCATCACGGCTTCTCAAGACCCTTTCACGTCTGTCACATGTGCTCAGGATTAACCTGACCTCATCTGTGAAAAGCACAGGGCGCCAGTGGCGGACCTGCCAATTTTGGTGTTCAATGGCAAATACCAATCTAACTCCACTGTGCCAGCCAGTGAGCACAGGGCACACTAGAGAATGTTTGGCCCTCAGGCCACCCTCATGAAGTCGGTTTCCGATTGTTTGGTCAGAGACATTCCCACCAGTGGCCTGCTGGAGGCCGTTTTGTAGGGCTCTGGCAGTGCTCATCCTGTACCTCCTTGCACAAAGGAGCAGATACTAGTCCTGCTTATGGGTAAAGGACCTTCTACTGCCCCGTTAAGCTCTCCTAGAGTAACTGCCTGTCTCCTGAAATATCCTCCATGCTTTTGAGACTGTGGTGGGTGACACGGCCAACCTTCTGGCAATGGCACGCATTGATGTGCCACCCTGGAGAAGTTGGAATGCTTGTGCAACCTCTATAGGGTCCAGGTATCGCCTCATGCTACCAGAAGTGACAATGACCCAGGCCAAATGCAAAACTAGTGAAAAAACAAAAAAGATGAGTAGGGAAAAAAAGGTCACCGGTAAAACCATTCAGTTTTGGAGGTTGTCTCATTGTTGCCCATCTAGTGCCCCTGTTGTTAATTTAATTAACACCAAAGCAGCTGAAACTGATTAACAAACCCCTCTGATTTTTAACTGACCAGATCAATATCACAGGAGTTTAATTGACTTGATGCTATACTCTGATTAAAAAGTGTTCCTTTCATTTATTTATTTATATATATATATATATATATATATATATATATATATATATATATATATATATATATATATATATATATATATAAACAGGAAGCGTAGACAGCTATCATGAAGGCGGATAAACAGAAATGTAACACTGTAGGGAATAAATCACAAGGGACCACTGTAACTCACAAACACCATAATGTGGTATAACCTCAGGGCTTAAGAAATGCTACAAAGTAATACTAGCAGAGGAAAATGCATCTAGCAAGTTAATATAATGATAATGTGTCAAAGATATAGCTATTCATCCTAATCAGCGTGCAAATATGTAGATCAAAGATCAGAATTTGTGATAATGTTAATCAAAACAACAGCCTTCAGAATTATAAGGGCTCATTGCAATGAGTGTTGTAGACAAGAACAGTATTATCCTTCCAAATGTATGCAGCTGTATTCCAATAGAGAACACAGCATTTGACATGAAAAGGATGCATTTGACTTGCTTTGTCTGCAGTTCAAACACACCTTATAGGATACAGGACATTCTGCATCCAAAGATAAGCGGCACAACATAAAGCAGGTCAAACGCAGCCTCTGAACTGTTATGTGTATTAATCAATAAAAGTTTATGGCATTTTGCTGATTGGCAAACATGTCAAATGCAGGAAAACAATGCCCATACCCAACACCCATTAGCCCAAATAATGTTTTGAAAGACCAACACAGAAAATAAGAGTCAATTTACAAAATGTAACATCAAGAAATTATTAGAACATAACCTATTGGAAATGGCGACTTTTACTGGCAAACAGTGTTAATTTTGACATCAGATTTCCATTGAGTTTTATTGACTAAAATGCCATTTTAGTTTTAGTCGTATTTCAGTCATCTGAGTTGTTTTAATTTTAGTCATATTTTAGTTGACTAAAATCTCCAGTACATTTTAGTCAACTATAATCTAACGGATTTAGATACATTTTATTGCATTATTTCTTTAGAATTGACAAACATTATATACTCCTGGAGTAAAAATCTATTATTTATAGTATTAAGGTTGGAACATGCACTACAGACACAGATTTAGCCGTTGTGATATAGTAAGTCTTCATAAATGAAACCAAGTTTCATAAACAAACAAAAATATTGCTTTTTGACAAGCAGAAGTACAACTTATATGAACCCCCCCCCAAATATGAACCCCCCCCCCACCAAAGAAAAAAGTAAACTCTAGTGGCTGTAATACCATTGCACATATTACCTGAATATATTACCAACATTAAATATTAAGAAAAAAAAATAAGAAAAGCTTTTTTCTTAATTTTTTTTCTTTCAGCAGCTTAGTAGATGCCCCCGATGTATTCTATTGTGGTAGTGCAGTGGTAGTTTTGACGTCAAATTTCAATTTCGTTTTAGTCATAATCTTGACTAAAATGCCATTTTAGTTTTGGTTGTATTTTAGTCATCTGAATTGTTTTAGTCATATTTTAGTCAGCTTAAATATTTTAGTCAACTAAATTAACACTGCTGGCAATCCTTTTGTATGCCTAAAATGATTAGCAAAGGAAATGATGACAAAAAATACTTAAAATATCTAAATTTGTGTATGTTTTGGTAGTTGTGCACACATATATGATTATTATTAGTTCCTTTACATATAGTGCCACATTTACTTTCCATTTTTTATAAGTATGCATTGATATTTTACCTGTCCAAGCTCCTCGTTAAGATCGGAGGTGTTCACCAAAGGACCTTCTCCGATTGTCTCATCAAACATCTCCTCATCCCATGTGAGGAAATAAGAGCCCAGGAACTTCTGCATTTCTACCGTGACGTACATAGAGACGGGAATAATGTAGTTGAAAAGGACCATAAAAGCCAGAAAGTCTGTGAATGCTCTGATTAACTGCAACGACACAAAACAGACAAAAAAAATATATATATATTTCACTATAAGCGCAACTAGAAACATAAAAACTAAACAACGTCACAGAGACCCCAAGAAGACAAAGGAGAACAGAAGAAAAGAAGACAACACAAGTTGGAGGGGCAGACATAAGAAACAGAGAAGGAAATGCAAGCGACGAAGAGGTAGACCCAAGACGTTGTGAAGTGGACATACATGAAATGAGCACAACGTTTTCTCACCAAGTGTCTTTGTCTTTCAGAGTCCGTCTTTTGGTTGTACCAAGGCTCATCACGGGAAGCCTCACTCTGCCATACATATTTCAACACCGTGTTTATCAAAGCTTTACTGATGAGAATACACAGGTAGACTATAAGGTAGGCATTCATTGACCTAGAAGGAAAATATAAAAGTCATCTCTGAGCTGTATTTGGCTCCTTATTATACAGAAAATACATCTGTATGCATATGATATTTTTTAGTTATTAATATCCTGGAACAACATGACAGCTTAGCAAGGATATTCTTAGCCATGCTAGTATTATGTAAAGGGATTAAACATACTGTGTGTCTCAATGAAAAGCACTGGACTTACAAAGGCAGCACTAGGGAAGGCTCAGATAGCGGATTATACATATTTTGGTCTATTAAAAAAAGTTGATAGTTTGTTTCTTGTGTACATTGCATGCACGTGTGTCCACCTACGAACACCAAAAACTTCACAGACACAAACTTCACAAACTGTGTTTACAATGCTTCAGTTTGTAAATGAACGAGAAGCTGCTCAGTACAGAGCACTTCTAATTCATTCACTGCCCCTTGCAGCTGAGGCTGCAAAAAAAGGCATGTGTGTTTGAGCTTTGGGGTGCACACCCTAATGCTATAGGCTGGGATCACCTATGCTTCCAGGAATTACTGCTGACCAAGGCTGTAATATTACATAGTGTACATAGAGACACATACTATATTGTGCCTCCATGGAGAAGAAAATATTAAATACAGATATCATTTTTACATTCAATTTAAACACAACAGAATTTACAATCTTGCAGAAGGAGCTGCAACGTGATGCATGCGCAAGAGTGTATTCAACACACTCAAAAGTGTAGCATACCTGCAGTGGTGGGGGAGCAGCAAAGGCACAATATTTGAACACAAGGGCTGCAGAAAAAGTAACTATAGGTGTTTTTTTCTATTTTTATGAAGTGTGTTTTTTTTCACAGGTGACCTTGTGGGCACAGACATTTTAAATGATTGTAAAGGATTGTGTTTTTTGTTTTTTTTTTTTTTTTAAATATAACAAACATGTTATATTTACCTGCTCTGTGCAATGGTTTTGCACAAAGCAGACCCAATCCTCCTCTTCTCGGGTCCCCACGGAGGCATTCGTGTATACTTGTCCCCGAGCCGGCTCTGTGTGTCAATTGACACACAGAGCGAGGCTCAGCCCCGCTCCCTCCTCACTGGCAGTGATTGACAGCCAATGGCTCCCACTGTTTTGTCTGAGCCAATAAAAAGTCAGAAAGCCTCTGCTCTCGGGGACAGTGTTGGATCGCGATCTCACTCAGGTAAGTATAACGGGGGGGGGGGGGGGGCATGTCTTTAGAACCATTTTAATGCATGTATTGAAAGGTTACTTACAGATCTAGGTCTTTATTTTGGTGCACAATCTATATAGCTGGCTATACATTATTTACATTTATACAGGCCATACATTATTTGTATGAACATTTGTACAAAAATTCTCTTCAGCACATTCAATGACAAATGTCATTCAAAAGCACTTCAAAAAACGTTGTATGGGGTTTTTTTAATCATACTCCCCGGGGTGGATGCAGCATCGGTTGGATGCTCCATCTGTCCCCTGGCTTCTCTTACACTGAGTACCGCCGATCGCTCGGTTATCATAGCTCTCCAAGCAGGGAGCTGCTGACTATTTCTGTTCTGCCCCCTCTTCACTCACTGGAGTGCTGAGCTGTGGAGGGGCGGGAGCGGCCATCTCAGGCTCTCAGCGGCTCGCTGAGAGGCTGAGCTGGGTGCCGGTGGTCCAGGCATGTGGCTGGATCCTGACTCCATGGTCATGATGACGCCCGAGCCTAGACAAACTCTGTGACATCAGCAGAGAGTGGACTTCAGACCGCTCTCTAAAGAAAACGAGTTACAGGAGTGCTGCTCTCCTGTGATCCAAAGGAGTGCTTTGGCTGTACTTCTTTAACATTTGATTTTGAAGTGAACAGACATTCCAGAACAAAAAACACCTACACTGTAACAAATTCATTCATTCATTCAAAAAAATGTCCATCCTACTCCTTTGAATTTTCTTATCACTGCTGATGAAACAAAAGTCAAGTTGACCCCCACTAACAATGAGAAAATTGAACAAACATTCTTAAAAGTTAAAATTTTCGAACAAAATTCTACTAGTGTATAGCAAGCTTTAGATTGAGGTGCGTTATCTTCAGCAACATTGCTAAATTGTTACATGCAACAACAGTCATAAATAATGCAGTAGAACACTTTACTTTTCAACAGCAGATCTTTTCTGTGATTTGGATTGGTAATTTAATGCCATCTTGGTTTCCATTCCAGTGTATATAGCGACACCTAGAATTAGATAAGAAGAGTAAAAGGAGATTGTTACTCGAGACCAGCAAACTGAAAAATCTACTGAACACCATACATCCAAGGACAGACCCTCATCACAGAGTGATTTATAGGCTATCCAAAACTAGACATTTACAAAGGGAATTCTCTACTGCTCTCTGTTGAATTGGGAAGCTGACATTGGTTTAGATAGACAAAGAAACATAATCTTACTAATCCTTTACTATATTAATCTGTGTTTGTCAGCAAAAATACAGTACAAAAGGAAACAGTAACCTCTAGCCACCCAGCTACTGCGGAATTCTCTGTACCAGCATGCACTGGCAGTCAGTGTAAATGATAAAAATGCCTCTACTTTGGTGAGGCTGAAAGCTATTGCTTCTCCAATCTGGACAAGAACATTCAGGCAGTCATTCTAAAGCTTCCTATATATTTTAGAGGGTGGTTGTAAAGAAGGGAAATCTCTACAGGTACAGTGCTTTGCGAAAGTATTCGCCCCCCTTGAACTTTGCAACCTTTTGCTACATTTCAGGCTTCAAACATAAAGATATAAAACTGTAATTTTTTGTGAAGAATCAACAACAAGTGGGACACAATCATGAAGTGGAACAAAATTTATTGGACATTTCAAACTTTTTTAACAAATAAACTGATAAATTGGGCGTGTGCTGTGTCATTTAGCCCTTTCTATCACCTGAAATACTTGGCTGATCCTGCCTGGCTCTGCCCTCCCCCCTGTAAACTGACCACGGTTTATCATGGCTGCTGAGCCCTGACACCGTGGTCAGTTTACATGCCTCCACCATCCCACTGTCTCTCCTCTTTTCTCTATTACCCTCTCTCCCTGCCTGTCAGCAACTGACAGTGCCTGCCCCTCACCTCCTGCTGAAATAACTGTAATTTTCAGGCGATCTCCTTCCTGTCTTCTTTAACAGGTTTCCGACCACCCGCTACACATTTACTGCGGCAGACTGGCTCTCCTGCGTGAACCAACTTAGCCCTACGTCAGTTGCACGCGTGGTGCTGGGGGGGGGAGTGCGCGCCACCGGCGGCCCGCTTCCGCCCCCACTAGGCAGCGGGGATGCCAATCCACGGGGCCGGTGGTCGATATTGCCATCGGGCACCCGTGATCGCTCCCCACTGAGAGAGATGGACAGTCAGCTGTTGTAAACCATCAATACGTCCCAGCACCTTTCATGTCAGAGATACTATAAGAGCAGGCCATATGGTCTGAGCATAGAGGTACAAGCTTTTTTTTTGTGGGTTAGGAGCAATGGTGCAAAGACTAATTTCTATTTGTAATGTATTGTTAGGGAGGAAAAAAACAGTTATACAACATTTCACTCCATACGGAATACTTATTTATTTTACTTTCAACATAAGAACCTGGATATATGGGAAGTGATAAAGGAAAAATGTCCCTAGCAAAAGAAAAGAATACAACAAAACACAAATCCCTTAAATACTGAGACTTTGAAAAAAAAAAGTTGTGCTGCCAATAACCACAATGTATGTTTCTGAGGTTAGATAAAAACATTGGGCTGGTTACGAGCAAAGTGCAAGATTATTATTTTTCCTTAATATGGGTATTTAATAACAAAATATTTAATGATTTACAGGGTGAACAAGGTTATAGAAGGGTAAAAGCATGTTTGATAATTAACTGGTATACTTATTTAAATGGATTTCTAAATGAAACCTAACCAAAGTACAATTATAAAGAAAAAAGCAGAGGCAATATCTGACCCCAATAGAGGAACTCCCTCTCTGGAAGAAGGATACCTGTTAATTATACTGTAGTGTACAATGGTGGCAAAGTATCCAGGCACACATTGTCAATTTACTGAACAAATTTTCGGTTTGACTTACCAAAAACCCTTTCTGTGTTTTTCAGTGTGGCGCCACGAAGCAACAGGTTCTCAGACCCTAGAGGCCTGAAAATTAAAGAATAATATTGAAAAAAAAAAAAAATCACATAAAAAAATAATAAGTTGAAAAATATAAAAAATACAATTTTCGAACTGTAGAATTTAATTATAGAAGTGTTAAGCAAGCCCTAACCTGGCAATAGTGTCTTCTGTTCCATTATAAATATTTATTCTGCCAACAAACCTGAAAAATAAAAGTGCCACATACAACAAAGTTAAAATTATATACAATCATTTGAATGTCCTAACAACAACTTTATCATTATTACTATTATTATTGATTTTTTATTTTATGTCTAAAAAAAAGTATTCCGTAAACAGTAGCCAATGCAAAACCGATTTTCCTAAAACCGATTTTCCTACTGAAAGCATAGAAAAGGAAAAGCTGAAAGTGCCAAGAATATAAGCAATACAATATGTACATATTCTAAACGAGTAGTAAAAGTACTTTGAAACATGTCCTCTGTAGCACGGGGATGCACAGGTGTGCATGCGTGTGGACAGTCCCATTTATATCTATTGGGACACTGCAGCTGCACAGATATAGCGGTTGTGTCCCAATTTGACTCACCCAGGATACATACATGTAATTGCTGCATCTTGAATTGATAGCTATGAGACTGATGGCACGGGGATGCTTGCAACACCTGTGCATCCCCATGCCAGTAAAACATGGCCTTACACAGGATACATATGTAATTGCCTTGTGTGCAAAAAGGCCAAATTCATCTTCAATGTTCACAACAGGGACACTGAAATTACAGCTTTTTCCTATAAATACAGAATCTTTGGCAGCCTACCAGACTGCGTACCGAGTATAAACACACAGCAGGTATTTCTAAGCTATTAGAACTAGACTGAAACATAGTTACATAGTTAGTCAGGTTGAAAAAAAAGACAGTCCATCCAGTTCAACCATTAATTAAAAAAAACAAAAAAAAAAAACACCACAACCACATAATCCCATATACACAATCCTATATCTATAGTTGATCCAGAGGAAGGTGAAAAATCTTAGCAAAGCATGATCCAATTTGCTCCAGCAGGGGAATAAAATCCTTCCTGATCACCCGAGAGGCAATCAGATATTCCCTGGGTCAATTTTACCTATAAATGTTAGTACCCAGTTATATTATGTTTATATAGGATAGAATCCAGACCTTTTTTTAAAACAATCTACAGAGTAGGCCAGAACCACCTCTGGAGGGAGTCTATTCCACATTTTCACAGCTCATACTGTAAAGAAACCTTTCAGTATTTGGAGATTAAATTTATTTTCCTCTAGACGTAAACCTAACTTAAGAGTTGTATTTGTGAAATTTGAGGGCCTTTGGAATTAATAAATTCCCAGTACCAGCAGTTAGCGTTGTTTAAAGCTCTTCAAAGTCTAGGCTCAGGTGCACTTTAACCGGTTGCCAACCGCCGCAAATACATATACTGCGGCAGTCAGCCAAGGCCAGGCAAATGGGTACGTCACTAGCCTGTCACTGGCTTGTGAGCCAATAGCGGACGAGCGCCCGCCCCGGCTTGTTCCCTAAGAAGTCAGTGCGTGTGACCGGTGGACCTGATGTCCGCCGGTCACTCGCGATCGTGCGCCGTGAAGGGAGAAAGGCAGGAGGCTAATATAAACAAAGCCGCCTGTCATTCTCCCCTGTGTAAAAATGGAGATCAAATGGTTCTACTATGTAGGACCGTTGATCTCTGTTCTTACACCAGTAGCCATGTCCAATGACAGTTAGAAACATGCCCCTAGGGACATACTTAACCCCTCCTTCCCCAATAAAGTTAACCCCTTCCCTGCCAGTGTCATTTTTACAGTAACAGTGCATATTTATAGCACTGATTACAGTAGTAATGTCACTGGTACCCCCAAAAGTGTCAAAAATGTCAGTCAAGGGTCCGATCTGTCCGCCGCAATGTCGCAGTCCCGCACAAAAAAAAAAAAATCGCAGATTGCCGCCATTACTCGTTAAAAAAAAAAACAACAAAAATGACAAAAATCTTTCCCTTAGTTAGTAAACGCAATAACTTTTGCGCAAACCAATCAAAATACGCTTATTGTGATTTTTTTTTACCAAGCATAGGTAGCAGAAAACAAATTGGCCAAAAATGTTAAAAAAATTTGATTTTTACCTTTTTTTTGGGGAATTTCATATAAAAAAATGTGAAAAATATTGTTATTTTTGCGAAATTTTCGCTCTTTTTTTGTTAATAGCGCATGATCAAAAAATCGCACAGGTGATCAAATACCACCCAAGGAAAGCTCTGTTTGTGGGAAAAAAAGGACGTCAAATTCGTTTAGGTACAACGTCGCACGACCGCACAATTGTCCGTTTAAGTCACGTAGTGCCGAATCGCAAAATACCCCCTGGTCGGAATGGGGGTAAAATCTTCCGGGGCTTAAGTGATTAAGTGTAATTCAAGCCAAATGTTTTCAGCTTAGAATGAATTAGAGAAGGGTTAGACCTCTTGTGTTTGTTTTTTTTTTTTTTTAATTGCCGTCTGCGCCACCATTGGTGAGATTTTCTTGCAGTTCCTATTCCCAGCAGGAAGTATGTGAAAACCTCCTCATAAGAAAAGGAAAATGACAGTTGTCAACAGAATAGGTGTATGCAATGGGGGATTTGAATTCTAGCCCCATGTTGGTAATAATAACATTTTACATTTTTCATCATTTTCTGTCTGACACACTGTACACAAGGACAGACAAAATAGAAAAAAAAAGGGTGAATCTCCAAATTGTAAACCAAGGCGGCAGAAAAAAAAAAAACTCCTCTTCTCCACCCTATCCAAAAGTAGAACAAATAGTTTTGGTTGAGGTTCTACTTGAAGGATAGGAATCGACACCTTCCTGTGCAAATGCGCCGAACTACAGCTACACTGTTTCAATGTGGTGTGAAGCTTCTGTGATGCGGGTGAATGACCTTGTCTTCCCTAGAAATGGTTATTCTTACTTGTAAAGATCAGGCTGAGGTTGTTCACATTCAATGGTTGCATGCAGAGTGTCCATATCTTGCTCATGGTAAAACGCTTTTGTATCTTGAACAGAAAAATATGTCTAGTATGGGGAAAAGAAATGTAAGTTTTATACACATTTTATTTCCAGGTAAATATGTATTCAATAGTGAACTTAATAAATAAATAAATATACATTTCAGATGTTTGGTCACCTTACATAAAGATAGAACACAAAAGTTCACCATTCTTTGAAAGGTAATATAGTATTGTGTACATATACAGACGTTAGACCCCACTCACACCTAAGCACAGAAGGAACGCGC
The DNA here is from genome assembly GCF_965119305.1 of Pelophylax lessonae. Lineage (NCBI taxonomy): Eukaryota > Metazoa > Chordata > Amphibia > Anura > Ranidae > Pelophylax > Pelophylax lessonae. Next base: position 467,176,796 of record NC_138769.1, read on the forward strand.
TTTTACAATCAGATTTTTTCCATTTCTGCTCGCGTCTCTCCTGCTTTGAGGTGCCTCGCACCTGAGGCAGCCCATTCCCCACCAGGCCAAATAGAGGAATAAACCCCCCTCAGGAGATAAATAGACTGCAATCAAAATTTGGCAGAGGGCCTATCTCTACCTTACTCTTACCCAAAACTAAAAATAATGCATATACATAAACTTTAAACATGCTCTTCTACAGGTACACTTTAGGCTCCATTTACTCCTGAGCGTATAGTTTTCAGGCATTTTTTGGGGCGTTTTTCAGGCGTTTTTTTTTTTTTTGGTGTTTTTCGCAGGTGTTTGGAGGAAGGCATTGAAATCTAACAAATACGCTTGTAATCTGCCAAAAAAAAACTCATGTACTTTTTTGAGCTTCAGGCGTTTTGCTTCAGGCGACAAAACGCTCTAATGTGAGCAGGGGCCATTGAAATGAATGGGATTTTGCTTGTTGGGCGTTTTGAGACTTCAGAGATGAGCGTTTTACGAGCTGCAATAAAAAGGAATAATGGCGAGAATGCCTGAGTGTTTTAATAGATTGTGTGGAGGTGTCTACTGTGGCCGAGGGCAGTAATATGTAACAGAAAAATCTATATTTGACTATATTGTAATTGTAAACTATGTTTATCAGCATTCAAGGGTGAGTTCACACCAAAAAAAAATATACTAATCTACTTCTCATTTATATTAGAAATTAGATCAAATGGAGACAAAAATGGAGACAAAGCAGCAGCCCAACAAAAGTGGCTAAAAAAGGCAAATGAGGCCTAGAAAAACTAAAGATGCCAAAGGGGGTAAAAGTTAATTTATTTAATGTCACATGTGCATTTGTGCTTTATGTTGGTCTAGGATTTGTTATTTTCACTTTACAGGATGTAAGATAGACCCACATTTTTGTATAGTGTATTAAAAGTAGAATCCATATAAAACTTTTCCTAGTGCTGGAGTTGGTAGGAGTTAGAACTAGTGTCGGATTTTATTTGCTGTATAGTTCATAGTCCTATCGCATACCTTCCTGGTTTGTTGGCTCGTGTGTAATGGGTGCTGAAGCGATCACCAGTTGGCAACTGGATCAGTTACAAGTAGATACATATTCGGCCAGCACACCAAGGATCTTGCAAAAGCAGTCCAAAAAACTTTATTCCAGATAAGATCACATCAGAAAAATATAGTGCAACATTTCGGAGCCGCACAGGACCCCTTCGTCAGGCATGTGTTTTATTTGCTGTCTGTGTCCTGCTGGGGGCATCCACCATTACCATACCTCCCAACTGGGAATGAAGGACACCTATTAGCAAAAACATGTTGGCATAGGACACACCCCCTGTCATGCCCTCTTAAAGGAGAATTATACAAAAAAATGATTAGTTAAACCCACAAATACTTTTTTACCACTACTATTCCTTTATATTGACTTTTGGAATTTACAAATGCAGCAATTTAGAAATTGGATGAAAGGTTTAACACTGGGAAACACTTTCTGAAATATAAAATGTGCATTTTATATACAACTAAATAGATCAGACTAAAATGAGGGACAAATGAGGAGGAAAGAGTGACTTTGTTCCAAATCAGGGACAGTCCCTCGAAATCAGGGACACTTGGGAGCTATGCCATTACTTTTTGTCTTGATGATTATTCTCAATGGAAGAGAAAATCATTTTTATTAGGTTGTCACCAGCACAAAAGTGATAGATACTCACATCCTGCAGCGTACACAGATAGCAATACAAAACCTGTTAACCTTTCACAACCAACTATAGAACAAAATTGGCTGGTGTTTACATGTAATGTAAAATGTATTGTGTAACTTTTTTCATTCTTTACATATGGTGCTAATTAATATTACATTAAAAAGTAGACATTTGAACTCACTTTGTGGCTGGATTCTCCATCCAGACTTGCTGTTGTAACAAAACATGTCCCATCTTCTCTACTTGAGGAAAGCAAGATCATATCACATGGAAAAACTTCATCTTCTTTTACCATTACAATGTCTCCAACCTTGAAAGTAAAGTAACTTACATAAGTCTATAATATACCAAGAACCATTAAACGTTAATGACTGCACTTCACTGGGATTGCAAAGGGAATTTAACTAAAAGATCCCCCTGTTCTTACAAATAAGGGTCAGAGTTAAAGTTGAGCCTTTAATCGATGAGTAATCATTTTTGGAAGGAATATATTACTTTACTTTAGTGTAAATTTTTAAAGATTTTTTTGTGGCCAGGCTGTATTTACCATCTTCCATGGTAAATACACAGTCACATTCCCTTACATAAGTATTTAACTGATGATGACTGGCCTCGGTACATGGTACATCTTATTATTTGCTATTTGTTGCATGTTTAGTGATATTGTTACTAATAATACAGTTTGCATATTTTTACAATTACAAAGCTATAAAAAAAATTACATTAATTATAACTGTCGTCCAATCCTCAACAAAAGGGAATGTGCCAGCCAAATCATTTTATTTCTTTTGATATACATACCATCTACAATGTAAAGATGTAAAGAACCAAAATATCTAATAGCTATGGTAAATAGAACTACTGTATAGGCAAAACTTTTTTTTTTTTTTTTTTCATTTTTAGATAGAACAAGGGAGGGCTCTAACCTCTGGCAGATTTTTACTTTGAAAAAGTTTTATACTTTAAAAAAAATCAGCTATTAAAAGATTGATGTCTAATATGACCAGCAACAACTGGATTGCAAAAAATTATGGCATATCTATTGACTTATAGCAATCAAAGTGTAACTAAATGCAATTTTTTTTTTCTTAGTTTTGGATAGAGTGGAAATGGATTAGAACACTTGTTGGGTTTTATTGCTGTCTATGCCACTGTTGGGGATATTCAGCCTCTCTTTTTCTCTTGTTTACCGTTACCAAAAGTGAAAGTAAATGAAAATCCCAAATTTTGGGTTGGCACCAGATGATTAACAGAGGGAAAATCATCCAATGGGGATTCCTTCACTTTGGAGGGATGTCATATCACTTCCTGTTTTGTCTATGGGACAGAAGAAAAGGCAAATCTCCGCAACTGGACACAAATGGCAAAAAAAAAAAAACAAAAAAAAAAACTGAATGGTGTTATAACCCTCCATCCAAAAAAAAAAATAAAAAAAAATTGTTGTGCCTTTAGTTCTACTTTAAGGACTAATCCTGGCCAACTGAGAATAGTTATTGATTAGAATTGATTGGACAGGTATTTTAATTTCTAGGGGTTCATAAACATACTTGGTTAACTGAATGAATCCTGCAAATATATAGAGACATCTTTTGTATTAAAGTCCTTGATAGTCTGACAACCATCTTGTATTTATTGAGGGCCTAATATGCAACTGGAAACAAAGATATTTTTCTTGCTTCCCATCTTTATAAATTAGACCTGTGGTGATTGTTGCAATAAAGTACACCATATTATGAAGCATGTGTTTTCTGCACTTGAACTTACTCTTAGTTTCTGGCTTTGTTTTCGGACAAGTTTACCATGCTGGATGACATGGACAGAATATTGGTTCATTGCATTGTCAGCTTTGTGCCTTAACCAATCTTCATAGCCCTACACAGAAATAAATAACGGAGTTGTTTCAATGTAAAAGTTGACCGTCAGTTTTAAACACGTATTCATTTAAATTGTAATTCTGAAATAAAATGCGATACATATTAGTTACCTGTTTAATTGCAGTCACAGTGATGACAAAGAAAAGTGGTAGACCACTGGTTATCGGACTAGTTGGTGTGTCAATAATAAGCTGCAAAGCACAGTTACATATAATTAATTCATATTATAGTTAGATAAATAAAAAAACAATTTGAAGCTGTAATGAAGGAATATGTTAATTATAAAAGACACACACAACAAAAATGCTGCTCAATCCAACCTATAACGTACAAGGAAGAAGGGCATTCACTGGAAATCCCCTAAAAATGTCCCAGACTTTCATTCAGCAGAATTCAGTGCTGGGGAATTTTAGTGTTGTTCAGACTATTATGTCACATATGTACACCTTTTTCTTGCTAGTAATAATTGATTTGAGAAACTACCACTTTTTCGTTTCTTGCATTAATGCAGCAACACACTGGTGGCCCCCAGCCTGAAATTCTGGTGTGTTGTTGTACAGAGAATGGGGTTACCTCCTACATATGGATGAGAAGTGTAATTTAGCTTAAGTCGGTTATACATGGATTGAAACTGGGCCTGGTTTGGCAGGGACTGCTGAGTATCAATCAGTGTATGGGCAGGCTGGTTGTACACAAGTCGATCTATAAATTGACTTGTGTACAACCAGCCTGTCAGGTTTTTCCCAACATTTGATGTGGATGGGGGTATCCTTCCCACTGTGCTATTGTGTTCTGAAGGTGGGGAGCCTTCCCCGACATCAGAATACAATACATTGATCAGTGCTGCCTGATATAGCCGGTGGCACTGATTGGTCAGGAAAAACCCAGCAGGCTGGTTGTACACAAGTCGATCTATAAATTGACTTGTGTACAACCAGCCTGTCAGGTTTTTCCCAACATTTGATGTGGATGGGGGTATCCTTCCCACTGTGCTATTGTGTTCTGAAGGTGGGGAGCCTTCCCCGACATCAGAATACAATACATTGATCAGTGCTGCCTGATATAGCCGGTGGCACTGATTGGTCAGGAAAAACCCAGCAGGCTGGTTGTACACAAGTCGATCTATAAATTGACTTGTGTACAACCAGCCTGTCAGGTTTTTCCCAACATTTGATGTGGATGGGGGTATCCTTCCCACTGTGCTATTGTGTTCTGAAGGTGGGGAGCCTTCCCCGACATCAGAATACAATACATTGATCAGTGCTGCCTGATATAGCCGGTGGCACTGATTTGTCAGGAAAAACCCAGCAGGCTGGTTGTACACAAGTCGACCGGTAGATTGACTTTTGTACAACCAGGGTGCCCATACATGGATTAAAATTCCCTGTTGGACCCACCGAATTTCGCTTCATGTACTGTCAGCTTAAAACTATCACAAGACACCCTAAAATTCTGGAAATATGCAACAAACCCTCAGAGACGATAATTACAGCTCACAGGCTGGTCCAGCAAGGAACAATGAAAAACAATCACTTTATTGTTTATTGAACAGTTACTTAAAAAGACAACTACCGGTAGATAATGATCTTGCATGTTCCAGCATTCATGCTTAATAAAATGGAAAATTAGGAGACAACACCTGTTTTACTGGAATCATTAACAAGAGATATGCATACTGACATCTATAGATTTATTCATGGCTCAAGGTCCACAAAGATCTATTTATTGCAAAAAGGAAAAAAAATCCACTTACTACAGAAAAAACACACTATTCCCTTGGATATACAGTATTCAGGAATATAGATGCATGGATTATTTTAAAAGTCTTGTCCACAGGCTTTGGACAACTTAAGACACATTGCCAATGCAGGGAAAAGTAAAAAGGACTTTATAACCTTCATGTGCCCCCAACAGCATGTACTTATCTTTCCTTGTTTTCCTACTGCTCCATTCCAACAAGGGAGATAAGTGAAATACCCAACACTTAGGGGTATGGGACAGCATGAGGTTCACTCCCCCTATCCCATGTGAAAGTGCCAAGTTCCTTCTGAATTGCCCAACACTGGCCATGTTGGGCAGGTTCAGTCCTTCTGAATCCCCCAGTGACAAAGGATAGGTTCAATTTAAGATATTTAAATTAATAAGACTGGCTCTAAAATATCTCCAGCAACAGGTTTTTATATTTGGATTAGATTAAAAGCATCTCCAATTTAAAATAAATAATGGTATACCCAGAATAAAGTCCATCATGAGAACATTGATACTATTAGTAAGGTAAAAATGGAGCGATTGGGAAAAAAATATCACCTAAATATATAGTTGTAGCACCCTCTACCTAACTGTGCTAGTGTTAGTTGTAGTGTAGGTAAAATTTGGCCTGGCTAAAAGCCAGATTGGGTTGAATCTGTAAAACATGTAATTGCTGCGCTAAAATATAATAAAAATAATAAATAAGCGAAAAGCAGCCAACACAAATCTTTGGAACAGAAAGATCAATAATAATAAAAAATACAAATGTGGCGCTAATCTGGTAGCTAAAATCAAAGAAATGTCCTTGATAAGCGTGGATGAAAATGCAACAGTTCAAAATCTTTCTCGTGCATCAACAAAAAAGACTTCACAGAGAAGGGAAGAAATGTGAAGATCCTCAGCATGGGAAACCACCACCAGGCACCCGCACACACTGATCCTTACCAGATCGCATTGACCCTCATCACAAAGGTCAAAAAACGCCCATGGTACAAGCACTGGAAAGCCGGGATCATTCACTCCTCCTCCTTTGAAATCTTCCACCAAACAGGCAACTTTCTGCTGCTCACAGAGCTCCCCGAGTACATGTAATAGGCGATTCCTAGGAGCCACAGGAAGGCGAAACACAATAAGATCCGAGATTTCCTCCTCATTGCTCTTCAATAGCACCGGGCAGGGAATAGTGACAGAAGCTGTCACTATTCCCTGCCCGGTGCTATTGAAGAGCAATGAGGAGGAAATCTCGGATCTTATTGTGTTTCGCCTTCCTGTGGCTCCTAGGAATCGCCTATTACATGTACTCGGGGAGCTCTGTGAGCAGCAGAAAGTTGCCTGTTTGGTGGAAGATTTCAAAGGAGGAGGAGTGAATGATCCCGGCTTTCCAGTGCTTGTACCATGGGCGTTTTTTGACCTTTGTGATGAGGGTCAATGCGATCTGGTAAGGATCAGTGTGTGCGGGTGCCTGGTGGTGGTTTCCCATGCTGAGGATCTTCACATTTCTTCCCTTCTCTGTGAAGTCTTTTTTGTTGATGCACGAGAAAGATTTTGAACTGTTGCTTTTTCATCCACGCTTATCAAGGACATTTCTTTGGGTTGAATCTGTGTCAGGGTGAATGACTCGGGGAGGCTGGATGACTCATTAGGCAGCATCTTTGGTACCTTTCCCTACTTGCTGGAACCTTGGGGAAGCTTCCAGAAGAATTGGAGGGAGGTTAGGAGGAGCTGCCTGGAGTATTGAGGAGGGCCCCAGCCAATCCCCAGCAAATGGGTTGGCAGGGAGTGGGCCATGTCTAGAGACATGGAAGCAAGAGTGAGGACAGCAGAAGCCAGTGAGCACGTCCAGGAGAAGTCAGCCGGGTGGGCTGGTGAGTGTGCAGTCTGGGAGGACTGTGAGATGTAGCCAGGAGGGCTAGTGAAAGGGGCTGCTGCAGCCAGGCGGCCTGGCAGAGCCTGAAGAGATGGTGCTGGGACCAGTGACCATGGGAGGAAGTGCAGTGAAAGTGCTAGTGGTGTCAAAAGAAAGATCTCACAAGGAGCAAAAACAAATAGTTCATCAAAAAGCAAAATATACAAAATCCTAGCTTAAATCAAGCTATAAAAAAATAGCTCCTACATAAAAATGGCAACTTGAAGAAAAAATGAAACAATTCATATACCAAAAATTCACAAGATAGCCGCCATAGCATATGGCAAACACCAGGCAGACATGGACCCCCATGAAAAAAATAATAAAACAACAAGTGATATGTTAGGACAAAATAGTAACAAATAAAAATCATCAGATAGCCACAAAAATACTACCCAAGGCCAAACACCCTACGTGTGCCAAAAGTAAAAAATTGTAGGAGTGTAATTAGTACCCAACATATGACAATAAACAGTGCACAAAGATAGAAATACATACAAATATACTTAAAATAAATGAATGCTCCACAGCCAGATACCAGAGGACTCAGATACATGAATAGTTGCAGAGGAGGAATGATGGTGAGAACCCCAAGACTAACACCACTAAGGAGGAAAAAAAATGAGTTATCCCAAACAGAAGGAGACGTATGGAAACCCATATGAAAAAGGGTCTGGACACCCAGAACACCACCCAGAAGAATCATTCCAGCATAGCACCTAAAAGGCATAACATGACAGTGGATACACAAAAAACAAGGGAACATAATATAAATCAATACTACACAACCGGAAAGAAGAAACAAGAGGATTCAGAAATATAATTCGTTTCAGAGGAGGAATGATGATGAAAACCCCAAGACTAACACCACTAGGAAAAGAACATGCCACCCCAAATAGAAGGAGTACGTATGGAAACTAAGTGAGGTTTCCATTAAAGAGAAAGGGTCTGGACTCCCAGAACACCACACAGAAAAATCAGTCTAATGTAGCACCAACAAAGCAAGCAAGTCATCGAGACGTTGACAATAAAAACACTGCTTTTGGCCTTCCTCCTCTGCAAGACCCGTGAGTGCCTCAATACCAGTTTTGGATTTATGTAATTATATATATATATATATATATATATATATATACATATACATATACATATACATATACACACACACACACACACACACACACATATATATATTATATATATATATATATATATATATATATACACAGACATCCTATTCAGTGAATACCATCTAAAAGTATTCTGAACTGCTATCACGCGTTGCATTTTTAACTTACCTGTACAAGGAAAATAATAAGAAAATAAAAATTTGCTATTCTTCTGAACTGTTCAAATAAATTCTTCGGTACAAAGTTCCAAAATGTGTACTGAAAAGAAAAACAAGTACAGGGCGCATGGTATTAATCTGAATTTTAAACATGAGCATAATAAAACTATACAACAAATATTAATATTTAAGCATTAATAAATGCAATCTGTATAAGTGTCCAATTTTCAAAAAAAATAAAAAAAAATGTCCATTAATGAAAATTGCAGTTTATGCAAAAGCCTGTTTTTTTTTTTGTTTTTTTTTTTGCTACAATCTTGTTGGTTTCTGTATAGAACATAGTAAACTGTGACGTTTAACAATTTACTAGCAGTGAGAATTGTTATGACAACCAACTTCTGTAACAGAAATAGCTGTACATAGTAACAGTATGTATCATGCAGATATCAATGCACTGCTAGAATGTGACTGAAGAGCAAACTAAACATTCACATCCTTTGTTTCCCAGAAATAGATTACTGTCACCACTCAAGTATTTAGTCATTCAGTTGATTATTTGCCAACAAGTAATAACCAGTATACTGGACTTTATCTCAACCCAGACATTATTTGTTATACAATCCTAAAACGGAAATACCTAGGGACATTATATACATATGAAATATAAATAAAAGAAGATAAAGTAAGAATCCAACTTTAAAACACACTCACGGCCACTTTATTACGGTAGGTACACCTGTTCAATTGCTTGGCAACACAAATTGCTTATCAGCCAATCACATGGCAGCAACTCAATGCATTTAGGCATTTAGATGCGGTGAAGATGACTTTCTGAAGTTCAAACTGAGCATCAGAAAGGGATAAAAAGGGGATTTGAGTGACTTTATACGTGGCATGGTTGTTGGTGCCAAATGGGCTGGTCTGAGTATTTCAAAAACTGGTGACCTAATGGGATTTTCATGCACAACCATCTCTAGGGTTTACAGAGAATGGTTCGAAAAAATGAAAATATCCAGTGAGCGGCAGTTGTGTGGACAAAAATGCCTTGTTGATGTCAGAGGTCAGAGGAGAATGGGCAGACTGGTTCAAGATGATAGAAAGACAACAGTAAGGCTGGGTTCACACCTATGCAGTTGGTCCGTTTTCCATATGCGTTTTGCGGTGCGTGTTGCATTTTTGTACCTGCATCTTTCATGCGTTTTTATTTTGGCCAAAACAATAATTTTGTAGGGCAGTGTGGGAAGTCTGTTTGAAGTGGGAGGTGTTTGCAGTGAAGCATGGTCAAAAACGCAAGCTGCAAAATGCGTCAGCAATGCAGGACACTCGCAGCACTTGCGCTTTGGATGCAGGCCAACTGAAATCTATTGCAGCCTTTTTCAACCAGGGTGCCCAGGCACCCTAGGGTGCCTTGAGGTTTCTGTAGGTGTGCCTTGGAAAAATGCCTAAAAATTGCCCCAAAATTATATAAAAGCTGGCTTGTGGATAAAGCTGCCTTTTAGTTACACAAAGCCACAGGTTTCATTGGGCGCCATTACAAACTTCTTGAGGGCACCTTAGCTAGGTGATGGAGAAAAATTGAGGGAGAAGAGAAACATTGGAATACTAGTCAGTAGCAGTTTTAAAAAGTGTATTTGCTATGGAAGAATAAATCACCTCTAACGTTGGGTTTTCTACCTATGTGGATGTTGCTGTGTTATGCAAAACTAATAGAATAGTTTTTACATTTTAGAATTGGGTGCCTCAAGACTGTCCATAATTTTTAAAGGGTGCCTTGGGACTGTCCATCATTTTTAAAAGGTGCCTTAACTGAAAAAAGGTTGAGAAACACTGGTCTATTGAACCAAAAATGCAAAACACTGCGGGGAAAGAAGTCTCAGACCCTTTCTAAAAAAACCCGCAGGAACCGCATAGATGTGAACCTTACCCATAGGAAATGGTTGACTCACCACCAGTGAATGCTTGGTTGAAAACCATACTTTATTGACTTGTATATACTGTATCTAGAAGTCTTGTATTGCATCATACCAGTCTTTGACATGGTCGTATTCTGTTCAATTACTTCATTGCAGTGCAGTAAACCTCACTATTCACTATACACAGCAGGTTAAACTTTAGATGTATTCATGTATTAGAAGGGTCTTCAAATTACATAATCACATAGAAGAGATGTCAGTGATGTCATATTTCATACATCAGACTGCAAATAATTTGACCTTGGGCTTGCTATATAGTGCTGTGGGATAGGAAATGAGCCAATTAAATTAGTATTGGGTAGAAGATTCTTGGAAGTCAGATTGTAGTCTGTTGCCATGATGCGATTGAAAGATATCCTAATTTAATTTTTTTTGTAAATTATCAATGGTTATAGATGGGGATTTCCAAATGGCATTTATTTGCAACAGGCCAAATATTATTTTTCGTGGCAGGTATGTACAGTTCATTTTGCCACTGCAATGTTAACAATACTAGACTTATACACACACCGACCACTTTATTATGTAACCCTTGCTAGTACCGGGTTGGACCCCCTTTTGCCTTCAGGCAACTGCCTTAATTCTTCCTGCATACAGTAGATTCAACAAGGTGTTGCAAACATTCCTCAGAGATTTTGCTCCATAGTGACATGATAGCATCACGCAGTTGCTGCAGATTTGTCGAATGCAAATCTCCCGTTCCACCACATTCTAAAGGTGCTTTATTGGATTGAGATCTGGTGACTGTGGAGGCCATTGGAATCCAGTGAACTCACTGTCATGTTCAAGAAACCAATGGTGCATTATCCTGCTGGAAGTGGCCATCAGACGATGGGTACACTGTAGTCATAAAGGGATGGACATGGTCAATAACAATACTCAGGTAGTCCATGGCATTTAACCACTTTTACCCTCTTATTGAGCAGGTCATTTTTTGCGATTCGGCACTGCGTTACTTTAACGGAAAATTGCGCGATCATGCGACACTGTACCCAAATACAATTGATGTCCTTTTTTCCCCACAAATCGAGCTTTCTTTTAGTGGTATTTGATCACCCCTGCAGTTTTTAGATTTTGCGCTATAAACAAAAAAATAGCTACAATTTTGATAAAAACGCCATATTTTTTACTTTTTTTTTTAATTTTTTAAATTTCTGCTATAAAACATTCCCAATAACAAAAATTTTACATTTTTTTATCAGTTTAGGCCAATTTGTATTCTGCTACATATTTTTGGTAAAAATAAATCCCAAAAAGCGTATTTTAATTGGTTTGCACAAAAGGTAAAGCGTTTACAAACTACGGGATAGATTTTTGGACTTTTTATTTATTTATTTTTTTATTAGTAATGGCGGCGATCAGGGATTTTTAGTGGGACTGCGATATTGCGGCGGACAGATCGGACCCCTAACTCACATTTTTTACACTTTTTGGGGACCAGTGACACTAATACAGTAATCAGTGCTAAATAATATGCACTGTTACTGTATAAATGACACTGCCAAGGAAGGGGTTAATACCGGGGGTAATCAAAGGGGTCATATAAAATTAATAATATAGCTGTGCAAGATTCGCATATAAACAAAATCCAAATAATGAACACACACTGTGAACATAACATTAAAGTGCCATAATGTGCTCAAAGCGACCACACTGCCTAATATTGGGCAGAGTCACTACGTAGTGTAATCAAAGTTTCAAAATCTCCCATTTAAGAAGGGCCCACAAGTGCTTAATAGGGCTTAGGTCAGATGAGGAAGGGGGTCATGTCTTTATTCCTTCATCTTTAAAGTGGTACTAAAGTCTTGTGTTTTTTTTGTTAAAAATAACAAACATGTTATACTTGCCTCCTCTGTACAGTTGGTTTTGCACAGGGCAGCCTGGATCCTCTTCTCGGATCCCTCGCCAGCGCTCCTGGCCCCTCCCTCCTGTTGAATGCCCTCACAGCAAGCAGCTTGCTATGGGGGCACACAAACCGAGATTTAGCTGCGAGTGTCCATTCAGTGATGGAGCACCAGCCCAGCCCGCCCCTCTCTCTCCTCATTGCCTCACTAAGTTTGATTGAGAGCAGTGGGAGCCAATGGTGCCGGACTGCCGTCTCAGCCAAATAGGGTGAAAGTCTTGGGCAGCCGAGACACTCCTTCAACATAGGTGAATTGAGATGGGTTCAGGTAAGTATTAGGGGTGCTGAGGGGGGCTGATGCACACAGACGGCTTTTTATCTTAATGTACAGAATGCATTAAGATAAGAAAAACCTTCTGCCTTTAGAACCACTTTAAGGCAGTGAAGTACTTTGGTGCATGTGATGGAGCATTGTCCTGCATATATAGGTTCAACTAGCTCATCTTTAATAAAACCAGCCCATACTAGTTCCCCACCTCCACCTTGCTGGCATCTGAGTCGAAGTGGAGTTTTGTGCCCATTACTGATGTCTTGTTCAGTGGTGGTTGGGTTTCAACCTTCCTTACCTTGGCCATTAGCACTGAACACCTTGTACTTCTAGACACTCCAGGTAGGTTGCAGCCTTCCTTACCCTGACCATGAGCACTGAACACCTTGTACTTCTGAGCAATCCAGGTAGGTTGCAGCCTTTCTTACCCTGACCATGAGCACTGAACACCTTGTACTTCCGGACACTCCAGGTAGGTTGCAGCCTTCCTTACCCTGACCATGAGCACTAAACATCTTGTACTTCTGGACACTCCAGGTAGGTTGCAGCCTTCCTTACCCTGACCATGAGCACTAAACATCTTGTACTTCTGGACACTCCAGGTAGGTTGCACTTCTGGAATTTGACAGCACTGGAGGATAATAAATTCCTGGTAGCTTCACATTAGATTCTTTTCAAATCCTTGGCAGTTAGTTTGCTTTTTTGTTCTCAACACATTTCTTGCGACCCTGTTTATTATTTGCAATAAAATGTTTGATGGTTCTGTGATCACTCCCTAATATCTCAGTAATTTCAAGAGTGCTGCATCCCTCTGAAAGACTTTTTACAATTTTCTACTTTTCAAAATCAGTTAAATCTCTATTTTGGTCCATTTTGCCAGAGGAAAAGCAGCTGCCTAATAATTAGGCACACCTTGATATAGGGGGTTGATCACCTTAGGCCACACCCTCCCTTATTACACATCACCTGATATGCTTGAATCTAAAAGGCATTCACGTTTATACAGCTTGGAGTTGGACGATATGCATAAAAAAGATGATTTGGTCAAAATGCTCACTTGCGTAATTTGTGCCCAACTGTGCACATAGAGTACTTACAATAGTCATTTCAGGACAATCCTTATGGAGTAGCAAATCCTAAAGTGTTACTAAACTCATAACAGTAAAATCAGTGTGTATATGGAGTAAAGCATGCTTATTATACTCCCTGTGGAACCTAAGGGGTTAATCCTCTGCATAGTGTAAAAAGGCTGTTTGATCCTGTCTTCTCTGTTCCTCCCCTTCTTCCACTGTCCCCAAACCATCTCCTGATAGAACAGAGGCTAGGGGACAAGCTGAACATGCTCAGTTAGGTGTGTATTGCTGGTGAGTTTTTTTTTTCTTTTCTTGGGAGAGTGCATGTGATCAGCACAGGGCCAGTCGGCACTGTCCAGACAGAGGGTCAGGGGTCCTGCAGCCTCATAGGTCAGAGCAGAACGAAAACTCCTACAAGCTTTAACCAGACACTGATAGAAGTCAAAAGGCTGCTATATACTGATGACGAAAAAAGGTATTTAGCAGTTTATATTTGCTAAAACTATTGCATTTCCATGTTCTGTGTACTGTGGGAGACCAGATATAGTGAATGCAAGCTCCTGGGTTTAGTAACACAAATTTTTTGACTTCAGATCCACTTTAATAGGTGACATTTTTGATATCCTGCAGTCAGAAGCATATAGTTGTACATGCACTAGTCTGTAAAAACAAGACCTTGCCTAATGTTTCACAAATTGCTGCGATAAATCACTATAATTAAATCTGTGCTTGAAACAATATAGTAATCCTCTGGGAAAGTCACTGATGTATTTTTATTTGTCTTGGTAAAATAATGCAGTTTGCTCATCTCAAACATCACACATTGGGGAAAATATAAAAAGCAAATGAAGGTGACCTTCACCAAACCTTTTCTGGTGGTGAGTCAATCACTGCAGTGACTGTTTGAAGAAAGTTTGATTAAAATGGCACTAAAATATGTCCCTTTTTCTCCAAAAACAATCCAAACACATGAATTTGTTTATTACTTTGTGCAGCGCTACACCCGTAGGAGCCACTTGAGTATTACACAGATAGTCTCTACTTATTCACTGGCAAAAAGACCAGTCTAGGGGTGTTTTATAGTTTTATTTTGGAAGAACTTGGATGGGGTAGGGGATTTGTAGTAGGATACTACAGAACAAAAACTATTCACAATTTGAGGACTCTAGCTGATCTAGAATTGAATAGCAGGTGGAGTCCCTTGCTGGGGGCAGATGGCAGACTTTTACTGTATAGCAGTGCAGAAATAATGAGTAATGAAGGACAGGTAGGGCTTCTTGCAGACTCTGATTACAACTATCAACAAATTTGGTGAATTCTCCAGTTTTACTATAAATTGGTCTAAATCCATCCGTATGCCCCTCGACCCGCTAGGAGCACCCCTCCCGGCCTGTACAGACCAAATTGCTGTTGCTAACTCCTTTAAATGCCTGGGCATGGTTGTCTCTCCTGAGCCCTAACACTACCTCCAAATAAATCTTAGCACATTGCTGGATAGGCAAAAATGAAAAAACCTAAGTTGGTGTAAGCTCCCCCTGTCAGTAGTGGGCCACGAAAATTTAGTAAAGATGATCTGGGCACCGCAACGTTCCTACATCTTCACAACTCCCCTATGTGGATCTCTAATAAGTGGTTTAAACACGCCCTCTTAGACTCTCAATTCGGGGATCTTATTTGGAGAAGGAAAAAGAACCATATTAGCTTAACCACCCTGCAGTATGACAAGGATAGAGGGGGCCCTGGTAGTCCCACACCCCAAGACATATTTTATGGCATCCCAGATGCAGCAATTTGCTGGCTGAGGTCAGTTTGACACAGAGGACCCTATAGCTAGACTGGTAAGCTCATCTAACCCTAGCTTGCCTGCCAGCTCTCACTTGGAGATGGATCTACTGAGCTTCCCCTTTTCCTTCCCTACAGCAGCTCTTCTTCAAAAGGTTTGGAAGGCCATGAAGGAGGCACTCCATGTTACGGAGTGGATTTTACCCCGATATGGCATAATCCTAATTTTTCTGAGCTTTGTAAATTAACAGGTTTCTCAACTTGGCAGCAAAAGGGTATTTGGTTCTTTCATGAGGTCTTTAGGAGCACCACCCTGAAGGCACATGACCACTTGTGCAATGAGTTTTCACTATCTCCTAGGCAATTTTACCAATACCTTCAGTTTAGACACGTGTTGCAGATACAACAGTGAACCATTAATTTGGCTACATCTAATTCAGCCCTAGTGACTGAGATTTTACATTGAAATACCCCCAAAGGTTTAATCTCTCATGCTTATATGGAACTACTATCCTCTATCTAAGACCATACTAGACTGAAATGCAGAGCTCGTTGGGCGATGGATATTGGAGAAATTGATGGTGATCAATAGGACATGGCTCTGGAAGCAATCGCTGTAACTTCCCTATCTGCCTCCCACAAGCTCTCGCAGCTATTTATTCTCCATAGAGCTTTTCACGCACCTGCTATGTTGTTTGATTGGGGGAGGAGAGATACACTCTATGCCCCACATGCAATGTACATAGAGGCAATTTTATACATATGCTGTGGCAATGCCCAAAACCTACAAGGTATTGGAACGGGGTCTTGCAAATTATTTCCATGCTCACCCAAGTGCCTATTCCTCTTAACCCCCTGGTGTATTTGCTTGGAGCCTTGGATGAGGAAAAGTATCCACTGGGCATATACACTATGATAACAAGACTGCTATACTTGTCTAGGAAGCTGATAGCCAGGTTTTGCATACCGCCTATGATACCCTCTAGAAAGAAATAGGTTGAATATGTTAACTCTCTTCTACTAAGGGAGCAACAGGCTTATCGCCATCGAAAATGCGTTAAGTAATTTTACTCTTGTAAGCTGGCTGAATTCTCCTGGTCTTTCTTCTACACAAACTAGTAATAGATAGACTCTTACAAATCTGTGGGTGAATATAGTCTGTTTTTTTTTTGCTAAAGAACCTGGAATACCCCACCCACCTCTGATGTTCATTAAGTTAATTTGGTTCAGAGCCAATTTGTTATTACTTCAGAAAAACAGAAAGAAATGGCATTGTGCATAGATTACTGCACTATAGGCTCGTGTTGTTCTACTTTAATTTTCCCTTTGTGGTTTGGTTTCTCTTTGTGTTTTGCACCTTGCTAGCACAGCTTGAACATTGTATTCTGTATTTTTATAATTGTACGATTAATGCTGACCATTCTGTCCATGTAATGTTCAAATGCCTTTCTCTTTTATATCAATAAATATGGATTAAAAAAATGGATTAGAAAATAAAAAAAGGACAGGTAGACAAAGCTCTTTGGCTTACAAGCCAGTGATCTCTTTACTTGGAACCTAGGCTGACTGTACTAGCACAAGGGGGTACCCTAGGAGAACAGACCCCAAGATCTTTGGTCTGTACTCATAGGAGTCACAAACCGATCCTCTCAGGCATGGCTCCCCTTCAGTTCAGCCAGAAATTTATTAGGTAAAAGTAGAGTAACACTTACAGTGCATCAGGCATGTATTCGCATATCCCAATAATGACAGACATCAGGCAAGTACTGAGTAGTCCAACATCCGAATCGTGTGAGAACGCTGCGGTGTGCACCTTACTGCTTGCATTCCACTCGGAAGGGACGTTGCTGGCGCTAATGTCAGCCGGAAATTGCGTCAACGCGTTTCGCCCCTCGTCTGTGATAACGCCCACTGGGAGGGGCGAAACGCATCAACGCAAATTCCGGCTGACAGTAGCTACTCTACTTTTACCTATTAAATTGCTGAACGTATTTCACTATAGAGTTTCTCTGTTTTTCTTTGCCCTGAGTGATGACCATTGGGGGACCAGTAAAAAATTCCAATATCTCTCCTGCCCTGTGTGACCATCAAAGAAGAATCTTAAGAAGTGCCAAACACTAACCAGTTTTAAGTTTTACCGACCCACATGCAGTACTGCTAAGGGGTCCACGTCATCTGGTAAGTGCATTAACAGGTGGGGTGTGGATCACAACAGATTGCATGAGGAAGCACGGTTTGACACCATTTATTTAGAAGAGAGCACTGGGCACAGAATATTTTCCTTCACTGGACACATGTTTATTTTGGACATTTAATTATTTGTGTCGTTTTATATATTTTTTTTTGCACAAAAAAATTCACTCGACACATGCTGGCCAATATTTTGGTTTGAATTTTATTTTTTAGGGAATATTCTGGAAGAGAAAATTACTCTAGTCCAACTATTTACATTCTAGCACCTAAACTAGGAGGGTGCTACATGTGTTTTTCTGTTTCCTTGTAATGCCCTCTGTGAGCTCCTGAACATTTCCTTTTTCCCTGTTTGTAATAAGCAGTGGATGTTAGTTGTGGTCATGTGCACTGCTCTATGCACACTACAAATCCCATAGTCACTAGTCCATTTCAGGAGTAAGCAAGAGAGGGTGTCTATATTCCTACATACACTAGGACCAAGAACAACAAATGTACGAAGTGAGATCACAGCAGTATAAATAGGAAATTGAGGAGAGCAATTTTGCACTAAAGTTGTTCTAAAGGCCAATTTTTTTTTTTTTACCCTAAAGCATTTTCTGCATTAAAGTTAAAATGCTTCACTGCGCCCCCCCCCCCTCCTTCTCCCCCCTAGCAACTTACCTGAGCCTGATCCCAATCCAGCATTGTGCATGAGATCAGCAGCTCCCTAGGCTCTCTCCCTATTCACGGGCTCAGACATAATTATCAATCACAGCCATGGAGGATGGAGCGGGGGTGAGGCAGAGCTGCTCTCTATGTGTCTATGGACACACACAGTCAGCTCGGGAGTGAGCCTGTATGAGTGCCCCCATTGCAAGCGGCTTGGTATGGAGGGCATTTTGCCGGGGAAGTTGCCAGGAGCACTGGCGGGGCACCCTAGAAGAGAAGGATCGGGCTGCTCTGTGCAAAACCATTGCACAGAGCAGGTAAGTAAGACATGTTTGTTATTTAAAATTTTTAAAAAAATCAACAATTTACAATCACTTTAGGCATGCATACTTGAATACAATTTCTTTTTATAGCCACTGCTTTTTAAATATGCCCTATCATCATTGTCAGCAGCTCAGAAGCAGGCACACAAAATAATCGGTGAAGGCATAAAAATAGTCTCCCCCTGCCAAATTGAGGATAGGATTATTCAGTAAAGGAGCAGGAAACGTTTTGTATACAGAAAATCAACATAAGTTATTGCCTTTAATTTTCATTTCTAGGCCATTCCAAGATTTGTTTCTCTAACAGCTGCCAGCAAGATAGTAGTTTTTAACCTTCATTTTCTAATTTCTTTGCCTTAGTTGAAATACAAGAGTTAGCTTCTAACACATCACTTTACCTTTCTTTGCTCTATTGTTTGGAGGGGTGACTGTACCTGAAAACGTATGTATGCTACATCTACCTCGATGGAGTATTTGTGTGGGTCATATGATAAGCACACGGGACATCTCAAAAATGTATGGGATCCTGACCTCCTCTTCTACGAAATTGTTCTATATGCAGAAACTACTTCAAGGCAACTTCTATCCGACTTGTGCACATTGACTTTAATGGAAGTCGCCTCAAAGTCGGATCCTCATCTTAATTGATATGATTTGGATCCGACGTTACAAAAAAGATTACAAATGCATTCCCTGAAGTTGCTTCAATTTGCATCAAGTCTGGCAAAGTCACACTGTAGGTCACGGCAGTGTGACCCGAGCCTTAAGCCTACCCCATTCTTCTTTAATGATCTGAATTTCTGTTTAATTTGAAGCCAGCTTCTGCTGCCAATGTGACCATTTTCCTCTACAATGGTCCTGTCTGCTTAGCTCTACCTGTTGCTTCTCTGCCTAGAGTTTAATCAAAGTGAAAGCTTCAAGTGACAGCTGAATGAAGGGCGGAGCGGCATAGGGTATGGGAGGCCTGATTACATTATCAGAGGTGCATCGTTGACAGTGATTGCCAACTGTCAAAACCACAGGGACACATGGCATAACTTCCTACAGAAAACCAGGAGATTCAGGAATGATCAGCAACCTTGTGATTAGATGTGCAAGATGACTAGTTAGATTCACATTGCATGTACACATTTGCTGTTCTTTATTATTGAATGAGGCAAACTGATGTATTAACTTCTACCATTCAAGGTTGTGTAATAGTTTTCAATTCCTATGACTTGTTAAATTCTGAAAAAAACGAACAATAATACAATCTTTTACATGATTTCTCCTGATAAATGAAACCTTTCCTGGTGCCATCTCATCTGATGCTTGAGCACAATGCCTGGGAAAGCTGTGATACTCCTCTCCCATTTTGAATAGTTCTATTGTAATCGACATCCTTTTAAAAAGACTCTTATTCATCTCCTAGGTATGGGTTGAAGCTGACAGTGCAGAGATGGCATAGCATATAATGGATAATGGAGCAATTTCTGACAAGTGTACTAAAGCAGATTAATGTGGTAAGCTATTGTGAATCAGTGAGGGCAACCACACATACATTTATTTATAAACAGCTTAAATAGACTATAATTCATAACAAACAATCAGACATTTCGTTTAAGTATACTAAACGCACCAGATCAATCACAACTGATCATCTGAGTTACCACATTTTTTTTTTTTTTACATTCATAGCCAAAGCAAGTGTGTAATGCATGGCAGGGGAGTACTGAGGAGGGCTACGCCCACCCCCAGAATTCAGTTGTACCCCAGAGGGCCCCTCCCATGGATGTTTTACCTGGCCTGAGCTCCTCTCCCCCAAATGACTACACTCAGGGCCAGGACGGGGGGTGGAAGCCTGGCGCAGTTAACTCCTAAAGTGGGCAGTGATGTCCAGATAGTAGAAGTGACAGTGGAAGAGAGGAAAGAGCCAGGAGGAGGTGCAGGCTGTGTTGTGCTCTCCCCCTCCTGTCAGAACAGCACTCCTTCATACAACAGGTGACACAGGATTGTTCTCTGATTGGATTGTGCACGGATTCATTACCTGCCCCTACCCACAATTCCTGCTGCCAGGAGATGAGCAGCCGTAGGAGGGGACAGGGGCAGGTAATCAAACAAGCGTCAAATATCCTATGCTCCTGCGCCATTTATTCAGCATTTTTAACGCTGGCACCTCCTGGCCCTTTAGGGGTTTCTGAGGCTCGGAGGCAGAGCGGGGTTTATACATAGTTACATAGTAGTTGAGGTTGAAAAAAGACAACAGTCCATCCAGTTCAACCTGTACAAGTGTGTGTGTGTGTGTGTGTGTGTGTGTCAGAGGCCTGATCATTTCCCATAACTCTGAATGTTGTGATCTGTGAGACGCACGTCCAAGAGTCTTTTAAAAGTACCACCAATTGTGGAAGAGAGTTCCTCATTCTCACTGCCCTTACAGTGAAGAACCCCTTACGCAGCTTAAGGTTAAACCGCCTCTCCTCTAATCTCATTGTGTGGCCACGTGCCCTCTTGCACTCCTTGAGACTATTTTTTTTACCTATGCTGGGATCGCCATTGAGGTATTTGTAAATCACTATCATGTCCCTTCTCAGGCGTCTCCTCTCCAAGGAGGATAAATTAGGCGCTTGTAATCGCTCCTCATAATTAAGGTCCTCCAATCCCCTAATTAGTTTAGTTGTTCTTCTTTAGACTCTCTCCAGTTTCAGCACATCCCTTCTGAGGATTGGCGACCAGAACTGGACAGAATACTCCAGATGTGGCCGCACCATGGTTTTATAAAGGGGTAGGATTATAGCTTTATCTCTGGAATATATCCCCTTC
The DNA here is from genome assembly GCF_965119305.1 of Pelophylax lessonae. Classification (NCBI taxonomy): domain Eukaryota; kingdom Metazoa; phylum Chordata; class Amphibia; order Anura; family Ranidae; genus Pelophylax; species Pelophylax lessonae. Next base: position 467,198,290 of record NC_138769.1, read on the forward strand.
CTTATGCATGCTAATATTCTGCCGGCTTTGGAAGCTGCAGCTTGACATTGCATGCTATTACTTAGTCTATCTTCTACTAGAACCCCCAGATCCTTCTCCATCCTGGGTTCCCCCAGAGGTCCCCCCCCCCAGAGCATAACTTGCATTTACGTTTTTAGCCCCCAAGTGCAATACTTCTCTACAATAAACCTCATTTGCCATGTAGTTGCCCACTCTGTTATTTTGTTCAGGTCATTCTGTAAGATTTCTATATCTCGATGAGACGTTATTGCCCTGCCTATTTTTGGGTCATCCACGAAAACGAAGATTGAGCCACTGATTCCGTCCTCTAGGTTATTGATGAATAAATTGAACAAAATTGGGCCCAGGACTGAGCCTTGGGGGACCCCACTTACCACTCCAGACCAGTTTGAGTATACATTATTTATCACCACACTTTGGACACACCATTATGATCATGTGACCGCCATGATTGGCTGTCACAATGGTCACATGATTGTAAAGCTCCTGATCGCTACTTGCTTTGCGTTAGGCGCTAGTAACTGTGCCGGGAGCGTGAAGGTGTACGCAGATATGCGTCCTCTCGTGTCAAGGCCCACTGGCCGAGAGCCCGCATATTTGTGGTACTGTCGGCGCTAAGAGGTTAAAGCCTCATAACTGCCCTTCGATGCCTGCCATGAATAATACCATGGCACCACACAATACTTTTCACACAGGTGCGGTAGTGTTGTGTTATGTTTATGTGACCTTATCCCCGCACTAGACACAGGGCACTTAACAGATCTCCTCCTCCCCACACAGCACATAGCTGAGATCAGATTCCCTTACAGGCACAACCTCAATCTTAGGGAAGTAGAGAATGGGGGAGTATCTCCACTGAGGGTGAACATTTTAATATGTACTGACCCCCAAATGCCTGCTCCCATTCCAGTCCTCCCTTGTGTGTTAAGAGAGATACAGTCTACTAGCACAGTACAGGACAGGAGTACCCTAAATTACATTTGTATTTCTAAAGCAAAACATTTTTAAGTAAGTTTCAAGAAACTAGATAAAAGGTCTGTTTATAATTTAGACCTTAAATTGATACTAAAGTCTCTATTTTTTTATTTTTTTTTTAAATAACAAACATGTCACACTTACCTGCTCTGTGCAGTTGGTTTTGCACAGAGCAGCCTGGATCCTCCTCTTCTCGGGTCCCTCTTCTGTGCTCCTGGCCCCTCCCTCCTGTTGAGTGCCCCCACTGCAAGCAGCTTGCTGTGGGGTCACCTGACCCGAGTCCAAGCTCCCTGTGTCCTTTCAGACAGGAGCCGCGACCTGGCCCCTCCCGCTCTCTCTCCTGATTGGCTGACTGACATTGATTGACAGCAGGGGGAACCAAACATGTCACGCTGCTGTCTCAGCCAATGAAGAGGGGAGTCCCAGGCAGCTGAGAAACTTCTGCAACATCGCTGGATAAAGATGGGCTCAGGTAAGTATTGGGGGGGGCTGAGGGGGGCAGAGGGGGGCTGCTGCACACAGAAGTTTTTATCTGAATGCATAGAAAAACCTTCTGCCTTTACAATCCCTTTAATGCCAAGGCTAGGATCCACTGTGGATCGCTTTTCAGGGCACAGCCGCTGTCAAGTGTTCAGAAAGTGATCCTGCCACCTACTGAATGCCTGTTTTTTTTCTGCCCAATGGCAGTTTATAATAGGGTCAATGAAGTGCAAGGAGGGAGGGGGTATTGGGGAGTTGGCTATTCTGGAGTCATATTTTCCTAGCAAGCACACTTCAAGTGGATATAAAAAAGAAATTTATGGAAAGGAAAAACACTGCGATGAAAAAAAAAAAAAAAAACACTGAAAGTTTTCTGTGCTTTTACCTGCATTTTTAAGTTGGTGACTGGGCCTCCTTAAATATTTCAAAGCTAAAAGAATTCCTAAAAGGTCTGGAAAGAATTCACTTAAGGATACATTCAAAGCACAATCTTGTCATTTTAAAAGACCCCCACATACCCACTTTCTGTAAAATCACTCTATATAAATTTTTTCTAGTATTCATCTGACTAGGTCACATGACCTGTTCCTCTACCCTTTTTTTTCTGGAGATAGCCATTTTTATTATGCAGAGAACAGTGACACATTATGTGTGTGCCACTCTCTGCAGTATTGAACTGTGTGCCCGGGCCGGTATTGTTATGCACCCCCAAGGAGGCATGTCTGGGACCGCCTGGGTTGGCTAATGCTGGCCCTCATTCATCCCAGAACATGTACAGTGGCTAGGGGCACCAAGGTTAATATGTAGGGGACAGTGCCAGAGGCAAGGTGAGTATTGCAACAACAGCTGCATTATTCATTTAAAATAAAAAATTGTAAAAAGTCTAAGCTGCATTTATATCAGTCTGGAGTTCATCTTCAACTTATATGTAGTCCATGTTCCCATGATTAGGTTATATTATAAAGTACAATTTTGTGCATTTGTTTTCTGCTTTGATTCATGCCCTAGTCAGTCTTGCCTGGTAACTAGATTAACCCTGCACTGTTATCATTCCATTAGCAAATAATAACCTCCAAATTTACTTGATGATGATAGACATGATGCATCGTGTACCATACAGCTGTACGGCTTCCAAATCAAGGCTCGGTATTTCATTAAGTCATAACTACGTTGATCATAACTTTGGAAATTATCTGGCTGAAACTTCTTGGTTACAAATTAATTATAATGCAAATTCTATTTTTCCAACGATAATATAATTGTTTAATGCAATAAACATTTCCATGCAACAGGGACTAAATAAAATAATAATAACAGCAGAACACAGTGATTTTCTTATTACCTATGCATGGCTACAGTATTTAATAGCAGCACAACAATCAGCTGAATGTGCAGCTGTGCCCGCTTTCATTAGCTGAAATTAAGACAATGTGTAACATCTCATTAGGGAATCACTGGACAACTCCTTCCTAATCAATATTTGCACTAATTACAAAGACTAGAAATGACATGTAAGATTTAAAAGGCCTTACAAAATAAATGAACAGGTACAATATAATACATATGAATACAAATCCTTTTATAGAGGAATACAAAGGAACATCAAGGTCCATCCTCCCATTTCTACCAAATCTGAGCATGGCTCAAAATACAAATCGCATTCAACATTCTGTTTTCTATACTTGTGAAAATAATGTTTGGCACGCTCTAGAAAGCTGTTTTTTTGCAATGTTCGTTCATGGTTATCTAACAAAAAATATCTCCAGTTAAAGAAGTTTGGGGTGTATATAAAAAAAAAAAAAACAAGCATACTCACTTCCTTGCTGCAGCATCAGTGTGATGCTGCGGCTGTCCTAGGTTGGCTCTAAAGCCCCGTACACACGTACCGATCGTCGTCATACAAACGTCGGCGGACGAAAGATCTGCCGATTGTACGCTTGTTAGTATGGTGCCTCCGACAGCTGTCTGCGCACATTCTGCGGACAAGAGTCTTTCTTGCAAACATGAAAATGTTTGTATGCCGACACCAGAACGGACGATTGTTCGCCAGTCAGTACAGAATTCTGCCGACAGACCGCAGATTTGCAAGACTGGGCATGCTCAGAAAAGAAAAAACACAGGGAAAGTTAACCATCACATGACATCACTTCTGCAGTCGGCTGTAGTCAGCGGACAAAATTCTTGGGCAGTCTTTGCACTTTTCAACAGACACCGACATCCCGGGGAGAAAAGACGAACGTTTGTATGCCGACGATCGGTACGTGTGTACGGGGCTTAAGACCGAGAACTGAGCATTACTTGACCACTAATCGCTCAGTTCTTGGTTTGCTCCAAGCAGAGAGCAGTGACTGAGTACAGAAACATAGAAAGGTGATGGCAGAAAAAAAGACTGGACGTAGTCCATCGAGTCTAAAGCCTCGTACACACGCAACGAATTTCCGCCGACCGGTCGGCCATCTTTTGTCCGGAGTGGTGTCTGTTGGTTGGAATGTGCTCTAGACTGCACACAAATTTTCCCGCACGACAGAATTCTACTTCAGAAGTGATGTCATGTGTTGGATTGCTTTCTTTGTGTTATTTCATCTCTGAGCATGCCTAGTCTTGCTCATAAGATTTGTTCCCATCGAAATCTGTACTAATGAGACGAAAATCGGACATGTTTTGACGGTCGACAAAAATTTTATAGCCTGCACACCAGGATTTTTTTGGCCGAAAAGTCGGAGTCGGTTGTCAGAAGCACCATACTAAGAAGCCGAAAATCGGCAGATAGGTCGTCGGACGAAATTTTCCAGCCAAATTTCTACTCATGTGTACGGGGCTTAACTGTTTCTTTTTTTTATATACAGTAGTCCACAGAGATAGCAGGGAACAATGCTTACTGAAAACAGTTGAGAGGCAAGCAGCACAAGAAGTGTTTGATGGATAAACAACCAATTTTTACATTTGTTGCACAGATATAATAAAACACTTTATTTTTTTATTTTTTTTTAAAGATATATTTATGGAAAGTCAACAGAATTGGCCCAAAGGCTCATAGTAGCTGATCACAAATCATGTACATTGTGAAAAAGGAGATACAATCACATACACCTAAGATAATAAAACACTTTCAATGGTGCATTTAGCCACTTGCTTCCCAGCCACAGTACATTTACTGCAGAAGGGTGGCATGGGCAGGCTGGATGATGTACATGTACATCATTCAGCATGTTCTGGCTGGCTGTAGCCAATCACAGCACAGAGTCCTATGAGTACATGCACACAGGGCTCTGTACACAGCATCCGCAATCTGGGCTGGGCGTTTCTTCTCCCAGGGAAAAAAAAAACAGCCAGATCTGTTAGTAAAAGCAGCACACATTACACATTTTTTAGGCATACAATGAACCCCTTGATTGCCCTTGGATGTTAACACTTCCCAGCCAGTGTCCTTAGTACATTATCAGTGTACAGTTTTATCACTGATATATGTATTAGTATCACTAGCAACATCAATTTCAGTTAACAACCCTCCCAGATAGTGTCTGTTTGTGCCAGATTGCCCACCACCCTATCACGGTACCAGTAACAGTATATATATATATATATATATATATATATATATATATATATATATATATATATATATATACATATATACATACATACATATATTTTTTTTACTATATTGTATAGATGCTATAAAATGTTCATACAAACACTTATTGGGATTTCTTTTTTTTTTAACCATAGACATGTAGCAGAATACATTTTGGCCTAAATTAATGAAGAATTTCGTTTTTTTTTTTTTTGGGATAGGTTTTATAACAGAAAGTAGAAAATATTTTTTGTTTTTTTCATTTATTTAATAAAAAATAAAAAACCCTGTGGTGATAAAATACCACCAAAAGAAAGCTCTAATGTTTGTTGCATCACCGCGCAATTGACAGTTAAGTTGTGCAGTGCTGAACCGCAAAGTATAGCCTAGTCATAAAAGGAGGTAAAAAACATAGGTGTGCACAGCCTCTTGCATTAGGATGTGCACCTCAAAGTTAAAACATACACGCCTTTCTCTGCAGGCTCAGCTGCACTGGACAATGAATGAATGGGAAGTGCTCTGTGCTGAGCAGCTCTCTGCTCGTTAACAAACGGAAGCATAGTAAATACAGTTTGTGAGTGTGTTCATTTAGAAAAAGAAGGGGCTGGTTAATGTCATATTGATTAGCCCCTTCACCCACTTTCACATCATGAAACATTCCTCGCAGCAGCTGGGGGGAGAGAAGCCAGCAGCATTGCGGTGGGGGGGGGGGGCAAGTAGGGGGAATTGGAACCACACAGGGTGATTAGAGTGTGCCCAGGCACACCTGGTACACCCCCTCCTCACACCTATGGAGTAAAACCCTCTGGAGGTCAAGTGGTTAACAGACCAATAGAGAACAATTAAATGAAAAGTATGGCTTTAAATTTTTTTCCAGTGTTATACTTACCTAGGTGGATGCAGCATCGGTCCGATGCTGCATCTGTCCCCCGGCGCCTCTGCACTGAGAACCGAGCGATCGAACACCACAGATCACTCGGTTCTAACAGCTCCCTGAGCAGAAAGCTGCTGTCAGTCAGCAGCTCTATGCTCTTTCCTTCTCCTTGCTCACTGGAGTGTTGGGCTGTGGAGGGGGTGGAGAGGCCGGCTCAGGCTCTCAGCCGCTCACAGAGCCTGAGCCAGGTGTCGGTCCAAGGATCTGGTGGATCCCGACTTCCATTGTCATGATGATGCAGTGCCTGGACTGACTTCTGTGACATCAGCAGAGAGTGGACTTCAACCTACTCTCTGCTGAAAACGGGTCACAGTAGTGCAGAACAAACTGTGATCCATAGGAGATGTACGTACTGCCAAATGTGCTTTGGCTGTACGTACATCTCCTTTAAAGAGACACTTATTGTTAGAGCCTATATACATTTTAAATTAGGTTTGCTTTTGGGGTGGTCTCTTCTCCCCTCAGTTATTGGATACTTTAGTTACAGATATGCAAGTAGTCAGATTTTATGTTTATTAATATTTTTGGAGCAATTTGTTATATTCCTCTCCTATTTATGAGATGTTGTGTATTCTAATATGAGTCTATATTTACAGATATAATTTTTAATTAAGCTCCTGATGAGTGGATGGAGAGCCGCGAAATGCATAGAGCTCATAGATATGAAGACATACCATTTGGAGGCTGACTTTATGATATATATTTTTATGATTTTTTTAATATATGTATTTATTCATTATTATAATATTAAATGTATTTATGTATGGCATTTATCTACTTCATGTCAAGTCCTCTATTTATGTATGTCCAAATTTTATCTGGATTCCTTATCATTGTGTCAATCATGTAATATCCAATAAATGATTAATTATTATTCTGTGACTTTATACAATCTTCGATCAGCAAGTGACTTACCTCACAAAGTCCCACGACCACTGTTTCTTTTCTGTACATTTTAAATTATGTATTAATGATTCCAGAGCAGTATTTATTTTTGTTTTTTATCTGCCTAAAGTTCAGCTTTCTATACACACAGGACTTTTAGTTCAATTTTTGTTGGATGCTTTCAGGTTAAATGGACCCAGCGTCTTTGAGAGAGTCTAGTGCTTTATTTTTTGCCTTTTATTATAATGTCTATCTGAAGATCAATTACATCACTTTGCACAGTGAAGAGGAAGATGCTGGTGCTATATAAAGCAGTAACAACAACATTAGTATCATCACCACCAGCTTTGCTAATAGAACCAAATACTCATCTAATTTAAAGTAGATCTAAAGCCAATACCTTTCCATAATTGGGGATAAATGGGGAAGGGTTGGAACTTCTGTTTTGACTGTTGTCACACAGGAGGTACACACACTGTATATCTGTCCTTATGATCATTGTCACTGAGACAAACGGTGATCAGAAATCCAAAATGTTATAGTTGTCACAGGAAGAAGAAGAGGGGTCAACTGTCTTAGAGTGATATTTACTCACTTCTTTCTAAGAGCTCTTGCACATGGGTCCCAAAAAAATGCCAGTTTTTTAGTCGTTCTTTTTTTTTTTTTTACAGATCTCAACACAGCCCATTACTTTTAATAGGCCTGTAAATATCAATAAACTGGATTATTAAAAAAAAAAAAAAAGTGTTGCTGGTCAGTATTTTTCCGCCATACGCAAGAAGATCACTCCTCCCCCCTTAAATAATAGATTATATCATGTGAATATTTGGTATTCTGGGAGTGAGAAGAATTTTTACGCAAGTATGTGTGTATATATTCGTTTGTAATGCATGCACTATACGGACAATATGACTATGACTAAGCCCTGGTGGGCGGCATGAAATGCATTAGAGTGTGCGGTTTGGTGATGGTTAGGTTAAAGTGGAGTTCCACCCATTTTAGTAACTTTAGATGTATGTAATCCCCTTTAAAACTACTTTTACCAATGGAAACTTTTTTTTTGCTTTATTTTCTTCTTTATTCATCCTCTCCTCACTTCCGGGTCCGGCCGCCGATCGGCGATTACGTAATTCGGCGATTCACAAGGGCTGCTGGGATGTATCTCATGGAATGAAATCTCGCATTATTACACTGGTGCCCTGAGCTGTACTGTATGTATTGGATTGAGGCCGTGCTCTGCCCCGCCTCCGCCCCGCCTCCTCTCAGTGAGCAAGGACTGAAAGCATTATATCCTCACTGAGCTCACTAAATAAGGTATTTCCTAGCAAAAAAAAAAAAAAAAAGTTTCCATTGGTAAAAGTAGTTTTAAAGGGGATTACATACATCTATGTAATCCAGGGGTGGGGAACCTATGGCCCGGGGGCCGTATGCGGCCCTCAAAGTCATTTGGTCCGGCCCCCCGTGTAGGCGAGTCGGTCTCTCAGCTGATCTGTCAGAACAGAGCCGATGCTTCCTGTATAGTTCCAGCTCTGTTCTGACAGTTTGAGTGAGTCACAGGCGGAGTGATATCAAATGCAATCTACCTGTGACCAATACAGGAAACATTGCCTCTTCCTCCAGCGCGGCGCCGCTGCTAGCATGCATTTCCCGCCAGCAGCACACACAGCAGTACCAGCCAGAGCCAGCAATACCAGCCAGAGCCAGCAGTACCCACAGCAGTACCAGCTAGAACCAGCAGTACCCACAGCGGTACCAGCCAGAACAAGCAGTAGCCACAGCGGTACCAGCCAGAGCCAGCAGTGCTCACAGCAGTACCAGCCAGAGCCAGCAGTACTTACAGCAGTACCAGCCAGAGCCTGCAGTACCAGCCAGAGCCGGCAGTACCAGCCAGAACCAGCAGTACTCACAGCAGTACCAGCCAAAGCCAGCAGTACCAGCCAGAACCAGCAGTACTAGCCAGAGCCAGCAGTACCAGCCAGAACCAGCAGTATCCACAGCAATACCAGCCACAACCAGCAGTACCAGCCAGAGCCAGCAGTACTCACAGCAGTACCAGCCAGAGCCAGCAGTACCCACAACAGTACCAGCGAGCAATACCCACAGCAGTACCAGCCAGCAGTACTCACAGCAGTACCTACAGCACAGTACCAGCCTGAGTCAGCAGTACCCACAGCAGTACCAGCCTGAGCCAGCAGTACCCACAGCAGTACCAGCCAGCAGTACCCACAGCTCAGTACAAGCCAGCAGTACCAGCCTGAGCCAGCAGTACCAGCCAGCTATACCCACCAGCAGTCCCCGCCAGCAGTTCTTTTCAAAACTTACCACCACAAAGAGTCGACTGCGCTCCAGACTGACCGACTCAAACCTGGAAAACCAGTTGCGAGTAGCAATATCATCAATACCAGCTAACATCACACACCTCACTAAAGAGAAGCAGTTGCAGCCATCACATTAGGGGTGAGTTAATTAAATGTTTGACCAAATGTAACAGGCATATTTTTAAGTTGATAATTTTGTACGGCCCCTGAATGATTTTATAAATACCCAAATGGCCCTTGGCAGAAAAAAGGTTCCCCACCCCTGATGTAATCCAAGTTATTAAAAATGGGTGGAACTCCACTTTAAGGCCACTGTTCCTTATTTATTCACCTGGGCTGATCGGGAGTAGGGGCAATCCTTTCCTCTTTACTATACGGACAATACTTACCTTTTTTTGCACAGGAACTTTCTACCAGGTAAATCAGACGTTCATACATCAGTACCGTGTGCAAGAACCCTAAGGGATTGATTTACCAAAGGCACACAGACTGTGCACTTTGCAAGTGTAGTTGCATTAATTTTCCCCAGAGCTTAGTGAATGTGGTGAAGCTTTAATTGGGTAAGAATACCCAATCAATTGCAAGGAAAATGAAAAAAAAAAATGTTTGCTTGCACATGATTGGATGATGGAAATCAGCAGAATTTCACCTCCTTCACTAAGCTCTGGTTAAAAGGAGTGCAACTGCACTGTCTACTTGCCTTTAATAATTCAACCCCATTATGCTTCTATGCAATGTACAGTACATCACATAATGGTGAAAATAAATGTAATTATTTGAGGTTTTGGGTTACTGTAATATTTCAACATGTGTGTAGAGAACAAAGTATAGAATCCCAAAAAGCTGGAAAGTGCAAGTAGAAAGTGCAAGAGAAGTAAGGGGTATACAATAAAAACCTTATATTCTTCTAGGTCAGGGGTCTTCAAACTACAGCCCTCCAGTTGTTCAGGCACTATAATTCCCGTCATGTCTGTGAATGTCAGAGTTTTACAATGCCTCATGGGATGTGTAGTTCCACAACAGCTGGAGGGCTGTAGTTTGATCCCTGATCTAGGTGATCTAGGTGGATGCAGCATTGATCTGATGCTGCATTTGTCCCCTGCCAGCTCTGCACTGAGAACCGAGTGATCAAAGACTGCCGATTGCTCAGTTCTCCCCCTCTGCTCTGAGCAGAGAGCAGTGGCTGTCAGTGATCGGCTCTCTGCTCTCCCCTCCAACACTCACTAGATCACTGGGCTGGGGAGGGGAGCAGCTGGCTCAGTCTCTCAGCAGCACAGGAAAGAGGCTGTGCCAGCTGTTGGTCCAGGCATCTGGATAGTTTCTGACTGTAAATTTGGGATCTTTCCCCAGCCTGCTGAGTGACTGCACTCCTGTGATCCTTAGAAGTAGGGACAAATAATCTTTGGTCGTGTTTCTAAACCCAGGACCATGCATTCACTATATCTGGTCTCCCACAGTACACAGAACATGGAGATGCAATTCATTTAGTAAATATAAACTGCTAAATACCTTGTTTCATCAGCAGTATATAGCAGTCTTGTGACTTCTATCAGTGTCTGGTTAAAGCTTATAGGAGGGGTTTCCATTCTACTCTAACTGTCCTATGAGGCTGCATGACCCCTGACCCTCTGTCTGGACAGTGCTGATTGGCCCTGTGCCGATCACATGCACTCTCCTAAAAAATAAAAAAAGTCTCTAGCAATACACACCAAGCTGAGCATGAGCAGAGTGACTCCAAAGGCTCTGTCTTATCAGGAGATTGAGGACAGTAGAAGAAGGGGAGGATCAGAGAAGACAGGATAAGACCGCCTTTTTTTTTCTTTTACACAATGCAAAGGATTAACCCCTTAGGTTCCACAGTGGGTATAACGAGGATGTTTTACTGCATATACCCACTGATTTTTACTGTTATGGGTTTAGTAACACTTTAAACTTTCACAAAAAAAAACCTGGAAGCTGATTGGTTTCTATGCAGAGTTGTACCAGATTTTGCACTCTCCAGTTTTAGTAAATCAACACCAAAGCGTACAGAAAAGATTAGTTCATAATCTTGTATCCATACAAGACTGCAGACAAGTCCTCAGTACAATGGTGTCAGGTGCAGAAGGAGTTTACTATGTTAACACAGTACATGGACAAATGTTCTGCCCCCACATGCATCTTTCTCAAGCTCTCCAACGTCACTGATATATCGTATGACCACAATAGGGATATTAGATTGGAAACTAAACTCCACTCGGTCAGGGAATTGTGTGGATGGTTTATTGTACTGTGTAAAGCGGCATGGATTACATCAGTGCTGTATAAATACGTGCAAAACAACAATAATAACAATACATAGGTGATATATTTTAAAATGCATGACAGTTTGTCGAATCAAATTTAAACTGCTATATATTTGAAAGATAAAGTGTAAAGAATAGGAGACATTGACCTTATTTGTTCTTTTCTGTTGGCAATAAAAGCATTACAGAACTAACATCAGAATGTAATCCAATAAGAGAAGAAATATTACGTAAGCAATCTTCTGCTCCAAGAGTGATAAGCAGATACGAAGGCACTGAGCAGTTAGTAGTTGAGCTGTAGATAAATACAGCCCTAGTTACAGGTGCCAGCCAGGTAACCACACAAGTGACTTGATGGAGAGGAGTAAACAATCTTACCTTTGAGGAGACTATCCTGTTATCTGGATACCTCTGAGGAATGTATGCTTCAGTGCCAGGAGGAGGCTCTTTGTGACCAACATAAATAGTGCGATTGTCTACCCAATTTTCTTCTCCAGCACACTATAAAGAAGAGAGAGAGAAAAAAAAGGGCCATTATTTTGACAGTCACAGACTATTATGGTCAAAGAACGGGTCTTATTTAATAACCCACCGCAAGGGCAATAACCCATGTCAACCAGAAACCAATTTCCAGCTAACTAAAGAAAGGCAATTTCTGAAAGGGTCTCTTTGTAAACAAGAGGTAGCCAGAGAACTCCAGTTGCTTCAAAAATGAATTCAAACCCATGTCCGTATTTAGATATTTATAATTCACACAAGGTAATGTGCACATAAAAAGAAACTAAGGGGTCTACACACATCTGCTATCCAACATGTCGATATGCTAAAACAATAAGCAACTTTCCCTGAACAAGTCAGATACTTTATTTGCTCTAACAGATGATTATACCAATGTAATGTAACTTGAGACTCGGTTCACACTACAGCGATCCGACTTAGGGGGAGACCTGTGAATTTGCATGCACCGCGACTTCGGCACGAAGTGCACGGACTTCATAAAATGAATGTCTATGCAAGTCGCTCCAGGTCGCCCCGAAGTAGTACAGGACCCTTTTTCTAAGTCGGAGCGACTTGTGTCGCTCCTATTAGAACCGTTCCTGTACTACACTATGGGACGCGACGGTGCGTGACTTGTCAGGCTGACCAAGTCGCCTGACAAATCGTACTAGTGTGAATGGAGACTTAATCTTTAGAGTTCTATTAGGAGCCACATTTGTTTGAAGTACTTAAAACCACAAAAAATAAATTAAAACAAAAACTGTCAAATTGGGTTCCTGACAAATAGAACACTGGCACTTGGATGACTAGAAGAAACTGAGGCAGTTTATATATTTAATACAAAGCTTTACTATATATACACTATTTGTAAATACAGACCATCCAATAATTGAATGAGCATTCTTAGGTTGAATGATCAATTTCTGATAACTACGATCACCTTTTCCCCTTAATGAGATAAGCACCTTGCTGAACATTCATATGTATGTTGCATCCAGCAAGGGTATTTGACTGTAAGCAGTTGGTTGTTGCCTGCATGTCTGATGGTTCTCCTGAATCTATAGAAATTCCATAGAAAAAAAAAAAGATGAGCTGTCTCCAAACTGGTCCACTTATAACGCACTTGGTAGATTTTATGGAACTGAACAATTAAAAATCGAACTGTAAAACTTCAACCAGGGTTATTTTCCAATGCTTCTTTCATTTTCTTGCACTCCCTGCCAGCGGCCTCTTCCTTTATGAGACTATTGACTACCTATGAAAAAGGAGTGCTGGATTGAAAAGCCTCACAAAATCTTCACAGACCCCCCTGCTTAGGTATCTAGACAAATGACCTCCACAAATGCTGGACCCCAGCAGATTCCTTTAAATCATCTATATGCAATAAACTTCAAGAATTGGGGTATAAAGCCTTAACCAGATGGTACCCCAACACTACTGCACCGTATTTAACCCTCTGTGCCCGAAATGTGTTGGAGGTGTGGTGCTGAGAGAGGCGGCATGTTACATGTATTTTGGTCCTGCCCGCTTAGTACTCTTTGGGATGGAAAAATTTACTGACAGGACATTAGCAATTACACAAAAAATTACATTACACAAAAAAAAAAAAAAAACTGTGGTGAGGCACCTAATTAACGCTGCCTGGGCGTGTATTCTGCCTTTATGGAATTCGGTGCACCCTATGGTAATGGATCCTTAAAATGTTGGACATTGGGGAAATGGAAGGTCTGACTAGCACACTCAAAGATACAACTGAAGGGTTTACTAAAATGTGGTTCTATTGGCTTGAATTTTCCTGTATGGGTGAATTAAAAAAAAAATCTGGCGGAATAATCTTCTGCACTGCTACACTCTTCTTTCATCGTCAACCCTATACATTCTTTAACCCCATTTGTCTGCCATGCATAGTTTCTTTAGGCGATAGCTGTACTCTTGTTACTCCTCCTGCTGGTGGTGCTGCCTCACCTGCCCCCTTCTTATCTCCACCCTCTCCTTTCCCCCTCCCCCCGACCATTATTATTTTCATCTTCCCTCTCCCTTTCCTTTCTATTTCCTATTGATGAACAAACTATCTACCTGTAGTCTCTTGAATTCTGTTGGGTTATTCTTTTTGTACAAGATGGGTTTATGTTGTACCTATGTTAAATATTCTAGACCTAGTCTTATGGTGGTATCCTAAAAGCACCCTTTCTGAATTTGTACCTGGATGGTTAGGTCTATGTATCATGTTTATTTCTATTTTTTTTTTCAGCTTATTGTAATTGTGACAACTTTCTACAAATAAAGAATACATAAAAAAAAAATAAATAGAACGGTGTTAAAACAGTAAAAAAGTAAAAAACACCAACTGCATCTTGCCTTATGAAAATAATGGACTATGGCAGATTTTTCCCCCTTAATTGTTTTGTAAAGGAACCCCTAAACAAAAAACAATAATAATAATTACACACACACATATATATATATATATATATATATATATATATATATATTTATTTTTTTTTTAGTGGTTCTTTTACAGTAGATTTTATTTTTATTTTTTTCCTATTATTAGAAAAAAAAATATTTCAAGGTTTCCCCATACTCCTATTAAAAGCTAGTGGAATATCCCTCTATTGTTGCATTCTTGGATATAGAAGTATAAGCTCAAGGGACAACTGTTCTGCATTGGTTAAGGTATACAAATTCACAGATTAGAGACAGTTCAGTGATCAACCATATTGAATACAGTCTCTAAGGTACCATTCCTATACTCCCTGAGGTACCCCCCGGTATCACAAACTCAGATTCAGAACTACTGGTCCAAGCAAGAACGTGTCTTGAATAATAAGATGGATTACAGAATGTACTATTTTACTGTTTACATGTTCCTGTTCATCTAATTGTAATAGGATGGATTAATGGTAGAATAAAGTTAGATTAAGCGAGCTAATCCAATTAACGGTCAGTAAATGTTTAAGAATCACTATATAGGCAACTTTTAGATTTATTTTTTCTACCTGCAATACCATAAAATATATTGTAGCAACACAATAATTAAAAAATAACTTTTGTAAAATTGCAATAATGTATTATGAGGAAGAGATACCTAAACAGCCTGCACAGAAGACATAAGCAGCATGTGGTGTTTGCTATTACCATCCGCCATATTGTCGGTGTACCATAACAATTGAACAAGTGAAAGCAGACACAAGGCTCAAATTTCCCCTGCTCATTACATCAGAACAGACATGCTGTTTGACCGGACTAACTCGCACTTGTAAACAAGAAAATAATGTTCTCAATAAAATGCTTTTCTGGGAGCTAGACAGACAAAAGTGCATATCAGCTATCATGACACATTCCCAGAGTGAGCATGGACCAAAAGGAAATGTTACAGTATAAAATCCTAATGTAGATAATTCAATTTAAAAAACACAAGACAAATGTTCATAGTGCATTAAACTGCATCTCAATAAAGAAATAATGCAGCAAGTAACATTTCCCATTTATCTCAGAAATTGAAATCATGCTGCAATGGGTTTGTATTCTGATAATGGTTACGGGAATGGTTATATAAATAAAACTTAGTTAAGAAATGATGTCTTTAATCAACAATTGAAAAAAGGACAGTTATAGCATAGTCTATTCTAAACAAAAAGAAAATTGATCATTCCCTGAAATCACAGAAGAACATAAAACAGGACCTTTATACATGTTCTGAACAAATCTATATTACTAAAACTTTGAATAAATGATACAGTCTGGAAAAAAAAAAGCATTAGGATGTCTAAATCGTTTATTCCATTAAATGTTCCATACTTACACAATACATTTATCCTTTATTCTAAACCTGTGTGTGCAATGCTAACAGTACTGTATGGCAGTAAATCACTGAAGTCATTTCATGCAGTGTTAAGGCACGATTATACACCGATCAGCCATAACATGATGACCACTGACAGTAAAGTGAACATCATTTTGTGACAAGGGCACCTGAAAGTGGCTGGGATAGATTAGCAGCAAGTTAGTATGCAGTTCCTGAAGTTGATGTGTTGAAATCACAAAAAACGGCCAAATATAAGAATTTGAGTTTCTTTGGCCTAAGAGACTAAACTTCTGGGTCACAGGATCTCCAAAACTGCAGCTCTTGTCAGATGTTCCTAGTCTGCAGTGGTCAGGATCTACCAAAAGCGGTTGAAGGAAGAAAAGCGATTGAACCAGTGACAGGATCATGGGTGGCCAAGGTGCATTGATGAACGATTGAAGGCTGGCCCATGTAGATCAATAGAAGAGCTACTGTAGTCTAGATTACAGAAAAAGTTAATGCTGATGCGGACAGAAAGGTGTCAGAACACAGTGCATCGCAGTTTGTTGCGTATGGGGCTGCGTTGCCACAGACCAGTCAGGGTGCCCATGTTGACCTATGTCCACTGACAAAAAAGTGCCTATAATTGGCATGTTAGCAACAGAACTGGACCACTGAGCAATGGAAGAAAAGGTCTTTGAGAGGTTGACTTGGCCTTCAAATTCTCCAGATCTCCAATCAAGAATCTGTCAGAAGTGCTGGAAAAACAAGTCTGATTCATGGAGGCATTACCTCAAAACTTACAGGATTTAAAGGATCCGCTAATAATGGCTTACCCCAGCATACCTTCAGAAATCTAGTGGAGTCCATACCTAGATGGGTCAGGGCTGTTTTGGCGGCAAAAGTGGGACCTACTCAATATTAGGTGCATCGTCATAAAGTCCACCTCGATCCAGTGATGCCTAGATGCATTATCTCGATCCAGTGATGTGCACAAGAGCAGCAGCTCTCTTTCTCCTCATTGGACAGAGAGGTAGCGTAGGATCCATTGGTTCTTGCTGCTGTCAATCACAGCCAATGAGGAGAGAGCAGGGGCAGAGCCGGGTCATAACCTTTTCCTTCTCTATCCAAAATTAAAATAATAAAGTTATTATTGCAATTAAGTGGCTATACATACACTTTAATGAAAATAGATCTACTCTATCCATGCTATGCACTGTTTTTTTGTTTTTGTTTTTTTTACATATTTTGTATTACCTTGATACCAGCTTGTAAATAGTAGTGATTGTAAGCACTATGGAGTACCCAAGTCCTCGCTGTACGGTATATCTCAATTGGAATACATGACGAATACAAAAAATCCTGAAACGCTATTTTTGCTATTGTATAGCAGACAACAGAAATGCAAAGCTATAGATATGAGATGCGGCCATAATATCCTGCTGATGTATGCAAAGCATATAAGCACAAAAAAAGCAAATATTGCTAGAATTTAAAAGACATCTTGACGGTAATGCAAAAGATCAATATGAGGCTTAAAGATTTATTAATGAACAACTGTCTTTGCTTTGGCAAGGAGACAGTATATATACCGTATTTTCCGGCGTATAAGACGACTGGGCGTATAAGACGACTCCCCTAATTTTCATCTACCAGTAATACTTATACTTAGGTTACCTTGGAGATATTATACTCGGCGTATAAGACGACCCCCCATTTTTGGGGGATTTTTTTGAGGTTCAAAAGTAGTCTTATACGCCAGAAAATACAGTATATATTATATATATATATATATATATATATAATTCTACAACGGTTACAATTCTCTGGTGTATACACGATCTGTACAAAATTTCAGTAACTACCATTTGCTAAAATATTTGTGATTATATTGGGTACATAGGCTTGCTTACTTTATACATATATGTGTATGTAGAACTATCAAAACACAGTTGATGCTTCTTCTCTACTTAGCATAGTTGCCCCTTGTTCTTGATTACCAGAAGCTCTACCAGTTTACCTTGTGGGTCAATGGAAATGTTACTACATGATTAATGGACTGACTTGCTACTATTAATATTATATAAAGGCTGAAAAGAATAGGGTCAGATTCTGTCAATCCCATGCAAATGCTTTTGTAGTACAAAGTATCCTACTACCTACTGAATCAGTGATTCCTCTCCAAATGGCAACCATTAAAAAGGCATAGTCCACCTTTTGCAAAAATGTAATTAGAGCACCCACATTAATAAAATAAAATAATTCTCATTTATTAAAAGTTTTGCATAAAGCCTGCAGAGCAGTGCAACAGCAATCAGTCCATTGCGAATACAATACACTGGCTTTTGAAAACTTTTCCACAAGTCCCAGGTCCATACAGACAGAGGGCCCTTCTGTTATTGGCCTGGAGGAAGTAAACACTGGACCACAAGTGTGTGGTCATATCACTGTGTGCTCTATTTAAGATCTGTGAGTCCTCTACCGTGGTGGATGATGGGACTTGTAGTCGTTATTTGCAGATCCCTTTGAACAGACCTTTGAGCTGAAAGTTTGGCTGTGTAGGTGTAGCAATGTTAAATTCAAAGGAAAACAGGTTGTTCCAGGGAGAAGCAGCTCTCTGCGATTCAAGTAGTTGTAGACAAATAGGAAAGGTCTTCAAAAGGCTTTACAAAGAATGTTCTCTCTATGTAGTTGAGACTTTCCTTCTGAGAAAATGAATAAGGACTTAACCCAATTTCAGCCCTAGACTAATCAAAACCTTTATAATCAAATTTGTAAATGTTGCCACGTATCGTTTATTCAACTAAAAACTTCCTAACTTCTTTAGACACCATCATGTTTTTTTTTGTTTTTTTTAGAACATACAGGGCCTTCATTTAGTTCAAATGTAAAATAAAAAAAAACCTGCACACATTTGTTATAATAAGTTAAGAAATTGTCAGACATGTAAAAAATTGCTGGTGCTACATTTTGTACAACCAATATCCTTCCAAATATTTTCACAATTATTTCTCCATTTATGCTGAGTACATCTAGAAGTGATCAGGTGACCTACAGAAAAAAGAAAGCATGAAGAATCCACTGAGAACAAACCCAAAATTGCGATCACAGATGCAGGTTTTTTTTGGTCATTTCACTGTCCCGCCATACCACAGCTACAGTGTTGGCAACAAAAGAGTTAACATACTATCATCATCACTCAGCATGGTTACTGATCGAATCTTACATGCCTTCCTCACAGTCTGCAGCCTCCTGGAAATCAGGGTATTCTCCAGAGGGTACTTTAATTTACACCCTCCCAGAACTGGGCACTTGAATGAGGGTGTTAAGTAACCCGGGGGGGGGGGGCATCAGAAAGGGGTTACCTACTATACTAAAGAGTTAAATAGAGTAAATGAGTTTATATACTTAAAAAACTTATTTTGAACTCTTGATACTTGTTACATTAATAACTAAATATCTTCAAGGTCAATCAATCCTTTCATTTTTGTTATGTTGATGGACATAAGTGAATAAGGAATGTCAAGTTTTTGATTTACTTGTTCTGAAGATCAGCACCAGCCAAACAGCAATAAATAAATAAATAAGCAGTGTCTAACACACTGTAGCCGTCAAAATGTAAGTACATTGTCAGGGGACATCAGAGGGCACTTAGGCAATTAGTTATTGTTAATGGTAAAACAGTCAGAATGTAAAGGGAAGGATGACCAAGGTCATCTAATGATTTAACGGTTTTCCAAAAACATTTTATTCAATGCATGTCGTGAAGGAGAACTGTCCCAATTACTTGTGTTCTCAGCAGAACTGTCAAGTCATCAAATGGCAGGTGATCACATGAACGGCAGCTTGGCAACTGCAAATCAAACAGAGGCTAAGATGGCAGCTTTCTTGGCATTTTTTTAATAAGATACACAAGAAAAATCCACAATAAAGAAGAGT
The DNA here is from genome assembly GCF_965119305.1 of Pelophylax lessonae. Classification (NCBI taxonomy): domain Eukaryota; kingdom Metazoa; phylum Chordata; class Amphibia; order Anura; family Ranidae; genus Pelophylax; species Pelophylax lessonae. The sequence goes on from NC_138769.1 coordinate 467,217,986, forward strand.
GGGTGAAGCCAAGAGTGCCTATGTGAGATGTTCTTTTGGATCTTATGCATGGACTAAATATACAAAAGCACCAAGACTATTTGCTATTTGGAAAGGATACACATTCATACATGGGGGATCTCCTATGGCAGCTGCTCTTAAGACACCAGCCTTTATTTGAACTCTTATTTTTTTATTGTTGCCTAACTTTTTATGCCATATATTGCGTTGCTCTAACAAAGACATTGCTGTGTATACAACTAGAATTCAACTTCATTCGTTTACCAATAAATTCACACGCAAGCAGTAGATAATGTATTGCCTATGGAGTTCAAGGATTTTTTTGAGACAAGGAAATATCTTGGAGTCCATGCCGACCAGTGCATTTCAAATCTGTCTATCAATGCTATTTTTTCATAGCACTCCAAGTAAGAAAGTCAGTCAGGATTCAGCTAAAAATACAAATATATTGGTAAGTAAGGTAAGACCATGCTGCCAATCTGTAAAATATACAGACATAAAAGTGTTATATGTGATATATACAACAAAAAGTGTTGCGTTAACAAAATTGCATAAAGTCAGTGTACAACAATCATATATAATCCAATGTGAAAAAAAGTCCCACAAAGAAAATTGTGAAAGATGAGTGGTTCAACAGCCAAAAGATCGAAGATGGAAGTTATCTCCTTCCCTTCACCAAAGAGGCCAGTCACCAACACACTCATAAGATGTCCTTTTACCAGAGCTCATGGACCCCTTAAAAATAGGTGGGTCAAAAGGGCTTTCGGGGACTCTATCCCCCTAGTGGTGCTTGAACCGGACAGCACAACGTCAGAAATTATGTCTTGGGTATTAATCCAGAAAGATATTACCAGCTCCCAATATCATTGTACGTATAAATAGAAAGCTAATACTCCGCTTCCACCCCTGGGTAGAGCGATAGCGTAACCAAGCCACTATGCCCTACGCATTTCCTCACCATAGTACTTCTACCGGAGTGGCTTGGGACATGTCATTGTGTTATCCGGAAGATGAGGCAGACACCATCTTGCTTGATCAGGATTTGTTTATGGAGACATGCGCATGTTCTTTTTACTTGTGTGAGTAGCACTCAGTTTTAAATAAAATTTGTCCTAAGGTTTTACACTATTTAGTGCATTTTAATTATATGTACAACGATTTTGGGAGCTTGTAATATCTTTCTGGATTCCTACCCAAGATATCATTCCTGAGGTTGTGCTGTCCGGTTCAAGCACCGCTAGAGGGAGAAAGTCCCCAAAAGCCCTTTTGACCCACCTATATTTAGGGGGTCCTTGAGCTCCGGTAAGAGGACATCTTAGGAGGGTGTTAGTAATTGGCCTCTTTGGTGAAGGGAAGGAGATAACCTCTATCTTCGATCTTTGGACTGTTGGAACCACTCATCTTTTACAATTTTCTTTGTGGGACTGTTTTCACTTTGGATTATATATGGATTTCTACACACTGACTTTATGCAATTTTATTAGCGCAACACTTTTTGTTTACAAATGTATTTTGGTGATAAATATCTCACTGTTGTGTTTGCAGCTTTTTCATCTAAGACTTACACAAGCGCAGTCATTTCCACCTTCACAGATCAGGCAAGTATAACAATTTATTTAAAAAAAAAAAAAAAAAAAGTATAGTATCAATTTCATAAAAAGGGTCTGAGACTAACTTTGTCTCAACTAGGGCACAGCCAATCAGCTTTTAAAAATAGATTTTTCTAAGCTATGTGGAAAAAAAAAACAAAAGATAGAAACTGATTTGTTGCTATGGGTAATTGCACCAGCTTAGATATAACTGGTCTCAGCCACATTTCTTTAATTTCCTGCACTGTCTGTAGTTTTGGCACTACCAATCTTATAAATGGCACGGCAGCATCTAGTGGCTGAAGAAAGATTCATATCTGTGGGGAACAAAAACATACTGGGGTTGTATTTCTAAAACTGGAGAGTGCAAAATCTGGTAGAGCTCTGCATAGAAACCAATCAGCTTCCAGGGTTTTTTTGTCAGCGTATTTGAACAAACTGAAGTTTGCAGCCGATTGGCTATCATGCACAGCTTCACCAGATTTTTCACTCTTCAGTAAATCAACCCCACAGGGTTTCATCTACACATCAATGCAATCAAACCAATGTCTGCTTGCAGTGATGCGCAAAGGAGAAGGGGGAGCCACCCAGCAATTCTGCCTGATTGAACTCTCCGCATTGCACAGATTGTGTTGACACCCCTATAGAGGATTGGTGTTGGTATTTCTTTACAATGAAAGTGAGATATAACACATATTTTTGTAATGTTGCTTTAACCAAGCAAGTGAACAAAAAGCAGCAAATGTATAGCAAATATAAACCTAAAAAGTAAAAGCAGTACGAGTATCCATGGGAAATCACTGGATTCATCCATGTAGAGTGACAATTGTCTTTTGGCACTCCTCTTTGGCAAAAAATACAGCAAAGCTTACAGAAATTAGGTTCAAATATAAAAACAAATCCACATGTTGATATACAGTGGGTACGGAAAGTATTCAGACCCCCTTAAATTTTTCACTCTGTTATATTGCAGCCATTTGCTAAAATCATTTAGGTTCATTCTTCTTCCTCATGAATGTACACATAGCACCCCATACTGACAGAAAAACACAGAATTGTTGACATTGTTGCAGATTTATTAAAAAAGAAAAACTGAAATATCACATGGTCCTAAGTATTCAGACCCTTTGCTGTGACACTCATATATTTAACTCAGGTGCTTTCCATTTCTTCTGATCATCCTTGAGATGGTTCTACACCTTCATTTGAGTCCAGCTGTGTTTGATTATACTGATTGGACTTGATTAGGAAAGCCACACACCTGTCTATATAAGACCTTCCAGATCACAATGCATGTCAGAGCAAATGAGAATCATGAGGTCAAAAGGAACTGCCTGAAGAGCTCAGAGACAGAATTGTGGCAAGGCACAGATCTGGCCAAGGTTACAAAAAGATTTCTGCTGCACTTAAGGTTCCTAAGAGCACAGTGGCCTCCATAATCCTCAAATGGAAGATGTTTGGGACGACCAGAACCCTTCCTAGAGCTGGCCGTCCGGCCAAACTGAGCTATCGGGGGAGAAGAGCCTTGGTGAGAGAGGTAAAGAAGAACCCAAAGATCACTGTGGCTGAGCTCCAGAGATGCAGTCAGGAGATGGGAGAAAGTTGTAGAAAGTCAACCATCACTGCAGCCCTCCACCAGTCGGGGCTTTATGGCAGAGTGACCCGACGGAAGCCTCTCCTCAGTGTAAGACACATGAAAGCCCGCATGGAGTTTGCTAAAAAAACACCTGAAAGACTCCAAGATGGTGAGAAATAAGATTCTCTGGTCTGATGAGACCAAAATAGAACTTTTTGGCCTTAATTCTAAGCGGTATGTGTGGAGAAAACCAGGCACTGCTCATCACCTGTCCAATACAGTCCCAACAGTGAAGCATGGTGGTGGCAGCATCATGCTGTGGGGGTGTTTTTCAGCTGCAGGGACAGGACGACTGGTTGCAATCGAGGGAAAGATGAATGCGGCCAAGTACAGGGATATCCTGGACAAAAACCTTCTCCAGAGTGCTCTGGACCTCAGACTGGGCTGAAGGTTTACCTTCCAACAAGACAATGACCCTAAGCACACAGCCAAAATAACGAAGGAGTGGCTTCACAACAACTCCGTGACTGTTCTTGAATGGCCCAGCCAGAGCCCTGACTTAAACCCAATTGAGCATCTCTGGAGAGACCTAAAAATGGCTGTCCACCAACGTTTACCATCCAACCTGACAGAACTGGAGAGGATCTGCAAGGAGGAATGGCAGAGGATCCCCAAATCCAGGTGTGAAAGACTTGTTGCATCTTTCCCAAAAAGACTCCTGGCTGTATTAGATCAAAAGGGGGCTTCTACTAAATACTGAGCAAAGGGTCTGAATACTTAGGACCATGTGATATTTCAGTTTTTCTTTTTTAAAAAATCTGCAACAATGTCAAATTCTGTGTTTTTCTGTCAGTATGGGGTGCTATGTGTACATTCATGAGGAAGAAGAATGAACTTAAATGATTTTAGCAAATGGCTGCAATATAACAAAGAGTGAAAAATGTAAGGGGGTCTGAATACTTTCCGTACCGACTGTATCTCTTTTTGAAGTGGTAAATGCACTGGTAAAGAATAATGTCTAAATGTGTATAGTCAAGGCCAATAATTTCTCAATTTATAGTATATTATGTGTACATCTAACATTTTACCCTTCATAAACAAATACATGGATAAAATTTGGATTACATGTTATGTAGTTATGTGCTTGAACCTCTCAACTGTGTCTTATTTGGAATGACTGTCCTTCATTGGGTGCCATGTCCCTCTGTCCCTCTTTCCTCCTTCATTGTCCCTCTTTTTATTCTCATTTCTAGACCTCTATAAGTAATCAACTATTTCACCACCAACAATATTATACTAAACCTTTCATCTAATATCAAAACTGTTGCATCTGTTATTTCAAAAAGCTAGGACCAAGGCAAAAAAAAAAAAAATGGTGAAAGCAGCACTTGTTGGTTTTATTTTTTGCATATTGATGCTTCATGGTCCATGCACTGGGGCAGAAAAGTGGTGTGTTCTTTGCCTAAGTACTTTGTGCTTAAAGGTGTCTTTTCTCTTTTCAGAAGATTGAGGTATGTCTACATTACATACAGTATTTAAGACAGCAATTGCTTGATTTTATGGTGAACATTTTAGCTATACACACACTTATATATGTTTCAGTAGTAATTAGAAATCCATTCAGTCATCAATTAGCAATTAAGACAACACAGACTTTTTCAATTCATTATTTAAAAGACTAGGATGTGGCTACATGTAGTGAATCCATTCCTCAACACATTGTCAGTAGTATCCAACGATTAACCTACTAATAGAAGAACACATCTTTAAAATAAACAATATGTGAACAATTACAAATAATTTGTCTCATAATATCCTCCCATATCCAAAATCATAATCCTACATAACACTAGGTTAGCATATACACAGTATCTCGCAAAATGAGTACACCCCTCACAGTTTTGTAAATATTTTATTATATCTTTTCATGTGACAACACTGAAGAAATGAAACTTTGTACAGCTTGTATAACAGTGTAAATGTGATGTCCCCTCAAAATAACTCAACACACAGCCATTAATGTCTAAACCGATGGCAACAAAACTGAGTACACCCCTAAGTGAAAATGTCAAAATTGGGCCCAATTAGCCATTTTCCCTCCCCGGTGTCATGTGAATCATTAGTGTTACAAGGTCTCATACTGGTCACTGGAAGTTCAAAATTGCCCCTCATGGCAAAGAACTCTCTGAAGATCTGAAAAAAAAAATTGTTGCTCTACCTAAAGATGGTCTAGGCTACAAGAAGATTGCCAAGACCCTGAAACTGAGCTGCAGCACGGTGGTCAAGACCAAACAGCAGTTTAACAGGACAGGTTCCACTCAGAACAGGCCTTGCCATGGTCGACCAAAGAAGTTGAGTGCACGTGCTCAGAGTCATATCCAGAGGTTGTCGATGGGAAATAGACGTATGATTGCTGCCAGCATTGCTGCAGAGGTTGAAGGGGTGGGGGATCAGCCTGTCAGTGCTCAGACCATATGCCGCACACTGCATCCAATTGGTCTGCATGGCTGTCACCCCGGAAGCCTCTTCTTAAGATGATACACAAGAAAGCCCACAAACAGTTTGCTGAAGATAAGCAGACTAAGGACATGGATTACTGGAACCATGTCCTGTGATCTGATGAGACCAAGATAAACTTATTTGGTTCAGATGGTGTCAAGCATGTGTGATGGCAATCAGGTGAGTAGTACAAAGACAAGTGTGTCTTGCCTTCAGTCAAGCATGGTGGTGGGAGTGTCATGGTCTGGGGCTACATGAGTTCTGCCGGCACTGGGGAGGTACAGTTCATTGAAGGAACCATGAATGGCAAAATGTACTGTGACATACTGAAACAAAGCATGATCCCCTCCCTTCAGAGACTGGGCCGAAGGGCAGTATTCCAACATGATAACGACCCCAAACACATTTCCAAAACAACCACTGCCTTGCTAAATAAGCTGTGGGGTAAAGGTGATGGACCTATTGAGCATCTGTGGGGCATCCTCAAACGGAAGGTGGAGGAGCGCAAGGTCTCTAACATCCACCAGATCTGTGATGTCATCATGGAGGAGTGGAAGAGGACCCCAGTGGCAACCTGTGAAGCTCTGGTGAACTCCATGCCCAAGATGGTTAAGGCATTGATGGAAAATAATGGTGGCCACACAAAATATTAACATTTTGGGCCCAATTTAGACATTTTTACTTAGGGGTGTACTCACTTTTGTTGCAAGCGGTTTAATAATGGCTGTGTGTTGAGTTATTTTAAGGGAACAGCAAATTTACACTGTTATATAAGCTGTACAGTCACTACTTTACATTGTAGGAAAGTGTAATTTCTTTAGTGTTGTCACATGAAAAAATATAATAAAATATTTACAAAAACGTGCGGGGTGTACTCACTTTTGTGAGATACTGTATATACAGTAATTATATATAACACAAGGTAGAGAAAATAAATGGGATTTTTTGGCTCTGGTTATCACACTCTTCCAATACAATACTGTCTGAATTGCATTTCTCACATGGATGAATGCAATCTAGGGATGACAACAGTTATGGAAAAAGTACCCATAGGAATGAGTTCTAAGGAAGATGCTGCAACAGTTACTAAAAGACAGAACGTAAAATGGAAATTTAGCATCATTAAAGGCTGGTGAAATTCAAATGCATATCATGATGCAAGCACCAACAATTAATAACTAGTATCAATGAATCACACAATGTTAAAAAAAAAAAAAAAAATACAGATTAAGAAATTAAATACAAAAACGAAAGAAAAAAAAAAAAAAAAAGGAAAAATACGTATAGTAACAGGTTCAAATTCCACAGACAGAAAAATCATAAATGCAGAGCATTACCTAAAGAGTAAAAGTGATAATAAAAAGTAAAAGATATTGTGCTTTAAAATAAAAAAAGAGGTTATACTTACCTGCTCTGTGCAATGGCATTGCACAGCGGCCCCTTACCTCCTCTTCTGAGGTCCACCACCAGCGTTGTCTTTTCTTGCTATGGGGGTACACCTGTGGGTGCACCTCTGAGCCATGTTGTGTGCACCCCCTGATCAAACCTCACATGATTTGATTGACAGCAGCAGAAGTCAATGACTCAAAAGCCACACATTATAAAGCAGACCAATGTGCATGAAGTGAGATGAATGGAAGCCTCAGCCCGGGCTCCAGCCAGGCCCCGCATCCAACACGTTTCACTCTGCCCCTCGGGGGTTAAAAATTGGATGGAACATGTAACATGTTCCCAAAGATGAACTTAACCTTTATGTTTGCATTGCAGAAACTGGGGCTCGTGTTCTACAAATAAATGTATAGCCTAAATGTATACAAGTTAAAAATCAAAGAATCCATATTCTAGATAAGTAATTAATGGGGTTGCAAGGGATGTTGCACTTTGCAAGAGAATTTTCCCCAGAGTTCAGTGAATGAGGTGAATTTCTTTTGACTTCCATCATACAATCCTGTTCAAGCAAGAAGTTTTTTTTATTTTCCTTGCATTTGATTGGGTATTCTTTTGCAAAGTGAAATTTCACCATATTCAGTAAACATGCTAGGAAAATGTAATTGCAAAGTAGAAATTTCCTTGCAAAGTAAACAGCCTAATTACCCTTAGTAAATGATCTCCAGTGAGATACTGACCTGGAACTAAGCGTATATTAGGCATTACTATTCCTAGAGATAAGCAAGCCATTCCACATCTGATCAGTCCAAGATACAGTAAAGCCCCGCTCCATCGCGGTTCAGTTTTTGCGGTCCCGGTATATTGCTTTTTTTTTTAAATGTTATTTTACTATATAAATCATTAAAAATGAAATATTTTTGTGTTTTCCATAGCTCTTGCTATGTCGCTCAGTATCTTTTATGTGTTTAAATGAGTTTCTATTGTTTTAAAAGTGTGTTTAAAGACCTTAAAATGCTTTTACACGTACAGTGACAGTAAAAAAAAACATGCCTACAATGCATTATAATAGGATTTTTCTATTTCACGGATTTTCACTTTTCGCGGCTGGGTCCAGAACGTAACCCCCGCAATGGAGGGGGGTTTACTGTATACATATTTTTTATCCTATTTGCTAGTTCTTAAACCATAATGTGTGTGTTTTAAACACAACCAGCTATTGTGCATCACAGTTTGATGATTTTAAAACCATAGGTATTCTTCTTCTAAATCATATATGTGCTGTCATATCATCATGGCCTTACTGTGAGAGCCACAGAAGTGTGGTCAGAAGAATAATTTCACAACTAAAAAATGTGAAATCTGGCATCATCTGTCTGTAGAAAGGGGATGCGTGTATGTGTGTGGTTTTCCCAACACTAAACATAGTTGTATACATTTCGGTTTTACAACTTCCTGTATGTTGGATAGCTAGAACATTAGCAAAAGGTCTTTCATGTTTCCCCATATAGAACAATTATTATGTATCTCGTAAGAAAAGTATGCACGCGAGATTGAGAGTTCAGCTATCCTTTTTTTACTGCAGGATTCATAAATACCTCCAATGCAATGCAAATCTGCCCAGTAACTGGGAATTTTTACACCAATCTTTTATTATTTTTTTCCCAATGCAGCAAATTGTTTTAGTCTTAGTCTTCAGCAATAGCAGGTTTATTTCCATTTACAGTACAGATGTAACTATTAACAACAACAATGAGGCACTGTTATCCTTAAATCCATCCATACATGTATGAAGATCACAAACTGTAGCTATGACAAGTAACGCTTCTGTAAACTGCTGAGTTCTGGAGACTGATTGACTGGTGCCATGTATGCCCAAAATGGCATGTGCAAAATTACAATGGGTAACAGTAATGGATGCAGGTCTTCAGTTTAGTGGTTATCAAACAATCAGCAACATTTGGTCTACCAGATACCAACAAAGTTGGCAACAGAGGGGTTGATTTACTAAGACCCCTTTCACACTGATGGACAGATCGGGTCCGCTTGTCAGTTTTTCAGGTGGACCCGGTTCGACCATCCATAGCTCTCTACGGAGTGACGGATGTCAGCGGACATGTGTCCTCTGACACCCGCCGGAATCTAATCCTATCCTGTCTGCTAAAAATAGAGGATGGGGTGCATTCCCCATCCATCCAGCGGATCAGATGACAGTATAGTATCTCACAAAAGTGAGTACACCCCCCCCCCCCCCACATTTTTGTAAATATTTTATTATAGCTTTTCATGTGACAACACTGAAGAAATTACACTTTGCTACAATGTAAAGTAGTGAGTATACAGCTTGTATAACAGTCTAAATTTGCTGTCCCCTCAAAATAACTCAACGCACACCCAATAATGTCTAAACTTCTGGCAACAAAAGTGAGTACACCTCTAAGTTATCAGGTCCAATGAGTGGTGAGCCCGCAGGAGCAAGGGGGGGATCAATGAACTTTATCTCAAGGTAACTGTGTGCTGGTAACTAGGGGAGCCCGTCAAGGCATCATTCAGCAGGCCCTATGGGGACAGTGCTACATATGGAAATGGACAGGTGGTCCGTTTCCATCCAACTGCCCCATAGAGAACAGCTGGCTGTGTCCGTGTCCGCTCTGCCTAGCAGACACAGACCTGTCTTCCACCTGATCAACGAGGATCAGTGGAGAGATCCCCTGCTGAGCAGGCAGATCAGCATGATGAGTCCACCCCATCTGAAAGGGGCCTTAAGCTAAAGAGTGCAAAATCTGGTACAGCTCTGCATAGAAACCAATCAGCTTCCAGTTTTTTTTTTTTGTCAAAGCTTTATTGAACAAGCTGAATTTAGAGGCTTATTGGCTACCATGCACAGCTTCACCAGATTTTTCACTCTCCAGTTTTAGTAAATCAACCCCATTGGTCCTAAAGTAAATGTGGTCACAACTAAGTGACCTTTAGCTTGATGAAGCATGGTGTATCATAAATAATTGCAGCTTAAACAAATATACCATTCTTTGTTGCATCTCAGTGCCGAAGATCTACTGTACAGCATAATTGGGAGTATGGGACATACACAAAGTGCCTAAACAAGGACTTTCATAACAGGATCATCAGGTATTGTTCTAATCAAAGCTGTGATTTAAACATTTTAAAAAAATGACATCAACATGTTAACTCTTATACAAAAATATAGAATTGGGTTTATGTACACTTTGCTCAGAAGACTTATCTTAGAAGCAGTACTGGATGCACAGTTGGTCAAAAGGAATAAGCTCCATCCAGCATCAAAAATAAGGATTAATGATAGCTTATTTTTTAGGGGTGGGGCAATCTATAGTATAAATGGGGACATAAATATACCCTTCTGTTTTAGCAATGCAATGCTCAATTTTACAATGCTTTAGCAGGAGGACTTTCTGGCCATCCTCACCATAAAATGACAGGCAACAATAAAGAAGACTTGTAAGGACAACAATTCTACATATGCTTGAAAAAGACGCACTTAAGGTGAACAATACATTTTTTGAATTTTAAATTGTGCTAAAAAAAGTCCACACTATGACAAATAAATGTTATCTACCACTACTAACAGTTCTAATCTACAGTGAAGAAACCAGGGTTTTAACATAAGCTTAGTAATTAGAGACATTTCCGATGACAGATAATTCAAGAGATACATTTTTAAAACTTGGGATAAAAAATCAAACATTTTGGAAGTATGGACTTTTTCTAGGGCTACCTTTAAAACTGGGGTCTGCAAACCTTCAAAACATAGGGCCAGTTTACTGTCCTTCAAACTTAAGAGGCTGGCCAACACTGGGAGTAGAAAATGCCCTGGTTTGAGTGGGAGTAAGCAATGCCCCATCCTTGGTATTAGGGGGATTAATAGTGCCCCATTGTCGGTGTCAGTGGTAGGAACTATGCCCCACTGCTGCAGACAATGGGCAGAATATGTCCCAATGGGCGGATAGATGAAAGCAAAGAGCCACATCCTGCCACCGGGCTGCAGCTTGGAGACCTCTGCTTTAAAAGACAGTGGTCTGAAAAAAGGCAATTTTAAGTTGAGCATTCATTCTATTAGAAAAACACCTTTTAGTGGTATTTCCAAGTTATGCATATTAATAAAATATAATTGTACGATGTCCATTAAACTTACCAACAATCATTCTATGAAAGAGCCACACTAGATATAAATTGAATGATTTTCAGAATGTATTGTTCAGGTAAACACTTGCAATACATACTGTAGTTCTAGGTAAACCTAAAGGAGACTGCACAGGAACAATCAGACTGTAACATGTATGACCAGCCAAATATATTATACTGTATGCATAAAAGATCTTATGTTGAAAACCATTGCCAAACAAAAAAGATTATCTGTGGAGCTGGAAATGTTTGTCAAATTTCCATTTGATGACCTTGTCACATCTCAGCATAACATAATAATTGTATACAATATACATGCAATTCTCCCATATACAGTAAGTCCCCTACGTATGAATGAGTGCCCTCCCAGGAGCCTATTCGTAAGTTCAACAAAGATCAGCAATTGTAGACAATGGCTGTGAGCGCTGATCAGTGTATTCTGGAGGGGGGATTCACCCGGTCAGAACACAATAGCACAGCAAGGGAGATCGTTGCACCAACAATGCTTACGTTGGTACGGCGATCAGTCTTTTTTTTTTTGGTTCAGCCCGCTGGGTTGAACGAAAATAGGCTGAGTGTGCTTACCCAGCTTTATAGAATTGGACATGCAAACACATGTTCGCATCTTTGAAAGTTCGAAAGTTGAACGTCCGTATGTAGAGGGACTTACTGTACAAGTCTATTTTAAAATAAATCATTCTGATAAATAAGACTGTTAATGTTTATGGATAGATCTTTTGAATCAAAGACCTTTCACAAATCTGGCAAGCACCGTCTTCAGCCCATGGCAGCCTTTGTCTACATTGCGGGATCAATAAGCATTTAAACCAGAAAATATTATAACTGATTAGAACTGCCAAGTACTACATGAAATTAATTGGCAGTGTAGGCACAACATACATTTTTCCTCCAAATGATGATTTCACTGGCTCTTAGCTTTAATCACCATGGGACAAAGACTATATTATCTCACCGAGTTTTTCATCCTGTATTTCGGAGCTGCAGCAGGAAGTGTAAGTCCCCATTCACACTTGAGCATTTTTCTACTTGTTTCTCTATGCCTGATTATGCCTAACTACGCAGAATCCCATTCCTTCTTATTGCCCCTGTTCCACTTGTATGCTCAGCTACCCTACGCTCAAATAAAGAACAAGAGATTTTTTTTTTTTTTAGTGAGTTTAGGCATTTTTAATCCCAAGCGAACATCTGTAAACAGTTGCTACATGCATTTTGTAGCTTGAAGAACTCTTAAAGAACTGCCTCCTCCGTATGCCGCATGCCCCAGAAAACAAACTTCTGAAGCTGGATACACTTATAAAAACACCTAGAAAATCAATGAAAAAAAATTGCTTAAAAATCACCAGAAATGCGCTTTGCTTACAATATTCTAAGGTGGGATTGCAGGTTGAGGCTACACTATACAAGCTCTTTACAACCTCAATTAGATTTAGCAAAACTATGACAAAATTGCACTACATAGCAATTAGAAAATCTAAAATAGGTTCTACAGATTATATATATTGATTGGCCAGCTTTTAGCCTTGGCTTCTTTTAGTTTATGTCACATGCTAAACCACTGGAATCATTAAAAAATACTCTACAAAGCTTCTGAAGTCCAGTTTTCCTGACTCAGTGATACATTAACTTACTGCATTAAAATGGACAAAAATACAGATACAAATTAATATTTACTTTCAGATAAAACCAACTAGAATACTATAGAAGGTCCAAGACAGATAGAACACATCTCGTCACTTTGCTGCCAAAATCTGTTAATTATTTGGACAAATTGCTAACTTTCTTTATTGATGAACCCTTTGCATTCCTTTTAAATAGGCTTTGCACTTTACCTAAAGATGTATTATGAAATCCACTCCTGAAAAAGTCAAAATAGTGTAGTTTTAGGTACTGCAGAGTCCAAGTTTCATGCTTAAATTAGAGCTATAGGCAAAATACATAGCACTGACACTAACTGACTTGTAGTGGTAAGATAAGAACTGGGAGAACTGAATGGGCTTCTGGAGTACACTAATATTTATATAGGATCTTCCGGCACTCCAAGGCCAACCAGTCTCGGAGAAACAATTGACCCAGATGATTTAACCCACTGGTCACTACTCTTTCCCAAGGGTAGCACAAAAGGCGTAGGCCCCTTTCACACAAAAGGTCTGATGGGGTCCGCCTCTCTGTTTTTCTGACTGAGCTTATCGGATCCTTTATTCTCCCCTATGGGCAGTTGGAAGTAAATGGATTTGTGTTAGTTTACACCCTGCTACCTCTGAACTGATCTGGCAAAATCAAACAGAAGGAGATACGTTTTCTCCATCTGGCTGGATCAGATTGGAGGTCAGTCGTATGTAAATAGACAGCCAGTCTGTCTAGATCTGACTGCCCATTAAGCAGAGCGGGGTGTGCATATGCAGAGCAGACACGAACCTGTTATCCGGCAGCTCTGCTCAGCTTAGCAGGGGCTTAGTGGACAGATCTCCTGCTGAGAAAAAACAGATCCAGCCTGTGTGAAAGGGACCTTAGTGGTTTGCACTTGTTACAATGGTGTGTCCTTGGTTCAAATCCCAGATAGGACACTATCTGCATGGAGTTTGCATGGGTTTTCTCTGAGTAGGTCAAATAGGGACCTTAGATTTTAGGCCCTTTAAGTTCAGAGACTGATGTGAAAGTAAAGTATGTGAAGTGCTGTGTAAAAAGACAGCGTTAAAAAAAATGCCTAGAATAAATAAGTAATAATGGCGGCTTTTGTCTTACATTCATGGGTAACATACAGGTGCATCTCAAAAAATCATCATCAAAAATTAATTTATTTCAGTAATTTAATTCAAAAAGTGAAAGTCATATTATATAGATTTTCTACAGCCCGAGTGATCTATTTCAAGCATTTCTTTCTTTTATTTTGATGATTAGGGCTTGCCGCTAGTGAAAATCCAAAATTTAGAATATTACATAAAACCAATGAAAAAAAAATTTTTAATACAGAAATGTTGGCTTATTGAAAAGAATGTCCATGTACAGTATAATATGCACTCAATACTTGGTCGGGGCTCCTTTTACATGAATTACTGAATCAATGCAATATGGCATGGAGGAAACAAGCCCAGGTTGTTTTGATAGCAGCCTTCAGATCATCTGCATTGTTGGGTCTGGTGTCTCTCATCTTCCTTCTTGACAATATATCACAGATCCTCTATGGGGTTTAGGTCAGGTGAGTGTGCTGGCCAATCAAGCACAGACATACCATTATCATTAAAACAGGTATTGTTACTTTTGGCACAGGTGCCAAGTCCTGCTGGAAAATGAAATCAGCATCTCCATAAAGCTGGTCAGCAGAAGGAAGCATGGAGTGCCCTAGAATTTCCTGGTAGAGGGCTGCACTGACTTGATAAAACACAGTGGACCAACAACAGCAGATGACATGGCTCCCCGAATCATCACTGACTGTGGAAACCTCACACTGGACCTCATGTCCAGTGCCTCTCCACTCTTCCTCCAGACTCTGGGGCCTTGATTTTCAAATGAAATGCAAAATGTACTTTCATCCAAAAAGAGGACTTTGGACCACTGAGCAACAGTCCAGTCTTTTTTCTCCTTAGCCCAAGTTAGACGCTCCTGACGTTGTCTCTGGTTCAGGAGTGGCTTGACACAAGGAATGCGACAGTTGTAGCCCATGTCCTGGATACTCGGTGTGTGGTAGCTCTTTAAGCACTGACACCAGCTGTAGTCCACTCCTTGTGAAGCTCCCCCAAATTCTTGAATGGTCTTTGCTTCACACTCTTCTTAAGCCTGCAGTTATCCCTGTTGCTTGCACAACTTTTTCTACCACACTTTTTCCTTCCACTCAACTTTCCATGAATATTCTTGGATACAGCACTCTATGAATAGCCAGCTTCTTTAACAATGACGTTTTGTGACTTACCCTCCTTGTGGGGGTGTTAATGGCTCTCTTCTGGACAACTGTCAAGTCAGCAGTCTTCCCCATGATTGTGTAACCTACTGAACCAGACTGAGAAATTATTTACAGACTCAGGAAACCTTGACAGGTGTTTTGAGTTAATTAGCTGATTAGAGTGTGACACCATGAGTCTACAATATTAAACTTTTTCCAATAACCTAATATTCTGAGATACTGAATTTTGGGTTTTCACTAGCTGTAAGCCATATCCTCAAAATTAAAAGAAAGAAATGTTTGCAATATATCACTCTGTGTGTAATGAATCTTTATAATATACATTCATTTTTTTTAATTGAATTACTGAAAACTTTTTGATGATATTCTAATTTTTTGAGAGGCACTTGTAAATAAAAGGTTAGCAAACATTTTTTCCAGAGAATGAGCTCAATTATGGCCAAATACATGCAGATCCCTCAGCTGATAAGATCTGACATTTGCCTATTGTCACCACAGTCAGCCATCACTCAAGAATTCTGTATTCTTGACAACTCCTATTTTCCACAGTTCTTTTAGTGGTTTTGGGCTTACGGTAATCTGTAATGAGAAAAGTATGAAGGCTGCCAAGGCAACAAGCATTTTAAAGAGGTTGTAAACGTCCAAAAAAAACAAAAACAAAATTAAAAAAATGAAACCTGAAAGACAAAGGCATAATGAGCTAGTATGCATCGCATACTAGCTCATTATGAAACACTTACCTTAGAACGAAGCCCCCGCACACCGCTGACACGGCCGACACGTTAACCTATCTTCCTTACAGGTTCACATCTTCAGGCCATCTGATTGGCCGCAGCCACGATGACGTCACTCCCGCGCATGCGCACAGGAGCCATCATTCACGGCACAGGGCTCTGAAGGAACAGCATGGGCGGCCGCTCCTTCCGAGAGCATGCACCACGGATGTCATTGGCTGCATGAAAAGTCAATATCTCTTAAACGGTGCATGTTTAGGAGATATTTACAGTACATATAGGTAAGCCTTATCATAGGCTTACCTATAGGTACAAGTGTCAGAGGAGGGTTTACTTCCTCTTTAAAAGAAAAACAGGCCAGCAATGGTAGCCCTATACTTTTATCATGTTAAATGCACTTTAAATCCTTTATTACACAGATATTGTTGGTTTGTTTGTTTTAAATCAGATTTTATTTAGAAAATGTTTTTTTTTTTTTCAATCTAAAAAAACAAACCATATGTACAAAACATGCCACAAATGGCATAAAAAAAACATCTATAAAGCATAAGTAACATATAACCCCATACATGAGAACCTACCCCAGTATGGGGCACATAAACCCAAGCCACTGTGGCCAGATTGCATTAAACTTCCATATTGAGTTTCTTGGAAAAGATGTATGAATAAATAATGTATACTCAGACTGGTCTGGGGTGGTAAGTGGGGTCCCCCAAGGCTCAGTCCTGGGACCTTTTTTGTTCAATTTATTCACCAATAACATAGAGGACGGAATCATTAGCTCAATCTCAGTTTTCACGGATGACACGAAGATATGCAGGGCAAATTTTAAAGAATGACCTGAACAAAATAACAGAGTGAGCAACTACATGGCAAATGAGATTTAATGTGGAGAAATGTAAGGTATTACATTTGGGGGTAAAAAACAAATGCAAATTATGCTCTGGGGGGGAACCTCTGGAAGAATCCAGGATGGAGAAGGATTTGGGGGTTCTAGTAGAAGATAGACTAAGCAATAGCATGCAATGTCAAGCTGCAGCTGTCAAAGCCGGCAGAATATTAGCATGTATAAGGAAGGGGATATATTCCAGAGATAAAGCTATAATCCTACCACTTTTTAAAACCATGGTGTGGCCACATCTGGAGTACTCTGTCCAGTTCTGGTTGCCAATCCTCAGAATAGATGTGCTGGAACTGGAAAGAGTCCAAAGAAGGGCAACTAAATGAATAAGGGGATTGGAGGACCTTAATTATAAGGGTTAATTTATTTTCCTTGGAGAGGAGACGCTTGAGAGGGGACATGATAGCGATTTACAAATACCTCAATGGCAACCCCAGCATAGGTAAAAAAACGATTTAGTCTCAAGGAGTGCAAGAAGACACGTGGCCACACAATGAGATTAGAGGAGAGGCGGTTTAACCTTAAGCTGCGTAAGGGGTTCTTCACTGTAAGGGCGGTGAGACTGTGGAACTCTCTTCCACATTTGGTGGTAGCTGCGGGGAGTATGGCTACTTTTAACCACTTAAGCCCCGGAAGATTTTACCCCCATTCCGACCAGGGGGTATTTTGCGATTCGGCACTGCGTGACTTTAACGGACAATTGCGCGGTCGTGCGACGCTGTACCTAAACAAATTTGGCGTCCTTTTTTTCCCACAAACAGAGCTTTCTTTTGGTGGTATTTGATCACCTGTGCGATTTTTTGATCACGCGCTATAAACAAAAAAAAGAGCGTCAATTTTGCAAAAATAGCAATATTTTTCACATTTTTTTATATGAAATTCCCCCCCCAAAAAATGTAAAAATCAAAATTTTTTAACATTTTCGGCCAATTTGTTTTATGCTACCTATGTTTGGTAAAAAAAAAAAATCGCAAAAAGCGTATTTTGATTGGTTTGCGCAAAAGTTATTGCGTTTACTAACAAAGGGAAAGATTTTTGTCATTTTTGTTGTTTTTTTTTAACGCGTAATGGCGGCGATCTGCGATTTTTTTATGCAATACTGCGACATTGTGGCGGACAGATCGGACCCTTGACTGACATTTTTGACACTTTTGGGGTTACCAGTGACATTACTACAGTAATCAGTGCTATACATATGCACTGTTACTGTAAAAATACACTGGTAGTGAAGGGGTTAACTTTATTTGGGAGGGAGGGGCTGTGTGTGTCCCTAGGGGCGTGCTTTCTACTGTGATTGGCTGTGGCTTGAGCTGTAAGGACACTGATCACCGGATCTACATAGTAGATCTATGTGATCAGTGTTTTTACACCGAGGAGAATGACATGTGGCTTGTTTACACAAGCCGCCTGACTTTCTCCCTCTCCCCCGCCGATTGCCGAGTGACCGGCAGACATCGGGTCCGCCGGTCACACGCGCGGGGGGGGTCCGTGACCACGAGGGAGCGCGCCTCCGGGGGCGCGCGCTCGCTCCCTAGACCCTCACAAGCTAGTGACGTAGCCCTACGTCACTTTGCCTGTGAAAGGCTGACTGCCAACGTAGATCGGCGTTAGGCAGTCGGCAAGTGGTTAAAAGACTCTTGGACGTGCATCTAACAGATCACAACATTCGGGGTATGGGAAATGATTAGGCCACTGACTCACACACACACACACACACACACACCTTTACAGGTTGAACTGGATGGACTGATGTCTTTGTTAAACCTCAACTACTATGTAACTATGTGCATTTTTCATAAGAAATAGGCAGATATGAATTATAATGATTTTGAACTAGATGGACTTGTTGCGTTTTTTTTTTCAAACTGGCTAACAATACAACTATATCAAAACTTTTGTTGCCTAAAAAGTATCAGTATGTGTTGACACAATCACTCTGATTTGCTATTTTTAAAAAAAGCATTTTTTGAGGGCTAAGATCAAAACGTATCTCCTGAATCATTGCTCAGAGATTTTCTCTTCAGGTAAACCTGTGGAACACTTTCAATAATTAACTTGAAAAGTTAAATTGGAGTAGTGAACATAGATCACGCCAATGTACTAGAAGAGGGAGGGTAAAGTCTGCTTAAACAATGCTCTTCAAGATTTTATCATCTGATAAAATCATAACTACCGGCTCAAATACAGAATAGTAGTTATTTTACAAGATTTTCTGAAATTCCTTGAACTGTTGTTTCTGAACAGTGTGTTTTATTTAAATAAACATATCATTAGTTATGTGGCTTAAAGTAGAACTATAGGTAAAACTTTTTTTTTTACATTTTGGATAGAGTAAGGGAGGGTTATAAACCCCTGTCATATTTTTCCACCATCTTTTTCCCATTGCTGAGATTTCACTTCACTTCCTGTCCCATAGCCAAACAGGAAGTGACAAGAAATCCCTGCAAATGAAGGTAATTCATTGGGGACCCCTAGGTCCCCAGAACTAGTGTCTCTATTGGAAGATTTCCCCTCTATTACTTTTCTGGGGAAAACCCAAGATTTGGGATTTTCTTTTACTTCCACTTTCAAATGGTAAACAGGAGAGATCGAAAGGGGGAATCTCACTAACGGGGGCACAGACAGCACTAAAAACTGACAGGTGTTCTAATCCTTCTCCACTCTATCCAAAAGGAAAAAAAATAGTTTTGCCTTTAGTTGTAATTTAAACTAATATTAAAAGGCAATTTTTTAAATAACAAACATATCAGACTTACCTGCTCTGTGGGGGGGGGGGGGGGGGGTTTGCACAGAGCAGCCCTGATCCACCTCTTCTGGTTTTGCACACAGCAGCCCTGATCCTCCTCTTCTTGGGTCCCCCACTGGCGCTTGTGTCCCCTGAATTCTGCAGAGCAAGCAGAATGCTATGGGGGGCACCCAAGCAGGCTAGCTCCTGAGCCGCTACTCTATGTGTCCATTCACACACAGAGCCATGGCTCAGCCTTGCCCCCTCTCACTTATCATTGGCTCACTGGCTGTGATTGACAGCAATGAAGGCCAACGAGAGTCGAGGCACTCAGGTAATTATTAGGAGGGTTTCTGCACAAAGAAGGTTTTTACCTTCATGCATAGAATGCATGAAGATAAAAATCAGGAGCCTTTAGAGCCACTTTAATCCTGAATTCATACACTTGCAAGCAGGAAGGATTTTTAGTGCAGAAGAGACATACTATGGTCTTTTCTGCAAAAAAAAAAGGCTTCTTTCCTTCCTCTTCACAAGATGCTCTAAAAGGTACACTGAGCTGCACATGCACTGATGGGATAAAAGAACTCCCGTGCACTTGTGCCGGAGTTACCCAATACCAGCCTGGCCAATTAACATGATCAAACACCCCAAACCAAGAGGAAGCTGGGGAGAAGATGTTAGACCCGGCATGGGAGTTCACAGACATTGCATTGCTGGAAAAGAGGCAAGTATTGAAGGGTTTAGTTTCCCTTTAAATGGTGCTTTATAATATTTCAAAAACAGAGGTGACCTATAAAATGAGGATTGTGCTAAAGTCATACAGCTGGGGTATCAAATAAACATCACCAACATGAAGGATGTTTGCTCATGCATAGTTAATATTTGTAAAAATAACAAATGTGTGAGTTTATGTCAGGGCGTGACAAATCCTAGGCACCAGGTCGCCATGGTGACTAGAAATTGCGCTTTGGAGCCTGAGCTTTTGTCAGCCTAGCTGACCTGGGTATGGCAGGTTGCTGGCAGCTGCATTCACAAGAAGCCATGTAACTCACACACCACCTTGCTGCTGATCACAGGAGGGAGCCAGGAATCCAGATCTGGCTGGGGATTCACCCTAGCCCTGCTGCTCCGTGTGACAGTGTGCCGCGGATTGCAGGAGGGAACTAGGATCTGGACCCCGTCCGGGGGTTCAGCCTACCCCGGCTGCTCGGTGCGAGCCCTCCCTGTCCATGCCGCTGTTCACAGGAGATGGGACCCGTCTGGGTATTCAGTCTGCTTGCTGCCTTACTGAAAAAGAGATCCAGTTGGGGAGCGAGTGAGAGTCAGATTTGCTGAAAGGATCCAGCTGCACAAGGTGAGGGGGAATAGAGAAACTCTGTGGGGGCGGTGCGAAATTCTGCATTAGCTCCTGCACAATGTCAGCTAGTTGAGCCGCCTATCTGGGTCCATGAGTGTTGCCTATCAGTGCCACCTCATCAACGCACATCAGTGCAGTCTATCAGTGCCCATCATTGTCTCAAAAAATGATAAAAATGTCTTATATAAGTACAGTGTTGCATGCAATTGTCATTCAAAGTGTCACAGCGATAAAAGCAACAAAGCTAAAGTTTTTTTTTTTTGCTTCTTCACCAACTGATTCCTGTGTAAACCTGTGCCGTTCATCTGTAAAGATGCACATCCGGGCTTCAAAAGAGAAGGGATTTTGTCACTGAAAATAAAGCTTTGTTCAAAAAAAAAAACTGTCTCCTAAGTTTTTAGCTGGCTCCTAGATTTAAAGCAAATTTGTCAAGCCCTGGTTTATGTATGTATGCCCTGATTGTATGTCTTTGTGCATAAATCCTAACTGTATGCGTGTCTGTGAGTGTATATCGGTAAACATGTGTATGTGTGTCTGCCCACTCCATTGGCTGTGTGCTGTGAGTGGGAGTGCCCAACACCTTTTGTTTACTGGGTGACAGGGGCGGATCCAGAGTCTAGTCTCGGGAGGGACACTGCCAGAAAATAGGGTGTTGCTTACAGAACTGTTTTTAATGTATCATACAGTCCTAACCTTGTTTAAAACAGTGACACGTATAAATGATGCCACTTCCTCTCAGTGCGGAGGAGGTAGGGAAGAATAGTGAGACCTGCCAACCACCGTAATTAAAAAGTTATGGTCAGCTGTGACAGAGTTGGCGTTCTTCAAACTTATCAACTTCACAGGAGATCTTTATGATTTCCCCGCGGGTCTCCTGATGCGCTATGCTGTAGCTCAATCTGGGACTCCTCCCCTCCGCCACACACTGTGGCAAAACTAAGGGGGAAGGCTGCTACAGAGCACCTCTCCATCCAGGACTCATGCCCCTACAGTAGGGGTGTCTAACCTTTTGAGGAGAGAGGAACACTTTAGCGCCTTGGTAACCCGTCGCGGGCCTCAATGAGCGGATTGGGCAGATGACAGGTCCATGTCAACTCAGCATATGCAGAGCAGCCATCTACTCTATGGGCCCTCCGATCCGCCCAGACAGAAGGGGATGGATCCCCTTCTGTTTTTTTTAAGTGCATCGGATTGGAGATAGGCGGGTGTAAACTGACACAAGTCCATTTACATCTGCCGCTCTATAGAGGTGAATGGAGGGTCCAATTGGGTCCACATGAAAAAAACAGACAGGCGGACCCGATTAGACCGATTGTGTGAAAGGGGCCTAAGGCTGCTTTCACACGGATGTCGTTTATCTGCACCTCAACTGACCTCAATCTTCATTTCTTCCTCAGGATTCCTTCAGGTAGGTATCGCTGGCTGGTATGGCTGGTGGCTTCTGCTGACTGTACTCCAGGGTTGGTACTGCTGGTGGGTACTGCTGGTTGGCTCTGCTGGCTGGTACTGCTGGTGGTTTCTGCTGGCTGGTACTGCTGGTGGATTCTGCTGGCTGGTACTGTTGGTGGGTTCTGCTGGTGCTGGTTGGTACTGCTGGCCGGTACTGTTGATGGGTACAACTAGCTGGCACTGCTGGTGGGTTTCACTGGCTGCTACTGCTGGCTAGTGCTGGTGGGTACTTCTGGCTGGTACTGCTGGTGGGTTCTGCTGGCTGGTGCTGGTGGGTACTGCTAGTCGGGTACTTCTGGCTGGTACTACTAGTGGGTACTGCTAGCTGGTACTGCTAGCTGGTACTGCTAGTGGGTTATGCTGACTGATGCTGGTGGGTACTGCTGTCCGGTACTGCTAGCGGGTACTGCTGGCCGGTACTGCTGGCCCGTACTGTTGGTGGGTTCTGCTGGCTGGTGGGAACTGCTGGCTGGTACTGGTGGGTACTACTGGCAGGTACTGCTGGCTGGTACTGGTGGGTACTGCTGGATGGTGCTGGCGGGTACTGTTGGTGGGTATTGCTGGCTGGTGCTTGCGGGTACTGTTGGTGGGTATTGCTGGCTGGTGCTTGCGGGTACTGATGGTGGGTATTGCTGGCTGGTACTGTTGGTGGGTATTGCTGGCTGGTTTTGACGGGTACTGTTGGTGGGTATTGCTGGCTGGTGCAGGCGCTTACTGTTGGTGGGTATTGCCGGCTGGTAACGGCGGGTACTGTTGGTGGGTATTGCTGGCTGGTGCTGGCGGGTACTGTTGGTGGGTATTGTTGGCTTGTGCTGGCGGGTACTGTTGGTGGGTTTCCGACCCACCATTCCTGAGAATCAGCGTGACTGAGCCGCGCTGGAGAAAGCAAAGCCGATGCTTCCTGTCACAGGCGGAGGCGGAGTGCATTTGGTATCACTCCGCCTGTGACACTATACAGGAATCATCGGCTATGCTTCCTCTAGTGCCGGCTCCGTTATTTACAGTGATGCTCGGGGGATGGTGGGTCGGGTACCCACAATCTGGGCTTACTGACCCTCCAACCCAGAGCAGGAGGGAGAGTCACTAATATTTTCTCGGGGGAGCAATTGCCCCATTGCCTTACGCCAACCCCCCCCCCCCCCGGATCCGCCCCTGCTGGGTGAGACAGCAACAATGGGAGTCTTGGCCCGCATGGTCACCCCAGTGATGGCTGAGTGCAGGCAGAAGTAAAATGTAGGCCAATCTACAAGACAGTACTAAGAAGTCCACATTTAACAGACCTTTGTATTCTATCTTTATTACAATATTATGGATACTAGGCATTTTTTTAAGTTTAGTGATAAAGAAAGCAATTTGAAATGTCTGTGTCATCTAGTACACATTACACAGCCATCCGTGTTTAGTGCTTACCAACATCAAAGATTTTAAACTAAACACATTTACCATAGAAATGTCATCAATACTAATGATTCAATATAGCTCATCTCTTCCATTATTGATTGGATTAAAAAAAAAATCAAAGCTATTAAAAGGCAAACAGACATTTCATTGATTAACTGAAATAGCAAATTGATTTGAAGGCCACCATTAAAGGCCTACAATTGGTAAACGTGAAGAGAGGATTAAAGCTTTATTTCAGCTGATTAAATAAATGCAGAAGATTGTGGGGCCATGATAAATCAGGACCTATCACTCTGCATATTAGAAGCTGCCTTTCAGAAAGACAAGCATTTCCTGGAACTGGCAATATTCAGGTAGATAAGTTCATGACTTGGATGAAGCATATATTTGGTGGAAATTGTCAAGGTGGAAATGCTGGGAGTTGCCATTGGTAAAGGTGCAAGCACCAAAGCATCCTGATCCTTGCGTCATTAGCTAGTGGCTTACTGACAAAAAGTAAGTATGCCAGATGGTAGCTTTTTAGACTTGCTGCATACATATTGATTGCCTAGAGTCTGCCCTATAGCAGTTTTACCTCTACAGGACGGCACCTCTGTGCTGGATCACGTATACAGCTGCAAGAAAAAGTATGTGAACCCTTTGGAATGATATGGATTTCTGCACAAATTGGTCATAAAATGTGATCTGATCATCATCTAAGTAACAACAATAGACAATCACAGTCTGCTTAAGCTAATAACACACAAAGAATGAAATGTTGCCATGTTTTTATCGAACACACCATGTAAAAATTCACAGTGCAGGTGGAAAAAGTATGTGAACCCTTGGATTTAATAACTGGTTGAACCTCCTTTGGCAGCAATAACTTCAACCAAACGTTTCCTGTAGTTGCAGATCAGACGGCACAAAGGTCAGGAGTAATTCTTGACCATTCCTCTTTACAAAACTGTTTCAGTTCAGCAATATTCTTGGGATGTCTGGGGTGAATCACTTTCTTGAGGTCATGCCACAGCGTCTCAATCGGGTTGAGGTCAGGACTCTGACTGGGCCACTTCAGAAGGCGTATTTTCTTCTGTTTAAGCCATTCTGTTGTTGATTTACTTCTATTCTTTGGGTCATTGTCCTGTTGCAACACCCATCTTCTGTTGAGCTTCAGCTGGTAGACAGATGGCCTTAAGTTCTCCTGCAAAATGTCTTGATAAACTTGGGAATTCATTTTTCCTTCGATGATAGCAATCCGTCCAGGCCCTGATGCAGCAAAGAAGCCCCAAACCATGATGCTCCCACCACCATACTTCACAGTTGGGATTAGGTTTTGATGTTGGTGTGCTGTGCCTCTTTTTCACCCCACATAGTGTTGTGTTTTTCTTCCAAACAACTCAACTTTGGTTTCATCTGTCCACAGAATATTTTGCCAGTACTGCTGTGGAACATCCAGGTGCAAACTGTAAACGTGCAGCAATGTTTTGTTTGGACAGCAGTGGCTTCCTCTGTGGTATCCTCCCGTGAAATCCATTCTTGTTTAGTGTTTTACGTATTGTAGATTCGCTAACAGGATGTTAGCATTTGCCAGTGACTTTTGTAAGTCTTTAGCTGACACTCTAGGATTCTTCTTCACCTCATTGAGCAGTCTGCGCTGTGCTCTTGCAGTCATCTTTACAGGACGGCCACTCCTAGGGAGAATAGCAGCAATGCTGAACTTTCTCCATTTATAGACAATTTGTCTTACCAAGGACTGATGAACAGCAAGGCTTCTGGAGATACTTTTATAACCCTTTCCAGCTTTATGCAAGTCAATTCTTCATCGTAGGTCTTCTGAGAGCTCTTTTGTGCGAGGCATCATTCACATCAGGCAATGCTTCTTGTGAAAAGCAAACCCAGAACTGGTGTGTGTTTTTTATAGGGCAGGGAAGCTGTAACCAACACCTCCAATCTCATCTCATTGATTGGACTCCAGTTGGCTGACATCTCACTCCAATTAGCTCTTGGAGATGTCATTAGTCTAGGGGTTCACATACTTTTTCCACCTGCACTGTGAATGTTTACATGGTGTGTTCAATAAAAACATGGCAACATTTCATTCTTTGTGTGTTATTAGTTTAAGCAGACTGTGATTGTATATTATTGTGACTTATGGGCCATATACACTATAAGATTTTCTGAAGACCTAAACTCTTTCAATTTGTATGCAATCTGGCAGGCCCTTGCACTACATAGAAAATGTAAATCTGAAGGAAAAAGTCTTCAGAAAATCCTATAAAGTGTATGGCCCTTTAGATGATGATCAGATCACATTTTATGACCAATTTGTGCAGAAATCCATATCATTCCAAAGGGTTCACATATTTTTTCTTGCAGCTGTATATACGTATGATCCGACTCTTCCTTGTAGGGGGTGCGCATGCGCGCTGCCGGAGGCTCGCTCCCACTGTGATTACTCGCAGCCGAAGCGGATGGGCGGGTACCGTGGACTCGATGTGCGCTGGCCCTGCCAATCATCAGACAGAGAGGCAGAACGGCAGTCTGCCTATTTAAACAAGGCAGATTGCCATTCTGACAACAGGGAAGGCATAGATCCTATGTCTCGGCAAAGCAGGGACTAGGATCCATGCATTCCCCTAGTAAAAGCACCTTCCACAGTGTAGTAAAACACTGGTTAGGCACACAGCTAACCCTTTGATCAACCCTGATGTTAACCCCTTCCCTGCCAGTGTCATTAGTACAGTGACATATTTTTTAGCACTGATCACTGTTTTAGTGTCACTGCTCCCCAAAAAGTGTCAAGAGTGTCAGAATGTCTGCCCAAAATTGCAGTCCGGCTACAATTCACTGTTTGCCACCATTACTAGTAAAATTAAAAAAAAAAAAAACCTAATAAAAATGAATAAAAATATCCTATAGTTTGTAGACGCTATAACTTTTGCACAAACCAATCAATATACGCTTATTGGGATTTTTTGTTTTTTTATTGCATAGGTTTTTATTGCAAAAAGTAAAACGTTGTTTTTTGGTTCAAAAATGTCTTTTTTTTTTTTGTTTATAGAGCAAAAAACGCAGAGGTAATCAAATACCGCCAAGACGAAATTATATTTGTGGGAAAAAAAATGGACATAATTTTTTTTTGGGTACACCGTCGCACAACCGCGCAATTTTCAGTGAAAGGAATGCAGTGCCGTATTGCAAAAAAATTGCCTGGTTATGTAGGGGGGAAAATATTCTGAATGTCAAGTGGTTAAGGATCAGGATAACAGCCTCAAACCAGTATTGATAAATCAACATGACAAATTATTTTCATGATTACAGGTTTCCCAAAAGGGTTACGTCACAGATTTTTTGTGAGTTATTGGGACTCAATGATCGTGCGATCATTGCGGCAGAACCGCGCCAGCGTTTTTAGTTGCCATTCAAATGAATGGCATCTGAAATGTGCATTGTGCGATTTGTCATTTACACCTGGGTGATTTTAAATCACGGGCAGAATTGTGGCTATTCTGCCTGCGATTCAAAATGTCCATGTGTGAATGCAGTCTTATACATATGTGAATGCAGTCTCCTTTTTTTTATAAATATATTTGTACAAACTACATACAAACTTGAAGAAAGGAAAAAGGATCCGCGCTTAGGATAAAATATATAGTAAAAATATATATGTAAAAGATAAATATGGATAAGACACTAATGGCTGCTGCCCACTTCAGAAGATGCACCCCCAATGGGGGAGCGTCAAGTATATATGTCAAAAGGGAAGTGATTGGCGCTGCCGAGAGAGTAGGTTAATGGGAAATCCGGGTTAAACTGCTATAGTCTAAACCAAGTTCAACCTATGTAAATGTACATAAAATGTATGTGGAAAAAATTGGTATAAATAAAGGAATGTAAAAACACAATGTGTGTGTAGTATGTGTCTAAAATTAACACTATGTGCTAATATCCTATAGCAAATTCGATAAATAAATAAATAAATGTGTTCACTGCCTTGTATGCATTTAGAGAATCAACATAAATATAAATGTAAATATAGATATAAATACAAATATAAAGGCATAAAAAAATAATAATAATAAATAGTGGTGATTTAAAGTGTTGGTGTGCAGAAGTGCTAGAAGAAATATAAATATGATGCACTATTCAAACTATATAAAGTGCGTATTGAATAGTCATAACCATCTATTCGATAAAGTGCAAATGCATACTCATAAGCAATGAGAATAAATAGGTGAATAAACTGTGTGCATCCCACACTGGTGACAGTATTAAATCTAATAAATAAGTGCAACCGTGCAAAAACTATATAAAATATGAAGGTGAGGACCATATAAACTCAAAAGGTCAAAAAGCAAGTTCACTATATTCTCAAAATCGTCCACAAATCGTGCAATCAGAGCTGGTAAAAAAGTCCTAAAAATATGTAGTCCATATAGAGATGGGATAAGGTGCTCTTTTTTCTATGTAGCCGGGAGTGCAGTGAGTGGGCGGAAGATAAGGTGCTCCCCTTCTCCTGGGGTCCTGTGCTTACCAGATATCCGTACCCCTACAGGGGTAAATGGCGGGTCGATAACAGGGATCGCTCCCATACACCGGCAACCTGGTTCGATCCTATCCTTCCTATTACCACTCTTGTCCACTCCTTGCTTTAGTACAGTCTCCAGATGACGTCAGTGTGACGAAACGCGTCGAGAGCGTGACCACATCACTTCCGTCTGAACGATCCCGAGGCTAGGAACGCATATCCGGCGGTTGGGACGCACGCTTATCCCAGGCGTGCACCGCGAACGAGGTAGTTGCGGACCCTATGCCATACGGATGCGCTGCATGTTGTTTTTATGTGAGTACATGTCTATTTTGGATTCTAAATAAAAGTTTTTAAAGGCGATTTTGCACTATCGGAGGCTTCTGTTTTTCCCCTTTCTCTTATACCTGGGAACTGTACTGGAGCTCTCTCCCAGATGCTTTAACCCCTATATGTACTGAAGCAAGGAGTGGACAAGAGTCCACTCACTGCACTCCCGGCTACATAGAAAAAAGAGCACCTTATCCCATCTCTTTATGGACTACATATTTTTAGGACTTTTTTACCAGCTCTGATTGCACGATTTGTGGACGATTTTGAGAATATAGTGAACTTGCTTTTTGACCTTTTGAGTTTATATGGTCCTCACCTTCATATTTTATATAGTTTTTGCACGGTTGCACTTATTTATTAGATTTAATACTGTCACCAGTGTGGGATGCACACAGTTTATTCACCTATTTATTCTCATTGCTTATGAGTATGCATTTGCACTTTATCGAATAGATGGTTATGACTATTCGATACGCACTTTATATAGTTTGAATAGTGCATCATATTTATATTTCTTCTAGCATTTCTGCACACCAACACTTTAAATCACCACTATTTATTATTATTATTTTTTTATGCCTTTATATTTGTATTTATATCTATATTTACATTTATATTTATGTTGATTCTCTAAATGCATACAAGGCAGTGAACACATTTATTTATTTATTTATTTATCGAATTTGCTATAGGATATTAGCACATAGTGTTAATTTTAGACACATACTACACACACATTGTGTTTTTACATTCCTTTATTTATACCAATTTTTTCCACATACATTTTATGTACATTTACATAGGTTGAACTTGGTTTAGACTATAGCAGTTTAACCCGGATTTCCCATTAACCTACTCTTTTGGCAGCGCCAATCACTTCCCTTTTGACATACATACAAACTTGTTCTATTTACCTGCTCTGAGTAATGGTTTTGCACAGAGCAGCCTGGATCCTCCTCTTCTCGGGTCCCTCTTCGGTGCTCCTGGCCTCTCCCTCCTGTTTAGTGCCCCCACAGCAAGCAGCTTGCTATGGGGGCACCTGAGCCGAGTCACAGCTCCCGGTGTCCATTCAGACATGGAGCCGCGGCCCGGCCCTGCCACCAGTGCTAATTTTGCCAGCAAATTTCGAATTTAGTTTTAGTCATAGTCTTTTGACTACAATGCCATTTTAGTTTTAGTCGTATTTTAGTCTTTTGACTAAAATGCTATTTTAGTTTTAGTCATATTTTAGTCATCTAAATTGTTTTAGTTTTAGTAATATTTTAGTCGGTTAAAATCTAGAGTACATTTTAGTCTACTAAAATCTCATACATTTTAGTCAACTACAAATCCAACAGGTTTAGGTAAATTGTAATGCATTATTTCAACATTTCTCTAGAATTTTCGAACTAATTATAAATCGAATAATATTATTATTTATGGTTTTAAGGTTTGACCGCGTGCTACAGACGCAGATTTAGCCATTGTGACATACAGTATAACATCTTTATAAATAAAACCAAGTTTCACAAACAAACAAAAATATTGCTTTTTGACAAACAGAAGTGCAACTTTAAAACACAAAAAACCCAAAAGATTGGAAACTGTATTGGCTGTAATGTCATTGCACATATTACCTGAATATATTACCAACATTATTTATTAAGAAATAAAATCAAAGAAAAGCCTTTTTCTTAATTTTGTTTCTCTTTTAGCAGCTTAGTAGATGCCCCTTACTTATTCTTATGCGGTAGTGAAATACATGTTTAAACTTTAATATGCTATTATTACAGGCTCTGGATGGAATTGTGTTGCCAATTTAGAAATAGCCAGCAGTAGTAGTGTTCATTTTTATGTCAGTTTTCGATTTAGTTTTAGTCCTAGTCTTTTGACCATATTGTCATTTTAGTTTTAGTCTTATTTTAGTCATCTGAATGGTTTCCGTTTTAGTCATATTTTAGTCAACTAAAATAGTGTTAATTTAGTCGACAAAAATATTGTAGTCGACGAAAATAACACTCTAATTTATATATCGAAATAACACTAAAATAATCCCCTCTCTCTCCTCATTGGCTCTGTGAATTTGATGCTGTTTAATAAGCCAATGAGGAGGGAGAGTCTCGGGCAGCGGAGACACTCCTACAACATCGCTGCAGCGATATGGGCTTAATTAGGTATTAGGGGGGCTGCTGCACACAGAAGGCATTTTATCGTAATGCATTAAGATAAAAAAAAAAAAAACATTCTGAATTTACAACCCTTTTAATAAAGATACCATCTGCAGTGGTAACTCACTGTCTATGCCTGAGAAAATATGGAGCCTACTACCTTGTGTCACAGTACTGATTTATCATACAAGTCAAAATTACATGTGTAATGGGAAGAAAGCACATTTTTTGTTACAACTTTAACAAATGATTGATATGGTACAAAAGAAACAAAAAGAAGCCATGTTAAAGCACCCTTTCATTGTTTTACAGGCACGTACAACATTCATGTCACTCTATATGACACTTCTGCAGAAAAAAATAAAACTTTCTGATATTATGAATTAATTTAACCACTTAAGCTCCAGAAGATTTTACCCCCTTCCTAACTAGGGCCTATTTTGCGATTCAGCACTGCGTGATTTTAACGGACAATTGCGCGGCCGTGCGACGCTGTACCTAAACGAATTTGACGTCCTTTTTTTTCCACAAACAGAGCTTTCTTTTGGTGGTATTTGATCACCTATGCGATTTTTACTTTTTGCGATATAAACAAAAAAAGAGCATCAATTTTGCAAAAATAACAATATTTTTCAAATTTTTTTATTTTGAAATTCCCCAAAAAAAAAAATTTAAAAATCAAAATTTTTTAACATTTTAGGCCAATTTGTTTTATGCTACATATGTTTGGTAAAAAAAAAAAGAAAAAAAAAATCGCAAAAAGCGTATTTTGATTGGTTTGCACAAAAGTTATTGACGATTTCTGTCATTTTTGGTGTTTTTTTTTAACGCGTAATGGCGGCGATCTGCGATTTTTTTTGCGGTACTCTGACATTGCGGCGGACAGATCGGACCCTTGACTGACATTTTTGACACTTTTGGGGTTACCAGTGACATTACTACAGTAATCAGTGATATACATATGCACTGTTACTGCAAAATGACACTGGCAGGCAAGGGGTTAACTTTATTGGGGACGGAGGGGTTAAGTGTGTCCCTAGGGGCGTGCTTCTAACTGTGATTGGACATGGCTACTGGTGTAGGAACAGTGATCAACGGTCCTACATAGTAGAACCGTATGATCACTATTCATACACAGGGAAGAATGACAGGCGGCTTGTTTACATTAGCCGCCTGCATTTCTCCCTTCACGGCAGACGATCGCAAGTGACCGGCGGGCATCGGGTCCGCCGGTCACAAGCAAGTGACAGGCTAGTGACATACCCATACGTCACTTTGCCTGTTCGGGGCTGACCGCCGCAGTATATGTACTTGCAGCGGTCGGCAACCGGTTAAGCAATACATTTTTTACAGAATATCAAAACCCAATAACAAAAAAAAAATGCAGCTTACCGGTCCTTAGACATGGTAGTTGTATTTTCTTTCTTTTTTTTACTCATTTATTTTAACCTGGTGCTCATTCCTTACCTCAACTTCTGTCTTAGGGCGACAACCATAAGCAGCGTTGACACCCTAGGACAGGCAGTGTGTTAGGAACTACATAACACCTTCCTCTCTTCTCCTTAACAGAGGGGGGGGGGGTTCTTTGTTTTTATTTTTGTACTTATATTCTAATAAAAATAATATGGTACAAAAAAAAGTTATGTTATGTGCTTTGTCTATATGAGCACACCATGGCTATGCAGTATTTTGTTAAAACAGAAAAGAACATGATTCTGCAAACAGTCATAAAAGTGCTAATAAAAGCAAGCAATATGGCTATTTTGTCATTATCCTGTAAAAGTGAAATAACGAAAGAAAATCCTTTCCAACATACACATCTACTTTTCACTATTCACGAATAAAAAATGAACATAGCTGTTAGTGCCGGTTCACACATATACGATGTGGGAACCCTGCAAATCCACAGCGGGCTCCAGTGTCGCACTCAACTCGCAGGCAGTTCACACTGCCATATGCGAATCGCTAGAGTGTCAATACAAAAAGGTAATGAAACCCCCAGATTAGTTTGCATACCGCAGTGCGAACTGTCAATTCGGACATGAATCGGTTCACATAGGTGTGAACACCCATACAATCCGGTTCTGGTGGGGACCAAAAAAAGGGTCCTGTGCAACTTTGGTCCGAAAGTGATGCGAATTCAGCCATACAAACTGTATGGCTGAATTCACAACGCACAGACATCGCATGTGATTTGCAGAGCAGTGCGTTGTGATTCACATGCAATGTCTGACATCGCATATGTGTGAACCGGCACTTATTGCTTGTGTGCCTAACCCCTGTTGAATTAGGAAGAAGATTGTAGAAGGTCCTTGTGGTACAGGACTCATTAGGGAAGGGGCAAAGGTTTTGACATTTTAGATTTGAGGACTGTTAACAGCATTTCCCAGCTCTCACAGCTGAGGATGTAAAGGAAAAAAAGAAATAACTTGTACTTCAAATATACCTTGATGATCACTCAAGATCAGCTACCGTTTGGATTCAAAATCAGACATAGGTTAGACATTGGTTAGAAAAAAAAAAAAAAAAAAAAGAAGAAGCAGCATTAAAGCAAAGGCCAAGGCACAATTAAAAAGAGAAAGAAAAAAAACAAAAATGAAATATATGCACATTTCCTTAAAGTCGGCCATACATTACACAATTTTCTTATTCAGTTTCCACTAGATTTACCTTCAACTATGTAGTAGTACAAGGGCCTGCTTGATTGCACACACATTGAAAGTATTAGGTTTCGACCTCTAATTATATGGTTTTGGTAAATCTAAAGGAAAATTGTACAAGCAAATTGTAGAATGTATGGCCAGCCTAAGGCTTGTCTCATTGAGCATGGTGCAATTACACATAAACAACTGTTGATGTGCCAGAAATATAACGTGCTCCTACCTTTCTATATGATGTGACAACAAAGCTCTCAATTCCGAAGCATATGGTGTAAGAGCTGCCTACTTCAATTCTGATGAATTACAAAGAATACAGATTTCTCCTCATCTTTTACCCCCCCCCCATCTCCATAACCCATCAATAATGTGCATAGGCAACGAGCACAGGAAGTTATCGCCCCACAAGATTTCTGGCACAATCAACAAATGTTTTTGCCACGTATTTAACAGAAAACAAAAAATGCTTTAAAATGTAAATTTTGCAGACTAAAAGGTAGCAAATAAGACAAGTACATTGTTAGGGTTCTCATACAATTTGGGAGACAGTGATATAGGGTAACCACTCATAATGGACTTTGTTGCTATAGACAATTGCACTTTGATGTATGAGCAGCACCACTTACTTATGCACCATTAAGTCTTAGCACCACCACGGACAGCATAAAGCCCTGTACACACGTACCGAATGTCGGCCTAACGATCGGCCGTCTTTTGTCCAGGGCTGTCCTGTCTGTTGAAAAGTGCTAAAGACTGCACACGAATTTTGTCGGCCAACAACAGCCGACTGCAGAAGTGATGTCATGTGATGGTTAACTTTCCGTGTGTTTTTCTTTTCTGAGCATGCCCAGTCTTGCTAATCTGCTGTTTGTCGGCCGAATTCTGTACTGACTGACAATCGGCCGTTCTGGTGACGGCCAACAAAAATTTTATAGCCTGCACACCCGATTCTGTTCGGCCGAAAAGTCGCTGACGGTTGTCGGAAGCATCATACTAACAAGCCGACAATCAGCCGATCGTTCGGCGGCCGAATATTTACGGCCGACAATCGGTACGTGTGTACAGGGCTTAACTAAAACCAGCATAGCTAATACTGTAATTAGCACCACCTAGAACTGTATTGTATTCAAATAAATCTTTTGTGATCGTACATATATAAAGAGGTATTGGTTTTTCTGTGGATGTACAGATGTTGAAAGTCATTTAATGGAGAAGAAGTAATCAGTGTGGGACTAAGGTGTAACAGTGGTGTATGGAGAAGAACTTAATCTGGGAAAGAAACCAATGTAAGTCTTTTTGATCCCAATCAGTTTGAGATCAGACACAAGAAGAAAAATGTTTTTTATTTCAGGACAGAGAACATGACTATCGAGGGGGTGACTATACTGGAGGCTGGAGGTTTGTTGACCCATCCACTTTAAAGGCTCACCCATCCTGCTGGGTAATCCTAACAAAGGGCTCATACGCTGGAGGACCACTGCATGTTCTAGGCTCATTATCCATATAGTTCTGGTGAGTGGATCCCCACGAGGGTTTTTTGAAGCACATTTCCACCGTGTGGAGCACCTCAAGCACTTTTCCTTTGATTACAGCACTTTATTGAAGTTATATTTGGAGTGGACTGTTTTCCCAATTTTGGACATTCTTTTGCACTGTAGTATTCAGCACTTTTGCACTTTATGCACAAAATCATAGCTTTGGCTCCATTGCACTTTAATTATTCTGTGAATTGATGTTAGTTGTCATTACCGACGTAGCACAATTGCACCTTACATGATTTAATTTATTGTTATATGGGTATGCACATTTGCAATACAATTGCACTTTACATGATTTAATTTATTTATTATTTTATGGATATGCACATTCTTGCAAGCGCTGTCTTTTTTGGCATTTTATTAAGTTGTGGTTAAGTGTATATTATGAAATATTATAGTCAACCCTTATGGTTGTGGAGGAAGATGTAAAGAAGTAGTGGCTGCCAGCTGGAAGTGGAAGCGGGTGATGATGGTGGGTGAAAGGAACCCTGATAAATAGGGAACAGGCATACTGTTCTCCACTTAGTGGCTTGGTCTCCATCTTGGAGCCTGCTGCAGTATAGGGTTCGCCTAGGGATTTAGCATGGGGTCATATTCTGCAAGGTCTTGCAAAAAAGTACAGTGGCTTCTCTAGGTGCCCCAGGATCAGAATCAACTATGGCTAGGTTCACACTACTACTTTGTGAACTGGGTTTGAGTGCGATCAAGAAGTAAAACATTTTGGATTTTGTTTGCATAATCATCATTGACTATGGAAACTTCACACTGGACCTCATGCAACTTGGATTGTCAAGAGGAAGATGGGAGACACCAGACCCAACAATGCAGCTGAGCTGACAGCCACTATAAAAGCAACCTGGGCTTCCATAACACCTCAGCAGTGCCACAGGCTGATCACCTCCATGTCCTGCCGCAATGATGTAGTAATTTATTCACCAAGGAGCACCAACCAAGTTTCGAGTGCATACTATACTGTACATGGACATACTTTTCAGCAGGCCAACATTTCTGTATTAAAAGTCTTTTTATTGGTCTTATGTAATATTCTAATTTTCTGAGATATTGAATTTTGGGTTTTCACTAGCTGTAAGTCATAATCATCAAAATTAAAAGAAATAAACGCTTGAAAAATATCACTCTGTGTGTAACACATCTATAAAAAATATAGGAGTTTCACTTTTTGAATTGACTTACTGAAATAAATATATTTATATATATATATGTATCGTAAAAAAGTTAATTTATCTACTCTGTGGGAAACCCAGTTCGATTTTGAACCCCATAGAATAAGTAAACAAAATCCAAAATGTTGTACTACTTAATCGCACTGAAAATATCATGCTATGCTAAGCTGCATTGATGTGATTTCCCTTTTCTTGCGATTCTGAC
Source organism: Pelophylax lessonae (assembly GCF_965119305.1). Classification (NCBI taxonomy): domain Eukaryota; kingdom Metazoa; phylum Chordata; class Amphibia; order Anura; family Ranidae; genus Pelophylax; species Pelophylax lessonae. The sequence goes on from NC_138769.1 coordinate 467,254,257, forward strand.
TGGCTAAAGTTTCACTAGTGTGAACCAGGCCTTATTATACAGAGTTGAGAGTGTGAGTTAAAGATTACAGTGTCAAGTGAAGAGGTGAGAGGGCTAGCAGAGTTTAGGACATGCCTAGCATTATTTGCTCAAAATGCTATGGAGTCCATTGTCAGAGTAGGTAGGAATAGAACTAGCCACCGGCTGAGGAAGGGGATGTGATCCTTCAGCAAGTGTGTGGGGCTGCAGAGTTAAATGGCTTCTGGCCTGAAGTGTTTTAATGCCTGCACTGAACAGTGAATCAGAGTTCTACTTCAACGGCTTGTAGGTTGTAGCAAGGGGCATAACATTTGAACCTCCCAGCATTTTTATAACTAATATCTGGTTAATGGAATAAAATTATAAAAAACGCAAAAATTATAAAACGCAACACAAGTTCCATTAGGATACATTTTAGTATCAATAAGTGAAATACAAGGGACACGTCATAAGTTCTGTGAGACTTGAAAACAAAGCTGAAGCAATTAAAACAGTCCTGCACGGTAGAACAAAAACAGTCTAATGTGCTTATTAAGTATAACAAGGTCCACATAGAGTACCTCTAACTGTACCACTGAGATTATTACATTAAAGATATTGTATGCAAAAGGATTCCAGAGCAAAGCAAATCCTGAATCTACTGAAATCCAGATTGAATGAAGCATATGGTGACCCATCCACACAACTGCAGACACAAGAACCTAAAGTGATTGTAAAGTCTCATTTTTTTTCCTATTAAAATAACAAACCTATTATACCTACCTCCTCTGTGCAGTTGGTTTTGCACAGAGCAACCCAGATCCTCCTCTTCTAGGATCTCTGGCTGGAGCTCCTAGCCCTCCCTCCTGTTCAGTGCCCCCACAGCAAGCATCATGCTATGGGGGCACCCAACCTGAGCTGCAGCTCCGTGTATCCATTCAGACAGAAGCTGCCGTTCAGCCCGCCCCTCTCTCTCCTGATTGGCTGAGTTTGATTGACATTAGTGGAAGTCAATGGCGCCGATGCTGTTTCTCAGCCAATCAAGAGAGAGAGTCCCGGAAATCGCTGGATAGAGACGGGTCTCAGGTAAGTATTAAGAGGGCTGAGGGGGGCTGCTGCACACAGAAGGCTTTTCATCTTAATGCATAGAATGCAATAGGATAAAAAACCTTCTGCCTTTATAACCCCTTTAACCACCTAACGTCAGGTGTCATACTGGTACCTCACCTGAAATTGAGTGGTTATACTGGGATACTGCCTGTAGCTGTAGTCATTATCCCAGTATTGTTTTTTAGAGTCGTGGAGTCCTTTCTTGTAAAAGCAATCCTTGTGGCTAAATAGCCGCTGGATTGCTTCTACATGCGGAAGGAGGAAGGGACCAGGGAACCTGGGATTGCAGCTGCTGGCTGATCGTTAACCTGATCGGGGAATGGCCCCCATCATATATATGGTCTAAGAAACTGGAAGTGACAAGTATTTCATCCTTTATGGTTTTTCCGGTTGTAAACAAACCATGTGGTTTGTAAAAAGCATCAGATCATACTGATTTTAGGAAAGAAGACCTGCTATTGCCTATTGCTATCATAAGGGATGTTTACATTGCTTATCATTAGGGTTGAGCGGACACCTAGATGTCCGTGTTCGACGGGTTCGGCCGAACTTTAAAAAAAAGTCCGGGTCCGTGTCCCGGACTTTTACCGAACTTTTCCCGGACACCGAACCCCATTGAAGTCAATGGGGACCCGAACTTTAAGGCACTAAAATGGCTCTAAAACACCAAAGGAAAGGGCTAGAGTGCTGCAAATGGCAGCAAAACGTAATTAAGAGCATGGCAAGTGCTCTGCAAACAAATGTGGATAGGGAAATAACTTAAAACAACAAAAAAAAAACAGAAAAATAAAACAATGTTCTTCTTCATCTCTGAAGGACGAGGCCCATATGGAGTAGGAGGGAGGTTGAGGTGGTGGTGGATGTGGCGGTGACATAGGCGTGCGCACAGGGTGTGCTGGGTGTGCCTGGGCACACCCTAATCACCTAGGGCACATAGCATTGCCAGTGAGGAGATGGGAAAGATCTCCCTGGGACCTGCTCTGCTCTATTTCTCCTTGCCTACAGGTACATGGCCCCTTTGGGGTGCACACCTTAATGCAATAGGCTGCGCACACCTATGGGCGGTGTAGGTGGAAGCGGCGGTGGAGGAGGACCAGGGCCGGATTAACAGCATCATGGGCTTGGTGCTGAGGATTTTGAAGGGCCTTAAGGGCCGTGCCTTGCCATGCACCCAGAGGAGGAAGGGTGCAGCCATGCATGCCTAATTCAACATGGGATGCTGTCTCTGAAGCCCATAAACACATCCATGCATCGCCAACTGTCCCTCCTTGTCCGGCCTTCACGCTGTGTGGGGAGGTTCTGAGGGTGCTGCCTGGGGAAGCGAGCATAGAAGCCAGACTTCTGTGTTTACAAGTGACAGAAGAGCGGTAACAGTGAATATGGCCAACCCGGGGCCTATATAAAAGGTAGGGGCCTGGAGCTGCAGCTCCAATAGCCCCTACATTAATCTGGCCCTGAGGAGGAGGACGAGGTAGCCAACACTGCTTCTTTTCAAAAATTTTAAATGAGGGTACACCCCAAAAGAGTGAGAAAGAGCAAAAATGGAACAATGGGTGGGTAAGGTCGGTATCCATTGCTATTCTGCATAAGGTACGGAAAAGTCCCGTGGGATCCATGCCTGGTTCATTTTAATGAACGTGAGCTTGTCCACATTGTCTCTGGACAGGCGGCTGCGCTTGTCTGTTATAACGCCCCCAGCCGTGCTAAATACCCGTTCAGATAATACACTGGCTGCAGGGCACGCCAGCACCTCCAAGGCGTAAAGGGCAAGCTCAGGCCATGTGCCCAATTTGGAGACCCAGAAGTTGAAGGGGGCAGACCCGTCATTCACTACATGTAGGCGTGTGCACACATACTGCTCCACCATGTTGGTAAAATGCTGCCTCCTGCTAAGACGTTCCATCTGAGCTGCTGGTGCTGCTGTTTGTTGTGGCGTGCTGACAAAGCTTTTCCACATTTCGGCCATGCTAACCCTGCCTTCTGAGGTGCTGGCGGTGCCCTGGTTGCGTTGGCGACCTCCTCCTCCTCTGCCTTGTGCTTCCACTGTGGCCCCGCTGTCAGATGGGAATGCCAGCAGCATGGCGTCTACCAGCGTGCGCTTGTACTCGCGCATCTTGCGATCGCGCTCCAGTGAGTGAATTAAGGACGGTACGTTGTCCTTGTAACGGGGATCCAGCAGCGTGGCCACCCAGTAATCAGCACAAGTTAGAATGTGGGCAACTCGGCGGTCGTTGTGGAGACACTGCAGCATGTAATCGCTCATGTGTGCCAGGCTGCCCAGAGGCAACGAAAGGCTGTCCTCTGTGGGAGGTGTATCGTCCGTGTCCTCTGTATCCCCCCAGCCACGCACCAGTGATGGCCATGAGCTGGCCTGGGTGCCACCCTGCTGTGAACATGGTTCCATCTCCTCCTCCAGCTCCTCCTCCTCCTCATCCTCCTCATCCTCCAGAACTGTGCCCCTGCTGGACAATTGCGTCCCTGGCGTTTGCGTGTGCAGGAACCCACCCTCGGAGCCCCTTGCGAATGACTGCCCTGAAAGCCTTGGAAATGTTACCTCTTCATCCTCCTCCTCCTCCTCATCCTGTGCCACATCCTCTTCCATCATCGCCCGAATTGTTTTTTCAAGGAGGCATAGAAGTGGGATAGTTAAGCTGAGAACGGCGTCATTGCCACTGGCCATGTTGGTGGAGTACTCAAAACAGCGCAACAAGGCACACAGGTCTCGCATGGAGGCCCAGTTAAATTAAATAGCGGAATAGAAAATATGATCCAAAAAAAGTGTATGTATATCACACGTACACAACCACACTGGGCCCCAATTACTATTGTTTGTACCCCTAAAAGGCTAGATGAGGAGTAGGGGGAGTATGGAACAGGCAGCACCCTCAAACCTTCAGAAGTATGAGATGAACCCCAACAACTTGGAAAGGTGGATCTCTCTCACACGTACCAACACAGACTATCCCCCAATTTAACTGATCCCCAAAGGTTTTTGATTAAATAGCGGAATAGAAAATATGATCCAAAAAAAGTGTATGTATATCACACGTACACAACCACACTAGGCCCCAATTACTATTGTTTGTACCCCTAAAAGGCTAGATGAGGAGTAGGGGGGGTATGGAACAGGCAGCACCCTCAAACCTTCAGAAGTATGAGATGAACCCCAACAACTTGGAAAGGTGGATCTCTCTCACACGTACCAACACAGACTATCCCCCAATTTAACTGATCCCCAAAGGTTTTTGATTAAATAGCGGAATAGAAAATATGATCCAAAAAAAGTGTATGTATATCACACGTACACAACCACACTAGGCCCCAATTACTATTGTTTGTACCCCTAAAAGGCTAGGAGTAGGGGGAGTATGGAACAGGCAGCACCCTCAAACCTTCAGAAGTATGAGATGAACCCCAACAACTTGGAAAGGTGGATCTCTCTCACACGTACCAACACAGACTATCCCCCAATTTAACTGATCCCCAAAGGTTTTTGATTAAATAGCGGAATAGAAAATATGATCCAAAAAAAGTGTATATATATCACACGTACACAACCACACTAGGCCCCAATTACTATTGTTTGTACCCCTAAAAGGCTAGATGAGGAGTAGGGGGGGTATGGAACAGGCAGCACCCTCAAATCTTCAGAAGTATGAGATGAACCCCAAAAACTTGGAAAGGTGGATCTCTCTCACACGTACCAACACAGACTATCCCCCAATTTAACTGATCCCCAAAGGTTTTTGATTAAATAGCGGAATAGAAAATATGATCCAAAAAAAGTGTATGTATATCACACGTACACAACCACACTAGGCCCCAATTACTATTGTTTGTACCCCTAAAAGGCTAGATGAGGAGTAGGGGGGGTATGGAACAGGCAGCACCCTCAAACCTTCAGAAGTATGAGATGAACCCCAACAACTTGGAAAGGTGGATCTCTCTCACACGTACCAACACAGACTATCCCCCAATTTAACTGATCCCCAAAGGTTTTTGATTAAATAGCGGAATAGAAAATATGATCCAAAAAAAGTGTATGTATATCACACGTACACAACCACACTAGGCCCCAATTACTATTGTTTGTACCCCTAAAAGGCTAGGAGTAGGGGGAGTATGGAACAGGCAGCACCCTCAAACCTTCAGAAGTATGAGATGAACCCCAACAACTTGGAAAGGTGGATCTCTCTCACACGTACCAACACAGACTATCCCCCAATTTAACTGATCCCCAAAGGTTTTTGATTAAATAGCGGAATAGAAAATATGATCCAAAAAAAGTGTATGTATATCACACGTACACAACCACACTAGGCCCCAATTACTATTGTTTGTACCCCTAAAAGGCTAGGAGTAGGGGGAGTATGGAACAGGCAGCACCCTCAAACCTTCAGAAGTATGAGATGAACCCCAACAACTTGGAAAGGTGGATCTCTCTCACACGTACCAACACAGACTATCCCCCAATTTAACTGATCCCCAAAGGTTTTTGATTAAATAGCGGAATAGAAAATATGATCCAAAAAAAGTGTATGTATATCACACGTACACAACCACACTGGGCCCCAATTACTATTGTTTGTACCCCTAAAAGGCTAGATGAGGAGTAGGGGGAGTATGGAACAGGCAGCACCCTCAAACCTTCAGAAGTATGAGATGAACCCCAACAACTTGGAAAGGTGGATCTCTCTCACACGTACCAACACAGACTATCCCCCAATTTAACTGATCCCCAAAGGTTTTTGATTAAATAGCGGAATAGAAAATATGATCCAAAAAAAGTGTATGTATATCACACGTACACAACCACACTAGGCCCCAATTACTATTGTTTGTACCCCTAAAAGGCTAGATGAGGAGTAGGGGGGGTATGGAACAGGCAGCACCCTCAAACCTTCAGAAGTATGAGATGAACCCCAACAACTTGGAAAGGTGGATCTCTCTCACACGTACCAACACAGACTATCCCCCAATTTAACTGATCCCCAAAGGTTTTTGATTAAATAGCGGAATAGAAAATATGATCCAAAAAAAGTGTATGTATATCACACGTACACAACCACACTAGGCCCCAATTACTATTGTTTGTACCCCTAAAAGGCTAGATGAGGAGTAGGGGGGGTATGGAACAGGCAGCACCCTCAAACCTTCAGAAGTATGAGATGAACCCCAACAACTTGGAAAGGTGGATCTCTCTCACACGTACCAACACAGACTATCCCCCAATTTAACTGATCCCCAAAGGTTTTTGATTAAATAGCGGAATAGAAAATATGATCCAAAAAAAGTGTATGTATATCACACGTACACAACCACACTAGGCCCCAATTACTATTGTTTGTACCCCTAAAAGGCTAGGAGTAGGGGGAGTATGGAACAGGCAGCACCCTCAAACCTTCAGAAGTATGAGATGAACCCCAACAACTTGGAAAGGTGGATCTCTCTCACACGTACCAACACAGACTATCCCCCAATTTAACTGATCCCCAAAGGTTTTTGATTAAATAGCGGAATAGAAAATATGATCCAAAAAAAGTGTATGTATATCACACGTACACAACCACACTAGGCCCCAATTACTATTGTTTGTACCCCTAAAAGGCTAGATGAGGAGTAGGGGGAGTATGGAACAGGCAGCACCCTCAAATCTTCAGAAGTATGAGATTGTGTTCACTGTACCCCACAAAGATTGAGTTCACTGCACCCCACAATGATTGTGTTCACTGCACCCCACAAAGATTGTGTTCACTGCACCTCACAAAGATTGTGTTCACTGTACCCCCCAAAGATTGTGTTCACTGCACCCCACAAAGATTCTGTTCACTGTACCCCACAAAGATTGTGTTCACTGCACCCTAAAAGGATGTTGTTCACTGCACCCCACAAAGATTGTGTTCACTGCACCCTAAAAGGATGTTGTTCACTGCACCCCAAAAAGATTGTGTTCACTGTACCCCCCCAAAGATTGTGTTCACTGCACCCCACAAAGATTGTGTTCACTGCACCCCAAAAAGATTGTGTTCACTGTACCCCCCAAAGATTGTGTTCACTGCACCCCAAAAAGATTGTGTTCACTGTACCCCCCAAAGATTGTGTTCACTGCACCCCACAAAGATTCTGTTCACTGTACCCCACAAAGATTCTGTTCACTGTACCCCACAAAGATTGTGTTCACTGCACCCCAAAAAGATTGTGTTCACTGTACCCCCCCAAAGATTGTGTTCACTGCACCCCACAAAGATTCTGTTCACTGCACCCCACAAAGGATTTTGTTCACTGCACCCCAAAAAGATTGTGTTCACTGCACCCCAAAAAGGATTTTGATCACTGCACCCCAAAAAGGATGTTGTTCACTGCACCCCAAAAATGATTTTGTTCACTCCACCCCAAAAAGATTGTGTTCACTGCACCCCACAAAGATTGTGTTCACTGCACCCCAAAAAGATTGTGTTCACTGTACCCCCCAAAGATTGTGTTCACTGCACCCCACAAAGATTCTGTTCACTGTACCCCACAAATATTGTGTTCACTGCACCCCAAAAAGATTGTGTTCACTGCACCCCAAAAAGGATGTTGTTCACTGCACCCCAAAAAGGATGTTGTTCACTCCACCCCAAAAAGATTGTGTTCACTGCACCCCACAAAGATTGTGTTCACTGCACCCCAAAAAGATTGTGTTCACTGCACCCCAAAAATGATTTTGTTCACTGCACCCCAAAAAGGATTTTGTTCACTGCACCCCAAAAAGGATGTTGTTCACTCCACCCCAAAAAGATTGTGTTCACTGCACCCCAAAAAGATTGTGTTCACTGCACCCCACAAAGGATTTTGTTCACTGCACCCCAAAAAGATTGTGTTCACTGCACCCCAAAAAGGATGTTGTTCACTGCACCCCAAAAAGGATTTTGTTCACTGCACCCCAAAAAGATTGTGTTCACTGCACCCCACAAAGGATTTTGTTCACTGCACCCCACAAAGATTGTGTTCACTGCACACCAAAAAGGATTGTGTTCACTGCACCCCAAAAAGATTTTGTTCACTGCACCCCAAAAAGATTGTGTTCACTGCAGCCCAAAAAGATTGTGTTCACTGCAGCCCAAAAAGATTGTGTTCACTGCAGCCCAAAAAGATTGTGTTCACTGCAGCTCACACACAGAAAAATGGATGTGGATCACTGACACCTGCCTATCTCCAATCCCACACCACACAGCAATATCGATTGTAGTTTGTAGAACACAGTTTCCCTAAAATTCAGCAGACTCTGTCCCTAACAGGATTGAGAAGAGATCGTAGATCAGGATTGAGTGCAGATTCACCCCACCCCCCACACAGCAATATCGATTGTAGTTTGTAGAAGACACTGACCCTATAATTCAGCAGACTCTATCCCTAAAATGCCTACAACTCGCCCTGCCTAAACACTCCGACCTGTCCCTCAATTCTATCCGGACACAAATGTTTTTTTCCTGCCTATCTTTCCCTAATCAGCAGCCAGCACATTGATGTGTGCTCTGTCCCTTAGCTAAGCAGCAGAATGACGCTGCTGCGGCGGCTGCCTCGAACTTATAAAGACTTGGTCACATGCTTCAGACGGCCAATCACAGCTACTAAGACATTTGCAGGCATGGCTGGGATGGCTTAAGGCACACCAGTTAAACGATTGTTGATTGGCTGTTGAAAGCCCGCCATGAAAAGAGCGCCAAAGCATGCAAAACCCGGAAATAAAACGACCGAACACGGATTTTTACCCGAACATACAGTAAAGTGTCCGTGTCCGTGTTCGGGTAAAAAAAATCCAATTATTCGGTACGAACACGAATAATACAGTCCGTGTTCGCTCAACACTACTTATCATAACCATAAAAGTGATATTTTTTTTTTAAAAAAGTTAAAATGTAAAAATAAAAACTTTTTTTTTTTTTTTTAAATAGCTCCCCCCCCCCCCCCCCATCCCCCTGTGCTCGCGCATAAACCTGAATGCATGTGTATAAACCGCAATCACAATACATATGTGAGGTATCGCCACGAACGTTAGATCAAGAGCAATAATTCTAGCAGCAGAACTTTGGTGTAAATCTAAATTGGTAACTTGTAAAGGACTTTTAAAGTGTCGTCTATAGATTAAGTAATTAACGTAGTTTGTTGCCGTTCAACAAAATTTGTACTGTACTATAAAACTCTCTGTAACCTGTCATCTCTGAACGGTGCACCTAGCCCCTCTATTGATAGGAAATGAGCAATTCAGGAGTTTCTTTTTCGCCATGGCATGACTCCGACTCTGATTTCAGCTGGGGAAGTGCTGAAAGCGATGAAGCCAGTAGAGTCCTGGTCCTGAAAGGCTGCCTGCGCAGTATTAGAAGACTTTCAGCTATATTCAACTCCCACAATTTCTTCTGGCCTTTAACTCTTCAGAAGTTAAAACCTTGACCCCTAGACAACTCCTGGAAGCTCCTATTGTGGTAATTCATAAACAGGGTAAGGATTCCACTCAAGTTTAAAATTATGGCCCCATCACTTTACTGAATGTTGGCGTTAAGATCTTTGCGAAAGTCTTGGCGAGTTGCTTACTTTCTCACCTTCAGACATGGATTTTGCTTGACCAGGTGGGATTGGTTCCAGGTAGAGAGGGGCGGAGTACCACTATAAAGGCGCTAAACATTCATCACTGGCTGACCACTTTTGGCTCCCACGGCTTTTTTTTGTCGAAGGATGCAGAAAAGGCATTCAACAGAGTGGCTTTGGACTTGTATTGGTTGTCCTTGCTAGGATAGGGCTGGGCCCTGTCATGCGAGCCTTTATCAGATTGTGGTACTCTAATCCATCTGCCTCTGTCAGAGTAAATGGTCACCTGTCGAGAACCTTCTCCAATCACCAACGGAACGAGACAAGTATGCCCTCTGTCGTCTCACATTATATTTATCCTGACTCTGGAGCTGCTCCTGTGACAGCTTCGGGTTTATCCCAACATTGCATGGAATTAATATACGTACCTACACTTCTTTCTCGCCCTCTAGCCACAATCCCTGCTCTTTTGAAGATTTTACAGGCTTATCAAGCTGTCTCTAATTTCAAAATGAGTCTTTTTCGAAATCCCATGCCCTTTATATTACGCTACCACGGGATATGGTTGACCATTGCCAGCGTGAATTTCCCTTCATATGGCAACCTAGAGTATCCCTTATCTAGATTTTTATAGCCTATGTCTTTATCAGACTTATACTCGCTTAACTTCCTCACCCTTTTGCAAAATATTAAACAGGACATTGGCCATTGGGAGGGCATGCACTTATCACGGTTTGGCAGGGCGGCAGATCCTACCCATTTTTACCTAGGTTTGCGGAGGCAGATGCTAGCCATTTTTCTCCCCTACTCATTTGTTTAAGCTTCCCAACAGCTGTTTTCTGCTTTTACCTTTGGGGGGAGGGAGTGCCAATCACTCCCTTCATTGCCCACCCTCCGTTTCTCTTGGTCCTACAATCTTCTTTCCACAATACGTTAGGGGCTCTATTTGCCTGTGGGTGGAATTGGTCGCCTCTCACCTGCAGATCATAATACCTTGGTGGTCATATCTATAGGTCCGCCATTTTCTGATGGACTCTTCACATCGAGAGGCATATGGTAGACAACTGATATTGTTTGAATCCTTATGCTCTTCTAAAAACCCTCGTCAGCTCATGATCGAATCGATTTACATCTTAATGACAAATGACCATTCAGATACTCCCAATCACCTCCAGTGTAAATGGGAAGTGGAGCTGGGAATTTTCCTATCATATGATCAATGGGAACAAGTACACATGGCCATCCATAAAGGGTTTGTCAATGTATCTGCACAAGAACATAACTTTAAGATCTTTTCCCGCTGGTATCGAACCCTGCATCTCGTAATCAAAATTTGTCTGAATGTTCCTGACAAATGTTGGAGGTGCAATCAAGCACCGGGAACAATGCTTCATATATGGTAGTTGTGTGCCACAATACAGTCATACCGGAAAGAGGTCCATGCTATCATTACACAGGTGTGACCTCTTACCTCTTGGAATTTATACCTGCACAATACTTGCTTCATCATTCAGCACCTATGGGCAGAAAGTACCATAAATCGCTAGCGATGCACATGGTTACGGCAGCGAGGATGTACGTCCCTTTTTTTTGGAAACAGACCCATGTTCCTTCTCTTAAAGAATAGTTTGTCAGTCTGGATAAATTGGCCGAAATGGAAGAACTTATTTGTATAGCTTAAGACAGATTCACATTTAACTATACTACCTAGGCTTGCTGGATTCATTTTAAAAGTCTTACTTGGATGTTGCGACTTCAGACTCAGCCAATTGACTTTTCTAAACTGTGTATTTAATAAGGCGGGTATGGTTCTTTCTTGAGGACATGTAGCCGCTTTCTGCCTAGTCTGTTAATACATACAAAACACCCTGGAAGGGTGATTAATTTATGGTCTCTCGTGTGCGGGATCTCATTATGCTACCTTGCAGCCCCCTTCTTTTTATTCCTTTTCTCACTCTTTTATCTCTTTTTATTTTATTTTTTCTGCCTTTCCCCCCTTTTCCTGTTTTCTTATGCTACTACAGCCCATCTTGTTGGAAGACAGGATCAAACAGCCTTTTTACACAATGCAGAGGATTAACCCCTTGGGTTCCACAGTATAACAAGCATGCTTTACTGCACATATACTAAAAATGTTCCACATAGAGCGTGGAAAAAAAAGAAAGGTTAATGGTTGGTATTTGTAAGGCAGAGAGTCAATATTGTAATTTCCAAAGTGATTTAATGTGATGAATACATGTAAATTACATAGACCTGCAATGTAGTAAGTAATTACAATGTAGCGACATTTAACACAGAACACAACACTAACTAACTAACATGTAACAGAAAAATAACAGGACCGGCCGGTGTCGAAAAAATATATACTATGTCATAGGCTAGGAATTCCTAAATTGTGTGTTCTCCTGTATATCGGGGAATGTATGCCTAATTCCCTGTTGGAAGCTCGGACACTGCACTTACAGACTGATTTTACTGTAGTGGGTTTAGGAACACTTTAATATCATGCACTCAAACACTTTAATGTCAAGCACTCAAAAGCACTCGTTCAATCATCATTTCCTGACAGACTCCATGGCAGCATACGTATCGGGTTTGGCCCCGCCTCCAAACCTACCCATAGGACATCACTCCCATAAATCTTTGCACCTGTTCAGCACACGTGTTCTTTTTTTGTCCTCCTAATGGATTACCTGTATCCTACCTGAAGATGGATCCCAGGAGATGGATGTCTCTACCATTCGGGTATTGAGTTCTCCAATAAGCCCCAGCTGTTGCGGGGTATGGAGCAGGGGCGAAGATTCTTCTGACGTGCACCTTGGCCAAAAAGCCCAGCTGCTGCGGGTGGCCGGTACCCTGAAAGAATCATGAAGTCCGGTGTGTGCTGTATGCTCATCCATCCCTGGTGGCTAGCGGTTCGTTGGTGGTCGTGAGTACTCCTTGCCTGTCATATTTGTTTAACTCCATGGCAGCTTAAGTTTTTATTTCAGCTGGTTTTGTATGTTCTTTCCTTATTTCCTGTTATTTCCTGGTGGCTAGGGCTACTGAGCATGTGCGGGCGCCTCAGAACGAGGCTTGGTTCTCGCACATGCTCAGTGACGATGTGGAGCATGTGCAGTAGGGTTTTTCGGCGCTGCTTGATGATGTCAGCGGGTGCCATATTGAAAACCCTTCAGGTGTCAGCAGAGTGTGTAGATCATACACTCTGTTGCTGGAAGTCTGTATTTTGCTGTCAGTTTCTCGGTGTGTTTACCTGCGGCATCCGCTGCTGCTCTGCATTTGCCCATACGGTCTTCCTGGTGAGTACCGACCCCAGGTTTTGGGAGTTATTCCCCCTCTCCTCTTTCTTCCTCTCTGATCCCGTTGTCCGGCTCATCCCTGTAGGTCAGCGCCAGATGGAAGCCTCCTCACCCTCAGCCCACCCTTAATAGGTATGCGGGGCTTGGGGGTTGGGGTGTGTAGAGAGGGGGGGATTAGGGCATCATTTATGTCCTGGCTCCCTGTTTGTCTTGCTTTGTTCCTTTGTTTTACAGCCCTCCTAGGTCGGAACGGCATTCCTCACGCAAGAGTGAGCATCGCTTAAGTTCTCACCACCGGCACTCCTCCTCAAGATCTGCTCGGAGGTCACAGTCAGGCTCCCATCATCGTGGGAAATCATCTGCCTCGGCGGGCCCCTCGTGACGCCCAGATAGAGTGGGCTGTTGGGGTTGTGGTGCACGTGTCCCTGAAAGCAAGTCAATGTGTGACAAATGCTTCTCTCAAGCTGCGGGAGAGAGGGACAATCCAGACCAGCGACTGGAGGCCCTAGTCAAGAGGGTCATCAAGGATTCCCTGGCAGACGTGGGAGTAGGTCGGGCGCAGAGCCCAGAAGTGACTCCTCCAAGCCCTCCCCTTGGAAGACAGCCTTGGGAAGATCCTGAAACCTCTCAACCTAGTCACCTGTCAACTTTCCTGTCAGAGAGTGATTCAGAGATTGAAGATCCCTGCTTGGGATTTGAGTATGCTCTCATCCCCTCCTTAGTCAGAGCGGTAAGAGAGACCCTGAATTGGGAAGACTCTGCTGTTTTCTCCGCCAAAAACAGAAGAGATTCTTTAAGCAGCTCTGCAAAGAGCGACTCAACTTCCCTTTTTTGGGTGAATTAGGGGATATCATTACTGAAGAATGGAGTAAAGTGGAAAGGAAGAATTCCATGCTTTCCAAAATGTCCCGGTTATATCCTTTCAAGGAAGAAGATGTAAAACCTCTAGAATCTCCTCCCTTGGTGGACACCGCAGTCATGAGGCTGGTCAAACATGTGACCCTCCCACTAGAGGACACAGCCTCCTTTAAAGATCCTTTGGATAGGAGGATGGATTCTGATCTTAAGAATCTACCTGACTGCGGGAATGGCCTGCAAGCCGGCACTGGCCTTATCCTCATTATCCAAAGCAATGGAGTTGTGGTCTGACTCAGTGGATGAGTCCTTTCGGAGCCTTTCTGAGGAGGCTGCCAGAAGTTCCCCGATTCAGGAACTTAAGATGGCTTTGTCTTTTCTAGGGGAGGCATCTATTGACCTTATACGTCTGTTGGCCAGGGTTATGCTGTCCTCAGTAACGGCCAAGAGGGCTTTGTGGCTCCGCCCTTGGATGGCTGACCCAGCTTCCAAACAAGTCTAAAGCCGTATTCCTTTTGGAGGCTCCTCCCTCTTTGGGAATAAGCTGGATGAGGCGATAACCAGGGCCACGGGCAGCAGGTCTGGGTTTCTCCCTCAGGCTCGACGCCCTCTCAATCCAAGGAAAGGACAACGCAGAAGGTATGTTCCTGACCGTGCTAGGGAAGCACGTACCTATAGGCCCGGCAGAGAATTTGGTCGCAACTGGAGAGCATGACAAACCTCCTCGCGGAAACCTTCTAAGAGTGTCCCCTCCGGTGAATGTGATACGACCAAGTCTTTTTGAGATTGGGCCCGCTCAGACATGTCGGGTGGGGGCTCGGTTGCTACACTTCCGGCATGTCTGGGCGGCCTCAATCTGAGACTCCTGGACTGTCAGAACAGTCACATATGGGCACAAGTGGATTTTCAGAGAAACTCAAGATCAAGGTTTCTTCCTACCTCCCTGCCACCCTCAGGAGAGAAGCGCCAGGCACTATTTTCCTACATAGTCACTAGTTTCTCAAGGGGCTGTCGTCTCCGTACCAGAACCAGAGTGCAGCCAGGAAATCTACTCCCCTCTTTTCTTGGTTCGCAAGAAAAACGGAACATGGAGGCCAGTCATCGATCTGACCTTTCTAAATCAATTCATCAGAAAGGAAAGGTTCAAGATGGAAACTCTTCTTTCTATTCAACAGGCGGTCCAACCTGCGGACTGGATGGTGTCTATAGACTTGAAGGACGCCTATTTCCATGTCCCTGTTGCAGAAGATTTCCAGAAATACCTCCGGTTTTCCATCAATTAATTACACCTTCAGTTCACTTGCCTCCCCTTCGGGCTCTCCACTTCTCCACGAACCTTCTCGAAAGTTTTGCTGGCTGTGGTAGCTCTTTTGAGAACAAAGGGCATTCGCTTACATCATTACTTGGACGATCTGCTCTTCTTGTCCCAAGACAAATCTCAGCTGTTGAAGCACCTGGACCAGGTGGTGTCCACCCTTCAGATGTTTGGGTTGCTGCTAAATCTAGAGAAAAGTCATCTAATTCCCACCAAGTCTCTCGTCTACCTCCGGGCCTTGTTCAATACACTAACAGCGACAGTGTCCCTTCCGGAGGAGAAAATCACGGTGGTCAGGGACAGGATTCTCTGTGCCCTCGCATCACCTCACCTCCAAGCGCGTCAGTGCTTGAGAATAATCGGGACCATGGTGGCTATAGCCCCCATGGTAAAGTGGGCCCTATGGAGAATGAGGCCTTTCCAAAAAGGCTTTCTTCCTCAATGGGACACCTGGCATTTGGATCATACCATCTTCCTGACCCCAGCCATGAGAGCAAGTCTTCCATGGTGGCTGCAGCGGGAGCATCTTCTGTGCTGCCATTCTCTTGTACAGACCTCATGGGTTGTGATAACATCGGATGCCAGCAGCACATGTTGGGGGGCTCATTGCCTCTTGGAAGTGGCTCAGGGCAAATGGAAATTCCCCTCCCAGGGGATAATGTCCAACATTCTGGAGCTACTGGCGGCCCTTCAAGCTCTGAAAGCGTTCCCTCACTTGACAAAAGGTCTTCCAGTGATGCTAAGACTGGACAACACCTCAGCAGTCGCATACATAAGGAAGCAAGGAGGGACACGCAGTTGGTCCTTGCTGCGAAAGGTGGAGCCAATTATGGTCTGGGCTCAAAAGAACTTGTCTGACCTGTCAGCAGTGTATGTTCCGAGAGTCCAAGGTGTCCAAGCCGACTTTCTATCTCGTGTGCAGTTGGACAACAATGAGTGGTCTCTCCACGAGGAGGTCTTCGAGTGGATCCTGAGCCTGGGGTTCTCCCCAGGGGTAGACCTGTTTGCCTCTCCTCGCAACCGCAGGTTGAAAAAATACTGTGCGAGGTTCAGGGATCCTCAGGCTCTGGGGTTGGACGCCCTCACGGATTGTTGGAGGTTCAACAGGGCATATGCCTTTCCCCCAGTTCCCATAATCCTTCAGTTTCTCCGGAGACTCAGGTCGGAAGCAGCGGAAATAGTGGCGGTGATTCCATTCTGGCCCAACAGGCCTTGGTTCCCTCTGCTAACACTTCTCAGCGTTCAGGAAACGATTCCGCTGCCTCTCATGCAAGGTCTACTATCTCAAGGCACCATATTGCATCCTTGTCCAGCCCGGCTGCATCTGAAGGTTTGGCTGTTGAGAAGGGAAGGCTACAGGCCTTAGGGTGCTCTGAAGAGGCCATCTCTACACTTTTGAGTGCCAGAGGGAGTTCAACTAATAAAGTGTATGAGAGAATTTGGTCAAGATTTTCCTCTCATCTGGCCACTAGGTTCAACCCTCATTCATCCATCAGGATTCAGGATGTGCTAAACTTTCTACAGTCTGGTCTAGATCTTCCTCTATCAGTGAGTTCTCTGAGAATTCAGGTGTCGGCTATTTCAGCCTTTACCGGCATTTCTTGGGCTACCCATACGCTAGTCCGACAATTCTTCAAAGGGGCAATGAGACTCAGGCCCCAGAAGGAGCCAAGGTTTCCCAAATGGGATCTCCCCTTAGTTCTGGACTTTCTATCACAACGATTACGTGACACAGATGAAACTCTTACCATCAAGGAGTTGACATTGATGACCGTGTTCCTGGTAGCCATTACATCGGTGAAGAGAGTCTCTGAAATCAGAGCTTTAGGGGCACAGGAGCCCTTTCTAACCTTCTTTCCAGACAGGATAGTATTAATCCCTATGCTGGAGGCTAGACCAAAGGTTACTTCAGTTTTTCATGAAAACACGGAAATAGTTCTGCCTACCTTTAGGCAAGAAGAAGATTCTTCTGTCCATCCGCTGGATGTTGGAAATTGCCTCAAGCAGTATCTGGAAGCTACGGTCTCCTTTCGACAGTCAGATCATTTGTTTGTCACTTTCAGTGGAAAGAACAAGGGTCTTCGGGCTTCTTCAAGGTCCATCTCTTCTTGGATCATCCAAACTATCCAATGGGCTTATAGGGCTAAGGGCTTGACCCCTTCAGTGGCGATTACGGCTCATTCAACTCGGAGTGTCTCTACGTCCTGGGCAGTGTCCAGACACGTCTCCCCTGAAGTGATTTGTAGAGCAGCGTCCTGGTCCTCTATAAATATTTTTTTGTCTCACTATTGTTGAGCCGGCGGCTCTTTCTTCTGTTAACTTTGGTTTACAAGTCCTGTCTGTTTGACAGAGTAAAATTAAACTTTTGTTCAGCACCTGCCCACCCTTTTGTGTACGGCGAGTTATTTCCCGATACGTATGCTGCCATGGAGTCTGTCAGGAAAACGGAAAATTTATATCAAATACTTACCGTAATTTTCCTTTCCTGATGGACTCCATGGCAGCAGGAGTTCCCTCCCGGATTTCTGTGGAGGATAGTTACAGAACACGTGTGCTGAACAGGTGCAAAGATTTATGGGAGTGATGTCCTATGGGTAGGTTTGGAGGCGGGGCCAAACCCGATACGTATGCTGCCATGGAGTCCATCAGGAAAGGAAAATTACGGTAAGTATTTGATATAAATTTTCCGTTTTCTACACAGCTGTCCCTTGTTGCCCTCAAACCTGGCAAAACATTGCTGTGGATGTCTGTAGATGCAGGCATTTTGGTGTTAGGGTGGACTTCTACTTTAACCTTGGCCTAGCTTTTATATTCTGCCTGCTTCCTATCCCAGTTTCCTGCCTGTATTAAAACTTACAACCGGATTACCACCTTCAAATTTGTGGGTTACACTTCCGACAGAACATTCAGTATTAGAAATTAGTTGCCCGTCAGCGGTCAGTCGTTGCCCATGTGGCACATCAAAGAGATCGAACCTGAGAGTATCCCACAGAAAACCCTAAATCTCCTTATGTAGGGAACCACACCTCAGGGAATTTCACACTTACCACTGGTAGCAGAAGTCACCATCAATCATGACAATGATTGCGTTTGTGTGCAAATAGCAAATGATTGCTATAGCGTGAACACAGTTAAATTTGGATTTAAAAAAAACACCAAGATTTGGTACATACATGTTTAAATTGGGGTTTGGAAACTCAATATGAATTTTTCCATCCAAAAAATAATTGAATTAATACATTTGAAGTAGTCCCAAAGGTTTACCTTGGATTGTTCACCTCAAGTAAAGGAAAATAATATTACCTGAAAAAGTGATATCACAGAAATGTTTTTGCCAGGTTTGAGGGCAACACGGGACAGTTGTGTAGAAATGATGATCGAATGATGGAGACTAGTAATGTCTTGCAGCGGATACATTTGGCCTGTGTCAGAAGTGTTCCCATCAGACATACAGGAAGCATAGACTGATACACACATCTTATTAAGCCAATATCTACCGCAGAGTAGCCCTTAGGCTGGACATGTTCCAGACTTAATCCTGTCAAGGCCTTTTTATTTGTATTTAATCAGATTGTAAACATCGGATGACAAATATCAAATAACTATTTTGTTGTTTCAGTTTTGCCATATTTAGACTTAAAAAGGTGGTAGAATCACAGACTAAAATAATTTCAATAAAAAAGATTACAACATCCCTTAGTTATTCTATGGCTATGATTCACTTGTTGGTAAAGTCAGGAAGATTAAAAACTATAGAAGGAACAGGAATATTTAAATATATTTTTTCAATGCAGGCATTGGTATAATATACGGTATATTATATATATATATATATATATATATATATATATATATATACACACACATATACATATACATATATACACACACACAGCTCAAAAAAATAAAGGGACACTTTTTAATCAGAGCATCAAGTCAATTAAACTCCTGGGATATTGATCTGGTCAGTTAAGTAGCAGAGGGGGTTGTTAATGTGTTTCAGCTGCTTTGGTGTTAATTAACAACAGGTGCACTAGATGGGCAACAATGAGACAACCTCCAGAACAGGAATGGTTTTACAGGTGGAGGTCACTGACATTTTTTTCCCTACTCCTCTTCTCTGACTATTTTTCAATGGTTTGCATTTGGCTAGGGTCAGTATCACTACTGGTAGCATGAGGCGAAACCTGGAACCTTTAGAGGTTGCACAGGCAGTTCAACTCCTCCAGGAAGGCACATCAATTCATGCCACTGCCAGAAGGTTTGATGTGTCTCCCAGCCCAGTCTCAAGAGCATGGAAGAGATTTCAGGAGACAGGCAGTTGCTCTAGGAAAGCTAGATGGGACCGTAGAAGGTCCTTAAGCAATCAGCAGGACCGGTATCTGCTTCTCTGTGCAAGGAGGAACAGGATGAGCATTGCCAGAGCCTTGCAAAATTTCCTCCAGCAGGCCACTGGTGTGAATGTCTCAGACCAAACAATCAGAAACAGACTTCACGAGGGTGGCCTAAGGGCCCGACGTCCTCTAGTGGGCCCGGTGCTCACTACCCGGCACATGGAGCTTGATTGGCATTTGCCATTGAACACCAGAATTGACAAGTCCACCACTGGCGCCCTGTGGTTTTCACAGATGAGAGTAGGTTCACCCTGAGCACGTGACAGACACGAAAGGGTCTGGAGAAGCCGTGGAGAATGTTATGCTGCCTGAAACATCGTTCAGCATGACTGGTGTGGTGGTGGATCAGTGATGGTCTGGGGAGGCATACCCTTGGAGGGATGCACAGACCTCTACAGGCTAGACAATGGCACCCTGCCTGCCATTAGGTATCGGGATGAAATCCTTGAACCCGTTGTCAGACCCTACGCTGGTGCAGTGGGTCCTGGGTTCCTCCTAGTGCATGACATAGCACAGCCTCATGTAGTGAGAGTATGCAGCCAGTTCCTGGAGGATAAAGAAATTGATACCATTGAATGGCCCCCACGCTTACCTGACCTAAATTTAATAGAACACCTCTGGGACATCATGTTTCGGTCCATCCAACGTCACCGGGTTGCACCCCAGACTGTTCAGGAGCTCAGTGATGCCCTGGTCCAGATTTAGGAATAAATACCCCAGGACACCATCCGTCTTCTCATTAGCAGCATGCCCCGACTTTGTCAGGTATGTATACAAGCACGTGGGGGCCATACAAACTAGGGATCGACCGATTATCGGCAACACCGATATACCGGGGGCCGATATGCACTTTCCCCGATATATCAGAATCGGCCTCTGAGGTTACTGATATTTCCGATATTTAGAGAAAGTGCTTGTACCGGGGTGATGCCTGCAGCTAGAGGCATCTCCCTGGTACCGGTGTCCATAGCCGACGGTCGGCTGACTTGTAATGACAACCGATGCGGCTGAGAGGCCTCCTGCCGCCTTCCGCTGCTCGCCCAGGTCTCCCATCCCACCGGGAGACCCGGGCATCCTACCTTCACCGCCTTCGAAGAGAAGACCCTGGTCTCCATGTAAAAAACCATGTCATGACATCACTTCCGGGTACTCGGCGCCGAATTAAAAAAAAACTGACAGCATTCAAAACAGCCAAACTTGGTGTTTTGAATGCTTTTCGGTGCCGAGGAGGGGTTTGGGGTCTTTTAGACCCCCAGATCCCTCCACAAGGAGTACCTTTAGAGATAAAAATATCGGCAGATAATCGGCCGATACCGATATCCGATGGCCAAAATATCGGTATCGGCATTAAAAAAACGATATCGGACGATCACTAATACAAACTACCAAGTACCATTTGGAGTTCCTGCAATGAAATTTCAGCAAAATTAACTAGCCTGCTGCATCATTTTGTCACCTTGATTTCGGGGTGTCTTTAAATTCAGCCCTCTGTAGGTTGATCATTTTAATTTCCATCAAACAATGTGGCATCTTTTCGTTCCTAACACATTACTCAGTCAATAAGTCAGTATAGATATCCAGCATGATAATTTTCCCCATTGAGATCTGATGTGTTTTCAAAGTGTTCCTTTAATTTTTTTTTTTTGAGCAGTGTATATAGCGCACACACACACACACACACACACACACACACACACACACACACACACACACACACACACACACACACACACACACACACACAGTATAGAAAATGTATGTAAAATCCATGCAGCCATTGGTTGTTGTACATTGCTAAAAGAAAATCTTGTGTAGCCTAAGCAGGGCGTAAGGCAGCAAGTTTGTTTGACTTCCCAAGTTCCCCCAATGAGACCACCTTTCCTTCACCTGTCAGAAGAACCAAGATACTCTGTATTTCCAGATATGAATAAGCATTGACTCAACCACTAACAACACTGAGTCCAGAGCAGCAAGGGACTTGTAGCTTACAGTGGGTGGTTTCTCTTGCTTCCTACAGCCAAACAGAACAATAGGAGTGCAAAGAAAATGCAAGCATGGGCTACTGGAGAGGTGTAATTAAGTGAACTTGCTGCTTTTTCCTGCAGAATCACTTCAACTCCATTCACTACTTCTTGTCTTGTGGGTGGAGTTTGCATATCCAAAATGAACATACCAAGTCTCAGATATTTGGCAAAGCATCTACATTCTATATTTCAGGTGATGTAAACAGTCATAAACTGGAAAGCGACATCATTGTAAAGTTAGCTATTAAATTATGTACACTATATGTTTATGATCATGAGATTGTTGGTCCGTTTTACCCTGTTTTATTGGTTTTCTGTTACTTTTAATTACTCTTGGTACAGGATTGCTCATTGACATCCTGCTTGTATTGTTCTATTTCTATGAAAATATTTCATATTTTCTGTACTGTGTTTTGTTCTTCAATAAACTTTCTCTGATTAAAAAAAAAAAAAAAAAATATTATATTATATTATATTATATATATATATATATATATATATATATACAGTATATAACATAACTGTTTTTACTAAAGTTGAATAGTATTTATTTCTCTTCTGAAACATTTTTGTCTACATTTTTTCCCCAGATCAATAGCTTTATATAGAGACAGCAAGTACAGTGGATATAAAAAGTCTACACACCCCTTTTAAAATGTCAGATTTCTGTGATGTAAAAAAAATGAGACCAACATAAATCATTTCAGAACCTTTTCCACCTTTAATGTGACCTATAAACTGTACAACTCAGTTGAACAACAAACTGAAATCTTTTAGTGGGGGGGGGGGGAAGTAAAAATAAAGAAATAA
Organism: Pelophylax lessonae; assembly: GCF_965119305.1. Lineage (NCBI taxonomy): Eukaryota > Metazoa > Chordata > Amphibia > Anura > Ranidae > Pelophylax > Pelophylax lessonae. The sequence goes on from NC_138769.1 coordinate 467,276,629, forward strand.
AACAATAGGGTTGCATAAGCGTGTACACCCTTAAACTAATACTTTTGATTATATTACAGCACTCAGTCTTTTTGGGTATGAGTCTATCAGCATGGCACATCTTGACTTGGCAATATTTGCCCACTCTTCTTTGCAAAAACACTCCAAATCTGTCAGATTGCAAGGGCATCTCCTGTGCACAGCCCTCTTCAGATCACCCCACAGATTTTCAATTGTATTCAGGTCTGGGCTCTGGCTGGGTCATTCCAAAACTTTAATCTTCTTCTGGTAAAGCCAATCCTTTGTTGATTTGGATGTATGCTTTGGGTCAATGTCATGCTGATAGGTGAAGTTCCTCTTCATGTTCAGCTTTCTAGCAGAAGCCTGAAGGTTTTGTATCAATATTGACTGGTATTTAGAACTGTTCATAACTCCCTCTATTTTGACTAAGGCTCCTGTTCCAGCTGAAAAAAAACAGCCCCAAAGCATGATGTTGCCACCACCATGCTTGCAGTATAGGTTTTTGTGCCAAACATTTCTTTTGGAATTATGGACAAAAAGATCAACCTTTGTTTTATCAGATCATAACATTTTCCCACATGCTTTTGGGAGACTTCAGATGTGTTTTAGCAAAATTTAGCCGGGTTGGATGTTTTTCTTCGTGTTCTTCTGTCTTGCCACGCTACCACGTGCTCAGACATATGAAGAATTTGGGAGATTGTTGTCACATGTACCACACAGTCAGTACTAGCCAGATATTCCTGCAGCTTTTTATTGTTGCTTTAGGCCTCTGGGCAGCCTTCCTGACCAGTTTTCTTCTCATCTTTTCATCAATTTTGGATGGACATCAAGTTGTGGGTAATGTCACGGTTGTGCCAGATTTTCTCCACTTCATGATGACTGTCTTCACTGTATTCCATGGTATATCTAATGCCTTGGAAATTTTTTTGTGCCCTTCTTTTGACTGATACCTTTTAACAATGAGATCCCTCTACTGCTACTATGAAGACATGGATGTAGCTCCCCATTGGAAGTTAGGGTTCCCTATTAAACTTGGCTGGCTATTTTTGTTGATTCACAGAAGCATGGCCCACTTGAAAGCTTAATGGGTAGGTTCTCTCAACACCCACTCCTGTGATCCTCGCTACACTTGTTTGCTATTGCAAGTTTGCTACCATCCACGCTTGCCAATTTACTAATCCATGCACTTGTCACTCCATGCACAGTCCCGGAGGCTGTGTATCAGAATAAAGTCAGCAAAACTGACATTAATTAGCTTACAGTATCTCACAAAAGTGAGTACACCCCTCACATTTTTGTAAATATATTATATCTTTTCATGTGACAACACTGAAGAAATTACACTTTGCTACAATGTAAAGTAGTGAGTGTGCAGCTTGTATAACAGTGTAAATTTGCTGTCCCCTCAAAATAATTCAACACACAGTCATTAACGTATAAACCGCAACAAAAGTGAGTACACCCCTAAGTGAAAATGTCCAAATTTTGCCCAATTAGCCATTTTCCCTACCTGGTGTCATGTGACTCGTTAGTGTTACAAGGTCTCAGGTGTGAATGGGGAGCAGGTGTGTTAAATTTGGTGTTATCACTCTCACAGCAAAGAACTCTGAGGATCTGAAAAAAAGAATTGTTGCTCTACAAGATGGCCTAGGCTATAAAAAGATTGCCAAGACCCTGAAACTGAGCTGCAGCATGGTGGCCAAGACTATACAGCGGTTTAACAGGACAGGTTCCACTCACCATGGTCGACCAATGAAGTTGAGTGCATATGCTCAGGTTGCCTTTAGGAAATAGACTATAAGTGCTGCCCGCATTGCTGCAGAGGTTGAAGGGGTGGGGGGGTCAGCCGGTCAGTGCTCAGTCCAATACGCCACACACTGCATCAAATTGGTCTGCATGGCTTTCGTCCCAGAAGGAAGCCTCTTCTAAAGATGATGCACTAGAAAGCTTGCAAACAGTTTATGAAGACAAGCAGACTAAAGACATGGATTACTGGAACAACGTCCTGTGGTCTGAAGAGACCAAGATAAACCTTTTAGGTTCAGATGGTGTCAAGCGTGTGTGACGGCAACCAGGTGAAGAGTTCAAAGACAAGTGTGTCTTGCCTACAGTCAAGCATGGGGGTGGGAGTGTCATGGTCTGGGGCTGCGTGAGTGCTGCTGGCACTGGGGAGCTACAGTTCACTGAAGGAACCATGAATGCCAACATGTACTGTGACATACTGAAGCAGAGCATGTTCCCCTCCCTTCGAAAGACTGGGCCGCAGGGCAGTATTCCAACATAATAATGACCCCAAACCCACCTCCAAGGCGACCACTGCCTTGCTAAAGAAGCCAAGGATAAAAGTGATGGACTGGCCAAGCATGTCCCCAGACCTAAACCCTATTGAGCATCTGTGGGGCATCCTCTAACAGAAGGTGGAGGAGCACAAGGTCTCTAACATCCACTAGCTCTGTGATGTCTTCATAGAGGAGTGGAAGAGGACTCCAGTGGCAACCTGTGAAGCTCTGGTGAACTCCATGCCCAAGAGGTTAAGGCAGTGCTGGAAAATAATGGTGGCCACACAAAATATTGACACTTTAAGCCCAATTTGGACATTTCTACTTAGGGGTGTACTCACTTTTGTTGCCAGCAAATTTACCCTTTTTTTACAAGCTGTACATTTACTACTTTACCTTGTAGCAAAGTGTCATTTCTTCAGTGTTGTCACATGAAAAGGTATAATAGAATATTTACAAAATGTGAGGGGCTTACTCACTTTTGCGAGATACTGTATGTGGATTCTTCAGGACCCAGAATTCTCTGGGGAATCTGCCTTATACACTGCTACTCTGGGTGAGGGTTCCAACACTTTGCCAACGTAGTCTTCTTGCTCTCTGTGTGGCCTTTACTAAGATTATCCTACAATAAACAGTATAAATATGAAAAATGAATACTATATGTGCAGATACCACACTCTGAGATGCACACAGGCTGTAATTTGGTAATATTTAGGGAAAGTATCAATAATCAATTTGATTTTCACACTGTATTGTGTGTCCAGTCGATCATTGAAACTTGATTACTTAATTGATTAGACAATACAGTGTTCAGCTCCATTAGAACAAGGACTGCAACGTAAGCAGACCTTTTGATGTGAGAGTATTTGGCTTGATGATGGCTCCATGGTTCCTATTGCCCTCCAAGTCCTTTTTGGTTCCCCTGTGGGTAGGGTTCAGGCTTGGGCACTTGGTCCATAGGGTACACAGTCCAACATACTTACAGCCTCTCCACACATACTAAGAAGCAGAATCGTACAGCTTTTTAAACACGAAGAGTGTTATTGTCAGGAAGATGGAGTACGTGGCAGTGCCCAGAGATCCGTGCATGTGCTTAATAAAAGTTGTGGCCCGCTGCATAGGGGTCACAGCTGTGTACACACCTACACGAGTGTCGGCCCATGTGCTAATGTGTGTGTTCATGGTAATGCATCCAGCTGGTTTACTAGTGGGGGATATTGGGGTACCATGTATGTGGACATAGTCAATGAGTAACTAACTTGCCATCAATCATATGGATAAAATCCAAAATTTACTTTACATATATGCAAGCAGGTGCTTCGAGGGGTTTACTGCATTGTGTAGTCCTTTATATATTTTTCACTATTGTGGTTTTGATTACTTTGCATTTCTTTGCAAAACTGTATATCTTTCAAAGCTGGGCTTTTAACAGCTCTCTTCTCAGTGCACAGGCTGCTCAGTTGTCAGATAATTACCAGCCACTCATAATTTCCACAATGATTCACCCGATTGCCATTACCTGCCTCATTAGTCCAGCCTACGGCCAGCCCCTTTGGCTATTTAAACTGCCTTGCTCATTCCTTCGGTGCCTTCACCTGGTCAACATATCCAGTGTGTCTCTGCTGTGGTACTGTTTGACTTTGCCTGGCTGACGTTTCTTCTAGCTACTGATCCCAATCTTTGGCTTTTGACTACGCCGATTCCTGGCTCCCTGATTCTGGCTTATCTGATTACCCGTTTTGGCTTCCTAACCCTGGCTTCTGTTTTGGACTAAGTTCCTGATTTGTATTATTTTACTTTTCCATTAAAGATTGTAAAGTCTTGTTTTTTTTTGTTTTTTTTTTAAATAACATGTTCTACTTACCTCCTCTGTTGGTTTTGCACAGAGAAGCCTGGATCCTCCTCTTCTCGGGTCCCTTGTTCCTGCTCCTGGCCCCTCCCTCCTATTGGATGCCCCCAGAGCAAGTAGCTTGCTATGGGGGCACCTGATGCAAGCTGCAGCTTAGTGTATCCATTCAGATACAGAGCTGCCATTCAGCCTCGCCCCCTCTCTCTACTGATTGGCTCACTGACTTTGTTTGACAGCCCCAGGATCCAATGGAGCCGTGGCTGTATCCAAGCCAATCAGGAGGGGGAGTCCCAGGACAGCCGAGGAACTCGTGGACATTGCTGGACAGAGAGGGGGCACAAGTATTAGGAGTGCTGGGGGGCTGCTACACATAGAAAGCTTTTTAATCTTAATGCATAGAATGCATTAAGATTAAAAATCTTCCTGACTTTACAACTCCTTTAAAGGTGTGATTTTAATAGCATTTTCTGTCTCTGCCTGGTTCATGGTTCCTTACAATATCCCAATGTGAGTTAATTTCACTGTTTAGTTCTGCTTGCCCTCCTGAGGTAGTACTCCCTTGGGGGTAATGGTTAACACTGCTGTTCAGGTTTTCCTGAGCTTTTTGAGGCGGTACCATCCTCTGCTAGGGCATCACATTTAAAGAGAGGGAACCACCTTTTAGGGGCACCACAGTAAAAAGGTTTCCCCACTTAAGAAACAGAATACTTCTAAAGATTTTAACTATTGGGGAGCCTAGTCGGGGTTCCAGGGATATGGCCTCATGCTACTGCTAAATGGACTTAAGGCCTTTATAACGTATGAGTACCTCATCGGCAATTAAGAGCACCAATGGACTGTCTTAAGGACACTTAGAAGATCATGTACAGGAATGTGTATTTAAAATACCATTTGAACTGTTATTTATTACTTTTAAATATCTTCAATAAAGAAGGTTTATTGCTATTCAACTTGGCCAGGTCTGAAGACAATTTTAAAGGACTGCAATGCATGCATGACATATCACAAGAACGAGGCTTAATGAAAGGCCAAGTTAGAGAAGATATAGTACAATTCCCTAAAGTGCAGTGAAGCTATTCAGGGGAGGCTATATTGCTGTTGCTAATAATTACTGCACTAGGGTCAAGCGTATACACAGCCAGCCAGTCAGGAAGCAGTGTCTTGGCAACGGTGACAGAGGCCCTGGCAGTTAAGGAGTTTACGTGTTTAGGCTCCTTCCCTAGTGACCGGATCCACTACACTGGGTCTGACATAGCAGCACAGGGCGTTCTAGGGACCCAGCCTGGGAGTCATGGGGTGATTAAATCGAGTACAAGCTCAGCAGCACTGACACAGAAATGCTGCACAATACAAAGTGAGAAGAGTTATGAAGTGTATTGATGAACTATTATCCATAGTGCACAGAGCACAACAAGAAACTGATGTCTGTAGTGAACAATGCAAAGAGTACAGAGATTGGGCCACAGATTACAAGGAGTTAATTATGTTCTGTTGGAGATGCATTGTTTTTAAGTTGGAGTGCTACTGTAATGCCACCCCTGCATTAATTGGCAGCCTCAGCCTGTTATAATTACTTCTAAAGGGATGTGAACATTGCAACTTTTCAATTACGATGAACCCAACCTCCCATTCATAATCAGTTTGCAAAGGACATGGTCAAACAGCTACTTCTTCAAAGCAGAAACAAGTAGGAATTTGCAACAAAGTTTGTTAAATTCCTTGCAATCACCCATTTTTTTTTTCACCAAAATGAAGTTATTTTTTATACATTTCTCAAAGCAATTGCAGAGGTATACTGGGTTTCCAAAGCAATGGTCTGAGAGCACTCACAAAATATTCAATTACTGGGATTAGAAATTGAGTGTCTGACAGGGTTGTTATGGGGTAAAATTATCATTTCCCAACCAGAGATTGAGAGAGTGTGTGTGTACTTCTCCACTGAGTGACAATTTGTTAACCCACAAAAGCTGACTAGCTGCATAAAAACCACAGTTTTGTCTTCTTCCTCTATATTTGAATGATATAACTTCCGAGGGACCGGAAATGGCACACAATAAAGCGAAATCAGTTATGGTTACTGCAACATTGTTTAAATGAAAATTAATTATAAGAATGATGTAAATTACATTATTTATAGAACAAAAATTAATACATTTAGCATGGTATACAGGTCTTTGAAAAACAATTCTCTGCTTTAGAGTAAACATCAAATGTGTTCTCTTGCACAAAAGCACATTAACACACTCCCATATTACTTGCTCTCATCATTCTCTGGAATGTGGCTCTGGCACATAGACGTATGCGTTCTCTGTCATTCTACCACCACCTGACATTCAAATTCATCAGTTAAAAATGTATAAAAAGTGTATGGTCAAAAAAAAATAATAAAAAATTAAGAGTAAAGCTTGCAGCTAGTCTATTCCATAATCCTGGTACCCAACATGTGACCAGCTGGCCCTCTGTGTGCAGCCCACTAGAGGCTGAGTGTGCCACCTGTTGAGGACCAGAGTGGCAGCTCCCACATTCGTTTCAATGTGCTTTGTGGTGTGCTGCAAAAAATTGCAGCAGGACTGACATTTTAGGGCATTTTGGTGCATCACAACTCATTCATTTTGAATAGGCTGCCTAACTTGATGCAATGCATCTCAACTCATGAAAAAGTGCCACTACTTGTGTGGCCTATTGAAGTGCCAGGGGCCCTCCCTAATTCTCAAGTTCACCACCACTGCACTATATACCCTCCCTAATAGTTGTTTAAATGATAGGAGAGGTAAATGCTGAGGAAAAAAAGTTGAAGAATGCTGGCTAGCCTTCTAATTTCTCTGCACGAGCTCTCAAGCCACTATAGATGCTGGGCAACTCAGGGTGCCTGCTTTGCATCATTTCTATTACTTTACACAGCTGCGTTGAAGAAAAAAAAAAAAAAACACACTGTTTTAAACTTAAAAGTCAAATGGTGACAGTAAAAAAACAGAAGTGAAAGACTTACAGAATGTATAAGCCTGTACCCTACTTATCTTCAGAACAAAATTAACAATGCAGCGTTTACAATTTACAAATGTACATTATCTATTCTTGATGGCCATATTTGAAATTATAAAGAGAAAAAGGTTTATTTAGAAAAAAAAAAAGGAAAGATAATAGAGAATTCAACAGTAAATTCATAAGGTAAGTGTTATGAGGCATATGCTGTAGCACAGCCTTCTTCAACCAGGGAGCCCAGGCACCCTGGGGTGCCTTGAGGTTTCTTCAGGGGTGCCTTGGCAAAATGCCCAAAAATTGATCAAATATTTTATACAAGACAGCGGGTTGATGAAGCCTGGCTTTTGGTAAAGCCACGGGTTTTCATTATGCACCATCACAACTTTCTAGACACTGACATCCTAACAACCAATGACGTCTTCAGCTAATAAGATGTGCTTCCACAGCATCCTTGTTTGACTCCAGTGCCCCTCTTCCATTAGCAGTTGGGTTTCCTACATATGGATGTTGCTGTAAAGCTATTAGAATAGTTTATTTACATTTGAGAATGGGGTGCCTCGAGACTTTCCATAATTATAAAGAGTGCCTTGAGATTGTCTATAATTTTAAAGGGTTGCCTCGTGCCTTGACAGAAACACTGCCATAGAACAATCATTCTATTTTGTATTGCAGTATATCTGCAGACCTAAATACATTATTTACATAAATCTTTACATACTGAAAGTCAATAATGTGAAATATACAGTGCTGGGAATCCATCACCATGCTTCACCACTGTAAATGGCAGTCAAGATTATTCCTAGATCCGGCTTTCCAGAAAGCAATGGTTAATATACACGGAGGAGCTGTACTATTTCAGGCTCCATTTAGGGTTCCTCTGCTAGCTCTCCTGTGTAATGCAATTCAGAAAATAAGTCATCTACTCATATTTAGCATGCAGCAATACATACATAAACCATCTAGTGGATATTCCTTCTGCTGCTTACAACGGAAATTCAGATATTATTGTTTCTGGTAAAAGACTTTTGAAAAAACTGAGGATAGTGCTCATGGTAATGTGATACAGACACAAATATTGTAGTCTCCTTTTCGCAATACAGAATAACATTAAATCCATAACACATTTATTTATAAGCCAATACTAAACCAGCATACTGTAATTCCTATACGGCCCTCTAGGAATCATTCAATAGTTTCTTCAGGCCAGAACCTCTTTTCTGATAGAAATCATTTTTTTTGCACAATTTCCTCACATATTACAAATCTGAACAACGAAGAATTACAGTTAACATTTTAGGGATACCATAAGATGGCCTAAACATACATGTTTGGATTGTTCAGCCAGATGAGGCCAGCCTACAACATAGCAATCAGCTGCTGTTTTGCCCAAGGTTGGCCAAGAGGTTCAGGCCAACTGCTAATAGCCATCAACTGGAGAGCAATCATCTGGTCTCTGTAGGTATCTCCATACATTCATTCTTCATTCAAAGAAACAATACATGAAACCCACTAGAAAAAAGGATAATAGACAATTCCACTTAATTTTCAAGAAAAATAAATAAATAACTGGGAGTTACTGCTAATGCTTCATGAACAGTCCATTAAAGTTGCAGCAGCTACAACATAAAAGAAGCTCATAATGATCAGAAAATTTTTAAAAACCTTCTGCTGTATAAATTTGGCAACATTTAGCCTATGTTCATACTGCCACAACTTGTCATTCGACTTGAAAGTTCAAAGTTGCATGACAAGTCGCGCCCTATTAACGGCAATGGAACCATTGTAATTGGTGCGACACAAGTTGCTCCGACTTAGAAAAAGGTTCCTGCACTACTTTGGTGCGACTTCAACACGACTGCATTGATTTCTGTTAAAGAAGTCATATGCAGGCCGCGATGAAGTTGCACAGGGATGTCGTATTTGAAGCTGCGGCAGAGAAAACAAGAGCTTAGGAAATTAAAGGTGAATTTTTCAGAAAGATAAAAAATGTTATTGTATCTGACCCCATGTTACCCATAAAGCGATTTCATAATACCTTAAAAAAGATGTATGGGTTTGATTTTTTTCCCCCATGTATACTTAGCTAGGTGGATGTAGCATCGCTCCGATGCTGCATCTGTCCCCCGGTGCCTCTGCACTGAGAACTGAGCAATTGAACACTGCTGATCGCTCAGTTCTGAAAGCTCCCTGAGCTGAGAGCTGCTGATTGTTAGTCACAGCTTTCTGCTCTGCCCTCTCCTCGCTCATTGGAGCGCTGAGTTGTGGAGGGGCAGGGAGGGGCAGACTCGCTGAGATGCTGAGCCAGGTGTCAGTCCAGACACCTGGCAGGTCCGGCCTCCATGGTTGTGATGATGTGGTGTCTGGACCGACATCTGTGACGTCAGCCTAGAGCGTACTTCAGCCCGCTCTCTGTGGAAAACGGGTCACAGGAGTACAAAACGAACTGCCCTCCCGTGATCCATAGGAGATGTACAGCCAAATGAGCTTTGTCTGTACATCTCCTTTAAGCCACAGCAGAAGATCATAGATCACATCTATGGATTTTTAGTTTTGCAGCATGGCACAGTCAAGGCCTAGAGATGCCAATGAGCCCTTATATTATCCTACATTGATGCTCAATAAGCTAAACTCAGAGAGAATTATAATGGTTTGGAGAATGACAATATTTAAAAGTGTCCATTCAAGCTTTTTTCCTGGACATAGCGAGAAACCGTTAAGACCCCTGTCAGGTTTTTATTTCTGTACAAGGATACATTAAAAATAAATTTCCCATTTCTTACTGTCCTGGTGACAACAATCCTACCAGACAGGAAGAAGCAAAGGTACATCTCCAACACACAGACAGCCTCAACTTTCTTATAGTAGATTGAGATAATGCTAGAAACCCAATCATATTTTTATCACTGTCTATGACCCTTTCTCATATTTTCTCTTTAAAAGTTTATGTTACCCCAAAATAGGACATCAGATATAGGTCTAGGTTTACGTGTACTTTTTGGTAAATGTAGCCCGTAGTCTTTGTTCCTTAGTCTATCCTATTTTCTGTTTAAAATTGACCATGCCATGGACAGAAGCAGATTCATCCTAGTATGGGGGTCAGTTTATGTATGTGCCTTCTCCTTGGGGCATACAGGATGCTGTGCCCACACACAGCATGCCTGTACCCCTATGGTCAGACTTCTAAACACATGCCCCCACTCCCACCCAGCTCTGTACAAATTAAGTGATGGCAACTTACAAGGAGGGCCGGTCCAGTGACATTCTCTGCCATTTTTACTGGAGAAAGAGAAGAGACGTGGTCAGGATGCTGTTGACACGACCCCCGCCCAGTCCTTAAAATATTGAATGACAGTGGCTGGAGTATGCAATGTTGTTAGAAGCCGATCACCACAAGGAGTCCCCTCCCCCATCATTTAAAACCCAGGATGTAGTGCTGAATAGCAGTCATGGTCAGGAATTTACAATAGTTTTTTTCTTTTGTATAAAAAAATTTGCCTTAAATGACTATTGCACATTGTTTAATGGGTTTTTTAAAGAAATAGTTCACATATACTTTAAAGCAGACCATCATTAAAAAGTGAAAGTGCATCTTTTCCTCTTCCTCAACCCCAGCTCCGAACCCTTTTGAATATGACTTGAACAAGGCACAGCTGACTCCCAAATCCAAGAATGCGGTGCCGTCGACTGGCACCAGTGAGAAGAATCGGCTGCGGGAAGACAGCACTGGACTCCAGGGACTGGCAAGTACCTGATATATAAAAGGCAGCAGCTACGGTATTTGTAGCTGCTGAATAATATTTTTCTTTAAGGGCAAAATTCAACTTTAAGTGCAGCAAGAATGATTGTTAATAAATTAGCTAGCTTTCAATATGCAAGATTATTTGCCGAAGAAGATCCTGTGTATGAGAAACACCCAACTACTCCATATGACTGTAATCATTTATAATTAATAGAGAGCTATTAAAGATTCAATTATCATTTCTAGCAGCTGACCTGCTAGAGCTGAGAAAGTCCTCCTTCCTTTCTTGGGAAGCTGGTCATTATACCCTAACATTCGATTAGCATTTCGCCGGTCATTAAACTCTAACATTCGATTAGTATTTCCAGCAGCTGACCTGCTAGAGCTGAAAAAGTCCTCCTTCCTTTCTTGGGAAGCCGGTCCAAAAATCTCTGCAGCTGGTTTCCTCTTCTGCATGGCTCCATGGCTTTTGTGAGGCGAAAAAGTTTGATTGAAGGTGGCATATAACAAGTAACCATAATCAACTCAATAAAAAAATAAGACACAACACACAAAATCTTTTGGCAAAATATTTTAGCCATGACACTTTTAGACTGGGTTCACACATGTCCGGCTGCAGTTTGCAGTCCGGTGTCCGGTACGTTTTTGTTCTCCGGTTCAGATGTGATATAGGTGCAAATTTTTACTAGAATTTGCTCCCAAAGCGGACCCATAATTGCACAGGACTCTTTTAAAAAACGGACTGGGGCTGCCCCAGACATGCATGAACCGGTTTCATTGCTTTAACTGAAATATTTATTAAATACCAAACCATGTTAAGGTGGAACTTCACCCAATTGAGAAAGTTCTGCTTTCCCGCCTCCTCCCCCCTCCTCTATAATTTTTGGCTATATTTACTTATATGGGACCAGGTACCTGGTTTTGATAGGTACCAGCTCCCACTTCCACTCAGAACTAGAGAATCGAGCGGACATTAACCCCCTTCCCTTTCCTTGCAGCTGTTTGGGACACGTTACAGGTCCTAGAAGTCTGTGGGACCATTCACAAAGAGCGCGGCTTACGCATTTGCAGTGGGAAGCAAGCTGTGAAGCCACAAGGAGTCACTTCTGGCTTTCCTTAGTAAACACGGTGTCGGGGACCTGAAGATTGGTAAAGAACTGGCCCAGATGAGGACAGTGTTGGATCTCCGCAGGCGAGGTAAGGGGGGGGGGGGACGACAAGCAAGCACCCCCCCTCCTTAACAATACCAGGCCACATGCCCTCAACATCTGCCCCCCAATCCAAAGCACCTTGTCCCTAAGGGCCTCTTCCCCACAACCCTGGCTGGTGATTGTGGGAGTCTGCGGGCTGGGGGCTTATTGGAATCTGGAATTTAGCAAGGGGACCACCAGATCCCTCCCCCCATGTGAATGAGTATGGAGTACACCAAAAGTCTCAAAAAGAAATAAAGACAGACAGTTTTGGACAATTCATTTATTAAAAAAACAAAAAACAATGATGGGTTGATGACCTCACAGGAGGGCGGGGGTTACCTGGTGAGGAGCTATTTTGTTTTTCTTCAGGTCAGTGGTGGCATTCGTGATTGAAGCTGGATTTACACTGGGGGACATTGTTTTTGCTTTTTGTTATTTATTTAATAAGGGAATTGTCAAAAACTGTGTCTTTTTTACACTTACTGCTGATCCCCCCCCCGAGCAGGCAGATGACAGGTCCGTCTTCGCTCACTGTGCTGAGACGGACCAGTCACAGTCCCGCTATGGGGAGATCGGATATAAATGGACCGCCTATCTGTTTTCATCCAATCTGATCCCCCAGACGTATGGAAAATAGAGTCACTATCTGTCTGGATTTGGTGGACAGGATCGGATCGGATAGCGGCGGGTGTCAGTGGACATGTCACCGCTGACATCCACCGCTCCATAGGGGTAAATGGAGGGTCCGATCAGGTCCACCTGAAAAACAGACAGGCGGCCCTGATCGGAAAGCCAATGTGAAAGGGGCCTTAGGTTTGTTTTTGGGAACAGGCAAGAATTTACGGGAATATAAACAAAAAGGTCTCTTCACTTAGATATGCCAACTCAATGTAGCTGCTGACATCAAAGCCTGTGATACTAAGCCCGAAAATAATGTATATAAAAAAATAGTACAGCGCTGTATCACATAGATAATCCCTAAGTAACATATATAAAGAATAGATTACAAATTCCATAGTGTAAAACTGAATTAAAAAATATTTATTGTTCAGAAAATTTATGCCATGCAGAAAGCAGGGCATGATGAAAAAGTTTTGTTCAGAACAGAAACAAAAAGGGACACCGCAAGCGATTAGATGAGCGGAATGGATCTCCAGCAGCCCATAGGAACGCTATGTATCAGTATTTTTCATGTTGTGAATTGGACATTGGACCTTGGACATTAAGTGTTTTAATTTCATGTACAATAGATACTTTTAATGGGAACGCTTCTGTTTCTGAGCATTATTGTGGCCGATTGTCTGGAGCAGAGGTGATCCATTGGCTGGGGTTAGCCTTAATAACCCTGAAAGTGCGGTTTTGACTATTTGCTGTAATAGTGATAGTCGTGGCTATCTGGTATGCAGCTGATTTTTCTTGCCTTTACCCACGAGTGTATTTGGATTGATCTGAACACCGGGACCAAGCTATTGTGTGATCGTTAAAGGATTCACATTTCTGCTGGATTCCTTTGGACATCTATTTCTTGGGTTTATTTATGTGATATATAAGGCTGCACGATTCTTTATACAATAATTTACTGGTCCATTGACTGCATGTTAAAAATTGATCAGATAGAAGGCCGTTTTGATGGCCTATGTTCTTTCTTGAGATAAATGGCAACAGCAGTGTCTGCCTGCTTCACTGACCATTTCACCTTCATTGGCAGAGATAACTTTGCAAGTTTACAGAGTGCCCACAGCTCTTTAACCACTTGACCTCTGGAAGATTTACCCCCCTTTATGACCAGGCAGGCCATTTTTTTGCGATACAGCACTGAGTTATTTTAACTGACAATTGCGCAGTCATGTAACGCTGTACCCGAATAAAGTTTATGTCACTTTCCCCAAAAATAGAGCTTTTTTTTAGTGGTATTTGATCACCGCTGCGTTTTATTTTTTATTTTTTGCGCTATAAGCAGAAAAAGACAATTTTGGAAAAAAAACGAAACAATTTTTTTACTTTCTGCTGTAAAACATGTCCCATAAAAAAAAAAAATCGAATTTCTTCATAAGTTTAGGCCAATATGTATTCTGCTTCTTTTTTTGGTAAAAAATCCCAATAAGCGTATATTGATTGGTTTACACAAACGTTATAGCGTCTATAAACTATGGTATTTATTTAGGGATTTTTTATTTATTTATTTTTCATACTAGTAATGGCGGCAATCTGTGACTTAAAGCGGTGGACAATCAGACACTGACACTTTTGATACTTTGTTTGAACCAGTGACACCAATATAGTGATCAGTGCTGAAAAAATATGCACTGTCACTGTACGAATGACACTGGCTGGGAAGGGGTTAAATATCTAGGGCGATCAAAGGGTTAACTGTGTGCCTAGCCAGTGTTTTTGTGTACACTGTGTGCTGCTTTTTCTAGGAAAAGAGATGGATTCTAGTCCCTGTTTTACAAGAACACAGAGTCCATCCCTTTCCCCTGTCAGATAGGCGATCTGCCTTGTATACATGGGTGCCAAAGGACATTGAGTGCCCGGCTCCCAAAGATAGGCTGCGGCTGTGAAGAATCACACAGAAGAGGCCCGCCAGCGGCACACACACCCCCTGCAGGCGGAAGTGCAAGATCACGTATATCTACACGTGATCTTGGGCACAACTGCCGTCCTGTAGCAGTAAATGGTTAAAGTGATTGTAAACCCTCACGTAGATCCAGTAAAGTGATTGGCCTTAGGTGATACACAGAGATTAAACAAATCCTCCCACATAAGTTGTACCTGTCTATCTACAGTCTTCTCTTCTCTACATCTGTTCAAAGTGTTGAATTTTAAAGTTCTCTGAAAGTTCAGAAGAAAGGAGGCAGGGATCCAAAATGACACTGTAGAACTCAGGGGGAGAGGTCTGAGAGATGATTTAAGGTAAGAGACACATACCCCCTTCACACAGCACACAGGGACAGAGCTGAGGCTGTCAATCAGCTTGAGATCCCTCCCTGTCACCATTTTTCTCTTGGTGTCAGGAAAACTTGTCAGAAGTAATTCATGTTGAAAGCAGAGGAACAAAGTAGCAGACAGAAATTACAATTATGGGTTGATTTAATAAAGCAGGGATCTTCAAACTACAGTCATCCAGCTGTTGCAGGACTACATGTCCCATAAGGCATTGTAAAACTCTTTCACAGACATGACTAGGCATGATGGGAATTGCAGTTCCTGAACAACTGGAGGGCCATAGTTTGGAGACCCCTGTACTAAAGGCAAATAGACAGTGCTCTTTGGAAAGTGCAATTACACTCTGAAGGTGCAGTTGCTCCAGAGCTTAGTAAATAAGCAGAAGCTCTGCTGACTTCCATCATCCAATCATGTGCAAGCAAAAATGCTGTATTTTTTTTTATTTTCCTGGCATGTGATTGGGTATTCTTTGCAAAGTGAAGCTTTATCTCATTTACTAAGCTCTGGAGCAACTGCACTTGCAGGGTGTACCTGCACTTTGCAAAGTGCACAGTCTATTTGCCTTTAGTAATCAACCCCTTAGTGCTGTTAATAGAGACAATCACACACTATAAAAGGAAATGTTTTATTCATTTATCATGTCTGAGGTTTACAACCACAAGAGTATTTTAAAACAAAGTGCATTTATCCCTTTTTGCTCCAGTCTCTTGACCTAACCTAACCTAACCTAACCCTCCCTCCCTCCTACAGATGCATACTTCTCTTAATCCAACTGCCATTGTCTCCAGTGTTTGTTTACTTCCAATGTAGCAAGTCTTCATTGTCCTGGCTGCATGTAAGCATTACTGCCCATTAGATTTTTATTGGGCCAGAAACAAAGAGAAATGTCCCATAGGGTTCTAGAGGGATGTAGAGGACAGTGAAAACTTGCGGAAATGAATGTACAGACAATTAAAACCAAGGCCACTGGATTGAGATAAGTAGGCTTCTGTGGAAGGAACAGTGGCAGCTGGTGCTCCATGGGCCGAGGGGGAGCGGCAGATGGACCACACCATACCCCCCCCCCCCCCCCCCCGACAGCACCAGCAGCACAGCATACCATTTCTCCCCCCCCCTCGCCGGCTCACTCACCACTCACCCTGGACTGGAGATCAGGCGGCGGCAGCCTCCCCCAGCGGCGGCGGCTTCCCCTGCGTCTCCTCCTCCTCCTTGGCCAATAGCTTGGCCTCTCCTTTAGGCCAATCAGGAAACGGGTCTCAGGAACCGCTTCCTGATTGGCTGGGAAGAGGATCCGTGCGATAACAGCGAGTATTCATTTGCTATTGTCACACTGCGCCCCGAACCCACCCTTTTTTGAAGCCTATTAGAGCCTCTGGCTCTAATCACGTGCTTCAAAAAAAAAAAAAAAAACCATTGGAATCCATACGTCCGGCGCCCTGCATGTATATTAGGGGGCCTTACGCATGGATGGGGGGGCGCCCCAGCCGCCACTGGGAAGGAAGGGGGGTCTGATTAGGTTGGGGAAAAGGCCAAAAAGGATAAATAAACATTGGTTTAAAATGCACTTATCCTTTAAAGATATGCTGTCCTGAGAACAGTTGCATGTCTAACTGACCACTAAAGTGTAAGAGCAGACTTGGTCCTTTTCATATATTCTTCTACAGTGACTTAAAGCGTTTGACTTAAACCCCAACACTTCATATTCCTAATAAGAGACATGCAAAAATCCAGAACATTGCTGCACTCCTTGGTAACTTTATTGAAGCATTAAAATCACATCACAGGTATGACAGGAACGTAAAAGGTACGTGTAAAGTCAGCGCTAACTCAAACCTCCTAAAGTGCTGACTTTAGCGTGAAACTCGTTACCTTTTATGTTCCTGTCATACCTGTGATGTGATTTTTAATGCTTCAATAAAGTTACCAAGGAGTGCAGCAATATTCTGGATTTTTTTGCATGTTTCTGATTCTCACAGATGAGCTGTGCAGCATCCCTGGGTTCCTGTTAGCAACGTGTGAGAGTCGGTCACTCATCTAGAGCGGCATTTCTTTGGCTTCATATTCCTAATATATGCCTGCTGTACCATGTTCTTGTATGAAAATGTATCATTTTCTCTTTGTATTGCTTCCTTTATGTAAAATCTCTGGTGTTCCTGCCAGTCCCTCTGCTTACCTATTAAAAACTGACCACACTAAGCAGGAGAGCACAGCATGGTCAGTTCTCTAGCTATGCAGGAAACTCGGCCTGCTCTCCTCCAATATCCCGACACGCCCCTGCTGCACAGCCATTCACTGGCAAGCTCAGTGTGCTGCTGCTTCTCCTCCTTCCCCCAGCTCTTAAGCAGCGAGAACAGCGGTAAATGTGATCACTTATAAAAAAGGGAAAAAATATTTCATAATATATATATTTTTTTATATATCTATAAAAAAGTTTTGCCTTTCATTTCAATTTTTAATTGTTTACAATCACTTTAAAACTGGTTCACAGCATCCACAAAATCCCGGTTGCCAATTTAATAACGCATTGTTCTGGTTAAACAAGCGGATCAATTGCCAGCGGAGTATAACATTTCTTTCTAAGTAGCAAAACGCTTTAAGTATGTATAAGCCTTGTTACTGAAAACAGAGACGTCGCATTGAAAACATCAGAAGCGAGATAAATGCATTTCAGGGACTGGCACCAAAAACACATCCACGGGCAGGATTGGCATCGAAACGCTAGTTAGCCTTGCATCCTGATTAATGTTTTATACTCTTTTGCAAAGTGCATGAACAGATGTGCATCTCAGGGGATTGTACCTGACTTCTTCATACAGATCCAGAGAGGAACCTAATTGTCCTTAATCCTCTGTGTAAAATAGGTTACAGCAAATCCTCTTTCCACATCAGCTGGGGGATTAGTCAGCACCACCAGTAAATAAAACCACTACTTTCTCAGAGCATTGCTAGACAGGTATATCGAACAAACTAACCAGAAGAGTAAGCAGAAAATGGACCACTAACTCAATTAACGTTCACATTATTGATATTCTAATTTTAGGACACCATGGAACATTCATCCGTCCTGACTATAGAGGGCTTCCTGCTTAAACAGCAATTTTAGGTTATGCAAGCGCAGTATTAGGATATTAAGTGACTTTTCATCCTTACACTCTATAGACTGACATCACTTCCCGGCTATATATACTAAAGCTGCTAATACAAAGGCTTTAGGAACTACAGAGTCCTTTAATAATGTGGCAGTGCAAATATCAATAGTACATTAGTACATTTAGGAACATTTGTTGGCTCAGTCTTTGTTCTTAGGACAGAATACACTTCGATTTGGTTTCAAAAATAATATTGGTGTGAAATGCATAGAAACACAGAGCTATCCATCTAATTTATTTCTATCCATCTATCTACCTATCCATATAATTTATTTCTATCTATCTATCTAATTTATTTCTTTCCATCTATCTACCTATCCATATAATTTATTTCTATCTATCTATCTAATTTATTTCTATCTATCTATCCATATAATTTATTTCTATCTATCCATCCATCTAATTTATTTCTATCCATCTATCTACCTATCCATATAATTTATTTCTATCTATCTATCTAATTTATTTCTATCTATCTATCCATATAATTTATTTCTATCTATCCATCCATCTAATTTATTTCTATCCATCTATCTACCTATCCATCTAATTTATTTCTATCTATCTACCTATCCATCCATCCATCCATCTATCTATCCATCTTGAAAACAGTTTGGAGGAAAAGACCTCTGGCCTGACATGTGGATTCTCCACCATGACAATGGTCATGCGCATTTGTTTTTACAGTCCATTCATGGAATTTAAAGCATTTGTTATCCCCGACACTTCATATGCCTGTTGTACCATGTACTTGTATGAAAAAGTATCCTGTTCTCTTTGTATTGCTTTCTTCATGTGAAATCCCTGGTGTTCCTGCCAGTCCCTCTGCTTTCCTATTAAAAACTGACCACAATAAGCAGGGGAGCACACCATGGTCAGTTCTCTAGCTATGCAAGGAGCACAGTGTGCTCTCCTCCAATGATCAGACTTATCCTGAAATGCCCCTGATGCTCAGCCATTCACTGGGAAGATGAGTTGAGATCAGAGGGAATTCGATCACTTATAAAAAAGGGGAAAAAGGTATATATATATATATATATATATATATATATATATATATATATATATATACATACATACATACATACACACACACACACACACACACACACACACATACATATATATATATATATATATATATATATATATATATATATATATATACACACACACACACACACACACACACACACACACATACATATACATACACACACATATATACTGTATATACACACATTGTATATATATATATTATACACTGCTCAAAAAAATGAAAGGAACAGTTTGAAAACACATCAGATCTCAATGGGGAAAAATATCATGCTGGATATCTATACTGATATGGACTGGGTAATGTGTTAGGAAGGAAATGATGCCACATCGTTTGATAGAAATAAAAATTATCAATTTACAGAGGGCTGAACTGAAAGACACCCCAAAAATCAAAGTACAAAAATGATGCAGCAGGCTAGTCCATTTTGCTTAAATTTCATTGCAGCAACTTAAAATGGTACTCAGTAGCTGGTATGGCCCCTCTGTGCTTGTATGCATACCTGACAACGTCAGGGCATGCTCCTAATGAGACAACTGATGATGTTCTGGGGTATTTCCTCCCAAATCTGGACCAGGGCATCACTGAGCTCCTGAACAGACTGAGGTGCAACCTAGGGGTGTCGAATGGACCCAAACAATGTCCCAGAGGTGTTCCATTGGGTTTAGGTCAGGCGAGTGTGGGGACCATTCAATGGGATCAATTCCTTCATTCTCCAGGAACTGGCTGCATACTCTCGCCACATGAGGCCAGGCATTGTTGTGCACAAGGAGGAACCTAGGACCCACTGCATCAGCATAGGGTCTGACAATGGGTCCAAGGATTTCATCCCAATTTCTAATGGCAGTCAGGGTGTCATTGTCTGGCCTGTATAGGTCTGTGCGTTCCTCCATGGGTATGCCTCCCTAGACCATAACTGACCCACCACCAAACCAGTCATGCTGAACGATGTTACATGCAGCATAATATTCTCCACGGCTTCTGCAGACCCTTTCACGTCTTGTCACATGTGCTCAGGGTGAACCTGCTCTCATCTGCAAAAAGCACAGGGCGCCAGTGGCGGACCTGCCAATTTTGGTGTTCAATGCCAAGTACAAATCGAGCTCCACGGTGCCGGACAGTGAGCACAGGACCCACTAGAGGACATCGAGCCCTCAGGCCACCCTCATGAAGTCAGTTTCTGATTGTTTGGTCAGAGACATTCACACCAGTGGCCTGCTGGAGGTCATTTTGTAGGGCTCTGGCAGTCCTCATCCTGTTCCTCCTTGCACAAAGGAGCAAATACTAGTCCTGCGGATGGGTTAAGGACCTTCTATGGCCCAGTCCAGCTCTCCTAGAGTAACTGCCTTCCTCCTGGATTCGCCCCCATGCTCTTGAGACTGGGCTGGGAGGAATAGCAAACCTTCTGGCAATGGCACGTATTGATGTGCCATCCTGGAGGAGTTGGACTGCCTGTACAACCTCTATAGGGTCCAGGTATCGCCTAATGCTATCAGTAGTGACACTGACCCTAGCCAAATACAAAACAAGTGAAAAAGATTCAGAAAAGAGGAGTAGGGAAAAATAAACTTCAGTGGCCTCCACCTGTAAAACCATTCCCGTTTTGGGGGTTGTCTCATTGTTGCCCATCTAGTGCACCTGTTGTTAATTTCATTAATACCAAAGCAGCTGAAACTGATAAACAACCCCCTCTGCTACTTAACTGACCAGATCAATATCCCAGGAGTTTACTTGACTTGATACTATACTGTGATCAAAAATTGTTGCTTTAACTTTTTTTTTAGCAGTGTGTATATACTGTACATACATATAGTATATATATATATATATATATATATATATATATATATATATATATATATATATATATATATATATATACATACATATGTATATCTCAAACACACCCATACATACACACATCCCCCAAGCAGACAGGTCAGCAAAGAACTAGTAAGCCAGAAAGTCAAAGCTTTTAATCTGCATACTATTTCCAGATCACGGTCTCAAAGAAAAGTAGTCAGCATGGAAACCGGACAACTTCATACAGTATAAAAGGAAAGACAACAATGGTCGCTTCCTCGTTTCTCTCATGAAGTCTTTAAAGATTAAATTCAGGCAGATATAACCCAATTCATGCAGATAGGTGATCATTAAAAAAATCATAAGTACCTGACGTTGACTTGGCATCAGTTTGGTACAGTCCCTGTACACCAGAGCTCAGACTTGCAGTGGGAAAAGTAGTGCAAGGAGCTAAATCAATTGTACTACAGGAGTCTATTCACTAAGATAAATACTGCATTCATCTTTGCCTTAACCACTTGACCTCTGGAAGATTTACCCCCCTTCATGAATAGGCCATCTTTTGTGATATTGCACTGTGTTAGTTTAACCGCTCGACCACTGCTCATTGTGCTGCTACTGCGGCAAATGGGCTTGTTAAGGTCTGGCGATGTAGACCTACGTCACCAGACTTTCCCCTCTCTCTCGGAGGTTTGCTCCCGCTGTATTCAGACACAGAGGGAGTCGAGGCCAGGGGAGGAGAGGTGGTGATCACTGCCGCTCTTCCCCGATCGTCAGGGATCAAGTGAGGAAATCCGCCCGCTTGTGTAAACAAAGCGGGCGGATCTCCTATGTGACAGGCAGGGACAGATTACAGGATTCAGCATAGTGTGTCTCTGTCACACAATCCCCTCCCCCCCCCCACACGTCAGTAAGCATGAGGCATACATTTCTCCCCTTGATCACCAATAAAGTTAACCCCTTCCCTGCCAGTGTCATTATTACAGTAACAGTGCATATTTATAACACTGATTACTGTAGTAATGTCACTGGTAAAAAAAAAAAAAAAAAACGCAGATCGCGGCCATTACTAGTAAAAAAATAAATAAAACAAATTGGCCTAAAATGTTAAAAAATTTTGATTTATACATTTTTTTTTGGGAATGATATATATCAGAATGTAAAAAATATTGTTTTTTTTTTTTCAAAATTGTCGCACTTTTTTTCAAAAATTAAAAAAAAAAAAAAAAAAAAAAAAAATCGCACAGGTGATCAAATACCACCAAAAGAAAGCTCTATTTGTGGGGAAAAAAGGACATAAATTTTATTCGGGTACAGCGTCGCACGACCGCGCAATTGTCCGTTAAAGTAACACAGTGCCGAATAACCTGGTCAGGAATGGGGTAAAATCTTCCGATCTTAATACGGTTAAAAATACGCTCATTGAGAATTTTTTTGTCAAAGACATGTAGGTAAATATATGACAAAAATTGAATATTTAACTGTCAAAGTAGAAAATGTCAATTTTATCGCAAAATTTTTGCTCTTTTTTTATTAATATCGCAAAAAATGAAAAGCGCAGAGGTGATCAAATACCACCAAAAAGGAAGCTCTGTTTGTGGGAAAAAAGGATGTAAATTTCGTTTGGGTACAGGGTTGCATGACCGCGCAATTGTCAGCAAAAAGTGGCCTGGACGTTAAGCAGGAAAATCCTCCGGTGGTAAAGTGGTTAACTGACGCTGTACCCAAACACAATTTAGGACCTTTTTTCCCCACAAATAGAGCTTTCTTTTGGTGGTATTTCATCACCTCTGTGGTTTTTATTTTTTGCACTATAAACAAAAAAGACTGACAATTAAAAAAACAATATTTTTTTATTTTTTGCTATAAAACATATCCAATAAAAAAAAAAAGTAAAAAAAAAATCTAAAATTTCTACATAAATTTAGGCCAATATATGTTCTGCTACATATTTTTGGTAAAAAAATCCCAAAAAGCGTATATTGATTGGTTTGCGCAAAAGCTATAACGTCTACAAACTATGGGATATCTTTTTGATGAAATTGTGAACAGTTTCACACTAACGGACTTTTTGGGAACCAGTGACATTAATACAGTGATCGGTGCTAAAAAAAAAAAAAAAAACACTGTCACTGTATTAATGACACTTGGGAATGGCTGAGAAGGGGTTAACATCAGGGGCGCTCAAAGGGTTAACTGTGTGCCTAGCTGGTGATTTTATGTACTGTAGGAGGTGCTTTTACTAGAGGAAGGCATTTATCCATGTCCCTGCTTTCCAGGAACACAGAATCAATGCCTTCCCTACTGACAGAATGGCAATCAGCCTTGTTTACATAGTACTGAAGGATCAGTGGGTACCGGCAGACATTGAGTCCACGATGCCCGCAGATTGAACTGTGTGCATTTCCCTGACCCGGAAGTATCAGATCACATACTAGGTATATGATCCGGTACAGCAGTGCCACTTTGCCGCCATATATGTAAGTTATATTGTCAGCAAATGGTTAAAAAAACTCATGCGTTTTTATTAATCTCTTAAAGTGTTACTAAACCCACAACAGTAAAATCAGTCTGTAAATGCAGTAAAGCATGCCTGTTATACTCACTGTGGAACCTAAGGGGTTAATCCTCTGCATTGTGTAAAAAGGCTGTTTGATCCTGTCTACTCTGATCCTCCCCTTCTTCCACAGTCCCCAATCAATCTACTGATAGAACAGAGCCTTGGGGGAACTCTGCACATGCTCAGCTTGGTGTGTATTGCTAGAGAGTTTTTTTTTTCCTCTTGGGACGGTGCATGTGATCAGCACAGGGCCAATCAGCACTGTCCAGACAGAGGGTCAGGGGCCTGAATCCTTGTAGGACATTGTAATGTATTACATTAATTTTACATGTGCATTTAAACTTCAGGAGTTTTTGTTTTAGCCAAGGGAAAACACCAAGTGGAGGAATTTAGGTAATATAGGCTAAAAAATGCCTAAAATACTAACGCTTAAAAACACTGGAATCCAGCAGTTTCAGGCATTCCCATTAACCACTTAAGCCCTGGAAGATTTTACCCCCATTCCGACCAGGGGGTATTTTGCGATTCGGCACTGCGTGACTTTAACGGACAATTGCGTGGTCGTGCGACGCTGTACCTAAACGAATTTTGCGTCCTTTTTTTCCCACAAACAGAGCTTTCTTTTGGTGGTATTTGATCACCTGTGCGATTTTTTGATCACGCGCTATAAACAAAAAAAAGAGCGTCAATTTTGCAAAAATAGCAATATTTTTCACATTTTTTTATATGAAATTCCCCAAAAAAAAAAATTTAAAAATCAAAATTTTTTTACTTTTTCGGCCAATTTGTTTTATGCTACCTATGTTTGGTAAAAAAAAAAAATCGCAAAAAGCGTATTTTGATTGGTTTGCGCAAAAGTTATACTAACAAAGGGAAAGATTTCTGTCATTTTTGTTGTTTTTTTTTTAACGTGTAATGGCGGCGATCTGCGATTTTTTTTGCGGTACTGCGACATTGGGGCGGACAGATCGGACCCTTGACTGACATTTTTGACACTTTTGGGGTTACCAGTGACATTTCTACAGTAATCAGTGCTATATATATGCACTGTTACTGTAAAAATACACTGGTAGTGAAGGGGTTAACTTTATTTGGGAGGGAGGGGCTGTGTGTGTCCCTAGGGGCGTGCTTTCTACTGTGATTGGCTGGGGCTTGAGCTGTATGGACACTGATCAACGGATCTACATACTAGATCCGAGTGATCAGTATCCTAACAGCAAGGAGAATGACAGGTGGCTTGTTTACACAAGCTGCCTGACATTCTCCCTCTCCCCCGCCGATCGCCGAGTGACCGGCGGACATCGGGTCCGCCGGTCACACGCGCGGGGGGGTCCGTGACCACGCGGGAGCGCGCCTCCGGGGGCGCGCGCTCGCTCCCTAGACCCTCACAAGCTAGTGACGTAGCCCTACGTCACTTTGCCTGTGAGGGGCTGACTGCCGACGTAGATCGGCGTTAGGCAGTCGGCAAGTAGTTAAAGTCTACAGGTCAAAAATGGCCAATTCTGCCTGAAAAAAATCTAAGGAACTTTTATGAGTGATAAGCATCCAGCTACAAGTGACGGGACACATGAACATGGGCTTACAAAACACTCGTGTGAATGGCCAGGTTCACACCCAAGTGGCTCTGAGAACTCCATCAGCATTTTATGCAGGAGAAAGGTTCTTGCACCTTTTAAAAAAAACAGTCAGAGGGAAATCGCATGGTGCAGCGTTTTTGTGATGTGTAGGGGTGCCATTTAGAATGAGTGTCAGCCCCGCAGGTCTGCAAAGGAGCAGCAGATGGTTGCAGGTGCAGACACAGGTGCGATTTACATGCTGTTCCACACCCACAACCACCCACACATGTGTGAACCTAGACTTAAAGCAAAGCCTCACCCAACAGGGTAATCTCAGCTTGTTCGCAACCCCCCAGCCTCCACGGCCACATTTGGCACTTTTTGGGGGGAAGTGGGTACCTTGTTTTTACCCTCCCCAACCTACGGGTAAGATCGCTGATCGGTGACCTATGACATTCTGGCTCCTCCTCCTTCCCCCCGCTGCCTTCTGGGACACATACAGGTCCCAGAAGACCGCAAAACCATTCAGCATGACTCGCGCATGCACAGAAGGAAACAGGCTGTAAAGCCGCAAGGCTTCACTTCCTGTTTCCCTTACTACAGATGGCAGCACCCACACCCGAAGCCATCTGACCAATTGGCTAAGGGTGCTGACATCACAGGATCCCTGGACAGGTAAGTGTCCTTATATTAAATGTAACTGTATCCAACGTAATTACTAGGAATTCTATTGTGGTTGTTGGAAAGATAGTCTTCTCTTCAGCCAGAGGAATACCAAAATAATTACAGACAAACAAGAATGATTGTAGTAAATACATACAATCATCCGACCCTTCTTGTCCCATGAACAATAAATCAAGCAGTGGATCGAAAATTGGGAATTAGTCACTTTATTTACTACCCATTCTATAAATGACGAAAAAGCTTCAAAAAAAGAGCTAGACACCGAGCAGCCCATTGGCAAGCACTTATCACAATAAAATTTATCCTCAAAACAAATTCCTAATGAATTCAAACATTTTGGATTTAATGGGAGAAGTCTAAAAGCTGACTTTATATCTGCCTTAGCCAACAAAGCATTTGGACCCAACATCCGCAGCTTCTGCAAGGCTGACTCAAAAGATGCATAGGTTACTGAAGGGAAATGTGGGTCTATCTGCTCATCCAATGAATTTACCAAAAGGAAAGGACAGGTGGTGAATGAGACGGAATTCATTAGGTTCCTTCTTGGGAACAATACCCAAAGGTAAAACTCCAAAATTCACAAAAGGAGGAAAAAGGAAAAGGGCCTTCCATTTTACTAGCAGTCACTTCCTTAAGCAATTGTTTCTTTGCTATTAGAGAAAATTCGCAAACCGATTTTAGATTACTAACCACAGTACACAGAACCTTCAAAAGATGGTAAATTAAAACCCGCCATGAAACCTTCAGTTAACAGAGAAGCCATCTCCTGGTTTGGGTAAATTCAAAGCCAAGGAAGCATTCTTTGGATAATAACCGGAGTTACTGCTTTTTTGAAAATTCTCTTTTTGGGCCGACTGCAGCTTCCGAGAACACTTAGCAATTGGATGAGCACCCAAACAGAAGGCACATTCATGCCTATATTTACACGCATGTCACCATTTACAATGACGGTCGTTAAATGCAAAACATATCCCTTTTTTATACACACTCCCTGAGGCGTTTACAGCAGCCGTAGTGGTCTGATGAACAAAAGGTTGCTTTTGCAGCAAAATTAAATTCAACCAAAGACTAACATCTTTGGAACCCCATTGGAGAGAAGGTTGAATGGCTATTTTTTGCCGAAAAGCCTCATCATATGATAACCATGAAAAACCACTAAAGCTCCTGTAGGCCTTAAGGATTATATCAACATGTTGGAAAAGGGATGAACTATTCTCAGGATTATTCTCACATAATACACTTGCGTAGATGCAAAATAAAAAAAGGAAAAATCCCTTGAAGGGGGGAAAACCATTACTAAATCTATATATTCACCTTGCCAATTTTTTTTCTTTCAATGCAGCTGAAAGGTGGAAAACAAGTGGGGAAAGAACACACGGCATGCATTCCCTAGCACCCCCCTCCTGTACTTGATTAAATTGAGGGAGAGTCTGAAGGTCGCACAGCAACAGCAGGACTCTGAGACCCAGACCTAGTGTCAGACAAAATCGTAGACCAGACTCCCCCCCCCCCCCCCCCCCCGCTGCCGCACCACCACGATCCAGGACCTGACTGCATTTCAGATTGATTAAGTTGTTCTCAAAGAAGAAGATAAAGCAGAGATCTTATACAGAGTCTCACACTCACCAGTATTCATAGATGGAGTAATTATAGGTGAAGCATACCGCACAGGAATTGGACTACCGGATTGCTCTGCCCCTGCTTGTGAGGATCCTTGAATTGCTCCGCAGGCTGCTCTTTCCCCAGGTGCCCGTAGCCTTGGTTGGTTCCTCAACCTTCTTTGTTGCCATGATGACGATTTGATGCCTAGTGACAACACCTGGAGGCTCCTTCCACCTTTTCTTCCTTCCAATGTCTCCACGCCTGCGCAACGTCTTCCTCCTCCTATGACTGGAATAGCAGGTGGGGCCGGGCTGATTCCTCAGCTGTTGATGCCTCCTCTTGCTCGCCCTCCAACCCTCCTCCTCTTGCCACATGATGCCTTCCTGCGTCTCAAACTCAGGAACTTCTTTTCTGCCGGGGCTTCTTCCTCCATCCGGCCTGGGCGATGCTGTGCTCCTTCTCCGCCTTCCTGCGCTGCCGACACCTCTACCCCGCTGCTGTCACAGACAGCTCCTTCCACAGACACTGCCTTATGCATTTGTCTCCTCCCGCCGACTCCGCTCTCTCCAGTAGCTGCAGCATTAGGATCTTCATTCTTCCAGAGGTATCTCCACAGCCTTTTGTCTGAGCTTCTTGCAACAAATCCTCTCAGGTAACTGGCAAAAAACTGTCAAGAGCGTGACTCGGGGTAGGAATTTCCTGCTATTATCGGTATCCCCGAGTCACGCTCGGGGTGAATGGGCAGAGCTATGCAGACATCGCAGCGGAGTGTCTTACCTTATCCTGGCGATCCAGCGATGAGCTCTCATTGCTGTGACCACCAGCCGAGATCTCCGCCGCTCGTCTGTCGGTAGGAGGACTTCCTAGTTCCGTTCCCTGCAGCAGCAATGCTGCATGGGAGCGGAACTAGGGAGAAAAATTAAAAAAAAAAAAAAACGTTGCACAAAACACATTTTATATTCATATATATATATATATATATATATATAATATAAAATGTGTTTTGTGCAACGTTTTTTTTTTTTTTGAATTTCCCTCCCTAGTTCCGCTCCCATGTATATATATATGTATATATGTGTGTGTATATGTATGTATATATATATATATATATATAAAATTATATTATTGATTCGATTATAATTCATGCGTTTGTGTTTCAAATTTATCACATCTGGGATGTCTACTAGACTCTTGTTTTGGTCAGGTTTAAGTCAGTAATTACTAAGAATTGTAGGCCTATAATACATAACGCCAAATTTCCATGAAAAGAATTGTACCGCTTTTGGTACAGAATTCCTGACAGAATCATACCGCCAGGGAGGTTAAATAAGCCCCAAAGCCCTTCCAGAAGGTTCTGAAGGTCATATGACCCTAATTTGACTAATCCTCACTTGACCTTTTAACCTTTTAGAACTTTCAAGGTCATGTGACCTTAATTAACCTATTAGAATAAACCCCATTCAAAAACATTATAGTATTATTAAAAATGTAGACGCCACGGCATTATGAGGTAAAGGGGGGCGTAATAAGGCTACTCTCTTTTTCTCCCACATTCCTAAAATATCAACTGCCTGTACCATGAGATAAATAACAAGTATTTTTTTTTTTTTTTTTAGGGTCAATTCACCCCAGAATGCAATGTGGGAAACCACATCTGAAATCGCACTGCACCCTGATCAAAAAAAAAAAAGGGCAGCTCGTTCCTGTGCGATTCATGGTGTGAACTAGCTATTAGGCTACATTTGCACAGGTGTCTAAATTTCAGAGTTTAGCTGCTTTTCCAAGACTTTTCCAAAAGCAGCTGGACTTACACACTGCAAATTAATCATTATTTATACAGAAGGATTAGCAGCATTTAGCTGCAGACAGTTTAGCTGCATCCAGGGTTGATAGTTTACCCTTATGTACAGCTAATTGCACATTGCTTTTAGTTGCAGAAAGCTGCTGTGCATTTAGCAGCAGAAAGTTATACTCTTCCCATTTTTTTTCCTTTAATGTTGGTTCTCATTCATCCTCCTTCTGTGCATACATGGTCTAAGAATAGTTAGTAAGCTGTCGAAGGTGGACAGAGGTTTAGCGATATACAAATACCTCAATGGTGATCCCAGTATAGGTAGGAAACCATTCAGTCTCAGGGAGTATAAGAAGACATAGGGCCACACAAAGAGATTGGAGGAGAATCAGTTTAACTTTAAAGAGGAGTTCCAAGGCCACCAATCAAAAAAATAAAAGTCAGCAGCTACAAAAATGTAGCTGGTGACTTTTAAAAAACAGCCCCTCACCTGTTGTCCCACAGTCCGGCGGTGCACTCAGCCCAGCCGTCTTCATCCTCTGTCCTTTCTTGGCGGCGGCATCTTCACTATGGGCATCCGGCTGTGACAGCTTACAGCTTCACAGCCAGGTGCTGACTGCACATGAGTGAGTCGCATTGCGCATTCTAAATGGTGGATGCAGTCTCCTGGGACCTGCCAGTGTCTCAGAAGACTGAAGGGAGGAGGGAGGAAGGGGAACTTCTGTTGCGAAGCGCCGCAGCACTCGGAATGGAAGTGGGAAGCAGGTACCTGTCAAAATCGGGTACTTGCCCCCTGCTCCTCAAAATTGCTAATTATGCAAGAGGATCGGGGGACGAGTCCTTAAAGCGGAAGTTCCCCTTTTGGATGAAGCTCCGCTTTAAGCTGTGTAGGGGGTTTTTCACTGTCAGGGCAATAAGGATGTGGAACTCTCTTCCACAATCGGTGAAGTCAGCAGGGAGTATTGATAGTTTTAAAAGACTTTAGGACGTGCATCTCAGCGAGAACACACTCACACAGGTTGCACTCAGGGCCGCCATCAGGGGGTTACAGCCCATACAGATGTAGGGGGCCCAGGCGTCCTGAGGGGCCCAGTCCCTCGGGTTGCCCTGGGCTCCAAGTTGGCACCTCCCCTTTTTCTTCCTTTCCTCCCCTACACTGAAAACTAGTCCCGACTCCCGCTGGTGCCACCCGCTGCACTGGCTCCTGACTCCCATCCTGCTGCTGCCCACCGCTGTCAAAATTATTGGTCGCTAGGACCGCCTGGCGTCTTAGCAGCCAATCACATGCATTTACAGGCCCCTGCAGAGGAGAAGGATGTAACCCGGTGGTCAGGCCCTGGGAGCCTAGGCCTAAAGCTGTGTAAGGGGCCCCAAGATTTCTGATGGCTTCCCTGGTTGCACTGGATGGACTATTGTCTTTATTCAACCTTACCTACTATGAAGCATTCTAGTAAAGTTGTAAAATGTATCGGGATACATTCTAATTTCCTTATACATCAGGACAAAACATCTCCTAGTTAGATGCTGGAACGTTAAAGGTTGTACCTATTTTCACTTCATTTGACTCTCTCTCTGCCTCATCTTCTCCTCTGAAGCATGCATACAATGGTAACCACCAGCTTTGCTCTGCACTCCATTTCAATTACACAACTCTATCTCCTTGCTCACAAAACTACCCACAAAGAGGAAAAGAGAAGTGCCTGCAGTATAACATGCCCCCATTAATGTGGTATTGGGAAAATTTGCCTGAAAACTCATTTACAAACCACAGCTATCTGCAGGAAATGTTTCAAAATATTCAAGTGAAGATTACTGGCATTTAGCTGATGTCAGGTACAAATGCACATGTCAGAGGCGTAACTAGAACCTTCAGGGCCTGGTGCAAGAAACCACGAAGGGCCCCCTAGGCCCCTGGTCAGGGCCCTTCCCTTCAAGCCTGGGGCTCTTCCCACTGATCCTGGGGCCCTTTACTCTCATTGTGGGGCCCTTTATTATGGTTCCGCAGCGGGACCCTTTTTACATGTTCTGCAGTGGGCCCCCATCCTGCCATCTTGGGGCCTCCCCACGGAGGTGGAATGCCAGGGCCCGGTTGCAAGTGTGACATTTGCAATCCTGGAAGTTCACCCACTGTTGACAGTAGTTTTTATTTTTTGGTATTTTAATTTTATTTTTTTATCATTTTATTTTACTTTTTTACAATGTCACTGACTATGATTCTGTCCAATCAGAAAAGGAAGGAGCTAGTAAATTATTTATTTACCGACCCCTTCCTGGTTCTCTTTTGCGACACATCCCCTGCAGCTGCCGGCAGCAGAGGGGAGGAAGAACAGTGGGGGGGGGGGACAGCACAGTGGGGGGGGGGGGGGCAACCAATTTCCTCCATTTTCCTCCTGCAGTTACAGGAGGAAAAAGGAGGAAAGTGATTTCTCTACATGCTGCCCCCACCACCCCTCTAATCCAGGTGCACAGGGGAGCCATACAGGCCCCCTAGAGCATGGTGCCCGATTGCAATTGCAACCCCTTTAAGGGCTCCTGGCCCCCTGACATGCCACATTTGGCAATTATTATTTTTTTCTTGGGGGGGGTACCTAGATTTGACAGGTCGATATAAAGAGGGGTTAGGAATATGGACTTTAATGGCACATACAACCTTTAATTGTTTGAAAAAATAAAGTACACTATTTATTTAAATATCTTTAAAAGAAAAGCAATTATAGGAAGACAAATACATTTTGTTGCATATTTCTTCTTATGTAGAAAGCACAGATTTCGCACGAAACGTGTCGGGCTGACTGTACCCCCATACTGGACTCGTTGCCATGATGTTGGTTGCCCATCAACACTGATATACAGGAATCTCCTGGTTCTAAGGGATTTATTCTACACTTAATTTTTTTTGGGCATCAACATTCAATATTTAGGACACTGGTCCATGCGCATAAAAAAATTTTTGAATGTATTTGTCTTCCTATAATGAATTGCTTTTAAAGATATTTAAATGAAAAGTGTACTTTATATTTTAAAACAATTGAAGTCCTCTGTGAGGTTGTGTTGTGCAATCAAAGTCCATATTTCTACCCCCTCTTTGTATCGAATTGTCTAGGATGAGGCACAGATTTACCATTTAATGTCCACAATGCCACTCTCTGAAGACATTTAATTTAACACTAGTTTTGACAGGTACCCGCTCCTACTTCTGCTCGAGCCACCTAGGGGGGGAAGTTCTCCTCTCTCCCTCCCTCCCTGCAATCTTCTGGGCCATGTCACAGGTCCCAGAAGATTGCCTGGCCATTCATGATGTATAAGCGCGGCACGACTCACGCATGCGCAGTGCGAACCTGGCTGTGAAGCTGCAAGCTGTCCCACACTAGTGATGCCAGCTCCGCAGAGAGGAGAGGCTTTGGGCGGCAGAATTGCTGGATCGTGGGACAGGTAAGTGTGTTTTTACTAAAAGTCAGCAGATACATTTTTTGTAGCTGTTGACTTTTATTAAACACAAAAATGGCTGGAACTCCGCTTTAATGCTATATCTACATTTTTATGTGGTTATTACATCACATCTTTCCTGAATTTGCCATTCTACATTTTCAAATGCATGCAATATTTAAAAAAAGAAAAAAAAAAAAAAAAAGCCAACCAAACAAAAACCCCCCACAAATATCGCAAGCCGTCATCTGAACTAGCTGGGCGGGTGACAGCGCCGCTAGAAATATCATTTTATGCTTGAAATTTTTAACCTCAATGTAAGTGCAACCATTACCTTTTTTAAATAAAAACGTCTGGCAAATTTACACTATTTCATTAAAATTTCTCCCTATTTTATATATGTTTTCTGGATATATGGAGTTTATCCCTGCAAGTATGTGGACTGGAGACATGTTATTTGAGACATCTACACCTGTGGTTACTCCTTCACAAGCTGCCTTGATCTATGTAACAGGGATCCATTGTGTCTGGTAAAAGACCAATTTTGCCTTGTTGACGGAGCACCTTTCTCATCTTTTGAGCACTGGTGGACATGGAGAGGAGCAACTGATATATATATACACTTTTTAACTGTTATATGCACTTTTCTAAAGTTGTGGACTGGATTCATGGACTTTTTAATGTTGCACTGAGACTTTGGCATCATTTGTGCACTGGTTTACATACAGTATCTCACAAAAGTGAGTATACCCCTCACATATGTGTAAATATTTTATTATATCTTTTCATGTGACAACACTGAGACCCCGTTCACACAGGGGCGACCCGACTTGCTGGGGCGGCCTGTGAAGTCGAGGTGCACAGCGTGCACCGCGACCTCGGCGCGACATGCACGGACTTCATATAACTGAAGTCAATGCAAGTCGCCTCCAGGTCGCCCCAAAGTAGTACAGGACCCTTTTTCTAAGTCGGAGTGACTTGTGTCGCTCCTATTAGATAGGGTCCTGTGCTAATCTATGGCAGGCGACCCACCGCGACTTGTCTGGCGACCAAGTCGCCTGACAAGTCGCGCTAGTGTGAATGGGGACTTAAGAAATGACACTTTGCTACAATGTAAAGTAGTGAGTGTACAGCTTGTATAACATTGTGCATTTTTTGCCCCCTCAGAAAAACTCAACAAACTGTCATTAATGTCTAAACTGCTGGCAACAAAAGTAAGTACACCCCTAAGTAAATAAATGTCCAAATTGGGCCCAAAGTGTCAATATTTTGTGTGGCCACCATTATTTTCCAGCACTGACTTAACCCTCTTTGGCATGGAGTTCACCAGAGCTTCACAGGTTGCCACTGGAGTCCTCTTCCACTCCTCTACGACAACATCACGGAGCTGGTGGATATTAGAGACCATGTTCTGAGTAGAACCTGTCCTGTTAAACCGCTGTATGGTCTTGGCAGCTGCTACAGCTCAGTTTCAGGGTCTTGGCAATCTTCTTATAGCCTAGGCCATCTTTTTGTTAGAGCAACAATATTTTTTTTCAGATCCTCAGAGAGTTCTTTGCCATGAGGTGCCATGTTGACCTTCCAGTGATCTGTATGAGTGAGAGCGATAACACCAAATTTAACACAGCTGCTCCCCATTTACACCTGAGACCTTGTAACATTAATGAGTCACATGACACCAGGGAGGGAAAATGGCTAAATAGGCCCAATTTGGACATTTTTACTTAGGGTGTACTTACTTTTGTTGCCAGTGGTTTAGACATTAATGGCTGTGTGTTAAGTTATTTTGAGAGGACAGCAAATTTACACTGTTATACAAGCTGTACAGTCACTGCTTTACATTGTAGCAAAGTGTAATTTCTTCAGTGTTGTCACATGAAAAGAAATAATTAAATATTTACAAAAATATGAGGGGTGTACTCACTTTTTTGAGATACTGTATATATATATATATATATATATATATATATTTTTTTTTTTTTTTTTTTTTTTCATTTCTATTTGTGCATTTTATTTTATGCATTGATGAGTTTGTGTTTCGTGATCAGAGCGAAATCTATGCACATAGCTCACATAAGTTGGTTCATTGTGTGTTGTGTGATTCACTTATTTAGCCAGATTGATCTTATCTATTCAATCTGTCATTGTAGCACTCAGTTACATTTGTTGACATTTTTAAAAGAACAGCACAACATTATTTTTCATCGAATCACTTGCTGGGGGCATAGACAAGACTTAGTAGCAATATTCAATTGCAGCAGTAAAAAAAAAAAAAATCAGACAGATTGTGCTGATAGCTGCTGATGATGAGGTTGTGTATATATCAGGAATGAATGGACAAGAAGAACACCTCCCATATCCACTTGCGGACTGCCCACCATACATATACTGTGGCAGGGTGGTCACTGTGCACCGGATCACATACCTAGTACGTGATCCGACACTTCCAGGTCTGGGCGTGCTTGCACGCTGCCGGCGACCCATTCCTGCTGTGATTTGACACAGCAGGAGCTGATCTTCAGGTACCATGGACTCGATACCTGCCGATCATTAGGCAGAGAGCCAGGACGGCGATCTGCCTATGTAAACAAGGCAGATCGCTGTTCGGTCAGTAGGGAAGGCATGGATAATGTGTTCCTGCGAAGCAGAAACATGGATCAATGCCTCCCCTAGTAAAAGCACGTCCCACACAAACACTGGCTAGGCACACAGTTAACCCTTTGATCGCCCCAGATGTTAACACCTTCCCAGCCAGTGTCATTAGTACACTGATCACTGATTTTATCACTGATCCCTGTATTAGTGTCACTGGTCCCCCAAAAAGTGACAGTTAGTTTCTGACTGTCCGCTGCAATATTGCAGGCCACACTATAAGCCGCTAATCGCCGCCTTTACTAGTAAACAAAAAAAAAATAATAATAAAAATATCCCATAGTTTGTAGACGCTATAACTTTTGCGCAAACCAATCAATATAC
This sequence comes from Pelophylax lessonae, assembly GCF_965119305.1. NCBI lineage: Eukaryota > Metazoa > Chordata > Amphibia > Anura > Ranidae > Pelophylax > Pelophylax lessonae. The sequence continues at coordinate 467,312,222 of NC_138769.1, forward strand.
GCTTACTGGGATTTGTTTTTTTCAAAAATATGTAACAGAATACATATTGGCCTACATTGATGAAGAAATTCGATTTTTTTTTTTGTTGTTGTTTATTTTGTTTTACAGCAAAAAGTTTTTTTTTCTTTTTTTTTCCAAAATTGTTGGTCTTTTTTTGTTTATAGTGCAAAAAATAAATAAAAAATACATGCCACAGTGGTGATCATGGCCTTGTCATAAAGGGGGGGGGGGGTAAATCTTTGGGAGCGCAAGTGGATATACTGTATGTATATTTATCTAATCAAAAAGAAAAAACTGCACTATATTATACGATTCAGAGCAGTAACTCAAATGTGAGATAGACACAAAAAAAAAAATATATATATATAAATAAGTGAAGTTGTGCTGTGCTGAAAATCAATTCTCAAAAAGTTATGTGTAATAATGACATTGACTGTAAAAAACTTCTAACATAATTTTGATACTTAAAGAAACCAAAATAGACCATTCACACTAATACTTAAAACACCAGTGCAAATACATATAGAAATACTGTCCAACACAATATTCAGGTTATATCCTTACCGTGACAAATGTGTCCTTTCACCACCATATGTATTATCCTCCACGAAGACAGGATGGCCTGCTTACCAGAGATATAGACCTCAACAGGTCAAGAGCGCTTAGGGCTTTAACCCAGCCAGCGCCTTGTGTCTCCAGAGGGATTGGCAGACTGGTAGACTCTCTCAAGTATTTTTGCCCTAGTACTACGTCATCTGTGACGAAACCTATCGGGTTCAGCGACGTGCTGACATCACCACGCTTAGAGATCCCGGAAGGACGGGCAAAGTTGTTACAGGCAGCTGGCTATGATATTTATGTGGATTTACACCGCATTGCTGGAAGTGCAAATTTTTTATATATGTAGCACTACTCCCAAGGAAGCTGCTGGTTACGGGTCCACCTGGGTTAACATTAGCAACAGTAGAACAATCTGGCATTTTCCCAGTGTTTTTACCTCAGACAAGAATCAGTCCAGTTTCTTTGGTTTTTAGGCTTTATTAGGAACTTGGATAGGAGAAGGGATGAGTGGATACTCCAACTGAACAAACTATGCACAATAGACAGGGACGACTTGAGTAAATGCTGGTTCACGCTGAGTAACGCTGGGTAACACTGAAATTGAGATAGTTACGGCTAGGCCGCTGGTTTCAGTCTGTCACTAGCTGTGACGCAGAACTGAAGTAATTCTCTGGAGGTAATCTGTACTCTTAAGTAATCTTTACACTGAAGCAACTGAACTGTACTGCTGAACAACTTCAGGGCCCTTCCTGGCACCCCCTTTGTTCCTAATCTTCAGGGTTCACTACACGGCGCCCCCTTTACTATAACACTCTGAGTGAGCTGGCTCCTTGATCCCCCAACTTCTCTGGAGTGGTCCCCTCTCTTAGGCAGACCCCTAGGCACATCCCTTGGTACTCACGATACTGTTTTTCCCAAAGTCCTCTGCCCAGCAGCTCCACTGGTCAGCACACTGGATCCTCTGCAACCCAGCTCCACTACTGGTCCCTAGGCCGACCGCCTGGACCACCTTCCTCACTCTGCAGGAGGAGAGACAGCCGTCCACCTCCTCCTGGGACTTTGCTCCCGCCAAAAGACGCCCTGTCACATGCTTCTGCCCTATTTATGGCCAATCCCAGGATGCATTGCCACATGCCCTCCTACTGGGACTGCCATGAAACAGGATGTGTCACTGGCCGGGTTTCCTCCACTGTCCAACAAGCTCCCTCATTGGATACAGTGGGGACACTCCCTCAGACCCAGTGATTCACACCTGGAAACATGTGACAGGCAAAGCTAACAGATCAGCTCCCCTGATAAGCAGCAGGAGCAAAATTGATGATTGTATCCAGAACCTGTCTAGGAGGGTGCTACATATTCCAATAAAGCATTTTTATGGCAAATTTTTATTGCATTTTATGGGGGGTGTCACCCTTTGAGAGTATATTTATCTGTTTGCCTGGAGATTTGCTTTAAATAGATTATTTGTACTATACATATTTTTCCAAAATCTAGCCAAGGCCAGCTTTCTGAATATTCTACCAGACTGGCCTGCTGTCGCCTTGCAGCACAGACATGGTTCTACGGCTGGCATGCATTGGTCCTAACTGGTAACAAGTTTAATAATCATTTCCGTACACCAGCATGGTAATTGGACATTATCCTCTTTTGTCTAATAGCTGCTCTGGTTTGACCCTGGACTGTTTAGGGCTCTACGTTCATCTCCAGCCACATCTGGCCTCTCTATGTTTCATTTGGTATCACATATTGTGAACTTTGTCTCTGGATTCATCTATCATTAACAAAATAACAATGCAAGAAACTTTAGATGCCATCCCTGACTTCTGTGCTGCAAACCAGCTCCAGCACATGGATGGCACTTGCAGTGAAGCTGAATAAATGAACACAGCTTTTACTGCCCATGAATTATTATATGGAATGAGAAAAGGAAAAAAAAAAAAAAAAGCTTCCATCTCATGTTTCTCACATAGATATTAGAAATCTTAAATTCCCTTGAACTCTTGTGAAAGCCATTTTTCTCTGCTGCCCTACCACACCACTTTGTATGCCTTCTCCCTACCAACACTGTGTAATTGTTTGATATCCAAGTACAATAAATGATTAAGATACAACAGCTATGACATCCAGCCAAAGCTGGTAGAATAGCGAGTGTGTGAACGGAGGTTACCATGACAACAGAGCAAGGTAGTGTAGCCTGTGGGTAAATGAAAGGGAGTCTTGTATAAACCCAGGAGAACTGAGAGACAATTAATAATTAATATGTTACTACATTTGTACAGGAAATCTATTTTAAGATTATAGAAGAAGTCGTTCATGTCAAGATATTCCAGAAATGCTGGGCAAAGCTGATCTCATAGCAGCCAAACCGTGATAGGGAACAAACTTTGGCAGATTTGTGAGTAAAGGTACCTGCCCAAAGCAGACAAAAAAAGGACAGTTGGTATCTTTGCCCTTCACTTTTTTCACAGTAGGGCAGAAAATCAAACGTACAGTAGAATGAAGCAAACGTACAGTAGAATGAAGCAAACGTACAGTAGAATGAAGCAAACGTACAGTAGAATGAAGCACGCAGAACTGGCAGAATGGCGAGGTGCACCAACATCACTAATAAGCCACACCAGCAAATAAACAAAAATGGAGCACCAACTGTGCAGCAAGAAGGGCTCAACCTTCCTGCCAGCAAGGAAAGATGAAGAAGCTTTCAAGGGTACTGTGCCCCTTCACCTGGCAAAATAAGCTTGTTCACCCCTTCTCCACTGATAATAAACAGACTTATAATTTAGTTATTTTATTAAATAGTGCTGCATTATCTCTTCTGTGATGAATGGAGAATTTGATAAAAACAGGACGTTTAGAAGAATGAAAGCAAAATCCTCCATATCATATGACCAAACCTTTTTATTCATTTTCACTATCCCCATAACTAAGCTCCTGGGGCAGAGCGAAACGCATTGGGGGGGGGGGCATGGCCTTATTGGAGACAGGGCTGAGGCTGTTACAGTTCCTTACACTGGACGTGCAACAATGTGCGGCTCACAGGACACATTCTTCCTTATACATTGATGTTTGGAGCTCTATCCTAGCTGGCACTCACAGAGGCTGGCTCAATACAGGCGGTCCCCGGGTTACAAACAAGATAGGGACTGTAGGTTCGAATTTGTTTGTAAGTCAGAACAGGTACATTTTTTAAGTGTAGCACCAGCCAAAATAATAATTTTTATGTTTTTTGGATAGCATAGGGAAGGGTTAACACACCTGTACCATTTCTTTTGCTGTGTGTGCCACTGTTCCGAAGATTTCATCTCACTTTCTGACCCTATGACAACTGGATTTTGAAAATTTTGGGTTGTTGTGGAAACAAGGATTAGGGATAAAGCTTCAGTGGAGACACGTTTTTCCCATGAGAACTCTTACAGGAGTGAATTTCCCTTCCTAGGGGTAGATTTCCTCTCACTTCTTGTTGTCTCCCTCCGTTTGTAAGTGTAAGTCGGATGTTTGTAACCTGGGGACTGCCTGTAATTAGGATCCTTCAGAGCCTGAGCATGTGATTGGCTGCCACAGCGGTCATGTGGTTGGAAAACTCCCGATCGGGAGCTTTCGGTTAGGCGATGGTAATGGCGCTGGGAGTGCACGCTCTCAGCACAGGTGTATAGGCTGAAATTCATGCAAATATGCACCACCACAGCGCTAAGATCCAGTCGCAGAGAGGCCACATATTTGCGTATGGCTGGCGCCAAGGGGTTAAAAATATAGTGATAGCAGCACTAAGAAACATTCCATATTATTATTTATCAATCAAAGATCATTAATTCTTTAGGGTCAATGGACACTAGGCAGCAGAGAAAAATGCAGAAAAAACTCTCCTATGGAGCATATCGTACAAGTGTTTAGGCACGTTTGCATTTATAAGCGTTTTCCCCGAAACACTAAAAAAATGTAAACTTGGACCTAAATTCCACATTTAGGCGTGTCAAGTGTTTTTTTCTGCCTGAAAGCTCCTCTCAAAAATACACTTGTGATGCTTTTTTATTTTTTTTTTTTAGCCTGTAAATGCTCCTCTACAAATATGCCTGTAAACGCCCAAATGGACACATAGGCTACCATAGAGCTGCTTCTACATGCTAAAAGAAAAAATGCTAAACACCTGTAAAAGGAGCATTTTTTATGCTCAGTATGCATGAGGCTTTAGTGTTATTTTTATTAACATGCTAAACTATGGATATGTAGGGAGCACATTTTATCCTTTATACTCCCAATTTCACAGGTTCCGATCAACTGTTTTCAAGGGGTTTGGATTTCTAAAGTGGACCTTCAACCATGAAAAGAACTTTCTCTCATTTGTATATAGATAGCTTACACACAACCCGGAACCAACACTAGTTTGCAAGCAACCAAGCGCTTAGAGAGGATAACTACCTCTAATATAGTGTGATAACAGATGCTGCTACTTGATAAAATAACATGAAATAAGAGAATATATGTAAATACAGGCAATATGTAGATACAAAAAATTCTAGTAGCGCAAACAAGAATGATAAGCTCACTCCCCAATCACATTCACTGAAAACTTGTAAAGACTGTAGAAATAAATATAAAAAATATATAAAATAGTCCCAACATGAATCAGTCCACCAAAGCAGCGTTGAAAAACGTATGACAAATAGCGATATTCACTCAATTTCTCTCATTTGTGTTCACCCCTCCCCTTACATAATTGCAGATATTGAATTCCACAGGTGTGGATTGAGCAGGCCCAGCCACCAGGATGTTTATTAAATATTATTATACAGGATTTATATAGTGCCAACAGTTTGCACAGCGCTTTACGGCATGAAGACAGACAATACAGTTACAATATAATTCAATACAGGAGGAATCAGAGGGCCCTGCTTGTTAGAGTTTACAATCTATAAGGAAGGGTCAAGGTAAAAACTGTGCGGGATGGGCTGATGGAGGAAATAAAAGTATAGTTGTTAGGTGGAGGCAGAGAAATGTTTTCAGGTATTGCCTAAAAGTGGACAGAGTTGGAGACAGTGGAACAGATTAGAGTAGGGAATTCCAAAGGATAGGAGAGGCTCGGGAGAAGTCCTGGAATCAAGCATGGGAGGAAGTGAGAAGGGAGCTAGAGAGCAGGAGGTCTTGGGAGGAATGAAGGGAACGAGTAGGTTGGTATTTTGAGACTAGGTTAGTGATGTAGCTGGGGGCGAGTTGTGGATGGCTTTGCAAGTTGTTTTTAGCATTTTGATTTGAATTACAGTAGTTGGGTGAGTGGCAGCCAATGGAGGGATTAGCAGAGAAGGGGTAGCAGACGCTGAGTGGATTGAGGTGAATGAGTTTGGCAGAAGCATTCCTGATGGACTGAATAGGGTATAGTCTATGACGGGGATCCTCAAACTACGACCCTCCAGCTGTTGCTGAACTACTGATCCCATGAGGCATTGTAAAACTCGGACATTCACAGACATAACTAGTCATAATGGGAATTGTAGTTCCTGAACAACTGGAGGGCCATAGTTTGAAGACCCTTGGTCTATGACTTTGTCCTAGGAGGCAGTATTTCAGTGTGCATGCATGTCTCTGCCAGGCCCATAGACTTTGCAGAGATGTGTTGCATGGGTCTATACCGCAGATCTCTAGCAAGGAACTTAGGCTAGACAGAGACCTACAGTGTCTGTGCATCTTCAGAATCTTGGTTTAAGATGGTGTCGTGGGAGCAGAGTGCCGAAGCAGAACTTTGTCTGCAAGGTAGACAACGCTGAACAAGTATTTTTTTCAAATTTTTATACAGAGATGGTTATTAAGGATTTGAAATGTAATTTGAGGTAGGGTGACATGCCTCTTTAAGTGCTGTTATCCATAATAACCAATCAAATTATCCAGACTACAGCAGAATATATTTTTATTGATTGTTATGGTTTACTGCATTTAAAAAATGAAAACCCTTTATTGAATAATGCTGTGCTGCAATTAAAATGCTTTAGCAAATACAATTGATGGTTAAAAAGGGCTAATTTGCTGCTTTAGGTTTTTTGCTTACTTCCTAATTGCTGTAATTTGGGTTTAACAATTACTTGATGTAGAGAATGCATTTACAGTACACAACATTTTAATGGAAATATACTATATGGTTTATTTTATACTAATATGAGGTCATTTACAAGAGGTAGATATGATGCTCATACAACTTAAAGTGGTAAAAAAAGCAGACATTTATTATACAACGCCTTGCTGCATACCAATTCTTTGATTTGATAGCTGCATTAGTTTTTTTTTTTTTTTTTTTTTTTTTTTAAGGGTTCCTTTATTTTTATCTGGTGATCTGGCTGGTAAGTCTGTGGTTTTCAAAAGAACAAGCTCTCTCTCAAGATGCATCAGTTACATGGTTGAGACAAATCATTCAACACTGGCAGGGGTACTTACAATGATCAGTTTATGTAAAACCGTTATCCTAAAAGGAAAAAAAAAAATGTCTGCTGTAATCGTTTAAAACGTGTTAGCTGGAGTTCAACTTCAATAGAGTATTTAAATCTGCTAGCACATCCAACACTGCCTTTCCCCCAGACTGATAATGCGGCTATCCAAAGCTGCCCCCTGTGCTCCTTCATCCAGAGTGAGGGCACTCTAATACAGGAGGTGTGTCACTGGCTAGATAACCCCAGGTAAAAACAGAGGTAAAAAAGCCTAAAAAATCAAAACAAAAAAAATAAAAATAAAGCAGCCACCACATCTAAGGCTGCATTCACACTTGAGCGTAGCGTTTTTTTACCGCGATTTTACCGCGATTTTTACCGCGATTTTACCGCGATTTTACCGCGATTTTTTCAGGCGTTTTTCATTGGCATCTATCAAAAACGCTGGTAATCAGCCCAAAAAGAAGCTCATGTACTTTTTTCAGCTACAGGCGTTTTGCAAAACGCTCAGATGTGAACAGGGGCCATTTAAATGAATGGGGTTTTACTTGTTGGGCGTTTTGGAAGCGTTTCTTTTGAGCGTTTTTGGAGCTGAAAACGCCCAGGTGTGAATGGAGCCTAAGGATTGGTAAGTGCACAAGTCCCTATCAGATTTTTGTTGCCATGCTAGGAGGTTTACTATCACTTCTAGTCCACGTAACTGGTATTACTGGGATAGAAAGTTAAGATAAATTTCCCCACTGTAAACACATACAGCAATAACAAACATTGACATTGCAAAGATCTCTGATTACTTCCCAGGTAGGACAGGAAGTGTAGAGAAATCAGCGTTTATACTGCCTTCCATATTTATCCAAATATATATATATATATATATATATATATATATGTATATATATATATATATATATATATATATATATATATATATATATATATACACTGTATATGTATATATATATATATATATATATATATATATACACTGTATATGTATATATATATATATACACTGTATATGTATATATATATATAATAATAATATGTTTTGGACATATGCAAAATCCCATCACACATTGCCTACATTAAGGTAAACATGTGGTTACCGCACAATTTTTTGTTTAGTCTCAAAACAAAAATGGTCAAATTTGTCAAGGATTGGGCCGCCCAAAGCCTAGAACACACGGGCCAAATGTCAACCACTATCGGCTGGTTCAAAAGAACCCAGCCGACATTCAGCTCATGTGTATGGCAGCTGGTCCGACAGAAGTCGGCCATTTCGCTGGCTTCTGTTGAAGGCTCATGGCCAACCAGCTCCCGATCAGCACTCTCAGCCAATTGCTAGGTGCACTAAACGGAGTGTTCTGACGAGGGTGGCCCCTATAGCAAAAAAAGAAAAAACAATATAGCGTATACAATTGTGCCACAAATCATATTGTAATTGAATGTTATTAAAAATTGCCTTTCCTTTTCAATCTGCAACTGTTGTAATTTTCTGAAAATGCAATGCAATATGGCCGCTTGGAGCTGTTCTGTACACAAAATGTGTACTGACCACACCCCAGAAACATCATTTCCTGCTTGTGTGATTGGCTCACCAATTTTCCCAGAAGTCTGCCTAAGATACAAGTCAGATTTCTGGCATCCCCTGCAACAAAAATGTCATTTTTGGTGAGATACTCCCAATAGGAACACATCTAAAAGGGACGCAGACCCAGCAGATGTCCTTATTACTGCTCTGCAGCTGCCACAGCTGATTGATAATTATGAAACCACTCCCATTTGACCCACTCAGCACAGGAGAACAGAGGAACAAACAAAGATTTCTTCAGAATAACAAAAGGTAGGAATCTGCAACAGTTTGTTAAAATCCGTGTAATGTACATAGATTACCCAGAAGTGGAGTTACACTTTAATTGAACAAGTTGAAGTTAAAAGGCCAGAAGCTGATTGGTTACCATGCACAGCGGTACCAGATTTTGCACTCTAGTTTTTTTTAAATCAACCCCGGTGTGCTACTACTGCCTACAAATAGTGTGGGTACACAGGCCATAGGGGAAAATGGATTACAGCAGTGGTCCTCAACTCCGGTCCTCGGGGCCCATTAACAGGCCAGATTTTAAGTATAACCTTAGGGAGATGCAGACTAGAATACTACAATCATTGAGCAGCAAATGAGATCACCTGTGATGTAATTTAGTTATCTTGCAAACCTGTAATATAGAATGGGATTGGTGCAGCGCTAACACAATTGAATCCACAGTCCATACAAATGTTCAAATGGATCAAATACAAAAGTGCAGTAAACAAAAGTTCATCAGAGAGTGCTCCAATAAAGAAGGGAAACTGTCCACCACTTCAAACTTGGAAAAAGCCCCGAGTGCAGGAACCGCCACCAAGATAATAAATGGCCTCTTACCAAATTGCAATGACCCCCATTACAAGGATCAAAGACAGCCTGTGTGATCAAATCAGTGCCCAGATCGACATGTATCGATTCCCAGTGTTCCCTCAGCAGCTCCGACCGGAACAAGTCACGTGTTGATGAAACCGGTCGGAGGAGGAGCCTGCGGTTCGTCGTGCTGAGGCCAGCAAGGAGACACGGCGGCCATTTTATTGGTTGGAAACAAAGGTTCTGAGAGTATAGCTCCGAGACATGCTGTGGTTTCTTCATGCAAACGTGAGTTGCCACTCTGCTTTTACTGAATAAACCTGTGAACGTACTTCACTATTGGAGTTGTCCCTCTTTTCCTTATGTTCACTTGTTCCGGTCGGAGATGCTGAGGGAACACTGGGAATCGATACATGTCAATCTGGGCACTGATTTGATCACACAGGCTGTCTTTGATCCTTGTAATGGGGGTCATTGCAATTTGGTAAGAGGCCATTTATTATCTTGGTGGCGGTTCCTGCACTCGGGGCTTTTTCCAAGTTTGAAGTGGTGGACAGTTTCCCTTCTTTATTGGAGCACTCTCTGATGAACTTTTGTTTACTGCACTTTTGTATTTGATCCATTTGAACATTTGTATGGACTGTGGATTCAATTGTGTTAGCGCTGCACCAATCCCATTCTATATTGCTATTTAGATCTGGTATTTCTGATTCTAGATCAGGTGCTGGCTGCTTTCATTTGGTCTGTTGACTTTTTATTCATGTATGTTTTTATCTTTACATTTTAGCGCAGCAATATCCCCATTTTTATAATCTTGCAAACCTGGCCTGTTAGTGGGCCCCGAGGACCGGAGTTGAGGACCACTGGATTAGAGGACATAATTCAAATCCAGTCCAGGTTATACAGCTTTGCACTTGGGAAACAGAAGAAATAAATTTAGCTTTAGTTTAAAAGTATAATTACATTTCGGGCATATTTATAACACAGTTAAGCTGACTTTCACCAAATATTCACTACAGGTTAATCTTTCTGGTACAGGGGTTTAAATGAGAGTGATAGATCCCCCACCTTTATAAATATACCCCTTATTGGTGAATGAGAAATAAAATAAAGAGACTGGAATTCTTTTTTTTTTTTTTTTTTTTTTTTAAACTTGGTTAGGCTGGAATTACATTTTATTGTGGGGTTGAGCTCATGATGACATAAATTTATGCTGCTCACTCCTTTTCGACCTTAATGTCCCTCGGCCTTTCCTGAACTCTAATTTGGCATTGTAAAAATATTTTAAGTATAGCAAATAAAATGTACCATCCACTTATTCTGTATTGCTCTCCACAATACAATTAAGAAATCTCAAATTGCACTTGTTAAAAGAATGTTTGTGCTGCAACAGATTTTGTAACGCTAGAATTTCATTTCAAGAACGACCCATTAAATTGAATTGTAGTGTAGTGGAAGGAATAGAATTACATTTTAAAGAACAAGTCAACACAAACTTAATAGCTCAGTTCCTGCTGGAATTTGGAGGCTTCTTAACACTCTTGAGTACCCGACAACAGATCTATTACCCAAGACTCCAGTGCTTTTATATCACCAGTCCACCCAAAAGGAATTACAACTTAAGTTAGAAGTGGAACCCGATTGGCTGAGTGAACTCCTTGCTTCTTATAGATCTCGACAACTTTAACATTAAGATCTCTCTGCAATATTTCCTATCCAACAATCCAAAAAGAGGGAGTAGTTATCCCTTATAATGACCACATGAGTTGAGCAGACCCAGGTCCTCAAGCACAAAGTCTCACTAGAGCCCATTCAGACTAGCGCGACACGACTTTGGGGGGCGACCTGTGAAGTCGCGTGCACCGCGACTTGCAGAGACTTCACATAATGGAAGTCTATGCAAGTCGCTCCGAGGTCGCCCCAAAGTAGTACAGGACCCTTTTTCTAAGTCGGAGCGACTTGTGTCGATCCTATTAGAATGGGTCCTGTGCTACTCAATGGACCGCGACTTACCGCGATTTGTCAGGCTGACAAGTCGCCTGACAAGTCGCGCTAATGTAAGAGTTCCGGAGAGAGGAATCACAACAAAGATAATATAAAAGATACAAATACAAAAAGATAAATGGCAAACAACGACACCCAAAAAACAAATTCAAGCTCAGTCTGATTTAAATGGAATATTCAAATACTTTTTATATTCAAAATGTAAATCATTTCTTGTAGGTTGAGATCAATCAAAAAGCGGAAACTTTGAACTGGGCCAAATTTATTTCAGGACGGTTAGATTTTAGACAACAGACTCTAATGCACTGCAAAAAAGACATTTGTTAAAGGAACCCAGTAGAGAGAAAATATGAAAGATGTTGTAGTTGACCTCATTTTTAAAAGAAATGCCAGTTCCCTGGCCATCATACAGTTCCAGATTACTTTCTGAAGCACTGATTCAGGAGAATGCAGGATACAGGAGAATGCAATGGAGTGTGAAGAACACCTTCCACTCATGCTGAAAATATCAACCTCCCATAAACTTTTCATAATGTTTAGATGTCAGGGAATTAAACGTTCTTATAATTCTAGACAAGGTAGACCCGTCTCGAATTGGAGTTTTGACCTTACTCTGGCTTTCTAATCTCAGCCAAACCACAAAGGTCTTCAGCCTGTCAATAGCCATTGCTGCAGATTGCTGGTCAGACCTATTGAAACTTTTTTTTCCCCTCAATTCAGTGGATCGTCACCAATGAAGTAAATGTAAGATAACACCCAAGAATACACGGGGACTCCAGATCTTAAAAGTAGTGTAGAAGGGCTCTATCTACAGGTGAGGAGCCTCAATAACATAGAAGAAGTAAGGTCCAAAGAACACAGTCATTTGCAGTAAGGGCAATTTATAGGCAATAATACAGCCTCTACAGCAGGAAAACATTCTAGTGACCATAAAACACCTCCCTTATAAGCAGTAAAATAGATCAACCTGAAACTGGCCATAAGCAATCCAAAGTGCTTCATATATTTATATATATATATATATATATATATATATATATATATATATATATATATATATATATATACACATATATGTATATATACACATAATCTGTTCCGAAGCATGACGCCCCTTGATCAACTATGGGGAGTATGGGTTTCATGCTAGCTGTGTAGTTATGTTGTAAATGGAGGAGACCAGATAATACACCTTATAAAAACCTGCACATACTGGCTGAATGTCAGATTGAAGATTGGTCTGAACATTGTGGCAAGTAACCTTCACCCCCCCCCCCAACCTCCTCCTGGGAAGACAAAATCAGGTTTAAGAAGTAGAACATATACATACATTATTGAAACATGCAAATGTGAAGGTTGAAGGTTTGGCAATCAAACATTCAACCACTATATTTTTGCAGCTGGCTTTAAATAAAATGATAAAGGTTTCCAGCAGGTCTATGCTGGAGGTCTGGTAACACTGGCAGATTCCCGGAAAGGCTAATTTCTAGGAATACCTAAAAGCCTTAGGGCTCTTTCACACGGTCCGCCTCTGTAGGCGGATCTGTGCTGCTCATCAGGAGATCGTAAACACTGATCCCCGCTGAGCAGGAAGGTGACATCTCCCTCTCCGCTCTGTGTGCGGAGAGGGAGGTGTCAGAGCCCCATGCATCTCTATGGGGGAATCGGATGAGAGCGGACCGCCTGTCCGCTCTCATCCAATCCGATCCCCTGGACGGATGGAAAATAGGGTTTCTATCCGTCCGGATTTCACTGACAGGATCGGATGCGGATGGCAGCGGGTGTCAGTGGACATGTCTCCGCTGACATCTCACTGCCCCATAGGGATGCATGGAGGATCCGATCAGATCCGCCTAAAAAAATGACAGGCAGATCTGATCGGATCGCTCTTGTGAAAGGCGCCTTTGTGAACTATATCCTCATTTAAGTTAATGGCAAAATAATGCAACCTATTCTTCGATAAACATGTGGACAACCATTGCTGAAAATGCTAGCTGTGTGGCTGTCATGCTGACCTCATGGCTTCACTATTTTTCTGATTTAGGGACCTGGAACAAGCAAGCAATTTTTAAGTTTACACCTTCACTTGCCACATACTTACTTCAGGTCAGTGTCTCACAAAGTATTACATTAAGGGGGATCATCATGGAAGACAGACACTTAGGGGTAGATTTACTAAAGGCAAATAGACTGTGCACTTTGCACTATGCAAGAGCAGTTGCTCCAGATCTTAGTAAATGAGTTAAAGCTTCCCTTTCCAAAGAATACCCAATCACGTGCAAGAAAAATAAAAAAAAATAAAAAAAGAGCATTTTTGCTTGCATATGATTGGATGATAAAAATGAGCAAAGCTTCTGCTTATTTACTATGATCTACATTTGCAGATGGCAACTGCACTTTGCAAAGAGCACTGTCTATTTGCCTTTAGTAAATCAACCCCTTAGTATTTTCACAGGAAGGTCAAAGGCCTTGCTTATTGCCATCTGAACTAGTTTAAATTTGCTCATTTATAAACATCCTTTTCGATGGTGCTGAACAATTGCTTTTACACCATGTCTAGCACTAGTTCACCCTTACCTAAAATGACATGATGTTAAATGTGTGCCAGACTAAGCACATGCAATTATCAGATGTAGCCCTGTAACATGGGTGCCTTTGGCTGTACTCGAGCACACAAGATCAACATTTAAAAGTGGTTCTTTACCAGGAGCATATGGGGAACTGAATTTTACTTAAGTGTGGAGTATTTCGAAAAGGAACACAAACAGCACAGGGGAACTCCAAAATCGTTTTTCACAAAAAAGCACCAAGCATTTTAAATATAGGGGTGGGATTTTTTGCTGCATAAAAATATCATTAACCTTTCTGCTGTTCAGTATTTTCCCACTTCCAAAAAACAACAAATAAAATATTATCGAACGAAAAAACGTAAAAAAAAATCTAACCTATGAAATATCTGTTATGTATGCTTTTGCATCATACAAATCCATTGCTCCATAGTTGTGTTATAAAGATGGGTATATGCAGTGTAATCAATATACAACGTAAAGTGAAGTAATGGTATTCTGATATACTATTCTAATATACATTAATTAAATATATTAGTCCTGAGAAAGCATAGTGATTTTCATTTATCTTTCTTTTTTTTTTTTAATTCAGAGTTTACATCAGCAATTCACAGTAATGGCTGTCAAATTACGACATCTGGCCACAGATGGCACAATAAACGCAAGCATTGCTCAAGATTTTGAACATCTCGTGCTGTTATCAAGTTTTTTTCTGAATTACTTGAGGCTGATCTCAAGTGCCTTGGGCAGGAAGAGATGCTTATTATTGTAAAGGTTGTACAGGGACATTTTCAAACTTAGAAAATGCTCCAGAGGATAGGTTCTCTATCATTCACTGGAGAGGAATGATTAGATGTACCACACATGCACTACTGACCGCAACAGGAGAGCAACACAGGCTCTGGTTCTTGTTTAGCTTGTAGGAGTATGAAAGATATCTACAAACCTGACCAGTCTTGTTCTCCCTTTAACCACTTAAGCCACGGAAGATTTTACCCCCTTCCTGACCAGGGCCAATTTTGCGATTCGGCACTGCGTGATTTTAAAAGTAAAAATCTAAATTTTTTAACATTTTAGGCCAATTTGTTTTCTGCTACAAAGGCCTTAAATTTGCGCCTCCAAAGAGTCTGAATAAATTTCAGACCTATATGGATGTGCACAAATTTATAAGAAAGGTCAACATCAAACGTTATATGCTTAGCAACCCAATTAAAGAAAACCGGATCATTTCCACGGAATTCCAACATTCAGGTCTTTCTAATGCATCCCTCTTCAACCCCCCAGGCACCCTGGCGCCTTCTTTAAAGGTTTTTCGGGATGTTGTGTTGCGTGATTTGGACAACATAAAAATCCGGAAAGCCAAAATGGATAAGTCCTTGGAAGCCAGACTAGACTCCTTGTGTAATAACAGGGATTTGGTAATTAGACCGGCCGACAAAGGGGGGGGGGTATAGTCCTGCTTGATAGATGTGACTACATGGCCGAAATGCAGCGCATTTTGGGTGACAGGCACACCTATACCCCTCTCCCACGTGATCCTATGTTTCAGTATAAGAATGAGTTGGAGGCCCTGGTCAATAAGGGTTTCCGTCTCAGTATACTGGACAAGAAGGAACAGGCTTTTTTGGTGCCCAAGAGACCACGGACACCAATCATTTATTATCTTCCTAAAACCCATAAGAGTCTGATTTCCCCCCTGGGTCGTCCCATAGTCAGTGGCATTGATTCTGTGACGTTCCCGGGTGGGGAAATATATTGACTCTTTTTTGCAGCCTCTGGTTCAGAACATCCCGTCCTTTATTAAGGACACGAGGCATGCGATTAATCTCCTGTCTGGTATAAATCCAACACCACAGATGTGGATGGTGACGGCAGATGTTACGTCACTTTATACCATCATTCCACATGACCTTGGTCTTAGTGCGGTGAGGCTATTCCTTGAAAGAGAGTCTCAGGTCCCTGGGGTCCAGATTAATTTCATTATGGAATTGTTGGGTTTTGCTACTAAATCCAACTACTTTTGGTTCAATAACCAGTTTTATAGACAAGACAGGGGCGTAGCAATGGGGGCTAAATATGCCCCCAGTCTGGCCAACCTGTTTATGGCCCAGTGGGAGGAGGATGTTATCTATCGCCATAGCCAATCTCAGATCGGGCTGTGGGCTAGATATATTGATGACGTCCTCCTTCTCTGGAAAGGGACCAAGGAGGAGTTGGATTCCTTTATGAATCTGCTGAACCAGAACACTAGGGGCATTCATCTTAACTATGAAGCTAGCCAGAAATCTATCAACTTCCTAGATCTAACAATTAATATTGATAATAACCAATTCATTACTACTACTTATTTTAAATCTACAGACAGGAACTCTTATATTCCAACTGACAGCTGTCACTATGATCCCTGGCTGAAGGCGGTACCTAAGGGACAATACCTTAGGATCAGAAGGAACTACACCAGTGACAGGGACTTCCTTTCTCAGGCCACAATACTCACTGATAGATTTCTTGAAAAGGGATTTAAGTCAGACTTTCTGCAGAATGCGCTCAGTGACGTGGCCAGTATGCACAGAGAAAGTTTGTTGCAACCTAGAGTTCGCTCTGCGAACGAGGAGAATCGTTTTTCACTTCCTTTTGTAACAACTTTCTCTGTTCAACATAGAGGTATAAAAAACATCATGCAGCGACATTGGCATATACTCAATAATGATAAGGTTCTCAAAGGGATCTTACCTGCCAAACCACAGGTGGTTTTTAGATGTGTTTCTACATTGAGAGACAAACTTGCACCGAATGTTTTGGACCCGCCCATTCAAAAACCTTCCTTTTTCACCTGGTAGGGTATTATAGATGCAATAGGTGTCAAGTTTGTGCGCTTAATATCTCTAAACAACGTAACACCAGGGTCTTTGTTTCTACTAGCACGGGTCGTACACATTCCATCAAACCTCTCATCTGTTGCTCTACCACAGGGGTCGTGTATTTATTACAGTGCCCCTATGGTTTGCAATATATTGGGAGAACCAAGAGGCCTATGAGTGTGCGAATCAATGAGCACATTGCAAACATCAGAAAAGGCTTTCCGAAGCACTCTGTGTCAAAGCACTACTTGCTGAAGCACAAAAAGGATCCACAAATACTCTTTTTGGGCATTGACAAATTTAGCCCTCATTGGCGGGGTGAACCTTTTGTCAGGGGCATTTCTAAGTTGGAGATGTCCTGGATCCATAGGGCTAAGACCTATGTTCCATTTGGCCTTAATGTAGATGTGGACGTGAATGCCTTTATTAACAATTCTTAACCATATCTATTCATATTCGGTATTTTTAATATCTTATTAAACGTACTTTTAGTAGTCAGTGGACTATTGTGCGGAGTTATTGGCTGTTTTTAATCCAACTATTTATTCATTGGGTTATTTATACTGCGATTTATATGGGAGACATGGTCAGATATGCATGTATATATCTATATTTGATTTTACATTTTAGGCAAATTATACCATGGATGAGCTGTTTTTATTACATCGGGTCCGCCGGTCACTCGCGCAGGGGGGGGGCGTGAGGGAGCGGGAGCGCGCCTCCGGCGGCGCGCGCTCGCTCCCTAGAGTCGCTTTGCCTGTGAGGGGCTGACCGCCGCAGTAAATAGTCGTGCAGAGGTCGGCAAGCAGTTAAATAGGAAATGATAACCATCAAGTAATCTTGCTCTCAATGTAGTTAAAGCTATATATGAATCAGTGGTTGTACTGCCAACGAGCAGAAGAATTTTTTTCTTTTCAATCTTATAGTCTTTGACCAGGGATGAGAGATTTAGTTTTGAATCGGATACTTGCAGGTAATAAATAATTCATGCCTCTGCAATGTATGCTGCTTTGCTGCCATGCATGTTCCCGCTGTGATATATTGTGGTTGCCTCTCCATCATATTTAACATCTCTTCTCTTTCCTGCCATCTGCAGCAGCCAATCAGCTTAAAAAATATAAAAAAGTGTAAAAAACCCAACTCGGAGGAGCAGGCTGTCTTTTCATGTGGTCCATGGACTGAGAAATATGGTGGAAGAGGCTACCGTTTGTCAGAGACTTTGAGGCTGATTTACAGAAGTTGAGAATCTTCAGTAAATTCTATAAAGATACTGATTGTGGAAACTTCACAGTGGACCTCATGCAACTTGGGATTATGTGCCTCTCCACTCTTCCTCCAGACTCTGGGACGTTGATTTACAAATTAAATGCAAAATTGTCCACAGTCCATGAGGATTTGGGGAGCCATGCCATCTGGTGTTGGTCCACTGTGTTTTATCTAATCCAAAGTCAGCCCTCTACCAGGAAATTCTAGAGCACTTCAAGCTTCCCTCTGCTGACCAGCCATATTTAAATGCTAATTTCATTTTCCAGCAGGACCTGGCACCTTCCCACAGTGCCAAAAGTATCAATACCTGGTTTAATGATCATGGTATCACTGTGTGTGATTGGCCAGCAAATTCGCCTGACCTAAACCCAATAGAAAATCTGTGGGGTATTGTCAAGAGGAAGATGAGAGACACCAGACCCAATAATGCAGATGAGCTGAAGGCCACTATCAAAGCAACCTGGGATCCATAAAACCTCAGCAGTGCCACAGACTGGTCGCCTCCATGCCACGCTGCACTGATGCCATAATTCATGCAAAAGGAGCCCTGACCAAGTACTGAGTGCATACTATACTGTACATGGACATACTTTTCAGTAAGCCAACATTTCTGTATAAAAAAATCTTTTTTTTTTTTATTGGTCTTATGTAATATTCAAATTTTCTGAGATACTGAATGTTGGGTTTTCACTATCTGTAAGCCATAATCATCACAAATAAAAGAAAGAAATGCATGAAATATATCACTTCGTGTGTAAGACATCTATATAAAAAATATATTAGTTTGACTTGAAATTGAATTACTTAAATAAATTAACTTTTTCATGCTATTCCAATTTTATGAAATGCACCTGTGCATACCTGTGGGTAACCGATTATCGGCATTGAGAGCAGTGCTCATAGGAGAGGGGAGACATAAGCCACTCTTTCCTAGGAGCAGCTTTATCAATTCTTGTGACCGTATTATATCTACACTGTTGTGTTTGGATGTGTTTGGATCACGGGTGGATTATTACCATCACACTTTCCTGAATGGTCTGCATACAGCAAGATATGGACTGATGTGGGGCACGGAAATACTCCGCAGACAGGTATGCAACTCTGTACTCTGTGGGCACTATGTTGATGAGACTGGAAGTGGTTCATGTCTTCTAGAGATGGATGGGAATCTCATGTGCATAAGCATGCCTGCTTGCTGCAATAGCTTTTGATATACTTCTGCCGATATTGTACTGTACTTGATCGGTGAAGCAGTTTCCAACACACACAGTGGGGAAAATAAATATTTAACCCCCTGCAGATTTTGTAAGTTTGCCCACTTACAAAGAAATGAATGGTCTATATTTTTTTATCATAGGTGTATTTTAAATGATAGAGACAGAATATCAACCAAAAATCCAGAAAAAGCACATGATACAAATGTTATAAATTGAGTTGCAATTCAGTGAGTAAAAAAAAGTATTTGATCCCCAAGCAAAACATGACTTAGCACTTGGTGGAGAAACTCTTTTTGGCAAGCACAGAGGTAAGACATTTCTTGTAGCTGGTGACAAGATTTGCACACATCTCAGGAGGGATTTTGGTCCACTCTTCTTTACAGATCTTCTCTAAATACCTAAAGGTTTCTTGGCTGTCGCTTGGCAACTCAAAGTTTCCGCTCTCTCAAATTTTCTATAGGATTAGGGTCTGCAGACTGGCTTGGCCACCCCATGACCTTAATGTGCTGCTTCTTGAGCCATTTCTTTGTTGCCTTGGTGGTATGTTTTGGGTCATTGTCATGCTGGAAGACCCATCCACAACCCATCTTGAGTGTTCTGGCTGAGGGAAGAAGATTCTCATCCAAGATTTTACAATACATGGCCCCCATCTATTGGTCTCTCAATGCGGCAAAGTCGGACTGTACCTTTACCAGAGAAATAGCCCCATAGCATAATGTTTCCACCTCCATGCTTGACTGTAGGGATGGTGTTCTTAGGGTCATAGTCAGCATTTTTCTTCTTCCAAACATGGCGAGTCAAGTTAATGCCAAAGAGCTCAATTGTGGTCTCATCTGTCCACAGCGTTTTCTCCCAATCCTTCCCTGAATCATTTCGATGTTCATTGGCAAACTTCAGAAGGGCCTGTACATGTGCCTTCTTGAGGAGGGGAACCTTGCAGGCGGTGCATGATTTCAGTCCATGGTGGCATATTGTGTTACCAATGGTTTGAGGACTGTGGTCCTAACTACCTTGAGATCATTCACAAACTCCTCCCATGTAGTTCTGGGCTGATCCCTCACTTTTATCATGATCATCCTTACCTCATGATGCAAAATCTTGCATGGAGCTCCAGACCAAGGGCGATTAATGGGTATTTTGTATTACAGTAAACCCCCCTCCATTGGGGGGGTTACGTTCCGGACCCAGCCGCGAAAAGTGAAAATCCGCAAAATAGAAAAACCCTATTAAAATGCATTGTAGGCATGTTTTTTTTACTGTCACTGTACGTGTAAAAGCATTTTAAGGTCTTTAAACACACTTTTAAAACAATAGAAACTCATTTAAACACATAAAAGATACTGAGATACATAGCAAGAGCTATGGAAAACACAAAAATATTTCATTTTTAATGATTTATATAGTAAAATAATATTACAAAAAAAAAAAAAAAACGCAATATACCGGGACCTCAAAAACTGAACCGCGATGGAGCGGGGGTTTACTGTACTTCCATTTGCAAACAATTGCTCCAACAGTTGTCTCCTTCTCACCAAGCTTAATGCTGATGGTTTTGTAGCCCATTCCAGCTTCGGGCAGCTCTACAATCTTGTTCCTGATGTTCTTTGACAGCTCTTTGGTCTTGCCCATGATAATGAAGTTTGAATGGAGGAAAGATTCTGTGGACAGGTGTCTTTTATACACCTAAAGAATGGTCGTAAATTGACAGGACTAATCGGTGTACCACATAAGCACATACTGTAGCCAGTCTGTGGGAGCCAGAATTATTGTTGGTTGATCGGGATCAAATACTTATTTTACTCGCTGAACTGCACCTCAATTTAAAAAAATGGTGTTGTGTGCTTTTTTCTAGATTTTTGGTTGATATTCTGTCTCTATCATTTAAAATACACATATGATAAAAATTATAGACCTTTTTCGTCATTTCTTTGATCAAATACTTATTCTCCCCACTGTACTTTCCGAGACTATTTAACATTGGTGCCCACCCATGTCTGCTCACATCACTTTATACAGAGTGGGGAAGTGGATCTGGCTTAATTGAAATTCAGGTCACTGAAGATATTAGATCTATACAAGTTGGCATCCCTATTTATCACTGACTTTTTAGTTTGTGGCTACAATACACTGCAATACCATTGAGGAACTTTATTCAAGCTTATCTTTACTGCAAGTGGAATGACCTGTGGTATATTCATTTTGAACTGTCATGCATCCATATAGCTGCAACTTGGCACATTGCCACTCTGATTAGCAGTGCTTATACACACACTCCTACATTCCTCTCTGCTGAAATGCTTTTTGTGTATGTTGCAACATTGTAACTCCATTATAGTGGTTTGTCGGCAAAAGGAGTATACCTTCCCACGCGGTTCATATTCTGTCTAGGTGATCATCCGATTAGTGGAATTCCTCAGAATCTGATTACTTTACCTACCTGTGGCCACAGGTGATATCTGGTTTTTAATGGGGAAGACAACATTTTCTTGGGTTTTATAGATGGGATGTATGTTAATATTTTTATACAAATGGCCTCGAATTTTGGAATAAATCACATATTCTAAAATATCTGGCATGCTGCAGTTGTTCCAGAAAAGGTAATCGTTTTCTAGTGTGTCTTTCTTGTACACACATGAACTTTTTTGGTTATATGGGATCGCACCATGTGGTGTGAGCAGATGCCTTTAACAGAGTACCTTTAATTGATGTGTCCTGTATCAGGGGGCTGAGGCAAACCATTTACCACTGACATGGGTGCTTACAATGAATATGCTTTTATGTAAAACTTTATTTTCAACAAGAACAAACTGTTACTGAAACTGCTTATAAAGTGTAAGCTGGAGTTTGACTTCAATGTGTTAGTGTATGTAAATCTCCTAGTACATCTAACACTAACCTTACCCCCAGACCAACTCTGCTGCTCCTTTGTCCAGAATGTAGGCACCTTTAATATAGGAGATGTCTTACTGACCAGATCACTAAGTGAAAACAAAGGAAAAAAAAGACCATTGATCCAATGATTGATAAGCTGCAATATATTACATTTTCATTTTTGGGTTTAATACTGCCTTTAAATTGTAGCTGGTTTTCCTCTTTCTTCCCTTTTGACTTTATTGCATGGGTTGGCCTGTGGGTCAAGGGGGAGGTAGGGAATGTTGAAACCTTTCCTCGTTTGCTTTTTGCAATGAAAGGATTCGGAAATGGGTATATAGCAGATATATTTAATCTGCTCTAAAATTATTTATTTAGTGACAGTGTGTAAAAAAAAAAAAAAAAAAAACTGAATAAAAAAAAAGCTGAAAGTACCCTGTAAAGTAAAAATGCAAGCTATTGACCTAAGCTAATGACCTTTGGGACTGGGTCTGTTACTGGTGTGAGTCAGACCTGGTGCTGATGTGGTAATGTCTGTTTTCATTTACAGACAAGGAAGGGGGAGGGAGGGAGGGGGAAGGGATGGATTCTGTGCTCCTGCAAAGCAGTACATAAAATCAATTTCTTCCCCTAGTAAAAGCAGCACATACAGTACACAAAAACACTGGCTAGGCACACAGGTAACCCTTTGATTACCCTAGATATAAAACCCCTTCTTAGTCAGTGCCATTAGTACAGTAACAGTGCATATTTGTAGCACTGATTACTGTATTTGTATCACTGGTTCCTGCAAAGTGTCAGATAGTGTCTGATTGTCCGCCGCATTATCGCAATCCTGCTATAAAAGTCACTGATCACTGCCATTACTAGTATAATATTTTTTTTTTTTAAAAATCTTCCATATATACCATAGTTTGTAGATGTTTGCGTAAACCAATCAATATATGCTTATTGGAATTTTTTTTTACCACAAACATGTAGCAGAATATATATTGCCCTAAATTTTTGAAGAAAATAGATTTTTACAATTTTTTTATTATAAGGTATATTTTACAAAAAAGATATTTTTTCAAAACTGTTGCTCTTTTTTTGTTGTACCACAAAAAATGAAAACTGCAGTGGTGATCAAATACCACCAAAAGAAAGCTCGATTTGTGTGGAAAAAAATGAAATAAATGTTATTTGGGTACAGAGTTGCATGACTGCGATATTGCCAGTCACGCAGTGCTGTATGGCAAAAAATGGTCTGGTCATGAGGGGGGGGGGTAAATCTTCTGGAAGTCAAGTGGTTAATGAAGTGTAAACAAAAAAAAGGGATGTGATATGGTTTATGAAAATTTAATGAAGAGAAGCCAAGATAGTCGTTACACTTTATCCTTTTAAGTTAATAAGGTTTCCCATTCAATGAATGAACTTTGCTTTCTTCATGATGCTCCTCTTTCTTGTGGAGCAATTGTAACTGACCTGCATCCCCAAGGGTTTCTTCCTTGCTGGATCCTAAACTAAGGACACCCAACACTCCCATTTGCCCAGCAGATCCCTAGTCCTTCTTGATAACATTTATTACATGTATGAAAGCAACACCCTAAAATGCCTCCTTTTAGTTCAATGAGTAAAGCCGTACCATAGGCAGTTTGAACCGTGTATGGGCATGCTGACTGAACCCAAGTGGATCTATCGTTTGACTTGGGTACAGCCACCATGCAGGATTTTTCATGAGAATACTGCAAGCAGCTATAGCCGCTAGCAATAATCACTGTGTGTTCTCCCGGAGGGGACACAATAGCTCCGCGGGAGAGATTCTTCCATCAACACAGTCAGTGTGGCTGCAAGAAAAGGAAAGAAAATTGTACCATCTATGGCCGGCTTAACAGTACTTTATATACTTTATATGTCCTTAGTAAGATAGTATGGTGGGCTGCTAAAAGCAAGAGAGAGACCTGGAGGTTATGGTCTTGTTCTCCTCAGCTCATCTAGCTACTTAGTGAGTTAACCTCTTCAGCCCTTGATGACCAGGACAATTTTTGCAATATGGCGCTGATTTACTTTAATTGGCAATTGCGCGGTCGTGCGACACTGTACCCAAATAAAAAAAAAAAAAATTGCCCCAACAAATAGAGCTTTCTTTTGGTGGTATTTGATCACCTCTGCGGTTATTATTTTCTGCGATATATATAAAAAAAAAATTACCGACAATTTTGAAAAAAATAAATACAGGTTTTGCTTTATGCTACAAAACATACCCAATAAAAAAATGTAAATAATCCAATTTCTTCATCAGTTCAGGCCAATATCCCAAAAAGCATATATTGATTGGCTTGCGCAAAAGGTAAAGAGTCTACAAACTATGGGATATTTTTATTTATTTAATTATTTTTTACTAGTAATGGCTGCAACCAGCGATTTTTAGCAGGAATGCGACATTGCGGTGGACAAATCGGACACTAACTGACATTTTTTTGGGGGACCAGTGACACTAATACAGTGATCAGTGCTAAAAGTATGCACTATAACTGTGCTAAGGACACTGGCAAAGAAGGGGTTAACATCAGGAGCATTTAAAGGGTTAAATGCGCTCCTAGGGAGTGCTTTCTAACTGTTGGGGGTGCTTTGGGGGGGGGGGGGGGGAGACAGAGATCCGTGTTCCTGCTTAGCGGAAACACAAGATTGTCATCTTCCCCTCTTACAAAACTTCCCCTCTCCCTTGTTTTTTTTTTAATCAAAAATCAAAAAAAAGTTTATTAAACTGTTCAGAAGTACAGCAATTGTCAAGAGTCAAGCATGATATAAAGCAGGGTTCTCCAAACGTACTAAACAAAGGGCCAGTTTACTGTCCTTCAGGCTTTAGGAGGGCCGGACTACGGCCATCCGGAGTACAAAATGTCCCAGTGTCAGTGGGAGTAAGCAAACCCCCATCATTGGTGTCAGTGGGAGGAATTGCGCCCCTTCATTGGTGTCAATAGGCCCCATTATTGGTGCCATTTGGAGAAATTGACCACAGAGGGGCACCAGCTTGGCACCTCTGCCATTCATAGAATGCCCTGTTTTTTTTTTTTTTATTGAATACCAGAAGTTCTGATAGGACCAAATGAAGAGATGGGACGGTGATGTCACAATCTCTAACTTGTCTAATCAGAGAATGACTATTCTCTGAAACAATACAAGGCATGGCAGATGTACTGATGGAGCGACTGTGTAGTGTAATGGACTCTCAGGCTCAGTTCACACTGGGACGACTTGTCAGGCGACTTAGTCAAGTCGCACTCACTTCAGTACAATGGAACCCTTCTAATTAGAGCGACTCAAGTCGCTCCGACTTAGAAAAAGGTTCCTGCACTACTCGGGTGCAACTTCGGAGCAGCTTACATTGACTTTTATTAAAGAAATTGTTTGCAAGCCATGCTGAAGTCACATTGCAGGGGGCGGCTTCAGTGTCGGGCGACTTTGAAGCCACCCCAGTGTGAACGAAGCCTCACAGAACCAAGAAGAGAAGGGCTCATACTGTATATAGCAAAGACTACTACAATAATTTACAGCATCCCCTCTGGCCCTCTAGATATTAGATATGCGAACCTATATCAAGCCAAGCTGGCCTAATATAAGTATGCAAAAAATATATAGTTGCTGGAGTTTAGCGTTAAACTGCTCCCAGTGCCATTTCTATTTTCACAGCTATAGGCAAAAACAAGTGATATTATGCATCTGTATCACCAGCCTGGTCATTAGAGTGCCTGGGCATTTGCCAAAGTGCTTAAAGAAAAGATTGACAAGTTATGGCTGTATCTTTTAATACAGAACATCAGAAATTACACTCATTTTTCCCCATGCAAGGGCATGTGTTGATGGATCTGGTCTTGTGTTGCAACGCTTCTCAGCTTATTCAGAAATTTTTGGCCAGTGCATATGACCTATACACAAAAGGGCAGTGCCAATACATAAAACAATGATCAAAGTTCATATAAAAGTCCATATGAAGAGTGACCAAGAAAATCCTTCACACACCAATGACAATAAAGATGGAGTCCTGTCACCAAACACCACATGGATATTGGTGAAATGCTTAACAATTGTTGTTGACTCTCAAATTATAGAAAGGTCAACACTAGCATGATTACACAGGAATATGGGATGTTCCAGCAATGTTCTTAAGACATCCATCACGGTCCATAGGAATCTAATGGCGATTGACTGTGAACCTCTCAAGTCTGCCAAAATCCAAGATACCTCAGAGTAAATGAGCACACAGGCAGGTATCACGCTCCCCAAGTCTACACAGGCACAAAACTGGTTCCAAGATGGAGTACGGGTGAAACGTGGGTAAGAAGGGGATCAACTGCAGTGCATATGACCTGCAGTTCATCCCCTTCTTACCCACGTTTGAAACGTTTCAAGCAGGCTTTTGCCTTCCCATAGATTTGTATGGAAATATAAATTCCCCTAAAAGTGAACAAAAGCTTATCAACATAGGCCCTAAAAGGTTTTTAGACACAACAGGATGTCTCTGTATTTGCCAAATTGCTTACAGAGGAAACAAACAGGTTGTGGAGTGTTTTGTTACATGGCAGCGAAGTTCACGGTGTGCATAATTTTCAACTAAAATATATAATGTAGCGCTCCAGGTAACAGCCCCTCCACTTCACCACCACTGCATGTGACCACTACAGGTGGCGGCCCTGTATGCAGCATTTTTTCCTCCAAGCACACAGATGGTTTCCATGTTTTAATTGTGGTGCACTGCAATGCAGGTGTATTGGGATGCTTTGCAAGGTGCACTGGGTGTCTTTCAAAGTTAAAGTGGATGTAAACTCTCACATATACCCAGTGAAGTAAACAGCCTCAGATGATACACAGAGATGAAACAAATCTCCCTACATAAGATTTTTTTGTATATCTGCTGTCTTCAGCTTTCTACATGGTTTAGAAAATGAACATTGTGTTAGAATTGTTTCTTCCTGTTCCAGCACTGGGTGTGGAGTCTTGGCATACACTGTTTGACAGCTGATTGGAGGAAAGGCACACCCCCCCCCCTCCACATAGGCAGAGGAAGGAGGAAACATGCAGAGTTGTGCTGTGAATAGACAAGCTCTCTAATAATCTGTATGTATGTATCCACCCTGACACAAATGTCCAGACAAAAGAAAAAGGGGCGCACCGACCTAGTGCATCACCACTAAAACCATTTATTAAAATATTAAAAAGTATACAATGTACTCACAAGGCAGGTGTGATAATACACACATCAACATTGCATATAAAATCTCCAAGGTAGCCAAGGTCCCATACGTAGCCCGAATGGCATGCAGAGTGCCGCATGGGGCTGCTGTGGCTGGGTTGACGCGTTTCA
Organism: Pelophylax lessonae; assembly: GCF_965119305.1. Classification (NCBI taxonomy): domain Eukaryota; kingdom Metazoa; phylum Chordata; class Amphibia; order Anura; family Ranidae; genus Pelophylax; species Pelophylax lessonae. The sequence goes on from NC_138769.1 coordinate 467,339,715, forward strand.
GGGGCGGACCCCCTTCCTCAGAGCCAGAAAAATTGCTCGGCTACGTATGGAACCTTGGCTACCTTGGAGATTTTATATGCAATGTTGATGTGTGTATTATCACACCTGTCTTGTGAGTATATTGTATACTTTTTAATATTTTAATAAATGGTTTTAGTGGTGATGCACTAGGTCGGAGCGCCCCTTTTTCTTTTGTCTTTTCTCTCAGTTGGTTCTGGATATCCTTGATCCTGAGGGGGCAGCAAGACCATTGGCTTTTTTCCACCTGAGTCTGAAGTGTATCTCTCTTCCCTCCATCATATTCTACTTGAGCGCAGGAGATTTGCTTTACTACTTGACAAATGTCCAGCTGCTTGTGTCTCCTGTGCCAGAGAACTTGTCAGAAATGATCATGCTGATGACATAAGAACGGAGCAGCAGAGAGACACAGGACTCAGGGCTTTGGAGAGAGATAAGAAAACACTACAGATATATGTGCCCAGGTAAAATTTCATGAATGGGGTTTATATCCACCTGAAGGATACCACAACACACCACTAATCTCAAATTACCATTGAGGTAGCCTGTGGTAAAGCATGCATTTTACCTATCATTCCAATAGCCTGATATGTATAGTAATCTATTCCAGTGTGGGAATCACACTCAACTAGCAAAAAAAAATGGGGAAGTGCTCCACCTGCACATCAAACCCAGTCAGGCCTAAAACATCACCTTTATTATATTCCCAGTAAAATATTGTTTATATAAAGTCACTTGTCACCATAGGGTAGATTTACTAAAACTGGTGCACTCAGAATCTGGTGCAGCTGTGGTGCATGGTAGCCAATCAGCTTCTAACTTCAGTTTGTTCAATTAAGCTTCGGCAATAAAACCTGGAAGCTAATTGGTTTCTATGCGGAACTGCACCAGATTTTGCACTCTCCAGTTTTAGTAAATAACCCCCACGTGTCAATTCCACTTCCTATGAGTGGAACTGAATCTCTGACATTTTCTAGATGGTTTTAAACGCCCATTAAAAACCATTTTCACTTCATGGCTACTATGTACACCATTTCCTTTTTTAATTCCTCCACAAGCTCCTGACCATTAGTCCCCACAATCTGTATGGATGCCTTTAACATTTGCTAGGCTGCTAACAATAAAACCTATTTATCACCCATCAGTAATGATTGCATAGACAACCACATGACAGTCCCATGGTAGTAATGAGTTTCAGCGTTGTGGCCAATAATCCAGTGGGAAGGATCTGTACAGAATGGCCCTAAACCTAAAGAGTCATCCCCCTCTGTTGGACTCCTGACTGCTGGCTGGTGAATTATGTATGTCTTATATGAGAAATGGGTTTGTGTAATTGAATGATTATACAACAAACATATGCCTATCAACCAAGCATGCCATAAGTACCAATAGCTAGCTTTAGCCGTAGTTCTGCATCATGTTATTTTTAATACTGGAGGAATATTGATTTAAAATTACTTTGCAGAGCTTCCTAAAATAACCATTCACTGTAGTGTCTGTTCCATAAATCTGTCTGTGCAGGCCTGGTAATGTAAAATCCGCAGAAGACCAAAATAAATAAAATTATAATAAGTGATCATCTCTCATGCTGACCTACTAGCATAATGATTTATCGTTTTTTTATATATATATATATATATATATAGTGCTAATCGACCAGTAGCCTTCATGTACTCTAGACGCTTGCCCAGCTCTTCTGAATGACTTTAAAAAAATGTGCCTAAAGCAGCATCACGCAAATGGGTTTAGGCATGATTAGGCACCTTAAGCATTTGGGCATTCATTCATTCCACTGGCCAGGATATTAATTTATTCTGGCCATTGACAATCAACCTGTCTACCTGTCCCCTGTCTGTCTGGACTGACGATGAATAAGGAAACTTCATAATCTTATCTCAGGTGTGGAGTGCGGCCATATCTTTCTCTGGTATCTTCACGGTCTACGATGGTGAGCCGAGGCGAGCACCTGCAATGGATATTTTGCACTTTCCCCTTTTGGCCTGAGCGGTGTATGCATGTTTGTTGGACATTGACAAGGATGCTCAAGCACTAAACGTGCCAAGCGTTCAGATGCATTTACAGGCATTTAGGCGCATTAAGCGTTTTATTTTCTGCCGAATCAGGGGTTTGAGCCTCTAAATGCTCCTCTTCTAAAACACCAGTAAATTCATATGTGTGCGTGGACACATAGGTTAACAGAGGGGCATTTAGAGGTAAAAAGGTAAATAAAAAAAATTAAAAAATCGTCAAACTTCTGTAATAGAGACCGTAAGTTTGGTTCCTATTTTCATTGAGGACCATGAAAGCCTGCATCCAAAACGGACAGTTTTTGGTAGATTCCCATCTGTAACATCTGCAGATCTCCCCCAGCAAATGATCTTGGGATGTCAATGGATCAGGCAGCATGGATAACATCGGCCGACTGTTTCTCCCAGTGAGAGGGAGCTGCCATTGCTGGTCTCCTTTGGAAAAGCACACGCTCTAAGGCTGTATACTTGTTTGACTACTTAGTCATTGACTCTTATCAGCTGTCACAACATCTAATAGACACATGTTCGATCTAGGCTAATGACTCATAGGGATCGATTTACTAAAGGCCAATAGGGAATTTTCCCCCAGCTTAGTGACACTTACAGTGACCAGGTCCTCTCTTTTAGGCTCCACAGGCATGGGGGCAGTGAGGGGACCAGTTCCCAAGAAGATAACAAGCAGAGAAAAATGTCTGGTCCCCAGAGCAGGAAATTAGATTGGCTCAAAGAGGTGACTTTGATTCATTACACTGCAGATGTAATCGATAATCAATTCTTGCCCGAACTTTAGTACAATGAAGGCTGGGCAGAACCGCTCTAGTCATAGGACATCCTCCCCAGAACAGGCCAGGCTGCTGTATGAACTGTCACCCACTGTGTCCAACAAAAACAAAGAAAAATACGTTTGTTTTTTTTTGTTCATTTTTTGGTTAATTTAGCAAAGAAAAAAACAACAACCCAGTGGTGAAAAAATAACCCAAAAGAAAGCTCTATTTAGGTAAAAAAAAAATTATAAAAATTTCATAGGGGCACAGTGTTGCATGACTGTACAATGGTCATTCAAAGTGTGACAGTGCTGAAAGCTGAAAATTGCCCTGGGCTGGAAAGGAATGAAAGTGTTCAGTACTGAAGTGGTTAAAAAGTATGCATTCTTAACCACTTGCCTACTAGGCCTATTTTTGACATTTGGTGTTTATAAGCTAAAATCAGTTGTTTTTGCTAGAAAACTACTTAGAACCCCCAAACATTATATATTTTTTTTTAGCAGAGACCCTAGAGAATAAAATGGAGATTATTGTAATATTTTTTATCACACCATATTTGCGCAGCGGTCTTCCAAACGCAATTTTTTTGGAAAAAAATCACTTTTTTAAATTAAAAAATAAGAATCCAGTAAAGTTAGCCCAATTTTTTTCCATAATGTGAAAGATAATGTTACGCCGAGTAAATAGATACCCAACATGTCATGCTTCAAAATTGCGCACGCTCACGGAATGGCGACGAACATTGGTACTTAAAAATCCCCATAGGCAACACTTCTACAGGTTGCCATCTTAGCGTTACAGAGGAGGTCTAGGGCTCAAATTATTGCTCTCGCTCTAACGATCGTGGCGATACCTCACATGTGTGGTTTGAACACCGTTTACATATGTGGGCGGGGTTTCCGTGTGCGTTCGCTTCTGCGCGCGAGCTAACGGGGACAGGACGCTTTAATTTTTTTTTTTTTTTTTACTATTTATTTTATTTATTATTTTTTATTTTTACACCGTTTTTAAAAAAAAAAAAAATTGATCATTTTTATTTCTAATACAAGGAATGTAAACATTCCTTGTAATAGAAAAAGGCACGACAGGACCTCTTTTTTTGTGAGATCTGGGGTCAAAAAGTCCTCAGATCTCACAAGTACACTAATAAAGATGGAAAGGAAAAAAAAAAAAAAATGACAAAAAAAAAAAAAAAGGGGACCTTTAAGCCGGTTGCTCGGCAACGACGTTTGCCGTCGCTCCGGTCCTCCAAGACAATAGAGTCGAGTGAGGGCAAGCTTGCCCTCACTCGACATCCTGTCTGTGAGGATCCGGGACCCGATCGTTTTCCCCGCTGCCGGCGGGTCCGGTAAGCGGGGAAAAGGACCAGGACGCGGCGGGAGGGGGGGGGGAGGGTGATCTCGCGGCGAATCCGCCCCTGGGACCACCCTTATCGGAAAGCCCATCGACTGCAGTTTAAAAAAATACCAGGGTTATGGCAGCTATCTGCTGCCATAACACCGGTATTTAGCTTTAAACTCAGGACGTATATGTACTATGGGCCGGTATTGAGGTGGTTAAAGCCCAGTTCCACACAAAAGGAAAAGTTGCGCTATAAGGACTCGTTCCCCATTCTCCTTGAAGAATTGGCACTTTTGAGAAGCGGGGAGAGAGCGGGTAACTGATTTTGATGGCTACCTGCTCCCACTTTCGCTCCGACCGCCTAGGCAATAAGAAGCGGAAGTTCTCCTCCCTCTCTCTCCCCCTGCAGTCTTTTGGGACACCTGACAGGTCCCAGAAGACTGCTGGACCAGTCACAATGCACAGTGCTACTTGCGCATGTGCAGTGGGCACCTGGCTGTGAAGCCACAAGCTATCACAGCTGGGTGCCCAAAGTAACTATGCCAATTCAGAGAAAAGAAGACAGCAGACGAAACCAGCTGGGGTGAGCACATCGCTGTATCATGGGACAGGTCATTGGCTTATTTTTAAAAGTTAGCAGCTACCGTTTTTTGTTGCTACTGACTTATTTTTTTCACAGGAGACTAGAGCTCCTCTTTAATGTAAAGTACCTTGCATTGCTCTAAGCCTCCTCCAAATCCCTAAATGTTTGTTGTTGCTGCTGTGATCTGAAGTCCTAAAGAAGGTAGCTACATTTTCTCTCCATGATCCCACTGTATGTAGGACCGTAGCCGCCTTCTCTTGCTTCCTCCCAAGATGGACTGTGGACTATGAACTATTGGATGTGGAGTGTACATAGAGTGGTGCACATGACCACAACTAGCATGCGCTGCTTATTCCAAACAAACAGAAGTGAGAGGATAAGGAAGATTGGAAGCTCATGGAGGACATTACAAGAAGGCAAAAAAATTAATAAGAAGTGTTTTAATGAAAAATTGATTACAATGCCATTAAGAAGTGGATGTGTATGAATTAGATTTGAAAATAAAAGGATATCATTTAGTGTTACTTTAACTTTCAGAAAAGATTTTGTCCATCTTATTGCCAAGAGAGAACTTACTCTCGTCATTGCCCATGCTCACAATCTATACATCTGCACTTAGTGGGGGAAAAAATAGCCAATAAAGAAAAAAAAATATAGCGTATACAATTGCCACACAAATCATATTGTAATTGAATGTTATTAGAAATGACCTTTCCTTTTCAATCTTCAGCCACTGTAATTTTCTGAAATTGCAATGCAATATGGCTACCTGGAGCTGTTCTGTACACAGAATGCGTACTGACCACACCCCAGAAACATCATTTCCTGCTTGTGTGATTGGCTCACCAATTTTCCCAGAAGTCTGTACTAAGATACAAGTCAGATTTCTGGCATCCTCTGCAACAAAAATGTCATTTTTGGTGAGATACTCCCAATAGGAACATGTCTAAAGGGATGCAGGCCCCGCAGATTTAATCATTAGAGGCCTGCAGCTGCCACAGCTGATAGATAATTATGAAACCACTCCCATTTGACTCACTCAGCAAAGAGAAACAAACAAGGATTTCTTCAGAATAACAAAAGGTAGGAATCTGCAACAAAGTTTGTTAACCACTTAAGCCCCGGAAGATTTTACCCCCTTCCTGACCAGGGCCTATTTTGTGATTCGGCACTGCGTGACTTTAACGGACAATTGCGCGGTCGTGCAAAGCTGTACCCAAATGAAATTGACGTCCTTTTTCCCCCCCCCACAAACAGAGCTTTCTTTTGGTGGTATTTGATTACCTGTGCGATTTTTTGATCATGCGCTATAAACAAAAAAAGAGCGACAATTTTGCAAAAATAACAATATTTTTCACATTTTTTTATATGAAATCCCCCCCCCCCCCCCCCAAAATGTAAAAATCAATATTTTTTAACATTTTAGGCCAATTTCTTTTCTGCTACATGTTTGGTAAAAAAAAAAAAAAAAAAAAAGGGCATCGGGTCCGCCGGTCACACGCGCCGGCTTCTTCGGGTACGAGCGGGGGCGGGAGCACGCCTCTGGTGGCGCGCTCGACCCCTATTGGCTCCCAGGCTAGTAACGTACCGGTACGTCACTTTGCCTGGGAGGGGCTGAACGCCGCCGTATATAGTCGGGCGGCGGTCAGCAAGTGGTTAAAGACCTTGTAATGTACAGAGATCACCCAGAGGGGAATGTTTTTTTCTCAACAAAAGTGGAGTTACGCTTTAAAGAAGATGTAAACGCAACGAAATGTATATATATATATATATATATATATATATATATATATATATATATATATATATATATATATACTGTTTTAACTTGTAAGCAACAAGTGTCAGTAAAAGGCTTAGACTTTAAGTGCCGGTTCATACTACTCCGACTTGTCAGACGACTTGGTCGCCTGACAAGTCATGCTCCGTTCTGTGCAATGGGAACCGTTCTAATAGAAGCGACTCAAGTCGCTCCGACTTAGAAAAAGGTTCCTGCTCTACTTTTGGCCGAAGTCGGAGCGACTTGCATTGACTTCCATTATGTGAAGTCAGTGCAAGCCACGCCGAAGTTGCGGTGCACGGTGACTTGTTCAAGCCGCCCCAAAGTCGCGTCGCCATAGTGTGAACCAACTCTAAGAGGTTAAACTGACCTCACTTAGGCTCCATTCACACCTGGGCGTTTTTGAGTGTTTTTCAGCTCCAAAAACGCTAAAAAAAAAACGTTCCAAAACGCCCAACAAGTAAAACCCCATTCATTTAAATGGCCCCTGTTCACATCTGAGCATTTTGCAAAATGCTTGTAGCTGAAAAAAGTACATGAGCTTCTTTTTGGGCTGATTACCAGCGTTTTTAATAGATGTCAATGCCTGCCTCCAAAAACGCCTGAAAAAAACGCCTGAAAATCGCGGTAAAACCCTACGCTCAAGTGTGAATGCAGCCTTACAGATGGAAGTTCATTCCTTTGATCTAAAAGAAGGAAATGATACATTGTAAAACATTGTGTTTAGGCCCCATGCACACGGGACGTTTTTAACGCCGCTGTAAGCAGCGTCAGGCGTTTTCTTTTTGCAGCCTAAAAACGCCCCTCCATGTTATTCTATGGCCTCATGCACACTCAGACGTTTTTGAGCTGTAAGTGGCTTAGACGTTTTTAGGCTGCAACAAGAACCCACCACCTGCGCGTTCTGAGGACCAGCGTTACAGCGTTAAAAACGCCTGACGCTGCTAAAAGCTGAATAACTTTGCTATAACGTTGCTTAACGTGCGTTAAGCCACGTTATACGTTTTTTTTTCTTCCATTCAAAATCAATGGTTCCCTATGGGATCCTATTGATTTGAATGGAGGTCGCACCGCAACACCGCAAGTCGGATCCGACTTGCGGGGTGACTTGCGCTGTGGGAATCTTGAGGGGGAACTCCACGCCAAAATGGGAAAAAAACGGCGTGGGGTCCCCCCCAGGGTTCCAAACCAGGCCCTTCGGGTCTGTTATGGAATTTGAGGGTAGCCCCATGCCGAAAAAACGGCATGGGGTCCCCCCCAAAATCCATACCAGACCCTTAACCGAGCATGCAGCCCGGCAGGCCAGGAAAGGGGAGGGGACGAGCGAGCGGCCCCACCCCCCCTGGACCACACCAGGCCACATGCCCTCAACATGGGGGGGTGTTGGTGCTTTGGGGCAGGGGGAGCTCTGCACCCCCCACCTCAAAGCACCTTGCCCCCATGTTGATGAGGACAAGGGCCTCATCCCCACAACCCTGGCCGGTGGTTGTGGGGGTCTGCGGGCAGGGGGCTCATCGGAATCTGGAAGCCCCCTTTAACAAGGGGGCACCCCAGATCCCGGACCCCCTCCCTATGTGAATGGGTATGGGGTACACTGTACCCCTACCCATTCACCCCATAAAAGGCAGTGTATGGAAATAACGACAAGAGACGTTTTGGAAAGTTTATTAAAAATCTTCATCCGACTCTTCTTGTCTTCTCCTCTCCGGGGGTCTTCTCCGGGGTCTTCTGCTCTTTTGCTGTCCGCCCTTCTTGTCTTCTCCTCTCCGGGGTCTTCTCCGGGGTCTTCTGCTCTTTTGCTGTCCCCCTCTTCTTGTGTTCTTGTCTCCGGGGTCTTCTGCTGTCCCCTCTTCTGCTGTCCTCTCTTCTTTTCTTCTCCTCTCCGGTCTTCTGCTCTTTTGCTGTCGGCTGTCGGCTGTCTTCTTCCTCCGGTCCTCCTCCGACGACGTCTCCGCTGATTATGCCTATCTCCGGTCTCTTCAGCTTATTATATAGCCATTAGGGGCGTGGCCCCGATGACGTCATCTGGAGGCCCCGCCCCCTCATGTCACATATGACGTCATATGTGACATGAGGGGGCGGGGCCTCCAGATGACGTCATCGGGGCCACGCCCCTAATGGCTATATAATAAGCTGAAGAGACCGGAGATAGGCATAATCAGCGGAGACGTCGTCGGAGGAGGACCGGAGGAAGAAGACAGCCGACAGCCGACAGCAAAAGAGCAGAAGACCGGAGAGGAGAAGAAAAGAAGAGAGGACAGCAGAAGAGGGGACAGCAGAAGACCCCGGAGACAAGAACACAAGAAGAGGGGGACAGCAAAAGAGCAGAAGACCCCGGAGAAGACCCCGGAGAGGAGAAGACAAGAAGGGCGGACAGCAAAAGAGCAGAAGACCCCGGAGAAGACCCCCGGAGAGGAGAAGACAAGAAGAGTCGGATGAAGATTTTTAATAAACTTTCCAAAACGTCTCTTGTCGTTATTTCCATACACTGCCTTTTATGGGGTGAATGGGTAGGGGTACAGTGTACCCCATACCCATAGGGAGGGGGTCCGGGATCTGGGGTGCCCCCTTGTTAAAGGGGGCTTCCAGATTCCGATGAGCCCCCTGCCCGCAGACCCCCACAACCACCGGCCAGGGTTGTGGGGATGAGGCCCTTGTCCTCATCAACATGGGGGCAAGGTGCTTTGAGGTGGGGGGTGCAGAGCTCCCCCTGCCCCAAAGCACCAACACCCCCCCATGTTGAGGGCATGTGGCCTGGTGTGGTCCAGGGGGGGTGGGGCCGCTCGCTCGTCCCCTCCCCTTTCCTGGCCTGCCGGGCTGCATGCTCGGATAAGGGTTTGGTATGGATTTTGGGGGGACCCCATGCCGTTTTTTCGGCATGGGGCTACCCTCAAATTCCATAACAGACCCGAAGGGCCTGGTTTGGAACCCTGGGGGGGACCCCCACGCCGTTTTTTTCCCATTTTGGCGTGGAGTTCCCCCTCAAGATTCTCACAGCGCAAGTCGCCCCGCAAGTCGGATCCGACTTGCGGTGTTGCGGTGCGACCTCCATTCAAATCAATAGGCTCCCATAGGGAACCATTGATTTTGAATGGAAGAAAAAAAAACGCTGCTAAAAGCAACGTGGCAAAACGTGCAATAACGCCAATGGAAAAAGCTACTGAAAGCACGTTTTTACAGCTGCTTTTTCCGGCGTCAGAACTAACTTTGACGTACGTTTTTTCTAACGCCCCGTGTGCATGGGGCCTTATAGTTATCTTGCAGCCTTAACAATGTTGATAAACATTTGCAGGATGCTATTTTTTTTTTTTGACAGCTGAGAGTGAGCAGAGAACAGCTGTGTAAGAATTGAGAACATGCCATTTTAGGATGGTGAGAGGGGGGGTGATTAGAGATTGTGATTTTTTAACGATTAATCGTGCAGCTCTACTCCTGATATGTGCCTGCTGTACCATGTACTCTTATGAGAGCGTATCCTGTTCTCTTTGTATTGCTTTGTGTGAAATCACGGCTGTTCCTGTCAGTCCCTCTGCTTTCCTATTAAAAACTGACCACACTAAGTAGGAGAACACACGACTGTCAGTTCTCTAGCTATGCTGGGAACTCAGCCTGCTCTCCTCCAATGATCAGACTTCACCTGTCCTGGCATTCACGAGGAAGATCAGTGTACCGTTGCTTCTCCTCCCCCCAGCTCTTATGCAGCTGAGAATAGAGGAAATTCAATCACTTAAAAAAAAGGGGAAAAAGGTATTAAATTATTATTATTTTTTTTTTTATCTACACAAATGTTTTGCCATTCATTTCTATTTTAAACTGAATGGGTTGTTTTACAAGGTTATCATTTACAGTCACTTTAAAAGAGAAGCATGTGGTTTGGGGTTTTTGCAGATTTATACATACCTAGGTGGATGCAGCATTGGTCCAAGGCTGCATCTGTCCCCTGCCGGCTGTAACACTGAGTACCAAGCAATCTAACATCGCAGATCACTCGGTTCTCATAGCTCCCTAACCTGAGAGCTACTGACCGTCAGTCACTGCTCTCTGCTTTTCCCTCCCTCGCTTACTGGAGCGCTGGGCTGTGGCGAGGGCGGGAGCAGCCTGCTCAGGAGAGGCTGAGTCAGGTGTTGGTCCAGGCATGTGGGCAGATCACGACCCATGCCTGGACCGCAGTGTTGAGATCTTGCCAGAGCCTGGACCGGCTCTGTGACGCGACGTCAGCAGACAGCAATCTTCAGCCCGCTGTCTGCTGAAAACGGGTCGCAGGAGTGCAGAAGGAACTGCGCTCCTGTGATCCACAGAAGTACAGCCAAACGAGCTTTGGCTGTACTTCTCTTTTATTTTCTTTCATAACTGCGGGCCTTTGCAAATTCTCTTGCAAATTGAAGTCCTAAAAGGAAGGACAGAGATGACAGCCCTGGGACGTGCAACTTTAAAACAAGTCACCAGTGGTAGCTCCCATATGTCTCTCCTGAATGTTCCCTTCAAGAGAAGGTAAGTATCCATTTAGTAAATATTAATGCATTCTCCTCTATTACAAGAATACACGTTTTTATGCTGATCTTTACATGTCATGTCTAAATAATATATATATATATATATATATATATATATATATATATATATATATATATATATATATATATATATATATATATATATATATATATATATTTTGTATAGTTGGAAATTAATAATTACATTTTTACTATACCTTTACTGTGGTGAGCTAAAAGTTATTTAATAAACTACTGTATTCATGGCAGGGCCACTGATGATAGGGGGGACAACCAGTCCTCCTGTAGGGGGCCTGGGCACACGGGGGGGGGGGGGGCCCTAACAGCATGGGGAATCGTTGCAGTCCGGAGGAGGGGCAATTACAGAAAGAAGCCCTGTGTGGCTCTCTGCAGCAGCTGAAAGCCAGTTTCTCCCCCTCCTGCCAGCTTTTACCTGCTGCAGGGAGAGACACAGACACAGGGCATCATTCCTGTAATTGCTTCTTCGACACTGATCCCCCTCCCTGTTCTGCCTGCTTCTGACCCCCCTTTTGTTCTTTTTAAAAGTAAAAAAACTATTAAAAAAGGGCTAATTCACCCAGGTTCTTTGTTATGTTTGTGTCCACTAATAATGATTTCAGTGTATTTTTAATGAAAATATTGTCTTAATAATTGGGAGGGGGGGGGGGCGTGATTTCTAACAGCAGCCCTGATTCATGGTATGCCCCACACTTTCACTAAAATCAATGTATTTGCAGGAAAAAGACTGTGCAGATTATGATGAAAGCATTATAGAAGAGTGTTGAAAGCAGAGCGGTCACAGTAATACAAGTCATAAGACTTGGGGCACCTTGTGAGGAATCACATTTTAGTACACAGAATGAAAACACAAGAAAACCATTGTTTGCCCAGAACAGGGAAGTCTGCAGAGATCTCCAAGCCAGAAATGAAAATATAACTTGGTGTTAGGTTTAAAATCATCAGGTGGAATTCACCGGGAAAAAAATGTGACATTCTTACCTAGGCACACAGTGTAGCCAGAAGGTTAGGTCACCCGAGCCTTACAACAATAACATTGTTCATACATCTCTGACATTATTCCTGTAGACATGAAAGTGGATCACAAAGCAAGCCGTACACACATGATTTGCATTCCTGCCTCTGCTGTAAAACAATTTCAGCTGTTTAGCTCTAGGAAGGAATAATGTGACATATCTGTACATGTTTTTGCTTGTCTCTTGATGAATGTGAAGAGGCTTTAGATTCTTGATGGTTCAATCAGAAGTCTAGGAGAGCAAGGAGCATAAACGCCTGTAATGAGCTATTTACAGTACATTAAAGCTATACATAAAGCTCACCACACAGGGTACAATCTCCATCAGATCTATTAACAAGTATGTAGGGCAAGGGCCCACTTGATTGGATAGGGATTGGTTGGCCAGTTTAGGTAGGTCCTCATATTATATAAAATAAACAAAAAATAATATCTGAGCTTGATATTAAAGCTGAATAAAGGCAGCCAGCACCAATAGGTAGAATTGTAAACCCACAGCAATACGGTAAAAAAACGGGGTGCAGCAACAATACTAGCGATTTTCAGTCCAATAAAGGAATATCCATATGCAAATGTAACAGGAAAGACAATACCCCACACCAAATGTGTCAGCAGAGAATATCCTGCTTACCAGAAAGTAATGTTCTTCAAAATTATAGGGTGGTCAAAACAAGTATGTGGAAAGTCCGTAATCTTGATCTGCACCTGGACCATATTTGCATCTGAATGCCAACAATCAGTTCACCTTTTCTACAAAACTAGGCTATTCCCAAACCAACAGGCAATCGAATCAAATCCACCTCAATAATCAAGAAGTTCTCAGATAGTGTAGCACATTACGCGTTTCGTCATCAATAGACATCATGCCTCCGATGACGTCTACTGATGACAAAATGGGTAAGATGCGAATAACAGGACGCAAGCACGCTACGCCACGGCCATCTTTGAATATTGTTCTACACGTATTTTGCCATTCATTTACATGCGAGTGCATCTCGTTGCTTTCATTTAATACATTTTGCTAAGAACTACTACACTATGTGAGCACTTCTTGATTCCTGAGGTGGGTTTGATTGCCTGTTGGTTTGGGAATAGCCTAGTTTTGGAGAAAAGGTGAACCGATTGTTGACGTTCAGATGACACAGTGCAAATCTGGTCCAGGTGCAGATCGAGTTTACGGACTTTCCACATACTTGTTTTGGCCACTCTATAATTTGAGGGTCATTACTTTCTGGTAAGCAGGATCTTCACTCCTGACACATTGGTGACGTGTGCTTTCAGGATTCACAGCATTTGGTGTGAGGGATTGTGTTTTTGGATTTGCATATGGACATTCCTCATATTACATAGTTTTGGTAAAGTGGATTGTACATGTGATGAGCCCAATGGTGGCCCCACACACAGATAAATGACAGATTTATTTTTCAATTGATTTCTTTTGAAAGGAATAAATGATCTATAGTTCATTACTGATATGCCTCACGTGGGAAATATTATTCTAATCAAACGTGAATCCTACATGAATTATGAACAAAGCATATCCATCTATAGTGTATGCTTGTCCCAATCCAGAGCACTAAGTGCCATTTCTGTCTGCTGCCTCATTCCTCTACTATCAGCATGAATTGCTTCTGACATGTTTTCCTGACACCAAGAGCAAAAAGGTGACAGGGGAGGGCACAGCCTGTGGTTTAAAGCCTTAGCTCTCTTCCTGTGTGCTGTGTGAAGGGGGGGGGGTGTCCCTTCCCTCCAATCAGCTCTGAGAGCTCTTGTACAGTGTGTAACTGCAGCTCTCCACCCCCTGCTTTTCAGAGCTGAGAGATCCTGTGTAAATTCTGCACTTTGAATGGATGTAGGAGACAGATGGAAGTAGATAAACAGGTGCAACTTTTGTAGGAGGATTGGTTTCATCTCCCTGTATCACTCCGAGGCCAGTCACTTCACTCGGTATATGTAAAGGTTTACAATCACTTTAGGATACAATCTTACAAAGTTATGATCGGAGCATTTTGTGGACAGTATCGCTGTATTCCTGCGCCACTATGTAATCTCACAATCTGGGTTATCAAAATATGACTATATTCATATCTGTGCTTTCCACTGAAGCAAAGTGATTGACTGATAGTTTTCAGACCTGGCCAACCCACTCAATTTGATCAATTGTATTGAATAGAGATTGACTAAATAATTATAGGCCCTCATATTATATAGTTTTGGTAGATTTAAAGTGGATTGTACAGTTATATTTTAAGTGTGTAATGAACCCAATGGTGGACATACATGCTTTAACAAATGACCGATTTCTCTGCCAGTTGATCTCTTCCAACAGAAATAATTGGTTTATAGTTCACAACTAATTCAATCGATGTGCCACACCTGGGGGAAAAGGTGCTCAACAAACATCCAATACAATCTTACAAACTTTGGAAGGTATTGAGCACATCTCTATTTTCACCATGTAATCTCACAATCTGATCGATTGAAATATGATCGTTTTCATGAACAAAGCATGTCAGCGCTGCCCACTGAAGAAAAGTGATCAATCATTTTCAGGACCTGGCCAATCAATTTGATTGGATATAAATTGATTATATAGTTTAGGTAAGTGCTCAGATTACATAGTTTCTATAGCTCTAAAGTTGATTGTACAGCTAGATTGTAAGCATGTGGTGAGCCCAATGGTGGGCATAACACTTTCATATTTGATCAATTTCTTTCCCAAGCCATCTTTCCCGATAAGAATAATTGATCTATAGTTGAAAACCCATACCGATCAATATGCCACACACAGGGAAGCGCTGTCCACTGATGCAAAGTGATCGATTTTTTTCAGACCTAGCCAACCCACTCAGTTTGACTGATTGGAATGGATAGAGATTGATTGGATAGTTTAGGCAAGTCATCATATTACATATATATATATATATATATATATATATATATATATATATATATATATATATATATATACACACACACACACACATGTGATTGATATGCCACACACACACACAGGTAAGTGGATTTTGATCAATAATTAAAGCAGAACTCCAGGCTCCTTCAGAAAAAAATAAAAGTCAGCAGCTACAAATACTGTAGCTGCTGACTTTTAATATTAGGACACTTACCTGTCCACGAATCTAGTGGTCTTCACCCAAACCGATTTCTCAATCGGCTCTCGGGTGCTGCTGCTGCCATCTTGGCTAAGGGAAACTGGCAGTGAAGCCTTGCGGCATCACAGCCCTTTCCCTACCAAGCATGCGCAAAGTGTGCTACGCTTTGTGAAGAGCCCGGTGGTGGAGGAAGGAGGCCCGAACTTCGGGATAGGTTTCCCGTGGCGAAGTAAGCCAGAAGTGGTAGCGAGTACCTGTCAAAACCAGGTACCTGCTCCCTTCCAAAAGTTGCCCAGTGCGGCAGCGGAGAGGGGGAGGAGGCAAACAAGTAAAGCGTCCCCTTTAAGACACATTAGTAACTTAAGCCCCGTACCGATTGTCGGCCGTAAATATTCGGCCGCCGACCAATCGGCCGATTGTAGGCTTGTTAGTATGATGCTTCCGACAGCCGACAGCGCATTTTCGTCCGAACAGAATCTATTGTGCAGACTTTAAAATATTTGTTGGCTGTCACCAGAACGGCCGATTGTTTGCCAGTCAATACAGATTTCGGCCGACAGACAGCAGATTTGCAAGACTGGGCATGCTCAGAGAAGAAAAAAGACAAGGAAAGTTAACCATCACATGACATCACTTCTGCAGTCGGCTGTTGTTGGCCGACAAAATTCGTGTGCAGTCTTTTGCAGTTTTCAACAGACACGACAGCCCTGGACAAAAGACGGCCGATCGTTCGGCCGACAATCAGTACGTGTGTACGGGGCTTTAGATTCACAAATTATCTATCATATCTCTGTTTTTCACCATGTAATCTTATAATCTAATTGCTCAAAATACAATGTATTCATTAATAGAGTATCTCAGTGCTGCCGATTTATGCAAAACAATTGATAATATTATTCCCTGGCCGATCGATGCCGTTTGATTGATACTAATAAAATGGAGTCTAAATCCATCCAAAGAGAAGTTATGGCTATTCAATTGTTTGTGCATTGGATCGTTTTAATCACATTTCCCATCGATCAGAAAAAAAAAAAAAAAAAGGATGCATGCATGGGCAACTATAAATCTTTCAGGTGGAAGTTATAGCTACTTAATTGCTTGTAAAGTTGATCTGTTGATTGAACCACACATCTATGGGATCTTAAAACCAGACAGGGTATGGGCACCGTAATACTAGCCGGAAAATCGTTTGACAATCTGTAATTTGGCTCGTTCGTTATTTTTTCGTACAGTTAATGGGCACAAATAGAAAATCGGTTTTAACTTTTCAGAGCTGAAAAATCGAAGGAACAGTTTGGAAAATTCTGCTGAACGAACGATAAATCGAAAGGTTAATGTGTTTCTCGCCTGAACTGTTTGCACTAGGCATATGTGACAACACAAATGAAAAACTGATTCATTTATGTCCATTGAACGATTTATCGATCAAACTTCAGTCATTACATGATGGCACGATCCTGCTCTCACGGCCGACTGTTCGCTTTTCGAAAATGAGTTTGAACGATCTTTCGTAAAGTGTACGGCCAGCATTAGTCATCTGTCACCACTGGTGAGCAGAAAAAAAAAAAAGGTAAAACGGTGTAATTATTAATCTACTCAATGCACACAAAATTCCTCAAGTCCATATAAAAGTAATATAAGTACCATCCTGGCTCTGTAGAAAGCACTTCATTAGGCATATCTTGAAAAGTTGAACGATATTGACCTGGCGGTGAAATCTATTTACAATCTGCATGTCTATAGCAGTGTTATAGCAGCTCTTACACCTATTACTGATAAGGTTCATGACCCACATGTAACACAGAGATAAGAAGAGACTAGTAAGCAGATGGGAAGGTGACATGGACACACACAGAAGCACATACACATCAGTGATGATGACTTACATATCTGTTAATGAGTCTCCTGAGCAGGCTGCAATCCATGGCTAGTGACAGCTGCCCTGACACCTCCTCTGCCTCCTTCCTTCCATACACCGGCTGGATAGGATGTTTTATCTCGGTGTGTGGTCACACATTAAAAGCTGGCCTCCTTCTACAATGGACTTCTTATTTCTAGAGGCTGGATGGGGAAGCTTCACATGGGCTGTGTGTTTGTTAACAAGTGCCGATCGCCGTGTAGTAAGAGATAAATGCTTGTATTATCTCCACTCCATGTATTGATCGCTGGCTCTCGCATTGGGAATTCCTGCGTGAGATTGGCCCGATGTGTATCTTTGGTGTTGCTGTGTCTCGGGTTGGCAGTGTCAGTGGAATCATTCGGCTTTGCCCCCCTCCTGTGGATTTCCAACTAGATGCTTGTTTCTCTTTGATGATCAGTTCCCTCTTCCACACACTCGCACCCCTCCCGTCTCATGTCACAGCGCCCCTCCCAGCCCTCACTTTGGTATCCTCCCCTCTTCTCAGCCTCCTCCCCTCTTTCTTTTCGCCTTGTCTCTGATCCCTCACTGCCAGTCATTGCCGAGTCTGCACGCCACGCCCTCTTTCTCCGCTCGCCTCCCCTTCTGTCAGTTCTGTCACTTTACCCCGCCCACCTCCCCCCTCCTGTGATTGGACACGCCCCCTCCCCCGCCTGCCTCTCCCTCCCTACTTCTTTTCATCAATCTGCTCCAGTGCTGGCATCCTGTGCTATTTATATCTCGCCGGGCGACTTACTGATCCAGCTGGCTAGAAATGAGCTCGGATTGTCACACCACAACGTGGAATGTCCTAGGCAGCTTAGCCTGCACTCTACACTTCACTTGTATGTTTACTAAGACTGGAGCGGCTCTGTGTAGCAACCAATCAGCGCCCAGCGTCATCGTCTTCATTTAGGCTTTGGAAATGAGAGCTAGAAGCTGATTGGTTGCCATGCACACCTGCTTCTAGGCAAGCTAGCCTGGACTCTACACTTCACTTTTATTTTTACTAAAACTGGAGCAGTTCTGTATAGCAACCAATCAGTATCCAGCATCATCTTGTTCATTTAAGCTATGGAAATGAGAGCTAGAAGATGATTGATTGCCATAGATATCTGCTCCTAGGCAGCCTAGACTACACTCTAAACTTCACTTTTATTTTTACTAAGACGGAAGCAGCTCTGTATAGCAACCAATCAGCATCCAGCGTCATCTTGTTCATTTTAAATTTGGAAATGAGAGCTAGAATCTGATTGGTTGCCATGCACATCTGCTCCTAGGCAGCCCGGCCTGCCCTCTAAACGTCATTTTTACTAAAACTGGAGCAGTTCTGTATAACAACCAATCAGTATCCAGCGTCATCTTGTTCATTTCAGCTTTGGAAATGAGAGCTAGAAGCTGATTGATTGCCATAGATATCTGCTCATAGGCAGCCCAGCCTGCACTCTAAACTTCACTTTTTTTTTTTTTTACTGAGACGGAAGCAGCTCTATATAGCAACCAATCAGCATCCAGCATCATCTTGTTCATTTTAACTTTGGAAATGAGAGCTAGAATCTGATTGGTTGCCATGCACATCTGCTCCTATGCAGCCCAGCCTGCACTCTAAACTTCACTTTTATTTTTACTTAAACTGGAGCAGCTCTGTATAGCAACCAATCAGCTTCCAGCGTCATCTTGTTCATTTAAGCTTTGGAAATGAGAGCTAGAAGCAGATTAGTTGGCATGCACATCTGCTCCTAGGCAGCCCAGCCTGCACTCTACACTTCATTTTTATTTTTACTAAGATAAAAGCAGCTCTGTATCGGAACCAATCAGCTTCCAGCATCATCTTGTTCATTTACGCTTTGGAAATGAGAGCTGGAAGCTGATTGGTTGCCATGCACATCTGCTCCTAGGCAGCCCAGCCTGCCCTCTACACTTCATTTTTATTTTTACTAAGATGGAAGCAGCTCTGTATAGCAACCAATCAGCTTCCAGTGTCATCTTGTTCATTTAAAGCGGAGTTCCAGCTGTTTTTTTTTTGTTGTTTTTTAAAACACCCATGTGATGGTTGCACCTACTTATATATATATATATATATATATATATATATATATATATATATATATATATATATATCAGTATGAGTAATGAATGTATGTTTTTGCAGTCTTTTTCTTTTTAAAAAACATACTTTGCTCCTCCCTGTGAGCCCGCTTACATCTTGAGTGTGGGTATCTGAAGTCCACTTGTTGCTTCTTCTGGGATACAGGGCTTGCGCATATCATAGAAAGCATGGCACACGAATACTGCAATACTGCAAGCAGAGGATACCCATTGACCCCTGGGATTGATGAAACTCATATCCCAGGAGCCAATGCGCTGCCGCTGGCTGGAAATGACATACCTCATTGCCACGAGGAACAGTGGAAGCGGGGCATTGGCCAGCAAAATAAGGTACATATAGTGTTGGAAAAAAGTGCCCAATGAAAAATTGTACAGTAGTCATGAACACAGGGGTGAAAAGTTTAAAATGTGCGTAGAACTCCGCTTTAAGCTTTGGAAATGAGAGCTAGAAGCTGATTGGTTTCCATGCAAATCTGCTCCTAAGCAGCCCAGCCTGCACTCTACACTTCACTTTTATTTCTGCTAATACTGGAGCAGCTGTGTATAGCAACTAATCAGCTTCCAGCATTATCTTGTTCATTTAAACTTTGGAAATGAGAGCTAGAAGCTGATTGGTTGTCCTGCACATCTGCTCCAGTTTTAGTAGCATCCCATCTGAGCCCCCGTTCCCACTGGTGCGATTTGCTGTGCGTCACATGACAATGGAAATCACATTATGCTCTGTGATATTTATTTACATCGATGCAACAGGATGCTGTGGGATTTTTGAAAAGGTGCATGTGCTTCTTTTGTTACTACACAGTGCATTTGGCGCTATGAACTTAGATTGTAAGCTCTAACTAGCAGGGCCCTCTGATTCCTCTTGTACCAAATTATATTGTAACTGTAATATCTGCCCTCTTTTTGTAAAGCGCTAAGCAAACTGTGGAGCTATATAAATCCTATATAATAAATTATAATGAACTTCAATGGGAGTGAATGAAAAAATATATTTTTGCTTACAATCCAGTTTGTTCTACCTAGCAACAATAATGTCACAGCAGACATGGCCAGTCTATGGCACAATAAAATATGAATGATCCATGAAAACGGATGGAAAATGTGCATAAAAACACACTGAAAGACGCAAGCTTATGCAACAGATAGAAGATGAAAGCCGCATACCATAATAGGATACTGAGAAATGCTTTCTTTATTCCAAAAGATGAGCTAATACAACACAGGGTTCCAAGGATGTTAACGCGTTTCACACAATACAGTGCTTAATCATAACTTGTGCAATAGCCCTAGTTTGAACCTAGGCTTAAGGCTCATTCACATGGGCAGCTGGTTGGCGGTAGAGGTAGGTGGTTGAGCTGCCATTTTTACCGCCTCCTGGCAGTCCATCTAAAGAAGGACGCATAGCCACTCAGGGCTGTACTACATGTCGCGGCCACTTTGGCAAAAATTAACCCACATTTGATAGACACTTCCACCACTGAATGTGAGCTATTTAACTACTTTACCACCGGAGGATTTTGCTGTCTTACATCTGGGACACTTTTTGCGATTCGGCACTGTGCGACTTTAACTGACAATTGCGCGGTCATGCAACGCCGTACCCAAACGAAATGTACGTCCTTTTTTTCCCACAAACAGAGCTTTCTTTTGGTGGTATTTGATCACCTGTGCAATTTTTACTTTTTGCACTATAAACAAAAAAATAGCGGCAATTTTGAAAAAAATAACAATATTTTTTCACATTTTTTTTATATGAAATTCCCCCCCCCCCCCCCAAAAAAATGTAAAAATCAAAATTTTTTAACATTTTAGGCCAATTTGTTTTCTGCTACATATTTTTGATAAAAAAAATCGCAATAAGCGTATTTTGATTGGTTTGCGCAAAAGTTATACCATCTACAAACGATGGGATATCTTTTTGATGAAATTGCGGTGAACAGTCTGACACTAACTGACAATGACACTAATACAGTGATCAGTGCTAAAAAAAAAAAAACCACTGTCCCTGTACTAATGACACTTGGGAATGGCTGAGAAGGGGTTAACATCAGGTTACTAACTAAGGGAAAGATTTTTGTCGTTTTTGGTGTGTTTTTTTTTAACGAGTAATGACGGCGATCTGCGATTTTTTTTTTGCGGGACTGCGACATTGCGGTGGACAGATTGGACCCTTGACTGACATTTTTGACACTTTTGGGGGTACCAGTGACATTACTACAGTAATCAGTGCTATAAATATGCACTGTTACTGTAAAAATGACACTGGCAGGGAAGGGGTTAATTTTTATTGGTGATCAAGGGGTTAATGTATGCCTGGTGCTTACTAACGTGTGTGGGGGGAGGGGACTGAGTGACACAGGGACAGATCGCAGGTTCAGCTATGAACCCTGCAATCTGCCCCTGCCTGTCACTTAGGAGATCCGCCCGCTTGTGTAATCACCGCCGCTCCTCCCCTGGCCCGGCTCCCGCTGTGACTGAATACAGGGGAATGTCTGGCGACATAGGTCTATGTCGCCAGACGTTATCGAGCCACTTTGCCGCAGTAGAGCTCTAGTGAGCAGCGGTAAAGTGGTTAAAGGTCTAAAGGCTCAAGGTTTTTACCTTCATGCATTCTATGCATGATAAAAAAAAAACTTCTGTGTACAGCAGCCCCCCCCTACTTACTTGAGCCCCATTACAATCCAGGGATGTGCACAAGAGCTTTGGCTCTTCAGGGACTCTTCTCCTTATTGCCTGAGACAGCAGCAGAAGCCATTGGGTCTTGCTGCTGTCAATCACAGCCAGTTACCCAATGAGGAGAGAGAATGGGCAGGGCTGAGCCGCTGCTGTGTGTGCCTCTAAATAGACATGCAGAGCAGTGGCTCAGGAGCGAGCCTGCTTGGGTGCCCCCATTGCAACCTGCTTGCTCTGGGGGCACTCAGAAGGAGGGAGGGACCAGGAGTGCTGAGAAGACCCGAGAAGAGTAGCATCTGGACTGGGGTAAGTATAACATGTTTATTATTTTACAATGAAAAAAAAACAAATACCTTGGTGTATCATTTTATAATCCAGTCTCTTCTTCCTGATCTGAATTGATGTCACAGCGGATATAGCTAGTTTTTGAGAGAAATAAATACGCATGATGCATGAAAACTTATGAAAAAACATGCATAAACGCACTATAAAAATGCACTGAAAGCTTGCTTATGCTGCAGCACTAGTTTAAAGCTAGGCTTAGGGCTTGTTCACATTGGCGGCCGGATGGCAGTAGAAGCATACCTCCCAACTTTTTGAGATCGGAACGAGGGACACCTATTTGCAAAAGTATGTAGGCACAGGACACACCCCTTGCCACACCCCCTTAAAGGAGAATTATACAAAAAAAAGATTAGTTAAACCCACAAGTGCTTTTTTTTTTTTTTTTTTCTTTTTAAAACACTACTATTCATTTATAGTGGCTTTTGAAATTATCAAATGCAGCAATTTAGAAATTGAATGAAAGGTTTAGCCCTGGGAAATACTTTTGAAAAAGATAAAAAGTGAATTTTATATAACACTTTATAGATCAGACCAAAATGAGGGACAAATTAAAGGGGAGCACCACCCAAAAAGAGAAGCTCCGCTTGATTGCCTCCTCTCTCCCTCCACTGCCACATTTGGTACCTTTAGGAGGGAAGTGGGAACCTGGTTTTGATAGGTACCCGCTCCCACTTCTGGCTGACTTTTCTACAGCAACCTCAGCCGGAAGTTTGCCCCCCTCCTCCTTCCCCCGCTGCCAAGCCACTCACAAATCACAGCATGCTTAACGCATGCGCAATAGGGAACCGGCTGTGATGCCCCAAGGCGTCACTGCCAGTTTCCCTTAGACGAGATGGTGGCGGCAGCCCCCGAGAGCCAATTGAAAAATCAGTTTGGGTGAAAACACCATGAAATCCCTGGACAGGTAAGCGTCCTAATATTAAAAGTCAGCAGCTACAGTATTTCTAGCTGCTGACTTTTAATTTTTTTCTGAAGGAGCCTGGAGCTCTGATTTAGGATGAAAGAGGGACAGAGGGACTTTGTTCCAAATCAGGGACAATCCCTCAAAATCAAGGACAGTTGGAAGCTATGTAGAAGTAGGTGGTTGAACTGCCATTTTTACCTCCTGACAGCCCAGGTAAAGAAGGGCATGCAGCAGCTCAGGCCTGTATACATATTACAGCCACAATGCTTTTGCCAAAACTAACCCACATGTCATATTTGGTAGGCGCTGCCACCGCTGAATGTGACCCATTTGGGGCCGTGCCGCAAATATTTCCCACGCGGTGGTCCAGCCTTTTTTGGAGTAAAAGAAGTGGTGAGGAGGCAACATATCAACTTTTCACTGCCTGTCATATTCTCTCTGAAAAGCGATCCACCGCAGATCGCTTTTCAGATAGGTAGCAAGGGCTGTCGCAGATGAGAACGAGCCTAAAGTGTTTGTAGCTGTGACAGAATGGCAGACTTGTAAACAAGCAGGGATGTGGATGCCTGCAGACTGGAATTGTGTCGATAGCCATAGTAAAACAAAGGGGTTTGATGTAAGCTGTCATGTGCCTATTTTTGGAAGCGATTCACCTCCTGCTTTTGTGATTTCCACAGTGTGCTCATGTCCTGACTGACAGGCAGTGCTGATGAGTCAGGCATGGCAGGCAACCTCTTGACTGCCTTTGTGTACACCATCTAATCTCCGCTCAGGGGACGCCTGGATCTTGTTGCAACAGGGAGGTCTGGTTACTTCTTGTCTTGTCATGGAGGAAACTGGTTGCTGCAATCCAGTTATTGTGCTTTGAGGCCAAAGAGCTAATACCTGTTGGGAGGGGGGTCTGGGAACATTTGGCCTGGGAGGCCTTTTTCTGTGTGCCTTTGTAAATGTGTTTGCTCCTAAAAAATACAAAGTGGGTCCCCAGCACACTGCCAAAGTCATTTTTGCATTTTTTGCTTAAAAAATAATTTTAGGCCTAAAGCCATGAATATATTTTCTAAGAAACAAACATCCTAGAGAATAAAATAGTGATAGTTCCAGGTTCATTATGTCACGCAATATTAACGCAAATTTCAGTAAAAAATACAATCAATGTTCATTTTAGGGCACACAAATGCAAAAAAATACCCATTTTTTTTTTCCAACCAATTTTTTGGGTAAAATATAAAAGATGAGGTTGCAATGAGTAAATAGATATCCAACATGTCAAACCCAATAGGTTATCAAAGGCTTTGATAACGTCCTGTACGAGGGACGAAACGCATCTGGTGACCGCGGGTGGTGATGTCAGATCTGGCTGGTGACACACAAGTGGTGGCGTACTTCCAGTTTCTGGTTTTTATGCTTGTTACAATGTAACAAGCATAAAAACCTTTTACAACAGTGAGCGCAATACTCTGTTTTTAGCATCATTTAAACCTCCCTGGCGGTCTGATTATGTCAGTATTTTTGAATGTCAAAGCGGTACATTTGTTTTGCTTTGAAATCTGTTGTTTTATATTGTAGGTCTTAAAACAGTAAAAGTTAATAAAAAGTATTAATAAATTATTAATAAATTAAATTAATACATTTGTTAATAAATTAATAGATTTATAATAAAAATAAAAGGAATAAAAGTAAAAGTAAAAGTGCAGGCAGGGCACTGTACAAAGCGCTAGGGACAAACTGAGGTGAAATGGTTTGATACAGTAATGTAATCCTAACAGATTACAATGTATCATGTCATGTTTTGTTTCTTTTTTTTTAATTTCCAGCCTGGTTCCGCCCCCCTGTGTCGCGGCGTTTGCAGGGATGGGAACCCAGAAGACAGATGCAGGCATCGGCCGGAGGACACAACGGGAGGATATCAGTGGATTGTAGGGACAAGTTAAGTTTCACTACGGGGTAACCCCTAGTGTGGCTCGGGGTTACCACTTTTGGTACTGAAAATGATCCCCGAGCCTCACTCGGGATTACCACCAGGGAGGTTAATAAATGGAATTCTGCTATATATTCCTCCTCCTCTTCTGGCATTGTACAATATGCAAAGGGAATCCGCACCCACAAAAAGAAGGAGCTCCGTTGGAGGACTACTAATCCCAGCATCTGAGACGTTTTGCAAAGCACACATGACTTCTTTTATGGGGGTCTATGGCAGCTGGTGAGTGAGTGGGCACACAGGAGGGGAGCACGGACTGCACCAATTTTGTTTACAGCATTTGGCACTTCAGCACTTAAATTATGATGGAACTGCAAAAATTTTCACCAATATTATTGATTTTGATTATGACTTCTATTTATTTTTGAACTTTGTTATTGTGTGTGTGTATATATATATATATATATATATATATATATATATATATATATAAATATATAGCTATATGAGTGTATGCTACCTTTTACACATATTAGCTTTTCATAGTGGGAGCGCCCTTTTTACAAATATATATGATTTAAGGCACTACACCTTTTAAAGGAGCAGCAACCTCACCTATAATATTTGCTATTTTGCGTAATTTATTTATTATTTCTTACCACATCCATTAGCACGGATATGTATATATATTTATTTACAGATGATGCATAATGTGTTACAGTGGGATATACTATTTATCTCAGCAGATATAAAGTGCTGAGCTGAAATATCCCCAAAATGAAAAAAAAAAATGTTTTGGGACTCAAGGGGGTTGTAGTGAGAAAAGGGCTCAGGGGCCCAAGGGTTAAAGTAAATCTAAATTCTGAAGGTTTTTTTTTTTTTTTACCTTCATGCATTCTATACATGAAGGTAAAAAACCTTCAGTATGCAGCGCTCCCACCTCTCTCCCTCCTTTTTAGGCTCAGCCAGTGAGGAGGGAACAGGTATTGGGGCCAAGCCACGCTCTGTGTGCCTTATGGCTTGAGAGCGAGCATGCACGAGTGCCCCCATAGTAAGCGGCTCACTATTGGGGCACTCAGAAGGGGGGAGGAGCCAGAGTGCCAGCAGGGAACCTGAGAAGAGGAGGATTGGTGCTGCACTGTGCAAAACCATTGCAAAGAGCAGGTAAGTATGACATGTTTGTTACTTAAAAAAAAAAAAAACTTTAGTATCATCTGAAAGGAGTAGAATTGTTTCACTTACACAAGTAAACCTGGGTGAAGTAAGGACAGGAGAGTTTGGCCGTGAAATGACAAGAGGATGGGCTAGAATGGTGATGGTGAACCTTGGAACCCCAGATGTTTTGGAACTACATTTCCCATGATGCTCATGCACTCTTCAGGGTAGTTGAGCATCATGGGAAATGTAGCTTCAAAACTTCTTGGGTGCCAAGGTTCGCCATCACTGGGCTAGAAGATAAAAGAACAATGCTCTTTTTTTAAGCTTTTGAGAGAAGATGTCCTCCATATGTACTCCATGGGAGAAAGAACTACTTAGGCGAGACAGCCTAGAAGCATTCTCAACAACAGAGACTAATTAACCCCCTCACGATGAGTGTACACATACAAGCGGTGTTCATCGTACTGCACAGCACACTTCCAGCACAGAGACTGAGCTGTCAGACAGCTGCAAGTCTTGTACCAATAATCAGGAACCGGGAGGAATGGTTCCTGATCACTTGATCCCTGTGATAGCTAGTGATCACTCATTGTACTCACTGTATGGACTGCCCTATGGTTCTCTATCCTCTTTTGGATGGAGTAAAAGATACAATGTTTCTTTTTCTCCTTTTTAGAGGAGAAAGTTGTAAACAAAATGTTGTGTAAGAAAAACGTTAATAATAACAAAACGATAAAATAGCTAGATCAGGGTTGGATCTAGGTCAGTGTTAAGGTTAGAGTCAAAGGTCATGCTCAAAGTCAGGATCAAAGGTCAGGGTCAGTGTATTTTAGATAGGTCAAGGGTCAAAGGTCAGTTAGCATCAGTGTGTTTGAAATAGGATAAAAAAAAAAAAAAAAAGCAAAATGTGCACTGTTGTTTCTGGGCCCTTCTATGGGTACAGACAACAAATAACATACATTTAAGTGCTATCGCTGCAATCTTCAGGAGCTGGAGAATTTGTTTTGGATTATTCTTTGGTGGAGAGTTATGATAATAGCAAGACATATACAATTACTTTTTTTTTTAAATAATTTTTTTACTATTTTGGGCCAGTTTTTCTTTGATAATAAATAATAATAAAAAATAATTAGTTTGTCCTGAAAAAACAAAAAAACAAAGTAAAATTCTCTGGAATACACTAACTAGTTGAGATGATATGTACACAGACTTCTATCTATTTACACCAGCCTACCTCTGAGTCTGAATGAGGCTACTTAAAAAAGACATTTCCGTTTTGGTGTCCTGGATTGGAGGTAGCCGGATGTAGATGGACAGCAAAGTCCATTTACACTCCACCGCCCATAGAGCAGAGCTGGGTCTGTCGGTGTCTGCTCTGGATACACTGAGTGGACACTGATGTGACATCTATCTCTCTCTGCTCCAATCAGCAGAGGATCAGCTCACAAATTCCCTGCTGATTGGAGCGGAATCTGCCCTATGTTAAAGGGGTCTAAACCTTAAAGTTTCCTAAAACCAAAGCTGCCAGGACATTTTCCTGTTATGGGCTGGGGAATGAAGAGAGAAAGACGTTCAGTTCCGAAGTGGCCTCTGTCTTTGCATCGAGGGGTGGTGTGCCCAGTGTCTGCCTAAGAAATGTAAAAGCGGGTGCTGTATTTTACATTTATGTGCTGTGCCTGGGTGACTTAGGACCTAGGTTCCTTATGATATGCAAGGCTGTTGATAGGAGGATATAGCCAACTCTCCTATATCGGGCCCTGATTCCCATCAGTTCAGCAGGCGGCCCCAGGAGCATAGACTGGACTTTTAATTACCTTTGGCAAAGTAATTATCTTAAATTAAAAATCTGATCCCCTCTATATCAATCAGAAAGGGGTGGTCTGGAAATATAATTTCATTGTAGGGAGCTGTGGCAATGAGGATTACATTACTGGGCTGTGTCCTAAGTTCTACAGGAAGCAGAGATGAGCAGCACCATTATATTTATGCTGGCGGCCCATTGCCCACCCACTAGTAGCCGCAAAGTCCCACATTGGTACTGACATGCAAGAGGGAGCACTGTAGCCCCGACTCTGAGCACTGACAGCCAACAGCAGGAGTCATGCCTTCCACTCCTCACAGTGTCAGGTATTTCAGGGGTCATCTCATTGTATCTGAGGGGTAGTCTGAGTATTGCAGTACCCTCAGGAATCTACCCACAGGATTCCAGGTTAAAGATCATGGACTGGCTCTTTGTGCTTTTCAGACGGGGATCAGTAAAAACAGGCAGCAGAGGTGAGGTTTTACTGCCCCCTTACCACCCATGTATTGCTTTTTTTGTATGTATGTTTTGTAGTGTCAATAATTGTGAATGTCTTGTTTTTATAATTTAATAAAATTTGCTAATGTTTTATATACATGCAGCCATATATTTTTGAGTATGATACCAAAAAAGTCCCCTTAAGCCCACCTTTTTCCAATATCCCTAGTGGGAGTTGGTGTTTTCACACCCACCTGAATTGTAACAATAAAGATGGACAGGGCTGTACACGCGCCATGGCCACGATAAGGCTTCACAGACAGGGCATTTTTAACTCAAGGTGAAGAGACGAACAGGTGGCACCTCCAGTTAAACTCGCCCATTGAGTCCAATAGGGGTGCAACACAACCACGAGTCATTCTGCAATTTAAGGCCTCATGCACACTGGGTCTGGATGTCATCAAAACGTCAGTAGAAAGCTGTAGCTGTAGAAGGCTTTTTTCATTTTTTTTTTTTTTTTCTAGTGTCTTTTAGCTTTTTCCAGCTGTAGGGTTTTTTAGCTTTTTTTTTTTTTTTTTTAGTAAAACCTTATGGCTCAAAAATGTTGCTAAACGCAGAAAAGCCGTGTTTTTCAACAGTTGTTGCTGTTTTTCAGCGTTTTTAAGTTTTTATCAACTTTGGAGCGTTTTTACAGCTGAAAAACGCCTCCTAAAACCCACTAATTCTGGGTTCTTTTCCAGCCAGAAAACACCTCTGCCAAAAATTGCTGATAACAGCCTGTGTGTGCATGGACACATAGGATAACATGCTGGGGAGTTTACTGGCTGCAGAAAAAACATCTGACGCCAAAACAGCCGCTGTAACAATGCCCAGTGTGCATGAGGCCTAAAAATAAAAGTAAAGAAAGCAAACAAAAACATGTTCAGGGTGCGGCAGTAGTATTCCCCTATTACACAACAATTATGAGGGGGAGACAAATGTCTGTCTATCAAAGGGAACCACTACATTGGAATTCTGAAACTACATCTACAAGAATCCTAGTATCCACCCCAACCAATTAGTGTTTAAAAGCTCTGGGATTACATGCACTTTTGAGCTGGTACACATGGGGTGATGGACATGTGCAAACATCCAACTAATTTAAGTTTTTGTTTCTCTAGTGTGGAATGTGTTTCATTATTACTACTTAGGCCTATTGTCTTAACATCCATGGCAATGACATGTTGCATTGAAGATATTAGCTCACATATTTTTCTATAATGTCTCATCCACTTTAAACCATAATTGTGGCAGTTGCCTATTGTTCTGGTGGCCACCAATACACTTTACTATGTGACACATAGAATGAGGTCTTTACAATTTACAATATTTACTATAGTGTGTGGAAATTTGGTAGCAGGGGTTTTTAACGTTTCTGTTTACCTAATTGTGTGGAATTGTGCATTTTCAATATACTAATTAAGGCATATGAAGTTTTTTTTTTAATTGGGAGCTGTCGTGCATATTTATTCATCTTGATCTTTGATAAAGTTTTTTTTTTTCTTAACAATATTAGAGGAAGGGCTTGTAGAATACTGTTATTTGTGGAGGGCTCCCCCTCTTGGTCGTAATCTATAGGACAGGCCTGGTAGGATTGGGTTTAGGGTTTTTTCTATAAGTGGCACTAGTACCAATCCCCTATAGGTCGCTTTTCAGGGGGCCTATGAAAGAAGCTTTCTGAAGAATCCTATTCCTGTGGGAATACACACATACAGTACACTATATTATCAAAAGTATTGGGGCGCCTGCCTTTACACGCACATGAACTTTAAAGCAGAGTTCTGGCCTATTTTGCAACTTTAGTGATTCCTGGAGTGCTCGCTATGCTGATCAACAATTTGACATTTACATTTTTTTCGGGGGTCTCTTACCTTATTTTCAGGACATTTTCATTGTACTTCTTCCTTCTCCCCCCTCTGTGGCCACGGCCACCGACATCACTCCCGCCTTTGCATTGCATCCTGGAAGCTGTTTGTCATCACTCCCAGGAGGCTGGAATCAGGAAGAACGCCCAGAACACTCCCTGGAATCAGGAAGAAGGACACAGCAGATTACACTGCGGCTTCAGATGCCCACATCCAAGATGGCCGCACCCAGATCGTTTTTAAAAGTAAGATTTTGACTAAAATCCAATACTGTACACCTTGTAAGTATGAGAATAGCGGTTATGTAAAGGGCCGATGGATTAGTATTATAGGGGTATTTTTAGTTAAAAAAGGTATTTGAGGCTGGAACTCCACTTTAATGGCATTCCAGTCTTAGGGTTTAATATTGAGTTGGCCCACCCTTTGCAGCTATAACAGCTTCAACTCTTCTGGGAAGGCTGTCCACTGGTCCAAATCATTTGGTGGAGAGGGGATTATGGTGTGGGGTTGTTTTTCAGGGGTTGGACTTGGCCCCTAAGTTCCAGTCAAGTGAAATCTTAATGCTTTAGCATACCAAGATATTTTGAACAAATCGACTTTGTGGGAACAGTTAGGGAATGGCTCCTTCCTGTTCCAACATGACTATGCACCAGTGCACAAAGCAAGGTCTATAAATACATGAATCAGCGAGTATAGGATGGAGGAACTTGACTGGCCTGCACAAAGTGACCTCAACTTGATAGAACGATAGTACACCTTTGGGGTGAATTAGAGCACAGACTGCAAGCCAGGCCTTCCTGTACCTGACCTCACAAATGCGTTTCTGGAAGAATAGTCAAACATTCCCATAGACACACTCCTAAACCTTGTGGACCTTGTGGAGTTGAAGCTGGTATAGTTTCAAAGGGTGGGCCATCTCAATATTGAACCCTATGAACTAAGACTGGGATGCCATTAAAGTTCATGTGCATGTAAAGTCAGGCGTCCCGATACTTTTGGTAGTTTAGTTGTACATACTGCGATTGATTTACTAAAGGCAAACAGCCTGTTCACTTTGCAAGGGAATTTTCCCCAGATATTGGTGAATGCAGCGAAGTCTCACTTTACAAAAGATACCTAATCAACTGCAAGGAATATAAAAACTGAATTTTTGCTTGCAAATGATTGGATGATGGAGGTCAACAGAGCTTTACCCACAAAGCTCTGGGGAAAATTCCCTCACAAAGTGCATCTTCCCTTGCAAAGTGAACAGTCTATTTGCCTTTATTAAATCAACGGCATTGCATGGGTGTCGTGTCCAACATTGCATACAGCACTGCCCAAACTGAGAGTGCTCTGCAAATACATGTTCTGCTTTAAAATATATCAAATTGACTTGTTGGGGTTATAAGCCATGTGAAAAGGAAAGACACATTTATATTTTATCACTATTTATATACTGATACAGCATACATGGGATGCTACATACACTGCAGTTGTGTTATAAATTATGGCATATTACATTGATGTAAGGGGCACTTTATTGGCTTGTGTTATCATAGTAGTACCTTATCAGTAAGTTGCGCTGTTTATAAAGGGTAACTCCTGCTTCATACACTGCATATACACTTGGCTAATGTAATATCACAAGTCATGACAGAAAAATAAAAACTTTGTAAATAGAATTCATTAACTGTTTTGCCCCATTATGAATGTATAGGGTCTTGAGATTTCCCACTTTTGTTGTCTGTATCTACTGGCATAGTGCATTTTACATGTAAAATGAATAAAGTTGGCATTGGACATGACATTGTACTCCCCGAACTATTGTTGGACAGATCTGGTGGTAATCTTAGGTCTTTTGCACTAGAACGACAGATCCAAAAAGCAGTGCTAGGTGTTGTGAACTGTCCTTCAAAGAATTGTGTTCTCACTCAAATGATCCTACTATTGGGATCACCCTGATCCTCTGTTTGGCTTGGCTTATGGTTGTATGTAGTGGACTGTACACACATGGTGAACATGTCTCTCTCTTTTTGCCACAGAAAAGGGAACACATAAGCCCCGTACACACGTACCGATTGTCAGCCGTAAATATTCGGCCGACGACCGATCGGCCGATTGTAGGCTTGTTAGTATGATGCTTCCGACAGCCGACAGCGCACTTTCGGCCGAAAAGAATCTGTCATGCAGGCTTTAAAATTTTTGTTGGCCAACACCAGAACGGCCGATTGTTCGCCAGTCAGTACAGAATTAGGCCGACAATCAGCAATTTCGCAAGACTGGGCATGCTCAGAGAAGAAAAAACACAGGGAAAGTTAACCATCACATGACATCACTTCTGCAGTCGGTGGACAAAATTCTTGTGCAGTCTTTTGCACTTTTCAGAGAACAGGACAGCCCTGGACAAAAGACGGCCGATCGATCGGCCGAAGACCGTTACCTTTGTACGAGGCATTAGTAAACTTCCAGCCATAACATCAGTGTAATAATGAGCACTTCCAGCACTCATTGGCCCACTAATATTAAAAAAGAACTACAAGCAAAACTTTTTTTCCCATTTTGTATAGAGTAAAGGATGGTTATTATAACCCCTGTCAGATATTTCTTCGCCATCTGTGTCCCCTTGGAAAGCAAATTAAAGGAATCCCTTGGGGACCCCAGGCCATCAGAACTAGTGTCTTTTCAGGGGACAACCCAAAATCTCCCATTTCACTTTTGAAGATAGTAAACAGGACAAAAAGAGAGGATGAATCTCCTTATCAGGGCCACAGACAGCAATAAAAACTGACAAGCATTCAAATCGCTCTCCACTCCAACCAAAACTTAAACAAAAAGTTTTACCTTTAGTTATACTTTAAATCCTGGGTCTGTCAGATAGGTGGGCGTGGGAAGTGGAGGGAGCAGTGCCTGTTGCTTTCATGTAGGCTTTACAGGGCCCTTCAGGTAGGCTGGTATTAGGTACTGCTTAAGGCAGGGATGTCAAACTCAATTTCATTGTGGGCCACATCAGAATTATGGTTGCCCAAAAGGGCGGGATGTATCTGTAAGGAGGGTGCTGTGGTTACACAGAGAGGTGCAGGATCTGTAAGAGGAGTTTGGTACTCCTCTCTGCTGCCGACAGGATCTAGTGGAGGAGCTCTGTCCTCCTCTCTGCTGCAGACTACTGAGACAGGTTGAGGGGGGACGGGGGACGGGGGGGTCCTTGCTGCAGGAGAGGTGTGAGGGCCACATGAAATGGCCTAGATTCATGTTTGAAACATGCAGCTTAAGGGAACCAGAAGACACCAGCCTATGGATTATGTGGGGGAAAGAGCTTCCCTCCAATCACTATAAAAAGTATTTTGTAAGTCACAAGTTTAGATCTCTGACCACATGTAACTGAGAAGAGCCCTGAACTCACCAGAAATGTGAATGCCAGTCCCTACCCCATGGGAGAATCGGTAGCAGACCTTACACTTGGTTTCATGCATGGAAATTAAAAAACTTTTAATTTTTTTTCCAAGGGATTCAATGACTGTAGCTTTGTCGAGCAAAGTGAAAAAAGAACGTTTACTAAATCAACCCCATTGTATGCAACATATTGCTTTTTTGCACTGACAATCAATCAGCTTTTTCTTGCTTTGGAAGATTCATTATTAAGACAAGCTGCAATACTGTCAACAAAGACTGAACAGAATGTTAAATTAAACTGATGACTGTAAACGATCACCTTGCAAACAACCTGTTCAGTTTAAAATAGAAATGAAAGGCAAAACATGTTTGTATAGATACAAAAAAAAACAAAAAAACATTATAAATACCTTTTTATCCCTTTTTTATAAGTGATCCCCTTCACTCTGTTCTCAGCTGCATAACAGCTGGGGAGAGGAGAAGCAACAGCACATTGATCTTCCAAGTGAATGGCTGTGCAGCAGGGGCATGTCATGACAAGTTTGATCATTTGAGGAGGGTACAATGAGTTCCAAGCATAGCTAGAGAACTGACCCCGGTGTGTTCTCCTGCTTAGTGTGGTCAGTTTGTAATAGGAAAGCAGAGGGACTGGCAGGAACACCAGGGATTTCACACAAAGGAAGCAATACAAAGAGAATAGAAGACTTTCTCATACAAGTACATGGTACAGCAGACACATATCAGGAATATGAAGTGCTGAAGTAACAAACGCCTTAAGGAATTATTCTTATATAACAGAAAGGGATTCTTTTCAATGAAAATGTTGTACCCTTATGCTGCATTCACATAACTGCGTTGTGGTAACACTTTATGCTCATTAGTGTGTTGCTGTGCCATTTCTCCACACCGGTGTTGCAATGCATGGTAACACACTGCTGTGCATTGTGGTGCTTTGAGTAGAAATAAGTTGTAGGTACAGTGCCTTGAAAAAGTATTCATACGCCTTGAAATTTTCTACATTTTGTCATGTTACAACCAAAAGGTAAATGTATTTTATTAGGATTTAATATGATAAACCAATACAAAGTGGCACATAATTGTGAAGTAGAAGGAAAATGATAAATGGTTTTCAAAATTTTTTACAAATAACTATCTGAAAATTGTGGGGTGCATTTGTATTCAGTATTCAGTCCCCTTTGCTAAAATCTAGTGGAACCAATTGCCTTCAGAAGTCACTTAATAGTAAATAGAGCCCACCTGTGTGTACTTTAATCTCAGTATAAATACAGCTGTTCTGTAAAGCCCCCCATTTTATCCTAAGCTTTGAACATCTCACAAAGCACTGTTCAATCCATCATCCAAAATGGAAAGAGTATGGCACAACTGCAAACCTACCAAGACATGGCCGCCCACCTAAACTGACAGGCCGGGCAAGGAGAGCATTAATCAGAGAAGCAGCAAAGAGGCCCATGGTAACTCTGGAGGAGCGGCAGAGATCCACAGCTCAGGTGGGAGAATCTGTCCACAGGACAGTTATTAGTAGCGCACTCCACAAATCTGGCCTTTATGGAAGACTGGCTATAAGAAAGCCATTGTTGAAAGAAAGCCATAAGAAGTCCCATTTGCAGTTTGCGAGAAGCCATGTGGGGGACACAGCAAACGTGGAAGAAGGTGCTCTGGTCAGATGAGACCAAAATGGAACTTTTTGGCCTTAAAGCAAAATGCTATGTGTGGTGGGAAACTAACACTGCACATCACCCTGAACACACCCTGCCCACGTAAAAAACGTGGTAGTTTACAGCATCATGTTGTTAGGGATGCTTTTCTTTAGCAGGGACAGCGAAGCTGGTCAGAGTTGATGGAAATATGGACAGAGCCAAATACAGAACATTCTTAGAAGAAAACCTGTTAGTCTGCAAAAGACGAGACTGGGGCGGAGGTTCACCTTCCAGTAGGACAACGACCTAAACCTACAGCCAGAGCTACAATGGAATGGTTTAGATCAAAGCATATTCATGTTTTAGAATGGCCCAGTCAAAGTCCAGACCTAAATCCAATTGAGAATCTGTGGCAAGACTTGAAAATTGCTGTTCGCAGACACTCTCCATCCAATCTGACAGAGCTTCAGCTATTTTGCAAAGCAGAATGGGCAAAATGTTACTCTCCTAGATGTGCAAAGCTGGAAGAGACATCCCCAAAAAGACTTGCAGCTGTAATTACAGTGAAAGGTGGTTCTACAAAGTATTGGCTCAGGGGGTGAATACAAATGCGCTCAACTCTTTTCAGATATTTATTGAAAACCATTTATCATTTTTGAAAACCATTTATCATTTTTCTTTCAACACAAAGTGGCACAATTATGTGCCACTTTGTGTTGGTCTACCACATTAAATCCCAATAAAATACATTTACGTTTTTGGTTGTAACATGACAAAATGTGGAAAATTTCAAGGGGTGTGAATACTTTTTCAAGGCACTGTAGGTTTTATTGTCCACTCTGGTCCTTTAGCAGCCTATTCAAAACAATGGTCTTCCTTAACGCAATGGGCATTGGCACAGGAAGTGATCTCTGCAATAGGGCACAGATGGCAAAAAGGTGACAGAGGTTAAAAACATCCCATACCCTATTCAACATGAATTTTATATTTACTTTAAAGCAGGGCTCACACTATTGGGAATTGGATGCGGGTTTCCCTGCATCCAATTCGCATGTCAGGAGATTAAGACTGGCTCTCTGTGGAGCCGGTTCACATATCTCCGGAGCGGCTCCGGTGTGAATTGCACGGGAGTCCTGTGCGTCTTCTGGTCTGTTTCAGGTCTGAATTAAGCCATAAATTTGGACTGAAAGCAGTCCTGAACCTCTGAACAGGGACGCACCGGAACCCTGCTGTAAACCGCTCCATGTGGCAGTATGAACCCAGCTTAAAGCTGTAAGGCATAGGTGTCAAACACAAGGCATGTGGGCCAAATGCGGCCCCCCAGGCCATTTCATGTGGCCCTTGCACCTCTCCTGCAGCTGCAGCGCCCCCCTTGTCTCTGCCCCACCTTGTCTCAGTAGTCGGCAGCAGAGGGGACAGAACCCCTTTGCCAGATCCAGCGCTTCTCTGTGCAGCTGCAGAAAGGCTTGCCTTTGCCCATCCCCCCCCCCCCCCCCCTTCTCAGTAGTCCACAGCAGAGAGGAGGGCAGAACTTCTCCTACAGAACCTGCACCTCTCTGTGCAGCCGCAACACTGCCTTGTCTCTGCCTCCCCTGGTCTCAGCATTCAGCAGACTCTCTGGAAGCTGACTCTAGCCCTCCTCTGATCCTCCTCCAGACCCTGTACTTTCTTCCTCCCAGATCTAATTGCATCTTCTTTCTGGCAGTAGCACAAGGAAAGGGGGTGCATTGTGATGTAAGGAAGGGTGGGTGACTTTTGACTTCTGATGGTGGTGGGGGGGCTCTTGACATCTCATGTAAGGGGGTGTGGGGTGCTCTGGACATCTAATCTTACAGATATAACCGGCCCTTTGAGGTCAACCATAATGCTGATGTGGCCCGCAATGAAATTGAGTTTGACACCCCTGCTGTAAGGAGATAAACATGAATTAAACATAAATGTGTAATATTATCAGCAGCCTTGATCCCTCAGCATTCTATAAAATATAGAAACTCCAATACCAATTTACTATTGGTGACAGAAATGCCATAGCGATCATTTGTTTCTGCCTCTAAACACTAACACTAGACACACAATTTTTTGTCATATTTTATGGCAAATAAAATGACCCATTTAGAAGATCTGACTGTGGCCAGCATAATAAGACAGAAGAAAACAACGAGAAATGAAACGGTATTACTATAACATCATTATAGGTCATTCATCACATAGGAAAAGGATAGAACAAGCAATTGTGCTTCAGCAAACTTGCATTAATAATATGTAGGCGCCCTCTACTGTTAAACCTTGAAAATTGTCTAAGGGGGCGAATGTACAAATATCAGATTTCCAAGGATGGCAAAGAGGAGAAATCCATAGACAGGCTGTATCTAGTGTTAAAAATAAATACTGTATTTTTTGGCGTATAAGACTACTTTTGAACCTCAAAAAAATCCCCCAAAAATGGGAGGTCGCCTTATACGGGTAGCTTAAAATATTTATGGCAAATTAAAAAAAAAAATCATTATGTAGCATGTTAATGCGATTCTTAGTTTTATCCTACAATTTGGCTTATTCAACAAGAACAATATGCAGAGTATTAAACAATGTCAAGGAGTTGAAGCGCTTGCAGCAATAAGGTGGCAGCTCAAGTTTTACTTAGGTTTGGCAAACTAAAAAAAAAAAAGTTTCCTTATGTTTTTCAACTTGTTTAAAGTGTTTTACCCATTTGTTGTACATGTATTATTAACACATGACTCAGCATTGCAAGCATCCAATATTATCCTTTCTATAAATTGAAATTTTACATTTTGGAGCTGCTTCATTCTTCCGTCCACCATTCTAGATGGGCAGCTCTCTCTGGTAAGGAGAATGGGAACTAATGCTCAGAGCTGCCTCCTTTTTGCACCAATCGAAAGAGCCGATGTTTCTGAATATTATTAAATAAATAACCAAAAAACAAAAAAGAATGGAGCTGCCTTATTTTTGCTGAGAACGTATCAATCATATTTAATTTTTTATAAGTCAGTAGAAGAAACTCTGATTTATAACTGGTGGCTTCACATGGCACACGCAATCAGCACCTTCATAGCAGTTCCTGGCAGTGCCTGGACAAGGTCATCTGGCACCCAGATCAAACATGCCAAACTGTGCCCCTGACCTCCCTTCTCACACCAATCTGTGTACCCCATGTGTCAGCATAAATCCCCCCCCCCCCCAAAAAAAAGAATAAATTTCTTGTGCAGGGCATAATTCTCTCCAAATGAAAATTCGAAATCTCCCCCTCCTTCCAGTACAAATGCCCCTCTCGGGTCCCCCTTCCTAGTTTAAATGCTGCCTGCTAAAATCAGCTCTCCAACTACAACCCCCCCAGCACAAATTTTTCCCCAAATCTCCCCTTCTAGCACATATCCTCTTTCCCCAAAATCCCTCCCTCTTAGCTCAAATTCTCTCCCCATATCCCCCTCTCTAACCCCCCTCAAATTCCACCTACTAGCACAAGTCTTCTTCCCCCCCATAACCCTCCTAGGAAAATTCCTTCCCCCAAATCCTACAAAAAAATCCTCCCCCCATCCCTCTCTTATCACAAATCCCTCCCATATTTCCTCTACTAGCACAAATCCCCCCAATCTCCCTCCAAGCACAAAATCCCTTCCCCTAGTCTCTCCTCCCAGCACAAATCTTTCTCTCCCAAATACCCCTCCCGCCCCAATATTCTACCCACAATCCCCCCTCCTAGCACAATCCCCCCACTAGCACAACTCCCCCCCCCCAATTTCCCCTTCAAGCACAAATCCTTCCCTAATATGCCCTCTCCCACACAAATCCCCCTGGTACCACAAATTCTCTACCCTTCCCCCAAATCCTCCTTCCTAGGTCAAATCATCTCCCCCCCCCTTAAAGTCCCCCCTGCTAGCACAAATCCTCTCCCTTTCCCCAAATCCCCCTTCCTAGAAAGAATCCTTACCCCCCCTCCCCCTCCTAGCACAAATCTCATCCTCAAGCGCACATATTTGTTACTGCTCCTGTCCCCCCCCCCCCAATTGTGCTTCCAGTACAATTCCTCCTTCCCTCAAACTTACAGGCTACTAGATACAGCATAGAAGATGTCTGTGGGATGCAACTGACCTTGCTCCCACGCTCCTCCTCACCTTGACATGTCAGAGTTTAGGAAGAGGCTTGGGGGTAGCTTCCCTCCTCTCTGACATTTACTAGGTAGCCAGTGGAGAGTGATTAAGGCTGCTGCAGCGATGGGGATTGTGGCATCAGCAACCCAGACACCTTGCAAGAGATGTGGGGCACAGGCCCTGGGTGCTTGGCGCTAGTGATGCCACTGGCTGTCAGATCAGGACTTCGTAGGGTTTGCTTACCTGGCTTTACCCACATTTTCTACTGACAGGACAGGAGCAGTCTTCTGTGTAGATAGGGGTGGGTAAGAAAACTGTATCCAGGAGTACTGCACTGCCAGAAGGGAGGATCTTGGGGTGTGTGAGAGAACACAGCTCAAACCTCCTCTGGTTCTCTTCTCCTTTCTAAATCTGGCTTGCCACCTCCAGGGATAAGCTGTAAAGTGATGTAGTGATGCTGCTGTCATTACTCCTGTCAGCTTGTGGTGGTGGAAACTCACCACACGGCTCTCCTCCTCCTCCTCACATGACACAACTATACCCAGGGCAGCCATTCCTCCTGCCCCCCTTATCCTGGTCCTTTTTTTATTGACATGTACTCATATATAACAGATACCTTGTACATTCAACATACTACTGTAAACTATGAGTGTATATACATATATGTTTTTATGTCTTATTCATACTTGTTTTTCGTACTTATAGCCTGAGATGCATTTCCATTGACCTCTGAAAAAGGCCAAGTCCGAAACGCGTCAGTCACCACATCGAACTTTTCATCCCACATCTCCTATTAAGTGATGTAACATCTAGCCACATGCATTTTAACTGTTATGTTGTTGCTTTGTTTTTCTTACAGTATTTTGTATACTTTGAAAAAAATGATATTTGTTTACTACTGAAGTTTACTCTGTGATGGGTTATTGCCTAAAAAGTCCCACATTCAAGGGGAATCTTTTTTCAGTTCTTTTTTGGTTCCTAGTCCTAATTCCTCCCTTAAAACTAAGCCTCATTGGATAGTAAGCATTAAAATGTGCCCCTACGTTTGGTATGTTCCTCAGTTGTCTGATTAGGGCTACAGGACTGCTGTCCCTCTTGTTCTCATTCCTCCAGAGTTGTTTATGGCACTTTTCCACTGCAAGTACCGGCTCGGCTCTACTTGGCCCTGTTTGGGTTTCCACTGCATGGTACCGCATGGTACGGTGTTGGAACAGTTCGGTACGGTTTGGTATGGTTTGCTTTTCCACTAAAGTAGTACTAAAGTAAGTGGGTGGGATAACAATGATTCTCTGACCAATCAGTGGCTAGTAGTTACAAACAGTCAAGGCTGCATGCAAAGGATTGTGGGATATGGTACCACAACTGAGGTTGTACTGTTTAAGCGAGCTGTACCGTTCAGTTCCATGTAGTGGAAAAGCGCCGCCATACCGTACCGTACCGAACCGTTCCTACACCGTACCATGCGGTACCAGCAGTGGAAAAGCACAAAAGCGAGCCGAACCGTTCGGTTCCATGCAGTGGAAAAGCGCCATTACTAATACAGGAGGTGTGTTACTGGACAGAGCATTGATTTTTACAGATCTGTCTTTTTACCACTTGAAAGATTACTGATCGCTGGAGCCTTGAGGTAGATAGTGAGGAAAGTCCAGCTGGTCAAACCTGTACCCCACTAATTTTACAGAGACATTCCATGACCTTTGTTGTGAGGGTCTACTAAATGAGATGAGACTTGTAAACATCTTCGGCACTTGCTTGATGATTTATTGGATGTGCAGAGGTAGCCTAGCGGGATCCGGTAAAACAGGAACACGGACGGATCCCACTGGTGGTAGACACAGGCTAGCCTGAGGTGCGGAGTCTAAGTGACAGCAGGTCTTTACCAGAGCCTCTGATGGTGAGGATGGGTTTTGCTGCGTGCTGAACACCAGGTCGCGGTCCTCAGGGTTGCCCCACCAGGAGGTGAACAAGTCCAGAACGGGAAGCAGAAAAGCCGGCAAGGATAAGACAGGAGAGTGGTCACAGGAACAAGCCAAGGTCAGGGCGGGCAGCAGGCAGACAAAGTAATGTACAAGTAGGGAGGTAAATCAGGAAGTCAACAGGATACAGCAGGTTCAGGATCAGGAGTACAGGTAAAGCTGCAGACAATACAGCAAGGAACAAGTGTGTCTGTCACCTTTATATAGGCCACGTATAGAGCCAAATTGTGATGCTATTGCCTGCGCGCGTGCGTTCATGTACGTGCATGCACATTGGTGAATACAAGTTTGCCATTAAAATGGGAGTGAGTGAATTTGTGCATGCGCGTTCTCGTACACCCCCCGGATGTCACTGTGCGTTCCTTACAACACATTTGGTTGAAATATGGATTAAAACTGGACTTTTATGTTTATTGAGAATGTCACATACCTGGTCAGTGAGCCTGACGTGCAGAGCAAGGCCTCTCATACAACTCCGACTTGGAGGCCACTGGTATTGAGACAGCAACCACAGAAGCACAGGGAGGTATATGTAAAGCAAAAATACAAGCAAGTACGGTAATCTCAAGATTAAAAAATGCATTATAAAATATAAAATGTATATATCACGATAAAAATAAAAATGATCACAATATGAATAATATTGATAATAATGCTACTAATAATATTACTTAATAATATTTCTATTGTGATATTTTTTATCGTAATCTCAATAGGGAGCTCTTAATATAGCTCTAGGGATAAAGGAATATGCTTGATATAACAATAGAGAGCTCTTGATATAGTCCCTGAAGAAGGGAGAGCCTTTCTCCTGAAATGCGTTAGCTTGATATACTTGTCACCACTCTCAATTACCGCCTCCTAATCTACCATTGAATTTGTATTCTTTTGAACACCGGGCACTCCTTCATTCTTACTTTTCCAAGTTTGGAAATGACCCTAAGACCTTAAAAAAAAGACAGCAGCCCAAGCTCTAAGAGGGCTCCCTGCCAGTATCTATCATTGGGCACACCCTACCATAGGGTCAACTCCCTACTCACCCACGACCAGTGACTGATCCAGTCAGTCCAGCGCGGTCTTCAGCACAAACATGTTGACAAACCGGACAGGCCAGACCAGCAGGAAACTGGTCCTTATCTGCACCTTGATCTTCAGGAAGTTTTTGGAGGTTCATCCTTTTTTACTCCTTTTATCACTCCCTTGGCTCAGTCATTGGCTGCTTACTTTCGTTGACTTTCAAAAGCTAGTAACAATATGGATATTCTCCACCTGGCCTGAGCTGGCAAATGACTGCATGGAGGAATCCGACTCAATAGCCGCTTGGCACTCATAATACTTGTGTCGCTGAAGAGCTCCTCGATGACGAAGAAGAGGAAGGAGATTCTGGACTTTTGCATTTCAGTGAGGCGCTTGTGTCCATCTCTTCCTCACCTTTTTTGGCCGGACCTCCTCAGCACCCTCCTCCCCTTCCTCTGCCACCAGGATCTCCTCTGCAAGAGGAATAGTCCCTTTGTCCCAAGCAATTTCAATAGGAGGATCCAGAGGGGAAACCTGAGGCTTCACCAGGGCACTCTCACAAGGTACTGCACCCCACCGTACATCAGCAAAGGAGACCGGGGCATGCGCACAGCCTCACCGATGTCACCCTCATTGGTCACATCTGTAGTGTTCGCCTTCTCTTTGGGGACCTTGGGGCACTGCCTTGCCAAGTGGTCCCCACTACCTCAGATGTAGCATCCCCGGCCTTCAGGCCATTGTGTCATCCTATGTCCAGCTTTGTAGCAGTTCTGACACACCTGTCCAAAAGCACACTCCTCCTTGGTATGCCCAAAGTAGTAACAGGAATGGCAAAAAAAAGGCTTACCAAACCACCACAGATATCCACGGTTGCTGCCAATTGAAAATTCCTGGGGAGAGTGATGCCCCCCCCTCCGATCAGCCCTAAATTGCATCTAGAACCTTCTTTGGACATTGAAGGTTCCAAACACATTCGGAAGCTTAGTACCCACCGATACAAAATCACAGTACCAAAGTAGGAACGACTGGATTTCCTTACCCTTCATGAAGGGATTGTACATATGAACCATCACAGGGACTGTCTGCTTGGGACTCACTGTATAGAAAGGTAATCCTCTCCAGCAGAGGGTCCTCCGCCTTCTCTCCCTTCCAAAGCAGATATGTCTGCAGATCCTCCTTATTCCAGGTAGAATCATAAAGTCCAGGTGTAGGAAAACAACTGCATGCAAAAGATACTTTATCCCGCCATACCAAACAAGTCTTCAGTTACATGCTTCTGTACATAACCAACCTTGTCTAGACTCAGCTAAATCCAGCCTCGAAGTATTAGGCACATCAGGAACACCAGCCACCATGTCACCACCTACACTCATCCAAAACAAGCTACAAGGACAAGTTAGGGAGAGCAATCTCTCCCATAAACTCCCGTTGGCGTCCCCCCTAAAAGCAGCATGGGGAAACACCCCAAGGCCGAGAGAGACTGACAGCGTTCATTACCTGTGACCAAGACAAGGTCACTATGCTGGTCACTACATTGAAAGGGACAAGTTAGGGAGAGCAATCTCTCCCATAAACTCCCGTTGGCGTCCCCCCTAAAAGCAGCATGGGGAAACACCCCAAGGCCGAGAGAGACTGACAGCGTTCATTACCTGTGACCAAGACAAGGCAAAAAGCTACACTGATCTTAGCCAAGAAGTGTTTTAATTTTGTTGCAGCCTGTATTATGTGGTGGGTCACATTGTTAGCAAGGGGGACAGTTGATTTTTAAAACTCCTGTTATTTGCGTAAATGGCTCGAGTTGTAGTGATTGGGTGTTTTGGTTAATTGATTTATTTATATTGTCATGTGATTTTAAATAAAAAAATATATATATTAACTCCCTTCTGCTGCCGCCTCCTGGTCCTTTAATAACTTCTAGATGTCAGGCGGCGGAGGCAGGCATTTGGGTCATGTGATCGCTGTGATTAGGTGTCACATGATCGTAAAACTTTCGGGTCCACGCTGGTGACTGTACTGGGAGCATGCAGTGTGCAGTCTTAGCACAGTTTTGTGTTTTATATAGGGCCACATATATGCGGCCTCTTACCGTTGAAGCCCACCCACCGAGAGGCCGCACATATGAGTGCAGTCAGCAAACAGAGGAGAAATAGTATTTTAAACTAATAATAAAGGGCCGCAGCCAATTTTATTCCATAGAGTGCCATAAAATGTAAACATACCCTTGACATTTTGCACATAATTGTGAAGTGGAAGGAAAATGATAAATGGTTTTCACAATGTTTTACAAATAAATATCTGAAAAGTGTGGAGTGCATTTGTATTCCCCCCAATACTTTGAAGAACCACCTTTTGCTGCAATTACAGCTGCAAGTCTTTTTGTCTCGACCAGCTTTGCACATCTAGACTGAAA
This sequence comes from Pelophylax lessonae, assembly GCF_965119305.1. Taxonomy (NCBI): domain Eukaryota; kingdom Metazoa; phylum Chordata; class Amphibia; order Anura; family Ranidae; genus Pelophylax; species Pelophylax lessonae. Next base: position 467,384,577 of record NC_138769.1, read on the forward strand.
TTTGTGCCCATTCTTCTTTGCAAACAGTGGCAGTCGGTTCGTTGTGGGTGCACGGGCGCCGCCCCCCCTATCCATGCATCCGGCCCCCTAATCTACATGCAGGGGCGCCGGACGCATGGAGTTCAATGGGGCTTTTTTTTTTGGCATCACCTGATTAGAGCCAGAGTCTCTAATAGGGCGATGCAAAGTGTGGACCCGGGGCGCAGAGCAGTGCGTCCCAAGCCCACCCATTGTGTGACAATAGTGAATGAAAATTCGCTATTGTCACACGGATCCTCCTCCTGGCCAATCAGGGAGCTCGTGCGATATGCATGTACGCTGGTCATTACATTGAAAGGGGCATGTATGCTGGTCACTACATTGAAAGGGGCATGTATGCTGGTCACTACATTGAAAGGGGCATGTACGCTGGTCACTACATTGAAAGGGGCATGTACACTGGTCACTACATTGAAAGGGGCATGTACGCTGGTCACTACATTGAAAGGGGCATGTATGCTGGTCACTACATTGAAAGGGGCATGTATGCTGGTCACTACATTGAAAGGGGCATGTACGCTGGTCACTACATTGAAAGGGGCATGTATGCTGATCACTACATTGAAAGGGGGCATGTACGCTGGTCACTGCATTGAAGGGGGCATGTACGCTGGTCACTGCTTTGAAGGGGGCATGTACGCTGGTCTCTGCATTAAAGGGGGCATGTACGCTGGTCACTGCATTGAAAGGGGGCATGTACGCTGGTCACTGCATTGAAAGGGGGCATGTACGCTGGTCACTGTTTTGAAGGGGGCACGCTGGTCACTGTTTTGAAGGGGGCACAATTGTCACTGTGCATTGAAAGGGGGCACGCTGGTCACTGTGCATTGAAAGGGGGGTTACTGTGCATTGAAAGGGGGCACGCTGGTCTCTCTGCATTGAAAGGGGGCACACTATACCTTAATTACTGAAGGCCCCTTTCACACTTTTGCGACCTCAAAGTCACGCAATTTTTTACAGCGTTTTTTGCCGCAAAGCAATGCCTATTACATTTTTCTGTTTGCGCCCCCCCCCAAAAATTTTGAGCACCAGCCGCCACTGTTTGCAAAGTAGCTCAAGCTCTGTCAGATTGGATGGAGGGTGTCTGTGCATAGCAATTTTCAAATCTTGCCACAGATTCTCAATTGGATTTAGGTCTGGACCTTGACTGGGCCATTCTAACACATGAACATGCTTTGATCTAAACCATTCCATCTGGCTGTATGTTTAGGGTCGTTGTCCTTCTAGAAGGTGAACCTCTGCCCCAGTTCTAAGTTTTTTGCAGACTCTAACAGGTTTTCTTCTAAGATTGCCCTGTATTTGGCTCCATCCATCTTCCCATTAACTCTGACCAGCTTCCCTGTCCCTGCTGAAGCAGAGCATCCCCACAATATGATACTGCCACCACGTTTCAAAGGTGGAGATGGTGTGTTCAGGGTGATGGGCAGTGTTAGCTTTTTGCCACACATAGCGTTTTGCTTTTAGGCCAAAAAGTTCAAATTTTGGTCTTGTCTGACCAGAGCACCTTCTTCCACATTTGCAGTGTCCCCCACATGGCTTCTCGCAAACTGCAAATAGGACTTTTGACTTTCTTCTTGCCACTCTTCCATAAAGGCCAGATTTGTAGAGCGCACGACTAATAGTTGTCCTGTGGACAGATTCTCCCACCTGAGTTGTGGATCTCTGCAGCTCTTCCAGAGTTACCTTTGGCCTCTTTCTGGGCTGCTTCACTGATTAATGCTTTCTTATTGCCACTGATCCATAAAGGCCCTATTTTTGGAGTGCATGACTAAGGCCAGCCATACATGAGACGAATTTCGAAAGAATTCTCTTTCACAAATCTTATTAAAGAATATTTGTTTGAATTTCGCACCATTAGTAGGCTGCAACAATGACCGATTTTCGTGTAGCCATCGCATTTGAGTGATCGGGCACGTTGGAAGTTTTTTTAAAAACAAACGATTTTCTAATCAATGATGGAAGAATCTTGTGAGAAATATAATAAAAAAATAAATGCGCATGAGCACAAGAACAGAAAATTCCTGGGAGGAAAAAAAATTCCTTGAAAGAAAAGAAGATTCCTGGCCACAAAAATTATTTTCTGTAGCAACATGAGGTGAAATTGAAGTTTTGGTTGGTCCAATTTCGAAATCAGTGGTGGCACCATTGGATCGCAAAGTGCAAGAAATTTCTAATTTTTGAAAGAAAATTCATTCGGAATTCGACCCTTGTAAGGCCTGCATAATAAATGTCCTGTAGACAGATTCTTCCACCTGAGCTGTGGATCTCCGCAGCTCCTCCAGAGTTACCATCGGCCTCTTGGCTGCTTCTCTGATTAATGTTCTCCTTGCCTGGCCTGTCAGTTTTGGTGGACAGCCATGTCTTGGTTGGTTTGCAGTTCTGCCATACTCTCTCCATTTTGGATGATGGATTGAACAGTACTCCATGAGATGTTCAAAGCTTGGGATGTTTTTTATAACCTAACCCTGCTTTAAACTTCTCAACTTTATCCCTGACCTGTCTGGTGTTTTCCTTGGCCTTCATGATGCTGTTTGTTTACCAAGGTTCTCTAACATACTTCTGAGGGTTTCACAAAACAGCTTTATTTATACTGAGAATAAAGTACACACAGCTGGACTCTATTTATTAATTAGGTGACATATGAAAGCAATTGGTTCCACTAGATTTTACTTAGGTGTATTAGAGTAAAGGGGGCTGAATACAAATGCACGTCACACTTTTCAGATATTTATTTGTAAACAATTTTGAAAACCATTTATCATTTTCCTTCCACTTCACAATTATGTTCCACTTTGTGTTGGACTATCACATAAAATCGCAAAAAAATACATTGACGTTTTTAGTTGTAACATAACAAAATGTGAAGAATTTCAAGGGGTATGAATACTTCTTCAAGGCACTGTACCTGCAGCAGTCCGGCCACTCGGTGCAGGATCTGGAAGCAAATGGATATCACTGGAGAGGCAGCAGCATCCCGCATGTATGGTACATACATTGGTCCAAGCTGGATCAATAAAGCTGTGTACAAAATAGGGATAGACCGATTTTTGGCAAGGCCGATATATCAGGGGCACTTTCCCCGATATATCAGTATCGGCCCGATATATTTGTGACATCATTCATTCTGCCTTCTAAGACCGCCTCCCTCACTTTGGACAGCCTCGTCTGGAGTCGGGACTAGTCTCATGGGAGTGTATCACAGCCATACACCCACCCACACTAGCCCGGTGCCAGCCAGCCACCCACATCCACAGGCCCCCTACCAGCCAGCCAGCCACAGTACCAGCGAGCCACCTATAGGCCCTGCATAAGCCAACCACCCACAGGCCCTGTACTTGCCAGCCACAGGCACTGTACCAGCCAGCCACCCACCCACAGGCCCTGTACCAGCCAGCCACCCACAGGCCCTGTACTTGCCAGCCACAGGCACTGTACCAGCTAGCCCCCCTCAGGCACTGTACCAGTCAGCCACCCACCCACAGGCCCTGTACCAGCCAGCCACCCACAGGCCTTGTACTTGCCAGCCACAGGCACTGTACCAGCTAGCCACCCTTAGGCACTGTACCAGCCAGCCACCCACCCTCAGGCCCTGTACCAGCCACTCACCCACAGCCCCTGTGCCAGCCACCCACCCACCACAGGATGCCAGCCAGCCACCCACCACAGGGTGCCAGCCAGCCACCCACAGACAGGGTGCCAGACAGCCAGCCACCCACAGGCCTTGTGCCAGCTAGCAGCCCACAGGCCCTGTACCAGCTAGCCACCCACAGACCCTGTGCCAGCCACCCACCCACCACAGGGTGCCAGACAGCCAGTCACCCACAGACAGGGTGCCAGACAGCCAGCCACCCACAGGCCTTGTACCAGCTAGCCGCCCACAGGCCCTGTACCAGCTAGCCACCCACAGACCTTGTGCCAGCCACCCACCCACCACAGGGTGCCAGACAGCCAGTCACCCACAGACAGGGTGCCAGACAGCCATCCACCCACAGGCCTTGTACCAGCTAGCCGCCCACAGGCCCTGTACCAGCTAGCCACCCACAGACCCTGTGCCAGCCACAGGGTCTACCACAGGGTGCCAGCCAGCCACCCACCCACCACAGGGTGCCAGACAGCCAGCTATCCACCACAGGGTGCCAGACAGCCAGCTATCCACCACAGGGTGCCAGACAGCCAGCCATTAAGCATTAAACAAAAATTAACATGTTCAGTACCAGATTTGTGTCAAAAATTTACTTTATTTTTCAAAACTTTAAATGTACAAAATATTGGCCCATACCATACCGGCCGATACCGATACGTTGTGACCAAAATATCGGCCGATACCAATACGTTGTGACCAAAATATCGGCCGATACCAATACGTTGTGACCAAAATATCGGCCGATACCAATACGTTGTGACCAAAATATCGGTATTGGCCCTGAAAAAAAACACATCCGTCTATCCCTACTACAAAATATACCGTACCTGGAATTCTCTAGACGGAAGTCCCCCTGTGCGCAAATTCTGTGATTCAGGAGTGCAAGACCTAAAACATCTAAAATAAAGCTGCTATTAGTAAATAATGCTGATACATTTCAGTCTTTTTCTGTTAAATAGATAAACAGTAAATATTGAAAAGGCAGAAGTAATGTGATATGAGGCATTATAGTGTAAATAGCTTGTCACATATAGTTGAAGAGGAACACACAGGGAAAACTGACAGCTATAGTGATCGGGTAACCCAGGCCGGTGACCCCAGACTGGGAACACACACCCACAATGCCGCGCAGCCCCCTCCGCTGTCACAACAGAGCGGAGCATTGTGGGAAATGACAGGGGCTTTCGGCGGGTTGTTAAAATGGCGCCGCTGTAGTGACGGTTAACGGCTGAGGTTGATGCAGGAGACTGTGTAGGGGGTTCGCTGTTCACCGTGTTCTTCCGGAATGGCGACACCGGAGCAGAAGTCCCCAAATGTCTTGCTGCAGAACCTGTGCTGTCGTATACTTGGAAAGGGGGAAGGTAATGCGGCCCGCACCGATTCATTCTCTCCATGCTGCTCTCTTAGCTGTGTGCATGCCGGGTGACACCAGGAGTCCTGATGGCAGGGCCCGGGCTTTAAGGTGTCACTTCATCTGTGCACTGCACTGTGTGATGGCCGGGAGATTAGATTGCTTTACATTCACTGCATTGTGTAAAGTGTTTGGGATCTGGATGTATCCAGGGATGTCCTGTAATGTATGAGATCTGGATGTATCCAGGGATGTCCTGTAATGTTTGGGATCTGGATGTATCCAGGGATGCCCTGTAATGTTTGGGATCTGGATGTATCCAGGGATGTCCTGTAATGTATGAGATCTGGATGTATCCAGGGATGCCCTGTAATGTTTGGGATCTGGATGTATCCAGGGATGTCCTGTAATGTATGAGATCTGGATGTATCCAGGGATGTCCTGTAATGTATGAGATCTGGATGTATCCAGGGATGTCCTGTAATGTTTGGGATCTGGATGTATCCAGGGATGCCCTGTAATGTTTGGGATCTGGATGTATCCAGGGATGTCCTGTAATGTATGAGATCTGGATGTATCCAGGGATGCCCTGTAATGTTTGGGATCTGGATGTATCCAGGGATGTCCTGTAATGTATGAGATCTGGATGTATCCAGGGATGTCCTGTAATGTTTGGGATCTGGATGTATCCAGGGATGTCCTGCGATGTTTGGGATCTGGATGTATCCAGGGATGTCCTGTAATGTTTGGGATCTGGATGTATCCAGGGATGTCCTGTAATGTTTGGGATCTGGATGTATCCAGGGATGTCCTGTAATGTTTGGGATCTGGATGTATCCAGGGATGTCCTGTAATGTATGAGATCTGGATGTATCCAGGGATGTCCTGTAATGTATGAGATCTGGATGTATCCAGGGATGTCCTGTAATGTTTGGGATCTGGATGTATCCAGGGATGTCCTGTAATGTATGAGATCTGGATGTATCCAGGGATGTCCTGTAATGTATGAGATCTGGATGTATCCAGGGATGTCCTGTAATGTTTGGGATCTGGATGTATCCAGGGATGTCCTGTAATGTTTGGGATCTGGATGTATCCAGGGATGTCCTCTGATGTTTGGGCTCTGGATGTATCCAGGGATGTCCTGTGATGTTTGGGATCTGGATGTATCCAGGGATGTCCTGCGATGTTTGGGATCTGGATGTATCCAGGGATGTCCTGCGATGTTTGGGATCTGGATGTATCCAGGGATGTCCTGCGATGTTTGGGATCTGGATGTATCCAGGGATGTCCTGCGATGTTTGGGATCTGGATGTATCCAGGGATGTCCTGCGATGTTTGGGATCTGGATGTATCCAGGGATGTCCTGCGATGTTTGGGATCTGGATGTATCCAGGGATGTCCTGCGATGTTTGGGATCTGGATGTATCCAGGGATGTCCTGCGATGTTTGGGATCTGGATGTATCCAGGGATGTCCTGCGATGTTTGGGATCTGGATGTATCCAGGGATGTCCTGCGATGTTTGGGATCTGGATGTATCCAGGGATGTCCTGCGATGTTTGGGATCTGGATGTATCCAGGGATGTCCTGTGATGTTTGGGACCCGGACGGATCCAGGGATGTCCCGTTATGTTTGGGATCTAGATACACTGTAGTGTTAAAGTATTGGGGACGTCTGCCTTTTCACACACATGAACTTTAATTGTACCCCAGGCCGTAGGGTTTATTATTGAGTTGGTCCACCCTTTGAAACTTTAACAGATTCAACTGTTCTGCGAAGGCTGTCCACAAGGTTTAGAAGTGTGTCTATGGGAATGTTTGACCATTCTTTCAGAAGCGCATTGGTGGGGTCAGGTCCTGATGTTGGACGAGAAGGCCTGGCGCGAGGGTCCAGATGTAACCAGGGATGTCCTGTAGCGGCGAGGGTCCAGGTGTAACCAGGGATGTCCTGTAGCGGCGAGGGTCCAGGTGTAACCAGGGATGTCCTGTAGCGGCGAGGGTCCAGGTGTAACCAGGGATGTCCTGTAGCGGCGAGGGTCCAGGTGTAACCAGGGATGTCCTGTAGCGGCGAGGGTCCAGGTGTAACCAGGGATGTCCTGTAGCGGCGAGGGTCCAGGTGTAACCAGGGATGTTCTGTAGCGGCGAGGGTCCAGGTGTAACCAGGGATGTCCTGTAGCGGCGAGGGTCCAGGTGTAACCAGGGATGTCCTGTAGCGGCGAGGGTCCAGGTGTAACCAGGGATGTCCTGTAGCGGCGAGGGTCCAGGTGTAACCAGGGATGTCCTGTAGCGGCGAGGGTCCAGGTGTAACCAGGGATTTCCTGGCTATAAGCAAGGTCAATAAAGAAATGGATGAGCGAGATTGGGGTGGCGGAACTTGACTGTCCTACACAGAGTCCTGACCTGAACCTGATAGAATGCCTTTGGGATGAATTTGAGTGGAGCCTTCTCGTACATATCAGTGCCTGACCTCAGAAATGCGCTTCTGGAAGAATGGTCAGACATTCCCATAGACACACTCCTAAACCTTGTGGACAGCCTTCCCAGAAGTGTTGAAGCTGTTATAGCTGCAAAGTGTGGGCACACTCTATTGAACCCTATGGACTAAGACTAGGATGCCATTAAAGTTAATGTGCATATAAAGGCATTTGTCCCAATACTTTTGGTAATATAGTGTATATTGGATGATTACTTACAATCTGCTGTATTATAATTCAATCGCAAGGGGGCCCAGGTTCAGCTCCGCACATAGATCCAAGCAAAAAGCTTGCCAGGTTTCAAAGTAACTTGAAATTAAAAAAATAAATAAAAATAATACAATGGAAAAAGATCTGTGATTATAAAGTTGATCTCTACATATATGGGCTTTCCATGCTTTAGTGTGCAGGTTGATGTGCTGGCGCATCCAATAGTGTTCGTAGTCCAAGTCTAGCTAGGGATGTCCCATAGTGTTTTTGGGAATTTAATCTTGGGTATTGAAACATCAAGTGTTTTTAAACTCTACCATGATCAAATATATGTTACAGCTGTACGAATAATTGTTAGAAAATTGCGATCTCGATTTCCCCCCCCCCCCCTCTCTCTCTCACTATCTTAAAATGTTTTACAATGTATCATTTCCTTCTTTTAGATCAAGGGATTGAACTGCCGTCTGTAAGGCCCCTTTTACATGGGCGCACCGCCCCGACATAGTCCATTCTGCTCAGCGGGAGATCGATCCACCGATCCCTGCTGAGCAGGCGGATGACAGCTCTGTCTCCGTTCTGTGTGCATAGACGGAGCTGTCAGATCCCTGCTCTCCTCTATGGTGAGATCGGATGAGAACGGATAGCCTGTCCGTTCTCGTCCCATCCGATCCGAATCCTCCAGACGGATGGAAAATAGGGTTTCCATCCATCTGGATTTCACAGATAGGATTGCAATCGGATAGCAGCGGGTGTCAGCGGGGATGTCTCCGCTGACACCCGCTGCCCCATAGGGATGCATGGAGCATCCTATCAGGTCCGCCTGAAAAACTGACAGGCAGATGGGATCGCCCGTGTGAAAGGGGCCTTAGTGAGGGCAGTTTAACCTTTTTAAAGACTAATGCTGGCTATACCCTAAACCCATGGAATGGCAACAAATTACGGTCAATAAAAATCTCCATAGGCGACGCTTTAACATTTTTAACGGTTTACCAGTTTAGAGTTAGAGTGTAGCTCTTTTTTTTTTTCTTTTTTAACTATTGCTCACGCTCTGGCGATCGCAGCGATACCTCACATGTGTGGTTTGAACAGCGATTTCATTTGCGGCGCGATTTCCTTATACGTTTTCTTTCGTGCTCGAGCTCACGGCGACGGGGGCAGCTAAAATTATTATTTTTTTTTCCTATTTTTTTCCCTAGACCCCTCCACTAAACTTCAATGTATTCAAAACGCCTAAAACTGCATTTTTGAATATTTACTTTTTGAAACCTTCCACCTTTAGCAGCCGAGTAACCCGGATGTGAAGTCATGGACGCCGCCTCTGGTTTACATCATCGGAGACCCAATCAAAGCCGCATCCAGCTTAGATCAGGACTCCTTCCAGCTGGCTGGTTGCTTGGGTCTACCGGTGGGACGGGGGGACGTCCCCTCCCGCTCGCCGAGGTAACGATCGAGCAGCTCCCTAGCCGCATCGGTCTTGACCGCCGGAAAGCCGACTGCTGGCTCTAAACAACGGTACCGGGATGATGCCTTTAGCTAGAGGCATCATCCCGGTATAACCACGCAAAGTCAGCTGACGTAGTTTGCGTTGAGTGGTTAATCTTTCAATTTATAGTTCATTCGGGAGAAAATTTCCAAACTTGTCCTTCGTTTGTTTTTTTGTTTTTTTTTGGCTCAAAAATGTCACAACTGATTACCGATTCCTGACCATTAACTGGCCGAAAAACGAAAGAACTGTCCAAATGACTGATTTTCGGCCGATTTATCGTATAGTGTATGGCCAGCAAGAGCCTTTTTCTGGCGCTTGTTGCTTACAAGTTAAAATCAGTATTTTGTGCTAGAAAATTACTTTGAACTCCCAAACATCACACATCTCTCTCTCTCTTTTTTTTTTTTTAGCAGAGACCCTAGAGAATTATTAAATAGCAGTCGTTTGCGCAGCAGTCTTTCAAATTCAGAGCGAGCGGGGGACCATAAAAACTTAATGTACAACTATCTGATATAAGTCCGGATGTTTGATAACTCCTAGATACACATACTGTATGTGTGCTGGCCGGGCATGGTTTTAGAGCATGTATATGTATGTTCTTTTTGCACTATGCTTTTTTAATTTTTTGATAAAATCTTAAAATTCATTAAAATGTATTTAGACTACGCAATGTGGTTCAGTGTTTGCCGTATCTGTCAGAGTAGCGTTGCAGATCTGCTTCCGGTGATAAAATACCATTGTGGCCAATGGTAGGTTATAATTCTAAAAGGTAACCACTTTATTATGCCCTGATTATCACTGTAAAATATATTTTATGACCCAGCACCCTATATTGCACATTATAGGAGAACCTACATGTACACTGCAAAGTATATTGTAAATTTCGGGTCCTTCAGTCCAGGCCCCTTTTAACATTTGTACGACCTGAAAGTCGTGTAACTTTGCCCCGACTTGAAGCAATGCCTGTGTAATCTTGAGATCTATGGACCTCAAGTAGCATTAAAGTCAAACCAAAGTAGTGCAGGGACTAGGGCTGGGCAAAAAATCGATTTTGTAGAGTAAAACTATTTTTATTTTTGCAAACTCGAGTTTTTTGCCACAATAGTTTTTTCTGACTTTTCCGCGTTTCGTCCTTGTGCGTTACCATAGCGCGATATGAGCCAGCCCCCGCCCCTCGTAACCGACAGTACACACACACACTAGAGGTCACTCAGGGGCCCCCATGGCCTGCATGCGGGACACTTACCTGTACAGGCGGGCTGCCCTGGGCTCCAGCCAGCTCCTAGTCCGCTGCACAGCCAGGCCCAGGAACTGGCCACAACACACCGAGAACTCCCCAGTAACCGGACCACCGCCGCTGCCATCTCTGCTCAGAGTCTACAAGGAACGAGCCAATCATCGGCCACCGCCAGGCCTGGATGTGATGTCAGCTGCCGGGAGAGGAAGCGGGCGGTGCGTCTGAGGGGAGGCGGGGTTATACCTGTACAGGGGCTGTGATAGGTACAGAGACTAGCCACACCTGTACAGCGCTTCTCCTCAGTCCTCCACACAGGTGTGAGCTCTCCTCCTGTGAGCCTTCCCTCCCCGCTCAGCGCCCCTCATTCCATACAGTCCTTGTGCGTTACCATAGCGCAATATGAGCCAGCCCCCGCCCCGCGTAACCTCATTTACTTTTTTACTTTTTGTTTTGGGATTCTACGCATTTTAACTCTTGAGGACAATCGTAGCAATAAAGTTGCACTTTTGACACTATATCTGATGTCTGCAGTTATTTTTTAAGTGCATTGAAAAAAAAATTGAAAATCGAATCGAAACTCGAATTTTTCTTTAAAAATCGAAGATTTTTTTTTTTTTTTTTTTTTTTTAGGCAAAATCGCCCAGCCCTAGCAGGGACTAAGTTGAAGTCGCACTGATATGAATGGTACTCATTGCAAATCAAGGGGTACGACTTGTCATGCAGTCCTAAGTCGCAGGACAAGTGAAAGGGGCCTTAATGTCTTTTTAACCATAAAAGTAACTAACCTTGTTAGGCAGGCACATAAAAGGGCACATCCTACCTTGACAGCTCCATTGGCCTCTGCAGCGCACTAGCCCCTAAATCCTATGTAAATATCTTCTTTCAGAATGTGAATATATGTATGGGCTTACCCCCTAGTTGACAGTGCTTAGCTTTGGTATTAGGTGTCACTCGGGCTCCTAGGTAGGGGTAGGGTGTGGCACCTCATAGCACCTGCTGTACAGTGCATTGGGTAATTTAGGCTAGGTTCACATTTATGTGATATTGCAATGTGTACAAAATCATGCACGTTATTGTGATGTACAAAACAAGTGCATCTCTTTACAGGTATGTATTTGTTCCTCTAATTCTTAAAGGCAAGGGTATTTATTATTTGGAGCCTGCAAAGCATTGCACCCACAATCAGTGGATTGCAGGTGCAGTGCCAGGTTCCTGCAGACATTCAGTACAGCTCTCTGCCCATTCCTCTGTATGGGCAGCTGCAGGAAGAGTGAACAAACTACAAGAGCGCTGATCAGTGCCCTTGTAGTTCATTGAGAACTACAAACTGTCTGCCTCTGTGGAAGACGGGACCTGTCCTGTAGTTCATTCATTCACAGAGCCCTGTGAATGAATGATGTGACAGTGCTGCAGGAAGACGTACCTTCACCTGTTGTCACAGGGAGCGGGGGAATTGGATGAGGGTGCTGAACATCTTCACACCCTAAATATGGGTGTGACGTGTTCAGAATGTGAACTTATCCTTTAATGGCACCCCAATACACCTTGCTAACGTTGGTGCAAAATTGCACAACTTAGGCTAAGTTCACACTGGCATTGTGTTTTTTTTTTTTTTTTTTCAAAAGCCTATGCAAATGATACTTTAGAAGAAGAAATACCCTCAAAGCACCAAAAAAGGGACTTTAAATGGCACAACAGACAATCTGAACTCCAAAACATGAATTGTTAAAATGGTACTTTATTACAAAATGTATGAGTAAAAGTGTAAAATGATTGCAGCTAGTAAACAGTATACATAAATAATGGAAACCTTGACTATGAGAAACAATATATGAAGACCTCCCACAGGTTTCGACAATACGGATTTTTGTCCTTCAGCGATGCTCATACATAGGTTCAAAGTTATTCCATGATACAAAGTCAGCATTAAGATACATACACATCCATATAGTGCAGAGAAAATTGAATTTTAGGCTAAGAGTTTTAATATTTTAAAATACCCTTTTAGTTCCGTTGGCACGAGGCATATACTTTGGTATATATATTTTCCAGATATAGTACAATAAATGACACATAGTTGACATGATTGCTAACCAAACTGTTTAAGATGCTTAATTGTATTCAGCCGCAAAGGAATGATAAAAACAAAGTAGAAGTATGTTGCTGCCTCCCTAAAGACCTCAACAGGTGGAGAGGGCTGCCACACCCGGACTGGCTGGGCTACTGGGGTTCAACGCCACCTGGCTGCATGTGACAACTTTGTGTCAATTATAGTACTGTATGCATGTGTATGTATCTAAACCACTTTACCACTAGAGCATTTTGCTGTCTTACGTCTGGGCCACTTTTTGCGATTCGGCGATGTGCGACTTTAAATGACAATTGCGCGGTCATGCAACGCCGTACCCAAACGAACTTTTTTTTCCCACAAACAGAGCTTTCTTTTGGTGGTATTTGATCACCTGTACGATTTTTACTTTTTGCGCTATAAACAAAAAAAAAAGCGTTTTATTTTGAAAAAATAACAATATTTTTAACATTTTTTTATATGAAATTCCCCCCAAAAAAGATGTAAAAACCAATTTTTTAAAAATTTTTTGGCCAATTTGTTTTCTGCTACCCATGTTTGGTAAAAAAAATCGCAATAAGCGTATTTTGATTGGTTTGCGCAAAAGTTATTGCGTTTACTAACAAAGGGAAAGATTTCTGTCATTTTTGGTGTTTTTTTTTTTAACGAGTAATGGCGGCGATCTACTGTGATATCTTTACTGTGTTTACAGTGCGGGTGCTTGAAAATGAGCTTAAAAAAAATGTATCATGCAGAAGGAATCTAATGTCCCACAATGCTCTGTAATGATAGCATAGAGCAGTGATGGTGAACCTTGGCACTCCAGATGTTTTGGAACTACATTTCCCATGATGCTCTTGCACTCTGCAGTGTAGTTGAGCATCATGGGAAATGTAGTTCCAAAACATCTGGGGTGCCAAGGTTCACTATCACTGGCATAGAGTGTCCTGCAGTCCCTTACTTCTATGAACTTCCTGTTTGTGCTGCTTGAAGGCTGCCATCAACTTCAGAGGGTAGCTGTGTAAATCACTTCAGAATATCTCTGAGAAACAATTGGATGTACCCAGTAGCACCTGGATGCCCCTCTTCTCTTTCTCTGCTCATCCAATTGCTCATAAATCAGCATCTTCTGCAGGAGGCCAAACATGAGATACAGTAATCCCCCGCTACATCGCGGTTCAGTTTTTGCGGTCCCGGTAATTCGCGGTTTTTTTGTAATGTTATTTTACTATATAAATCATTAAAAATGAAAGATTTTTGTGTTTTCCATAGCTCTTGCTATGTCTCTAAGTATCTTTTATGTGTTTAAATGAGTTTCTATTGTTTTAAAAGTGTGTTTAAAGACCTTAAAATGCTTTTACACGTACAGTGACAGTAAAAAAATCATGCCTACAATGCATTTTAATAGGGTTTTTCTATTTCGCGGAATTTCACTTTTCGCGGCTGGGTCCAGAACGCAACCCCCGCAATGGAGGGGGGTTTACTGTAAAGCCTAGTAAAGGAATCAATGTTGCTGCCTTCCCTGCTAATGGAGTATGCACAGGAATTCATCACTATGACAAGTCACACCTCAAATTGTTTATTTCCTGTAATGTTGCTTCCCTTTAAAAAGGAAAAAAGTATGCGTTTGTGGACTGGTATTAACGCACTTCAAACGTGGCATAAGGTGTTTGGGGAGTGTTTTTAAAACCTCATTAACACTTGTAAAATGCCAGTTTAATGTCCATACTAAAGCGCATTACCTTTTTATAGGAGCATTTGTTAAGAGTTAGAAATTTAGTCAAGTGTAAACAAGCCCTAGGTGCTTGTACTTATTTGGTGCAATTCATGTGTAGGACAGCCTTATGAAATAAATGGATGGCCCTAAACACGACATGCAAAATCAATTGCACTGTTGTATTTGCATAGGTGTGAATTAAGCTCTAGGGCAGGGTTTCTCAACCAGGTCCCTCCCTGAGGTTTCTAGGGGTTCCTAGAGAAATGGGCAATTTCTGCCTCTCAGATAGATTTCCAATGACACCATTGTTCCTTTTAGCTATCAGTAAGGGGGTAATTCTTCCCAATGATAGAGTAAGGAGCTTTCTTCCCACTGACTGTCACACTAATCTGTCATAAGTTGTAGATTTTTCATTTTTAGTTGGGGTTCCCCTGAGACCAGAAATGTATTTCAAGGGTTCCTCTGTGTTAAAAAGGTTGAGAAAGGCTGTTCTAGGGGTTATCAGGAGCTCATATTTCTTCTAAAATATCTCGGGTAGAGTCCACTCTAGACCTTCTCACCCAAGGTATGGAACCATTTGAATGGGCTGAAATCTTACCAGATCGCACCAAACGTAGTACATGCACTACCAGGGTGGATTTGATTTAAATCAAGTCGATTTAATTTATGATTTAAATCACTGATAAAAAGGCTTGATTTAAATCAACTGTCATCTAGACATATGCCGGTTTTCGGTAATTCGATATATCGCGGTATTGCATAGCCACGGTATTGTTATTGTGGCATTTTTAAAATACCGAGTTTCTCTGTCAAGTCTGCCTGACTTGTGAATTGATACATTTCAGTGAGCTGGATGACTCATTCACTCACACAGCTAATGCCTATCAGCAAAGTCTCCTAACTATAAACAAAAATGATTACATTTGTATCTTTTCCTTCCCTCTGCCAGGGAGAAAGGAAGTTTAACCTCTTAAAGACTGGATCTTTTTCTGACACTTGTTGTTTGCAAGTTAAAATCAGTTTTTTTTGCTAGAAAAGTACTTAGAACCCCCAAACATTTTATATATTTTTTTAGCAGAGACCCTACAGAATAAAATGGCGATTGTTGTAATATTTTATGTCACACTGTATTTGCGCAGCAGTCTTTCAAACGCAATGATTAGACTTTAATGAATAATAAAAAAAAAAAAAACGTAACAGTAAAGTTATCCCAATTTTTTTTTTTTTTGTTACACAGAGAATCGTGAGAGAATCGTGATCTTTATTCCAAGCTAAAAAATCGTGATTCTCATTTTGGCCAGAATCGTGCAGCTCTAATATATATATATATATATATATATATATATATATATATATATATATATATATATATATATACACACACACACACACACACACACACACACACGCATAGCAGCCCACATTACATTATTATATAGCCATCAAGCAGTGTCTACAAAAAATGCAGAAAGCTTGCCAGAGCAGGAACTGCAGGTTAGTCGCATGGTGCAAAAGCAGGATGGATTTCAAGGCCACTGAATTTTAAAAAAATGCTGCATGCACCTTTTTTCTGCGGAAAATGAGGGCATAGCAGCCCGTTCAAATCAATGGGCTGCTATGCCTGTGCAAATGTGGGCCGCCAACCCGCATACATGTGAACCACCAACCCGCATACATGTGAACCAGGCCTAAAGCAATAGTAAAGTCATTTATAAACAACACCTCCTTCAGGTTTAACCACTTCTTGACCACAAGGATTTGCCCTCTTAATGACCAGGCCATCGGATCGGAGCCGAGCGCCAGGACCAGTTATCACCAGTTAGGCCAGACACTGCTTGATGACCTATTTTAGGCCTGGTTCACAGAGTCTGTACTGACTGACTATATAATAATGTGCATAAGTGAACCAAAGCCCCTAAATTCAGCAATGAAATTGAAGTGAGGTGGAAATTTAATAATTTAAATTTAATAATAGAATACCGTGATAATACCGTATACCGTGGCAAAACCTTAATCAATTAATCGCAGCATGAAAATCTGATACCGTCACAAGCCTACTGTCATCTCTGTCCTGCAGCGGCTTCTCCTCTGACCGTTCACTTTAATGGGACGGCTGGTGATGCGGCAGTGACACAGCAAAGTGAGGGAAGTGGCGGGCAGCAGATGAGTGAATGCCCGCTAACAGGCGCTGCCATGATGGATCTGAAATGACAGGTGCTCTTTAAATGTAAGGACTAATGGCTAGAATACACGGGCCGAATATCGCCCGATCATTCGACCACCAACTTATGAAAAAGTGTTCGTTGGTCGAAAACGTTGCCAACATACACAGGCCGAATATCGCCCGACCGTTTGACCGCCGACCATCGAAACAGTGCATGCGTGATGATCTACAGATTTTAAATGAACGACCTTAACACCAACATATAGAATATCGTTCGTTCGCAAACGAGACGACAGAATTTTTTGATTTTTTCAAACGGGATTTTTCGTTCACAATATCGATATGGGTCACTGATGGCTGGGCATTAATGAGTAGCATATCGGCCGATTTTCTTATCGTGTATTCCGGCCATTATTCTTGCTGATAGTTTAGAATCTTTAATATTTGTAAACAAAATAAAGGTTTCTTATTTAGAGCCCATTCACACTGGAGCGGCACGACTCTGTACTACTTCGGGGGCGACTTGTGAAGTTCTGTGCACCGCGACTTCGGCGCGACTTGCACGGACTTCATAAAATGAATGTCAATGTAAGTCGCTCCGAGGTCGCCCCGAAGTAGTACAGGACCCTTTTTCTAAGTCAGAGCGACTTGTGTCGCTCCTATTAGAACGGGTCCTGTAGCAGTCAATGGACCGCGAGGGACCGCGACTTGTCAGGCTAACAAGTCGCCTGACAAGTCGCTCTAGTGTGAATGGAGCCTTAGAGCCGGTTCACACTGCCACGACTTGTCAGGCCACTTGGTCGTCTGACAAGTAGCGCTCTATTCTGTGCAATGGAACCGTTCTAATCAGAGCGACTTGAGTCGCTCCGACTTAGGAAAAGGTACCTGTACTACTTGGGGGCGAAGTCGGAGCGGCTTGCATTGACTTCTATTAGAGAAGTCGTTTGCAAGCCGCGATGAAATATTTGAGTTGCCCCGGTTTGAACCGGCTCTTAGAATAATAAGCTGTCAGGTTAGTAAAACAGCGACATCAGAACCAATTTTAGGCTCCGTTCACATATAGGCGTTTTCGCATTCTGCCTGCGATTCTGACCCATTGCAAGTAGTGGGACGCCTGACGCCCAAAAGAAGTTTTCGTACTCTGCGCGATTTTACCGCGACACTCGCGGCAAAATCGCACCAGGTTTGGGGTGCCATTCTAAGTCACAGGAATCGCTCGGGCGTCTAGCGACTTGCAATGGTTTGGAATCGCGGCAATTCTGCCCACGATCCGAAGTGCCTATATGTGAACGGAGCTATAGGTTAATAGGTTAATCACACATAGTTGGAGAACTACTAAAATTGTTTTATTTAACTAAAATGATAACATTATATTACATATTTTTGTATTCTCTTCAATGTTTAATAACTGCAGTGCATAAACAAAATATCTATGAAAAAACAGAAACAAAAGAACCTAAACTGAATATTTCCGCTGGGTCCACACAAAAAAAACTTCAAACACGGTCCTTTTATCACAGCATGTCTTCTCACAATGTTTCATTCGGGCCACCAGGCAACACTTCATTAAAATATTCCCAAATCGGGTCTTTTTTACCGCCTTTTGCCATTTTTCTCCTCGTGGGAGGAATATAGCACTTCAAGCTATGTGCAGAAAGATCACCTCTGCGTTTCAGGTGCTTTTAATGTATTGGCACCCACAGTGCCTTTTAAAACACAATGCGCCCCTCAATGATCATGTTAGTTTGGAGTGTGGGGAGAGTGTTTCCTGAATTTCTTCAACACTCAACATCAGGGTTTCCATTATATTTAGTTATAATATATATATATTTACACCTGTGTGTCCTGCTACTTGACATTTGTCACTTGACAAAGTACATTAGCTTCTTTGGGCCAGAGCCACGTGTTTTTTGCCCTATATACTTCAATAGGGTGATTGAAAATGTGTGTGATCATGTGTTTTTTTTTTTTTTTTTTTTGTGTAATTGTTCACCTCTCCTCCTAGTAACTAGCTTTACTTTGATTAAAAAAACACTCAAGGCTAAAAATCCTAAATAAACATACACAACTGTTAAAAAATAATATAAAAAGCTCCAAAAAGTTGCCTGAAAATGCTTTTGCTAATAGGCTCCCTAGTGATAGCATTAGGCAGGTCAGAGGCCCTCTTTATGGAGACCCCCCCCCCCCCCCCCATATGTCGACCCTCCAGTGCAGCTAATCAAGGACAGTTCGGTGGTCACTACAGTAAAAGAGATTGGGTGACTGTAGAGATGCCCAGAACACTTTTATTGAACAGCTGATTATTTATATATATATATATATATATATATTATATATTTTATTTTTTTTTATTTTTACAAAAGCTTGGTTCTAGGGATGACTCAATAGATCGCAGCGAGGTAGCTGCTCTGGTACGCATGAAAACCTGACCCAGAATCAGGTCGTCTACGGATGATTTAGCACTGAGTTCTAAATAAACATGTGGTGCGCTCCGGGAGAGAGGCGGCCCACTTCCGTCCGTGTGCCAGGCCCCCCGCCCCGGCAAGGGGGTGTGGGAGTCGGCTATCCCAGGCCAACGTGGGCTCCATGGCATTGCCGTATTGTCACCTTTAGAGTGAATACTTCCTTAGAGGCATTCAATCATAGTCCAACAGATGGTAGCTTCTCCCTATTGGCTCCTCAGCCAAGCACATACACCAAATGTCTGAACCTGCGGTTCTTCTCGTACTGAGCAGGATTACTATTGCCACAACGCAATCACTGGATTGAGTTAGGCTGAGGCTGCTTTTACCTATTACAAGTTGGGCTTGTATGGTGTAAGGTGGCTGCTCTGCGTCCATTCAGACCTGGAGCCGTTTCTCAGCCCTGCCCCCCCTCTCCTCATTGGCTCACTGACTTCGACAGCAGCAGGAGCCAATGGCACCCACTGATGTCTTATCAAATAAGGAGGCAGAGTCCCAGCCGAGACAGCCCAGACTCTTGTGCAACATCCTTGGATCAAGATGGGGCTCAGGTAATTATTAGGGGGACTGATGCACACAATTTTTTTTTATCTTAATGCATAGAATGCATTAAGTAAAAAAAAAAAACCTTCCTTTAAAATCACTTTAACCTCCCTGGCGGTATGATTCTTTTGGATTTTAGGTGCTGAAAGCGGTACCATTATTTTAGGTGCTGAAAGCATGTAATTCTTGTGAATGAGCAGCCCAAACCAACTGTATACATTTATTATACATTATATATATATATATATATATATATATATATATATATACATAGATTATGTATACATATATTATATATATATATATATATATATATAATGTATACAGTTGGTTTGGGCTGCTCATTCACAAGAATTACGTGTGTATATATATATATATATATATATATATATATAATATATATATATATATATAATGTGTGTGTGTGTGTGTGTATATATATATATATATATATATATATATATACGTATATATATATATATATATATATATATATATATACTGTATATATATGTATGTGTATATATATATATATATATATATATATATATATATATATATATATACATATATTTACATAAAAAGTACAGTAAAACTGCAGGAAAGGGCACTGGGGGGTAATGTAATGTGATTTTATTTTATTTTGAACGATATCAGTGTGTTTGGTGCATTTTACATTCAAATTTGCCGCCGGTTCCACCCCCCGGCGGACGTCACGTCGCCGGAGACGGAAGCCGGGGCTCGCAGACGATCGGGAGAGAGCTCCGCCGCCGCACACAGCTCGCAGTCTTCGCTGGATCCCGGAGAAAAGGTAAGTAAAACCTCCTCCAGCATCCAGCGATCTTCTTAGCGCTACCCCGAGTGTGACTCAGGGTTACCGCTTTTGGCACTAAAATCTTACCCCGAGTCACACTCGGGAATACCGCTAGGAAGGTTAAGTTTCATTCAGTCCCTGTTCACACTGGGGCAACTGACAGGTCGCCATGGGTCGCCTTCCATAGAGAAGCTGCGGACCCGTTCTAATAGGAGCGACACAAGTCGCTCTGACTTAGAAAAAGGGTCCGGAGCTTCTTTGGGGCGACCCGGAGCGACCTGCATAGACTTCAATGTTATGAAGTCCGTGCCGGCCGCTCCGAGGTCGCGGTGCGAGCAGCACGCCGCGACCTATGAGGTCGCCCCGGCAAGTAGCATCGCCCCAGTGTGAACGGGGCCTCACAGTATTTGCTATTAAGGTTTAATTGTGTCGGTTTGGCAAAGTGATACACAGTTAATAAATAATGCAGGAATGTGTAACATATATCTGTACTGTAAACATTATCAGAATAAAGACGGATCTGTGTTGCTTACATTGTTTTGAGCCATAGTAAGGGAAATACAAATTAGAGGGCAGCACAATGTTTTAGTAGTTAGCACTTCTACCTTTGCAGTGTTGGGCTCCTCAAATTCTGTCTAGGAATCTATTTTCATGGAGAATACAAGTTCTCTGCTGTGCTTGCGTGGGTTTCCCTCCACACTCCAAAAACATGCTGTTCAATTGACTCCCGTCTAAATTGGCTCTAGTATGTATGCATGTGAAATTTGGATAGTTAGATTTAAAGCTCTTTGAGGGCAAGGACTGATGTAAAAGTGCACGAATTACCGGTGCTATTTAAATGGCTTTAAAAAAATAAATAGTGTGTGTTTTACTAGAACAAGAATCCAAGTCTGTTGAACTATTACAGTGAGTAGCCCTGACTAGATCCAGCAAAACCAAGTCCGATTTTGGAGTTCCCCGCTCATCATGTCTGCAGTCGTAAAATCAGACTTTTATTTTACCTTCCATTATCTGCGCTGGAAAATATAAATGGCATACCTGCACTGAGACAGTTGTTTGCTTTTTATTGCTTCAGTTCTTATGTCACAGCTCTTCAACAATCCCTAGATAGCAGCTGTAAAAACTCATCAGTGAAATCAGACTTTTCAAGTTCCTTCTTAAAGTAGTTCTAAAGCCAAGACGTTTTTTTACTTGAACGCATTCCCTACATTACCCACTTCAATACCGGGCACTTTCACCCCCTTCCTGCCCAGGCCAAATTTCAGCTTTTAGCTCTGTCACACTTTGAATGACATTTGTTCAACCATGCAACACTGTACCAAAATGACATTTTTATCATTCATTTAAAACGGGGCTTTCTTTTGGTGGTATTTAATCACTGGGTTTTTCATTTTTTTGCTAAACAAATGGAAAAAGAACAAAATGTTTTTTTTTTTAAAGTTTTTCTTGCTGTTAATTATAAAATTTAGCAAATAAGTAATTTTTCTTCTTCACTGTGCACTGATTGAGGCTGTACTGATGAACACTAATGAGGTTGCACTGATTGGCCCTAATAGGTGGCACTGATGGGGCTGTACTAATACGGCACTAATAATCAGGACACAATGACCTCACTGTACCCTGTCAGCCTTGCCGGTGATCAGCTTTCCTTTCCTCGCACAGAGACAGTATGTTAGGAAAGAAAAGCTGATAACCAGCAAGTCTGTTTACATGTGATCAGCTGTGATTGGACACAGCTGATCACATGGTAAAGAGCGGCTATGATTGGCCCTTTACTGCGATCAGCTTTGTCCAAAGGACACAGAGGACGCGCGGGAAGGGCAGTTATGGGAGGATATCCATGGATGCCCAGCCTTGATGGTTATCAGCTTTCCTTTCCTCACACAGAGAAAGTTTGTGAGGAAAATAACGCTGATAACCAGCAAAGTCTGTTTACATGTGATCAGCTGTGATTGGACACAGCTGATCACATGGTAAAGGGCGGCTGTGATCAGCTTTGTCCAAAGGACACAGAAGATGCGTGGGAAGGGCAGTTCTGAGAGGACATCCACGGACCACCTCCCAGAGCTGGAGAGCCACCCTATACCCAATAGACAGGGAAGTGGTTAGGGTAAAATATGTTCCAGTAGTCCTATCACCCCCTCAACCTCCCTATATATGTACAGTACCTGAGTCCTATCTCGATCCAGCGATGAGCCTGTCTGCAGCAACGCTGGTCTCTCTTCCTCTCCTCACAGGACTCTGTGAGAGCAGTGGAAGTCATAGGCTCCTGCTGCTGTCAATCAAATTCTTTGAGGAGGGAGTGGTGGGTGGGGCTGTGCTGCACTGTGTGTCTATGGATGCACACAGCCCTGCTCAGGAGTGAGCTCACAGGTGTGCCCTCATGGCAATTGGCTTGCTATCAGGACACATACAGAAGAAGAGAAGCCAAGAGCACCAATTAGGGGAGGAAGAGGAGGTTTGACACCGCTTTGTGCAACAGTATCGCAGGTAAGTATAACATGTTTATTATTTTAATAAAAATGTTCTTGTACAAACACTTTAGGCTGTTTGCTTACCACAGACTTAATCCCTTCTTTCCTGATTGGCTGGAACTATTTTTCCTGTTGGCTAAAATCAGCCAGTAGAAAAAAATCTAGTCAATGGGAGATGAAGGACAGTAAAAGGAAAGTGGATTTTTACAGTTTTATAGCTGCTATATAAGGATTGCAAGAGAGCTGTAACACCAGAAAAGTATCCATAAAGAACTTAAAAGTGACACTTTTGGTTCATTAAAATGATTTGCTATTGACATGTTTGTCCTCTTGTATTTCTTACTTTTCCAGCGGATGTAGCCCAGCAGTTTCAATATGCAGTTCGAGTGATTGGCAGTAATTTTGCCCCAACCGTTGAAAGGGATGAGTTTCTTGTTGCTGAGAAAATTAAAAAAGAATGTAAGTATTTTTTACAGAAAATGAATACTTGTTTCATTTAGAACTCAGGGCAGAAATATTTGAACAACAATTGTTGAGGCAATCTGAGGGTAAAAAGTCACCTGAAGCCTGATAGTTCCTGACCTCTCAGCTACTGAACCTCACATGCTGGTCCTAATTCACCATACTGTTAAATGTAAAGGTTTTCAAAAGGGATATAGAATGCATGTCAAATGCATGTCAGCAAAATCCTATTGACTTCAATTGAGCAGTACATGGGGAAGTTCCGAGGCTGTGTTTGACCTGCTTTGTGCTGTGCTGCGTTTCTTTGGACGCAGCGTGTCTTAGTAAAGTGCCTTTGAACTGCAGTCAAAGCAGATCAAATGGTGCCTTTTTCTGCCAAATGGTGCGTTTTCAACACAATCACATCTTCTTGCCTTAAGATGGAAAATGCAGTGCTTGACTTAAATGCTCTTGCACATAAACCTTATGTAATGTACATTCTTCTGATAAAACAGCTTGCACACAAACTGGCAGGGAGTTCATTTTGGCGTGCTGAAATGTCAGAAAACCTGCAAAGTGCTTTGATAAAAAAGGAGAGTGCTCCTAGAGGGTGGCTGCTGGCCTTTGATGCAGCTAAAAAAGACTGTTGTCTGCAGCCTTGGTAAGCAGGGGTATATTGCATTACCTACCAAATGAAGCACAGAAACATAAAAGGCAAAAGATGGAACACCAATGTCCCAAAGCATCTTAAAGAAGTTTACATTTTTCATTATTCATTTTAAAAAGTTTCAGGTTTTGCTTACCAAAAAGACATTGGCGCTGATCAAGAGGGGAAAATCCGTCAGGATGGTTGTACAGAAGTCGATTGGTAGACACACACAACCACAGTGTCTATACATGGGCTATAGCAGCTCGTATTCTCTTTACATGTTGGCAGTGCCCGCTGACAAAATAGTTAAATCTGCAGAATCGAATAGGGTTAAAGTACTCAACAGACCATTGCAAAGCAGTTATGTGCTACTGTGATATTAAAGTGATTTACCTAACTTTTTTATGTTCTGTAAAGGGCTGTTCAGTAATCCTTTTCTTTTCTACAGTTGTGCGTCAGAGAAGAGAAGCAGATGGTGCTCTGTTTTCAGAGCTGCATAGGAAACTCCAGTCACAAGTAAGTACAGAATGTCACAAATAAAGTAAAATTACACTCTGTGTAAATACGCCACAGTATGTTTGTGTATATTTCATCACAGATACGTGATAGTTTAGGTATTTGGGTTTTAGATGTGCAAAGAGAGAACACACAAATACTTATAAGTATAAATGATGACAGATACAGATAAATGTAATACCATTAGAAAATATAACCAGAATACTTAGTGTTACTAAACTCAGGACCCTGTATTCACTATATCTGGGCTCCCACAGTACACAGAACATGGAAATGTAATTATTGTAGTTAATATAAACTGCTAAATACCTTTTCTCTTTCGTTCATTGACGGACACAGCTCCTGATCTTCATAACCATTGGGTTGTACTGCCCCCTACGGGAGTAGGACACTAGGCAGAAAAAGAATCTGACTATGCATATGGGAAGTCCAAGGGGGTATACTCCCTCTCCCTGCTGTAGGTACTCAGTTTTTTTTCTGCCTAGTCAGGAGTAAGGACCTAGTTCCTTGCTGTGATCTCTGGTCCTGGCAATTTTTTTTAGATTAAAAATTGTTTCTCCTGTTTTTTTCTTGTGAGATCTATAATGAACTGCCAGACTGGGTGATTAGCTGGATAATCTAGATCCAGTGGTCACCCCAGTCTGGCCAGCGAGCGCACGTAGACCTCGGGTCCATGCTAGGTCGGCTGCAACATAGCCCCACGGGGGCTGGCCTTCGAGTTAAAAACCTTGCGAGGTCGCATACGACTGGGTTTAGGCCTGATTTGCAGCGTTCCTCCTGGCCGACAGACCCCCATTTCGATGGCGAGGGATTCTGTCTGGAGCGGTGCCCACCTAGTTCTTGGTATGGTAAAAAGCTGTCCCCCCCTCTCCCCCTCGAGGGTTTTGGGGGGAAGCGGGCCCGCCTCTGGGTTGGTCATACCCCCCGGGTTCCCCGCCTCCGTCAGGCACCCTCCTTTTCATCTGTCCCCCCATCCTACCCCCCTCCACTTATGCTGGGGCTGTTTGGGTGGTCTGGTCCACCTCCCTGGGGTGGGGGCAGGATGCTGTGCTGGCAGGGGGGGCCGGGGGGTGCGCCGCCGGCAACCAGACGATCAGCTGTTCTGGGGTCGGTTGTACCTGGTGGGGGCTCCTACCAGGGCCCCCTGTCCTGCCTGGGTCTGTCCTTGAGGCCTAGAGATCCCTCCAGGGTCCCTGGGAGCCCAGTGCTTCCACGCGGGGCCGCTATTTTGTTGTAGGCTGTGTAATCCCATGCCCGGCGGCCATGTTTGTATAGTCAGGCGGCCAATTTGTGGTTGTTTGCCATTAAAAATAGCTGCGGCCATGCCAGTGGAGGCCGATTTCGGTGGTGGGGGCCCCTCCTTATCCCCTGGTGCTGACTCCTGAATCTTTTCACTTCCTGATCGCCGCACGTAGAGTGCAGATTATCCTGGTGGCTGCAGGTGCCTGTTTCTGCTGTGTGGTAAGTCTGGTGGGGTTCTCTCCCTCTCTGCTGAGGATCGCTTAGTGCTTTTGCCTGGCGACCGGGTGGTGCTGCCAGTGCGGTGGGGGTTGTCCCTTGCAGTGTTTTACACTTTTTGTGGGGTCCCCTGGTGACTCCTAGAGGCTTTTGAGCACATCTCCCCACCTGACCCCCTCTCTGAGGCTGCGGGGCCCTCCCGATTCCAGCCATCCATCGATGCACTGACGGCAGTCCTTTGTGTCCCGGGTGGTGGTTTTCGGGCGATGGGCTAACAAAAAGCGTCCCCCCGCCTCCCCCTGCCTCATCTGTCTCATAAGGTCCTGAATCTGATTCGGCCGCTGTGGACGTGGGTCACCCTGCATGGGTCTGTGACCATTCGCCCAGGATACTCAGATAGTGAGGATGATTCCTCCACATCTGCAACCACGCACGAAAAGGCGCTGGTGGAAGCACTGATTGTATCTGTGCATGAGACCTTAAAAATGGAGCACGCAGCTGCGACGGAGGCATGGGTTCCTTTTGGCACTCCCAAGCCATCCAGAGCATCAAAGGTGTTTCCTTTCCCTGCCTATTTTGACAGAATTGTCGCTAAAGAGTGGGGACGACCAAAGCATCCCCTTGGGGTCCCTGGATGACATCATTAAAGGTCTCACAGGGGAAAAGAGTACTTTTCTTCCACAGGCTAAGGGCAAGGAACCTCATTATAGACGTGGACCCTCCTTCTCAGCTCATAAGAAGTTTTTTCGTCCCTCAGGGTTGACTGACAAGGGCTGGAAGCCTTTCAGCACCTCTTCTGAAGGATCCAAACTAACCTGGTCTGGCAAGCCGAGAGTGAGCCTCTCCAGACCCGCGGACAAGGCTCTGTATCAGGGGGGCATCTTTGTTAGTTTCCTTACCCGTGGTAGAAGACAAATGGGTCCACAAAGTCACCCCTGTCCCCGGACCGTTTACAGGTTTTGTTTGGGGCTGTACTGACCTATTGCTTCAAGGGGTGATTGTCCCGGTTCGGAACATTTTCAGGGTTTTTACTCAAACCTGTTTATAGTTCCCAGGAAGGAAGGCAAGGTGTGTCCAATCCTGGATCTCAAGTCACTGAACTGCTTTGTGCGTGTGCAGAAGTTCAGGATGAAGTTATTTGCACGGTGGTGGCATCCCTGCATCAGGAGTATTTTCTTACCTCTAACAACATCAAGGGTGCTTACCTTCACATTCCAATATGCGCCGGTCACCAGTGATTCCTCTGCTTTGCCATAGAAGAGGAGCTTTATCAGTTTGTGGCGTTACCCTTTGGTCTCGCCTCTGCACCTTGGGTCTTCTCAAAAGTGTTAGCCCCGGTGCTAGCGTTGGTACGCCAACGGGGAATCGCAATACTGGGCTACTTGGACGACCTCCTTCTGCGACCGGAATCCCCTACTGCTCTGGTTGAAAACTTGGAAATCACCATACAAACTCTGAGGGAGTTCGGCTGAATTCTGAATTTTCATAACTGCACTGGTTAAGTCTAAAAAGCTGGACTATATGGGTCTGACCCTGGACTCTGCCTTAGCCAGAGTGCTCCTTCTTCTTGACAAACTCCAGACATTGCAGGCTGCAATTAGTCTCCTGCTGTCCAGCAGATGGTCATCCCTCAGTACTTGCTGGGCATATCCTTCCTCCCCTTATGTTGGACAGTGGTCTCCATGGATGCCAGCCTGTCCAGCTGGGGAGGCGTCCTCGGCAAAAATTCTGCTCAGTGGATCTGGACACTGGAAGAGTCCAGACACTGATCAATATCTTCGAACTCCGAGCGATCAGACTGTGCCTGGACCATTGGCTGGATTGTCTTCAGGGATGTGCACTGCGCATTTAATCGGAAAATGCTACTGCTGTGGCTTATGTCAATAACCAAGAGGGCACAAAAAGTGTCCTGGTGGCTCGGGAGATAGCCGGCATTCTAGGGTGGGCAGAATAGATAGTTCCAGCCCTCTCTGCCGTATACATTCCCAGGGTGGAAAACCGGCAGGCGGATTACCTCAGTCGGCAGGCGTTGGACCAAGGGTAGTGGTCCCTTTATCTGGAAGTGTTTCATCAGTTGTGTCTCCGTTGGGGCATCCCCAAGGTGGATCTGTTGGTGTCTCCGCTCAACAGAAAGGTGCAGATATTGGGGCTCAGTCACGGGATCCCCTAGCAGATGCTACAGAGGCGCTGGTGGCCCCGTGGGGTCAGTATCATCTGATTTACGCCTTCCCGCCTCTCAAGCTTCTTCCAAGACTTCCACGCAGGATCAAGGCAGAAGGGATTCTGATCATCTTATTGGTTCCGGATTGGCCTCGTCGGGCTTGGTACGCTGATCTAGTGCGGCTGGTCGCCGACGTTCCTTGAAAGCTTCCTCTCAGGGAGGATCTGCTGTTCCAAGGACCAATCTTCCATCCTGCTTTACAGTTGCTGGCTTTGACAGCTTGGCTGTTCAATGCCAGGTGCTGATGGATAGAGGTTTATCTGAGTCGGTGATTCCAAAGCTGTTAAAAACTAGGAAATCTACCTTTAGGAAGATCTAGTATCATACGTGTAAGACGTACATTGCGTGATGTGAGTCTCTTGGGATTCATTCTCGCTCCTTCTTGGTGGCTCAGATTTTGACCTTCCTTCAACGGGGGTTTGAACAGAAATTGGCCTTGAGTACCATCAAGGGCCAGGTGTCTGCTTTGGCAGTCTTCTTCCAATGACCTTTGGCCACACACTCTCTGATGCGTACCTTTTCTTCTGGGTGTCTTACATTTGGTTCCTCCAGTGCGCTCCCCGTTGCTGCCTTGGGACCTCAACCTCGGTGCGCAGGGTGTCGGAATTGGTGTGGTTATCCTGTCGTTCATCTTACTTGGTGATTCACAGAGATAAAGTTGTTCTTCGCCCCTGTCTGTCGTTCCTCCCAAAGGTTGTCTCTGATTTTCATTTGAATGAAGACCTTGTGTTGCCTTCCCTGTGTCCCAGGCCTAAACAGCCGAAGGAACTTGCCTTGGATGTGGCAATTAGGGTGTACCTGGCAGCTACGGAGTCTTTCAGTAAGTCACTCTCTATTTGTGCTCACGGATTGGCCTCGGAAAGGGTTGTCAGCTTCTCTGCGACCATTTCCAAGTGGATCAGACAGATGGTGATTCAGGCCTATTTAATCAAGGGTCAGGTTCCTCTTTTCCCTGTCAAGGCGCACTCTACTCGGGCGCTCAGTGCCTCTTAGGCCCTCGGTCATCAGGCATCAGTGACACAGGTTTGAAAGGCAGCCACCTGGTCGTCGGTGCACACTTTCACAAAGTTCCGTAAAGTGGATGTGTTGGCATCTGCGGGTCCTTCCTTTGGCCACAAGGTTTTGCAGGCTGCTGTTTGGAAGACTTGATCCACTTTGAGGGTGTATTGTTTTTGTCAGGTGGGCTCCAGTTGTTTTGGTTGAGCTCCTGTTGCCTGGTTGGCTACTGTTTAGCCTGGGGAATTTTTTTGCTGTTCTCACACCTCATGTTTAACACTGCTTTGGGTCGTCCCAAAGATCAGGAGCTGTGTCAGTCAATGAACGAAAGAGAAAATAAGATATTTGACTTACCATAAAATCCATTTCTCTGATGTTCATTGACGGACACAGCACCCACCCCTCTGTGGAGTTGTAATTCTTCTGACACTGCTTGTAAAAAAAACTGAGTACCTATAGCAGGGAGAGGAAGTATACCCCCTGGGACTGCCCATAGGCATAGCCAGGTTCTTTTTCTGCCTATTGTCCTACTATAGGGTGCAGTATAACCCAAGGGCTATGAAGACCAGGAGATGTGTCCGTCAATAAACATCAGAGAAATGGATTTTACGGTAAGTCAAAAATCCAATTTTTTTCATCAACCGTATATAGCAGTCATATGACTTCTCTCAGTGTCTAGTTAAAGCTTGTAGGAGGAGTTTTCATTCTACTCTGTCTTTTGACAGGCTGGGGAGTTGAGCCCCTGAAGGCATTACCTGCTGTGATAGGGGAAGATTGGACTCCCTAGGGCAGAGGTGTCAAACCTAATTTCATTGCAGGCTGCATCAACATTATGGTTGCCCTCAGAGGGTCCGATGTTAAGACTATATCAATTTATCAAGGCTTTTCTTTCTCAGAATAGGTGCAGGAACTCAACCACTCCCCCCCCCCCCCCCCAATGGCTGAATCACATGAAACAGTGGGTGTGGATAAATTGCACTAACAGTGAGAGGATCTTAAAGGTGCAATAAATACCAGGAATGCGTTATTGTGAAGCTTAGGGATGTGCTATGTAGAGTGCAGAGTTCAGGGGTGCACTGTGTACAGAGTGCAAGGTCGAGGAGGGTGCTACATACAGAGTGAAGGGTTCATCTTTCTTTCACAGGCTGTCCACATCTCACATTCACCCTTCCCTGGCTCCGACCTCTTCACCACTCTCCTCCATCCCTCCCCTCTCTCCCCTTCTTTCCCCCCAAAAGCTTATTCGCAACTTACCCGGCCAGCTCAAGTACTTCCTGGCAGTGTAGGTGACTGTTTCACCTTCTCTTTGGCAGGGAGATTATTGCTGGCATCTGTGTACCTGGGCACCACAGTGCAAATGCCCCATCCCACACTACACCAGCATCTGCATCTCCCTTGTCCCTGCCATTAGTGCAGGGCAGAAGAGAATCTGAGACCTGCCGAGAGGAAAGCTGTCCTTGTAAATGCAAGCTTCAGTGTTTACAAGTGACAACGGTGATCGGGCATCGGAGGGTGAGAGCTGGAGGTTGTGACACAGGGTTCCACCACGTTCCGGCTGAAGAAAAGCCATGGGTTTGAGGGCCTCATGAAATGGCCTGGCGGGCTGGGTTTGGCCCACGGGCCTTGTGCTTGACCCGTGTGGTATAGGGGGTCCTGCAGCAGAACTGGTGAGTGCTCTAGTGTAGTCTTGCTGGTATCTTCCTCTGGTGTTGATGAGGGTGTGGCCTTAAAGACGATCAAAGGTCAGATTTTGGCCTTGGCTGTGTTTTTTCCAACCCATCTGGGATTTTCTTTTAGTCCTTCTGACACCTTAAAATATATTCTTCTACTCCTCCTGAGTATATAGATACTGCACGTGTGAGACTTTTTCACAGCCTGGCCACATACAGAGGCCTAACATCCAAGTAGCACCTCCAGGCGTTCTAGGAGCATAAATTACACATATAATTTCCTGACAACCTGTCACACTTTTGAAGGCCCTGGAACACCAGGACAATAGAAACACGCACAAATGACCCCATTTTGCAAAGAAAACACCCCAACACATAATCTAGGAGGCATAATGAGTCTTTTGAACATGTCATTTTTTTTTCATACGTTTTTGGAAAATGTGGAAAGAAAATGAGAGCGCATTTTTATTTATTTTTTTATTATTTCCACAAAGTTGTCCATTTATAAGACATTTCTAACACATAGCATGTACATAGCGAAAATGACACCCCAAAATACATTCTGCTACTCCTCCTGAGTATGGCGATACCGCATATGTGAGACTTTTACACAGCCTAGCCACATACAGAGGCCCAACATTCACCATCAGGTGCTCTAGGGACATAAAATTACAAATCTAATTTCCTGACTACCCATTACACTTTTGTGAGGTGCTGTAGGACACTGATAAGCACTGTAGTAGCACAGAAGTGGCATGGATGTGCACTGATGTGGCACAGATGTGGCAAGGATGAGCACTGATGTGGCATAGGTGAGCACGGATGAGGAATGGATGTGGTATAGGTGGGCATGGATGTGGCCCGGATTTGCATGAATGAGGTACAGATGGGCATGGATGAGGCACTGATTGGCATGAATGAGGCTTGATTGAGGCACATGTGAGGCACAGATTGGCATGAATGAGGCATGATTGAGGCACGGATAGGGCACAGATTGAGGCTCAGATTGGCATTGAGGCATTATTGAGGCACGGATGAGCAGTGCTGCGGTCTCCCTCCTCTCCATGTGCACTGCACTGATCGGTGTGTACGACATTCGGCTATAGCCCGGTCGGCAAGTGGTTAAGCTACTATACTATCACTGGCTTTATGTTGGCTCCTTGGTGAGCTCTACCAGCTCTACTAAGTGGGAGTTGCCTAAGAGGAGTGATTCCAGAGTGGATGGTTTTACTCCTGGGGGGATCTGTGCCTAAGAAACCTGCTGTGTCCCCTGTACCTGTTACAGCTCATGGTCTGGTGAGTGAGTATTTGGAATAAGGTAGTGGCACTCAGAGTTTTCATTACACTAAAGGATCTGCTGGATGGTGGAAGATCTATTTTATTTGAATATATATGGACTTTGAGTTAAGAGAAACTTTACGCTTTGCATATTGAACACTGTTTATTTACTTATTTTTTGTACGTTTTTATTAGATTCCCTGGCGTTGCATAATTTCATGATAATAGAAGTGTTTAGGATTTGGGTATATCAAACTTTGTTTTCCAGTGGCCACATGTGTTATTACAGCGCCGATTCATTACAATACATTTATTTTTACCATTTTCTTTTTTTTTTCTTTTGGATTCCTCCGCTTTTTTCTCTCATCCTTAAAGTCTACCTTTTGGCTGGCACAATTCACAGGCTTCTTTAGGAGGTTCTAACCTATACTGGTTTAGTTGTTTGGGGCCAGTTGGCTTGCAGTGTTGCCCTCCCCTCCTATTAAAGGAGTTGTGAAGTCAGAACTCTTCGAAAGTCAAATGATTGAGCATATCAAACGCTTTTTCAAACTATTTTCTAACCATGTATGGCAAGCATTACTTGCCACCAGTTGCCCCCCCCCCCCAACCCCTGCCCTGCCCCACCCCTAATCCCACCCCTAAACTTGCCCTCAAATTATCTGATGAAATGACAATGTTTTATGCAGAATTAGGTTACAAAATTAACAACAACAACTTTAACAATATTATTATTAAGAATATTTCATTGATCTAAATGTGATAAAATATGATTGGCTACTATAGGCACAATTGGGCAGGTTTGGGTAGTATAGTGGAAGGTTTGGGTAGCATAGGGCAGTAGGCTGGCAGGTTTGGGTAGTATAGGAGGTGGTATAGTGGCAGGTTTGGGTAGTATAGGGTGGTATAGTGAAGAGTTTGGGTAGTTATGGGGGATATAGGGCAGTATAGTGGCAGGTTCGGGTATTATAGGGCAGTAAAGTGGCAAGTTTGGGTAGTATAGGGCAGTATAGTGGCAGGTTTGGATAGTATTTGGTGAAATTGTGGCAGGCTAGGGCTGTATGCCGTGACAATGTGCTCAGTCACAGCATTGCTGGATATGAACCCTCCCAGGGCTGATGTGGTCTCTTCTCCTCAGGTTGGGTGGAGGAGTGGAGGAGGCAGCCTGACCCCTGGCTCCATCAACCAACTCTGGCTACCTCAGGAGATATTGAAGATCCCAGAGGGACAGCCTAAGGCCCCTTTCACACAGGCGGACCGTTCAGATCCGCCTGTCAGTTTTTTTGGTGGATCTGAACGGATGCCCCATTTATCTCTATGGGGCATCGGATGTCAGCGGAGACATGTCCGCTGACATCCGATCCGATAAATCTGGACGGATGGAAACCCTTTCCATCCGTCCAGTGGATCGGTTGGTATCAGATGAGAACGGACAGACGGTCCATTCCCATTCCATAGTGTAATATGCTCAAAAACTTTATTAAAATACTATCATTTTAAAACCATATAAGACTATAAGCTAGATAAACCGCACAATACATCCGAGGACGTCAACATAATGACGAAACATGTAAAGCTGATGGACACGCCTACCACGGACCCAGAGTGACATGCATGCACCTCCACCCACCTGCTGGACTGTGATTGTAATTAGAGAGCATACAGCAGACACACGGTAATTGTGTATTGTGCGGGTAGTGTGCGGTCTATCTAGCTTATAGTCTTATATGGCTTTAAACTGATAGTATTTTGATAAAGTTTTTGAGCGTATTACACTATGGACGGTCTATTGTTTTTTGTCCAAGTACTGTAGGAGGCACTGAGGGAAAGGAAGATACTGACAGTGGACCCATAGATTGGGGAGTCTCCTTATATGCAGTGGCTGCACTGGTTGGAAAAAGGCTCAATTGTATCATCTATCTGGTAAGCCCCCACCACTCTCCACAGGGTGCACTCGGCGTAAGAGGTTCCCACCACCTATATATTGTTTAGAGGTTCTCGCCACCAATACTCTGCATGCCTAGGAATATATATGGACTGGTGTATGGCATAGCACAGAATACAGGACTGTATTGGCATTTTTTGCACAAAGCACTGGAGCACCTGATATATGGTTTACAAATATATGCACTAATATTGTTTACACACAAATCCACTTTATAATATTAATTGTTGATTTATTTATTATTTTTGCCAAGATCACTCTTGCATTGTATACATTGCCCATATATGTATTTAAAATATTGTTTATGATTGTAGCAAGATAATTTGCACACATTAGGATTACTGCGCTGCTGGTTAGTAATTTAGTTTGTTCCTTTTTCCATATGGTAAACGTGTAGCAGCTGCGTTCTCCCTCACAATATTCACACAGATATTTCACAGATATTTATTTAATTGGGCGAGGGTGTTGTTCACCTAAAATACAAATGTCGCTCTTTTTTTGTTTATAGCGCAAAAAATAAAAATCGCACAGCTGATCAAATATCACCAAAAGAAAGCTCTATTTGTGGGAAATTGTTATTTCGGTACAGCGTTGCACGGCCGCGCAATTTTCCGTAAAGTAACGCAGTGCTGAAGCGCAAAAAATGGCCTGGTCATTAAGGGGGTAAATCCTTCCGGTCTAGAACTGGTTAAGGTAGTATGTATGTTTTAATGTAGAGGAATTCATGTTCAAAGGTCACAACAGACTGAAGTTTGTTTCAGTAAATTTTTGATAGCCTATAGAACCCTATATTTGTTTACATCAAAAGGCTGGCAGGCCAAGGGGAGGGGAGCTGTGATTATAGTGCCCTCTGTAAATGTTGAAGGTCAATTTCCCGTAATGCATTTACAGAGGCCATAGAGAGTTTGTTTAAGGCTGGGTTCACACTGGTGCGAATTGGATGCAGGTTTCCCCGCATCCAATTCGCATTTGTCAGGAGACTGTGACTGGCTCTCAATGGAGCCGGTTCACACAGCTCCGGGACGCCTGCGGAGCAGTTTGCAGAAGGGTCTGTCCTGTGCATCTTCTGGTACGTTTCAGGTCCAAATTCACCCAAAAATTTGGACAGAATTCGGACCTGAAACGGTGAACAGGGACGCACCGGACCACTGCTGCGAGCTGCTCTGCACACAGTGTGAACCCAGCCTTAAAATTCTATTGCTGCTTGTTTCTGTGTTATTGTTCATAGTA
Source organism: Pelophylax lessonae (assembly GCF_965119305.1). Taxonomy (NCBI): domain Eukaryota; kingdom Metazoa; phylum Chordata; class Amphibia; order Anura; family Ranidae; genus Pelophylax; species Pelophylax lessonae. The sequence continues at coordinate 467,419,661 of NC_138769.1, forward strand.
TGGGCACATGGGCAGTTTGTCTTTTTTTTTTCTCTATTCTGAGGCAGAAATAGGCTGTATTGATAAAGGAGCGTCCTAATTGGGAGACTCCCTATACAATCCCATTGTGAGATTTTTGGGGTGGTTAAGGTTTGGGGTTATCTGAACCATTTTGAATTTTACTAGGACAAGTATTGTATGTGTTACAGTGAAAGAGCTAACAAGGCTTCCATTGAACACTTTACAGACCATCTCTTTAGCTGTTCAGATACATAGAAAGGACAAGCAGGATAGTAAGGCTGACCATACACATTTTCTCTTTTTTCATTCAGCCAGCTTGCAAATTCCTTCATCTATGCAATCAATATTTTTTTTCCTTTTTTTGTATTGTGATGCTCAAACCACTACTCAGTCTCCTCCTCAGCCTGAATTATACATTATATTGTCAAAAGTATTGGGACACCTGCCTTTACACGTACATGAACTTTAATGGCATCCCAGTCTTATTCCGTAGGTTCAATATTGAGTTGGGCCACCCTTTGCAGCTATAACAGCTTCAACTCTTCGGGAAGGCGGTCCACAAGTTTTAGAAGTGTGTCCGTGGGAATGTTTGACCATACAACAGAAGCACATTTGTGAGGTCAGGCATTAAAGAGGAAGTAAACCCTCCTCTGTAACTTGTACCTATAGGTAAGCCTATGATAAGGCTTACCTATAGGTACTGTAAATATCTCCTAAACATGTACCGTTTAGGAGATATTTACCTTACATGCAGCCAGTGACGTCACTGGCGCATGCGCTCTGAAGGAACCAGCGGCCGTTCCTTCAGAGTCCCGTGCCGTGACCGTCTGCTCCCGCGGGCGTGCGCGGGAGTGACGTCACCGTGGCTCCGGCCAATCAGATGGCCTGGATGCCGCGATCCCGGAAGACGGGCCACTGGACATGTCGCCCGTCATACAGGTAAGCGAGCGGCACAGCGGGGGCTCGTTCTAAGGTAAGTATTTCATAATGAGCTAGTATGCGCTGCATACTAGCTCATTATGTGTTTCCCTTTTAGGTTGCAAAAAAAAAAAAGAAAAAATGTTACGGGTTTACAACCTCTTTAATGTTGAACGAGAAGCACTGGCTCACAGGCTCCGCTCTAATTTATCCCAAATGTGTTCTATTAGGTAGAGGTCAGGACTTGCTCATCTATTGGACTGTGCACTGGTGCGAAGTCTCATATTGATGTGGTTAGGGGGAATGGTTATTAGGCACTACATCCTGGAATAGTATTCGCAGAGCAAAAAATATTTAGTGGGATTTTACCAGTGCCAGAAAATACCAGAGATAGTTTAAAATATAAAAATTCCACACATTTTATTAGTACATCATTAAAATCCACATGTTAAAATTTATCAAAACAATGGTATATTCACATAAAAAGTAGTAGCGTGGCATATTATCCCGACATGTTTTGCCACTTGGGGCTTCTTCAGGGATTTTTGAGAACCAATACTGGTATGTTTACTACATCAGAAGACAAAATATTCAGTCAGTGATATGATAAATTATACATAACACAAACCCATAATACAATTTTTACACAAAGTATATGGTTGTTATTCACCCTGTCCATTCACCTTATGCTTACCCAATTGGCCCCTTATTGTCACCAACGATGCCGTCTGCACTGTGCGTGAAGGGGGGGGGCGCTGTGTGGCTACAGGAGATACACCAAGACCAGGCTATAACCACAAATAATCTTGCTCAGAATGTGAGTTAACCATCTGCCATATTAGCACAAACAACAACAAGAAAAGGGCGCACCAACCTCGTGCATTACCACTAAAAGAGTTTATTCAAAGTCAAAAGAGCAGCGTACATTGTACCCACAAAAACATGAAAAATGCACGCGTGTTAAAGAAGTGGAACCAATCGCCTTCTGGACTGCCGGGATACACCGATGGTGCTGAGAGACGTGATGGTGTCTGTATATGCCTGGGGGACACGTTTCGATGGAGAATCCTCTTCAGAGCCAAAAGTACTACTGGCCCACCGTAAATTCACAAGGTGATGTATAGCCAATCTGTACCACCCTCGATAGTTAGCCCCGCCCCACAGAAGGCAAAGGGGAGGGGTGTGAGTTGGTGGGGTTTGTTTACTGATAGTCGGCAACACCCAAAGAGATAAGTTGCCACACAGTACAAACTACCGCCCCTGTATATACACACCAGCTATATACGTCCACCAATTGCGAAAAATGTTGATGGTAATAATAAAGGTAAAATGATAAAGCATGAATGAATAAAGTAAATACTATTAACCGTTGACGGCGCCTACAACCATAGTGATTAGGGTCACACAATGCCTTGACTTTAACTTTAAAGCAGTGAACATAAGTCCAAATGGAAATAGCGATACGTGTGCGTGTATATATATATATATATATATATATATATATATATGTATGTGTGTGTGTGTGTATGTATATATATATATATATATATATATACACAGTGCCTTGCGAAAGTATTCGGCCCCCTTGAACTTTGCGACCTTTTGCCACATTTCAGGCTTTAAACATAAAGATATACAGTGGGTACGGAAAGTATTCAGACCCCCTTAAATTTTTCACTCTTTGTTATATTGCAGCCATTTGCTAAAATCATTTAGGTTCATTCTTCTTCCTCATGAATGTACACATAGCACCCCATACTGACAGAAAAACACAGAATTGTTGACATTGTTGCAGATTTATTAAAAAAGAAAAACTGAAATATCACATGGTCCTAAGTATTCAGACCCTTTGCTCAGTATTTAGTAGATCTAATACAGCCAGGAGTCTTTTTGGGAAAGATGCAACAAGTCTTTCACACCTGGATTTGGGGATCCTCTGCCATTCCTCCTTGCAGATCCTCTCCAGTTCTGTCAGGTTGGATGGTAAACGTTGGTGGACAGCCATTTTTAGGTCTCTCCAGAGATGCTCAATTGGGTTTAAGTCAGGGCTCTGGCTGGGCCATTCAAGAACAGTCACAGAGTTGTTGTGAAGCCACTCCTTTGTTATTTTAGCTGTGTGCTTAGGGTCATTGTCTTGTTGGAAGGTAAACCTTCGGCCCAGTCTGAGGTCCAGAGCACTCTGGAGAAGTTTTTTGTCCAGGATATCCCTGTACTTGGCCGCATTCATCTTTCCCTCGATTGCAACCAGTCGTCCTGTCCCTGCAGCTGAAAAACACCCCCACAGCATGATGCTGCCACCACCATGCTTCACTGTTGGGACTGTATTGAACAGGTGATGAGCAGTGCCTGGTTTTCTCCACACATACCGCTTAAAATTAAGGCCAAAAAGTTCTTTCTCTTACGTCCTCCGACAGTCGCCGCCTCTTCATATTCGTCACAATGGGGTTATGACCTTTGCTCCGTAGGAGTAGCTAGGCAACAGAATATGTCAATATTAAAGCTTTTAACATATCCCACCCCCAGGAGGTGGTCCCCTCAGTCAATACCCTCCTACTTCCTGTATCCATACCTCAGTTTCAATGTCTAGCTTGTCAGGAGTAGCTGGATGTCTCTATGCTGGGGCATTTTGTCTCAGCCTTTTCTCTTTTTTTTATTTTATTTGAGTTTTTTTCTCTCTCTTAGCTGTTACTTTTGTCAGCATTAGTTAGTTCTTCTGATGAAGAGGATCGTGCGGGCTGGGTCTCGGGCTGACCCCCCTGGTCGCAGGTTGTGGGTCAGTGGCTTCCCAGCCTGCCATCGAGCGTTCAGTCAGGTATTTTTCCTGGCACAATGAACGACCCATCCCTGTTCGCTGCGGGGATGCTATGGTGAGGTGGCTACCTCACTGGACGCCTTGCGGTATCGCTCCGCAGTTCTCCTGCGTCCTGGCTGCGACTCTCCCTGTCCCATGTGCAGTGGCTTGGTCGCTTGTGCGGGTTCCCCACGCCATTTAGGAGGTAAGTGTATCTGTGTGGGGACCTGTCTGTTTGGGGGGGTGTCAGTCTGGGACTGTGTAGCCCTGCCCCTGTTCACACTGTTGGACTCCCTATCTGTCTTAGCTGCACTCTGTGGAATGCAAGGAGGGGGGCTATACTGCACTGTCTCTGTGTCAGAATGTGTGCTGTCTTTTACTGTGTGATAGGCTGTGTGTTGCGGGGCATGATGTGGATCATGTTGTGCATACTTGCGGCGACCGCTGCTGCGGTCCGCCATTGTTTTTACTGTGCTACATGTGTACTGGTGTTTCACTGTGGGCGGGAGCGGCGTATTCGGCGCCAAGCGCCGCCATTTTGGCGGCGATCGCTCCGGCCTCATGCTGGCACTGCAGGCAGCCATTTTCTTGTAGCCCTCCATAGGCTTTAATAGAGCGCCCTGTATTGCATCACTTCCTCTTCTCCTGGGCGCACCGATCGAGGCAGCAGCGGTGGTCTCTGCAGGTTTTATCCTCTCTGTCTTGAATCCTTGCCTGAGTTTGTGCTTTTCCCTGTGGGGGTCGGCTTGTGCTGGTGTGTGAGTGCGGTGGGCTGCGCTGACCGCGCTTTTAAAGGGGCAGTTACCCTTTATTCTCCTGCAAAATTTTTTGGGGCATGGATTCTCAGGAAAGCAAATTCCCTCTCACTTTGGTGGGAGGCCAAGGGGCTGCTGCTTCCCCCCCAGGGGGTGATTTGGCTGCTGTTGTGGCCAACCTTGCTGCTCAGGTGCAAATGCTGGTGGCTGCTCAATCCACTAAACGGCCCAGAGTTTCAATTTCCTCTGATTCCGAGGGTGAGGGTGATGGGGCTGCTATGGCTGGGGTCTCCTTATCGGGGTCCCGTTCCTCCCTGGATCTTGTGGGATCAGAAGTTGAGGCTGAGGTGGAAGGGGTTGATAATTCTCCCCCTGGCTCGTCTGAAGAGCTTGCACTCATGGATGAATTGGTTGCTTCTATCAAACAAACACTGCGTTTGCAGGATGAGCCATGTCCTCCTGCTGTTTTAGCCTCCTATGGGACGCAGCGGAAACGCAGATCTTCACAGGTTTTTCCTTGCACTGATGATTTTCAGCGCGCTGTTAGTGAACAGTGGCGCAATCTGCGGAAGCCTTTTGCTGTGCCAAGTAGGTTCAAGCTGCGTTATCCTTTCACGCCCGCTACTGATGAACGTTGGTGTGTGCCACCTCCGGTGGATCACGCGGTAGCGGTTTTGAATAAGTCCACTGCGATTCCTGCTGAGGATACGCCGGTGTTCCGGGATGCCACGGACAGGAGGCTGGAGTCTCTTACCCGTCATACTTATTCGGTTACCGGTTCTATGCTCAAAGCTGTTTTTGCTTCACTTATGGCAGCTCAGGCTGTCGCAAATTGGACGCAGGTGCTTAGGCGCGTCCTGCTGGCTGACTCTGCCCCTCCAGAGACATTGGCTATGGTGGATCAAATCCATCAGGGTGTCATGTATTTGTGTGATGCGGACTTGGATATGGTACCGTTGGCTGCACGTGTGCACAGTGTGGCGGTGTTGTCACGCCGCCTGATTTGGCTGAAGTGTTGGTCTGTGGACCAGTCTTCGCGCAAGACCTTGGCTAATCTACCCTATAACGGATCTCGCCTTTTTGGCGATTCCTTGGATACACTGATTAAAGGGATCACGGGTGGTAAGAGCACGCTCTTGCCCCAATTCCACAAGGCTAAGGCGGCTCCTGGTAAGAAGACCGCTTCTTTTCGGCCCTCTCAGGGTTCCTTTCGTGCCTTTCGGTCGCACTATAAGGGCAAGCCGTTCAAAGGCCAAGGCTCCCAGAAGAAGCTGTGGACAGGTAAGCAGAAGTCCGGCCAGTCCGGATCCGCTTCCCACAACAATGCGGCCTGAAGGGGCGCCCTCACCCGGTTCTGGGGTGGGGGGACGCTTGCTCGGTTTTCTTCAACCCTGGCTGGCCCGTGTTCGGGACAGGTTGGTTCAGGAAATCGTTCGATCTGGCTACAAGATCGAGTTTCTCTCTCGGCCGGAGAGCAGATTTTTTCCCTCAAATCTTCAACTGTCTCAGGAGCGTTTGCGGGATCTGCACCTGGCGGTGCGGGACCTGCGGGCTCAGGGAGTAGTGGTTCCGGTGCCTCATCGGGACAGATTTCGGGGGTTCTATTCCAATCTGTTCACCGTGCCCAGGAAGGAGGGCAAGGTGCGTCCGATTCTGGACTTTAAGGCTCTGAACCGCTTTGTGCGGGTTCGCAAGTTCCGCATGGAATCCCTGCGGTCGGTGGTGGCTGCCCTGGTTCCGGGGGAATTCATGGCCTCCATCAACTTGAAGGATGCGTACCTTCACATCCCGATTTTCGAGGGTCACCAGAGGTACCTTCGATTCGCAATTGCGGAGGATCATTACCAATTCGTGGCGCTGCCTTTTGGGCTCGCTTCGGCTCCACGGGTGTTCACCAAGGTGCTTGCACCGGTTCTGGCTTTGTTGAGAGCCCAGGGCATCTCTGTCCTGGGGTATCTGGACGACATTCTGGTTCGGTCGGCGACCAACCAGGGTCTGGTGTCAGACCTGTCCGTCACAATGCAGACTCTGCAGGAGTTTGGTTGGACGATAAACTTTCCAAAATCGACGCTGTGCCTGTCGGTTCGTCTTCCCTACCTGGGGATGATTCTGGACTCAGTCCAGGCGAAGGTCTTCCTGCCGGAAGACAAACTCAGGTCTCTTCAGGAGGAGGTCAGGTCCCTCAGGGACGTTCCGTGCTCGTCCATCCGGACGTGCATGCGCTGTTTGGGGTTGATGGTCTCAGCTTTCGAGGCGATTCCCTTCGCCCAGTTTCACACGCGGGGTCTCCAAGCGGAGATCCTGTCCAGGTGGGACGGGCGACCACAATCTCTGGAACTCCAGATTTCATTGAGTCATCGCACCAGAAGGGATCTTCTGTGGTGGCTCCAGTCCCCGACGGTGTCGGGGGGCAAGTCTTTTCGTCCACTCTCATGGACGGTGGTCACCACGGATGCCAGCCTGTCGGGCTGGGGTGGTGTTCTGGGCGTTCTGTCCGCCCAGGGAACTTGGTCGGTGGAGGAATCCTCTCTTCCGATCAACATTCTGGAACTATGAGCGATAAATCTCGGCCTTCGACGTTGGACGGACAGGCTGCAGGGCCGTCCGGTTCGGGTGCAGACGGAGTCGCCAGACCCTGGACAAGGGGGAATGGTCACTTCACCCGGATGTCTTCCAGATGTTGTGCGCGAAGTGGGGTCTTCCAGATGTGGACCTGTTCGCGTCTCATCTGAACAACAAGGTGAAAAGGTTCGTGGCAAGGACACGCGATCCTCGGGCAGACGCGTCAGACGCGTTGGTAGCTCCGTGGCATCAATACCGACTGCTGTACGCATTCCCACCGGTTCAACTGCTGTCCAGGTTACTTCGCAGGTTGAACTCGGAACCGCACACGGTGATTCTTGTGGCACCGGACTGGCCTCGCCGGTCCTGGTACGCAGACCTCGTGAATCTGGCGGTCGCCCCGTGGCATCTACCTCTTCGAGAAGATCTCCTGTCTCAAGGACCGATATTCCATCCTGCTTTACAGTCGCTGGCTTTGACGGCCTGGCTGTTGAAACCGAGGTCCTGAAGGATAGGGGTCTCTCCCCTGAGGTCATTCACACTTTGACCAACGCGAGGAAGTCTTCCTCGGGGAAGGTCTATTACCGTACTTGGAAGGCCTATTTTGCCTGGTGTGAGTCCAGGGGGCATTCCCCTCGCACGTACTCGGTGTCTAGGGTGTTGTCCTTCCTTCAAACGGGTGTTGACCAGCGTTTGGCGCTGGCTACGATCAAGGGCCGTTCTTTTTCAACGTCCTGTGGCATCTAACTCCTTGGTTAGCACTTTTGTCCAAGGGGTGCGACATCTGGTCCCTCCTAGGAGGGAACCCCTGCCTCCTTGGGACTTGAATCTTGTTCTGTCCGTGTTACAACATGCTCCCTTTGAACAGATCAGAAAGATCTCGTTGTCCATGTTGTCCAAGAAGGTTGCCTTTTTGGTGGCGATCACTTCGGCTCGCCGGGTGTCGGAGCTGGCAGCTTTGTCCTGCAGGTCTCCGTATCTGGTCGTTCACTTGGATAAGGTGGTCTTGCGACCTAACCCTTCTTTTCTTCCGAAGAGGATTTCGGATTTTCACCTCAATGAGGATATTGTCCTACCTTCGCTCTGCGCGAAGCCCAAGCATCCGAAGGAGGAGGATTTGCACTCCCTGGATGTTGTTCGGGCAATCAGGGTTTACCTGAAATCGACTAAATCTTTTCGCAAGTCGGATTCCTTATTTGTCCTTCCAGAGGGTCCTCGGAAAGGCATGGCGGCGTCGGCTTCTACCATCGCCAAATGGATCAGACAGTCCATTGAACAGGCATATGCTTTGAAGGGAAAAGTTCCTCCAATGCTTGTGAAGGCGCACTAGGCTTGTGACGGTATCAGATTTTCATGCTGCGATTAATTGATTAAGGTTTTGCCACGGTATACGGTATTATCACGGTATTCTATTATTAAATTTAAATTATTAAATTTCCACCTCACTTCAATTTCATTGCTGAATTTAGGGGCTTTGGTTCACTTATGCACATTATTATATAGTCAGTCAGTACAGACTCTGTGAACCAGGCCTAAAATAGGTCATCAAGCAGTGTCTGGCCTAACTGGTGATAACTGGTCCTGGCGCTCGGCTCCGATCCGATGGCCTGGTCATTAAGAGGGCAAATCCTTGTGGTCAAGAAGTGGTTAAACCTGAAGGAGGTGTTGTTTATAAATGACTTTACTATTGCTTTAGGCCTGGTTCACATGTATGCGGGTTGGTGGTTCACATGTATGCGGGTTGGCGGCCCACATTTGCACAGGCATAGCAGCCCATTGATTTGAACGGGCTGCTATGCCCTCATTTTCCGCAGAAAAAAGGTGCATGCAGCATTTTTTTAAAATTCAGTGGCCTTGAAATCCATCCTGCTTTTGCACCATGCGACTAACCTGCAGTTCCTGCTCTGGCAAGCTTTCTGCATTTTTTGTAGACACTGCTTGATGGCTATATAATAATGTAATGTGGGCTGCTATGCGTGTGTGTGTGTGTGTGTGTGTGTGTGTGTGTGTGTGTGTGTATATATATATATATATATATATATATATATATATATATATATATATATATATATATATATATATATATTAGAGCTGCACGATTCTGGCCAAAATGAGAATCACGATTTTTTAGCTTGGAATAAAGATCACGATTCTCTCACGATTCTCTGTGTAACAAAAAAAAAAAAAATTGGGATAACTTTACTGTTACGTTTTTTTTTTTTTTATTATTCATTAAAGTCTAATCATTGCGTTTGAAAGACTGCTGCGCAAATACAGTGTGACATAAAATATTACAACAATCGCCATTTTATTCTGTAGGGTCTCTGCTAAAAAAATATATAAAATGTTTGGGGGTTCTAAGTACTTTTCTAGCAAAAAAAACTGATTTTAACTTGCAAACAACAAGTGTCAGAAAAAGATCCAGTCTTTAAGAGGTTAAACTTCCTTTCTCCCTGGCAGAGGGAAGGAAAAGATACAAATGTAATCATTTTTGTTTATAGTTAGGAGACTTTGCTGATAGGCATTAGCTGTGTGAGTGAATGAGTCATCCAGCTCACTGAAATGTATCAATTCACAAGTCAGGCAGACTTGACAGAGAAACTCGGTATTTTAAAAATGCCACAATAACAATACCGTGGCTATGCAATACCGCGATATATCGAATTACCGAAAACCGGCATATGTCTAAGGCGCACTCTACCAGATCTCTGAGTACGTCTTGGGCCTGTCATCATCGGGCTTCTGTGGCCCAGGTGTGTAAGGCGGCGACTTGGTCGTCCGTTCACACCTTCACAAAGTTCTACAAGGTGGATGTTCAGGCATCGACGGAAGCCTCTCCTCAGTGTAAGACACATGAAAGCCCGCATGGAGTTTGCTAAAAAAAACACCTGAAGGACTCCAAGATGGTGAGAAATAAGATTCTCTGGTCTGATGAGACCAAAATAACGGAATTTTTGTAAAATCTTACCTGTAAAATTCCTTTCTCTGAGTCCTCCGACAGTCACCGCCCCCGCCCCTCTTTTGGGGTTTGGTTGTATACTCTACTGCTATTCCACTGAAACTGAGGTATGGATACAGGAAGTAGGAGGGTATTGACTGAGGGGACCACCCCCTGGGGGTGGGATATGTTAAAAGCTTTAATATTGACATATTCTGTTGCCTAGCTACTCCTACGGAGCAAAGGTCATAACCCCATTGTGACGAATATGAAGAGGCGGCGACTGTCGGAGGACTCGGAGAAAGGAATTTTACAGGTAAGATTTTACAAAAATTCCGTTATTTTGGTCTCATCAGACCAGAGAATCTTATTTCTCACCATCTTGGAGTCCTTCAGGTGTTTTTTTTTAGCAAACTCCATGCGGGCTTTGATGTGTCTTACACTGAGGAGAGGCTTCCGTCGGGCCACTCTGCCATAAAGCCCCGACTGGTGGAGGGCTGCAGTGATGGTTGACTTTCTACAACTTTCTCCCATCTCCTGACTGCATCTCTGGAGCTCAGCCACAGTGATCTTTGGGTTCTTCTTTACCTCTCTCACCAAGGCTCTTCTCCCCCGATAGCTCAGTTTGGCCAGACGGCCAGCTCTAGGAAGGGTTCTTGCATCCCAAACGTCTTCCATTTGAGGATTATGGAGGCCACTGTGCTCTTAGGAACCTTAAGTGCAGCAGAAATCTTTTTGTAACCTTGGCCAGATCTGTGCCTTGCCACAATTGTGTCTCTGAGCTCTTTAGGCAGTTCCTGTGACCTCATGATTCTCATTTGCTCTGACATGCATTGTGATCTGGAAGGTCTTATATAGACAGGTGTGTGGCTTTCCTAATCAAGTCCAATCAGTATAATCAAACACAGCTGGACTCAAATGAAGGTGTAGAACCATCTCAAGGATGATCAGAAGAAATGGAAAGCACCTGAGTTAAATATATGAGTGTCACAGCAAAGGGTCTGAATACTTAGGACCATGTGATATTTCAGTTTTTCTTTTTTAATAAATCTCCAACAATGTCAACAATTCTGTGTTTTTCTGTCAGTATGGAGTGCTATGTGTACATTCACGAGGAAGAAGAATGAACCTAAATGATTTTAGCAAATGGCTGCAATATAACAAAGAGTGAAAAATTTAAGGGGGTCTGAATACTTTCCGTACCCACTGTAAAACTGTAATTTTTTGTGAAGAATCAACAAGTGGGACACAATCATGAAGTGGAACGAAATTTATTGGATATTTCAAACTTTTTTAACAAATAAAAAACTGAAAAATTGGGCGTGCAAAATTGTTCAGCCCCCTTAAGTAAATACTTTGTAGCGCCACCTTTTGCTGCGATTACAGCTAAAAGTCGCTTGGGGTATGTCTCTATCAGTTTTGCACATCGAGAGACTGACATTTTTGCCCATTCCTCCTTGCAAAACAGCTCGAGCTCAGTGAGGTTGGATGGAGAGCGTTTGTGAACAGCAGTTTTCAGTTCTTTCCACAGATTCTCGATTGGATTCAGGTCTGGACTTTGACTTGGCCATTCTAACACCTGGATATGTTTATTTGTGAACCATTCCATTGTATATTTTGCTTTATGTTTTGAATCATTGTCTTGTTGGAAGACAAATCTCTGTCCCAGTCTCAGGTCTTTTGCAGACTCCATCAGGTTTTCTTCCAGAATGGTCCTGTATTTGGCTCCATCCATCTTCCCATCAATTTCAACCATCTTCCCATTCCTGCTGAAGAAAAGCAGGCCCAAACCATGATGCTGCCACCACCATGTTTGACAGTGGGAATGGTGTGTTCAGGGTGATGAGCTGTGTTGCTTTTACGCCAAACATAACGTTTTGCATTGTTGCCAAAAAGTTCGATTTTGGTTTCATCTGACCAGAGCACCTTCTTCCACATGTTTGGTGTTTCTCCCAGGTGGCTTGTGGCAAACTTTAAACAACACTTTTTATGGATATCTTTAAGAAATGGCTTTGTTCTTGCCACTCTTCCATAAAGGCCAGATTTGTGCAGTATACGGATGATTGTTGTCCTATGGACAGAGTCTCCTACCTCAGCTGTAGATCTCTGCAGTTCATCCAGAGTGATCATGGGCCTCTTGGCTGCATCTGCGATCAGTCTTCTCCTTGTATGAGCTGAAAGTTTAGAGGGACGGCCAGGTCTTCGTAGATTTGCAGTAGTCTGATACTCCCATTTCAATATTATTGCTTGCACAGTGCTCCTTGGGATGTTTAAAGCTTGGGAAATCTTTTTGTATCCAAATCCGGCTTTAAACTTCTCCACAACAGTATCTCGGACCTGCCTGGTGTGTTCCTTGTTCTTCATGATGCTCTCTGCGCTTTAAACTGACCTCTGAGACTATCACAGTGCAGGTGCATTTATACGGAGACTTGATTACACACAGGTGGATTCTATTTATCATCATTAGTCATTTAGGTCAACATTGGATCATTCAGAGATCCTCACTGAACTTCTGGAGAGAGTTTTCTGCACAGAGTTTTCTGCACTGAAAGTAAAGGGGCTGAATAATTTTGCACGCCCAATTTTTCAGTTTTTTATTTGTTAACAAAGTTTGACATATCCAATCAATTTCGTTCCACTTCATGATTGTGTCCCACTTGTTGTTGATTCTTCACAAAAAATTACAGTTTTATATCTTTATGTTTGAAGCCTGAAATGTGGCAAAAGGTCGCAAAGTTCAAGGGGGCCGAATAATTTCGCAAGGCACTGTGTATGTATATAATATATATATATATATATAATGTATGTATGTATTCCAACCTTGATGGGATCAGTGGATATTAGGGATCATGCTCTACTTACCCACAAATGTGTGCACATCATCCGTAGGCAGGGGTTCGTGTCGTTGTATGTGTTTCAAGCCACATCAAATTTGCTTGAACCGTACACCTCGCTCGTACACCCAGGAGTGCAGGCGGTTCTGCGTTCCAGGTGCACCGCGGTGTCATTTCCCGTTTCGTCTGGGGCTGTCCCACTTTGTGAATGGCAGCCCCAGAGACCAATAAGGAGCGCGTCTCGGAAGACTGCACATGTCCGCCCCCGCCTGACATACACACAGAGAGGAAAAATGATGTGTCTCACAGAGTACTTCACGGTCCCAAACAAAAGAGGATTAATTGTGCCATGCTGTGTGCTGTATATTTCTGTGTGTTACTGCACGTTTAATGCAGTATATTTTAGTGCGTTATGTGCCGTTTAATGCAGTGAATTGCAGTGCTACAATATACTGCAGTATATTGTAGTGTTGGTGTAGTGAGTACTCAGGTTAAAGTGCACCAAACACCACTTTCCATTGAGTAAAGTGCATCCACGTACACATTTCAACATCTTTTATTACATTTTCTTTTAAGCACCCCCACCCATCATGTCTGCGAGGCCATCAAGGAGAGCAAACATTCCCATGGCACTGTGAGGGGGCCAGCAGCGAATGTGTCCACAGGCAAAGGTGCATCATTTCCCCAGGCAGGGCATCATTTCCTCTGTTTAGTGATGTTGCCCGTGCTATCCAGCCACAGCATGCAGAGGAGGTGGTGGGACTGGCTTACTAAACCATCCTCCTCATCCTCTGTCACCCAAGCAGAGACTAGTGCGCAGATCACTGCAGCTGCCGGAGTGTTGGGCACAACCCCAATGCGGCAGCCATCATGAAAGATTAGAGAGCAGCCACCCTATTCCATCACATTGTGGCGCTGTTATCTCCCGGCCCGCTTCCCACAGCTCTGCTGTTTGGGCCTCTTTTAGCAGAGCCGATCGCACTGTTGCAATTTGCAAACTTTGTATCACGCGTGGCAAAAACACCACATGAAAGGCAATGTTGTGTCATCGTTGAGCAAGGCAGGGCGATTCTGACAGCTTTGGGGGCATTAATGCAGAGGAAGACATGCGTCAAACCTTAAGAGATGATTTTCCATCCCCAGAACCCTTGGGAGTAGTATGTGGCTGGGAGGAGGCAGTTTAAGATACGGTAATCCTCAGTGACCCCCGAGGAGTCTGCTTTTCATGCCTCCACAAGCTTGCGGCGCATGGGCTCCCTCGTGCTTCAAAGCCTGCAAAAGGACCCAAGAATTCGTGGCATCAAGGAGAAGGAACACTTTTGGTTGGCAACCCTCCTTGACCATCGTTACAAGGGGAAAGTCTCAGAACTCACCCTGCCCCCACAGAGGGTGCAGAGGATGAAATCTTTTGAGGACACTTTAAAGAGGAGTTTATCTAAAGCTTTTCCTGACTCTGGTAGGTTACAGTGTCATGGAAAATGTAGTTTTGAGGCTCCTGGTCAAGAGAGGAGTGCTGGAGAAGGGGTCCGCCTAAGTAATGCATTTCACAATTATTTTGTCCTCACCACCCAGGGCTCTCAGCTTCCACATCCTATCAGCAGCGTCGGATTATTTTGGAGGATTATTTAGGGACGAAAACAGAGATGGAGAGCTTTCCAGTTGACGATCCACTGGGTTACTCGGTCATGAAAATAGACAACTGGCTAGAACTTGCCTAGTATGCAATTGAGCTGCTCGGCTGCCCTGCATCCAGCGTGCTTTCCATACAGGTATTCATTCCAGCTGAAGGTTTTGTTACTGATAATAGAAGGCGTCTGTCCACAGACTCCATGAACCGTCTGACATTTATCAAAATAAATCAGTCCTGGATTACCAGCAGCTATGAAGCCCCTGATGCCAAAGTCACTGATTACATGTTTTTGGGTGTAGAATCTCTGCAAGACTTCTAGGCTGCCTAACGTTGTGGGAGTTGTTTTCATCTGAAATATTTTGGTGTCGTTTTCATGGGCACAATTAACACCCAAAGATCAATTATTCTGCACTGTTTTGATAGGTGCATAATATTTCATTTTTTTGACAGCAAGGCCATATCTTGCGCCGAGGTCCAGATCAATGTAGCTAAACTACAAGGACCAGAATGCCGTGCGTGTCTCCACTGAGTGGACTGCGCAGATGGGAAGTGCAGTGGTGCGCAGACATGTTGGAACAGGAAGGAGTCATCCCCAAACTGCTCCCACAAAGATGAGAACATCAAATGGTTCAAAATGTCTTAGAGTTGAGAGTTCCCTTCACTGGAACAAAGAGGTCAAGCCCAAGCCCTGAAGAACAAACCCACACTATAATCCTCCCTCTCGCAAATGGTTTGGACCAGTGCTCAAAGCAAGGTCCATACAGATGTGGATGAGTTTGGAGTGGAGGAACTTGACTGACCTCCATCTCAACCTGATAGAACACCTTTTGGATGAATTAGAGCAGAAACTGCAAGCTAGGCCTTTTTGTCCACATCAGTACCTGACCTCACAAATACACTTCTGGAAGAATAGTCAAACATTCCTGTGGACAGCCTTGTCAGAAGAGTTGAAGCTGTTATAGCTGCAAAAAGTAGACCAACTCCATTTTGGACCCTACAGACTAAGACTGGGATGCCATTAAAGTTTGTGTGTGTGTGTAAAGACAGGTGTCTCAATACATTTGGTAATACAATGTATGTTTGTCAGATTTCTAGGCATATTGAGATAAAACTGCTTTTTTTATTTATTTTTTGTATTTTGAAAACTACAGATATGTTGGCAGTAGTGTTAATGTAAAAGTATTTGGCAGAGTTTTTCTTTAAATGGATCCCCTTTCTGCAATATTGTACTCCCAGGGGAGAAGCATAATGATACATTGATTGGGTGACGCACTTTAATGCACAGCTTGATTGCATTATTTTAAAAATTTTAGTGGAAGTTTTATAGCCTGCATCTTTCTGCTGTGTAGGTCTAATGGACTTTCTTTTCTCTTGACATAGGAAGGGCATTTCTCCTATTATAAACCTGGTGGTTTTTTGCTGTTATTTTAAACCATCAAAACCTTTTAGCATCCTTGATCATAGGAAACCTCTTGCAAGGGATAGATTTTTGTATTTGATTTTGAACATTACAGGCTCAATTCTATAGTGACAGTTTATTTTTAGAGTAATTTTGTTTTACTATGTTACTGATTTATTGAATACTCTTTTCACATTTGGAGCTTTTTTAGTAGCTAGTGTTTTCTGGTTGAAGGTTAAGATGGTATTGATCATAGAAAGTGGCTAAAGTGGATATATAACTAGTTTCTCACATTTTCTTGTTGCTTATTTAATGGCATATTTTCTTATGATATGGACACAGCTGCAATTTTGATAGTAGTGGGTTTGTTTGTAGCACTGAAATAAGCAAAAATTCCCTAGACGGAACTGCGGTACCTCGTGTGTGTTTGTATTCAATACAATTCAACAGAAATGTATTTTGGATCTAAAGATTCTTTCTCAGGCTTACAGCGACCTTAAACTAAAACTAAAAAACAAATATGTATTTTAATGCAGCTTACCTAATCTTAGATGTGGTAGGTGCAATTGTTTTCTTTTTTTGGACATTTTTTCCTTTTTTACTTGGTGATCAAGCCAGTAAGTGTCGGTTCACACTATGGCGATCCGACCTCGGGGGCGACCTGTGAAGTCGTGTGCACCGCGACTTCAGCGCGACTTGCACGGACTTCACATAATGGAAATCAATGCAAGTCGCTCCGATGTCGCCCCGAAGTAGTACAAGAACTATTTTCTAAGTCGGAGCGGCTTGAGTCGCTCCTATTAGAACGGTTCCCGTAGCACAGAATGGACCGCGACTTGTCAGGCTGACCAGTCGCCTGACAAGTTGCGGTAGTGTGAACCGGGAAGTTTTGTTATTTTAATTTCAATATTTCTAATCAATAAATGTTACAAAAGGAATGGAGAAAAAGGACATTTGAGATGATCTTGATTATGCATAGATGGTGTAAAGTGGTGTACATACAAAAGGCAAACATTTAGTATTTTTATGTCGGATGAGACCATTTCTAGGTCTTTAAGGTACATCTTCATATGTCCTTGACCAAATTTATGATTTACAGTTGAGTTTAGGGTGTAAGAGAACTATGTGCAATAGAGCTGTGTTCCAAAACAACAGAACGACAGCACAAACTGGAATAACAGGACAAAACATCACAGTCAATAGGTTTATGTCAAATTTCCGCCTTTTGTATATGGCACATTTAACCACCTTTGGACCGCCTGCCGCAGTATTACGTCGCTATTTTGACATTAGATACCGGGGTTATGGCAGCAGATGGCTGCCATAACCCCGGTATTTTCATACAGATTTGCCACTGGATCACTTTTATGGGCGGTGGGAGAGGTGCCGCTTTCCCCGGGGCCTTCGGTAGCGGGGAAAATTATCCTGTACTTTTCCCCTCCTAGGGAGTAAGTCGAGTAAGGGCAACCTGGCCCCCCACTCGACTCTCTTGCTTTTGAGGACCAGAGCGATGTCCTATGTCACTTCCTCACAACGGCTTTTTTTTCATGATGAAATGATTGATTGCTTTTTAGTGTAGATGTGAGATCTGAGGCCTTTTTGACCCCAAATCTCACATTAAAGAGGACCTGTCCTGCTTATTTTTTATTACAAGAGATGTTTACATTCTGTGTAATAGGAATAAAAGTGATCAAAATTTTTTTTTTTTAAATGTCAGTGTAAAGATAAAAGGTAAAATAAAGAAAACAACCCGTCCCTCCGAGCTCTCGCGCAGAAACTAATGCAAATGCAAGTTGCGCCCAAATATATGTAAACGGTGTTCAAATCACACATGCGATATCACCGCAATTGTTAGAGCGCGAGCAATAATTCTAGCCCTAGACTTCCTCCATAACCTGTAAACTGGTAACCTGTAGACATTTTTAAAGCGTCGCCTATTGAGATATTTAAGTACCAGTTTTGAAGCATGACATGTTGGGTATCTATTTACTTGACGTAACATTATCTTTCACATTATAGAAAAAATTGGGCTAAATTTATTTTTCTTATTTTTAATTAAAAAAAATTGTGTTTTTAATAAAAAAAAAAATTGCTTTTGTAAGACTGCTGCACAAATATGGTGTGACATAAAGTATTGCAATGATCTCCATTTTATTCTCTAGGGTCTCTGCTAGAAACCCCAAATATTATATATTTGTTTTTAAGTAAATTTTCTAGCAAAAAATACTGATTGTGACTTGTAAACAACAAGTGTTAGAAATAAGCTTGGTCCTTAAGTGGTTAATCAGTAGAGAAAATTGTATGCCAATCAATCCATACTTTTCACAGAGTTTTAGCAGCTTGATATCTGTGGCATGCCTGTGGGTTGTCTCTGTCACTTCGTGGATAGAAGGAGCTGAATGATCTTACCAATGGCGTACTAGAGCTAATATTGCGCTTAGTAGAATGTGAATGGCTATATCTCTAATGTCTATTGGTATTGTTTCTATACCTAAGGACAGAAGAGCCAGTCCTGGCAATATGGGTGCAATTATCCCCAGAATTTGTGTGAGCAATAGGAAGATTGCTGTCCAAAAGGTGACTATAACCGGGCATGTCCAAAGTATGTGGTATAGTCTACCTATTGCTCCACAGTTCCTCTAGCATGTAAAAGGAGCTTGTGGCGAAAATCTGGATATCCTAAATGGAGTTAAGTACCACCTAAATAAAAAAATTTTGAGTCAATTCCCACATGTTAACACTTTTTGTTTCTGCATTTGTGATGCTGAGCGTCTTTTGCCATTGTACAGGAGTGTAAGAGATCTTTTTCCCATGCTTGGATATTAGAGGTTTTAATTTAATATGTTTCTATTGTTCAGAAAATTATAAAATAGTGAGATACCTTTAATCTTGGTATTAGATTTAGAGCATGGGTTTCCAACCTTTTGGCTTCTCTGGGCCACACTGAGTGTAGAGAAATTTTCTCAGGCCGCATAAAAGAGATTTGAAGTGGTCATGGTGGTAGGAGTCAGAAACACTGCACATGCTGGGATATTTACAATTATGTGCTGGGGGCTAGTTGCACCCCTAGCACACATGACTTAGGCAGCCAGAAAATATCACGTCCTTATTCATACATGTATGAACAAGGACATGACATATTATGACAAAACACAACTAGTTACTAAAAAACATATTGCAACAATTTACACACGCTAATGCTCAGACCTTCTCTACTTATTTTGCAGACTGCTGGCAGTTACTGCTGGCGGTTAATGCTGGTCATGCGGGTACTGCTGGTCATGACATCGGGTACTGCTGGAGGAAGCAGCAGCTGCAGTAGAGAGCAGAGCCACTGCTTCCTGTATGGCTGCTGTCACAGGCGGAGTGCATTTCATATCACTCCACCTGTGACAGAGCCGGAACTATACAGGAAGAAGCAGCGGCTCTGTCACTGACTACAGACATCCTAAGTCTCCCGCGGCAGCCGGGAGGTTGCACGGCACTTGGAGCCTAGTGCGAGCCCATCCAATGCAGCCTAATCAGTGCCCATCCAATGCAGCTTCACCAGTGCGTGCCCATCCAATGCAGCCTGATCAGTGCCCATCCAATGCAGCCTCACAAGTGCATGCCCATCCAATGCAGCCTGATCAGTGCCCATCCAATGCAGCCTCACCAGTGCATGCCCATCCATTGCAGCCTGACCAGTGTCCATCCAATGTAGCCTCACCAGTGCGTGCCCATCCAATGCAGTCTGCAATGAAGAGAGCGGAGAGCCACTGGATTACACAGAGCGGGGATCTTCTGCTTACCCGGCGGCCGCTGTCATACGAAGCCCTGCCTCCTGGACCGGCTCCTATGATAGACGTCACCAATGTGCTGTCTATCATAGGAGCCGGTCCAGGAGGCAGGGCTTCGTATGACAGCGGCCGCCGGGTAAGATCCCTGCTCTGTTTGTAATCCAGCGCCGCTCGCCCCCCCCCTCCTCTGAGGCAGCCTCTGCCTACAGTTAGTTGGAAGCCTGCCCTCGACTCGGACATGCTTGACTTAAAGTGATATTGGGCTACATTCCATGGCAGAGATATTCAATCTGCAGGGATCTAAAAGTTTTGGGTGCTGGACCTATCATCAGTCCATCTATCCCTTTAATTTCTTTGTCCAGAATGATAATGGGCAAACTGAGTAGAGGGAACAGTATTGGTTAGCTAGAAGAAAGTCTGTTATCTTTTAACTTTCTTTAACAAACCAAGCTGTCCAGCAAAAGTGGCAGTTACAGGATTGAGTTAAACCACTGAACACTGACAGGGTGCTTATAATGGTTACCAAGGCAAAAAAATTTCTCTGATTTAAAGTGTTTGCTGGAATTTTCCTTTAATCTTTTAGTCGAGTCCATGTAAATCTGCATCTGATGCTACCTTCTCCCCAGGCTGACCATGCTGCTGTCTAGGGTTGCAACGAACGATTATTTTCATAATTGATTAGTTGGCCGATTATTTCTTCAAATAATTGGATAATAACTTTAAAAAAAGTGTGGTTTGTATAATTTAGTTAAAATGTAAAGTTAAAAAAAAAAGGCAATCTATTCCTAAATTTTTCTATATGCAGTGGTATACCAATTACCGGTATATGGTTAGGGAGAAAAATCTCGAATCCACTCTGAAAATAACGGACAGAAGAGAAATTCTGTATATACTGTTAGAGGTTGAATCTGGTAAATATCATCAGACTCAAAAACATTTTCATTTTAAGAACGTTTATTCGATTTTCTAAACGTTAGTAACGTCAAACAGACATTTGTTTTCGCCCACAGTGACGGGAAAATTAGAAGGAGCAGAATAAAAAAACTTCTTGGCCAAAGGAATTTTCAGTGTATGTGGTTTTCATTCAGAAGTTACATTCATTTTAAAACAATTTTAAAAGCAAGTGAAATTTTTAAACTACATTCTTTCATTCAGCGAATGTACAAAGATTTTTCGTATGAATATTCTCATCCGAAAATCGATGTGTTTGGCTAGCATAAGGCTCGGTTTACACCTATGCAGTTTGCTTATGAGACGTCTCTGCAGTGCTTTTTGTTTTGTGTTTTAGCACACGCGATTTGCTGTGCATTTCTTATGCTGTTTTTGGCCAATTTGTTGTTAGATTAAAAAAACGCAAATTGTGGCAAAAAATGCAATACATGCTTTTCTGCAGCTTCTCCATTAAAGTCTATTAAACCAAACAAGCAAAAAAAGCACTGTTTTGCGTTGAAAAAAAGTCCTTGACCCTTTTCAAATCAAAGCGGCTGAAAAAAGCATAGATGTGAACGTGTCCCATACGAAACCATGTTAAATGAACTGTAGTGCATTTTTGCAATGAAAACGCATAGGTGTGATCCAGACCTAAGACGTTTAGTAGCAGCAGCATGCTTTTTTTTTTCTTGTATCACCTGTTATAATGTGCTTTAAAAAATTAAATTAGCCCTTTATAGTACAAAAAGGGCAGATAATCACTACTATAAGTGGTTCATTTATACTGTGAAACAGTGAAAAGTAATGTATATCATATATTTAAAAATGAATATACCCAGAATTAGGATATATGGGCATTTTAACTAGGAGTCAGACATGAAGTTATAGAAAGGGTGGAAGAGCGATATAAATCTTTTATATTAAAGTAGTACTAAAAGCTGAGATTTTTTTTCATGGATATAATTATTTTAACCACTTGCCGACCGCTCACATGGAGCGTACTGCGGCAAAGTGGCTCTTTCCCGTCCAGCGACGTAGACCTACATCGCTGGACTCCTCCCCCTGTAGGCGGCGCTCGCGCGCCGCCGGAGGCGCGCTCCCGCTGTTTTCATTCACAGCGGGAGTCGGGCCAGGGGAGGAGCGGCGGCGATCGCCGCTGTTCTGCCCCGATCGTCGGGGAATCGAGTGAGGAGATCCGCCCGCCTGTGTAAACAGAGCGGGCGGATCTCCAAAGTGACAGGGACTGACAGATCGGAGTGTTCAACATAGCTGAACATCCGATCTGTCCTTCTGTCACTCAGTCACCTCCCCCCCCACACGTCAGTAAGCACCAGGCATACATTAACCCCTCCCTCTCCAATAAAATTAACCCCTTCACTGCCAGTGTCATTTTTACAGTAACAGTGCATATTTATAGCACTGATTACTGTAGTAATGTCACTGGTACCCCCAAAAGTGTCAAAAATGTCAGTCAAGGGTCCGATCTGTCCGCCGCAATGTCGCAGTCCCGCAAAAAAAATCGCAGATCGCCGCCATTACGCGTTAAAAAAAAAAACACCAAAAATGACAGAAATCTTTCCCGTAGTTAGTAAACGCAATAACTTTTGCGCAAACCAATCAAAATACGCTTATCGTGATATTTTTTTTTACCAAACATAGGTAGCAGAAAACAAATTGGCCAAAAATTTTAAAAAAATTAGATTTTTACATTTTTTGGGGGGAATTTCATATAAAAAAATGTTAAAAATATTATTTTTTCAAAATAAACGCTCTTTTTTTGTTTATAGCACAAAAAGTAAAAATCGCACAGGTGATCAAATACCACCAAAAGAAAGCTCTGTTTGTGGGAAAAAAAGGACGTAAATTTCGTTTGGGTATGGCGTTGCACGACCGCGCAATTGTCAGTTAAATTCGCACAGCGCCGAATCACAAAAAGTGGCCTGGACGTAAGACAGCAAAATCCTCCGGTGGTAAAGTGGTTAACCTGTTCCCGACCGCCTGCCGCCTATTTACTGCGGCTCGCCTGCACAAACCGACATAGACCTACGTCGGTCGCGCGCCTGCAGCTAGTGGGCGAGCGCACTGTCGCCACCGGTGCACTCCTGCCCCAACTCGGCAGCGGGGACTCCAATGCATGGGGCAGTCGGCTCCGATTGTCGCCTGACACCTGCGATCGTTCACCGCTGAGAGAAAAGAACAGTCAGCTATATAGGATCACAGGTCTCTGTGATCATTTCACAAGCCACGCCCCCCCCCACAGTTAGAATCACTCCCCTAGGCTCACCTTTAACCACTTGATCACCCCCTGGTGTTAACCCCTTCCCTGCCAGTGTCATTAGTACAGTAACTGCATATTTTTTTAGCACTGATTACTGTAGTAATGTCCCTGGTCCCCCCCAAAAGTGTCAAAAATGTCAAGGGTCCAATCTCCGCCGCAATGTCGCAGTCCTGCAAAAAATCGCAGATCGCCGCCATTACTAGTAAAAAATAAAACAAAAATGAAATAAATCTTTCCCGTAGTTGGTAGACGTGATAACTTTTGCGCAAACCAATCAAAATACGCTTATTGCAATTTTCTTTTACCAAAAATATGTAGCAGAAAACAAATTGGCCTAAAATGTTAAACAATTTTTGATTTTTACATTTTTTTTTTTTTCGAGAATGTTATATAGCAGAAAGTGAAAAATATTGTTTTTTTTCCCAGAATTGTTGCTCTTTTTATTTTTATAGCGCAAACAATAAAAATCAGAGGTGATCAAATACCACCAAAAGAAAGCTCTACTTGTGGAAAAAAATTACATCAATTTTATTTGGGTTCAGTATCGCACAACTGCGCAATTGTCTGTTAAAATAACACAGTGCCGAATCGCAAAATATGGCCTGGTCATTAAGGGGGAAAATCTTCCGGTCCAGAAGTGGTTATATATAATGCACAATACTGGTAAAAGTTCCTGCCCAGGACTACATGTCCCATGAGGCATTGCTCCTCACACATTTAGTCACAAGTTCTCTGGCACTTACTGACATATATGGATGGTGTACTGAGCTGTATGTGTGCTGCACTGTGTCTTCTGACATGTATGATACGACAGTGTACTGAGCTGTATTTCATATGTAAACAAATAATGCATTCTATATGCAGGCTGACCAACTAATCGATTATGAAAATAGTTGACAACTATTTTCATAATCGATTCGTTTTTTTCGGCCCTACTGCTGTCTAATGGTTTTCCCACCTCTACTCCATCCAGAGTGGGGATACCTTAATACAGGTGTGGTACTGGCTGTATCACCAGGTGAAAATAAAGGGGAAAAAAATACCATGAATACAGTGACCACATTTAAAGGTAACTCCACTTATGTAGGGGGGAAAAATTACACAAATAAATATATATATATATATTATTTATTTGTGACACAAGTCATATTGTAATGACCTTATCCTTTTTAATCTGCAACTTTGTAATTTTCTGTAAAATGTAGTGCAATGTGGCTACCTGGAGGCTTTCTGTACACAGATGTTGTACAGAATGCCTCCCAAAGATTTTGGGCATCTCCTGCAACAAAGCTGTAATTTTTGGTAAGATACTCCCAAAGAGAAATAAAGCCTAAAGGTGCAGCAGCTGATTTGATAATTATAAAGTCATGCCAATTTAGATTCACCAAATGTACATGAATACAGACAAACAGCTAATCCTTCAGAATAACAAAAGGTAGGAATCTGCTGCTAATTTTTTAAAACCCCTGCAATGTATATAAATCACCCAGAAGGGAGTCTTTTTCCCCAACAAAAGTGGAGCTACTCTTCTAAAGATATTGCACAAGAAAGCCCGCAAACAGTTTGCTGGAAACAAGCAGACTAAGGACATGGAATACTGGAACCATGTCCTGTGGTCTGATGAGACCAAGTTAAAATTATTTGGTTCAGATGGTGTCAAGCGAGTGTGGCGATAACCAGGTGAGGAGTACAAAGACAAGTGTGTCTTGCTTACAGTCAAGCATGGTGGTGGGAGTGTCATGGTCTGGGGCTCCACGAGTGCTGCCGGCACTGGGGAGCTACAATTTATTGAGGGAACCATGAATGCCAACATGTACTGTGACATACTGAAGCAGAGCATGATCCCTACTCTTCAGGGACTAGACTGCAGGGCAGTATTCCAACATAACGACCCCAAACACACCTTCAAGATGACCACTGCCTTGCTAAAGAAGCTGAGGGTAAAGGTGATGGACGGGCCAAGCATGGCTCCAGATCTATGAGTGTTTTGTTCTTCAACCAAGGTTAAACCAGTTGAGACTGGGTTTTGTAAAAGTGGGATATTTGTATAAAGAATGATGTAAAGGTGTTATTATACACATGCAGTATCATTTTAAATAATGGGAGGGGAGATGTACTGTAACCAACCAATGAGAACAGTTTAGGTATGTCCAGCCCCTGGAATGTGCATGTAAATAGTTGCATAGTTAGTCTGGTTGAAAAAAGACACAAGTTCATCCAGTTCAACCAATGAATGTAATTGCTAAAAACAGCTAAACCGTAAGCATGTGCAATAGTATCCAGATGAACCTTACAACGTAATAGTATCTTGAAGAAGCTTACAACATAATGGTATCCTGACGAAGGGTATGATGTAATAAGCTTATGATGTAACCGTGTCCTGTGGAAGCTTACAACATAGTAGTATCCTGATGAAGTTTATGTTGTAATAGTATCCTGAGGAAGCTTGCAATTTAATAGTATCCTGACGAAGCTTGTGACGTAGTAGGAGCCTGAGAAAGCTTGCGACGTCCTAGTATCCTGAGGAAGCTTGCAAGGTCACAGTGTCCTGACGAAGCTTGCGAGGTCACAGTGTCCTGACGAAGCTTGCGAGGTCACAGTGTCCTGACGAAGCTTGCGAGGTCACAGTGTCCTGACGAAGCTTGCGAGGTCACAGTATCCTGACGAAGCTTGCGACGTCCTAGTATCCTGACGAAGCTTACCACGTAGTTGTATCCTGACGAAGCTTACCACGTAGTCGTATCCTGACGAAGCTTACCACGTAGTCGTATCCTGACAAAGCTTACTAAACAATAGTATCCTGATGAAGCTTACGACAATGTGATTCCTGTGAATGATTCCGACTCCTCCATCTTACCAGCCACTCAGTGTCTACCACTCCTCTCTGCCAATCCCTGCACTGCCTTTTAATTGCTCAGCAAATATAATTTAAATTATTAACAACAACATACAAAGCCATTTACAACTCTGCCCCAAGCTACTTCACCAATCCTGTCTCAAAATCTCACCCAAAGTTTCGTCCCTGCTCCTCCCAAGACATCCTGCTCTCTAGCTTCCTTGTCCCTTCCTCCCATGCTTGTCTGCAGGACTTTTCCAGAGCAGCTCCCATCCTCTGGAACTCTCTACCTCAATCTGTCCTGCTATCTCCTACTCTGTCCATGTTTAGACAATGCCTGAAAACTCTCTTCAGGGAAGCCTATCCTACCTTCAACTGAATCTTTTATTTATCCCATCAGTTCTTTCCTCACTGGTATTACCTTTTGTTCTGGTTTACCCTCCCTATTGTAAGCTCTCTGGAGCAGGGCCCTCCTAACCATCTTGTATTGAATAGTATTGTTGCTATACTTTCTCCACTTTATATTGTATAGCGCTGCACAAGCTGTTGGCGCTATATAAATCCTGTATAATTATCATGACATTTGCAAAGTCTGGTTTACAGCAGGGAAAGATACAGACCAAGGTTTCTTCATTGTTGTCCAGATAAGTACAGCAGTAAACAATTGAACTGTCTTGCCATGTGTTGCTGCTTGGGCTTGATAAAAGAAGGGATGCTGTTCTAGTTACAGAACACTTGTGAAGGTTCTGATGTAACCCAGATAAGCACAGCAGCACTGATTGTATGCTTAAACGGAATTGCTAAGTACCCTGACATTCTTTGTATGAGAGAAGAAGGGACTTTCTTCTGTTCACAGAACATGTGGACATAAAGTGTGGTAGGTGCTGGTTTCACACTTGTTAAACATTGGGCTTTTGTAGGATGCACCAGTATAGCACAGAAGGTTTGCTGCATGTACAGTAAGAAGAGAAGTCCAGGAATTGGATATAAATAATTTAAATTGTTCGTGTCTTTGGTTTTTATGTGTGCTTAAGATATCAATTCCTATGGCATAATGTGATACGCTACAGGACAAATGATTCAGACACAAAGACAGGGAGGCATGTCTGTATAATAGGAGAATATACAATCATCCGTGAAAAGAAATGTGATGCATTAATTCACCCCTTTGTTAGCAAACATATTAAAGGAATAAGTCAGTGTTTGTAATATTTCTGGGGATACACATGTGTAATAATAAAAAATAAAAGTATAAAGTTGGTGCTGGACTTGAGAGATTTTTGAATCCTTGTTTACAAAATGACATATAATTTTATATGTTGAACCGATCATTAATATGTCGACCTGATTGTCGATTGACATAGGATATGTAAAGAACTGATTTAAACAAAAAAGATAGATGAGGTGGTTAGGGTTTTAATTTTATTTATTTATTTTTTTGTGGCTGGATTCCTAACTATACAGCCCCCCCCCCCAATGTGTTTTTCATTGAGATTAAAAGAAATGCATTATGATGTTGACGTGTGCTATGATGCTGTGCGCTGAGATGCGTTTTGAATAATTTTAATGGAAAACGCATCAAGCTTTTTACCATACATTGGTTATGCAGGTTATTTTCCACAGGACAGGAAAGATTCCTATACTGAATAAAACCTAGAAGCAGAGAATAGGGCATAAGGTGACCTTTGGACATTGAAAACCATAAACCCTTTAATAAAAAAAAAAAATGGCTAAAATGCACTCACAAGCAAACGGGACTATAGCAGCTTATCTGAAGCCTGTGAAGATTTGACAGCCCTAAATGGTCAATGAGGAGGCCCTCAATATCATCGTAACTTTTAAAGTTTCCACTGTATCATCGTAACTTGGAGCCAGCTCACACTTTCAGGTTGCGAGGAGGCAGTGGCTTTGCTATTGCTACGTGTTTTCGGGGGCTTCTTCCCCTTTAACAAGCCAAAAGATTGCAGTAACTATAGGGATCTATTATAGCAGCTATGATGTTATTGGGGGGGGGGGGGAGGGGGGAGAGTCCCTTATTAACATAAACAGGCAGAGGAAACTAAGGTAAATAGAACTCTAGGAGAGAATCTAGTCAGGGGTAGGCAACTTTGAGAGGCGGAGATCTAGCTGAACAAAATGAAATACATCAAAGACCACATGGGTTTGGTGCCCTTATAGTTTTTTTAGGGAATAACTAGCAAGGCCTAACTAAATAGTAAGAAAAACTGCGAAAAATATACTAAAACAAATGTCACTGAAAAAATGTAACCTTACACTATGTTTAAAGTGGTCAGTGTCAGTGAGTAGAGCAGTGGACATTGTCAGTAGAACAGTGGCTGCTGTCAGTAGTTTTTCATTTATCATTTTTTTACAATTTTAATTTTTTTTTTTTTTTTTTTACAAAATGTTTAAGGAGCTCTGTTGGGGGCCTTTGGGGGAATATTGGGATCTAAAAACAGACCCCTGATGTCTCACTTTTGGAGCCGAGAAAGGGACTGAGGACATAGATTCCCCAGTCCCGTTTCTACAGCCTCAACTGCACTTGACAGTGAATGAATGGAAACACCCCCTAGTGACTTTAATGCAAAATGCCCCCTAGTGATGTCGATGCAAAACGTCCCCTAGTGATGTCGATGCAAAAACATGTCCAATTGACGTCGATGCAAAAACGCGTCCGTCCCATTGACGTTGATGCAAAAACGGGGCCGTCCCATTGACGTTGATGCAAAAACACGTCCGTCCCATTGACATTGATGCAAAAACACGTCCGTCCCATTGACATTGATGCAAAAACACGTCCGTCCCATTGACATTGATGCAAAAACACGTCCGTCCCATTGACGTTGATGCAAAAACGCGTCCCATTGACGCTGATGCAAATTTCCACATTGATTAAATTCAAATAATAATAAAAAAACTTTTCGACCAAGTGCATCCTGAATTTTCGGTTTCAGTTTCAGTACCAGAATTTTCATTTTGGTGCACCACTAATCTTTACCATCCCGTTCCACCTCTCTCCATCCTTAAGCCATCTCTCACAGCAGGAGAGGAGGGAAGCCGGCAGCACTGTGGGGGGAAAAACGGGGACAAGGGTGCTGGGCACCCGAAAGAGGAGGAACGGGGACAGGAGGGTTGGTGATGACGGCACATACTGGGACCTATCCCCTTTCATCCTGCAGCTGCTGGTTGCAGTTGGGAGAGAGAGAGAGATGGCTTTCAGCAGCTGCAGGAGGAAAGGGGGGTCAGTACCACTAAATGCAGCCCCTCCTGTACTAGTTCCAGGGTCATCAAGGAAGCCACCCCTTGATCGTTTATGTACATTTTTCATGGGGCACAAGAAGCTGCCACATAGGCTTGAGATAAGCTGCTGTACTCCATCTTGCTTATGAGTGCACTTTTTATCATCTTTTATTAAAATGTATTTGGTTTTTACTGCAGGGAGTCTGACTTGTGCCTTATGCTATGCTTTTCATGTTTTTTTTTCAGAATCCATGGATACCTTGTTTTAAAGCTTTTTTACCGTTTGTTAAAAATATGTAATAATGTACGTAGACTAGACATAAGTGCACTTTATTGGGTTAGCTGCATTTAGTTCTGACATTCCCTAAAAATGTGGTGTATTTTTAAAATGTGTCAATTAACAAACATTTTCTCTTGTTCTGCTGTTTTAGGGAGTTGTGAAAAACCGATGGGCAATTCTCTATCTTTTGCTTAGCCTTAATGAAGATCCACGTAAACAACCAAACAAGGTAAGCATAGATAAGAGTGCTTTTCAATATATTGTTACTTTTTAAAAAGCAACTAAACTGTGGAAACGGTGCCCATAGTTAAACTCCAAACACACTGGCTTAAAAATTTATGCTACTACAGGAGTTCTATGTTCTACCTGTAGAAGCAGCTCAATGTTATCCTATCTGTCCATGCACATTTGGACGATTACAGGCATTTTTAAGCTCAATGTTTAGAGGCAGGAACAAAAAAACCCCTCTGCTTTGCGTTTTTGATTGGAGGTTACTGGCAGAAAAAAAATGCAAAACTCTCCTAAACTTGTCTGAACTCCGTATGAGCGTTTTTTTCTGCCAGGAGAACTGAGGTTTTTTTAAGCTCAGTGTGCATGGAGCCCAAGGCAAGCAGAGGACAGAGTATTAGTATTGACTGTGGTCTCCATGCATTTGATCTTTTTCCATAACCTGTGCTGGCACTGTATCAGTTTTGCTTCCTCATGTCAGAGCCTGTAGCACAGTAGTTTCCAGTAACTAGCAGTCAGAGACAGCAGTGTCTTAGATCTCACACAGCAAATATACAGCAATTAAGCTGCCTAGGCACCTTTTACATAGCATGATGTGCATTGCTATTTTTCATGACAACTTAAAAACAAAGTAAATTTTTTAGGATACTGCTTAGCAGCGATTAACATTTCTAAAAGTTTTTCTCAAACATTTCAAATGTTTACCTATTGTCCATTTCAGCCCCCGTTCACACTAAGGCAACCTGTGAGGCGACCTGGTCGCCTCACAGGTCGCCTCCCATAGGGAAGCTGCGGACCCGTTCTAATAGGAGCGACACAAGTCGCTCCGACTTAGAAAAAGGGTCCAAAGCTTCTTTGGGGCGACCAGGAGGCGACCGCCATAGACTTCAATGTTATGAAGTCCGTGTCGGCCGCTCCGAGGTCGCGGCGCGCTGCTCGCACCGCGACCTCGGAGGTCGCGGTGCGAAGTAGCGTCGCCCCTATGTGAACGGGGGCTTAGGGTAACGTAAACTCTAGGTTTATAAACAAAATGGCAACAGAGCAACAAAAAAATATACATTACATAAACATTAAATTACAAAAACAAATCAATGAAGTCATACAGAATATGCTAGTTTAAAGAGATGAGTTTTGAGACGTGATTTGAAAATGGTTAGGAAGTCAATGTTGCAGATGTCATGAGGCAGGGTGCTCCGAAGTCAAGGGGAAGAGCTGCTAAAGGATGGCATTACCATAGTGGTCAGGTGGGTGGATGGAACATTAAGATTGATAGAAAACCTGAGAGTTCAGGAGGGTCTGTTAATATGTAGGAGCTCACTAAGGCTCCGTTCACATCTAGGCGTTTTGGGGAGTTTTTCTGCTCTAGGATCAGCTCTCAAAACGCCCAACAAGACAAATCCTATTCATTTCAATGGCCCCTGTTCACATCTGAGCGTTTTGACGCTGTAAGCAAAACGCCCAACGCTCAAAAAAGTACATGAGCTTCTTTTTGGGCAGATTACAGGCGTTTTTCATTGGTTTCTATTCAATCTAAAAACGCCTGCACAAAAAACCTGTAAATCGCGGTAAAAATCGAGGTTAAAATCGCAGTAAAAACGCGCGAAAACGCTACGCTCAGGTGTGAATGTAGCCTAAGGTACAGAGGAGCGGGGTCGGGGTTGTGAATGACCTTAACCACTTCCCACCCACCCTATAGGCAATTGACCGCGGGAAGATGGTTACATTATCCTGACCGGATGTCATATGACGGCGGCAGGATAATGCACTCTACGCGCCCCCTGACGTAGGCTCTTCACCATGTGACCAGCTGTATGCAATCACAGCTGGTCACATAGTAAACAGGAAGAGCCGTTGACCCGACAGGCACGAGTAGAGGAGAGCCGATCTGCGGCTCTCCTGACGGGGGGGGGGGGGGGTCTGTGCTGGTAATCAGAGCATTGATTACCAGTGCAGACCCTTGGGGGGGTTGGGGTGCCACTAGAACCACCAGGGATGCCCTCCCATGACCCCAGGGATGCCCACCATGGTCACCATGGTCACCAGGAATGGCAATCAGGGCTCAGGGAGCCTGCCAGTGGTGCCCTAGCCATCAGTGCTGCACCCCATGCCATCTATCAGTGCTGCCCACCAGTGCCCATCAGTGCTGCCCACCAGTGCCCATTATTGCCGATCAGTGCCGCCTATCAGTGCCCACCAATGATGCATATCAGTGCCCATCAGTGCTGCATATTAGTGCCACCCCATCAGTGCCTCCTCGTCAGTGCGGCCTCATCAGTGCAGGAAAACATTTATTTATTTACAAAATTTTATAGCCTAAACAAACTTTTTTTTTTTCCAAACTTTTCGGTCTTTTTTTATTTGTGTAGCAAAAAAGAAAAAACCTTGCGGTGATCAATTACCACCAAAAGAAAGCTCTATTTGTGGGGAAAAATGACATAAATTTGGTTTAGGTACAGTGTTGCATAACCACGCAATTGTTATTCAAATTGCAACAGCGCTAAAAGCTGAAAATTGGCCTGGGCGGGAAGGGGGAAAAGTGCCTTGTATTGAAATGGTTAAAGTAAGTAACCGAATCTTAAAATCAGTATGATATTTGACTGGAAGCCAGTGGGGGTGCTGAAGGACAGGAGGGATGTGATTAAAAGAAAGGTAAAAATAAAAACTAGAAAATGACAAGAAATGACTTAATAGGTAAGTGTTTCATATACATAAAGTGCCAGTGTAAATTAAGTCCATAAAGAAACATAAAATGCAAAAAAGGCCAACGCAATAAATTAATAAAGCTTCTTATAGTTTGTGCAATCAAAAAAGTCTATTTGATAAGGTGCTTCATAGGGATGACACCACACTGTAACGACAATTTTCCACTCGTGCTCCTTTCAGCAGGTAAAGTGCAAGCTCACCTCCATTATAGACTCCTAAGGGTCAATAAAGCATAAACATAGATCAATCTGATGGGCCAAACTCCGGTGTTCAGGTTCCTTTAAGAACAATAGAATTCCCTCTCCAAGATGGCTCCACACAGCTCACAAAAGAACACACAGAAAAAATGGCCTGTAATAGTGCAGTACCTGGGTTATTAAGCTCAACACACCGCACAGAACCCACTTAAATGCACTCACATTTATTATGTAAAAAAACAAGCATATAATAAAATCCAGCTTCTCACGTGATCCAGTGAAAACTCCTGCTGCCAGGCTCAACCTCTATGCGTTACGCCACCAACGCACATGTCTTAATCTGGAGACTTTTTTTGATTGCACAAGCTATAAGAAGCTTTATTATTTATTGCATTGGCCTTTTTTGCATTCTATGTTTATGGATTTATTTTAATCTGGGGCACTATATATATATATATATATATATATATATATATATATATATAAACACTTAGAAAGTTGGAAGAAAGCCAGGATTAAATTTCCTGTAAACAGTCGGTAAGGGATTTCAGTGTAAGAGTGGTAGTAGATTTAGTGGACTGGTAGAGCTGGGTTTTATCCACATAGCAATGGAAGTGGATGTTACATTTACAAAATATGAGACCAAGAGAAAAAAGGTTGATTAGCAACAGAAGGCACACCAGTAGATATGGTTGAGATTTTAAAGATTTGAGTTGGATGAATGGAGTACAGCTAGAGAGATAAGATTTAGCCTAGGTTCAAACTGAATGCGGGTTTGAAATTGTGCGAGTTCAGCTGAACTAGCACGATTTCAGTCCAACTTCGGGGGTGATTGGAGAGACATCTGTGTGGATTCATGCAC
This sequence comes from Pelophylax lessonae, assembly GCF_965119305.1. Lineage (NCBI taxonomy): Eukaryota > Metazoa > Chordata > Amphibia > Anura > Ranidae > Pelophylax > Pelophylax lessonae. The sequence continues at coordinate 467,452,821 of NC_138769.1, forward strand.
AGATGTCTATTGAAATCGCCCCCGAAATTGCCAAAAATTTTGCAGGAACTACTTTTGGGAATCAGTGCGGCGCCACAAAGTGGGCGTTGCACCAATTTGGTTGGTGCCGTTGCTGGCAATAGGCTACGATTTGGCATGCGATTTGACGTGTCAAATTGGCCCGATGTGAAACCAGTTCAGGGGTGTGTCAGTGAATCCAATGGAGGCTAATCTATCAAGCAGGATGTTATGAGAAATGGTATCAAAGGCTGCACTCTGATTCAAGGAGGATGAGGATAGTTATGAGACCAGAGTCAGCTGCCATGAGGCGATCATTTGTGATTTTTTACTAAGGCAGTTTTAGTCCTATGTAGGGGACAAAAAACAGACTATATTTGATTGAGTCCTAGAGGGAAGTATAGACCTGAGAAGCAACAGTTTTTTTCAAGGATTCTGGATAGAAAAGGAAGGTTGGAGATGGGCCGAAGGTTACTGAAGTCACTGGGGTCTGCACCAGATTTCTTAAGTTTGGGGGTTATTACAGCTCTTTTGAAACTGTATTGGAACAATACCAGAGGTGAGAGAGGAATTTATAATACATTACCTACCTGTATTTTTGTGGAGTGTGGAAGGAAACAAGAAATCTACACAAACACGCTTTTTTTGGGTGAAAATACAAACTCTTGGCAGTTTTTTTTTTTTTTGGAAAAAATATATTTTAATAAGTTACCCTTTCTTCCTTTTTTGTAAGAGTTCTTTTAGGAGTTATTGTATCAGCATGATAAGTGTAATTGTATTTGTTTCAGGTATCCAGCTATGCAACACTGTTTGCGCAGGCCTTGCCCCGTGATGCTCATTCGACACCATACTACTACGCAAGGCCGCAGACCCTCCAACTGAATTACCAGGACCGCAATGTTCAGTCTGTGCAGAATTCTGCTGCTTTGGGCAGTAGTGGGATTGGCAGTATTGGAATGTATTCTTTAAATGGGCCAACTCCACCACCACAGTCTTTTGTTCCTGGGTAAGCGAATATTATTCCACAGCACTGTTCCTCTCATTTAAAAGTTTACATTTGAAAAATAAGAGACAAAGATAATTTTGCAATTTCTGCTATATAAAAAATCTTTAAATAAGAAAAATTAGTAATTCCAAGATCACAAACAAAATAACGGCAAAGTATGTTTTATATTTTACAATTAGGATATATATGTTTGTTTATTAGTGTTCTGAAAGTTTGCTATTTGGATAGATTGGTGTAGGGTTGGAACCTCTGTCATGTGTGTGTTTTTTTTTTTTAATCGTGAGCTTCTCGTTTAAAATGAACACAACAAGAATAAACGGTGCAAAATAACAAAGCAAACATTTATACTCATCTAGGTTGATGCAGCATTGGATCAATGCTGTTCCCCGCTAGCTCTGCAGTGAGAGCAGACTGATCAAACACCGCTGATTGCTCAGTTCTCCCCCTCTGCTCTGAGCAGAGAGCGGTGACTGTCAGTCAGCGGTTCTTTGCTATACCCTCCACTGCTCAGGCAGTCAGCAGCTCACGGAGAGGCTGAGCCAGGTGTCGGTCCAGACTTCTGGGGATTTTTCCAGAGCCTGGACCAGCTGAATGACGTAAGCCAACAGTGGACTTTAGCCTGTTGTTGGCTGAAAATGGGTTACAGGAGTGCAGAACGAACTGCATTCCTGTGATCCATAGAAAGAATAGCCAAAAAAGCTTTGGCCATACTTCTCATTTAAAGTTGGAAAATCTCACCGACAAGCAATACAAACAGCAGTTCTTCCGATAGAGGATCTTAACCCTCCCCTACTCTATTAATGAAATACACAAACAGCAAAAAAAAACCTGAAGAGGTTCTAAACAAAAAAAATCGAGTTACTCAATATTTCTTATTGGTATGTGTTTACACCAATAAGACCAGTCTAGATACCTTGTTGCTGATATTTTTTATAATCTGGGTTTCTATATAGGTTTAGTAGTCTGTCTCAGTACATGTCTTTTGGTCTACGCAGACTGACTGAAAACACAGTGACCTTATCTCAGAAGTATTTCAGCAGATATGCTGGCCACATTCTGATATATTGCTTTGATAACTAATCTGTGTATTGCAGGAAATGTACAAATGTGAATATATCATTAAAAACTGCTTTCAGGTAAAAATCTCAGTTGGAGCACTTATCAAAGGTTTGTATTCATTACAAGCAGGATTTGCATTCTTATGCACATCAATGGGGATTTAACCTCCTGAGTCCCTGAGTGTTTTTCTCTATTACCCGTTTAGCCCCAGAACACTTTTTTCATTTTGGCAATGTCTTGGTTCCACTTTTTAGTTTGTAGTCTACATTAATGTATTGTACAATACTTTGTCGTATTTCAAGACAGAGAGGGCTTTCACTTGACAGCAAATTTTAGATACATATACATTTTAATCATACAGTACAGAACAAAGGCTGAGTATTTATAGATCTGTTATTGGCTTGTACATTCAGGTGATTGGACACAAGTAAACTTTAGGGGACACACCTCAGTTAATTGCTAGTGTCCTAAGGTTATGCACCTCTTTATGGAGAAATCACTCTCAGCTTCAAGTGTTTACCTTTTCAGAAAAAATGAAATGGTGAACTAACACCCACACCCTCCCCACCACACTGTCTGTGCCCAGTTTTGGGGATTTAAAATCCCTTGTCTTCTCACTCTTCGTTTTGTAGAGCTTCTGGGATGGCTCAGAGCGCTTCTGATTGACCAGAGCTGACTCTGTGGCTGTTCCATTTGCCAAATTTCATTTGAGACTTCTCCACATCTTGTTAACCTGGAACAAGCATGCCCCTTCTCTCGACCTACTCATGCTTTTGTCCAACCAAGCAAAAAATTCCCTAACTTGGTGGCTCTTCAGCTCAGCCTTAACAATATAGAAGTCTTTTCTTCCTTATTGCTGGAAAATTATAACAGCAGATGCCCGTCATTTAGGCTGGGGATAAGGGTTCCAGTCCCTCACGGTCCAGGGAACATGCTCATCAGTGGAAGCCAAGATCCTCATCTGCATCCTGGAGCTCAGAGCAATAAAGATATCTCTGTAACACTGGACCTCCCTTCTGCAAGGATAACCAATCAAGGTGCAGTCAGACAATGCCATGGCCGTGGACTACATCAAGCGTGTACCAGGAGTCCTTCAGCCTTGACAAAAGCAAGCCAGATCATGTCATGGGCAGAGACTCACCGTGCAGCAATCTCTGCGGCAGATATCCTGGGAGTGGACAGTTGGAAATCAGGTTAGCTCAGCCTCCACCACCTTGATCAAGGGGACATCTTCAATCGTATATGTTAGAAATTAGGAACCCCGTATGTGAATATCTTGGTCTCCAGATTCAACCACAAACTTCCTCAGTTTATGCCCAGGACCACAGACCCTCTAGCGCTGACTCCAGATGCCTTGATAATCCCCTGGTCCCAGTTCAGCCCAATCGTTGCCATTTTCCACAAATAGAGCTTTCTTTTGGGGATATTTGATCACCTCTGCAGTTTTTACTTTTTGCGCTAGAAACAAAAGAAGACTGGCAATTAAAAAAAAAAAAACAGTACTTTTTACTTTCTGCTATAAAACACAGCCAATAAATTTTTTTCTTTAAAATCTAATGACCCTTTTTTTAGGACCAGTGACATTATTACAGTGATCAGTGCTAAAAAAAAATGCACTGTCACTGCACTAATGACACTGGCAGGGAAGGGGTTAACATCAGGGGTGGTCAAAGGGTTAAGTGTGTCCCTAGGGGGTGCTTGCTACCTGTGTGGGGGATGGACTCACTGGATGAACACAGAGACCTGTGTTCCTAAGCAGGAACACAAGATCACTGTGTTCATGCCTGACAGAATGGCTATCTTATCTTGTTTACATAGGCAGATTCCCATTCTGCCTCTCCCGGGGATGATCGCTGATGGCCGGCGGACATTGGGTCTGCCGAGCCCATTGATTGTCATCCCCGCTAGCCAGTCATGGCGCAATCTCACCATCTAGTGGCTATTGGATGAAATGACGTACAGGTGCTTTGGATTTGCGCAATTGAGGCACACTGCCGCCGTATATACACGGCAGGCAGTCGGCAAGTGGTTAAATAGTACATGTACCTGATGGGGAACAGTTATGGCAATGTGAGTTTTATCGATGCATGGGTGATTATACACAGCTGGACTCTGTCAGCTAGTCCCGCCCAATGATTCATGGCCGGGACCTGCTGATCGGCTGTGTCCAATCACATAACGCATTGTTAGGCACACATTTAACCCCTTGATTGCCCTAAATATTAACCCCTACCAGCCAGTGTCTTTAGTACATTAACAGTTTATAGTTTTATCACTGTATTAGTATCACTGGTGATGTCAGTGGCAGTAAGTCAGTTCCCCCCGCAGCATCAGTATCGGATTGCCCACCACACTATCGCAGTTCCTTTATAAGTTGCTGTCCACCACTATTAGAAGAAAGAAGAAAAAAATCCTGCTATATACCATAGTTCGTAGACTCTATAACTTTCACGCAAACCAAGCAACATACACTTATTGGGATTTTTCTTTCCCAAGACATGTAGCAGAATACAGTTTGGCCAAAATTTATGAAGACATTTGATTTTTAATTTTTTTAACAGGATATGTTTTTATAGCAGAAAGTAAAAAATATTGTTTTTTTTTTTTTCTTTTTAAAATTTTTGGACTTTTTTTTAATTTATATCACAAAAAATAAGCTCAGTGGGGATCAAATACCACCAAAAGAAAGCTCAATTTGTGTAAGAAAATGAATTATATTTTGTTTAGGTACAGCATTGCAATGGCCAGTTAAATTAACACAGTGCCAAATAGCAAAAAAAGGCCTGGTCATGAAGGGAGTAAAACCTTCCAGACCTGAAGTGGTTAAAGTGGAAATACCTAGAGGTTGCTGCACATATCTGCAGTAGGGTTACAGCCATCTGCCACACATTCCCATGCCAATGATAAATCAAAGAAATGTACCATTAAAACTGTTAGCAAAGTTTTACTTGTGTCCTTGTGTTGGTTTTTGAACTGTTATGGATAGTGCTTGGTACCATTTGATTTAAAACATGAGTATGATAGCAAAACGCTTGACATTAACAAGCACATTCTTTTTTACTTTTCTATTTTTTTCTTCCAGTCAGTCATATCAAACCTCAGCAGTTGGGGATTCCCTCCGTCAACAGTTGGGTACGCGTCTTGCATGGACTTTAGCAACTGGTCAGCAGCCAGCTTTGCAAAATGTCACCAACAAGGGCTTTCCAAACACTGTGTCCCGCAATGTGCCAAGAACCAGGAGGGAAGGGGAGACAAGTGGTGAGTCCTTTTTTTCACACCTGCCCCTTATTTATATTCATTATCCGTGTTCTGAAAGTCCGTTCCTACTTTTTAAAAATGATAGTCTCATTGCAAAACAAAACAACATCCACTAATCAATCTGTTATTGAATAGATTGTTTCCAGGGCTCAGAGTCTCTAATATCCTGCCACTGTGTTTGCTTCTTCCCTGGCCCCGATCATTTTACCTTTCCCATTGTACCAGAAGATGCATAGTTTCTCGCCTCCTGTAGTGGGAGCACCTAGGCATGTCAGATTTCCAATCTATTTAGCCCACTCTCACTGCCTATGTTGATTTACAGGCCAAGAGACTGCTGGTCTGTCCCTCACATTATGACATCATACCTTGACTGACAGACCAGGAGACTCCCAGTCTGCTCGGCCACAAACCTGCCTACATTCACACCCATTGAGTGCAATAATTCCCATTGCATGATGGGAATTGTAGTGTGAAACAGTGGTGCCGAACAGCAAGGAAAAATCTATATTTACACTTCCATTGATTCCTCCCTTACTGTGCCCTGGCATAAATGCATTTTCTCATTTTAAATGATGTCCTATACGTTTATAAGGTAGTTAAAAATTGTTGGGCATTCAAAGTGTATGTATAGTCAAAAGGTTTTTGTGTTTTGATCTAGGTACGGAAGGGTTAAAATTCCTGTCAGGTTATTTTTTGCTGTCCTTGTACAATTAAGGAACTTTCTTTTAACGTCCTGTCCAAGAAGCGCAACAGGAAGTGGAAATCTCTACAAAGTGTGGGGAATTGGACCCTGAACAGGTGCCACCATAGGGAAACTTTTCCTTCCCTCTTTTTCTAGGGACAACACTAACATTTTTGATTTTCCTTCAATTTCTGTTTCAGTGGCAAAGGTCACCAATACATATATGGGGGTTAATCTCCCCTATGGGGACAGCAATAAAAAATGTGACATAATGTCTAACCCTTTCCCACCCTAGATACACTTTAAGGCCTTTTCTACAAAATATCTCTTTAGAAGTAGAAGGAAGTAGAAATACTTTTTACATAATTCTTTCCCTTTAATACCTTTGAACAGCTCTTCCGATCCCCTTATATAACAACTAGTGCAATGGAAAAAGTGTGGTCTTTGACAAAAATAGATTTTAGTGCAAAATACAGTTTTTTCTAATATACCCCTGCTTGCATCAGATTTAATAAATATGCCCCTATACAGTGTTTACTTTTTTGCTTTAGGTGTTTCTAAACCCAAGAACAAAAATCAAATGTATTGTGGCTTACCGGTCCCTAGATGAAATCGCTGAATTTGTTTTCATTGTCTAACTTTTTTCTTCTTTATTTATGCCTGTGGTTCCTGCCACCCTTCTTGTTCCGAAGTGACAATTGTACTGTATCTAGGAGGAGCAGCGCTGTCACCCTAGCAGGAGAGTGTGGTAGCACTATAGAACACCTCTTTCTCGATTAACATGGGGGGGGGGGGGGAGATGTTTTGTAGTTAGTCTTAAAACAAAAAGCAAAAATCTATTATATTGCAGTTTACCAACTCTTAGATGTGTTTTCTTTTTTGGCTTACTTCTATTTTCACTTGATGATTGAGCCTATAAGTTTGTTGTTTTTCAAAAGAACAAGCTCTCTTCCTGATATATCAGATTACTGGGAAGAGACAAATCATTTACCACTGCCAAGGGGTGCTTACAATGACCAGCTTTTATTCATCAATGTAAAGACTTTAACACAAAAGTAAAAGAAAACTGCTGTAGCTGATTATAAAGTGTGAGCTGGAGTTTGGCATCTATTTGTTAGTGTATGCAAATCTGCTAGTATATATAACCCTTCCCCCCCCCCCATATTAACCATGCTGCTCTCTGCTGTGCCCCTGTGCTCCGTCACCCAGAGTGGAGGCACTCTAATAAAGGAGGTGTGTTACTCACCAGATCGTCAGGTGTAAACAGAGGGAAAAAAGCCTAAAAAAGAAAACAAATGCAGCCACCCCAACTAATGATTGGTAAATGTATTACATTTTTGGTTGTGGATTTAATATAGCTTTAATCACTATCTGCCAAATCACGTACCTGTATGCCCTTTATTTATTTTTAATAATCTTTATCTATAGAGAATTCTATACTAACCACAGTGTGTGTGTATGTGTGTGTGTGTGTACTATATATATATATACAGTGGGGATCGAAAGTTTGGGCACCCCAGGTAAAAATTTGTATTAATGTGCATAAAGAAGCCAAGGAAAGATGGAAAAATCTCCAAAAGGCATCAAATTACAGATTAGACATTCTTATAATATGTCAACAAAAGTTTGATTTTATTTCCATCATTGACACTTTCAAAATAACAGAAAACAAAAAAATGGCGTCTGCAAAAGTTTGGGCACCCTTCAGAATTTATAGCATGCACTGCCCCCTTTGCAAGGCTGAGACCTGCCAGTGTCATGGATTGTCCTCAATCATCGTCTGGGAAGACCAGGTGATGTCAATCTCAAAGGTTTTAAATGCCCAGACTCATCTGACCTTGCCCCAACAATTGGCACCATGGGATCTTCTAAGCAGTTGTCTAGAAAACTGAAACTGAAAATAGTTGACGCTCACAAAGCTGGAGAAGGCTATAAGAAGATATCAAAGCATTTTCAGATGTCAATATCCTCTGTTCAGAATGTAATTAAGAAATGGCAGTCATCAGGAACAGTGGAAGTTAAAGCAAGATCTGGAAGACCAAGAAAAATATCAGACAGAACAGCTCGCAGGATTGTGAGAAAAGCAATTCAAAACCCACGTTTGACTGCACGATCCCTCCAGAAAGATCTGGCAGACACTGGAGTTGTGGTACACTATTCCACTATAAGGAGATACTTGTACAAATATGGTCTTCATGGAAGAGTCATCAGAAGAAAACCTCTTCTACGTCCTCACCACAAAAATCAGCGTTTGAACTTTTTAAATGAACATATAGACAAGCCTGATGCATTTTAGAAACAAGTTCTGTGGACCGATGAGGTTAAAATTGAACTTTTTGGCCAGAATGAGCAAAGGTACGTTTGGAGAAGAAGGGGCACAGAATTTAATGAAAAGAACCTCTGTCCAACTGTTAAGCATGGGGGTGGATCAATCATGCTTTGGGGTTGTATTGCAGCCAGTGGCACAGGGAACATCTTACGAGTAGAAGGAAAAATGGATTCAATAAAATTTCAGCAAATTTTGGATGGTAACTTGATGCCATCTGTGAAAAAGCAGAAGTTAAAGAGAGGATGGCTTCTACAAATGGATAATGATCCTAAACACACCTCGAAATCCACAGGAGATTACATCAAGAGGCATAAACTGAAGGTTTTGCCATGGCCTTCACAATCTCCTGACCTCAACATAATTGAAAATCTATGGATAGACCTTAAAAGAGCAGTAATAATAATCTATACAGCAGCCTTTCTCAACCCAAGTTCCTCCAGAGGTTGCTGGGGGTTCCATGGTCAGCTGGCAATTTCTACCTCTCGGGTAAGCTACCACAGAAATTATCCTTTAAGATATCTATAAGGAGGGCATTCACCCCATAGACAACCAGTGTAAAGAGAATTCTTCCCGCTGACAATCCATGTACAAGGGCCCTTAAAGGACCAACAGTTTAAGTGGAAATTTCTCTACTGACTTATCAATGTAAAGGGGTTCACTTTTTAAATAAATGTGAGAGAGCACTAGAATTTTTACTGTCTGAATTTCTTTTCTGGCTATTATTATTATTTGTTTAATTTCATTATTACTGAAAATATTATTGTAGTATAGAGAGGCCTTGGGATTTCAAATATGGTAAATACAGCCACCTTCTTTTATTTTTTTTTTCATATCTACAACTTACCGCTCTTGATATTGTCTCCTAAGATGTAGATCTATTATTAGACCTGAAAGTTATTTCAAAGGTTCCTCTGTGAGAGAGGCTGCTATAGAGTCTGAAATAAAGCATAAACATGTTTATGATACTGTATTGAATAAACCTCAGATGAATAGGTTTGCATTAACCTGAAATCTAAATATAAAGTCACTATGCTGATAGGGAAGACTTATCAGATGACGTGGTTATACAAAATATTGCAAAGAAAAGCAATTCCAGTCAAAAAAGCATAGTCAATTACTGAAATATTTATACTACTCAGAAAGATTGCTGCATTGTTAAGTCAGCTTTTTTAAAAATTATTATTATATCTATGCTTTACAAAGTTCAGTGCAGTGAGTTTTTTAGAAGGTTTATGTATGGGCTGCTGGGATAGACTGTGCAGTCTTTTTTTTTTTTTTTTTTGATTCTATGCTCTATTAGCTACCTCTTATGTTCTAGTTAATGCATGTCAGTGGTGCTGCTGTGAACTTTGTAAGAGGGTGGTACACTAAGTGGGCTCAGATTGATTGCTGTTTTAAAAATATTGACTGCCTAAAGGTAAATTACAATGGTTTTGGGCCCATTTTTATTTGGGATTTTTTTATTTTTCGTGAACCCATCCTTTAATAATTTTCCCACACTGCAGGTGCAGAGCCCCTTTACCTTCCTCCTCATTCCAACAATCCTCACTGTGTGGTCCACCTGGCGTCATACTGCCTTTTTTCTATGACCATACCCAACTGTCCCACTTCTCTTTGTGCTTGCATGCATCATCCTTTTTAATTCCTATTGATGAGCTACACTATAATACCAGGTTTGGTAATATATTATTTGTGCACTGGTGCAGTCATGTTGGAACAGAAGGGGCCGTCCCCAAACTGTTGTAGAGGTTACCCTCTAAGGGTAACCGTGCAGACTTGGACCAGTTGATGATTAAGCCAGAATAGATACCAAAGTCCGTGATCACTGCCATAACCAAGTCTTCTACAGATATCACAAGTTTCTCTATCGTTCATTGACAGACACAGCTCTGCTTAATCATAGACTATAGGGTTACGCTCCTTCCACTAAGGATTGGCACTAGGCGGAAAAAAGGCTTGTCCACGCCTATAGGGGCTGTCCCAGCAAGCGTAACTCCTCAGGCTCTGCTATACTCCAACAGTTTTGTTCTGCCTCGTGACAGGGATAGGACCTAGCTCCCCGCTGGGACTTCGGTCTTAGCTGTAACAGGTTTGTGATTTTGTATTTTTTTTTATTTATTTTTCTAGTTCCTGAGGACCAAGATCAAGAGGAACTACAAGCAACAGCCGGCTTTGGTTTTCACACTGGATAATATAGATCCTTAAGGTCTCCCAGCCTGGCTTGCGAGCATGAGCAGGTTATAGTCCAGTACTAGGCCTCGCCACGACAGTGCCCCAATGAATGGGGACGAGCCTGCGAGTGGATCATCTCGCCGGGAAGCAGACGACCTGGAACGCCCTGAGTCGCAGCCTCCTCTTGGCTAACAGCACCCCTATCCCTACCCTACCCTACCCCTATTCAGAGTGGCGCCCGCCTGGTACCACAGTATGGTAACATGTCTCCCCACTACCCCTGGAGGTCGCAGGGTGGGCGCGGGCCCCTCCCTGGAATGGTCGGACCTTAGGGGCTCCCTCAGTTCCCTGGCACCCCGGAAGCCTAACTGGCCTACCCCTTGCTTCCCCTTCCCCCTTGTACGTTTTTCCCCCCTGGTGGAGGTTATAATGCGGACGGTTTTTCGCACACATTTGCGGGGGATGGATCGTACGGGGTAGGGGTCCTTGAATGGGGACCCTTAGATGCCATTTTTTCTGGAACCCCGTTTGGGGGTCACGGAGACCCCATGGCGTGCATGGGGGCCGCCATTTTGCCGTGGTTCATGACCTCTGTGTTCCCATTATTTTGTGTGGGCAACCATTTTTTTTCTATGCTTGAGGCAGTGTTGCTTCCTCTTCCTGTTTCTTCTGTGTTCCTTTCGTTTCGACTCTGGCTAGGAAAGTTTCTGGGGGTCCCGTGTAGGTTTCCCTCTCCTGTTCTGCTATATTTAGACATTGTTCAGGTTTTTGGGGTCCGCAGTAATAATTTTAGTGCACAAAAAAATATATATATCGTTTTTTGTTGTTTGCAAATGTCCCAGGATAAAATATCCCCTGCAAACCCCCTGGAAGTGACTGCAGGACCCTCCTTGCTCGCAGTTGCAGCCAGAGATTGCGGTTTTTCTGCAAAGCCTGATGTCAAAAGTGCAGTCGGAATGTTCTGGTGCTACAAGCCGCAAACATCCTCCGTCCTCCCCTCCATCTGCAGGATCTTCGGATTCTGACACAGATATGGTTGTTGCAGACGCAGACCACTCTAAGGGGTCGGTGTCTTCACATTCTAATGGTGAAGAGGATCTGTCCTCCTCCGCTGTCGCGCGAGAACGCGCCTTGGTGGAAAATGTGATCGTTTCTATGCGGGAATCTCTTAAAATGGCTGATGAACCCACAGTGTCAGGTAAGCAGGTGTCTTTTGGCTCCCACAAATATGGCAAATCGGGTAAAGTATTCCCTTGTCTGGACTTGTTTCACTCTATTGTGGATGAACAATGGCGATGCATTAAGCACATGCTGGTGGTGCCTAAGCGTTTTGCACGCCGTTATCCCTTTGCGGAGGCAGTGTATACCAGATGGGCTGTACCACCGAAGGTGGATTCCCCGGTGGCCAGGTTGAATAAAGCGACTCTGGTGCCGGTGGAAGAGTCGCCGTCCCTTCTGATCTCGTGGATAGACAGTTGGAATCCCTATCCCGCCATTTACATGTGGTGACGGGTCACATGTTAAAAGCTAACTGAATGTTCTCATAGCACAGATTGCTACTGAATGGGTAAAGTTGCTGAAGAGTAACTTGAAAACGACACCGCTTCCCCTTGCGGTTCTGGAACTGTTCGACCGGTTGGTTCAAGCCCTGGTGTTCATGTGTGATACATCCCTGGACTTGGCCTTATTGGTGGCCAGGACGTCAGCAGTGGGGGTTGCTATTAGATGCCTGATATGGCTTAAATGCTGGTCGGGTGACCAGGCTTCTAAAAAAGCTGTTGCTGATCTCTCTTTCACGGTGGAGAAGCTATTTGGAGCCTCTCTGGACACAACTTGCTGTCGCAAGGGGTGATTGTGCAACACTTTCAGGGGTTTTATTCAAACCCATTCACCGTGCCCAGAAAAGAAGGCAAGGTGCGCCCCATCCTAGATCTCCAAGCTCTTAACCGATTTGTGCGGGTACAGAAGTTTCGGATGGAGTCCATCCATACGGTAGTGGACATCCCTATCTACGCTGGACACCAGCGGTTTCTACGCTTTGCGGTTGCGGAGCAGCATTATTGAATGGTGGCATTACCCTTTGGTCTCGCCTCCGCTCCCAGGCTGTTTACTAAGGTTCTGGCTCCGGTGATAGCATTGCTGCGCTTGACGGGGATTGCGGTACTGGGATACGACCAGTGGCGGCTGGTGCTCAAAATTTTTGGGGGGGCGCAAAAAGAAAAATGTAATAGGTATTGCTTCGCGTCAAAAAACGCAGTAAAAAATTGCGTGACTTTGAAGTCATGGTACAGGCATGGCACAGGTGATGGTACAGGAGATGGTATAGGCATGGCACAGATATGGTATAAGCATGTCACAGGTCATGGTACAGGAGATGGTACATGCCCCCTTTCAATGCAGAGACCAGCGTACATGCCCCCTTTCAATGCAGAGACCAGCGTGCGTGCCCCCTTCAATGCAATGAACACTGTGCTGTGCCCCCAACAATGCAGAGTTCAGCGTGCATGCCCCCTTCAATGCAATAAACACTGTGCTGTGCCCCCTTCAATGCAATAAACACTGTGCTGGGCCCCCTTCAATGCAATAAACACTGTGCTGGGCCCCCTTCAATGCAATAAACAATGTGCTGTGCCCCCTTCAATGCAATAAACACTGTGCTGGGCCCCCTTCAATGCAATAAACAATGTGCTGTGCCCCCTTCAATGCAATAAACACTGTTCTGTGCCCCCTTCAATGCAATGAACACTGTGCTGTGCCCCAACAATGCAGAGTTCAGCGTGCATGCCCCCTTCAATGCAATAAACACTGTGCTGTGCCCCCTTCAATGCAATAAACACTGTGCTGGGCCCCCTTCAATGCAATAAACACTGTGCTGTGCCCCCTTCAATGCAATAAACACTGTTCTGTGCCCCCTTCAATGCAATGAACACTGTGCTATGCCCCCTTCAATGCAATAAACACTGTGCTGTGCCCCCTTCAATGCAATAAACACTGTGCTGTGCCCCCTTCAATGCAATAAACACTGTGCTGTGCCCCCTTCAATGCAATAAACACTGTGCTGTGCCCCCTTCAATGCAATGAACACTGTGCTATGCCCCCTTCAATGCAATGAACACTGTGCTGTGCCCCCTTCAATGCAATAAACACTGTGCTGTGCCCCCTTCAATGCAATGAACTCTGTGCTGTGCCCCAACAATGCAGAGTTCAGCGTGCATGCCCCCTTCAATGCAACTGTGCTGTGCTCCCACAATGCAATGAACAATGTGCTGTGCCCCCTTCAATGCAATGAACACTGTGCTATGCCCCCTTCAATGCAATAAACACTGTGCTGTGCCCCCTTCAATGCAATAAACACTGTGCTGTGCCCCCTTCAATGCAATAAACACTGTGCTGTGCCCCCTTCAATGCAATAAACACTGTGCTGTGCCCCCTTCAATGCAATGAACACTGTGCTATGCCCCCTTCAATGCAATAAACACTGTGCTGTGCCCCCTTCAATGCAATGAACACTGTGCTGTGCCCCCACAATGCAATGAACACTGTGCTGTGCCCCCTTCAATGCAATAAACACTGTGCTGTGCCCCCTTCAATGCAATAAACACTGTGCTGTGCCCCCTTCAATGCAATGAACACTGTGCTGTGCCCCCTTCAATGCAATGAACAATGTGCTGTGCCCCCTTCAATGCAATGAACACTGTGCTATGCCCCCTTCAATGCAATAAACACTGTGCTGTGCCCCCTTCAATGCAATAAACACTGTGCTGTGCCCCCTTCAATGCAATAAACACTGTGCTGTGCCCCCTTCAATGCAATGAACACTGTGCTGTGCCCCCTTCAATGCAATAAACACTGTGCTGTGCCCCCTTCAATGCAATAAACAATGTGCTGTGCCCCCTTCAATGCAATAAACACTGTGCTGTGCCCCCTTCAATGCAATAAACACTGTGCTGTGCCCCCTTCAATGCAATGAACACTGTGATATGCCCCCTTCAATGCAATACACACTGTGCTGTGCCCCCTTCAATGCAATGAACACTGTGCTGTGCCCCCACAATGCAATGAACACTGTGCTGTGCCCCCTTCAATGCAATAAACACTGTGCTGTGCCCCCTTCAATGCAATAAACACTGTGCTGTGCCCCCTTCAATGCAATAAACACTGTGCTGTGCCCCCTTCAATGCAATGAACTCTGTGCTGTGCCCCAACAATGCAGAGTTCAGCGTGCATGCCCCCTTCAATGCAACTGTGCTGTGCCCCCTTCAATGCAATGAACACTGTGCTGTGCCCCCACAATGCAGAGTTCAGCGTGCCTGCCCCCTTCAATGCAACTGTGCTGTGCCCCCTTCAATGCAATGAACAATGTGCTGTGCCCCCTTCAATGCAATAAACACTGTGCTGTGCCCCCTTCAATGCAGAGTTCAGCGTGCATGCCCCTTTCAATGCAGAGCGCCACAGCATTGTCCCCCAATAATTGCAGAGCGCCACAGCATTGTACCCCAATGATTGCAGAGTACGCCACAGCATTGTACCCCAATGATTGCAAAGAGCCACAGCATTGTCCCCCAATCACTGCAGAGTGCCACAGCATTGTCCCCCAATGATTGCAGAGTGCCACAGCATTGTACCCCAATGATTGCAAAGAGCCACAGCATTGTCCCCCAATCACTGCAGAGTGCCACAGCATTGTACCCCAATGATTGCAGAGCGCCACAGCATTGTTCCCCAATGATTGCAGAGCGCCACAGCATTGTCCCCCAATAATTGCAGAGCGCCACAGCATTGTCCCCCAATGATTGCAGAGCGCCACAGCATTGTCCCCCAATGATTGCAGAGCGCCACAGCATTGTCCCCCAATAATTGCAGAGCGCCACAGCATTGTCCCCCAATAATTGCAAAGCGCCACAGCATTGTCCCCCAATAATTGCAGAGCGCCACAGGATTGTCCCCCAATGATTGCAGAGCGCCCACAGCGTTGTACCCCAATGGTTGCAGAGCGCCACAGCATTGTACCCCAATGATTGCAGAGCGCCACAGCATTGTCCCCCAATGATTGCAGAGCGCCACAGCATTGTACCCCAATCACTGCAGAGTGCCACAGCATTGTCCCCCAATGATTGCAGAGCGCCACAGCATTGTCCCCCAATAATTGCAGAGCGCCACAGCATTGTCCCCCAATAATTGCAGAGCGCCACAGCATTGTCCCCCAATAATTGCAGAGCGCCACAGCATTGTCCCCCAATGATTGCAGAGCGCCACAGCATTGTCCCCCAATAATTGCAGAGCGCCACAGCATTGTCCCCCAATGATTGCAGAGCGCCACAGCATTGTCCCCCAATGATTGCAGAGCGCCACAGCATTGTCCCCCAATGATTGCAGAGCGCCACAGCATTGTACCCCAATGATTGCAGAGCGCCACAGCATTGTCCCCCAATGATTGCAGAGCGCCACAGCATTGTCCCCCAATGATTGCAGAGCGCCACAGCATTGTACCCCAATCACTGCAGAGTGCCACAGCATTGTACCCCAATGATTGCAGAGCGCCACAGCATTGTCCCCCAATGATTGCAGAGCGCCACAGCATTGTCCCCCAATAATTGCAGAACGCCACAGCATTGTCCCCCAATGATTGCAGAGCGCCACAGCATTGTCCCCCAATGATTGCAGAGCGCCCACAGCGTTGTACCCCAATGATTGCAGAGCGCCCACAGCGTTGTACCCCAATGATTGCAGAGCGCCACAGCATTGTACCCCAATTATTGCAGAGTGCCAGCATTGTACCCCAATTATTGCAGAGCGCCACAGCATTGTCCCCCAATGATTGCAGAGTGCCAGCATTGTCCCCCAATGATTGCAGAGCGCCACAGCATTGTCCCCCAATGATTGCAGAGTGCCAGCAGTGTACCCCAATCGATGCAGAGTGCAGCGTGCGTGCTCCCTTCAAACTTACCTGGCGGCGGCGCGGCTCAGCTTCTTCCTCCTCTTCTGCGGCGGGTCCTTCTCCCTCGTCTCACGGCGGGAACCGGCGGGCGGCCTCTCCTCTTCTCTGAGCGGCGGTGACGGTGAGTGATTGACGCACGCACCGGCACCGCCCCCATTCGACGTCAGCGATATCCTGGATGATGATTGGTCCAGGCTTTAGCCCCCCTTTAGCCACCACATTGGCCGGCGAACCGTTTTTTTTTTTTTTCCGAACTTTATTGTTCTTTTTGTCTTTTTTTTCTTTTTTCTTCTTTTTTTTTTAGGGGGGGCGGCGCCCTGGCGCCCCCTATGCACGGGCCGCCACTGGATACGACTATCTCCTGTTAAGAGCGGGCTCTCATTCGGTTCTGTTGGACAATCTGGAGGTCACTGTCCAAACTCTACAAAAGTTTTGTTGGAACATCAATATAAAAAAATCTGCATTGACTCCGGTCCTGAGACTGGAGTACCTAGGCCTGACTCTGGATTCAGCATTGGCGAGGGTTTTCCTCCCCTCGGACAAACTTTGTCGGAGTCATTGGATCACTCGCCTACACGACTGTCCGGTTTAGGTTCAATCAGACAAAGCCATGGCTGTGGCTTACATCAATCACCAGGGGGTACGCAGACTGGCCACCGGTACCCCTTGGAGGCTTCCTCTCAGGGAAGATCTGTTGTTTCAAAGTCCGATCTTCCATCCTGCTTTACAGTTGCTGGATTTAACGGCATAGACGTTGAAAGTCAGGTGTCGAGAGATAGGGGAATCTCTGAGTCTGTAATCCCCACTCTCTTAAAGGCTAGAAAGTCGACTTCTTGAAAGATCTATCATAGCACGTGGAAATCGTACATTTCATGGTGCGAATCGCTGAAAGTGCACCCTCGCTTGTTTTCGATCGCCAGGGTTTTGGCTTTTCTACAGAAAGGGATTGAACAGCGGTTGGCTTTTGGTACTATCAAAGGCCAAGTTTTGGCTTTGGCTATCTATTTTCAATGCCCATTAGCCACGCACGCCCTTATCCGGAATGTTTATTCAAGGTGTGCGCCATTTGGCGCTCCGTGATGATCCCCGTTACAGCCATGGGATCTCAATTTGGTGCGGTCTGTTCTTCAAAAGCCCCCTTTTGAGAAAATTTGGGAGATTTCGCTGCTTGCTTTGACTCAGAAGGTTGTCTTCTTGTTGGCAATCACTTCTGCCCGCAGAGTATCTGAATTGGTGGCGTTGTCTTGCCGCTCACCTTATCTGAGGTGGTACTTCGACCTAATCAGTCTTTCCTTACTAAGGTGGTTTCTGATTTTCGTTTAAATGAAGACATTGTACTGCCTTCCCTTTGCCCTCAACCTCCGCATCCTAAGGAGTATGTTTTACATTCTTTGGATGTGGTCCGGGCTATCAGGGTTTACTTAGAGACCATTGCGTCCTTCAGAAAATCGTACTATTTTTGTCCTTACGGATGGACTTCGTAAGGTACTGGCTGCGTCTGCTGCAACCATTTCCAGATGGATAAAACAGACGGTGGTACAGGCCTATTCACTGAAGTGTCAGACTCCTCCTTTTCCAGTGAAGGCGCATTCTACTAGAGTGCTGAGTGCCTCCTGGGCTTTTCGCCATTAGGCGTCGGTGCTACAAGTTTGCAAGGCGGCAACTTGGTTGTCTGTGCATACCTTTACAAAATTCTACAAGGTAGATGTGCTGGCATCAGCCGATGCTTCTTTTAGCTGCAAGGTTTTGCAGGCTGCAGTATGAAAGAGAACCCCCTTTTGTTGGTTTCTCTTTGAGGGTTCGTTGTTCCGGGGGAGCACCTGTTGTTTCTGGTTGAGCTCTGTTTTTCCTGGTTGGCTACATTTGGCCATTGGGGCATTCAGGTTTTTTGTTTATTTTTAGTAGTATTTGTAGCTGCTGACTTTTTTATTTATTTTTTTTTCCCCAGGCAGAACTCTTTAAGAAAAACCTGGCGAAGGTTGATGGCTGTTGTCTTGCCAGGCATAAAGTCAGTCTGATCAGGGTGTATAATGCAGAGTATGGCCTTATTCAGGCTTAGAGTCAAAATTTTTGCAAGGATCTTTATATCTGATTTCAGTAGGGAAATGAGCCTGTATGAATCAGGATCCGTGGGAGACTTGCCCTGCTTAAGAAAAAGAAAAATAATTGCCTTAGACAAGGAAACAGGCAGTTCGTTTTCAATTCAGCATTAAATGTTTTCAATAGATGGGACAGGATAATTGCTAAATGGTGTTTATAAACTTTAATGGGGATACCATCTTCCCCTTGTGCTTTGCAGACTGGGAACGAACCCACCGCCTCTTGAATCTCCTCCAAATCAATAGGAGCGTCAGATCGGGCCCACTGTGTCACAGTAAGACTAGGCAGCTCGCGAGTCGAAAGATGCATATTCAACTCGTCATTAGGATGGTGTGTTCAACACTGGTACAAATGAGAAAACAAAATCACACCAGCTCAGTCACAACCAGTGGGAAGGAGGATAGCCCCTGGAAGCTGCACATCTAGGTGTTCTGTTGAAATGAATAGAGTGGCAGACTCCAACCAGGCCATGCCTCAATGCGTTTTGCTCTGTCTCCAGAGCTTAGTCATGGGGATCATGATCCAGGGGGCAGAGTGAAACTCATTGGGGGCAGGGCCTGGTTGGAGTCCAGGCTGAGGTTGCCACTCTATTCACCTCAACAGACCACCTAGATGTGCAGCTTCCAAGAACTAGCCTCCTTTCCTCAAGCTACCACAGGAGCCAGGACGGGCCCCATCCCTTGCCAGCACTCTAGCAGCAGTTACGGAAGCACTTTTGCACATTCCCCCGCTATCGAGCCTGAGCAGCACACAAACATTTTCCACAGTCCATCACAACCAGGTCAGGTGTGTTAAGAAGCCTGCCCGATCGTGACCTGAGGGCCGCTATTGGTGGAACTGCAGATCGAGCATTTACTTGTTTGGCTAACAGGCAGCCGTTCACTCTCCCTCCTCATAGAATGCCTGCTTCCTAAAGAAATGTAATTTGTTTTAATTTAAAAAAAAATCGAAGTACCTTTTTCTTAATCAATATATACAGTTGTCAATTTACCAAGCTCTTTCCCAGTCTGTCTGCAGGGAAACATAAGCAGGAGGAACTTCGAGTCCTCTGCTGCTGGTCTCATGTTAAAAAAAAAAAAAAAAAAAAAAAAGCCTCTGGAATACAGAGTAAAAATAAATAATATCAATACATTGTTTTGAAATGGCATACAAATATATGTTTGAAATCAAATATTTATTATTTTTTTTTAGCAATAGCATTATGTGGGCGAATTTCTGCTTGTCACAGGCTGGGTCACACCCCTTGAGCCTGTGTCTTAGAATAAGAGGCAGGTGAAGCCTCCATTAATCTACATGTAATATCCTGCCCCGTTGTGTTTAGCTGGTTAGTGGGCATGGAGGAGGAGGGAGGGAGTGGACTGTCATTTACCACTGTGTTATACGCCCACATGTGTGACTCTATAGCAGGGGTAATGAATTAAAATTCAAGGAGGTCCGGTCGCTAAAATTTTCATTGGCCCGAGGTCCGAATCTCAAGTCTGTGCTGACTCTGAACAAAATGTGCCCACCAGCGTGACCCTTAACATAAAATATGCCCATCAGCGTGCCCCTTAGTATAACATTTGCCCGTCAGCGTGACCCTTAACACAAAATAAGGGGCACGCTGATAGGCATATTTTATGTTAAGGGTCACGCCGATGGGCACATTTTATGTTAGGGGGCACCCTGATGGGCACATTTTATGATGGTGGGATCGCTGATGGGCAAAAAAAACGTGTAAATCAGCGTTGCTCTTAACATAAAATATGCCCATTAGAGTGCCCCATAACATAAAATATGCCCATCAGTGTGTACCACAGTATAAATATGCACATCAGCATGCCCCTTAACATAAAATATGCCCATCAGCATGACCCTTAACATAACATTTGCCCATCAGCGTGACCCTTAACACAATAAGGGGCACGCTGATGGGCATATTTTATGTTAAAGGGAACTCTGATGGGCATATTTATGGTAAGGGACACGCTGATGGGCACATTTTATGTTAAGGGGCACGCTAATGGGCATATTTTATGTTGAGCGCAACGCTGATTTACACGTTTTGTTTTGCCCATCAGCGTGCCCCCTAACATAAAATGTGCCCATCAGCGTGACCCTTAACATAAAATGTGCCCATCCGCTTGCCCCTTATTTTATGTTAAGGGTCATGCTGATGGGCATATTTTATGTTAAGGGGCATGCTGATGTGCATATTTATGCTGTGGTACACACTGATGGGCATATTTTATGTTAAGGGGCACTCTGATGGGCATATTTTATGTTAAGAGCAACGCTGATTTACACGTTTTATTTTGCCCATCAGCGATCCCACCATCATAAAATGTGCCCATCAGGGTGCCCCCTAACATAAAATGTGCCCATCAGCGTGACCCTTAACATAAAATATGCCCATCAGCGTGCCCCTTATTTTGTGTTAAGGGTCACGCTGATGGGCAAATGTTATGCTAAGGGGCACGCTGATGGGCATATTTTATGTTAAGGGTCACGCTGGTGGGCACATTTTGTTCTGCCCATCAGAGTGCCCCTAACATAAAATATGCCCATCAGCTTGCCCCTTATTTTATGTTAAGGGTCATGCTGATGGGCATATTTTATGTTAAGGGGCATGCTGATGTGCATATTTTTTGCTGTGGTACACACTGATGGGCATATTTTATGTTAAGGGGCACGCTGATGGGCACATTTTATGTTAAGGGTCACGCTGATGGGCAAAACAAAACGTGTAAATCAGCGTTGCGCTCAACATAAAATATGCCCATTAGCGTGCCCCTTAACATAAAATGTGCCCATCAGCGTGTCCCTTAACATAAAATATGCCCATCAGAGTGCCCCTTAACATAAAATATGCCCATCAGCGTGTCCATTAACATAAAATATGCCCATCAGCGTGTCCATTAACATAAAATATGCCCATCAGCGTGTCCATTAACATAAAATAAGGGGCACGCTGATGGGCACATTTTATGTCAAGGGAGCAATCTGATGGGCATATTTTGTTTCATTTATGGGGCACTCTAATGAGCACAATAACACATGCCAGTCTGCACACTTCAGGGTTTTTTTTTTTTTTAAATTGCATTATTCTCCTCTAAAAATGTGCTCCACATACCTGGAGCCAGCTGAGTCAAAAGCCGCGAACAGGGGGGCGGGGCATGCACATAGTGTCCGCTGTGAGGGAGCCGCAGTCAGGAGCAGAGGGCGGGGCGCGCGAGTGACGTCACGCCCCTACTCGCAGCCCGACAGGACACCGCGATGTCCATTAGTCAGTTGCAGGGGGCGGGGCGCGCGCGGGACGTCACTCCCCTACTCGCGGCTCGCGTGGGACGTCACTCCCCTACTCGCGGCCCGACAGGACAACGGCTGCTAGTGAGCTGCAAGCGGTCCGGGCAGAAGCATCGCGCGGGCCGCCATTTAGTGACCGCTGCTCTATAGTAACACGGCTGCTCATATGTGACAGGGAGGAAATGCTTAGCATAGAAACTCACTGAAAACTGAGCATGTGCAGAGTTGCCTCAGCAGCTGCAAAATCCCTAGCTGAAATGGAGATTTGGGTAGAAGGGGGAGATAGCTGCAGGGTCAACCAGGTTTTTTGCAAAATACAGAAAACGAGAGCGTACGATCAGCACGTACGATTAATACAAGTTTTTTTTATGATGGGTTTAGTGACTCTTGAAATATGTAAATACAAGACTAGAGCTTTATCTGCTGGCTGGATAGAAAACCTACACATTTTTAATATGCAATATTTCAGGTTTACAAACAATTTTTTTTTTTTTTTATATTGTGAGTATTTGAGGAATTCATGTACACTTGTAAACCTCTGTCTGTTAATATATTTTATATTATTTGTAGTATACATTATAGTTAAAATATAGTTACACATTGGTATTTTTCCAAGGAGGTGAAAATGTTTGGTATTCATACATTTTATGCTCTTTGTTTAATTTTTTTTATAGGTTCTGTTGAAATAACGGAGTCCTCTCTCGTAAGAGATATTCTATATGTGTTCCAGGGCATAGATGGAAAGTGCATTAAAATGTGTAATTCTGAAAACTGCTACAAAGTTGACAGCAAGGTAAAAATTGCATGGCTTATTAAAAAAAAAAAAAAAAAAAATGAACCCAATAGTAGACACATTAGGGTGACGTTTAATATCTATGTTTTTGGTACTGAAAACTCATCTTTAGAGTAGTTGCAAAGCCCAACTCGCCCCCTCCACATTTCCATGGTGCCCTAACTCCCTCCTGTGCCAGACTCCTAGGTTTTTCTGGTGCCCATTGTTGTTCAACGCACTTCCCTTGGTCCCAGACCGTCAAAGACACCCTCCCTGTGGAGAATCATCTCAACCTGGGCACCTAGTACATTACTTTAAAGCATGGCGCTAACATCATAACCTAAATACTGTGCAGTCTTAAGGATAGACCACTTCTAAAAAAGAGAGAGAGGACCCCTCTAGTCACACGACTGTCCAGAGGACACCCACAGAAAAACAGATTTATCCTGGGAATTTTAAAAACCAAACTACTATAGGGTGCGGAGATACCCCACATTCGGAATTGAGCTTAAACAAATAAATATAATGACCAAAAAAAAAATGCTCTTATTCAGGAGTGTACACAATATATTATTGTAGCTTGCGAGTAGAAAAAAAAAAAAAAATATATATATATATATATATATATATATATATATATATATATATATATAATGTGTATATACATCTGTTAAACCAGTTTGAGAAAGAAAGAAAGAAAGAAGCAGTTATACATTTTGCTTTTGTGGGCTACTACTGCCATCTAGTGTACATGGAGAATTATTGGTTTAGTGATGTTTGAAACTTAGCAATCATAATGGCATTACTGCAAAGTGCATTTCATTAAAAATTTGTGTCATTTTTTGAGTATATTTTTTTTAATGGTGTTTGTTGTTTTGCCAACAGTTGTAGTACTATGTGATGGCCAAATTGAACGCACTTTTGTAACAATGCAGGAACAAATCATGAGTAAAGATGGCCAGGCCTGATTGTGTTCCGTGTAGAGGGCAAGGAATTTTTAATCCTCTAAATAGAATGTAAAATGATTCTTATTGTATATATTCATAGTAATTAGCCAAATATAAATTGTAGTGTGTGTGAATATTTTATTTCTAAATTGTTTTGCCTTGTGATTGCTATCTTTATTATGAACATATTTATGCTTTTTTCCTCATATGGCAGAGCAGCCCTACAGCTCCTGTTTTCCATGTCCATAATTTGCATTCAAAGAGGTCTTTTTGTTATAATGGTTTTCATTTACTGTTTTTTTTTTTCTTATAACAGGTGGCTCTATCAAAATCCCTTAAAGATACCACTGGAAGGCTTGCAGAGTTAGGGTGGCTTCATAATAAAATAAGAAAATACACAGACCAAAGAAGTTTAGACCGAGCATTTGGACTTGTTGGACAAGTATGAATATTTTATTTTTGCATAAAAAAGCCTGTCTGCTTATTTCTGTTGAAAAATATCAAAAATGTTTTTTTAAGACACTGGAGAAAAGAGATTGCAATATATGCAGACATCCTAGAGACATAAATGGTAATGTGGAGCGTGACTATAAAGTTACTTTTTTAGGGAAAGTATTGTTTGATAATGTTGTTTTATGTGTCAGATATGCTATCCGAAACTTCCACTGCTTGAAGTGCACCTGTGCTCAGATTAGGGACATTAACCAGTTCTAGACCGGAAGGGTTTGCCCCCTTAATGACCAGGCCATTTTTGCAAAATAAAATTGATGTTCTTTTTGACCACAAATAGAGCTTTCTTTTGGTGGTATTTGATCACCTGTGTGATTTTTATTTTTTGCGCTATAAACAAAAAAAGAGCGTCCATTCTGAAAAGAAAAAAAAAATATATGTTTTTCACATTCTGCTATATAACATTCCCAAAAAAAAAAAAAAAAAATTAAATATCAAAATGTTTTATCCTTTTAGGCCAATTTGTATTCTGCTACATATTTTTGGTCAAAGAAATCGCATTAAGCGTATTTTGATTGGTTTATGCAAAAGTTATTGCGTCTACTAACTACGGGAAAGATTTATGTCATTTTTATTTATTGCTAGTAATGGCGGCAATCTGCGATTTTTAGCGGGACTGCAAAATTGCGGTGGACAGATCAAACCCCTAACTATTTTTGACACTTTTTGGGGGACCAGGGACATTACTACAGTAATCAGTGCTAAAAATATGCACGGTTACTGTAATAATGACACTGGCAGGGAAGGGGTTAACCTAGTTAGTGATCAAGGGATTAAATGTAAGCCTAGGGGTGTGTTTACTAACTGTAGGGGATTGGGCTTTTGAAATGACCATAGAGACCTGTGATCCTATATAGAAGGATCACAGGCACTCTGTGATTTCAGAGAGAAGAACGTTCAGCTGTGTTTACAACCGCTTCCCGTCCTTCTCTCTCATTGGGAAGCGATCGCGGGTGGCCGGTGGCAATCGTCGCCGTTGGCGATCGTGCATCAGCATCCCCGCTGCCGAGTGGGGGCAGGAGCTCAGCACCAGGCGCGCGACCGATGTACCCATACGTCGGTTCGCGCAGGAGGGGCTGCCTGCCGCAGTATGCATGCAAAATAAATTAGGGGGAATTACACGCCCCCCCCCCCCCCCCCCGATAATATGGCATGTTGGATAAGGATCTGTCTGTATTTCTCATCATTAAAGACACCATTGATCTTGATCAAATCTGCATCCCCAATTGCAGAAAGCAGCCCCAAACTTGCAAGGAACCTCCACAATGCTTCACTGTTGCCTGCAAACACTCATTATTGTATCATTATTCACAATTTAAAACCAAACATATTATTCTTAGTGCCTGTTCACCTTAGGAGATTCAGTCTTCCTAATATAGTGGTGTACTGGCTGTACTTGTTATAATTTTTATCATGGCAAGATTTATAGAATTTAAATAAATACGAAGACTGGGTTGTATGAAAAGGGCAGGTTAGGTCAATTAAAGCCAGACTGAAATGTGTATCGCTCTGTTTTTCTACAATATTTACGACAGTCATTAAAGAGTGTTGCGCCCTTCTCGCATGAAGGGTCCAATCCGGTCCATTCATCTCTATGGACTGGTGGGTGTAAAAGAACTTGTGTCTGTTTTCACCTGCCTACCTCTGTTCTGATCTGGTCCGCTAAAAAAAAGATGGAAGGGGATCGCTCCTTCTCCATCTAGGTGGATCGGATCAGGTGGGTGTAAACAGACAGCAGAGTTTATTTACTCCTGGCTACCCAAAGAGCTGCAGAACATTGATGGTTTATCCGCCTACTCTGCTCTGATCAGCAGGGGATCAGCAGACAAATCTCTTGTTAAATGTTGTTTACTACTTCTTTTTGTGCTCTGCTTTGCCAGATTTCTGCCAATGTTTTAATGGCATTGGACCCTATCAAGATCATGGAGTGTTGTAAGGGGATTTATGATGGCCCCCGTTATGTCTGGAACTGGTCATGTTCTAGTGGGGATTCTATGTAATGTGACTCGCATGCAAGATTTGAAATCTAATCGTCTGTTGATGACGTTTGGAGAATAAGATGGTGTATTGTGTTCATTATGATTATAAATATAAAATATCCACTGGATGATTTTATGTAGGATGATTTCTACAGCAATAATTTATCAAGTTAGAGATTCAAAAGCCGCTACATTTAAAAGAAGTAAAGGCCACCTGTAATCTCTTTCCCAATTGTCATATTTTGGGCTCTTCCAACAAACAATTGAAACTTTAAGATTTTGTACATTTTATTTTCTTCATAAATACAGATGTTGTAATTTCTTAATATTATCTTTGCTTAACAGAGTTTTTGTGCTGCATTACATCAGGAACTTAAAGAATATTATCGTCTTCTTTCAGTTCTGCATTCTCAGGTATGTTATATAACAAGACACTTTTAGTAAATTGTTAGATATTAATTTGCTTTTACTGAAAAAGACTGAAAAAATAATGTTGCCCTATCTGTGGTCAGTAGTTTTTCAAACTTTTTTTGTCTAAAACCTCTGGCTAAAGGGACATTGATTTACAAAAATAAAACAAAAAAGAGAAACTGGAGAGTGCAAAATCTGGTGCAGCCGTGCATTGTGGCCAATCCCCTTCTAATTTCAGCTTGTTTAACTACTTCCCACAATCCGACATACCTGTACTTTGGCTTGCAGAAGTGTTTGTACAGGGATGATGCCTGGCACAGCAGCCGCTCGGCTCTTCTCGGCTCGGCCCCCCTACCGCAGCTCTTCTCAGGTCTCCTGTCCCACCGGAGACCCGAGCAACCAGCCGGCACGTCCGCTGGCTGGTTGGAGTCCCAAACAAAGCCGGATTCGGCTTTGATCGGGTCTCCGATATAGTAACCCAGAAGCGATGTCACAACATCACTTCCGGGTTAACTCGGCGGCTAACGGCGCATATTTTAAAAAACTGTCAGTATTCAAAAATGCAGATTTCGGCATTTTGAGTACTTTGAAGTGCAATGGAGGGGTCTGGGGTCTTTTACCTATCACTGCCTATTATTCCTTGTGACAGCAATAAAAGTGGTCAGATTTTTACTCTGCTAAAAATAAAAAATAAAATAAATAGGAAAAAAATAAATTTAAAGCGCCCCTGTCGCCGTGGGCTCGCACACGGAAGAAAACGCACGCGTAAGTCGCGCCCGCAAATGAAAACGGTGTTTCAACTACATGTGAGGTATCGCTACAATCGCCAGAGCGAGAGCAATAATTCTTAAAAAAGACCTCCTCTGTAACTCTAAACTGGTAAAGATTAAATCGGCACCAATGGACATTTTTAAGTATCGAAGTTTGTTGCCATTCCACAAGTGTGCGCAATTTTAAACCGTAACATGTTGGGTATCTATTTACTCGGCGTGACATCATCTTTCACAATATATACAAAAAATTGGGCTAACTTCACTGTTTAGTTTCTTTTAAATACAGTGAAATTTATTTTTTCCCAAAAAATTGTGTTTGAAAGACAACTGCGCAAATACCACGTGACAAAAAATATTGCAGTGACCGCCATTTTA
This sequence comes from Pelophylax lessonae, assembly GCF_965119305.1. Taxonomy (NCBI): domain Eukaryota; kingdom Metazoa; phylum Chordata; class Amphibia; order Anura; family Ranidae; genus Pelophylax; species Pelophylax lessonae. Next base: position 467,480,414 of record NC_138769.1, read on the forward strand.
TTCTCTAGAACTTTGTTAAAAAAAAAATGTTTGGGGGTTCTAAGTAATTTTCTAGCAAAAAATACTGATTTTAACTTGTAAACAACAAGTCTCAGAAATAGGCTTTGTCCTTAAGTGGTTAATAAAGCTTTTACAATAAAACCTGGAAGCTGATTGGTTTCTATGCAGAGCTGCACCAGATTTTGTATTCCCAGTTTCAGTAAATTAACACGAATGTGTCTGCTTCATCCCAAAAGTCATATTTTAAAGAATTAATTTTTCTTTACAAAATTAGCTCTGGCTCCCTCCAGTACATTTAGCTTTGGATCCCACTACTACCCAGCCTGGGGAGGGGGACAGCAAAACATTTTAAAAAGGCGGACCTAATTATGTTAAAAAAATAAAACAAAAATATGGGTTTTGTTAAAGTTTTTGCAGTTTGATGTTCTAAGGTGACTTAACTTACCATAGTGTGCAGCCAAATGGTGCCCGCTGGTACTGTTCTTAATGTTGGACCTAGAAAGCCACTGCATTTCAGACCTACACTTTACACAGGAAACATATTAAAGGTGAAATGAGTACAACATGCACTGAGAGGTGGCTTGCAAATGAGCATAAACTGTGTTATATCAGCACTTTTTGAATCATATCCATATCCACAGAATACAAACACATTGACAAACCTGCACCAATTTGTGTAGAAAAAACATAACAATAATATTGCATACGATCACTACAGTACACGCTTAAAGTGCAGTTGATGGAAATAAAAAAAAAAATAAAGGAAGCCCAGTTAGCTATTGGGGATAGTAAATATTAGCAACAACAAATACAAAGCAATATTTGTAATTGGCTTAAGTGAATGATGGCTGCTAAGGGATTTAGCTGTTAATACATTTTTGCAGTGTAGTGTTCTACTATAGTAATTTTGTTTGTAATGTTTGAAATATAGAGATTGTTCTGTATAAGTTGTTTTTGTTGTACAATCCAACAATCCAAGATCGATGTGGAGAATGATCCTAGGGGGAAATAGAGCATGGATGAAATGACCAGGGAGAGAGGAGCTTTTATGAATGGGGAGGAATGATCACCAAGAGAATTATAGAGGAGATGGAAGTAGAGGATGTTAGAATATTTCCTCTTACTCTCCATCCTGAAGTCACAGGTTTGGATCTTGGTTTCTGAATAGAGCATGAGAGCTTGGAAAGCATGACGATGGGGTGGTGGGGAGTGATGGGGGTGCCACACCAAAGGAAAACAAAGATTTCAATGTCTGTGTTGTAAACTTGGAAAATAAAATGTCCTCACAATGCTTATAGAAAGAGAGGATTTGATTTTAATTTCTTTTACTGCTTGTTCAGAATATTTGAATACTTTAGTGTGTGTGATCTGGCCAGTTGTTCATTTTAAGTTGCTGGGGCCTTGTTTAATTCTAAATTGAAACTGTTTGGATGAAAAATAAGACAAAGTGTAATGTACAGACTTTTGTTCACCCTCTTACTCTCTTACTTGATTTACAAAATCGTAACTTCTAAACTTTTTTTTCAAGCCAGCCAATAGCCTTTATTATAGTCTTGTTTTAGGAAATTCTGTTCCCATTCTTCTTTGTTAAACACCTCTAAAGTCATCTTGCTTGCACAGAATGTTTGACCCCCCACAAATGACATTTCATAGAATAGTACTTGTGTCATATATTTTCCAAAATATTTTCACTAAGTTTATTCCCTTCAGAAGTTGTTTTTAATAAAATCTAATTTTGGCCCCTTTCACACAGGGAGTCCGTTCAGATCCGCCTGTCAGTTTTTTTGGCGGATCTGAACGGACGCCCCATGCATCTCTATGGGTCATCGGATGTCAGTGTCCGCTTACATCCGATCCATCAAAACTGGACGGATGGAAACCCTATTTTCCATCCGTCTATCGGATCGGATGAAAACGGACAGACGGTCCGTTCCCATCCGATTCCCTCATAGAGATGCATAGGGACCTGACAGCTGTGCCTCCGCACACAGCGCAGAGACACAGCTGTCATCCGCCTGCTCAGCAGTGGATGGGCGGATCGGTCCCCCGCTGACGGACTCCGTGTGTGAAAGGGGCATTAGGGATACTCAGACTCTTTTCTTAGGACTGTATGAAAACAAACAAATATTACAATAATTGTGTTCTTTTGTCATAAAAGTTACAGGCAGAAGATGACCAAGGTGTTAATTTAGGACTTGAAAGTAGTTTAACTCTTCGCCGTCTTTTGGTATGGACGTATGATCCCAAAATTAGATTGAAAACTCTTGCAGCACTTGTTGACCACTGTCAAGGTGAGCTGGTAATTGCATATTTTCTTACACGTTTCCCTTTTCATTAGCCTTTTTAGAATTTTGTAATTACCAGGTAGCAGTGAATTATATGTGGGTTGGTTCATTCAGCTAAAAGATGTTTGTCTTTCCAAAACTTCTGGCATGTATGCATGCATGTGTTGAAGGCTGGAGTTCTGTACCTCTGTTGTAAGATGTTACTTTGGTACAGTGAGGAAAATAAATATTTGATCGCCTGCAGATTTTGTAAGTCTGTCCTCTTACAAAAAAATTAAGGGTCTGTAATTTTTATCATAGGTGTATTTCAAATGATAGAGACAGAATATCAACCAAAAATCCAGAAACAACACATGATACAAATCTTTTAAATTGAGTTGCAGTTCAGTGAGAAAAATAAGTATTTGATCACCAAGCAAAACATGACTTCGTAGTGGAGAATACCCCCTGTTGGCAAGCACAGTTAGGACGTTTCTTGTAGTTGGTTACCAGGTTTGCACACATCTCAGGAGGGATTTTGGTCCACTCTTCTTTACAGTTCTTCTCTAAATCCTTAAGGTTCCTTGGCTGTCGCTTGGCAACTCAAGGTTTCTGCTCCCTCCATAAATTTTCTTTAGGATTAAGGTCTGGAGACTGGCTAGGCCACTCCATGACCTTAACGTGCTTCTTCTTGAGCCTTTCCTTTGGCAGTATGTTTTGGATCATCGTCATGGTGGAAGACCCATCCACAACCCATTTTCAGTGTTCTGGTGGAGGAAAGAAGTTTCTCAGCCAAGATTTTACCATACATGCCCCGTCCATTGGCCTCTCAATGCGGCAAAGTCAGCCTGTACCTTTAGCAGACAAATAACCCCAAAGCATAATGTTTCCATCCCCGTGCTTGACTGGAGGGATGGTGTTCTTAGAGTCATAGTCAGCTTTTTTCTTCCTCCAAACACGAGTTAATGCCAAAAAGCTCAATTTTGGTCTCATCTGACCACAGCTCTTTCACCCAACCCTCCTCTGAATCATTTAGATGTTCATTGGCAGACTTCAGATGTGCCTTTACATGTGTCTTCTTAAGGAGGGAGACCTTGCGGGTGCTGCAGGATTTCAATCCATGGCGACCAGTGGTTTGTTTGGTGACTGTGGTCCAAACTGCCTTGAGTTTATTCACAAGCTTCTCCCGTGTAGTTCTGGGCTGATCCCTCACTTTTCTCATGATCATCCTCATTTGCCCATGAGGCAAATTCTTGCATGGAGCTCCAGACTGAGGTCGATAGATGGTGATTTTGTACTTTTCCATTTGCAAATAATTACTCCAACAGTTGTCTCCTTCTCACCAAGCTTTTTGCTTATGGTCTTGTGGCCCATTACAGTCTTGTGCAGGTCTACCATCTTGTCCCTGATGTCCTTTGACAGCTCTTTGGTCTTGCCCATGATGGTGAGTTTTAATTGGAAGAAAGAGATTCTGTAGACAGGTGTCTTTTATACACATAACGACTTGTCATTAGGAGCACCTTCTTAAACTGACAGGACTAATCTGTGTACCACATAAGCACATATGGTAGCCAGTCTGTGGGAGCCAGAATTATTGTTGGTTGATAGGGTATCAAATGTTTATTTTACTCACTGAACTGCAACTCAATTTATAACATTTGTATCATGTGTTTTATGGATTTTTGGTTGCTATTCTGTCTCTATAATTTAAAATACACCTATAATATAAATTATAGACTCTTCATTCCTTTATAAGTGGGCAAACTTGACAAATCTGCAGGGTCTAAAATAATTATTTCTGCCACTGTAGATGGAATACAATTGTAAGTAGGTAAATTTTCACATAAAACCTCCACTCTTCTGCATTGTTTCTTAATTGTACATCATAGGAGAGGTAGCCCATTACGCTATTCTCTACCTGCAGGTGATTGAACACTGACATATAGCAAAACTTGGCCCAAAGCCCTTGACCCCCCAACTCTGGTGACACTTGGGATCCAATCTGATATATGACAAAGCTGTGGTAGTGATGTACATAAATCATCATGGTGGTACCAGATTCAGGCCACGCTTCGAGAAGCAGAGTTCATTCTGGCTTAGGAAGAACTAAGGACCCAGGCCCTGTCTGGAGCACACATTCCGGGTGTGGAAATTTGGCAAGCTAACTTCTTAAAGTAGAACTAAACTTACCTTCGCTCTAACAGTCCCGGCCCTCTCCCGGATCTTTTGCTGTGTGCCATTCTTCGGTCGTAGCAGGATGACGTTGCTCTTGCGCATGCACAGGAGTCATTCATCCTGGCTAACAGTGTCAGGGTCAGCAGTCACCCCACAAGTAAACTTTACCACCACTTCTGCCTAGAGCCTTTTATAAAGTAATCAAATGCTTCCTTCCACCCTCTTGCCATGAGGACTTCACTACATGATGGTCTGCACCCTTAGTTGCTGCGAACTCTGTCTTGGACACGCTTAGCCCATTTTTGCTCTCTACTCCATGAAAACCCCACAGAGAAATACCCTCACCCATAGCAATGGCACAAACCAGATTAATGGGAACCACGACAAAAGCTGAACATTTGTTCGCCAAAAGGCCTTTACAACACTTCCTTGCACCTGACAACATTTCCCTTGCTCCTGAGTAGGACCCATGTGTAATTTAATCTCCGTATAAATACAGTTGTTCTGTGAAGCCCTCAGAGGTTTGTTATGGAACCCTAGTGAACACATAGCATCATGAAAGCAAAGAAACACACCAGACAGGTCAGGGGTAAAGTTGTGGAGAAGTTTAAAGCAGGGTTAGGTTCTAAAGCAATATCCCAAGCTTTGAAAATCTCACGGAGCACTGTTCAATCCATCATCCGAAAATAGAGTATGGCACAACTTCAAACCTACCAAGACATGGCAGTCCACCTAAACTGACAGGCTGGGCGAGGAGAGCAATAATTAAAGAAGCAGCCAAGAGGCCCATGGTAACTGAAGGAGCTGCAGAGATCCACAGCTCAGGTGGGAGGATCTGTCCACAGAACAACAATTGGTCCTGCACTCCACACATCTGGCCTTAATGAAAGAGTGACAAGAAAAAAGCCCTTGTTGAAAGAAAACCATAAGAAGTCTCGTTTTGCAGTTTGCGAGAAGCCATGTGGGGGACACAGCAAACGTGGAAGAAGGCGCTCTGATCAGATGAGACCAAAATGTAACTTTTTGGCCTAAAAGCAAAACACTATGTGTGGCGGAAAACTAACACTGCATATCACCCTGAACACCCCATCCTCACCGTGATACATGGTGTGGCAGCATCATGTTGTGGGGATGCTTTTCTTCAGCAGGGACAAGGAAAGCTGGTCATAGTTGATGGGAAGATGGATAGAGCCAAATACAGGGCAATCTTAGAAGAAAACCTGTTAGAGTCTACAAAAGACTTGAGACTGGGACGGAGGTTCACCTTCTAGCAGGACAACGATCCTAAACACACAGCCAGAGCTACAATGGAATGGTTTAGATCAAAGCATATTCATGTGTTCGAAGAGCCCAGTCAAAGGCCAGACCTAAACCCAGTTGCGAATCTGTGGCAAGACTTGAAAATTGCTGTTCACAGATGCTCTCCATCCAATCTCACAGAGATTGAGCTATTTTAAAAAGAAGAATGGGCAACAATTTTACTCTCTAGATATGTAAAGCTGGTAGAGACATACCCAAAAAGACTTGCAGCTGTAATTGCAGCGAAAGGCAGTTCTACAAAGTATTGACTCGGGGACTAATTACAAATGCATGCCACACTTTTCAGATATTTATTTGTAAAAAATTTTGGAAACCATTTATCATTTTCCTTCCACTTCACAATTATGTGCCACCTTGTGTTGGTCTATCACATAAAATCCCAATACAACACAGTTACGTTGTAACATGACAAAATGTGGTAAATTTCAAGGGGTATGAATACTTGAAATTAGAGTATAGTACATGACACAGGCAAACTTCTTTTCTGGTCTTTGGTCACTTTGCATTGCTTGCTACAAAACTGAGGACATAGAGTAGGGAAAGGTTTCAGAGGTCAGATGCCCAGGGGACATGTCCTCAAAAGCTTGCCAGTTTCAAGTCGCTTAAAGGTCCCAGCCTATATCCAAGGATCCATAAAAATTGCGGCGGTGTCCTGTACTATACTCTCAGGATATGGACTTTACAGAAAAGTCTTTTTTTTTTCTGTGCACACAAACACTATTTTTTACCCAGTTTATTGGAAAATATACAAGAAGAAGTTGCACAAAGTAAATAGATAGCCAAAGCTACAACGCGTTGATATGTTAAAATGCGTATATCTATGAAGTAGCAACAAACATCCGTATCCAAAATGTTCCATAGGCAACGCTTTAAAGGCACTAACAGGGTAAATGATTATAATTAATGCTAACTTTCACTCTGGCATACGCAGCGATATGTACGTTGTAGCACAATCCATAATTTCGTACATAGGCGCCCTTGGCATAAGTGTTCACGTTTGTATGTATGTATGTATGTATGTGTGTGTGTGTGTGTGCACATTTTATTTATCTATTTTTTATAAAATAACTCTTCTTTATGTTGAATGCAGGTATATCACTGCACTGTGCTTTTTTGTTTGCTATTTTTTTTTAAATAAAAATGATTTTAGGATTTAATGTTTGAACCTTTATTTTTTATAATTTGCATAGGGCGGAAAGGGGGAGAGTTGGCATCAGCAGTACATGCATACAGTAAAACAGGAGACCCATATATGCGGTCCTTGGTACAGCATATTCTTGGTTTAGTGTCACATCCAATTGTAAACTTTCTTTACCGCTGGATATACGATGGAGAGTTAGAAGATACTTACCATGAGGTATGACTTTAACTGATTTTTTTGTTGCCTGTTTAAAGTATAAGTAAAGAGTTTTTTTTTGGTGAAAATTTTGGACAGAGTGGAGTTTAATTAGAACACAGGTTAGGCTTTTATTGCTGTATGTGCTCTCGTTAGTTACATTCACCCTCTCTATTTGACTTGTTTCCCATTACCATCAACAGTGAAAGTAGATATTTCCTTTCGCTTCCTTTTTTGGCTATGAAAAGTGAAGGTAAATATCTTCTTTGGGACACAGATGACCAAAAAAAAAAAATAGGACCGTTCAGATCCGCCTGTCCGTTTTTTTTGGCGGATCTGGCGGATCTGAACGGATGCCCCATGCATCTCTATGGGGCATCAGATGTCAGCGGAGACATGTCCGCTGACATCCGATCCGACAAATCTGGACGGATGGAAACACTATTTTCCATCCGCCCAGCGTATGGGATTGGATGAGAACGAACAGACGGTCTGTTCCCACATGATTCCCCCAAAGAGAACAGCGGGAACCTGATAGCTCTGTCTCCGCACACAGATGCCACCTGCCTGCTCAGCGGGGGATCGGCGGATCGATCCCCCGCTGATAAAAACTGAGTCCGCCGAAGGACTCCCCTGTGCGAAAGGATTCAGCATTTGCCTCAGAGCGTAGTGAATGTGGTGAAGCCTCACTTTGAATAGAATACCCAATCACATTCAAAGTTAAAGACTGTGCAGGGAAGATCAGCATTCGAACCCAGAGAAGGTGGAGGCTGACAGACTGGAGGGAATATTAGGCATTACAATTACATTTAAAGTAAACTTTTACCAGTACTGTGCATTATATTTAAAATGATCATATCCATGAAAAAAAAGTCTCAGCCCATACAGCATATCCTACTTCTGGGTGTATTTACTATTATTTTTATTTATATATATATATATATACATATATATATATATTATATATGATAAAAGTAATATAATATTACTTTCACTGTTTCACAGTATAAATAAACCCCTTATAGTAGCAATTATCTTCTCTTTTTATACTATAAAGGGCTAATTTTAGGTTTTTTAATCCCAGTGTGACAAATGATACAAAAAAAAGCATGCTGCTACTACACATCTTAGGCCTGGTTCACACCTATGCGTTTTTTTGGTGCTTTTTGCAGAAACACACTACAGTTCATTTAACATGGTTTCCCATGGAACGCGTTCACATCTATGCTTTTTTCAGTCGCTATGAATTTGGAGAGGGTCAAGGACTTTTTTACGCAAAGCTGTGCTTTTTTGGTTCAATAGACTTAAATAGAGAAGCTGCAGAAAAGCATGTAGTGCATTTTTACCGCGATTTGGGTTTTTTAATTGGCCTAAAAAAAGCCTAAAAATGCAAAACGCAAATCGCAGCAAAATTGCGTGTGCAAAAACGCACAGCAAAAGGCACTACAGAAATGTATCAAAAGCAAGCTGCCTAGGTGTGAACCGAGCCTTATGCTGGCCACACACACATCCATTTTCAGGCGAGAATATTCATACGAAAAATTCGCTGAATGAAAGAATGCAGTTTTGAAAATTTCACTTGCTTTTAACATTCAGTTTTGAAATGAATGTAATTTCTGAATGAAAACCACATACACCGTCTGAAAACTCCTTTAACCAAGAAGTTTTCTATTCTGCTCCTTCAAATTTTGCCGTCGTGACGTGGTCGAAAGCGAACGTCCATTTGACCCCATTTGACCCCACTAACGATAAGAAAAGCGAACAAACGTTCTTAAAATGAAATTATTTTTTCATTAAGGAAGACCTTGTTTTTGTATGGCCAGCATAAGTGACAGCAGGCACAGGTATCTTTTATCAAGCCACCTGCCTATGACAAGGGAGTCTGTCATACATAATATATTACAGTTCTGTTTGAAAATTGGAAAAATATTCATTCATTCTTTCATTTTTTTTTTTTTCTTTAAATAAAAAATGTGATCTTTGAGTCTGATGATATTTACCAGATTCAACCTCTAATAGTATATAAAGTATATCTCTCCTGCTTGTTATTCTCAGAGTGAATTAGAGATTTTTCTCCCTAATCATATAGTTGGCTAGTTAAAGTTACCACCGCATAGAGATATTTAAGAATAAATTGCTTTTTTTTCTTTTTTCCTAACCTTACAAATTACCTAAATATAAACTACACTTTTTTTAAGGGTATTATCCGATTAGTCGATTAATCAAAAGAGTAATTGGCCAACTAATTGATTATGAAAATAATTGTTCGCTGCAGCCTTAACCACATTCACTAAGTTTTGGTGATAATTCTCTTGCAGTATTTAACTGCATTTGCAAAATGTACAGTCTAGTTGTCTTTAGGCTGGTGGCCATAAATGAGTAATTTTTTATCGATCAGCCAGCGAGTAAAAAAAAAAAGACCCAATCCGCCCATCCAAACATTTGAGGTGGATGGGAGAATCCTCCCCGCTGTGTCTTTGTAGGCTCCCTGCAGTTAGAACACTGAAATCGGCACTGCAGCCTATTGCATGTTGCACTGATCGAGCAAACAAATACACACAGGGTGGTTGAACAGAAATCAGTTGGTAGATCGGTGACCAGACTGAGGCATTTCATGTCACATCCATGAAAAATCAGATATAAAAATCAGAAATCCCTTTCTGCCACAGATAAGAGGAACAATAATTTCAGCAATAAATCAGGCACACCCCCTAATATAGAAATTCACAATTATAAGTAATATCTTTCCTGCTTCATTTCATTAGGGATGTCATCTAGTAGGTAAAAATTTGTTCACCAACAGCCTCCCTCCTTTCTTTTCTGAAAAGTGCAGTATCTAGTCTCCTCCCAAAACTTCTGCTGGCCAAGTGCAATCGCCAGTCCACCCTGTTGAAATGGATAACGCCACAGGAAACTCAACAAAAAACAGTGCTGTTCGACAACTATAATATTTATAACATATAGGTCAAAATTAACCAATTGCCGACCGCCCACCGTAATATTACTGCGGCTTGGCTGCGTCCAGTCACGTAGTATTAGACTGGAGTGCATATGGTTTAGACACAGCGGGAGGCGGGCAGCAGGAGGAGCGGCGGCGATTGCGGCTGCCCTCCCGCGATCATCGGAGAAACCGAGAGAAGACCCGCCTGCTTATGTAAACAAAGCAGGCGGATCTTCTGTCATACAGACAGGGAGAGATCAGCAGTTTCAGCTAAGCTGAAACTGCGATCTCTCTCTCTGCCTGTCACAGAACCATCCCCACCACAGTGAGTAAGCACTTTAGGCATACATTTAACCCCTTTGATCACCTCCAGTATTAAAAATCGCCGATCGCCGCCATTAATTATAAATAAATAAAAAGTCCAAAAATCTATCCCGTAGTTTGTAAACACTATAACTTTTGCGCAAACCAATTAAAATAAGCTTTTTGGGATTTTTTTTTTTTTACCAAAAATATGTAGCAGAATACAAATTGGCCTAAACTGATAAAAACATGTAATTTTTTATTGGCAGTGTTTTTTCCAAAATTGTCGCTCTTTTTTTGTTTATAGCCCAAAATCTAAAATCCGCAGAGGTGATCAAATACCACCAAAAGAAAGCTCTATTTGTGGGGATAAAAGGACATCAATTGTATTTGGCTACAGTGTCGCACGACCGTGCAATTATCCATTAAAGTAACGCAGTGCCAAATCGCAAAAAATGGCCTGGTCAATAAGGGGGTAAAACCTTCCGTGGCTGAAGTGGTTAATCAATCTAAGAAATAGAGTGATTCTCAATGTGTGAAAACCCTTTAAATCAAATATTCCATGTGGGAAAAGAAAAAATATATAGTACATATATCATGAGTGTATCTTGATAGTCACTCAGCATATTGATCCACCATACAGTGCAAGAAAGCGATAAAGTGCTGGTGCTCGCCTCCACCTGTGCAATCAGGACGCTCACCTCATATTTTGACCCCTGTGTTACCAGTAGGTCAAAAACAGGGGTTCCCCTCTGGGGACAAACAATTGGTCCGGTATACTGCTGGCTCCTCTGCAACTTCCTCTCCCTCCAACCAGCTTTGTAAGCCTCGGTGTCAGTCCACAATATATGAAGGTATAAGAAAAGGGCAAAATCGAGTGCTCTCTGTTAAACTAAAATGTTATTATTCCAAAAAAAGTCAGGATAAAACACTCACGAGTATAGCACTTAGGCAGTGCGGGCTTCGCTCGGCTTCAATCCTATGTTTCCCTACAGTCGAGATGGCCACCATGTGATGTCAGAACGTAGGCTCCGCCCCCTATATGCGTTATGTTAAAGCGTAGACGACTTCGGTGGGGTTAGGACGTCACTCCGCTCTATAAATGATCTCAGCTAGATCGGCAGCAACGCCTCCCTGTTAATTCTCAATTACACTCAGGCAGCACAATCAGCCGCCCATCACTGGGATGCACCTGGAAATGACACGTCGAGAGGAAGGGGTCACCAAAAGATACTGTATATAATGGGGACACCACTTGGCTAAAAATATATTTTGTTTTTTAATTCTAAAATATGCAAAACATTTTTTTCTTTGCAGAAGTGGATACCTAAACCTCCAGCTAACAATGTAAAAAAAAAAAAATATATAAATATATATATATATATATATATATATATATATATATATATATATATAAAACAAATATCTCATAAAAAATAGGATAAGAGTAAAATCATCTATCACTAATAAAGCAGTTGAGGTCAAAGTCCACCTTAAGGCTTCTTGGTGGAAGGACCTTGATCTCAAAAATCCCCCCCTCCAATGTCTCTCTACTTTTTCTATCCCCCAGAATTTAAGTGATTTAGGGTTCCTGTCATGAACCTCTTTAAAATGCTAGGACACATTTATGTGTGACAACCCCTTTCTTCTGCCACCCTAATATTAATACATATAGATGTGCGCCCTATATATTGGAGCCCGGATCCGCACTCCAGCATATAAATAACGCCAGTAGTAGCACAGGTAATCAGATATTTGATCGGATACTTTTTTCTTGAGCAGTAAAATCGCTGTCATCTGTGACATAAGGGGGCGGGGGTCTCCCGATGACGTCATCTGGTGGCCACGCCCCTAATGGCTATATAATAAGCTGCAGAGTGCGGAGACTGGCATAATCACCGGAGAAGTCGTCGTCGGAGGACCGGAGGAAGAAGAAGAGCCAACAGCAAAAGAGCAAAAGAACACAAGACCGGAGAGGAGAAGACAAGAAGAGCGGACAGCAAAAGAGCAGAAGACCACAAGACCGGAGAGGAGAAGACAAGAAGAGAGGACAGCAAAAGAGCAGAAGACCGGAGAGGGAGAAGACCGGATGAAGATTTTTAATAAACTTTCCAAAACGTCTCCTGTTATTTACACACACTGCCTTTTATGGGGTGAATGGTGGGTAGGGGTACAGTGTACCCCATACCCATTCACATAGGGAGGGGGGTCCGGGATCCAGGGGGCCCCCTTGTTATAGGGGGCTTCCAGATTCCGATGAGCCCCCTGCCCGCAGACTCCCACAACCACCGGCCAGGGTTGTGGGGATGAGGCCCTTGTCCTCATCAACATGGGGGCAAGGTGCTTTGAGGTGGGGGGTGCAGAGCCCCCCTGCCCCAAAGCACCCACACCCCCCCATGTCGAGGGCGTGTGGGCTGGTATGGTCCAGGGGGGGGGGCCACTCGCTCATCCCCTCCCCTTTCCTGGCCTGCCGGGCTGCATGCTCGGATAAGGGTCTGGTATGGATTTTGGGGGGGACCCCACGCCGTTTTTTCGGCATTGGGGCTACCCTCAAATTCCATACCAGACCCGAAGGGCCTGGTTTCAAACCTGGGGGGGAACCCCACGCCGTTTTTTTCCCCATTTTGGCATGGAGTTCCCCCTCAAGATTCTCACAGCGCAAGTCGCGCCGCAAGTCGGATCATCCTGATCCAACTTGCAGTGCGACTTCCATTCAAATCAATAGGCTCCCATAGGGAACCATTGATTTTGAATGGAAGAAAAAAAACGTATAACGTGGCTTAACGCACGTTAAGCAACGTTATTCAGCCTTTAGCAGCGTCAGATGTTTTTACAGCTTGACGCTGCAGCTCCAGAACGCACAGTTCCTGGGTTTTTTTTTTGGAGCTGTAAAACGCCTATGCCACTTGGAGCTCCCTAAAGCTCTATGTCTGCATGAGGCCATAGAATAACTCGGATGGGCATTCTGCAGCTGCAAAAAAAAACGTCTGACGCTGCTAACAGCAGCTCCAAAAATGTCCAGTGTGCATGAGGCCTTAAAGTTAAAAGCACTTAGTTATATTAAAGGCTTGTCTTAAAAAAAAAATAATGATAATAAATAACAGACATGTTCTACTCACCTACTCTGTTCGAGCAGCCCTGATCCTCCTCTTGGGTCCCCCGCTGGCGCTCCTGGCCCCTCCCTCCTGCCAGATGCCCCCAGAGCAAGCAGCTAGCTATGGGGGCACCCAAGCAGGCTCACTTCCAGGCCGCTATTCTGTGTTTCCATTTACACACACAGCTGCAGTTTGGCCCCACCCCCTCTTTCTTCTCATTGGCTCACTGGCTGTGATTGACAGGTAAGTATTAGGGGGGCTTGGGGGGGACTGCTTCACACAGAAGCTTTTTTTTTTTTTACCTTAGTGCATATGCATTAAGGTAAAAAACCTTCTGCCTTTTACAGCCACTTTAACCACTTCAATACAGGGCACTTTCACCCCTTTCCCGCCCAGGCCAATTTTCAGCTTTTAGCAACACCATACCTAAACCAAATTTATGTCATTTTTTTCCCCACAAATAGAGCTTTCTTTTGGTGGTATTTGATCACCGCAAGGTTTTTTCTTTTTTGCTAAACAAATAAAAAAAGTCCAAAAAGTTTGAAAAAGAAAAACGTTTTTTTTGTTTGTTATACAATTTTGTAAATAAGTTTTTTTCCTGCACTGATGAGGCCGCACTGACAGGCACTGATGGGGTGGCACTAATATGCGGCACTGGTAGGCAGCACTGATATGTGGCACTTATAGGCGGCACTGATAGGCGGCACTGGTGGGCAATAATGGACACTGGTGGGCGGCACTGATGGGGAGAGCACTGGCGGGCTCCCTGAGCCCTGATTGCCATCCCTGGTGGCCATAGTGAGCATCCCTGGGGTCAGGGGTGGGCATCCCGGGGGTCATGGGTGGGCATCCCTGGTGGTTCTAGTGGCACACCCCCCCCCAAGGGTCTGCACTGGTAATCAATGCTCTGATTACCAGTGCAGACCCCCCCTGTCAGGAGAGCCGCAGATTGGCTCTCCTCTACTCGTGCCTGTCAGGCACGAACTGAGGAAAGCCGATCAATGGCATTTACTATTTGACCAGCAGTGATTGGACACAGCTGGTCACATGGTAAAGAGCCTACGTCAGACGGGAGATGCAGAATGACACACCGCAGCAACTTCTCACCGTCAGTTGCCTATAGGGCGGGCGGGAAGTGGTTAACCAGTTCCTGCCTGGCCTATGGCAAAATAACGACAGGGGGGGGGCGTCCTCCTGGATCACGGCCGCCCAGCAGTGCGATCTGTCATTGGCTGTGTCCATCAGACACAGCCAATGATTGATCACTGTATCGGCTCACTGCCAGTACTATATGATCCCTGTGACTTATGACAGCAAATCACATGACAATTATAAAAAAATGGATGGCTTCCTTTCATGCCATCCATTCTGTACAGTCGTGTTGCTAGCTGTGATTGGTTACAGTGATCACATGGTACAGACAAGGCCAATCACAGCCCACCTGTACCATGTGATTAGTTCTTTCCAATCACAGCTAATCCTAGCAAAACAAACTGAATAGATCAATTTAATTCAATAAAGTAAAATTCAATGCTATAAGCAATCATAATGTGTAAAAAAAAAAAAAAAACCTTGATCAGAGTGGTAACATTTATATTGCTCCAGTCACCGTGTGTTAAAAAAATATATCTATATATTAATTTTGTGTTTTTTCTCCCATACTGTCACCGGTCAGTGTCCCTGATCACCGCCATATGATGACGCTGTACTGCACTGGTGACAGTATGTGAGAAAAGAAAAAAATTGTAAAAAAAAATGTTCTATTTCTTTATTTTATAAAAAATTATGACAATAAAATTACAACTTCAAAAGACTTGCCATGCCTTTTGCTACATTTTTGCTCCTCAAGAAATGAGATAGGCCGTCAGTACTTTAGTATTGATACATTTTCAGATATATACCATAGTTTGTGGACTCTATAACTTTCCTAATGACTAAATAATATACACTGACTTGGTTTATTTTCACCAAAGAAATGTAGCAGAATACATTTTGGCCTAAATGTATTAAGAACAACTATTTATTTACAAACTTTTAAAAACGCATTATTTTTTCAAAACTTTAGTCTTTTTTCATTTATTTAGCAAAAACTAAAAAACCCAGTGGTGAGTAAATACCACCAAAGGAAAGCTCTAGTTGTGTGAACAAAATAAGAAAATTTTAGTTTGGGTATAGTGTTACATGACAGCGCAATTGTCATTCATAGTGCTACAGCGCTGAATTTTGAAAATTGACCTGGATTGTAGTGGTTAAAAATGTAAATAGTTTCTATTTGAATGTGATCATGTAACATATGAAGCAGGTGCTATCCCAATTTGGTTTCAAAAATGGAAATACACTTTAAATTTTGTATCATCTAAGTTACTGGGTAATTTTAATATGAGATAGCTATTTATTTTTGTGACTGCAAAGCTATAGAGTAATATGTAATAAAGGTTTGCTGTTGAGCTGGGTAGTGCATAATTGGTTTGGGAAATTTGCTTGATTTTCCCTTCTCATATTATAACTTGACTTGCTTTTTGAAATATTTGATTTAAAAGTTATTTGTTGTACTGCAGATATCATTTAATTACTATCTTGTTTTGCTCTTTTGCACACTGACTTTTGCTGATAAAACAAAATGGTGCCAAGAGATCCCCCTGTGTTCTGAATTGGGCACAAGAGGTATACTAATACAAAAGATTCCAGATACACATTCTGGATAAATATCTTTTCAGGCATAAATGATTTCCCATAAACATGTCAAGAAGCAACACCATTTTGGTGCCTTTAATAGCTAATAACATATTTAAAATGAATTTTACTTACTTAGCCTTGGCATTTACCCAGTAATTAATGAGAAATCATAGTACAATTATCTTTTTTTTCTTTCACTTTTTCTGCATGTCATGATGGAAATCGCAGATCCTTGAACAGGGATTGCATCAGTACATCAGCAGATAATGACCTTGATTGCTTTTGTTCTTTTGTTTCCATCCATTTCCAGTAATGATGGCACTGTGTAATTATTTTTTTAACATGTAAATTATGTATGTGATTTCTGTATGTTCTTAGGTGCAAATACTCTGCAGGTAAATTCATTTTCTTTATCTACATATGTTTTTCAAGCCTAATTGTCTTTTGTGGGGTGAGGGTTTAATATTTTGTTAACATTTCTTAACATGAAAATGTCATAGTATCAAGGAAATAACACGAAGCTACTTAATGTTGGGTAGGAATAATTACAGAAGGGTATTTTTTTTTATTAACTTGTATTTCCACCCTTTTCAATTTCTGAAAGTAAATACATGCTTGTTTTGTTTTTAGTTTTTTGTAGCTTCAGATCCAACAGTAAAAACAGATCGACTATGGCATGACAAATATACTCTTAGGAAATCAATGATCCCATCTTTCATAACCATGGATCAGTCTAGAAAGGTGAACTGTTTTTTGGTTTTTCCATTTACTGAACACAGAAAAATAAACTTTGTCATACAGGTTTTCCTTTCCTATACTTCTTGCATGGGAGGTTAAGGCACGCCGTGCGTGACATGACATCCTGTATATCCAGGAAGAACAGATGCGCAAACTAACCATCCCAGCATGGATCTGCTTCTGTGCTTGATGTTGTCAGAATCAAACCGGGAAGAAGAGAAACTGGCAGGATAACCAAGTATTTCAGGGCAAATGAAGATCCCCATAAAGAACAGGCTACATTTATCCAAAACAACATGAACAGAGATATATTATATTTATAATAAATGTTCTGGGGGTAACATACATTTTAAAGCACAGCTAATGGTAAAAATACTTTGTACTTAGTTCCAATGGTCTCACGCCCACAAAGTCCTTCGCCTGTGTGAGCTTCTTCTCCTCAGCTTCTTTCAGGTGCTGGTCTTTGGTTGTCTTTATTGACCAGCATGGGATGACCTCACCCCTGTGTATGCGTAGTAGTGAAGTCATCACAGCATACAGGCAGGCAGTGTACATTCTACAGGCGATTGTGAATAGGCAAGTAAGTGTGTCTTATTGCGGAGGAAGCATTGCATGTCTCTTCTGTAGTAAAGACCCTGTCTGCAATTTTTTTTTTTCTAACTTTAGTTCCGCTTTAAAATATGTTGTAAAGTCAGGATGATAAAACACTGCCATGCCCACTGTTTTATGAAGATCTGCAATACTATGTGTCCATTTTTTTAAAATTCTAATGGTAAATACCTTATCTCACAGTAATGACTTGTTGTCAGTGACATTACTCTGCTCGATCTTCCGCGATGTAAGGAATGGGGAGGGAGGGGCTAGATAACCCTCTGACATCAGCTGGCCAGCAGAAGAATGTCACGTGACTGCTGTGAGAGAACGTATTTATGATTAGAGATTTAAAAAAATGAACACCTAGTATTTATAGAACTTGCTAAAACCGAGGGGATGCAAGATACTTTTAAAAGGTATTTCAAGTGACAGGGAAGAGCAGAAGGAGTGGAGGGGCGGAAGGAGATGGCTCTCACACACAGGCATTGGAACTAACAGACAGGTTGGGTGGGGGAGAGGGTGGGGGATGACAATGGCACCTAAACTGACCATGGTATCAGGAGCCATGATTACAGTACTGTGGTCAGCAGAGACCAAGGAATAGGCGGGATCAGCTAGGTATTTTACATCATACAAAGGGACAAATTACACAGCACAAGCACTGTGCTATTTAATATGCTTTAAGGAACAGGATATACCGTATATATAATGTATATATGTTTTTTCAGGGTTAAAAACGCTTTAATGTTAAAATACAATTGCAGATTGCCTTTGTAAAGTTAGATTTGGCAATTATTGAATTAATTATTTCTTCTCTAGTGCCCATTCATGTACAGATCCGTTTAACTTGGGCTTTAACAGACAACTTTTATGAGATGCGTGGACAGCCAAATTTGATTGTTTTTCAGTGTCCACAAACCTTTCAGAGCCATAGAAGCAGCAGTGCTAGGACTGTAAACTTGCAGAAATAAAGTCCCTCTTGAACCACATAAAAGCACGTATTTACTTCAACACAACCTAAGTTGCCAGACAGTTGGGAGGTTTATGTGCACTCTTTACACCCTAGAGAAAATGTATATATATTATGAGCCATCATTGCAGCTTGCTCTACCTTAGGGCTTTAAAAATGTATTGGTAACCTAAATCAGCAACTCCCTTGTAAATGCAATACCTGTAGCCATTATGGCATATTTGAAAAAAAATAAAAAAATTATAGCTTAATTTAAATTTAATTTATATAGCAAATTGTCCGTAAATATAATTTATTGTTTAAAAAAAAAAAAAAAGTACCAGTTAATTTTGCTCTTGAAATTTTTTTAGAGCAATAAATATGTTTATCTTGATTGTACAGTACAGGACACAGGCTAACTATTTATATACCCTGGGTTATAGGCTCATACCTTCAGGTGATTGGACACTGGAAAAGCTTATGAGGATATTCCCCTGGGTGCCTCCCCTATAATCCATGCTACTCAGTGGGTCCTGATGTTTTCCGCTAGTGTGATCAAGTGGTCCTAAAGCTAAAAGTTTTTTTCTTTAACGCATTCCCTGAGATCACAAGGGAATAGGAATGAGGCCCCTCTAAGATGCTTATTTTTTTAAAAAAATAAACTAGCATTTAAAGACACTTTAAGGTAATGGGCATTTTCCCCCTTAGTTTTGGATATAGTTTGGAGGGATTAGAACACCTGTTGAGTGTTTTTTGCTGTCTTTGTCACCCTCTCTTTTTTCCTGTTTACCATTATCACTGAAAGCAGCTAAAACACAGGCACTAAGCTTAAGTAAGCCTAGCACACACGATCAGTAAATTGTACGAAAAATACCACTTTCTCTTTCGTTCATTGACGGACACAGCTCCTGGTATTCATAACCGTTGGGTTATAATGCCCCTACAGGAATAGGACACTAGGCAGACAAAAAGCTACACCCATGGGCAGTCCCAGGAGGTATACTTCCTCTCTCTGCTATAGCCATTCGGTTTTTTTCTGCCTAGTCAGGAGTAAGGACCTAGTTCCTTGCTGGGATCTTTGGTCCTTGCAACATTTTTTAGATAGAAAATGTTTTTCTTCTGGATGTTTCCTTTGAGATCTACATTCAACTGCCGGACTGGGTGACAGGCTGGATAATCTAGATCCAGTGGTCACCCCAGTTTGGCCAGCTAGCGCGCGCAGACCTCAGCTCCGTGCTATTTCTGCTGCAACATAGCCCCACTGGACGAGGGCTGGCCTGCGCGTTAAATACCTTGTGAGGTCGTCTACGTCTGGGTCTCGGCTCGAGTCGCAGTGTTCCCCCTGGCTGACAGCCCCCCATTTAGTTGGAGAGGGGTTCTGCCTTGAGTGCTGCCCACCTGGTTCCTGGTATGGTGATTAGCTGCCCCCCCTCTCCCCCTGGAGGGTTTTGGGGTAGACGGGGGCCCCTCCTTGGGATGGTCGGACCCCTGGGTTCCCCTCCTTCCCGCAGGCCCCCCCCCCCCTTGCGGAGTCCCTCAGTCCCTTTAGTCTCAGGTGTATGACCAAGATGACATAACACTACTGGTTGCACACTTTTCTACCACTTCAGTCAGGAGCTTTCTACCGCCTTTTTGCCATGAGGACTTTGCTACAGGAGGTCTACACCCGGGTTGTTGGGTACTCCTTCCGGACATGCTTACCCTATTTTCAGCTTCCAACTCTGAATCCCCCGCAGGAGGTTACCCTCCCCTGTAGCTATGGTGTAAACTAAATGTTTGCCTGGCAGAAGGTCAGGAAAACATTTGCTGTGCGGAAGGCCTACACAACACTCAACCTCAAAGTGATGATGCAGATTGGGTCAGGAGCAGACCCAATTTTAACACAGCCTTTGCGTCTGACTATAGTTCTATTTCAGACACACGACACACAGCCCACCTGACAAAGGAAGATTTTTTTTTTTGTACTTGGTCTGCTTTTTTGTATTGTACTGTTTTCCAAACAAAATAAATAGAATTTTCAAAAACAAAGACAAAATCCTGTTCTTGGTACCAAAGTCCAACAGGGGTTTTCACCCTAATGTGGGCCTCAAATCCCTAAACATATATCTTCAATTCCGAAATTTTGCATTTAATATGAAAGTTTGATTATTGCCTCTCTGAGAAGAGGAGAATAACTGGCATCCGTAGACACCCAAGATTCATTTTTGCATATTCTCGTTTAACCACCACATCAGTGTTTTCTGCACTTTTCAGTGAAAGACCGCCGTTTCTAGCAGTGTTGGCTGGTGCTCAAAATCTTTGGGGGGGCGCAAACAGAAAAATGTAATAGGCATTGCTTTGCGGCAAAAAACGCTGCAAAAAATTGCGTGACTTTGAGGTCGCAAAAGTGTGAAAGGGGCCTTCAGTAATTAAGGTATAGTGTGCCCCTTTAAATGCAGAGAGACCAGCGTGCCCCCTTTCAATTCACAGAGACCAGCGTGCCCCCTTTCAATTCACAAATTGCCCCCTTTCAATTCACAGAGACCAGCGTGCCCCCTTTCAATGCACAGAGACCAGCGTGCCCCCTTTCAATACACAGAGACCAGCGTGCCCCCTTTCAATACACAGAGACCAGCGTGCCCCCTTTCAATACACAGAGTCCAGCGTGCCCCCTTTCAATACACAGAGACCAGCGTGCCCCCTTACACTGCTCAGAGACCAGCGTGCCCCCTTTCACTGCTCAGAGACCAGCGTGCCCCCTTTCACTGCTCAGAGACCAGCGTGCCCCCTTTCACTGCTCAGAGACCAGCGTGCCCCCTTCAATGCAGTGACCAGCGTGCGTGCCCCCTTCAATGCAGTGACCAGCGTGCTTGCCCCCTTCAATGCAGTGACCAGCGTACGTGCCTCCTTCAATTCAGTGACCAGGCGTAACTGGAGAGACGTCCACGCGCGCCGCGGCTCCTCCTAGCTCTGACGGCGGCGGGAAGGTAACAGACGGTGAGTGACTGACGCACGCACCGCCCCCACGAAGACATCAGCTGGGATGTCCTGAATGATTGGTCCAGGCTGGAGTCTGGACCAATCACAGCCAGGACAGGACTAGTGGGGAGTGTCGGGGCGCATTGCTCTGCGCCCCGGTGACACCCAGAACGGCTGCCATTCGGCGCCTCTGCCTGGCACCATGTGGTATTCCAAACCTCACCCCCCCCATAGCTAGCAATAGGTCCGGCGCCCCATAGTAGGCTTTAAATGGAATGCCCCTGCGCCCCCTATCGAACGGCTGCCACTGGTTTCTAGTTTGTTGCACTGCTCTTTGGCCTATCTTCTGCTCCCAGAGTAGTCAAAAAGATCAGTAAAAAGTTTGTCCTTCCAGAGAAAAAAAATGCTGTCCCTCAGTTCTTACACTCAGGAATTGAGGTCAAAGAGTCCTTAGTGCAATTCTCCATAACAGTTCAAGCCCTCATGGTAGCCTCCTTGGAGGCTGTTCCTTTCATCTAATTTAATTCAAGGCCTCTCCAGCGCAATGTCTTTTAACCTGTAACAAGCAGGCTACTTATCTCGACCTCCCATTCTTGCCTTGCTTAAGCAAGCCTGTCATTCTTACCTTGCTTAAGCACGAAAAAACACTTCCAGAAAGATCTATTATCCTACCTGGAAATTCTTCTTTGTCTGGTGTGAACACCGGCATCTTCAGTCCCAGAGATTACTCTGTGAAGTCTATTCTGGTCTTCCTACAATAAACACTTGACCAGAACTTGGCCTTAAAATAGTATTAATCCCTAAACCAAAAATGTAATAAAGTTCAGCTTACCAATCATTAGACATGGTGGCCGCATTAATTTTCATTGTTTTTACCTGGTGGTCTGGCCAATAACACAACTTCTGTGCCTCCACTCTGAATAAGGGGCATATGGGCATCTTTGGGCAGTAGCATTATCAATCTGGGGGGGGAAGGGTATTATTGGATGTACCAGCAGATTTAAAATACACTAACAAATTGAAGCCAAACTCCAGCTAACACTTTATATTCAGTTACAGCAAACATTTTTTTTCCTTTTGGGATAAAGGTTTTACATAAATAAAAGTGATTACTGTAAGCACCCCTGCTAGTGGTAAATGGATTGTCTTAACTCTATAACTGATGCATTCTGCTGGAGAGCTTTTTCTTTTGGAATAGAACAGACTTACTGGCCGGATCACCAAATGAAAATAGAAAAAAGAAAGCTTAAAAAAGAAAATGAATGCAGCCATTAAACCTAAGAATTGGTAAGCTGCAATATAATAAATGTTTGCTTTAGGGTACCAATTTAAGCACTTTGGATGGACACATTTCTGCCTTTTCCATTATTTTCCAAAACCTCTAGCTTCACTCTTCCTTATCAAAACTTTTAGTTCTCTTTCACACATACGGACTGTTCTTCCGTTATTCATCCATCTGTTGATGGATGAAAAATGGATATCAATGCATTCCTTTAGAGAAACGGATGTAAGTGGATGATCATCCATTTACATCCGTTTTCATCCGCTTCTGTCAACATCTGTTTTTTGAACGGATGAAAGCCCTATTTTTCATCCGTTAAAAAAACTGATTGGACGAAAAACGGATGACAACGGATGTAAAATGGATGTTAAACTGATGTTGATTAAAAAAAACTGATGACAAAAAAGTGTGACTGAACTGATGAAATGAACAGGTCCGTATGTGTGAAAGGGGCCTAATTCAAGCTGTATTCTGGATCAGGCCCCCCCATGCAGCCAGATCAGCCTTTTCTCCCTAAGATGTTATAAGTCTCCTACCTCAATGAAGACATAGTGCCCTTCTCCAATACACCTAAAAGAAATTGCTCTTTTATGCTTGCACATATGCTAGGACCATCAGAATCTACCACAAAGCTACAGCTTCTTTTAGCAAGACAGACTTTCTATTTGTCCTATCTTCAGGACTTTGCAAAAGAAATTCTGTTTCCTAGTCCACCATAGTTTAATTGATATGGACAACTAATCTCTAAAGCTTACACTTTTTTTTAACATGTAAAATAGCTTACACTTTAAGCCCACGTTCACATTGGTCGGATTTGTCATGCCAAATTGCATGTCAAATCGGAGCTAATTGCCGGCAATGGCACTGTCCGAATCAGTGGGACACCGATTTTTGCGGCAAACTGATTCCCAAAAGTAGCTTCTGTACTACTTTTAGGCGATTTTGGGGGGCGATTTCCATAGACATCTGTGCAGGAACATGCAGAGATGTCTGTGAAATCGCCCCCGAAGTCAGACTGAAATGCTGGCTTGAAATCATGCGAGTTCATCTGAACTCGCACAGTTTCAAAATGGCCTCATTGTGAACCTGGGCTAAAGGAAGAATCTCCTCCAGTGCTTTTACCTGCCTACTCTGCCAGGTCCGTGGCGGTTTCCTTGACCCTTTTTCCCTCAGCTTTATAAGGCCACTAGCTGTCCTCTGTTAATAACTTTTCAAAGTTTTACCAGGTGGACGCTCAGTCATATGCGGATGCAGTGCCACTCTGAAGTTTGGTCTTTTCACTCTTGTTGGAGGGTCTGTTTGCACAGTTCGGTGTGTTGCCCACCCTTCTCATTTGTTGCATGAGAATATCTCAAGGTCTATGAATACTCGGCCTGTGTCATGTATTGTATAAGAGTAAAATAAGAAATTAGAATTTACAGTAAATTCCATATCTTGGAGTACAGTACAGGACACAGGCCACCATCTTCTAATCCTTCTTTCCCCTGCATTACTTGCTACAAACCCACAAAACAAAACTCAGAGTAAGGTAGGATTACAGGGGAGGTCCCGGGGGGCATGTCCTCAAAAGTTTTGCCAGGATCAAATCACCTGAAGCTATAAACCTATAACCCAGAGTCTATGAATATTCAACCTGTGTTCGTTACTGTTCTCCAAGATAAGGAATTTACAGGCAAGTCAGAATTCTTCAGAAGTCAAAATTGTTTTTCATAGTAGTTGGGATAACACAATATGACGCACAACATTTTGGTACTAATGAAAATTCATTGTACTGTTAATTCCTAGGTTCTTTTGATTGGGAAGTCTATTAACTTTCTGCATCAAGTGTGCCATGATCAGACACCTACAGCTAAGATGATGGCAGTGGCCGAAACTGCAGAATCACCAAAAGATGGTAAATGCCACTAATGCCCTATAATCCTTTCTTTTTTTTGTTTTCACGAACGGAAATTACACTCTACATTAATGGGTAAATCGATGTTTTTCATGTATATGGGCGTGTAAAGCCATTCCTTTATATGGCTGACTGTACGTTCCACCTATGGCTCCCCTGGCACAGGAAAATGTTGGGGGTTTATACTAGAGCATTTTTCAGCCTCTCACCATCCTTATGCATGAGGCTAAAAGGTAAACAAAGGTATTTTTAAGTGCATTTTCCTGCTTGTTTACAATATGTAACTTACCTACTTTAGTGTGCATAGTCATGGCTTTACTTAAACTTCCTGCTTCAAACCAATTTAGGAATCAAGAGAAGATCTCTCCAAAGTGAGAGATATTATCTCTAACTGGTATTGCTGATGCAGGAGGCCACAGTCGAATATTTCCTTTCCATTGCTCTAGTGACAACTCTAAATCTTAGATTTCTCTTTCGTTCATTGACAGACACAGCTCCTGGTATTCATAACTATTGGGTTATACTGCCAGACTGGGAGACAGGCTGGATAATCTTGATCCAGTTGTCACCCCAGTCTGGCCAGAGAGCGTGCGCAGACCTCAGCTCCGCGCTAGGTCGGCGGGGACTGTGAGTTAAACGCCTCACGAGGTCGCATATGACCGGGTCTCGGCCTAATACGCAGCGTTTCCTCCTGTCCGACAGCCCCCCAATTTCGATGGAGAGACGTTCTGTCTGGAGCGTTGCCTGCCTGGTTCCTGGTATGGTGAGTAGCTGTCTCCCCTCTCCCCCTGGAGGGTTTTTGGGTAGACGTGGGCCCCTCCTTGGGACAGTCAAACCCCCAGGTTCCCCTCCTTCCCGTAGGCACCCCCTTTTTGCCGAGTCCCTTATCCTACCCCCCCCCTTCCACATACGCTGGGGCTGTTTGGGTGGTCTGGCCACTTTCTAGGTGTGGGGGCAGTGCGCTGACTGGCGACGGGGCCAGGGAATGCGCCGCAGGCGACCAGACGATTTATTGTGCAGG
Source organism: Pelophylax lessonae (assembly GCF_965119305.1). Lineage (NCBI taxonomy): Eukaryota > Metazoa > Chordata > Amphibia > Anura > Ranidae > Pelophylax > Pelophylax lessonae. The sequence continues at coordinate 467,505,960 of NC_138769.1, forward strand.
GGGAGGGGTTTTATCTGGTGGGGGCCACTGCCAGGGCCCCCCGGCCTGCTTGAATCTGTCCTTAAAGGCCTGGTCTCCCAATCCTGGGTCCCTGTGTGCCTTGTGGTGCCACGCATGGCTGCCATTTTGTTGTAGCATGTGTGCTCTATACATGGGGGCCATTTTGCTGTGGTTTGCCATTGAAAATAGTGACAACCATGACTGTGGAGCCCTGTGGGCGGCGATTTCGACAGTAGGAGTCCTCCTCATCCCTTGGTGCTGACTCCTGGATCATTTTACTTCCAGATCGCCGCACATGTAGTGCAGATTATCCTGGTGGCTGCAGGTGCTTGTCCCTGCGAGTGGTGAGTCTGGTGGGGTCCTCTCCCTCTCTGCTGAGGATTGCTGGTGCTTTTTGCCTGGTGACCTCTGGTGCTGCCATGTGGTGGGGGTTGTCCCTTAGCAATGTTTACAGGTTTTTGTGGGGTCCCCCTGTTGACTCATGGGGTCTTTGGATCACATTTTTACTCCTGATCCCCTCTCTGAGGCTGCGGGGCCCTCCGGGTCCCAACCATCCATCCATGCACTGACGGTGGTCCTGGAGTCTCTTGTGTCCCGGGTGGAGGTGGCTTGTGGGTGATGGGCTAGCAAAAAGCCCCCCCCCCACCTTCCCCTACCTCATCTGTCTCATCAGATCCTGAATCCGATTTGGCCACCGCGGACGTGGGTCACCCTGCTGGGTCTGCAACCACGGACCTGGAATCCACTGATAGGATGATTCCTCCATGTCTGCGACCGCGCACAAAAAGGCGCTGGTGGATGCACTGATTGTATCTGTGCGGGAGACCCTGAAGATGGAGGACGCAGCTGAAGCTGTGACGGAGGAGCAGGTACCCTTTGGTACTCACAAGCCATCCAGAGCGGCAAAGGTGTTTCCTTTCCCTGCCTATTTTGACAGAATTGTCGCCAAAGAGTGGACCAAAAGACAACAAAAGCGTCCCCGTGGGGTCCCTAAGCACTTTACTAGGCGTTATCCTTATGGAGTCCCTTCTTAAAAAGGTGGACTGTGCCGCCAGTGATGGACCTTCTGGTTTCCAGATTAAACAAGGCAATCATGATTCCGGTTGAAAAGTCCCCGGCCTTTAAAGATCTTTCTGACTGGAAGGCAGAGGCTGTGGCCCGCCATATGTACACTCTGGCTGGTTCGGCATTCACCATTGCCCTAGTGCCGCTAACTCTGACCGAGTGGGCTAAGCTCTTACGCCGTGACCTGGAGGGGGGACAGCTCCCCCCTGCCTTTGCTCAGCTGGCGGACCAACTGTTCCAGGAGCTGCAGTTTATCTGTGATGCCTCTTCGGATGCGGCTCCCCTGATGGCTCGCTTCTCTGTTTTGGCAGTGCTCCTTCCATGTGTCTTGTGGCTCAAGTGCTGGTCTGCGGATCAGACTTCAAAAAAGTCCTTGACTAATCTTCCTTTCCAAGGAGATCACCTGTTTGGAGCTACCCTGGATGACATCATTAAATATCTCACAGGGGGAAGAGTACTTTTCTTCCGCAGGCTACTATGGGCAAGCAACCTCGTCATAGACGTGAGCCCTCCTTTTCAGCTCATAAGAAGTTTTTCTGTTCCTCAGGGTCGACTGACAAGGGCTCAAAGCCTTTTTGGGCCTCTTCGGGAGGATCCAACCGAACCTGGTCTGGCAAGCCAAGATCGGGTTTCTCCAGACCCATGAAAAAGGCTCCTTCAGCATGAAGGTCCCCTTGCATGTTTTTTTTTCTGTTCTGGTTCCGTCCACGAAGCTGGACTATCTAGGCCTGACTCTGGACTCGCCCTTAGCCAGAGTGCTCCTTCCTCCAGTGTCCTGGTGGCTCTTGAGGTAGCCGGCATTCTAAGGGGGGCAGAACGGTTCATTCCAGCCCTCTCGGCTGCACACATTCCCGGGGTGGAAAATTGGCAGGCAGATTATCTCAATCGGCAGGAGTGTGACCATGGGGAGTGGTCCCTTCACCTGGAGGCGTTTGATCAGCTGTGTCTCTGGTGGGGCACCCGTGCTGAGGTGGATCTGTTGGCAACTTGGCTCAACAGAAAGGTGTAGAGGTTTGTAGCTTGGTCAAGGCATCCTCTGGTGGACGCCACAGATGCACTGGTGGCCCTGTGGGATCAGTATCAGCTGATATACGTCTTCCCTCCTCTCAAGCTTCTGCCCAAACTTCTACGCAGGATCAAGCCAGAAGGGATTCTGGTCACCTTAGTGGCTTCGGACTTGCCTCGCCGGGCTTGTTACGCCGATCTGATGTGGCTGGTCACCGACGTTCCTTGGAAGCTTCCTCTCATCAAGGATCTTCTGTCCCTAAAGCCAATCTTCCATCCTGCTTTACAGTCGCTGACTTTGGCGGCTTGGCTGTTGAACGCCAGGTGCTGAAGGATAGGGGTTTATTTTAATCGTGATTCTTAACCTGTTGAAAGCTAGGATATCTACTTCTAGGAAGATCTACCATTGTACAGTGCCTTGCGAAAGTATTCGGCCCCCTTGAATTTTGCGACCTTTTGCCACATTTCAGGCTTCAAACATAAAGATTTAAAACTGTAATTTTTTGTGAAGAATCAACAACAAGTGGGACACAATCATGAAGTGGAACGAAATTTGGATATTTCAAACTTTTTTAACAAATAAAAATCTGAAAAATTGGGCGTGCAAAAATTCAGTTAATACTTTGTAGCGCCACCTTTTGCTGCGATTACAGCTGTAAGTTGCTTGGGGTATGTCTCTATCAGTTTTGCACATCGAGAGACTGAAATGTTTGCCCATTCCTCCTTGCAAAACAGCTCAAGCTCAGTGAGGTTGGATGGAGAACGTTTGTGAACAGCAGTTTTCAGTTCTTTCCACAGATTCTCGATTGGATTCAGGTCTGGACTTTGACTTGGCCATTCTAACACCTGGATATGTTTATTTGTGAACCATTCCATTGTAGATTTTGCTTTATGTTTTGGATCATTGTCTTGTTGGAAGACAAATCTCCGTCCAGTCTCAGGTCTTTTGCAGACTCCATCAGGTTTTCTTCCAGAATGGTCCTGTATTTGGCTCCATCCATCTTCCCATCAATTTTAACCATCTTCCCTGTCCCTGCTGAAGAAAAGCAAGCACAAACCATGATGCTGCCACCACCATGTGTTGCTTTTATGCCAAACATAACGTTTTGCACTGTTGCCAAAAAGTTTGATTTTGGTTTCATCTGACCAGAGCACCTTCTTCCACATGCTTGGTGTGTCTCCCGGATGGCTTATGGCAAACTTTTTAAACAACACTTTTTATGGATATCTTTAAGAAATGGCTTTCTTCTTGCCACTCTTCCATAAAGGCCAGATTTGTGCAGTATACGACTGATTGTTGTCCTATGGACAGAGTCTCCCACCTCAGCTGTAGATCTCTGCAGTTCATCCAGAGTGATCATGGGCCTCTTGACTGCATCTCTGATCAGTCCTCTCCTTGTATGAGCTGAAAGTTTAGAGGGACGGCCAGGTTTTTGTAGATTTGCAGTGGTCGGATACTCCTTCCATTTCAATATTATCGCTTGCACAGTGCTCCTTGGGATGTTTAAAGCTTGGGAAATCTTTTTGTATCCAAATCCAGCTTTAAACTTCTCCACAACAGTATCTCGGACCTGCCTGGTGGGTTCCTTGTTCTTCATGATGCTCTCTGCGCTTTAAACGGACCTCTGAGACTATCACAGTGCAGATGCATTTATAAGGAGACTTGATTACACACAGGTGGATTCTATTTATCATCATTAGTCATTTAGGTCAACATTGGATCATTCAGAGATCCTCACTGAACTTCTGGAGAGAGTTTGCTGCACTGAAAGTAAAGGGGCTGAATAATTTTGCACGCCCAATTTTTCAGTTTTTTTATTTAACAAAGTTTGAAATATCGAATAAATTTCGTTCCACTTCATGATTGTGTGCCACTTGTTGATTCTTCACAAAAAATTACAGTTTTATATCTTTATGTTTGAAGCCTGAAATGTGGCAAAAGGTCGCAAAGTTCAAGGGGGGCGAATACTTTCACAAGGCACTGTATGTGGAAGACGTACATTGCGTGGTGTGAGTCTCTTGGAATTCCTCCTCGCTCCTTCTCGGTGGCTCGGATCTTAACCTTCCTTCAGCAGGGGGTTTGAACAGAAATTGGCCTTGAGTATCATTAAAGGCCAGGTTGCGGTCTTCCATCGACCTTTGGCCACACACTCCCTGGTGCATACCTTTCTTCAGTGTGTCCGACATTTGGTTCCTCCAGTGCGGGCTCTGTTACTGCCTTGGGATCTTAATTTGGTGCTTTCAGCTCTGCAGGAGCCTCCTTTTGAAAATATTCGGGAGATTCCCCTGCTTACGCTGTCCCAGAAGGTGGCCCTTTTAGTGGCTATCACCTCTCTGTGCAGGGTGTCAGATCTAGCTGCGTTATCCTGTCGTTCACCTACCTAGTGATTCACAGGGATAAGATGGTTCTTCGCCCCTGTCCATCGTTCCTTGCTAAGGTTGTCTCTGACTTTCATTTGAATGAAGACATTGTGTTGCCTTCCCTGTGTCACAGGCCTAAACATCGGAAGGAAATTGCCTTGCATGCCTTGAAAGTGGTCTGGGAAATTAGGGTGTACCTGGCAGCTACGGAGTCTTTCAGGAAGTCAGACTCTCAATTTGATCTCACGGATGGACCTCGAAAAGGTTTGTCCGCTTCTTCTGATCATTTCCAGATGAATCAGACAGACTGTGGTTCAGGCCCATTCCATCAGGGGTCCGGTTCTTCCTTTCTCTGTCAAGGCGCACTCTACTAGGGCACTTAGTGCCTCCTGAGCCTTCCGTCATCAAGCGTCAGCGATGCAGGTTTGCAAGGCGGCCACATGATCGTCGGGGCACACTTTTACAAGGTTTTATAAAGTGGATGTGTTGGCATCTGTGGATGCTACCTTTTGGCCGCAAGCTTTTGCAGGCTGCTGTTTAGGAGGAGCTGATCCTCTTTTAGGGTGTATTGTTTTTTTCAGGTGTGCTCCGGTTGCTTGGTTAAACCCCTTTTGCCTGGCTGGCTAATGTTTTTAGCCTTAGGAGGTTTTTTTTGGTAGTTCCCATCACCTCACTGCTTTGGGACATCCCAATGGTTATGAATACCCGGAGCTGTGTCTGTCAATGAACGAAAAAGAAAATGGAATTTTTGACTTACCGCAAAATCCATTTCTCTGATGTTCATTGACGGACACATCACCCACCTCTCTGTGGAGTTATTAGTCTCCTGACACTGCTTGTTATAAAAAATGAGTGGCTGTAGCAGAGAGAGGAAGTATACTCCCTGGGACTGCCCATGAATGTAGCCAGATTTTTTTTCTGCCTAGAGTCCTACTTCTGAAGAAGGCAGTATAACCCAATGGTTATGAATAACCAGAGCTGCATCTGTCTATGAACATCAGAGAAATGGATTTAATAGTAAGTAAAAAAATTCCATTTTTTTTGTCCATTTCAGACCCAGTGACCGCGGGCACTGGACATATAGCGAAAGGGAACTTTTAGTATGAATAAATGCCTTCAGTTGACTACAAGAAATTATCAATGGTGCCTAGCAAAAAGTTGAGATTATGTAGTGTACCTGGAAAGTATTCACAGCGCTTCAATTTTTCCACATTTTATGTTACAACCTTATTCCAAAATGGATTAAATTAATTATTTTCCTCAAGATTTTACAAACAATACCCCATAATGTAAATAAATAGTGGGAGCTCTCGTGCTCGAAAGCAATATTACTCCAAAAATACTATCCATATCAATATATAATGTGAAATCAATATATGAGCAAACATGAAAAAGATGATGAAAGTGAATAGATCACAGTGCTGCAACTTAAATATAACTGAAAAATAACAGTGCAAAATGATATAAACTGTTAGCTTATTCCAATTTATTATTATCATCCAAAACAGTGACATGTGTATAAGTGATCAATCAAATAATCAAATACGTGAACAATAAAATTCAAAAACACTGCCACCAAAAATATATTGTATATAAATATGAAAAATAAAAATTGTCCAAAAAAGTTAATGAACTAAACTGAAAATCCATAGTGATAAGTATAGATAGTCTGGTGAGATTCCAGTGACTTCAAGATAAAAGAAACACCAAAATAAGGTCCACCACCTCTGTGTTCCACACCCCTTTGCCAAGTCACTCACCCCCACTTAATGCCCTCCACTCTCATGGAATGGGCAAAAGACACTTGGATGTTCCACCTTAGATCAAGAGTACACTGGCTGGTAGATCACTGATGCCTAGATAGCCTTCCTTCCGCTCATGGCATTAAAAGAAAGAGAAGATACCACTAGTGCAATAACGTCTGAAAGACCTTTTAATGAAATATCAGCTTCCAATGTTTACACTCACATGGAACAATCCTTGTGAAAACACATAAAAGAATGTCATAAGCGGGGATAAAGGTGCTCACTCAGATCCTGCTGCCGCGGCGTAGTATACCGCTGGAACCGAGGAGACATCTCTGCTCACCCGACCAATCCTTCTGGTACGTTGTGTAGCCAAGCCCCTATTTTTCAATACCCCATAATGACAACATGAAAGAAGTCTGTTTGAAATCTTTGCAAATTTATTAAAAGTAAAAAAAGAAACAAATCACATATACATAAGTATTCACAGCCTTTGCCATGACACTCGAAATTGAGCTCGGGTGCATTCTGTTTGCACTGATCATTCTTGGGAAGTTTCCACAACTTGATTGGAGTCCACCTGTGGTAAATTCAGTTGATTGGACATGATTTTGAAAGGCACACACCTGTCTATGTAAGGTTCCACAATTAACCGTGTATGTCAGAGCACCATCCAAGCCATGAAGACCAAGGAATTGTCTGCACAGATCTGGGGAAGGGTACAGAAAAATTTCTGCAGCATTGAAGGTCCCAATCAGCACGGTGGCCTCCATCATTTGTAAATAGAAGAAGTTTGGAACCACCAGGACTCTTCCTAGAGAGATCAAGAACCCGATGGTCACTTTGACTGATCTCCAGCGTTTCTCTGTGGAAAGAGGAGAACCTTCCAGAAGAACGACTATCTCTGTAACACTCCGCCAATCAGGCCTGTATGGTAGAGTGGCCAGACGCAAGCCACTCTTCAGTAAAAGGCACATGACAGCCTGCCTGGAGTTTGCCAAAAGGCACCTGAAGGACTCTCAGAACATGAGAGACATGGTTTGGTCATAATGATCTGGTCTGATGAAACAAAGATTGAACTCATTGGCCTGAATGGCAAGTATAATGTCTGGAGGAAACCAGGCACCGCTCATCTGACCAATACCATCCCTACAGTGAAGCATGGTGGTGGCAGCATCATGCTGTGGGGATGTTTTTCAGTGGCAGGAACTGGGAGACTAGTCAGGATCAAGTGAAAGATGAATGCAGTAATGTACAGAGACATTCTTGATAACAACCTGTTCTAGAGCGCTCTGGATCTCCAACTTGGGCAAAGGTTCATCATCCAACAGGAAAAGGACCCTAAGCACACAGCCAAACTAACAAAGGAGTGGCTACGGAAAAACTCTGTGAATGTCCTTGAGTGGCTTAGACTTGAATCCAATTGAACATCTCTGGAGAGATCTGAAAATGGCTGTGCACCGACGCTCCTCATCCAATCTGATGGAGCTTGAGAGATCCTACGTAGAAGAATGGGAGAAACTGCCCAAAATAGGTGTGCCAAACTTGTAGCATCATACTCAAAAAGACTTGAGGCTTTAGTTGGTGCCAAAGGTGCTTCAACAAAGTTATTGAGCAAAGACTGTGAATACTTATGTACATGTGATTTTTTTTTTTTTTTCCCTTTTTTTTTTTTTTTAAATCAATTTACAAATATTTTAAACTAACTTCTTTCATGTTGTCATTATGGGGTATTGCTTGTAAAATGTTAAAGAAAATAATGAATTGATACCATTTTGGAATAAGGCTGTACATAACATATTGTGGAAAAAGTGAAGCGATGTGAATACTTTGCGGATGCACTGTAAGTGGTTTCACTTTTGCGTTTAATAATCACAACCTTTTTCCAACCTGCTTAATTACTTTAGTGGGACTCAGAGTAGCAGTTTCACACTGTACCTGCGTTGAATGTTATATGTAGCAGTTATATTACCCAACACCTGGCACTCCCCTGGCAGTGGGTATAGATGATTCCAACTCTGGCCAGATTTGCTGGTTAGCTGGGTGTGCATGTAGTTGTAGAAAAAGTCATGTGAAATTAAACAAGGAATGTAATGTGTGGAATACTGTTGTAAGCATCAACTACATTCCATTGTCAAAATACAGTGTTTTTTTTACGATTTCGGGTCTTTCTTTAAATATACTAAAGCCGCATAGTAGACATTTAAAATTAATGCATTTTTGTGTATATAATAGACCATACACAATTAATTAAATTGTCTCTCATGTCTTTTAGCTGCAGAGCTGTTCACAGACTTGGAAAATGCTTTTCAGAGTAAAATTGATGCTGCATATTTTGAGACCAGCAAATATTTACTGGATGTTCTTAACAAGAATTACAATTTGCTTGAGCACTTGCAGGCCATGAGACGTTACCTCCTGCTGGGTCAGGGAGATTTTATACGCCATCTAATGGACTTACTTAAGTAAGAAATTTTTATTTTAGTTAAACTTGAGCATTTCTTTATATTTGGAGCACTGATAACATTGTCACCAATAAATATAAAAACTGGCTTAATTAAGAGCATAGTATTTTACATTTTTTATAACTGTAAAAACTTCACAATGGATTAGTAGTTAACACTTCTGCCTTGCAGCAATGCGGTCCTAGATTTGGTCCCTGATCAGAAGTTTGTATATTGTCCCTGTGCTTGTGTGGGTTTCCACCCACACTCCAAAGACATGCTGGTAGGTTAGTTGCGGCTATCTAAATTGGCTGTGTGTGTGTGTGTGTGTGTGTGTGTGTGTGTGTGTGTGTGTGTGTGTGTGTGTGTGTGTGTATGCATGTGAGAAAAAGAGGTTAGTTGGCTGCTATATAAATTGGCACTATGTCTGTTCATTTATGTACGCATGTGATAAAGGGACCTTAGATTATAGGGTCCTTGAGGGTAGCAAATGCTGTGAATGTAGAGTATGTAAAGAGCTGTATAAATTGTCTGCATTATTTAAATGCTTGTAATAAGTAAATAAAACATCAACTGTATGCATTATAGTGGAACTAAATCCTCCTGTCCTTTTACAGGTGGAAGATAACAGCACATTAGACTGTATGTAGATCTGTAGTTGCTATGGTGACATCTGATTGGGTATGACACCAGTTGTTTACGGGCTTGAAAGTTGAATTGAAAGCTGACAATACTGTAAGCAGACTAGCAACTGTGATGTATATCACCAGAGGCATGCCTTTAATGTAAGCTTTGCCATATACCTTACAATTTCTCTTGTTCAGCCTTGCAGTCTAATTGAAGTTGGGTGAGGCGGGTGGTGCTTGCAAGGCCGCCCACAGTTCAAATGTTTGCCAGTTCAGCAAGAAGCAGATGAGTTTTTAGACGTGTATAACCAGTGGATACTGTTTTAGGAAACCTATAAATTGGTGGGTTCAGATCCGCTTTAAAATGTAATGATTTGTTTTTTTAATTAAAATAATGAACATGTTATACTTACCTGCTTTGTGCAATGGTTTTGCACAAAGTGGGCTCAAACTTCCGCTTCTGGGATCCCCTCTTGGCACTCTTTGCTCCAACTCCCTTCTGAGTGCCCCCATAGCAAGCCGCTCTTAAAGAAGAGGCTCCCCCAAAACATTTAAAAGTCAGCAGCTACAAATACTGTAGCTGCTATCTTTTAATATAAGCACACTTACCTTTCAAGGGATCCAGCGATGCCCTCACCTGAAACGATTCTTTAGTCGGCTTCAGGTGCAGGTGCCGGCATAGAAACAAGGGAAAACAGGCTTCACAGCCAGTTTCCTACTGTGCATGTGCGTGCTGCACTGCGCTTTGTGAATGGTCCCGTTGTCTTCTGGGACCTGTGATGTGTCCCAGAAGGAGAGGGCGAGATCCGAACTTCGGTTCAGATCACCACAGTGTGCTTAGCCAAAAGTGGGAGCGGGTACCTGTCAAAACCAAATATGGCAATGGAGGGGAGAAGGATGCAAAAAATTTGAACTTCCCCTTTTTGGTGGAGCTCCACTTTAATGCAGAGAATTCATTAAGGTAAAAGCCCTTAGCCTTAGCTGAAAAGCAGTCTTTTCTCGTTCATCGACAGGCGCAGCTCCATCTAGTCGGAGACTATAGGGTTATGCTCCTCCTATCAGCACTAGGCAGGAAAAAAGCTTAACCACACCAACGGGGGCTGTCCCTGCAGGCATAACCCTATACACCCTGCTATCATCAAGCAGTTTGTTTCTGCCTAGTTTAAGGAATAGGACCTAGCTTCCTGTTGGGACTTCGGTCTTCGCTATTATAGGAAAGTTTGTTAGTTTGTGATTTTTTTTATTTTCACTAGTTAGTTCCTGAGGACCAAGATTCAGAGGAACTACAGGCAACAGCCGGCTGAGGTTCCGCACTGGATAATCTTAAGGTCTTCCAGCCTGGCCAGCGAGCGTGAGCAGATTATAGTCCAGAAGTAGGCCTCGCCACGGCAGTGCCCCGATGGATGGGGACGAGCCTGCGAGTGGACCGTGTCACTGGACGCACACGACCTGGAATGCCCTGAGTCGCAGCTTCCCCATTGGCTGACAGCACCCCCCCAGGTGGTAGGTGATCTGTTTCAGAATGGCGCCCACCTGGTACCATGGTATGGTGAGTAAATTGTCCCCCCAAAAACCCCTGGTGGTCTCGGGGCAGACGTGGGCCCTTCCCTAGAATGGTCGGACCTTAGGGGCTCCCTCAATTCCCCTGGCACCTCGGAGGACTAGTCCTGTGTACCACTCGGCATTCCCTTACCCCTACTACCCCTAGCAGGTTTTTACCTTTGGGGGGGGGGGTAATAATGTGGCCGTTGTGGCGCTTATTTGAGGGGGGTGACTGGTCCTGTGTGGGCCCCTGGGCAGGGTCCTTCCGATGCCTATTGTTCTGAGCCCCCTTTTTGGGGGTCGTGGAGACCGCATGGCACGCTGCGGGGGCCACCATTTTGCTGTGGATCATAATTTTTATATTCCCATTAGATTATATGGGCAGCCATTTTCTATAATTACCCATTGAGAATGCATGAGCGGCCATTTTCCTGAGGTTCATAGGCTGGACAGGCATGCGGCATGGTTTTGAACATATAGAGGCTGAGTTTTCTCTTCCTCTTCCAGTACTGTCCATGTCAGTTTAGTTTTTGCACAGATCAGGCTGGAAGTCTCCTCAGTTGTCTGGTAAAGTTTTTCCTGGGGTTCCCTGTGGGTTTTTCTTCATTCACTCTGCTATTATCTTATAATAACCATGGATTGTGAGCCCGCACTTATAGCGGTGGGACCGCGTTTTTGGCGGTATTAAAGAGACACTACCCAAATTTTTTAAAAAGTGTAACATGGAGTCCCAGGATAATATTTCACCCACAGACCCCCTGGGAGCATTTGCGGGACCTTCTGGTTCACATTCTCAGCCAGACATTGTAGTTTTTTTTGCATCTGAGGTCTAAGGTAGATTTTGTCATTGCTAGTTCTGCCAGCTGCAAACGCCTCACCTCCCATCAGCAAGGTCTTCGGACTCTGGGATAGACATGGCCGCCACAGACATAGACCACCCTGAGGGGTCGGTGTCGTCGCATTCTGACGGTGAAGAGGACCTGTCCTGATCAGCCGCCGTGTGGGAACGCGCTTTGGTGGAAGCTCTAAAAGGTTTCAGTGCGGTAAACTTTAAAATTGGCTGATGAATCCACAGCGCCGGGTACACAGGTGTCTTTTGCCTCCCGTAAATCGGGCAAGGTGTTCCCTTGCCCAGGAATTGTTTCATGCTATTGTGGATAAACAGTGGTGGCGCATTAAATGCATGTTGATGGTGCCTAAGCGTTTTGCACGCCATTTCTGTACCACCAAAAAGTGGATCCCCCTGTGTCTAGGTTGAATAAAGCAACTCTGGTACTGGTGGAAGAGTCTTCTTCTTTTGCGGACCCCGTGGATAGACGGGTGGAATCCTTGTCCCGCCATTTACCCGTGGTAGCAGGTCACATATTAAAGTATACCTTTGTGACTATTTTGGTAGCGCAGACTGCTATGAAATGGGTGAAGTTACTTGGAAGCTGAACGGCTCCCCCCTGCGGTGTTGGAACTACTGGACCAGTTCATTCAAGCCCTGAGGTTCATGTGTGCTATGTCCTTGGAGTCAGCCCCGTTGATGGCCATGGTGTCTGCAGTGGGGGTTGCTATTAGGCGCATTGTCTGGCTAAAAAGCTGGTCGGCGGACCAGGCTTCTAAAAAGTCCTTGACTGATCTTACCTTCTTAGGGGAGAGGCTGTTTGGATCCTCTCTGGACGAGTTGATCAAAGGTATCATGGAGGGTAAGAGCATCATCTTCCCCCAATCAGAGATTCGTAGCCAGGTCTCGAGTTCCTCTGACAGACGCCACAGATGCCCCGGTGGCTCCTTGGGGTCAGTGTCGGCTAATTTATGCCTTTCCTCCCTTGTAACTCCTGCCGAGGCTTCTGCGCAGGATAGCGTGGGGAGGGATTCTGGTGACTCTGGAGTGGCCTCGCCGGTCTTGGTACGCAGCCCTAGTAAGGTTGGTGGCCGATGCTCTTTGGAGACTTCCTCTCAGGGAAGATCTGCTGTCTCAAGGTCCAATTTTCCATCCTGCTTTATCGGCGTGGCTGTTGAAAGCTAGGTGTTGAGAGATAGAGGTCTTTCTGACTCTGTGATTCCTACACTATTAAAGGTTAGGAAGTCGACTTCTATGAAGATACATCATCGTATGTGGAAATCGTATATTTTTAATGGTGTGAATCACTGAAGGTGCACCCTCGCTTGTTTTCGATAGCTAGGGTCTTGGTCTTTCTGCAGAAAGGAGTCAAACAGAGGTTGGTTTTGGGTACTATCAAAGGCCAAGTGTCGGCTTTGGCTATATGATTCCAACACCCGTTAGCTACGCATGCTTTGCTTCGTACCTTTATACAGGGAGTGCGCCATATGGTTCCTCCGAGAAGGTCCCCGCTACCTCCGTGGGACCTCAATCTGGTATTATCTGTTCTTCAATAGCCTCCTTTTGAGAACATTCGGGAGATTTCTCTGCTTTCATTGTCCCATAAGGTTGCCTTCTTGGTGGCTATCACTTCCGCTCGCAGAGTATCTGAACTGGCGGTGCTGTCCTGCCACTCACCTTATCTGGTGATACACAGGGATGAAGTGGTACTTCGAACCTAATCGGTCATTTCTTCCTAAGGTTGTTTCTGATTTTCATCTGAATGAAGACCGTGTGTTGCCTTCACTCTGCCCTAAGCCCAAACATTCTAAGGAACTTGTGTTTTTAGATGTGGTTCGGGCGATCAGGGTCTATCTGGAGACCACTGAGTCTTTTAGAATATCAGACGCTCTCTTTATCCTTACCGAAGTATCTTATAAGGGATTAGCTGCGTCTGCGGCGACCAAATCCAGATGGATCAGGCAGAAGGTGGTTTAGGCTTATTCACTGCAGGGTCAGATTCCTCCTTTCTCGGTGAAGGTGAATTCTACGAGAGCGCTGAGTGCCTCTTGGGCTTTTCGCTATCAGGCGTTGGTGCTGCAAGTTTGTAAGGCGGCAACTTGGTCATCTGTGCATATGTTTATTAATTCTAAGAAGTAGATGTGTTGACATCTTCGGATGCTTCTTTTGCCCGCAAGGTTTTTCAGGCTGCTGTTTAAAGAGAACATTTTTTTTTGTTTCTTTTTGAGGGTGTATTGTGTTTTCAGGGTGAGCTCCAGGTGTTCCTGGTTGAGCTCCATGTTCCCTGGTTGGCTAAGTTTAGCCTTTGGGGAGTTATGTTTCCGTTTGCGTTGTCTTCCCACCCCTCATGAATATACTGCTTTGGGACATCCCTATAATCTCTGACTAGATGGAGCTGCATCTGTCAATGAACGATAGAGAAAACTGGATTTCTCTATCGTTCATTGACGGACGCAGTTCTCTCTGATCCATATTAGTAGGGTAATACTGCCCCCCTACAGGAGTAGGACACTAGGCAGAAAAAGTTCTGGCTACACCTATGGGCAGTCCCGGAGGGTACACCCTCTCTCTTCCTGCATAGGATGTCAGTTTTAATCTGCCTAGTCAGGAGTAAGGGCCTAGTTCCTTGCTGGGATCTCTGGTCTTGGCATATAAAGTATTTTATTATGTAGATTTTTTTTTTTTAGCTAGCCTTTCTTTCTCCAGAACTTTTTTTCCTGTGAGATCTTCAAGCAATTATGCTGGACCCCTATATCGAGTGGTCACCCCAGTCTGGCCATCGAGCGCATGCAGGCCTAGCCCTGCGCTGGGTCGGCCGCGACATAGTCCCGCTGGACGGGGACTAGCCCCGCGAGTCTCGCCAGGACACACAGGGTCTAGGCTTATGTCACAGCGTTCCTATTTGGCCAACAGCCCCCCTACTCCAGTGGCGGGGGGTCCTGTCAGGAGATGGCCACCACCTGTGTTTCGGTATGGTGAGTAAACCTCCCCCGCCCCCCCCCCCGGCGGATTTTGGGGTGGACGCGGGCCCTCTCCCTGGGGTGGTCAAACCCTCACACTGGGTTTCCCTCTGTCCTCTTGTGACCCCCCTCCTCCTCTCCACTACCACTTCTACCCCCCCTCCCTACCCACCCTCCCATGTGGGGCTGGGGCCTAGTGTGCAGGCCGCCTGGGGGGCCGGGGGAGTGTGCCGTCCGCGGTGAATCGTGCAGGGGGGCCTTGGTGGGGTTTTCTGCATTGGATGGGTGTTTGAGGGGTCCCCCTGTGGGTCCCGATTACCGCGATTCCCACGCAGGGCCGTCATTTTGTTGTAGCCTCTGTCTGCTTCTATGGCGACGGCCATCTTGGTACACCCGTTTTCTGCCATTTTGCTGAATATTTTTTGCTGTGGAGGCCGGTGGGAATGCCTGGAGGACAGTGAGTCATGAGGGTGGTCTCGCCTTCTCTGTGGGAGTCTGTTAACGCGCGCCTGACCTCTGGGGGGCGCTGTAGCGCTGTGGGGCCATTTTTTTAAAAAAAAGTAATTTTTGTAATTTTTTCTTTTTTTAATTGCTGGCGGGTTCCTCAGGTTCAGTATGGACCCTGCAGGCTATTTGTTCCCACCTGACCCCCTCACGGAGGCCGCAGGGCCTTCCGGATCTCCACTGTCCGTTGATGCCTTTTCGGCAGTTCGGGAAGCATTTGGGCCCGGGTGACGGTGTTAGGTGCGCTAAAAGGTTTCTCCGCCTACCCCTCCCTCATCTGATGTCTTGGAGTCTGGCTCAGCTGCCGCAGACATGGGGCCTCCCTGCCGGGTCTGTTACCTCGCACCCTGTCTGCTCGGATGATGAGGTTGACATTTCTACCTCCCCTGCTGCGACAGGCACTGGTGGATGCTCTGGCTGTTTTCGGGGCGTGACACCCTGCAATTTGGGTGTCGCAGTGGCGGCTGCGCCTGGTGCGCAGGTGGCATCTGGCACTCACGCCATCTGGATCTGGTCTTTTTGCTGGCTGCTCATGTAGGAAGGGACCGTCTGAGACGTTCCCCTGGGGTGTCTAATTGGCTGTTAGACGTTGCCCTTTTGGGGAGTCTCTGGTGCAGAAGGCTGTTAAGCCTTTGGTGGACGTACGGTCTCTAGCTGAATTGGACTACTGTTGTTCCGGTTGAGGAATCCCAGTCCTTAAGGCCGGCGCGGGCTGTGGCCTGCGATCTGTACTCCCTGGCATAGTCAGCGCTGGGAACAGTGTTTGTTTGTTTCCCCTTGCCACGCAGACTCTGCCTGATGGGCGGAGTTCCACCTCCGTGACTTGGTGTGGGGCATGTCCCTCCTTGCCCTTGGGGAGCTGTTGGACCAGCTGGCGCAGGAGCTGCAATTTGTTTGCGATGCCGCACTGTTCGAGTCTCCCTTGTATGGGTCACCTTGTCATTTGCGGCTGTGGTTGTCCAGCGTCTAGTTGGCCAGAGTGTTGGTCTGAGGATCAAACTTCTAAGATGGTCTTAATGGATCTCCTTTTTGGGGGATCGCCTGTTTGGCGCTGCCCTGGATGACCGTATATAAGGGTCTCACGGGGGGAAGAATGTTTTCTTCCACAGGCTAACAAGGGTAAGGGCCTTCGTTGCAGTAAACAGTTTCTTCGTCCCCTGGGGACGGTTAATGTGGCGAAGTCCTTCCAGACTTCCGTGTGTGCTTCCAAACGACCCTGGTCTGGAGAACATGAGATTGTTTGTTTTTTTTTCCAGACCTGCGAACTAGGCCTACTCGGCCTGAAGTTGCTTCCTCACCCAAGTAGAGGGGGTGGGGGGGGGTCCTTGCCGGTCGAGGACCTGCGGCTGGCCTGGATCCCAGGCTGCTGGGTTCAGGAGGTCATGCGGTCCAGTTGCAAGATCGAGTTTCGAGTTTTTCGTAACGTTTTTTTCCTTCCAATGTATGGCTGTCCCCGGATCGCTTTCAGGTGCTCTGTGGGGCAGTTCAGGCTCTGGTTCAACAAACTGGACCAACTGGTCCTTTGATGGTTCCGTGCAGATCAAAAATTCAAGTTGGTATTGGTTTGCACGGTGGTGGCTTCCCTGCATCAGGAGAATTCCTTGCCTCCATAGACATCAAGCTGCATAACTTCACATCCTGTTCTGTTCGGGACACCTACGGGTTCTCCATTTTTTGCCGTGGGGGAAGGATCTCTATCGATTTGTGGCGTTACCCTTTGGTCTCGCTTATGCTACTAGTGTCTTCACAAAGGTGTTGGCTCCGGTCCCAGCGCTGTTGCGGAAGCAGGGCATACCGGGCCAGGGTTCCTGCCCGATCTGCTTCTCCGTGTGGAGTCCCTTACGGTGCTGACAAACGAATTTGGAAGTCAACACGAGAATTCTGGAGGAGTTCAAGTGGGTTCTGAACCTTCAGAAGTAATCCCTAGTCCCTTCCATGAGACTGGACTATCTGGGCCTGACTTTGGACTCGCCCGCAGTCAGGGTCTTTTCTCCCTCCGGGGATAAAACTCTTAGAGCTTCAGATTGCGGTTCAACTGTTACTGTCCTGCACATGGTTGTCCCTTCGGACCTGTATGCGAGTTCTGGGACTGATGGTGCCGTCTTTCGAGACTAGAATCCAAACTGTCTGGACTTTCGGATCTGGCTGAGCTGACTGACCAGGGAGTCTTGAGCTAGAATCCTTCCTTCCCTTTTTCCTGAACAATTTTCACCGTGGATTCAAGCCTGCCCGAGTGGGGAGGAGTCCTCCGCAGGTTCTCTGCTTCGGGAGTATGGTCCCTGGATGGTCCAGGTTACCGATCAATATCCTGGGGCTGAGAGCGATCCGGTGCACTTTCATTTGACTACGCCACGACCGTGGCTTATGTCATTCGCCAAGGGGGCACCAAGGGTGTCCTTGCGGCCTTGGAAGTGTCAATTCTTTGTCTGACAGTGCGCCTTGTTCCAGCTCTTCCGCTGTTCCCTTTCCAGATGTGGAAATCTTGGCGGGTGGGTTGCCTCAGTCGACAGGCCTTGGATTAAGGGGAATGGTCCCTTCACCTGGAGGTGTTTCAGCAGTTGTGCCTTCGTTGGGGGCAACCCAGACCTAGACCTGTTGGCATCGCTACAGGATAGTGCTGCGGTTTATGTCCCGCTCCCGGGACCCTCCGGCGGCTGCAATGGTGGCACCATGGGTTCTGTCATGGGCAAGAACATTCGCTAAGTTCAACTTGACCGTGGAGTTTAGCATGGTCACCTGCGCACAACTGCCGCCAGCATGGTCGTGTGTGCGTACTCACGGATGGGCCAAGGTCAGTATCAGCTGCAGTCTGCCTTTCCTCCTCCCAAGTTGCTGCCGAGAATTTTTCGCAGGATCGAGGCGGAAGGGATTCCGGTCTATCTCGTTGCCCCGGATGGGCCTCGCCGAGCTTGGTACGCCGGCCTGGTCAGGCTAGCCGCAGACGCTCCTTGGAGAATTCCTCTCAGGGAGGAGTTATTGTCTCCAGAGCCCATCTCTCGTTCAACCTTATGGTCGCTGACTTTGCCGACTCGGCTGTTGAATGCCAGGTGCTGAAGGTCGGGGGTTTGGCTTCTTCAGTGATTCCCACCCTGCTTGAAGCTGGCGCCTAGTGCTTCCTGGGCTTTTTGCCTTGTAGGCATCTGTGCTTGACGTTGCAAGACGGCTACCGAGTAGTCTGTTCACACCTTTTCCACGTTTTATAAGGTGGATGTGCTGGCATCTGCAGATGCCTCTTTTTGGCCGCAAGGTTTTTTGCTGGCTGCTGTTTGGAGTGCTTTTGCCCTTCCTTGAGGGTGTTTACTGTTTGTTTCAGGTGGGCCTCATCTTATGTTCTGATGAGTCCTATGTTGCCTGGTCGGCTATGTTTGGCCTTGAAGACTCTTTCTTTTCTGGTGTTCCCACCCCTCATTTTTTGGCACTGTTTTGGGACGTCCCTACTGATATGGATCAGAGAAAACTGCATCCATCAATGAACGATAGAGAAAACTGGATTTCTCTATCGCTCATTGACAGACGTAGTCTTCTTGATTCTCAAGAGCTGGGTTATGTTGTCTCCGCAGGAGTAGGACTAGGCAGAAAGACAAACGTTCTGGCTCCACCTTAGGGGCAGTCCCTGAGGGTATATCCTCCCTCTCTCTGCTACAGGGAATCAGTTTTTTTCTGTCTAGTCAGGAGTAAGGACCTAAGTTCCTTGCTGGGATCTTTTGGTCCTGGCAAGACTTTTTTTCTTTAAGAAAAAGACATTTTTTAGGTAGTTTTCTCCAGTGTTTTTTCCTGTGAGATCTTCAAGCAAAGATGCCGGACCGGGCGACACTTGTGGTCACCCCAGCCGGCCTACGAGCGCGCGCAGACCATGGCATTGCGCTTGGTCGGCCGCGACACATTCAAGTAAGTATGCGGGGCCGGGCGACGGGCTGGATGTTGAGATCCAGTGGTCACCCCGGTTTCTGCCTACGAGCGCGTGCAGACCAGAGCTCCGCGCTGGGTCGGCCGCGACGGAGTCCCAGTGGAGGGACTGACCTTGCGAGTTAAAAGTCTCGCTTGGACGCCAAGAACCAGAGAGTCGAGGCGTCCGGAGTGGTCCACAAACCCCCACCCCGGTGGAGAGGGTATTGTGAAGAGAGGGTGCCTGTCGGTTCGGTATGGTGAGTAAACGTTCCCTTTTTTTCCTCGTTATGAGGCAGTATGTATTATGGGCCCCTCCATATATGGTCAGTATATATCTGATACTTACAAGTCCCCCTTGTAATACAGCATGTGTTTGTGGGAAGTGGACTTGGTTTAAGAGCTAACACTCTACCCAGCAGACTGTAACATTACAGCTGACATAGGAGGTATAATCCTACCTTATGTGTAGTATATCTTCTGTAGATCCATATATCGCCTCTTAGCAGAGATGCAGGTGGATGTGCTGGGAAAACGATTTTGGCGGTCCGCCGCCATTTTGCCGTAGACCTAATGCATGTATGTCCTCAGGTCACGCCGGCCGCCATGTTTTTGGAGTCTTATGTCTCTTCTATGGGGGCGGCCATGTTTTGTGAGCCCAGCTACCTCGTGGAGAGCTGGGAACGCCGGAAGGCGTACACAGGGGGCGGAGCCACGTCCTTCTACCCGGGAAAAAGCAAACAGCTCCTTCCAGTCTGTGTAAGACAGACGCTGACTGCAGTTGGTTGGAAACTGCACTGCATCGGTTGGTGAGCCTTGGGGGTCCCTCTCTCTCTCTGTGGGATCGAGAAGCAGGTACTCTGAGGGGCGCTATTGCGCTAGGGGGAGACACACAAAAAAAAAAAAAAAAAGTTTTTTTGTTTTGCTGGCAAAGGTGTCCTGAATTAACATGGACCCTGCCACTCATGTATCTCCTCCGGATCCCCTCGAGGGGTCTGCGGGATCCTCCAGCACCCCATTGACAATCGAATCATTGTCAGCTATTATGGAAACTTTTGTGTCCCGGGTGGAAGTGGCTTGTCAGGGACAGGGCGCAAGAAAGCGACCCCCGCCTAACCCCATATTATCTGAAACCTCGGATTCAGACTCTGAGCCCATTTCTGCAGTTGCAGGTACTTCATCTGGGATTGGTGTCTCGGGTCCTGTCTTTTCAGACAGTGAGGAGGATGTTTCGGCATCCGCCATAGCCCGAGAGGAAGCGTTGGTAAACGCACTCATTGTATCTGTTCAAGAAACCTTAAGGTTACAGGGTACTCCATCGGAAATAGCTGAAACTGAAATCCCTTTTGGGACTAAAAAACGCATCAAAGTGGCGAAGGTTTTTCCATTGCCCAAATGTTTTGGCAATCCAATCGAAGAAGAATGGTGTCTGCCAAAATGCACTTTTACTATTTCTAAACGCATTGACAGGCGTTATCCGTTTGAGGAAACCCTTATTAAGAAATGGACAGAACCACCTGTGGTGGATTCACCAATTGCTAGATTGAATAAAGCCACGGTTATTCCTTTAGAAGACGCTCCGTCTTTTAAAGATCCAGTGGATCGCAAGATAGAAGCTATGTCTCGCACCATGTTTTCCTTGATTGGATCAGCTTTCAGACCAATAATTGCTATTGGTCTGGTTTCGCAGGCTGTAACTGAATGGACCAAGTGGTTACGCCGGGACTTAGAAGAGGTCCCTCAGGCGGTATCAGATTTGTTGGAACAAATGATACAGGGGTTACAGTTTGTGTGTGATGCGGCGTTAGACGCCACTCCATTATTGGCGCGAGCATCAGTCTCAGCAGTGGTTCTCAGGCGTACACTGTGGCTAAAAGGTTGGTTAGCCGACCAAGGTTCCAAAAAAGCATTGGCTAATATCCCCTTTTCAGGAGAGCGTCTATTTGGAGCCAACTTAGATGAGATCATTAAAGATCTCACGGGTGGAAAGAGCACCTTTTTACCGCAAAATTTTAAAGGTAGAGGAACTCGTCAAAGACGAGGGCCTTCTTTTTCTGCTCACAAGAGGTTTTTTCGTCCCGCGGGTGAAAAAACTAAGTCCTCCAAAGCTCCTGCAGGAGGCGTCAGGGGTCGTTGGTCGGGCAAGCAAAAGCCCGCCCCCCCCCCAGACCTGAAGATAAACCATCCAAAGCCTGAAGGTGCGCCCCCACCCATAACTGGGGTGGGGGGACGTATTCGCCGGTTCCCGGATCCATGGCTTTCCAGAATCCCGGACAAATGGGTTTGCGAAGTCATAAGGTCAGGGTACAAGATCGAGTTTCGATCTCTCCCACCGGCGCGATTCTTCCCTTCCAATATCCGACTATCCTCAGATCGTTTAGAAGATCTGCGGAGAGCAGTCACAGATTTACTACAACAAGGAGTGGTAGTCCACGTTCCTTGGACAGAACGGTTTCAAGGGTTTTATTCAAACCTATTTACAATACCCAGGAAAGAGGGCAAAGTGCGTCCAATTCTGGACTTAAGAGCACTCAATTCTTTTGTCAACATAAGAAGATTCAGAATGGAGTCCATTCGCACGGTAGCAGCCTTCCTGCATCCAGGGGATGTCCTAGCGTCCATAGACATCAAGGACGCCTATCTTCACATTCCCATTTTCGCAGGACATCAGCGGTTTCTACGCTTTTCCGTAGAAGAGAACCACTATCAGTTTGTGGCGTTACCTTTCGGTCTCGCCACGGCTCCGCGGGTCTTCACAAAGGTGTTGGCCCCAATGTTGGCACTTCTGCGCCAAAGAGGCATATCGATCCTTGGTTACCTAGACGATCTTCTGCTTCATGCAGAGTCTCCTCAGACCTTGCTACAAAACATAGAAATTACTATGATTTCTTTACAGGAATTCGGGTGGCTGGTGAACCAGCAAAAGTCATTTCTGGTTCCCACCCAGAGGCTCGAATATCTGGGTCTAATTCTAGACACAGTCAGGACAAGAGTTTTTCTTCCGGTAGGGAAACTCCGAAAGATTCAATCAGCAGTCCAGTTGTTACTGTCCAACAGCTGGTCTTCCCTTCGGACTTGCATGAGGGTTCTGGGGTTGATGGTGGCTTCGTTCGAAGCAGTCCCATTTGCCCAGTCCCATACCCGAATTCTTCAGCAAGAGATTCTTCTCAGATGGAATCGGAATCCGGAATCCCTGGACAATCAGATCCGATTGAGCAAACAGACCAGAGAGTCTCTGGTCTGGTGGCTTCGGTCTTCGATGCTCAGCCAGGGAAAGTCATTTCTGCCAATATTTTGGACGATAGTGACCACGGATGCCAGTCTATCCGGATGGGGAGGAATTCTCGGTCAGTTATCTGTCCAGGGACTTTGGTCCCCGGAAGAATCCAGGTTACCGATAAATGTATTGGAACTGAGAGCGATCAGACTTTGTCTGATTCACTGGACCGAGCAGCTCCAGGGCAGCCCGGTTCGGATCCAGTCGGACAATGCCACGGCCGTGGCTTATGTCAATCACCAGGGGGGCACCAAGAGTGTCCGAGCGGCCAAAGAAGTGGCTTGCATTCTTCGCTGGGCGGAACGATTTGTTCCAGCAATCTCTGCGGTGTTCATTCCGGGGGTGGAGAATTGGCAGGCAGATTATCTCAGCCGTCAGACCCTGGATCAGGGGGAATGGTCCCTCCATCCAGACGTTTTCCACCAGTTGTGCCTACGGTGGGGCACCCCGGATGTGGATCTGTTGGCATCACGATTCAACAGGAAAGTTCAGAGATTCGTGGCTCGCTCCCGCGATCCTCTAGCAGAAACCGCAGACGCACTGATCGCCCCGTGGGGGCAATACCAGCTAATATATGCCTTCCCTCCTCTCGCGTTACTGCCAAGACTTCTTCGCAGGATAGAGGAGGAAGGAATTCCAGTAATCCTGGTAGCTCCGGACTGGCCTCGTCGAGCTTGGTACGCCGACATGGTCAGACTGGTGGCGGACGTCCCGTGGAGACTTCCTCTCAGGGAGGATCTACTGTCTCAGGGACCGATCTTCCATCCTGCTTTACGATCGCTGGCTTTAACGGCCTGGCTATTGAGACCCAGGTGCTGAAGGACAAAGGTTTGTCAGCTTCAGTTATTCCTACTCTAGTTGAAGCAAGGAAAGCGACTTCCAGAAAGATTTATCATCGCACATGGAAGTCCTACATTGCATGGTGTGAACCTTTGGGGTTCCGTCCTCGGTCTTATTCGATTAGTCGAATATTGGCTTTTCTGCAACAAGGGGTTGAGCAGAAACTGGCCTTGAGTACTATCAAGGGTCAGGTCTCAGCATTAGCCATCTTCTTTCAGAAGCCTTTGGCTACTCATTCCTTGGTGCGGAATTTCATCCAGGGGGTGCGACATCTGGCTCCGCTAGTGCACGCGCCGTTACCCCCCTGGGATCTTAATTTAGTGTTGTCGGTTCTTCAGAAGCCTCCCTTTGAAGATATTAGGGAGATTCCTCTACCTACGTTGTCCCAGAAGGTGGCCTTCTTGGTGGCTATTACTTCTGCACGCAGGGTGTCAGAACTGGCCGCATTATCTTGTCGTTCCCCATATCTGGTGGTTCATAAAGATAAGGTGGTTCTTCGTCCGAATCCATCCTTCCTACCAAAAGTGGTTTCAGAATTTCATCTGAATGAAGAAATTGTATTACCTTCCCTGTGTCCTAAGCCCAGTCATCCTCGGGAGTTTGCTTTACACTCCTTGGATGTGGTCCGGGCGATCAGGGTATACTTGAAAACGACAGACTCGTTTCGCAAGACGGATTCACTTTTTGTGATCCCAGATGGACCCAAAAAGGGGTTGCCTGCATCTGCCGCGACCATTTCCAGATGGATCAGACAGACGGTAGTACAGGCTTATTCTATTAAGGGTCGGGAGCCCCCGTTCCCTGTTAAGGCGCACTCCACTCGGGCACTTAGTGCGTCATGGGCCTTTCGCCATCAGGCGTCAGTGGTCCAGGTGTGCAAGGCGGCTACCTGGTCGTCGGTGCATACCTTTACTAAACATTATAAGGTTGATGTAATGGCATCGTCTGATGCCTCGTTTGGCCGCAAGGTTTTGCAGGCCGCAATTTGAGGAGACCAGTGGTCTACCTCAAGGGTTTTTCCGTTGGAAAATTTTTTCTTTAGTCTCATTCTTTGTTTATAATGAGCCTTTAAAACTTCTAGTTTGGCACCGGTTGGGCCTTCTAGATTGGATTTGATTTGTCAATCCCACCCCTCATTTGTGGCACTGCTTCTGGATGTCCCAGCTCTTGAGAATCAAGAAGACTACGTCTGTCAATGAGCGATAGAGAAAAATGGATTTTTGTAAGATCTTACCGTAAAATCCTTTTCTCTTAAGCTCATTGACAGACGTAGTACCCGCCCCTCTATCATTGAGTTGGGTTGGGTTAAATTCTCTGTACTGCTTTAAAACAGAACTGATTCCCTGTAGCAGAGAGAGGGAGGATATACCCTCAGGGACTGCCCCTAAGGTGGAGCCAGAACGTTTGTCTTTCTGCCTAGTCCTACTCCTGCGGAGACAACATAACCCAGCTCTTGAGAATCAAGAAGACTACGTCTGTCAATGAGCTTAAGAGAAAAGGATTTTACGGTAAGATCTTACAAAAATCCATTTTTTTGACTTACCGTAAAATCCTTTTTTCTTAAGTTCATTGACGGACGCAGTACCCGCCCCTCTATTTTGAGTTGGTGTTCTTTTCTGACACTGCTTTGATACAAAACTGACATCCTATGCAGGAAGAGAGAGGGTGTACCCTCCGGGACTACCCATAGGCGTAGCCAGAACTTTTTTCTGCCGAGTGTCTTTCTCCTGTAGGGGGCAGTTTTTCCCTACTTATATGGATCAGAGAGAACTGCATCCGTCAATGAACTTAAGAGAAAAGGATTTTACTGTAAGTCAAAAATCCAGTTTTTTGTAAGAACGTGCCGTAAAAACCTTTTCTCTGAAGTTCATCGACAGACGCAGCACCCACCCCTCTTCTTCTGTGTGAATGGGGTTTTTTCTATTCTAAACACTGCTTGCAACTAAACTGCTTGATTATAGAAGGGTGCGTGGGGTTATGCCTGCAGGGACAGCCCCCATAGGTGTGGTTAAGCTTTTTTCCTGCCTAGTGTCTATTCCTGATTGGAGGAGCAATAACCCTATAGTCTCTGACTAGGTGGAGCTGCGTCTGTCGACGAATTTCAGAGAAAGGGTTTTACGGTAAATTCCTACAAAAATCCAGTTTTCTTTCTCAGATTCATGTTTGTGAAGTGCTGGTTACTAACAGCCTGGTCTTGATAGCAGTTGATAACACATCCACGTTCTTTTTTTCAGTGCATGTTGGTGATACATATGCTGTTTTCCAGGAATACTTATTTTTGGGCTCATACGATTGCAAATGTACAGATTCTTTCACTTTAAGAAGGTATTTATGAGATATTGCAGAATTGAAATGAAGGATGCTGTTTATTTTATCTTAGACCAGAACTTGTTCGTCCAGCAACTACATTGTACCAACATAATCTTACAGGGATACTTGAAACTGCTGTGAGAGCAACCAATGCACAGTTTGACAATCCTGAGATACTAAAGCGGTTGGATGTCCGGCTTCTAGAGGTAATGTGTAATGTGGCAATGTATTCTATGTATTGTACCAATGAGCAGGTTTTTCTTTCTCAGTGTCTTTAGCTCAGAGGAAACTGGCAGCTAGTACACTGAGCTTTGATGAGCAGTTGAGGGGGGCTGGACTAATGGAGGTGGGCATTTCCAAGTGAGGAGAGCCAAAGCTATAGTGTGTCTTCAAATTCAAGGCTCCCCTTGCCTCAGACAGCTTAATGATATCAATACTGGCAAATAAATAAAATAAGGTATTGTGACCTGTCTCCCAGTGCATATTGAGCCTGCTGGGGTAACGACTTGTGTATACCCCTCTGTTAGGCTAAATAGTCTGCTTTTCACTTGGGATTTAGGTTGCTGAAAACTGGAGCAAACAGAGGAAAGCCTCAAGTATTCTAGCAAGGTGAGTTAAGTTTTTTGTTTTTTTTTTTTCCAAACAGTGAGTTTATTAAAATCTCAGTACAGTACATTTTAAAATTTGCAAACAATAAAATACAACAAACCGCGCACGTGCAGCAGCACAGACAGCCAAGTGACAGGGAAAAATAACAATACAATATACGTATATAACTATAGCCGGTAAGCCCAAAATGTAACAAGCAGTATTGGGGTAGGGAGCAGGAACACCAGAGTTAACACTATGCACCCGTGTCCGGACATTGCACCCATCCGTCCCATATCTTATTGAACTTGGCAGGACACCCTCTGTGTTTGTAAAGCAAATTGAGGGAGGGAATAGTGGTATTCACCTCCTGCATCCACATGGCGAAGGTCGGGGGGGTACTCCGCATCCAGGCTCTGGCTATTAATTTCCTGGCCGCAAACAGCGTTTTCTGCAGGAATGTAGTCAAAAAATTAATTCATGTCTCCATCCGGGTATATACCAAGGAGACACTGCTTGGGGTCCAGTTGCAACGGGGATCCCATTTTGTCATGAAGAAAAGCCACCACCTGCTGCCAGTAACACTGGAGCTGAGGGCAGCTCCAAAGCAAGTGAAAAAAGGTACCTCCTCAACTCGCGGCACATTGGGCAGGCAGGATCACTATCAGTGTGGTACCTGGCCACCCGAAGAGGTGTGAGGTAGGCCTGGTGCACTATAAACGTTTGGGTGAGTCTGTCGGACAATTTAGGGGACACCCGCCTACAGGTCTGCAGAGCCTCCCCCCACTCCTCATCCTCGATAGGTCCCACATCCCGGACCCAGCGGGTCTTAAGCGCATAGGCAATCTCTGTGGAGGAGGGCGTGTAAAGTTCAGCATAAAACAGGGATTATTCAGTGTGAAGGTTCCTGACATTTGATGAGTTCTAGAACTAAAACGGGCTCAGGAGTCGGCGGGGTCTCCGAGAACTGAGTGCGAAAAGGTGAGTTAAGTTTAATCTTCTTACCTTATCCCCAGCTTCTGTACTACAGGGGGTGACATCACCACCCTTGGGACGAGATTCCAAAGAATGCAGGGTACTCAAAACTTCACAGGATGACACAACAGCACAGTGTCTTCTCATGAGATTTGGTATACCTTTTCAGGAGGGGATCCTCATGAACAACTAGACCTACAGCTATTTACTGTAGGTGCATTAAGCATGCCTATTTTATTTAAGCCTGTATCCGTGCACAAGCAACTCACTGTTAATACTCCCATCCTTACCTTTATCTACATTTAGTCCATTACCTATAGCTGAATTTGAAATGCTCACGTTCATATAAAATATCATCAATATAGTCACTATGGTGAAATAATTTGTTATAAAGTAGAATATGGTAAAGAATGTTCCTATTAAACTAACAGAAACAGTATGTTTTAGTGCGTAATTGGCTGTATGTCATGCAGAATACCCTTGTATTAAATGTAATTTTCTTGTATTACGCTGTGTGAAAATGTACTAGACTAATACCTAGGCAATTGCGTACAAATGCTTGCATCCTAAAACATTTATAGTGTTTAATTCAGCAGTACCTCCCTTGCCAATATAAAGTAATAAACAAACATCCTTAGAATTGGCAACTAAAGTGCTGCTAGACAGAGCACATAATAACCTCAATTTTCTTTTGATGATTCAAATGGGGCCATTTAGGAGAAATAAGAAGACATTATTTATTGCATTCATCCACACTGTAAAAATCAAAATACGAATCAAGGCTTCCTCTTTAAAATGAAACTCTCTTGTTATTGAGAGTGCCTGCAAGCTAATAACTCAGGCGGGCCTGTAACAAAAAAGAGACTGATATGTCATAGGACCAATCTGCTTCCCTCCTGCGCCTCTAGTGCACGCTGTTTATGCTGTGCTTTGTCAAATATTTTTTTCCTGTTTATTCTCCATTTGAAAAAAAACTATTCCTTCCATTTAATTGGCCAGTCCTGTTTTGGAGAAACTAATAGCAGAAAATGTGTTTGTGTTGTATTATATAAAACCTGTTCTTTATCTAAAGCTTTGCTGTTCGAATATTTTTGTCCTTTAGCATTTGAATAATTTCATATGCTTTTTTGATTTCTTAAAAACTGCCACACTAAAATTGGGTACAGAAAACAAAGTATGGATGATTTTCACTTTGGCAATTAGCACTTTAAATGTTGTACGCATGTCATAATTTGATGTTTTTTTTTTTCTTCAGATGCTTTCCTAATATTTATAGACACCTCATTATGGTTTGTATTAATGCTATAATAAACAAGGCCATATGGGTTTTTTTCGTAAAAAAAAAAACTTTTTGGCGCAAGTTTATTTAAGCAAGCAACTTTAGGCAGATTTGACTCTCCTAGATTCTGCTGCAGTTGCTGTCCATTTGACATGTACATTTGGGGAACCAGATTAACTTGTCAAGAGGTGAATACAAATGATGTATGGTTAAATTAAACCTTGATTCAAACATTGACTTTAGGTCCTCCACTACAAGCTGCAGCGCCTGTTCCAAAAAGACCCATTTGAGCACTGAAAAAACTGCTTGCTTGTGCAGGCTTTGTCTAGACCCCACAGACTGCTGTGCAATTCTGCTTCTTTGATGCATTTCTGATATACCATCATTAATTGACTGCTTGGATATAGGGCAAACAAATAATGACTCTGCCTTTACAGAGCAGGCACAGACCAAGACAATGGTTGACAGGTAAGCTTACAGTACTCCAATTGATGTTTTTGGAATAGGTCTAACAGCTTAGAGCAGTGGAAACTAAAGTCCACTTAAGAATTGTCATTTGTAATATATCTGATTTACAGTAAATGGACATGGCAGGTCTCCCAAAGGAATCTTTAGGCAAATCATAAAAAATAACTTTGCACTCTCATTGAAAAGAAAATGTCAGTCAGGGAGGGTGTCCATACATTTAATATATTATAAATACAAAATAAAATGTTAATTATATTTTATTGTATCATTGAAAAGGAAATGAATATGCTATCCAGCAAATATGCATTGTTGCCATGACAAACAACCTAACCGGCAAATGATTGGTTTACCAATTGTTTGTTGCTTAGAGTCTGTCGGCCCAAAACTATTTCAGTTTTTTTTTTTTTTTAAACTCTGTTTAGTGCACATTGACAATGACAGAATTGCAAAAATATTTAGAAGACAATGAATGTAAAAGGGTTGTTGGTTTTAGAGCTGGTTCACACTGGGGCTGCTTCACACTGGGGCTGCCGACTCTGAAGCCGCCCCCCTGCAGCGCGACTTCAGCATCGCTTGCAAATGACTTATTTAATAGAAGTCAATGCAAGCCGCTCCGAAGTCGCCCCCAAGTAGTGCAGGAACCTTTTTCTAAGTCGGAGCGACTAAAGTCGCTCTGATTAGAACACTTCCATTGCACTGAATGGAGCGCGGCTTGTCAGGGGACTAAGTCGCCTGACAAGTCGCCCCAGTCTGAACCGCCTCTACAATTTTAAAAAGTAGCCTATTCTGTATAATAAACACAATAAAATTAAAACAAACAAAAAAAAAAAAAGAACCTTTTAACCGGTTGCCGACCGCCGCACGACTATATACTGCGGCGGTCAGCCCCGGCCAGGCAGAGTGACGTATCGGTACGTCACTCGCCTGTCACTGACTTGCGAGCCTATCGCGGGCGGGCGCGCGCCCGCCGAGGCGCGCGCCCGCCGCGGCTCGTTCACAGGCAAGTCAGTGCGTGTGACCGGCGGACTCGATGTCCGCCAGTCACACTGCGATCGCTCCTGTGAAGGGAGAAAGACAGAGCAGCTTGTGTAAACAAGCTGCCTGTCAGTTCTCCCTGTGTAAAAGTGAAGATCTGTCCGTTCTACTATGTAGAACGGTTGATCTTTGCTTTTACACCAATAGGAATGTCCCTACACAGTTAGAATCACGCCCCTAGGACACACTTAACCCCTCCCTGTCCAATAAAGTTAACCCCTTCCCTGCCAGTGTCATTTTTGCAGTAACAGTGCATATGTATAGCACTGATTACTGCAGTAATGTCACTGGTAACCCCAAAAGTGTCAAAAATGTCAGTCAAGGGTCCGATCTGTCCGCCGCAATGTCGCAGTACCGAAAAAAAAATCGCAGATCGCCGCCATTACGCGTTAAAAAAAAAACACCAAAAATGACAAAAATCTTTCTCTTTGTTAGTAAACGCGATAACTTTTGCGCAAACCAATCAAAATACGCTTTTTGCGATTTTTTTTACCAAACATAGGTAGCATAAAACAAATTGGCCGAAAAATGTTAAAAAATTTTGATTTTTACTTTTTTTTTGGGGAATTTCATATAAAAAAATGTGAAAAATATTGTTATTTTTGCAAAATTTACGCTCTTTTTTTGTTTATAGCGCGTGATCAAAAAATCGCACAGGTGATCAAATACCACCAAAAGAAAGCTCTGTTTGTGGGAAAAAAAGGACGTCAAATTCGTTTAGGTACAGCGTCGCACGACCGCGCAATTGTCCGTTAAAGTCACGCAGTAAAAAATCGCAAAAAAACCCCTGGTCCTTTAGCAGCCAAATCCTCCGGGGCTTAAGTGGTTAAACTGCTGTCCTGTAATTTACATTAATGAACAGTATGAGATGAAGTAAAGAATCTCTGGACAAGTTAAGCCTCGTACACACAATGAGAATATTAGATGAATGATCATCCGTTTTGTTTGCATGCTAGTCCCAAAAATGAAGAGGTCACTAAGGTTATTAAAATTCTCATATGACAGAATACAACTTTGAAAGTGATGTATTGTATTGTATTTTGTCGTTTCTGAGCATGCATGGTCTTGGTCTTTCTATTTTTTTTTTTTTTTTTTGATGAATACTGTACTGATTGGCCACTTGCCAACCACCCCATAGCAGATTTACTGTTACATGACGGCCGTTCTGCGCAGAATCACATGTATATATACATGAATCTGCACTTCCGGATTAGTCACAGCAGAAGCCAATCAGCAGGGGCCGGCCAATGGATGTCCGCCGGCACCTACTGATCGTCGAGGACATAGGCTGGAGGGAAAAAAGAGAGAAGAAGTGATTGGCGCTGCCTGGTGGGGTATTGGGAATGTAATTTATGGTTCCTGGCCTCCTGAATTAAGTTATATAACACTATATATACTGTGATTTAAGGTATATAAAACAATGAATTGGTAAAACTAGGTCAATCTATGTGTAAAATCAATAGTGTCCCATATGTAAATCAAAACATCAAAAAAATCTTAAAACATATAAAAACCAGCGTATATATACAATGCGTACAATCGGTGGGTATAAAGTGCAACAAGAAAAGTGCAATAGTGAATATCAGGAGTGCAATGATGAAATAATAAAAAATTAGTTAAAATAT
Organism: Pelophylax lessonae; assembly: GCF_965119305.1. Lineage (NCBI taxonomy): Eukaryota > Metazoa > Chordata > Amphibia > Anura > Ranidae > Pelophylax > Pelophylax lessonae. Next base: position 467,537,323 of record NC_138769.1, read on the forward strand.
CCAATCATAAATGGGTAACCATATCATCACAATCAATAAATATCACCGTAAAAAATTCTAATAAATATAAGTGCAATTAAAGTGCATATATATATATAGCTGCCAAAAAAATATGTATACACTTGCAAAGGTGTAAAAAAGTGAAAATGATCAAATTGATCTTCCTGCTATACAGCTGTGCAAAAGAAACGGCAGTACAGAAATTGTGGTGTCCTTATAAATTATGAAGCAAATAAATCAAAACACAAGTGCAATCCCAGTGATTCTGGCAGATCCAAAGAAGTCCTAGATGGTATAGTCCATATATAGTGATTATGGTGCTCTATTTTCTATGCCCCGAGTGTGGTGAATGGGCAGAAGGAAGAAGTGTTCCCCTGAGCCTGGGGTCCTGCGCTTACCAGATTCCCTTACCCCTACAGGGGTAAACAGCGGGTCGATAATAAGGGATCGCTCCCATACACTGGCAATCAGGATGTTCCAAGGTCTCGGTCTCTCTCCTTACATAGTATTCAGGTGTCAGCTCAGTAGGTATAATGAATTCCAATTCAGTACCAGGGTATGTAGAAGAAAAGGGAAGGAGCCTCCGATAGTGTAATATCGTTTTAAAACACTTTATTAATAAAAGAAGGACATGTACTCACATAAAAGTGTAACCTATCGTATGCCCGTCTGGCATAGGAACCGCAACCTCCTCACTTGCGGTGCACGCTAGGGGGTGGCGTGCGCATCAACCGCCGGATGTGTGTTCCAGGCCTCGGGTTCGGAAAAACGGAAATGACGTGGTCACGCTCTCTACCGGTTTCGTCTCACTGACGTCATCTGGAGGGAGCTCTGCATTTGTAAACAATACAGAGCTCTGTCCTGACAGGGAATAAGTGATGGATTTTCTGTCCCTGCAAAGCGGGGAATAAAACCCATCACATCCCTTAGTATAAACACTACACACAGTACACACAAACATTGGTTAGACACACATTTATCCCTTTGATCGCTCTAGATCTTTAACCCCTCCCCAGCCAGTGTCATTAGTACAGTGCATATTTTTAGCACTAATCACTCACTGTATTAGTATCACTGGTTCCCACAAGGTGTCATTTAGTGTCAGACTGTCCACTACAATATCGCAGCTCCACAATAAGTCACTGATTGCCGCCATTTCTAGTATAAAAAAAATAAAATAAAAATTCCAGTATATAACCCGTAGTTTGTAGACGCTATATCTTTTGTTCAAGCAATGTATGCTTATTGGGGATTTTTTATTTTTTTTATCAGACATGTAGCAAAATATATTTTGGCCTTTTTTTTCCCCCAAAATTGTCGGCCTTTTTTTTGTTTATTGCGTAAAAAATTAAAAACCCATAGGTGATCAAATACCACCAAAATAAAGCTTGATTTGTGGGGAAAAAATTATATACATTTCATTTGTGTACAGCATTGCATGACTGCGCAATTGTCAGTTAAAGAAATGCAGTGCCGTATCGCAAAAAATGGCCTGGTCATGAAGGGGCGGGGGGAAATCTTCCGGATGGCAGGTGATTAAACGGGGTGGGTGAGGGAGGGGCGGGGGGGGGGGGGGGGTTGGATAGAACCACTGAAAAAGATCTTATACTAGAAGAGCCGTCATTTGGCTTGAGAGGTGGCAAACAATCATTCAACGTAGAAGAAGGTAATGGAGAGGGTGAGTTGAGTGAAAATGTATAGATTGGAAGTCAGCTACACAAATTTAAACAAGGTATAGATAGGGTAGGGCAAAGGCTTGAGAGTGGGTGTGACCATCGGAGAGGCTTAGAGGATGCAGTGGTCTCTGCATCTGTCATTTGTGTGGATTTATTGGGAAAAGGGAGGGTAGAAGGAGGAGGAAAGGTCTCACCCATTATCAGGTGGAGTGCATGTCCTTGGAGAGAATTCTGCAAAATGTGGGACATTTATTGTAAAAGCACAAGTGGTTGCAAATGGAGAAGAATAGGTCCAGTTCTTCTTTGTGGAGTAGTCTGACAGGTTCAGTTCACACATCAGAAACTGTAGAAGGGGTAGCGGAGGTCCATTTTGTTTTGGTTTTTTTTTTTTGTTTTTTTTTTCTTAGGGTGGCCCTTCTGGTCACCATGAAGCATATGGAAAGCCAAGTGTCGAACAATCAGAGACTTTGTTTTTGAATATCCAAGTGGAGATCTTTCCAGAAAGTCAAATGGCAATGGGAAAGGGTCTTTACATGGTATAAACCCAGTCACTGTGGCTGCAAGATTTTCTATTTAGTCCCAGAAGCGTGAGAGGAGAGGACAGCTCCACATCCTTTGATACAGTGTTGGTCTGGTCTGATCTGGTTTGGTCACACCATTAGCTTTGTTGTTGAGTTGTAGAGGTCAAGGACGTGGAAAAAAGGTGAGTATGTTCGGTGCATTATTGTGAGTTGCTGCTCCTTCCAGAATTAGTTGGTGATGAAGGCACAGGTGGTGGTTGAGCCCACAAGGATGTAGTCTGACTATGGAAAGAAGAGACCCTTGTTCTACGAGGAGGTTTGATCCAGGTGGGGAGGCTTGACAAGTTGGGAAGTTAGGGGTCTGTAAATGTCCGAAATTTTAAGGCGGTCAAGATCCAAGAGAGTGCCCAGTATGGATGTGCAAAAACGCTTACCCCTGTCAGGGCAAAGGCTAGCTGCAAAATTAATTGCTTGTCGGACATATAGGAACTGGTGGGCTGGTAGGTTGTAACGGGTTTGAATACCTGGGAAGGAGAGGGTTAAGCCAGAGGGGAGATCAAAAAATTGTGCCAAGCTTGTAAGCCCATAGGAGGCCCATGTGGAAAAGGCCGCGTATGTGGAAAGAGATGGTGACCATTTATTGGAAGGTGGCGAGATATAAAAGGGGAGAGCCCCAATTTTTTCCTGATCTCCCTCCAAGCTTTCAGGGTAACACTTAACAGTAAATTGTGTTTTAATGGTGGCGGGAGGGAGTTGACTCTGCAGTGCAATAGCGGACTGTCCTTATTGGTCAACCATCTGGGATTCAAGATCATAGTTGGAGTATCTGGATGTCCCCGACAACCAGTCCAAACCCACTCTAAGGAGGCAGGATAGATTGTACATTTGGATATTCGGTAGATTAGCGCTCCCCTCATGTTTTGGGAATAGCTTGTGAAGGGAAATGTGGGGACGGCGTTTGCGCCATAGTAAAGTTGTAAGAGATCTGTAGAGGGATTGGATGTCTTTATTTGGTAGGAGAAAGGGGATGGTCTGAAGAGGATATAAACGTTTGAGGAAACTAACCATCTTGAATAAATGAAATCTGTCAAAAAGGAAGAGGGAAAGGTCTGGCCAATTTTCTAGTTCTCTAATGATTTTGGAGAAGATAGGGGGATAGTTAAGGGTAATGGAGGGAAGAAGGTGACTTACCTATTTGGATGCCTAAGTAGGCGATGTGAGTTTTTGCAACCGCGAAGGTGGGTTGAGCTGACTGGGGGGGGGGGGGGAGACATGGGTGTGGTAAAGGGGTAAGATTTCACTTTTGGAAAAATTAATTCTGAGTCAGGAGCAGGCCCAGAATTGTGTGAAAATATGTTGGATATGGGGCATGTCTGACTTGGGGTCGGAGGTGAAGATTAATATGCCGTCAGCGAAAAGGGCTGTGCGTACTTCTTGTTGGCCTATCTTAATTCCATGGAGATTTGAATGATAGAGGAGGAAGCGTGACAGGGGCTTGATGGCTATTTTAAAGAGGAGGGAGGACAAAGGGGCATCCCTGTCTAGTGTCTTTGTGTAGGGGGAAGCTATTGGAGATTTGGCCTGCGGTTACTACATTTGGCGTAGGGGGCAGAGTACATGGAGGAGATCATGTGAAGGAAGGGGCCATCAAAGCCGTACTTCTGGACAGCCAGCTGCAGAAAGTGAAAGCTAACATTGTCAAAGGCTTTCTCTAGTGAGACAATGGCTAGATCACTGGTGGGGCTGGCTCTTGCTTGTTCTAGGACAGCAAGAACTTTGTGAATATTTGACGTGGCTTATCGTCCAAGTGTGAAGCCTGCTTGGGAGGGGTGAAGTAGCAATGGCAATGCTAACCTGTTGGCCATTATTTTAGATAATATTTTCGAATCCAGGTTGAGCAAGGAGATTGGGCGATATGATCCTGGCTCTGTTGGGTCTTTTCCTTTTTTTGGGATCAGTTTAATAAGAGTTTAGAAACCCGAGGGGGGGTATTGGCCCCCGTCTAGAATGGCTTGGTAAGTTGATGCTGGGTTGGAGCAATCATATCTGCTGAGATTTTTAAAAATTCTGAGGTGTACCCATCAGGGCCTGGGGCTTTGCCTGGTGCCAGCGAAGCTATCGCTGATTTCACGTCTGCAGGAGTGATCGGGGCATTTAATTGAGCTAGAAGTGAGGGATCTATCTGAGGGAGCTGGACCTAATCAAGGAAGGCCTTCACCTCTGTGTCATCAGTAGGATCAGGGCCATACAGGTCAGCATGCCATACACCATACAGACAACTGTCATTATCTGTATTTATTGAAAAGGGTTTCTCAAGGGAGGTTTTTGTAGATGAGGATAAGCAAACCAGCTTTCCCCTTGACGGACACGGAGCCATCGACTTGACCCACCCATAGTTTGCGATTACGGGTAAAGTCTGAAGGGAGTAAATGGGTTTCCTGTAGTAGGGCTATGTCAGTCTTAAGCCGCTTAAGATGATGTAAAATGGCCATTCTTTTATGGGGAGACCTAAACCCCTTGACATCCCATTAAACTATTTTCATATCAGGGCGGAGTTGAGGGGGGGGGGGGGGGGGGTTGGTAGGAATGTTAGAGTTGGGAGTAAATGATAGAGGGACATGGAGATGTAGCCCGGTGGGGTATATTGAGGTTCTTGCTTCCTGAAGTGAGGGGTGTGGAGTGGTTGCTAGCCCAACATAGGTAAACAATAGGAAAAATAAATATAAACCTACCACAATACGTGAAGACTTCTCTTTATCCTCTTTATTTCACATGAGATGCATTTCTCTCGGAACAGCATTACCGGAGATGTATGATGGCTTGCTCGCAGATCGTGAATGGTCAGTGTCCCCCCTGGGAATGTAAGAGCTGAGGGGGTACAATGCGGGACCTATGATGGCCGTGACGCAGCTTAGATAGATCTTCGCTAAGGCTCTGTTAGGGAGGCAGAGCGATAACATGGTAACATTTCAAAAACAAGATAGACAGAGTAAAGGATTGAGGCTTTGTGAAATGTGATTACTGGAGAACATTCTTTCTAAATAGAAAAAAAAAGAGAGAGCACAAAAAACTCTGCAAGCTCCAGTAACGGTGGAAGGACAAATAAGCCAGAATTATCCGGACATCTGCGGGTTTTATCATGTTTAGGCTTGTTGGAAAATCGGGCCCTTTTCGGTGAATCTTTTCTTGGGCTACGAAGACCTCTGTTGCCAGGAAAGAGTGAAGGAGCAGTTGACAGTTGGGTTTCCATCGAGATATGAAGATAGGCCTGAATATAGTTGGCTGCCTCCTCAGGGTGGGAAAAAGATTTTGGTTCCCCAACCTGGTCAGTGAACCGAAGGACTGCGGGATAAACGCATTTCTGATAAAAACGTGGCACATGAGAGCTGAAAGGCCTTGCGTCTGCGGACATCCTCTTGGGAATAGTCTGCAAAGAGAAGCAATTTATGGCCATCTAGTTGAAATGACTTGGCATTACAGAACGACTTGAGAATCGCTACTCTGTCCATATAGTTGAGGTACCGAATGATAACTGGTCTGGGGAGCGGCGTTCATTTGAGCGGGTCTCCAAGCGTTGTGCTCTTTCAACTATACATGGTGTCGCTATCCCCAGAGCATGAGGTAGCTGTGTGGTACAGATTTTTAGCAAAGAGCCTGCATTGAATGACTCAGGGAGCCCTATGATTCTCAGATTGTTCAGACTGGAACAGTTCTCGAGATCTTCGAGCTTATCCAGGATGTATTGCTGTTTCTGGGCATGTTGCTGGTCGCTTGCCTGAGAGGATTTACCTCATCCTCTAGGTCTGAGAGGCGGTGTTCCAGCTCAGAGAGCCATTTGCCATCTCCTTACGGAGCTGCATGATGCCTGCTACCACTGCTCTATCTACTGCTGCCGTGATGGTAGGGGACAGGAGAGCAGCCATAGCCTGTGCCATTCGGTGATATTGCTCTTCCTGGGTTCCCAGAGAGAGAGAGATCAGGTGGTAGCCGGGGTTTGGCAACGTCCCCCGCGTGTATAGCTTCGGCCATGTTACCTGGCTGTTGTACTGAGGGAGCAGGGTCCTGTGTTCGAATCGGGACCACTGTGGACCACAAATTGGTCAATGCTGATTATCCCCAGAGGTAGGCAGAGGAGGTGCGAGCAGGATTTGCAGGGCCTTGTAGGCGGTAGCTCCTAGCTCATGTGGCACCGGAAGTAAACCATTTATTCTAAAGCAACCTGCTTATCATTCATTTTTTTTATGCCTAGACTTAGATGTAGCATTAAAAAAAGGCTACAAGTTTTCATTTCTACAAGTTTGCTATTTTTTTAAATTTGTTTTTAGAATAGAGTAAAATAACATTGCTAATAAGAAAGCAGAATTATTGAATGCTATGTCCACACTATGCTCCTAAACAATATTCTTTATTTTTGCAATTTGGCCACAATTTCAGCTACGGAATTGTTAGGTGCCTAGTAACACCTGATGCAATTTATTGGTAGCAGAATACAAAATACATACTATTGTTCTGTTTTCTTGGTTTTGCTTGTAACACATAGATTTATAGATAATCCTATACATAGTTTATAGATAATCCTATTCTCATTTTAAAAACATTTTACGTGTATATTATAGTTGTTTCATTGGCAGGGCCGGCCCTACCATGGGTCCCGGTGGGACCATGGGACCCAGGCGGCACTTAGAGAGGGGCGGCCCCCGGCCGCCTCTTCTCTTCGGCTATTGCTAAAAAAAAAAAAAAAAAGGTCCGCGGCTGGCCTGACATGCACACTGCGCATGTGCCGCCGGCCACCGCCGCTCGGAAAAGCCCGTAAAAGTTCGGCTATTTCCGGGAATAGCCGAACATGTACGGACTTCACCGAGCGGCGGCGGCGGGCGGCACATGCGCAGTGTGCATGTCAGGCCAGCCGCGGACCTTGTGCCGACGTTCGTTTCCCCAGGCACTCGGCTCTGATCGGAACTCCGCCTCCCCAGCACACATGGATTCCGCCCCTCCAGCTTCCTCCAGCCTTCTGAACTTCAGCTCCGCCTCCCCAGCCATTTTTAAAACCTAAGGCGCCCTTTAGGAACAGGTAAGTGAGACTGCTCCATACACAGCCACACTACCTGCCATTATGTGGGGCTGCATGCATGCTACAGAAGATGCAGTGCTGCGGCGGGCATGGTACATGCCCACAGCACTGCATCTCCTGTAGTATGCCCGCAGACCCGCATTCTCCTGCACCATGCCCGCACCCTGCATTCTCCTGCACCATGCCCGCAGCCCCGCATTCTCCTGCACCATGCCCGCAGCCCCGCATTCTCCTGCACCATGCCCGCAGCCCCGCATTCTCCTGTACCGTGCCCGCAGCCCCGCATTCTCCTGCACCATGCCCGCAGCCCCGCATTCTCTTGTACCATGCCCGCAGCCCCACATTCTCCTGCACCATGCCCGCAGCCCCGCATTCTCCTGCACCATGCCCGCAGCCCCGCATTCTCCTGCACCATGCCCGCAGCCCCGCATTTTCCTGCACCATGCCCGCAGCCCCGCATTCTCCTGCACCATGTCCGCAGCCCCGCATTCTCCTGCACCATGCCCGCAGCCCCGCATTCTCCTGCACCATGCCCGCAGCCCCGCATTCTCCTGTACCATGCCCGCAGCCCCGCATTCTCCTGCACCATGCCCGCAGCCCCACATTCTCCTGTACCATGCCCGCAGCCCTGCATTCTCCTGTACCATGCCCGCAGCCCCGCATTCTCCTGTACCATGCCCGCAGCCCTGCATTCTCCTGTGCCATGTCCGCCACCCTGCGTTCTTCTGTACCATGCCCGCAGCCCTGCATTCTCCTGTACCATGCCCACACCCCTGTTTTCTCCTGTACCATGCCTAGAGCCCTGCATTCTTCTGTATTATGCCCGCAGCACTGCATTCTCCTGTACCATGCCCGCAGCACTGCATTCTCCTGTACCATGCCCTCAGCCCTGCATTCTCCTGTACCATGCCCGCAGCTCTGCATTCTCCTGCACCATGCCCGCAGCACTGCATTCTCCTGTACCATGCCCGCAGCACTGCATTCTCCCGTACCATGCCCTCAGCCCTGCATTCTCCTGTACCATGTCCGCAGCACTGCATTCTCCTGTACCATGCCCGCAGCACTGCATTCTCCTGTACCATGCCCTCAGCCCTGCATTCTCCTGTACCATGCCCGCAGCACTGCATTCTCCTGTACCGTGCCCTCAGCCCTGCATTCTCCTGTACCGTGCCCGCAGCACTGCATTCTCCTGTACCATGCCCTCAGCCCTGCATTCTCCTGTACCATGCCCGCAGCCCTGCATTCTCCTGTACCATGTCCTAGGCCCTGCATTCTCCTGTACCATTCCTGCAGCCCTGCATTCTCCTGTACCATGCCTGCAGCACTGCATTCTCCTGTACCATGCCCTCAGCCCTGCATCCTCCTGTACCATGCCCGCAGCACTGCATTCTCCTGTACCGTGCCCTCAGCCCTGCATTCTCCTGTACCATGCCCGCAGCACTGCATTCTCCTGTACCATGCCCGCAGCCCTGCATTCTCCTGTACCATGCCCGCAGCCCTGCATTCTCCTGTACCATGTCCTAGGCCCTGCATTCTCCTGTACCATTCCTGCAGCCCTGCATTCTCCTGTACCATGCCTGCAGCACTGCATTCTCCTGTATCATGCCCTCAGCCCTGCATTCTCCTGTACCATGCCCGCAGCACTGCATTCTCCTGTACCATGCCCGCAGCCCTGCATTCTCCTGTACCAAGCCCGCAGCCCCGCATTCTCCTGTACCATTCCCGCAGCCCTGCATTCTCCTGTACCATTCCCGCAGCCCTGCAGGGCACTGTGGCATTATAGACAGTAGAAAGCCTGGTGCGCTCATCTGCCCAGTGTCAACTGCTCTGTCCTGCTCTTGCTGTCACTCCGTACACACTCACACCCCTCTGACTGCTTTCATAGTCCTATAGAATGTGGGGGCCTCTTGGAGGGCGTGAATTTTTTTTTTTTTTGGGGGGGGGGGGGGCAGCATTTCATTCTCGGACCCAGGCAGCACAATGTCTTGGGCCAGCCCTGTTCATTGGATATCCATATTCACTAATGTTCTGCTTCATGTTTAGTAGAGTGGTTATGTTGTACTGGTCTCTTCTTAGGGCGTTCTGCCCACTCTTTTATACGGGCGCCAAATGGATAGGCAGATCCTTCCATTGGAAAATCAATTTAAAATGAACATGGTCAAACAGTGGTTCCTATTTCATCCAAAAAGGAATGAATCTACAAAAATGTTTTCTAAATGTCCCATTTTCTTTCAGTGTTAGCAAATTGTGTTCCTATTTCTACCTTTTTTCTGTTCTTGAGCTATTAGAAACCTTTTTCTTTGAAAAGGGTTTTCCAGAGAAAATCTGCAGGAAAATAGCAGTTTAGTGATAGTGGAACGATTCAAACAGACTGTTCATGTCTACCTTATTCCTTCATTTTATTAATCTGTAGAAAATGTGACTTAAAAAGCACAAAGATACATTTAACCTTTTTATCTCTGTTACTTGTTAGGTATCTCCTGGAGACACTGGATGGGATGTATTTAGTTTGGATTACCACGTGGATGGACCTATTGCGACTGTAAGTTAATTTTTGTTCTAAGTATCGTTTTGTGGTGGATCGATATTAGATAACTGTAACTGGCTTCTTGTTAGAATGTGCAATTAATTATACCCCAAGGTCTTTAGAGACTTCACAAAAACACAAGAGTGTGTATCAAAAATTACACTGCTCATAAAACTGTGCCTTAATGAAAGGTTCTTGTCATGTAAAGAGTGTTTTCATTAATGAATGTACGTATAGCCAAAAAGGCTTTATTGTTGTCTCTTACAAAGTTTGTGCGAAAGGCTATTCAGTTATGAAAGCTGTCATAGAATAACATGGCTGATTATTGGAGCCAGAGAAATAAACACCTGTAAAATACAGCATAGTTACATTTATACACTGATCAAAAAAATTAAAGGAAAACGTTTTAACCAGAGTATAGCATTAAGTCAAGTAAACTCCTGTGATATTGCTCTGGTTAACCACTTACTGCATAGTAACGTACCGATACGTCGGTACACTTTGCGGGGTTATACCGGGATGATGCCTCTAGTTAGAGGCATCATCCCGGTACCGTGGTTTGAAGCCGACGGTCGGCTTTCCGTCGGTAACGACCGATGCGGCTCGGGAGCCGCTCGATCGTTACCCGGGGGGGGGGGGGCGGGAGGGGACGTCCCCCCCCCTCCCGCCGCCTTCCGTGGCTTTGCTCGGGGCTCCCGTTCCACCGGGAGCCCCGAGCACCCAGCCGGCGCGTCCGCCGGCTGGATGGAGTCCCGATGAATGCCGGAAACGGCATTGATCGGGTCTCCGATGACGTAACCCGGAGGCGGCGTCCATGACGTCACTTCTGGGTTACTGTGCTGCAAAAGGCGGCAGTTTTGAAAAACGGCTGTATGCAAAAATGCCGTTTTCGGCATTTTGCATACAGGGAAGTGTAGTGGAGGGGTCTAGGGTCTTTTAGACCCTCGATCCCTCCATAAAGTGTACCTGTCACTACATATTGGTGTCACAAGGGATGTTTACATTGCTTGTGACAGCAATAAAAGTGATCAGATTTTTTTTTTTTTTTTTTTTAAACTGTAATAAAGTTTAAAAAAAAAAAAAAAATAAATAGGAAAAAAAAAAAAAAATTAGGCGCCCCCATCACCGTTAGCTCGTGCACAAAAAAAAACGTATACGCAAGTCGAGCCGCGAATGAAAACGCTGTTCAAACCCCACATGTGAGGTATCGCCACGATCGCCAAAGCGTGGGCAATAATTTAAAAAAAAGAGCTACACTCTACCTCTAAACTGGTAACCGTTAAATAAATTTAAAGCGTCGCAGATTGAGATCTCTATTGACCGTAGTTTGTCGCCATCCCACGGGGGGGCGCAATTTTAAACCGTAACATGTTGGGTATCTATTTACTCGGCGTGACATCATCTTTCACAATATACAAAAATTTCACAATATACAAAAAAAATGGGCTAACTTTACTGTTTAGTATTTTTTAAATGCAGTGAAATGTGATTTTTCAATTTTTTTCCAAAAAAATGGCGTTTTAAAGACCGCTGCGCAAATACCGCGTGACAATAAATTTTGCAATGACCGACATTTTATTCTCCAGAGTCTTTGCTAAAAATATATATATAATGTTTGGGGGTTCTAAGTAGTTTTCTAGGAAAAAATACTGGTTTTAACTTGTAAACAAAAAGTGTCCGAAATAGGGCTGGGGCTTAAGTGGTTAAGTAGCAGATGGGGTTGTTAATCCATTTTAGCTGCTTTGGTGTTAATGAAATAAACAGGTGCACTAGAGGGGCAGCAATGAGACAACCTCCAAAACAGCAATGGTTTTACAGGTGGAGGCACTGACAATTTTTTTCACTTCTCATCTTTTTTGACTGTTTTTTCAGTTGCATTTGGTTAGGGTCAGTATCACTACTGGTAACTTGAGGCGATACCTGGACCCTATAGAGTCAGGAGCTCAGAAATGCCCTGGTCTAGATCTGGGAGGAGATACCCCAGGACACCATCCATCGTCTCATTAGGAGAATACCCCGACGTTGTTAGGCATGCATACAAGCACATGGGAGCCATACAAACTACTGAGTACCATTTTGAGTTGCAATTAAATTTCAGAAAAATGGACTAGCGTGCTGCATCCTTTTTTCATTTTCATTTTTTGGGTGTCTTTGAATTCAGCCCTCTGTAGGATGATCATTTTAATTTCAATGATGTGGCATTCTTTTTTTCCTAACATATTACCCAGTCCATTTCCGTATAGATATCCACCATGATATTTTTCCTCATTGAGATCTGATGTGTTTTCAAAGTGTTCCTTTAATTTTTTTGAGCAGGTTTTTTGGTTTATGTCCTTTTTATGCCAAGTGCCTTCAAGTTAGGCTAGGTTCTATCCATTTACTGTGTGCTGCGTTTACACAGGCACAGCAGCCTATTCATTTGGATGGGCTGCTGTACCTGCCTGGAAAGAAGTCCCTGACGCTTTTCAAAATCACAGCCTCTTTGAAACTGCATGGTGCTTTTGCACAGGTGTTCTGTGCATCCATATGCAGACAATCCTTTTTATGTCTGTTGGTACGCAGCACCTGTGTTTGTGTCACAGGTGCACAGCCTGAATGCAGACAGTGTGTGTTTGGGGACACACATCCACACTGCTGTCAAATTAGGAGCAGCTTCTGTATCTGTGCAGCTGCTGCGTCCCAAAAGACATGAATTGGATAGTCTGCATTTGGATGCATGGACCAATTGTGTATCCACGTGTAGGCAAGCCCAACCCTCACACGGTTCTATGCTGTAGTATGCCTATGTGAATGAGTCCTAACTGTGGTTATCCGTTGAAAGGTTTTGTATTTTGATGTCAATGATAGATTGATGTCTTTATTTGGTGAAACTATTTGACACCTGAAAACTCTAATACTTGCCAATTTGTCATGTACAACAAATATATAAAATTAATCTACTTTGTACATTTTGTACTTTTCAAACATATAGTATTTTTTTCCCCTTTCTTTTTGTGGCCCTTGGTTTATATTTTGTACTACTTTGAAAAATGTCAAAACAAACTGATTATACAAAAAAAAAAAAAAAAATAAACTCAATATATTTAGTACCCTGCATCAATTTCGTGCACACCTCACACTCATAAAAATAATGCAAAAATGTAATGTACAGAATTTTCATGAGCATATGTATTCCAGCAGCATAAGCAAGGTGCAAACAAAATTGATGCTTCATAGTGGGCCAGTTTGCTGTGTTGCACCTCATAAACTTACTTGATGCATTAAGGGTCTGGGGGGGGGGGGGGGGGGGGTTGGCGTGTCGCACCATTTTGATCTTTGTAATCATTTGTAATATTATACTTCTTATTTATGAGGTTACATTTCAGATATAATCATGGTTTATGAACAATATACATCCAAATTCCGTGATTTTTGTGAAACACATATCCTGTAACAATTGTATTCATGCTAGTGCACTTAGGTCTTGGGTAATATCTAAGCAAATGACCTTTTCCTTCTTTTGAGGCTTAGTCTCATTTAGAAGAGGACCAAGGATGAACTTTGATGTAGGTGTTTATAGGAATATAAAAGTGATGTAGCAGGAGAGAGACCGGGTTGTCTGGAATGACTAAGTCAGTGAATTTGAGAGATTTATCTGAGCTTAGATCAATAGGGCAAGAAGCAAAACGCATGGGGATGGAGCTCTTGTCCTCTTTGCAAGCCAGTGTTCATCCGAGACATTAGAACAAAATTTGTGGAGGACCATTGAAATTCTGTGCCACCTAGACATAATTATTAGTTAGTTTGCCAGAATTTGGTATAGATGGAGGATCTCAGAGTAAGGGGAAGACCTTCTTTTTGTTCTGGTCTTAGGGTAATTTGCGGGTCCTGCTCATATTGTTTGAAATATGCAACTGTGTCGCCTGTCTGCGATTGAGAGAGTAATACATAAAGAATAAATAGAGAGTGCTGAAGTGGTCCCTGTTCACTGCATAGCATTTTGAAATCGGATATCTTTAGAATAAGACAGGAGGTGGCAGAGAAAAGATAAAATGTCTGTTTCGCAGAGCTTTCCAGAGCCTGACAGAATTGGTTCATAAGTCTAGGAACTGGAAAGCTGGATTGCCAAGTATCAAAGAGGGTAAAATAGACTGATGATAGTTTGTGTTTCTGGAGCTAGGCAAGACAGAGGGTCTGATTGATTGTTAGATGCATTTTAAGGTGGGGTGTGTGTGTGGCACCAGGGGAGTCTACACAGGTGGAAGTATGAGATTGCCTGCTCAAGTGTGACCCATTGCTTAGTATCACTGCATGCACAAGTCGATCAGTCTGACTAGAGGGTAGGCTGTGTGATATTTTAAAATGTCAGGTAAAGTTAGGTTGTTTGCCTATAAGAAATTGGAGAAAAGCAAGTTGACCAATCTAAGATAGTAAGGAACGATATGTATGGATAGGGTCGAAAATAGGTATACAAATGTCAAAAAGATAGTCATTTTTAAGATGTTACAACTGCCAAACCAGAACAAGCCTGTTTTCCATTTCTGTGTAGGTATTGCGTTTTTCGAAGGGGGAGGTGGGAAATTTAGAGGTGTTCTTCAAATTGACTAGAATAATAGTATCAAGGCATTTGATTACCGTGTTTGCCCATTTCAATTTGAAGTTCGTTTTGAGTTTGTCCATTTGTTGAGGGTCATAGGTTTGCTTCTGATTTTTGGAAGTTGATTTTGAGAAATTAAAGATCTTCATATGTCTCAAATTCTCCATTGCCAAGATTTTGCAATGATATTCTCCCACCTGTCCTCTTTTTACATTTGAATCGGCACTTATTTTGCATAAGAAGGATTCCAGGGTGAGTACAAAGAGAAGGGATGAAAGAAAGCAGCTCTGGTAAGTGCCATTTGAAATCCTGAAGGATTCTGAGAAGACTCCATTGGCTTTTACGAGACGAAGCTTTCATGAATTGCTAGTCACTTCAAAGGCCTTTTTTGGCGTCATGTCGATAGGTTGAGGCATAAGGTAGCAGAGATAGTAGCTGCGTGGATAAAATTGAGCATCCTAATGACATTGTTACAGGCCTCTTGTGCAGACAAGAAGCCAACTTGGTTAAGGGCACTAATGCATGCAATGTGAATTAAAAATGTAAAAATTGCCCTGGTAGAAAAGTAGTTAAAGTTAAACTCTGGGCACAAAAACTTTCATTTAAATATAGTCATCAATAACCTCAAGGGAGAGAAATCTACTTTGTGTGCGCCAAATGCCTTTGCAAACTCAGATATTTATTTGTAAAAAGTACAATGACATCATCGCTGTACTCTATGTAGCCTTAGCAGAGCTGTTTGAAGGGCCCAGCAGGCCCCGCACACTGTAGGCTGCCTAAAAAAACTGCAGGTGGGGAAAGAAATAAGACAGTGACTGATCTTTTACATAAGCATCTGCAAAGAGGCAAAGTTTCACACTGGGTTACTGCATAGATCTGGAAGAAATATACGAAACACACAAAACAAGTTAAGCTTTAGGCTAGGTTCATACATGTCTTCATACATGTCTGCATGGGAAGCCAGGCGCCTCGTCCTTAACAATAGATGACTCATCAGCTGTCAGGGGGGTTCCCACCCAAAAGCACAATGAAACCATGTTGATGGGGACAAGGGCTTCTTCCCCACAATCCTGGCTGGTGGTTGTTGGGGTCTGCAAGCAGAGGGCTTAACGGAATCTGGAAGCCCCCTTTAACAGAGGAACCCCAATCCTTAACCCCCCCCCCATGTGAATGAGTATGATACAATGTGCTTTTGAGGTGGGGTTCATACCAGGACACATGCCCTCAACATGGTCGGATAAAGATCTGGTTTGGATTTCGGGGGGGGGGGGGGCACATTATTTTTTTTAGATTTTGGCATGAGGGTTCCCCTCAAAATCCATACTAGATCTAACAGTCTGGTATGGATTGGGGGGGGGGGGCACACCATTTTCTTTAATTTGGCTTGGGGTTCCCCTTAACATTTGTACCAAACCCAAAAGGTCATGGCATGGATAGTAGGGGGGGGGAACCCATGCTGTTCTGATCACATTTTTGTTCAAAACTTAATGAGATGTGCAATTCAGATGCGTTCCCGTGCAGTGCTGAAATTTGCATCTGAATTGCACCACAGTGATCAGAAAACGCACAGGATTCTTTTTAAAGGGAAAAAATGCAAAAAAGTTGGACCCGGCGCTACCACTTTAAATCGTGCATGTGCAAATTAGAAAAGGAGACAAATAAACAAGCAAAGTTATGGCGTTGGTGGATGCCCCACCAAAGCACCGCTGCTTACCGCACACTCTCGGCCAATGCCTCGACACTTCCTGGTCACTAGAATAAAGGATAAGCCTCCATTGCGTAGCATATGTTATGTCAACCAAAATAACGTAGCATCCACTCACAGTTAGGGAGTTCACTTTCAGCTTGAGAGGTGTTCGCCGGACCGCTTCCGCGTTCCACCGGCTCAAACCACCGTTCCCGGAAGTGACGTATTGACGTACACAAACCACGCCCTACGCGTTTCGTCATACGACGTCATCTGGAGCGTGCCATCCATCACTCCTCCCGGTCTTTTTATAGGCTGGGATGCCGCCATCTTGGTGCACCAAGTTTGAGGCCGGACACGGCGGCCATCTTGGTGCACCTATCCCGTAGCCTAATGATCTTTGTTCATCATGTGAACTCCCTTCATGCTGTGTTTGCCGTACATATAAAACCATAAACTTTATTAAAACAACAAGTACGACTAAACTTAAATGCCGATTGGTAATTAAAATGGGTTGAAGATTATATAAAAAAGAGATGTGCTAAAGGTGATGTGTCTGGCTTAATCGGTAGTGAGCCGATGTCCAGTAGTGCCGTGATATAAATAAAAAGAATACTCATTAGATATTTTTATTGAGTGACAATGTGATTTAGTGATGTGTGTGGGTTACACTTAGTAAGTACGTGGGCCGATGTGTCTACGCAGATGGTGCTAGACTATAAAGAAGAAGAAAGTGCCCATACATGTACCAATCTAATCGGTGAGATAGAAATCGTGCTGAAAAAGAATTTTCGTGCTGAAAAAATTCCTTTTTCTGTTATTTTAAAACAAGAACAAAAAACAAAAAACAGGTTCTTCCATGAGTCCAACCGCTGAAAATGTAGGTCCATGTTTTTGTGAACTTCCAAAGAAATAGTAAAAAAATAGTAAAAAAATTAAAATTAAAATAGGTGAATATACCAATCTCTTATACATCCAGGCTTCTCCAGAGGACCCAAATAATGTTATGCGGGAAAAAACATATAGATTATAAATGTTCCAAGGTAGGTAAAAAATATATATATATATTACCTAAAAATATGTGGAAAAATATATATAAAAATATATATATATAAAATATATATATAAAATTTAGAAATTGTATCTTTAAAAACAAGTTTCTTTAAAACCAAGGAGCTGTGATACAAATAAGAGAGGACTGAATTCCTTAAAAACCTAAAAACCTAAAAAACCCAAAAAACCTCGAAGAGGGCCCATACGGGAGGTTAAAAAGGATTTAAGGAGAATCAAAAGGAGAATCAAACATGGGGGGCACAAGCCTTAAAAGATTAAAAATCAGTAATAAAACAGTTCAGATCTATGTCAATGTTCAAGCCTTTCGGTTGAAGGGTCTGCATCTGATATATCCACTTCGTTTCGTTCCTTGATACATCTATTTTCTTGTTACTTCCTCTCCAGTTGTTTTTTATTTTATCAATAGCGTAAAATACCATTACGGTGGGGTCTTGGGAATGGTGAAACTTAAAGTGTCGTGACAGACTATGATTGTCAAACCCTTTTCTGATATTCTTTACGTGCTCCCTGATGCGGACAAATAGGGGTCTGGTGGTGCGGCCTACATACTGTAATTTACAGGGACATTCCACCACATAGGTGACATGAGTGCTTGTACATGTGATGGTTTCCTTTATTTCATATGTTTTTCCTGTACTATGTGCCATAAAGGAAGTTGTTTTTCTTCTCTTTTCCTTAGATGTTCTACATGGGAGACATTTTCCGCACCTAAAGAAGCCCTTTAGGCTGGTTGGAAGGTTTATTTGCTTAGGAGGATCAACAACATTGTGCACCAGCCGGTTCCTAAGGTTTGGTGCTTTTCTATATATGAAAGTTGGTTTTGCAGGGAGGATGTCTCTAAGTGTTGCATCTGCCTGTAGGATAGGCCAATATTTTCTCACAATTTTCTCTAAGGCCTTATGTTGGGTACTGTATCCCGTTAGAAATGCAAACTCGGTGTTTTTGTTATTCCCGTTACCTTTATTTGGCGCATCCTTGATCAGATCTTCTCTATTCATTTTCTCTACTATTTTCTTGATGTTGGTTAACTCATTCCTTTTATACCCTTTCTCCACAAACCTGTCAATTAATAATTCTGCTTGTGTTTCGAAGTCTCTAATATCGCTGCAATTCCTTCTGATTCTCATCAGTTGCCCTTTGGGGATGTTTCCCAGCCACTTCGGATGATGGCAGCTGCTTTTAGGAATGTATCCATTTCGATCGGTTTTTTTAAAAAACGTTTTACTGCTTAGTCTTCCATCCTTTTTTGTTAATTCCAGATCCAGAAATGCAATATGTTCATGGTGAAAGGTTCCTGAAAAAGTGATGCCATATATATTCATATTGATTTCATCAAAGAATTCTCGCAGGGATTGCTCACTTCCCTTCCACACAATGATGATATCATCGATATATCGACGGTAATACTTCAGATTATTCCTTGGTATACTGAAAACTTGTTCCTCCTCCCATTTTTGCATAAACACATTTGCTACGCTGGGGGCATACTTAGCCCCCATAGCTACTCCTTTTTTCTGGACAAAGTAATTACCCTTATACCAGAAATAGTTTGATTCCATCGCTGTTTTTAATCCTTCCAGTATATATCCAATCTGCGTCTCCTTCATGTCTGTGTGGGCATGCAGGGCCCAATCTACCGCTTGTAAACCATCTTTTTGTTTGATATTAGTATAGAGGGAGTTTACATCTATTGTGACCAAGATGTCACTTTCCTCTATTTCTAGATCTTTTATTTCTGCTAGCAATTGTTTGCTGTCCCTCAGATAGGACTTTCCTACCGGGACCAAAGGCTGTAGGAACTGGTCCAAATATTCCCCTAGCCTTGAATGCACTGAGTTAATTCCGCTTACGATGGGGCGGCCTGGTGGCTTCTTGTCATCTTTATGTATCTTCGGAATGTAATAAATAACTGGGGTTTTTGGTTTTTCCAGGCAAATATACCTAGCTTCTTTCTTATTTAAGATTCCCAAGTCTTTTCCTTTTTCCACGTATTTATGTAAAGTTTTTTCAAATCCTTGTTTTGGGTTTCCTTTAAGCTTGATGTAGGTGTCTTTTATATTGAGGAGATTTTCCATCTCCTCTTCATAATCTTTTTTGTTTAGGATTACGAGTCCTCCTCCCTTGTCTGCTGGCCTTATTATTACTCCTTTTCTTTTTTCCAATTTCTTGATAGTATCCCATGTATTTTTCTCTTTTCTGTTTTGAATCCTTAATGCTCTTATGTCTGCTTCCACCATTCGTTTAAATACCTCCAAATTCTCATTCTGAGGATTTTTGGGGTTAAACTTGGAGCGATTCTTTAATAACGTTTGCTTGTATTCTTTATGTATGGGTCTTTGTATCTGCTTTTGTTTCAGAGTGAAATGTTTCTTTATATTTAGCTTTCTGACGTATTTGTTTAGGTCTATGTAGGCCTCGAATTTATCTAAATTTTTTCCTGGCGCATATTTTAAACCTAAATCCAAGACTTTCAACTCCTCCTCTTCAAATTGTGTATCACTCAGATTGTAGATGCCTTTCCCTATTGTTTTCTTCTCCTTTTTCTGTCGTTTCTTTCCTCCTCGTGTTCCTCGTGGTTTTCGTTTCTGTCTCTTTCTTGATGTCGATTTGTGTCCTCCCTGTTTCCACGGTGTTCTCCTTGTTGTCGCTGTTCCATCCACTGCTCTTCTCGAGGTGGTGCTCGGTGCCAGTTCTGTTGCCAATGGCCCCACGGTCTCCGTGGGCCTCCTCTCCCTCGTGGGGGTCTCCCCCTGTTGCCTTGTTGAAAAAAACCCCTTCTGGGGGGAGGTGGTGGTCCTCGGTTGTTATAAGTGGGTTCTGTATAATGTTCCAATGGAGCATATCTGTTATAGGACTCGTACCCATGGTAGTTACCGGGTGTCCTATTTCCATATCCATTGTGATTGTTGATTGGAGTCCTATTATGTGAATTCCAATATCCATTATCATTTCTAGGAGTTCTAAACCCCTGATGCTGTGTATTGGGCCTGGATGTACCTCTTTGTGGTCTGGCCTCTGTATATCCTCGCGTATTTCCCCTTGGAGTGTCCTCTTGAGCCCCGACTTCCATCCAGGTGTCATCCTCGTCTCGATCTTCACTGGTTTCTCTTGAGGGGGTGCTCACTGGATCTACTTGTGTTGATTGTACACCATATACTTCATCTGATTGCCATCTATAAACTTCATTATTTTTGTAATCCAAAACATCTCTTTTGTACTTCTTTTGTTTTTTTCCTTGTATTAATTTGTCATATTTTTCTATTCCTTCCTGCAAAGCTTTTTCCTTATCCTTATATTCCCTTGTGTCTGCGAATGGTGCTAGTTGCTCTTTCAGAGTGATAATAACCCCTTCCACTTTTTTAAGCTTTAGCTGTCTCCTTTTTATAATCATCAGGAGTAAATCCTTTTCACATTTATTAATTAGGATTCTTTTTAAATCCACAGTGAATTCACACTGCCGGTGCATCACATATATGTCATGTCATGTGAATCGGATGCGGTTCAAAACGCATTCATTTCACATACACTATATTGCCAAAAGTATTGGGACGCCTGCCTTTACACGCACATGAACTTTAATGGCATCCCAGAGTCCGTAGGTTTCTGAATTAGGTTGGCCCACCCTTTGCAGCTATAACAGCTTCAACTCTTCTGGGAACGCTGTCCACAAGATTTAGGAGTGTGTGTAATGGAATGTTTGACCATTCTTCCAAAAACGCATTTGTGAGGTCAGGCACTGATGTGGAAGAGAAGGCCTGGCTCGCAGTTTCCGGTCTTATTCATCCCAAAGGTGTTCTCTCAGGTTGAGGTCAGCATTCTGTGCAGGCCAGTCAAGTTCCTCCTCCCCAAACCTGCTCATCCATGTCTTTATGGACCTTGCTTTGTGCACTGGTCCAAATCATTTGTCGGATTGGGGGATTATGGTGTGGGGTTGTTTTTCAGGGGTTGGGCTTGGCCCTTTAGTTCCAGTGAATGAAACTCCTAAGGTGTCGGTATACCAAGACATTTTAGATACATTTATTCTCCCAACTTTATGTGAACAATTTGGGGATGGCTTATTCCTCTTTCAACATGACTGTGTACAGAGCAAGGTCTATAAAGACATGAATGAGTGAGTTTGGGGTGGAGGAACCTGATTGACTTGCGCAGAGTCCTTACCTCAACCCTATAGAACACCTTTGGAATGAATTAGAGCAGAGACTGTGAGCTAGGCCTTCTCATTCACATCAGTGCCTGACCTAACATGGGCTTTGTGAAGAATGATCAAACATTCCCATATACACACCCCTAAACTTTGTCGACAGCCTTCCCAGAAGAGTTGAAGCTGTTATAGCTGCAAAAGGTGGGCCAACTCAATATTGAACCCTACGGACTAGGACTGAGATGCCATTAAAGTTCATGTGCGTGTAAAGGCAGGCGTCCCAATACTTTTGGTAATGTAGTGTATATGTGAACGGAGCCTAAAGGATGAGTTACTCCACATTTTCAACTACTACAGAGGTCAGTTAGGGTTTGTTTTTCTTCTCATTTACTGCTTTCTGAAAATATGTAAATACTTTGATGACCATAGTCTGGGCACAGGTGCATGTGGAAATCTGTGTTTTAAAATCTAGAGTAGAAGGTTGTTTAAAATGCTGCATGGAAACCGCTCAACGTTTGATGTAAGCTTTCCCAATGCCTTGTAAAAGTTTGCTCTGCACTAAGCCCATAAATAAAGCATTTATTAAGGCAAAATGTTTAAGCAATGCTTGGGAATTTTGAATATTTTTTTTTATATTTGTGAGTATGTATTACAATTTTTTTTTTTTTGTCTCTTTTGAGTTTATTTTTTCTTTATCATTGCTTGGGAACACAAAGTTAACTGTGAGTCATATAGGTTATACTTCTACCTACAGAAGATACTAGCAACACATTTGTTGGTCAGTCAGATATAACACCTTCCACTCCCATCAAGCTCCAGTTTTTGGGCTGCTGTTATAGGAGAATGGACATCTGTTTCTAAAAGAAGCAAACCCCTGTTTTATAAATGCCTTTTCTACTTATGTCAGGATCTACTTGTTTTACAGTCAAGATCCTTTATTACTGCAAAGATGGAGAGCTAATTATTGCAGTTTTCTGGATCCTGGCTGATGCTTGGCACAGCCATGGAGGCCCCACCTGGATCCTGCCATGCCAAAGATGTGGGTACAGCCTATTATGTGACCCTAGTGCACCGGGCTCTGCTGTAGGCGCTCTCCAAGACAAGTGGGTGGACTCCGTGAGTCAGCCAAACAGCACTTTACAGGTCCAGGTCTCCTGTACACCGGTTGGTGGAACCCTGTTTCTAAAGACTCCTAAGGGAGTAGGCTGATGTGCAGACTGACTGGATGAAGCATGTTTCCCTTGATCCTGCCTGGCACTCTTCCTTAGCTCTTGTGCATGCTGTACTTCATTCACAGAAAAAACCTAGAGATCGCTCTTATGAGGGAACAGGCGGCACAGATCTTGTCTGCCAGTATCCATCAAACTGTTAAGACTCCACAGAGGTTTGATTAGATCCCGAACCTTCAAAAACCAGTAAACAGTGCTGGAGCAGTAGTGTGGACCGGCCCTTAAATTGAAGAACCAGCCAACCATTCACTTTTACATCTAGGGTCTGGGTTTGATGAGAACCTCCTTTATTGAGGTTATTTTGCCGAATTCCATTCCAGACAATTGCAGCTACACATTCTGGCTGTGTAGGACAAGAAGGCACAGTTTATGTTCAATTCTATGAACCTGATTTCCAAGACTTGGTCTGGTGGCCCCACAAATCCAGCCCTGGAGTTGGGGAAACCTTCTCTCTGTGAGAATTCTCAAGGCATTTGCTTGCCTGAAAGGCTGTAGAGGAGTCCTGGACCCCTTTTCAGTGCAGAAGACTTGGTCACCAGGAAGCTTCTCCCCCAGTCAACATAGTGGAGTTTAGAGTGATTCAGTTATTCCTTCACTGCTGGACGTCTTGACTGCGGGATCATCCAGCTAGGTCAGAACTTCACATTCGGGCTGATGTGATACTCAACCGTCATCATAGTCTGTAGGCTTTCCCAGATCACCCTAATCTTCTGTCCCAAGAACCAGTTTACCACTCTGCTCCACTTTTTTTTTAATGGGGCATGGCTGTTGAAGCCCAAGTCCTAAAAGATAAGTGCCAATCTAATTTTTTTTATTCCTGCACTCCTAAAAGCTAGAAACGGCTCCTCTCAAAGCTCTACTATTGCATAGGCTTGTGACGGTATCAGATTTTCATGCTGCGATTAATTGATTAAGGTTTTGCCACGGTATACGGTATTATCACGGTATTCAATTATTAAATTTAAATTATTAAATTTCCACCTCACTTCAATTTCATTGCTGAATTTAGGGGCTTTGGTTCACTTATGCACATTATTATATAGTCAGTCAGTACAGACTCTGTGAACCAGGCCTAAAATAGGTCATCAAGCAGTGTCTGGCCTAACTGGTGATAACTGGTCCTGGCGCTCGGCTCCGATCCGATGGCCTGGTCATTAAGAGGGCAAATCCTTGTGGTCAAGAAGTGGTTAAACCTGAAGGAGGTGTTATTTATAAATTACTTTACTATTGCTTTAGGCCTGGTTCACATGTATGCGGGTTGGCGGCCCACATTTGCACAGGCATAGCAGCCCATTGATTTGAATGGGCTGCTATGCCCTAATTTTCCGCAGAAAAAAGGTGCATGCAGCATTTTTTTTTTTAAATTCAGTGGCCTTGAAATCCATCCCGCTTTTGCACCATGCCACTTACCTGCAGTTCCTGCTCTGGCAAGCTTTCTGCATTTTTTGTATACGTGGGCACGGCATTTAAAAACAGTTTGCGCGTGCAGCAACGGCAGGTAAGTCGCATGGTGCAAAAGGATGGATTTCATGGCCACTGCATTTTTTTAAATTCTGCATGCACCTTTTTTCAGCCAAAAACGCAGGCATAGCAGCTCAAGCCCATTCAAATCAATGGGCTGCTATGCCTGTGCAAATGTGGGCCCCCAACCTGCATACATGTGAACCACCAACCCGCATACATGTGAACCAGGCCTAAAGCAATAGTAAAGTCATTTATAAATAAAAACACTGGTCCTCCTGCAGGTTTAACCACTTCTGGACCGCAAGGATTTGCCCCTTTAAAGACCAGGCCATCGGATCAGAGTGCCAGGACCAGTCATCACCAGGTAGGCCAGACACTGCTTGATGGCTATATAATAATGTAATGTGGGCTGCTATGCGTGTTATATGCTGCTATGCCCATGTTGTATGTATGTATGTATATCTCTATCTATCTATATATAAATATATATATAATATCTATCTAATTCTATCTGCAGAAACTTGCTTGTATTAGCAGTGTTTCTGTGTCTGAGCCCTGGAAAAAGCATGTGGGTGTGTGCTGAGTGGGAGCCGTCTGATTGGTTACAGGGAGGAGCTAAGTCTCAGGATCATATTACCAGAGCTGTTTTCTATTGAGTGAGTGAACTGCTGTGTGAGTGAATGAGTCATCCAGCTCACTGAAATGTATCAAATCACAAGTCAGACCCAGGAGCAGAGAAACTCGGTATTTTAAAAATGCCACAATAACAATACCGTGGCTATGCAATACCGCGATATATCGAATTACCGAAAACCGGCATATGTCTACTATTGCACCTGGAAGGTATAATCTGCATGATGTGGGAAGACATAACTCGCATGGTGTGAACTCATTTCTATCTCAGTAGATTCTTCATGGGATGCCTGGACTGGCTTTAGTCTGGTCTGCATCTGCCTTTGGCTTTGAGTACCAACATAGGTTGCTTCCCATTTGTTCCTTGGTATAGGCCTTTTGTTCTGCCCATATTGGTCACATTGGTGCTGTTACAGATTATACTGCAATGTTGTTGATTTTGCTGCCATCTAGTGGTCAGAGTTATTATAGTTATTATTTGCCAGAGCTTATAGGAAGTAATGTTTTCCATCATAGGAAGAGGCTGTAACCTTTAACCTGGAAGTGTATTTGCTAGAGCTTGACAGGAAAAGGTATTCCCCTCAGAGGGAAGGGCAGTAACCTTTAACCTGGAACTGTATTTCCTCCATTTCACAACTGACCTTCTGATACAGCAGACAGCATTCAGAAGAGTCCCTATTTATTCCAGAACTATTGAGGGAATTGTCTGTAAGTACATCCACTGATGGAGTGAGGCTGCTGTATAATGTTTCATGTACTGACACATATGTTTTGTTTATGCTTATGTTGTAGTTTTACAAAGTTATTCAGAAAAAAGAATACATACAGATTTGATGTCTCACGTTTCTTGACTTCTGAATTATTGTTAAGCTGTCTGACTAGTGTTATACAACAGTTCAATAACACGAAGCAGAACAGTAAAAAGACAACTACATCCGGTCTGGAATAAACTGAGACGCCATTACTGCAGCATGAGTCTAAGATCAGGAACAAAGTACAAGGCTGATGTCACGCCACCGCCGACACAGCAAGGCAGGGAGAACATTCCTGGCGCCCAGCAAGACGATGCACAATCGCATGCATCCAGATCTTCACGGGCTAGCAAGATGTCCTCAGCAAGTTCCTCAGCGGCTAGAGCTCGTGCCAAGGCAGAAGCTGCCCGTGTCCAGCTACAGTACGCAGAAAAAGAAGCAAAGATGATGCAGGAGTTAGCAGCAAAGAAAGCTGTCAAAGCACAAGAAGAAGCCAAGATGATGCAGGAGTTAGCAGCAAAGAAAGCTGTCATGGCACAAGAAGATGCAGAATTAGAATCAAAATTGCTCATCCTGCAGCGACAAGCTGCAGTTGCAGTTGCTCAAGCAGAGGCCGATGCCTACATGGGAACAAGTCGATCAGGAAGTGAAAAATCATATAAAGGCGCAGAGGTTCCAGAAAAACCTCTATTCTCTGCAGATCGTACAAGTGAGTACATCCAGAACCTTACTGATGCGCATACAAAGGAACAGTCTCTTAAACCTGAAGCAAAGGAAGTCAGGCCAAGATCATCAGACCCCCTGAGCAGGCCCAATCAACCACATGAGGTCAGCGGCTGCCAGCAAATCAAGAATGAAGCACCAGAAACCCCTAAGAACAAAAAACAAGTGTTCCCATCGCCTCAACCTATAGATTACATGCGCGAACAACAATGTGCAGTGGACGTCACCAAATATCTCATCCGCAAAGAAATGGTTAGCTCAGGCTTTCTCCAATTCGATGACTGTCCTGAAAACTATTGGGCATGGAAATCTTCTTTTCTGAATGCCACTGAAGGTCTGAACTTATCACCAGCAGAAATGCTTAATTTAATGATAAAATGGCTTGGTACCGAGTCAGTAGAGCATGCGAAGAGGATGAGAAGAGCAAACCTGTTCAATCCTAAAGCAGGACTCAACATGACCTGGAAAAGACTAGAAGAAACGTATGGATCCCCAGAGGTAATAGAAGGAGCACTGTTGAGAAAACTTGAAGTCTTTCCCAAAGTGGGCTACAGAGACAACGTGTGGCTACAAGAACTAAGTGATCTTCTACTAGAGATAGAATATGCCAAAGAGGATGGCTACTTACCAGGACTTTCATATCTAGATACAGCTAGAGGCACTAATCCCATAGTAGAGAAACTGCCCTCAAATCTACAAGACAAGTGGATGTCTGTGGGAGGTAAATTCAAAGAAGATTATGGAGTTGCCTTTCCCCCTTTCTCTGTGTTTTCTAGGTTTGTCCGACAGCAAGCGAAAATCCGAAGTGATCCCAGTTTCGCCTTCACCACCAGCGGCAATCAACCACACAGACCTGAGAGACCTCACAGACCTCACAGTAGGACCTCTGTATCCACACACAAAACAGCTGTACCTTCAGAAGTCACAGACTACCAAAGCACCCACAAGGTACACACCATAGAAAACCCTGATAGACATTGCCCAATACACAAAAAACCACATCCACTAAAGAAATGCAAAGGCTTTAGAAGCAAACCCATTGCAGAGCGGATGTCCTTCCTTAAACAAAACGGCATCTGTTTCAAGTGCTGCGGATCTACTTATCACATTGCCAAAGACTGCAAAATACCAGTAGAATGTACAGAATGTGGCAGTGAGAGACATATTGCAGCTTTACACCCTGGCCCTGCTCCTGCTCCACTAGAGACTGTAGAACCCAGGAAAGATCAGGGCAGGGAGCAACAAGAGACCCCACTCTCCTCAGTAATGTCTAATTGCACTGAAGTATGTGGAAAAGGCAAGAGTGCACGATCATGCTCAAAAATCTGTTTAGTGACTGTGTATCCCACTGGCAAGAGAGAAAGAGCAGTGAAAATGTATGCAGTGCTAGATGAACAGAGCAACAGATCCCTTGCAAAGTCGGATTTCTTTGATATCTTTAACCTTAAGTCAAGTGCAGTTCCATACACTCTAAGGACATGTGCAGGGACAGTTGAAACCACAGGGAGAAGAGCTACTGACTTTACCATTGAATCCTTCAATAGGAAAGTGCAGTTCCCGCTTCCTACCCTAATAGAGTGTGGCATGATACCTGACGACAAAACTGAGATTCCCTCTCCAGAAGTAGCCCATCACCACCCTCACCTCCGCTCAATTGCTCACCTTATCCCAGCTGTTGAGCCAGATGTTTCTATCCTTCTACTTCTTGGGAGAGACATCCTTCAGGTACACAAGGTGCGCCAGCAAATAAATGGACCTTATAATGCCCCCTATGCACAGAGACTGGACCTGGGGTGGGTCATTGTAGGAGAAGTTTGCCTGGGGACAGTGCACCAGCCTGACAACATTAGCACTCTGAAGACGTCTGTGTTAACAAATGGACGCACATCCCTTCTCAGTCCCTGTCACAACAGCTTCATTGTCAAGGAAAGCTTTGGCAGGTCAACACAACACTGTGGCTCTTTTACACTATATGGTAAAGAAGAAGTCAATTCCAACATTGAAACAGACAATCTAGGGATTACAGTGTTCCAGAAAACTAAAGATGATGACAAACAAGCCCTCTCTATAGAGGATCAGACCTTCTTGCAGATTATGGATAGAGAGGCTTACCAAGATGACAATCACAGTTGGGTGGCCCCTCTCCCCTTTCGCACACCCAGACGTGTTTTGCCTAGTAACAGGGAACAAGCCATGAAGCGTTTGCATTCACTCAGCAAAACACTGCAGAGAAAGCCAGAGGTGAAAAAAGATTTCATTGAATTCATTAAAGGGATGCTAGACAATGATCACGCTGAAGTTGCAGAATCCAACCTGTGTCTTCATAAAATTGCTTCCAACAGCCAAGAAGTAATGGAAGCCTTCCCTGTAGCAGACAGAGCTAAGGACCTAAAAGATCTTTGCCTGGGTACAGACACTCTTCCCCTGCAGATAAGCCTAGGCCTAAGTTGGGATCTAGAATCAGATAGTTTTGTTTTCAGAGTTTCCTCAGAGGAAAAGCCTTTTACACGTAGAGGCATTCTATCTACTGTAAATAGCCCCTATGATCCCCTAGGGTTTGTATCGCCTGTGACAATAAGAGGTAAGGTCCTAGTTCGGGAACTGTCATCTGGGAAAAGTGAATGGGATGCATTGCTTCCACAGGAGAGACTAAGTGAGTGGGTTCAATGGACAGAATCCTTGCAAACGTTAGAGCACCTAAAGATAGCCAGATGCTATGTGCCTGTATCTCTATCATCAGCTTGCAGGAAGGAACTGTGTATCTTTTCAGACGCATCCACCACAGCTATAGGTGCAGTAGCTTACTTGAAGGTAATTGATGCAGAAAATGTGTGTCATGTTGGATTTGTCATGGGAAAGTCCAAATTAAGCCCTAAACCAGCCCACACTATTCCACGTTTAGAGTTGTGTGCTGCTGTACTTGCAGTCGAAATGTCTGAGCTAATCACAGATGAAATAGACACTGACTTTGATGCTGTGAAATTCTTCACCAATAGCAAGACTTTCCTAGGGTACATTTGCAACACCACTAGGAGGTTCTATCTGTATGTCTCCAACAGAGTGAATAGAATCAGGCAATCTACACACCCAGATCAGTGGTTCTTTGTATCTACAGAGCAAAACCCTGCAGATTATGCCACTAGACCTATTCAAGCAGTATGCCTTCAGAACTTTATATGGTCCTCCGACCCAGATACACCTATGGTCCTTACCCCAGCAATGTTATTGACTCAAAAGGTGAACTCTTTGTCGGCTCCATCTGGAACCATAAGTACAACCCAAGTCCATGCGAAACAATGGAAGCAAGTACAATGCTTGGCAGACACCTTTTGGAAAAGATGGAAGAGAGAGTATCTGTCAAACCTGCAACGCCGCAGGAAATGGACTGAGGATCGCCCAAATGTAAAAGTGGGTGATGTTGTTCTGTTGAAGGACAGCCAAGAGAGCAGAAACGAGTGGCCCGTAGGACTTATTGTCAATGTTCTACCTAGCAGGGATGGCAAGGTTAGAAAGGTTGAGGTCAAGATTGTAAAAAATGAGACTGCCAGAATTTATCTCAGACCTATAACAGACATTATAGTTTTGATCTCAGACTAACTAGGATTCCATTTTTCCTGTTTATGTTTTTTCTGCATAGCAGTAATTGTTTGGGTAGTGACATAATAAATTATGCCAGACAGGGAGTGTTCTGCCCATATTGGTCACATTGGTGCTGTTACAGATTATACTGCAATGTTGTTGATTTTGCTGCCATCTAGTGGTCAGAGTTATTATAGTTATTATTTGCCAGAGCTTATAGGAAGTAATGTTTTCCATCATAGGAAGAGGCTGTAACCTTTAACCTGGAAGTGTATTTGCTAGAGCTTGACAGGAAAAGGTATTCCCCTCAGAGGGAAGGGCAGTAACCTTTAACCTGGAACTGTATTTCCTCCATTTCACAACTGACCTTCTGATACAGCAGACAGCATTCAGAAGAGTCCCTATTTATTCCAGAACTATTGAGGGAATTGTCTGTAAGTACATCCACTGATGGAGTGAGGCTGCTGTATAATGTTTCATGTACTGACACATATGTTTTGTTTATGCTTATGTTGTAGTTTTACAAAGTTATTCAGAAAAAAGAATACATACAGATTTGATGTCTCACGTTTCTTGACTTCTGAATTATTGTTAAGCTGTCTGACTAGTGTTATACAACAGTTCAATAACACGAAGCAGAACACCTTTCTACAGGGCATCAATGATTGTTGAGTGTCCCTGTACTTCCATCTGTGATTCCATGGAGCCTCAGCCTGGTTCTATTGGTTCTTCAAAAACCGTGATTAGTACTTATCTTTTTTGGAGTTCAATATTAGACACAGGTCTCAGCCCTCTGTCTTCATGATCCACTGCTTTCCCACAAAACCGGAGCTTGATGGGAGTGAGAGGTTATTCAGTGGGGAGAATAATTATTTGATCCACTGCTGATTTTGTAAGTTGGCCCACTTACAAAGAAATAGTTTTTAACATATGTGTATTTTAAATGATAGAGACCA
Source organism: Pelophylax lessonae (assembly GCF_965119305.1). Taxonomy (NCBI): domain Eukaryota; kingdom Metazoa; phylum Chordata; class Amphibia; order Anura; family Ranidae; genus Pelophylax; species Pelophylax lessonae. The sequence goes on from NC_138769.1 coordinate 467,567,932, forward strand.
AATAATCAACCACAAAGAAAAAAGCACACAATAAAAATGTTATAAATTCAGCTGCAGTTTAGTGATTATAATAAGTATACTTCAGTTTGTAAATATCTACTGAGGCTCCTTGACTGCATAGGCTATTTTCTGTAAAAGGTCAAGCTAGACTTTAAGGCATGGCAGTTAGTATTTCAGTTACAATGTCAGTTTCTTTTAATGTGTTATATGTAGATAAGTGGCTTTTTATTGAAACCGCATCTTATATATTTAATAATTCACTTGTTCTCTTTGAGATTTAAGCATGTCCTTAATAAAATAGTTCATTCATTGTGTTCCATTATTCATAGACTATCAACTAATTTGAAATAATTTGCAAGGCACTGTGGAATGTATTTAAGTACTATCATATTTATACAATTTAAAATAAAATATGATGAAGGATTCATTAGATTTGATTAGAAAATAGCAGGTTTATTGTTCAAAAGAGTTTTATCACCTAAAATCTGTATTTTACTTAATGAAGCTATTATGTTACTTTACTCAAGAAGCAAATGGCATCTCTTTAAAATGCTTGAAAATGTTTGTAGTGAAGTGTGAGGTAATTTGCATGCCTATTTAAGAAAAATCTATACATTTTCACATGCTGACTTGCAAATGCTAGTACAACAGTGTGCACAAATATATTATTGCATGTATTTACACCTATAGGCAAGGCTGAGGTGCAGTTTAAATTTTTTAAAGATGGGGCTTCTTTTGCCTTGGGGGACTGTGGAGCTGGATACAGTGATTTCTAGTAGATTGTTGGTATATTTTAGTATTACGTTGTGTGAGGATTGAAGGGTATTTGGAGAGGTGTAGGGTTTCCTTGCTAAAGTTTGGTTGTTTTAAAACTTTAAAAACAAATAAACATTCTTCCTTTGTCATATAACAGATCCAAATTAATTATGCAAAAATAGTGATATGGCATTAATATGCTTGAAGTGGTTGTCAAAGCCAACATTTTTTCACCTTAAAGCATTCTCTGCATTAAGGTTAAAAAAAAAAAAAACCCTTTTGGGTGCAGCTCCCCCCCCCCTGCCCCCTAAACACTTACCTGAGCCTAATCTTGGTCCAGCACTGCGTCCAAGCACATTGACGATGTTCTCTCTCCCTCCTCACTGGACTGGAGTTAGAGCAGTGGGAGCTATTGGCTCCTTCTGCTGTCAATCCAATCCAGTGATGAAGGACCAGGGGGGTAGGGTCGAGCCGGCACTGTGTGTGTGTCAAAAGATGCACACGTTAATACTTGGTATCGAGCCCGCACGAGTGCTCCCATAGCAAGCGACTTGTTAAGGGGGTACTCAGAAGGCAGGAGGAGCCAGGAGCACCAGAAGGAGACTCTAAAAGAGGATTTTCAGGTTTTTTTTTGTGCAAAACCATTGTATACAGCAGGTAAGTATAATCATTTTTTAAAATTAAAAAAACTCTTTAGAGTCACTTTAATCTTGGTAACTCCATTCTGTATCATCTCATGCAGGAGTCTACAAACTTTTCAGATTGAAGGCCACATTGTATATTTTACATGTATTCTTGGGCCAATAAAAAAAAAAATCAGTTTTATAAATGAACAAATCAAATGTTAATGTATAAGTTTTACTTGGATTTCTTTGTAATCAGCATATGATATAATTTAAATAACGGAGAGAAATTCTAAATAAACTTGCCCCTATCAGAGTCCCCATCAAAATCCCTTTTTAATTCAGAGTTGCCCTTACATCAGACATCCTCCTTACATGTGAGTCGCCCCATCAGAGTTAACCCTTAAATCAAGGTCTCCATCAGAGGGCCAGATAAAATCTTGCAGCTAGCTATATTTGACCTGCTGGCCATAGTTTGGAGCTGGGATCAGATGTTTAATTCTTAGTGTTCTTGTGCTAGAAGAAGAGAATATACTTGTTGATAATAGGTTTTCGAAAGTGTCTAGTATGACTCCTAATCTGTGCACACTGCACAAGGTGTGTTGTTAGTAGGTAAAACCCATTTCTCTTTCGTTCATTGATGGACACAGCGCTCCATATTCAGAACCATAGGGTTATATCGCCCCCTACAGGAGTAGGACACTAGGCAGAAAAAGACTTGGCCACCCCTATGGGCAGTCCTAGCTGGTATACATCCCCCTCTCTGCTATAGGCCTTCTGTTTTTTTCTGCCTAGTCTCTCTGGAGTAAGGACCTAGTTCCCTGTCAGGATCTTTGGTCCTGGCAATTTTTTCCTCTTAATGGCATCTTTTACTCCACAACATCTTTTACTCCACAACAATCAACTGACTGGATAGCTAGATCCAGTGGTCCCCCCAGATGGCCAGCAAGCACCCACAGACCAGAGCTCCGCGCTAGGTCGGCCGCGACATAGCCCCACTGGATGGGGGCTGGCCTGTGAATTAAACGCCTTGCGAGCTCGCATATGACCGGGTCTTGGCCCGAATCGCAGCGTTCCTCTTGGCTGACAGCCCCCTATTTGGATGGTGAGGAGGTTCTGTCTGGAGTGATGCCCATCTGGTTCCTGGTATGGTGAGTACGATGTCCCCCCTCTCCTTCTGGATGTGGTTTGGGGTGGATGTGAGCACCTCCCTGGGATGGTCAGACCTGCGGGGTTCCCCTCCCCCCCCCAGACCTCCCTTTTATTTTGGCAGTCCCTGTGGGTCATCTTTGTACCCCCCTCATGGGGTAGTATAGTGGGTTGGCAGGTGGATGGGGTTGGTGTGCTGCACTGTATTGGTGGTGGGGGGGTCCTGTGGGCATGCCACCAGCGGGATGAACTTCCTGGCTGGGGTGGGCGCTGGCTGTTTCAATGGATCCCCCCATTCCTTTGTGGATGTGATCAGGGGGTCCCTCCTGGGAGCCTCATGGGCACCGTATGTGGTGGCCATGTTGCCACGGTCGGCACCATTGTATTGGGGCCTGTGGGATTCTCTATGCCGGCGGTCATGTTTGTGTAGTATGGCACCATTTTTGGTTGGTCAGGCGTGATACAGGTGTGGTGCCTTCGGTGGGGGAATCCCCTAGTGGTGACTTTTTTGCTGGTAGGTTCCCCCATTACGTTATGGAGTCTCAGGAGCATGTTTTCCCACCTGACTCCCTCTTGGAGGCAGCAGGTCCCTCGGGGTCCCAGCCCTCTATTGATGCATTGACAACAGTCCTGGAGTCTTTTGTTTCCCAGGTGGAGGTGGCCTTTGGGCGGTGGGAAAGCAAAAAGCATCCCCTGTCTCATCAGATCCTGAATCTGGCTCTGCCCCTGCAGACGTGGCCCACCCTGCGGGGTTTGTAGCCATGCTCCCTGATGTTTCAAATAGTGAGAATAATTCCTCCACACCTGTAGCTGCGAATGAGAAGGCACTGATTGACGTACTGATTACATCCATGCGGGAGACTTTGAAGATGGAGGATGCAACTGAAGCAGCTGAGGAGGTGGCCGTCCCCTTTGGCACCCACAAGCTATCTCATACGGCAAAGGTGTTTCCTTAATCCTCCTTTTTTGACAAGTTTGTCTTTAAAGATTGGGATCTACCAAAATGTCCCTTTGTGGTTCCTAAACATTTTGCGGTGAGGTAACCCTTTGAAGAGTCATTCCTCAAGAAGTGGACTGTCCTACCAGTGGTGGACCCTCCTGTGTCCAGGTTGAACAAGGCAACCATGATTCAGGTAGAGGAATCTCCAGCTTTTAAGGATCCGGCTGACAGAAAGGCGGAGTCTGTGGCTCGCAATATGTTCACTATTGCTGGTTCGTTGCTGAGGCCGGTTCCTAACTATTGCCCTGGTGCCACTGACACTAACTGAGTGGGCTAAACTTTTGCGCCATGATCTAGGTGGTGAGCAGATTCCCACTGCCTTTGCTGAGTTGGGGGGCCAATTGGTCCAGGGGCTGCAGTTTGTCTGCGGTGCCTCTTTTGACACAGCTCCCTTGATTTCTAATCTATTTTAGCAGTGGCTTAAGTGTTGGTCTGTGGACCAGGCTTTGTTTGCTTACTTGCACACTCTTATATGTGCTCGACACCAGCATTTCAACCTCTGTTTTGCTGTAGGATAGGAGCATAATTAGTTTGTAATGTTACCACTTGGTCTTGCCTAAGCTCCTCTGGCGTTGTCAGCGGGGGATTGCGGTACTGGGTTACCTGGACGACCTCCTCTTGCGAGTGGAGTCCTTTTCTGGCTTGATGGACGACGTGGAGATTACTATACAGACCCTGAACGAGTTTGGTTGACTTCTGAACTACCAGACGTCTGCTCTGATGCCATCCAGAAAATTTGATTATCTGGGTCTGACTCTGAATTCAGCTCTAGCCAGAGTGTTCATTCCTCTGGACAAACTCCAGAAGTTGCCTGCTGCAATTCATCTATTGCTTTCCAGCAGGTGGTCAACCCTCTGGACTTGCATGCGGGTGCTGGGCCTGATGGTGTCTACCTTCGAGACAGTTTCGTTTGCACAGTTCCATACGAGGACCCTCCAAAGGGAGATCCTGGTGTAATGGGACAAGTGTCCAAAGTCTCTGGACAATCAGATTCGGCTCTGGTGGCTTCGCTCTCGGGCTCTTCGGCAGGGCATATCTTTTCTCCCTTTATATTGGACAGTGGTCACTACAGATGCCAGTCTGTCTGGGTGGGGAGGTTTCGTGAGGCTGAGCTCCACTCAGGGTTGTTGGACACTGGAGGAATCCAGACTACCGATCAATGTATTGGTACTTCGGGCGATCAGGCTGTGCCTAGATCACTGGACGGATCGGGGTCCTGGGGGCCATGTCAGACAATGCGTCAGTACGGATGCTGTACGGATCCAGTCAGACAATGCCATGGCAGTGGCTTTTCGTAAGTCTCTAGGGCAGAACAAAATGTGTGTTGGCAGCTCTGGAAGTAGCCAGCATTCTCCCTAGTGGGCAGAATGCTTTGTTCCGGTGCTCTCCACCGTACACATTCCAGGAGTGGAAAACTGGTAGGCAGATTATCTCATTCGGCAGGCACTGGACCAAGGGAAGTGGTCCTTTCATCTAGACGTGATTCATCTGATATGTCTGTGGTGGGGCATCTCGGCTCAGCAGAAAGGTACCGAGGTTTGTGGCAAGGTCACAGGATCCTCTGGCGGATGCCACAGACGCTCTGATGGCCCAGTGGGGCCAGTATCGTCTGATCTATGCCTTTCCATCTCTCAAGCTTCTTCTGTGGCATCTGTGCAGGATCGAGGCCAAAGGGATGCCAGTCATTCTGGTGGACCCAGATTGGCCTCGCCGGTCTTGGTTTGCCGTCCTGGTGTGATTGATCGCCAATGTCCCTTGGAGACTGCCTCTCAGGGAGGACCATCCTGTCCCAAGGGCCGATCTTCCATCCTGCTTTTCAGTTGCTGTATTTGATGGTCTGGCTGTTGAAAGCCAGGTGCTGAAGGATAGAGGTTTGTCTGGGTCGGTGATTCCGATACTGCTGAAGGCTAGGAGGTCTACCTCTAGAAAGATTTGCCATCGTACTTTGAAAGCATACATTTCGTAGTGTGAGTCGAGCAGTGTTCTTTTTCAGTGGCTCTGATTTTGACCTTCCTTTATCGAGGTGTTGAGCAGAAGTTTGTCTTGGGTCCCATCAAGGGCCAGGTGTCTTCTTTCAGCACCCCAAGCCACGCATTAACTGGTGCATGCTTTTATTCAAGGGACTCGACACCTGACTCCGCCTGTGCAGTCTCCTCTACCACTGTGGGATTTGAACTTGGTGCTCTCAGTTCTCTAAAAGCCTCCCTTTGAAAATATTCAGGAGATTCCCCTGCTTATGCTGTCTCAGAAGGTAGCTTTTTTGGACATCACCTCTGCTCGCAGGGTTTCGGAACTGGCGGCGTTATCGTGTCGTTACCCCCTACCTCGTAGTTCACAAAGATAAGGTGGTCTCTGACTTCCATTTGAATGAAGACATTGTGTTGCCTTCTTTCTGTTCCAGGCCCACTCTTCGCAAGGAATTTGCATTGCATGCTCTTGATGTGGTTCAGGCAATTTGGGTTGTCTGGCAGCCACTGAGTCTTTTCAGAGGACAGACTTACTGTTTGTAAACACGAATGCGCCACGAAAAGGGCTGTCTGCTTCTTGTGTGACTATTTCCAGATGGATCAGACAGACGTTGACTCAGGCCTATTCTATCAGTCAGGTTCCTCCTTTCCCTGTAACGGCGCACTCTACTTGGGCGCTTAGTGCTTCTTGGGCCTTCCGTCATCAGGCGTCAGTGGCGCAGGTTTACAAGGCGGCCACTTGGTTGTCGGTGCACGCTTTCACTAAATTCTCCAAAGTGGATGTGTTGGCATCTGCAGATGCTTCCTTTGGCCGCAAGGTTTTAAAGGCTGCTGTTTAGAGGGTCTGTTCCCTCTTTGGGGTTGTATTGTTCAGGTTGGGCTCCAGTTGTTTTTTCCTTAGCTCATCTTACCTGGTTGGCTTTTGTGTTTTAGCCTTGGAATTTTTTGTTGTCCCACCCCTCATGTTTGGCACTGCTTGGGGACATCCCTATGGTTCTGAATATGGAGCTCTGTGTCCGTCAATGAACGAAAGAGAAAATAGGATTTTTGTACTCTGAGTTTGACGGACACAGCACCCACCCCTCTATGGAGTTTTAATACTTCTTACACTGCTTGTTACTAAACTAAAGGCCTATAGCAGAGAGGGGTATATATACCAGCTAGGACTGCCCATAGACGTAGCCAAGCGTTTTTTTCTGCCTAGTGCCCTACTCCTGTAGGGGGTGATATAACCCTATGGTTCTAAATATGGAGCGCTGTGTCCCTCAATGAACTTGGAGAAATGGATTTCATGGATAGTACAAAAATCCTATTTTTCCATATTAGCCTTTTCTGCTTGCTGGCATTTAGCTATATGTGTCCATGATGACACACCTAAGAGACCTGGCAACTAAATGTAATGTTTTATTTTTTTATTTTTTTTACACTGCAGTCACCGATTGTACTATTTTCTCCATTGCTGTTACCCCTCCTAAGTGGCCAACAATGTGTGTAACCGTCCATGGTAATCAGAGGATTCAAAGCAAGCTTGCAACACATGTTTCATTTTTAATCAATGGCCTCTGTTATCTGTATAGGTGGTTCTCTATTCTTGCTGGTCCCATTGTTGGCTTCAGGCTCAACATTGATGTTGCTTTTCCAGATGTGCAAACTGCCAGTTCCATATGCACTAATGCACCCCCATAGCATCAGAGATGTAGGTTTTTGAACTAAGGGCTGATAACAAGCTGAAAGGTCCCTCTCCTCTTTGGTCCAAAGGATGTGGAACCCATGGTTGCCAAAAAGAAAGTAAAATTTCTATTTATCTGACCACAGAACAGTTTTTCACTTTGCAACAGACCATTTTAAATGAGCTTTGGCCCAGAGAGATTCTCTGAATCTTGATAATTTGTACTGTAGATAATAAGATGTTTAAAGTATTTGCAATTTTTCATTAAGGAACATTATTCTGACATTGATCGACAGTTTTTAGATGCAGCTTTTTACAGATTCGTGAATTTCTGTCTACCTTTACTTCTGAGACTCTCTGACTCTAAAATATTCTTTTTAAATCCAGTCATGTTACTGACCCGATGCCAATAAACCTAATTAGTTGCAAAATGTTCTTCCAGCTCTTCCTTCATAGTACCATTTACTTTTCCAGCTTTTTTTGCCCTGTTCTGCCTTTTTTATTAAGACATGTAAGGCCCTGTTCACACTGGGGCGATCCGACTTGCCGGGGCGACCTCATAGGTCGCGGCGCGCTGCTCGCACCCCGACCTCGGAGCAGCCGGCACGGACTTCATAACATTGAAGTCTATGCAGGTCGCTCTGGGTCGCCCCAAAGAAGCTCCGGACTCTTTTTCTAAGTCGGAGCGACTTGTGTCGCTCCTATTAGAACGGGTCCACAGCTTCTCTATGGCAGGCGACCTATGCCGACCTGTCAGGCGACCAGGTCGCCTGACAGGTTGCCCCAGTGTGAACGGGGTCTTACTGCCATCGATTTGTTGTTTTTTTCTTAAAATGGTACATTTTCTCAGTTTAATCATTCGACATTTTGATGTTTTCTTTTTTCTATTGTGAATAAAATATGGGTTTTTGAGATTTGCAAATGATTCTGTTTTTATGTAGATTTTACACAGTGTCCCAACTTTTTGTAATTTTGGCTGTATCTATCATTCTGCATAAGTAAGATTATCTTGCAAAAACACACAATTTTAAATATAATATTTATTACACTTTAATTTGTTATAGATTATGGTGAATTTTCTAACTATGCACACGCAGATAATTTTTATATATAAACATTGTTTTGATAAAGATGTGTGCTGCTATCATTGGACATCCAGAATCATCTGGACCAGCCTTTAATGGTGGGGGGTATTTCAAAAACTGTCAAGTTAATCATCAAGCCTAAATTTATTTAGCAATTTATTAAAAAAAAAAAAAAGTCAGTATCCAGCAACAAAATAGTTAATTGCTACACGAACAACGAAACTGTGGTAGACCACAGGTAAACTGTGCCTGGAACCACCTCTGCCAAGTGATCCTGGGCACAATATGGTTAACTGTTCACAATCACAGTTTGAAGCACGCACACTACACAAACAATCTGGGCCAAGGGAATGAACTGTGCGCAGGAATGGCTAAAACTGACAGTGTGAGTGCACCCTTAGTCTTGGCTAAGCAATGGTTTGATTTCTTTGAACTTATGTAATCCTCCACTTTGCCCATGCAGTTCAAATCTACAGGTTCATGTTAATGTCTTCTTTTTTAGCATCCCCACTTCCACGTGATGGGGGTTGACTTATTTTTATCAGCACTGTCACTTGAGAGGAAGGGGGCGGGAGTCATATGCTTCTCCATACCCAGAGGTACTGGATATTTTCTTTCTTTCTTTTACCTAAAGAGAGCAGCAGGGGAGTAAATTAAGTGTGTTCTACTTGGAAGAAACATTAAATGAAACCTGTTACTTTGCGCAGCATGGGCACCATTGTTTCAAGCTCCATTGGACTGTGCCACAGTTGCTTTTCTGATGAGCCATTGAATTGCTAAATGCTGCAAACACATGCAACACAAGCATTTTAAGCTGCACAGTGACTTTTGAATTGTGAAGACAGTTGGGCAGTTTTTTTGCCTTGAAAAAGTATTTATGCCCCTTGAAATTTTCCACATTTTGTCATGTTACAACCAAAAACATACATTTATTTTATTGTGATTTTATGTGATAGACCAACACAAAGTGGCACATAATTGTGAAGTGAGAGGAAAATGGTAAATGGTTTTCAAAATGTTTACAAATATCTGAAAAAGTTGTGCATTTGTATTGACCCCCCCCCCCCTTTACTGTGATACCCCTATTTAAAATCGAATGTAACCAATTGCCTTCAGAAGTCACCTAATTGGTTAATAGTCCACCTGTGTGTAATTTAATCTCAGCATAAATACAGCTGTGAAGCCCTCAAAGGTTTTTTAGAGAACCTTAGTGAACAAACAGCATTATGAAGGCCAAGGAACACACCAGACAGGTCAGGGATAAAGTTGTGGAGAAGTTTAAATCAGGTTTAGGTTATAAAAAATATCCCCAGCTTTGAACATCTTACGGATCACTGTTCAATCCATCATCCGAAAACCTACCAAGACATGATTGCCCACCTAAACTTACAGGCTGGGCAAGGAGAGCATTATTCAGAGAAGCAGACCAGAGGCCCATGGTAACTCTGGAGGAGCTGCAGAGATCCACAGCTAAGGGGGGAGAATCTGTCCACAGGACAACTATTAGTCGTGCACTCCATAAATCTATGGAAGAGTGGCTAGAAGAAAGCCATGTGGGGACACAGCAAACATGTGGGAAAAAAGTGCTCTGGTCAGATGAGACCAAAATTGTACTTTTTGGCCTAAAAGCTATATGTGGCGGAAAACTATCACTGCACACCATCCCCCCCATGAAACATGCTGGTGGCACCATCATGTTGTGGGGATGCTTTTCTTTAGCAGGGACAGGGAAGCTGGTCAGAGTTGATGAGAAGATGGATAGAGCCAAATACGGGGCAATCTTAGAAGAAAACCTGTTCACCTTCCAGCAGGACAACACTCTAAACATATAGCCAGAGCTACAATGGAATGGTTTGAATCAAAGCATATTCCTGTGTTAGAATGGCCCAGTCAAAGTCCAGACCTAAATCCAATTGAGAATCTGTGGCAAGGCTTGAAAATTGCTGTTCACAGACACTTTCCATCCAATCTAACAGAGCTTGAGCTATTTTAAAACGAAGAATGGGCAAAAATTTCACTCTAGATGTGCAAAGCTGGTAAAGACATACCCAAAAAGACTTGCAGCTGTAATTGAAGCAAAAGGTGGTTCTACAAAGTATTGACTCAGGGGGTCTGAATAAAAATGCACGTCACACTTTTCAGATATTTATTTGTAAAAAATCTTGAAAACCATTTATCATTTTACTTCCACTTCACAATTATGTGCCACTTTGTGTTGGTTTATCATATAAAATCCCAATAAATTACATATATGTTTTTAGTTGTAACATGACAATGTGGAAAACTTTAAGGGGTATGAATACTTTTTCAAAGCACTGAATTATTTTTGAATATCAGATACTGTTCGATATCTTTAAATGAACAGCTTGCCGACCAGCCGCCGTAGTTTTACTGCGGCAGGTCGGCTCTGTCCTACAAAACAACGTACCTGTACATCGCTTCGTGGGACTGCTAGCAGGGACGCGTGCATGCCCATCGGCCACAGGGGGAACCAACCAGCGGGTTTGGGTGGCCGTGATTGCCACCGGGCACCCGCGATCGCTCCCATTGAGACAGAATGGCGGTCTGCCATTGTAAACACGGCAGACCGCTGTTCTGTCAGTTATGTACACAGAGATCCTGTGTTCCTCTTATTTAGGAACACAGGTCTCTTTGTTCATGCAGCAAGCCCATCCCCCTTCAGTTAGAAAGCCCCCCCTAGGGACACATTTAACCATTTGATTGCTCCTGGTGTTAACCCCTTCCCTGCCAGTGTCATTAGTACAGTAACAGTGCATATTTTTAGCACTGATTACTGTAGTAATGTCACTGGTCCCCTCAAAAGTTTAAAAAATGTCAGGTGTCTGATCTGTCCACCGCAATGTCGCAGTCCCGCTAAAAATTGCTGATCGCCGCCGTTACAAGTAAAAAATAAATGAATAAATAGAAATGACATAAATCTTTCTCCTAGTTTGTAGAAGCAATAACTTTTGCGCAAACCAATCAATATACACTTATTGGGTTTTTTTTTTTTTTTTACCAAAAATATATAGCCGAATACGAATTGGCCTAAAATGATGAAAACATTTGATTTTTACATTTTTGTAAAAACTATATATTTTTTTCAGAATTGTCACTATTTGTTTGTGAATAGCGCAAAAAATAAAAATCACACAGGTGATCAAATACCACCAAAAGAAAGCTCTATCTGTGGGTAAAAAAAGGACATTGATTTTAGTTGGGTACAGCTTTGTCAGTTAAAGTAACACAGTGCCGTATCGCAAAAAATGGCCTGATCATTAAGGGGGTAAATCCTTCCAGTCCAGAAGTAGTTAAGCTAGCAACAACACCCAGTAGTATGTATATTGCTGTGTGTTGCTGTAGACTCTACATTATTGTACACAATTAACCTCACTATTTTGGTAGAAATTAAATAATATTATCCAGTTTTGTGCTGTGCTGCACATGAAGTCAATGGATTTGGATAAGTGGTTTGAGGTATTATTCCACAATGCCAGCTTATTGATTCCAAAGTCATCAGTTTGTCCTTTATAACCAAGCATCTTTTTTGTTTTTTAGGTCTTTACCAGAGAGTGTATGAGCCATTATCTTAGAGTGTTCAACTTTCTTTGGCGTGCAAAGAGGATGGAATACATTCTAACAGACATTTGGAAAGGACATATGTGCAATGCAAAATTACTGAAAAGCATGCCAGGTGAATTGTTTGGTGTTGTATTTTTATAAATGAGTGCATTAGTCCTCCCTAATATTTTAATTTAACTTTTGATTACATTTGTTTCAGCAATTTACTCATGTGTAGGAATTGTGTGCTGTAAGTTGATTTCAGAGAAAAGTCCTTTGACTTTGCATAGGTAGCAGAGGCTGCTAGGATTCCAATGATCATACTGGGGTTCCTAAACTCGAATAATCTTTATTTAGTTCTTGGATCGCAAAAAAAGCTTTTGCTATACGAGGATCTGAATTCCTATAATTCAGAATTGTAGAAATGTATCTACATTTGAATGCAGTCTATAGCATACAGCCAAACAAATGGTGCAGAACTTATTCAGCAGTTTCCTAAAAAAAACTGTTGGTGCAGTAAAACAATAATGCATTATCCATTGGACCTACAATTGAACTTTAGGAAAGGTACATTATAACTTCTTCCAAAACCAGTAGGCATATGCAAGGCATCATGTGGTGGATTATGTATTTCTTGGTGTTTAAAGTGGAGTTCCACCCTATTTTTATACTTACCTCCATCTTCTCGCTCCGGGTCACCTGAAAAAGAAATGGATAATCGCATATTTTTTTTTTTTTTACTTACCTCGTAGCGAAGAAAATATACTTACCTTACTTCCTTCTTCCTCCTTCCTCGGCCGCGGCCCGTCGTCACTTCCTGGCTCTGCAATGATTCCTGGGAGCTGGACGTCATAGCTCCCAGGAATCATTGCGCCTGCACCGGCCCCGACGTCAGTTCCGGGTCGCGCGCGTCATCCCCTTCTAAACAGCTTCTGGGCATGCCCAGAAGCTGTGGAGGGGTGACGCGCGCGACCCGGAAGTGACGTCGGGGCCGGCGCAGAGCATCGTGGGACCACAGAAGGCGGAAGAAGACGCCGAAGAGGACGCGCTGGCTTCAAGCTGCCCACATCTGAGATGGCAGCGCTGGACAAGACGTTTGCAAGGTAAGTATTTCGTCTTGCAGGTAAGTGCAACCCGGGACAGATCAGAGGCTAGCCATTGTGGAATGCACTAGCCCTGACTGTCCCGGGGGTATTAAAAAAAAAAAAAAAAAATCCAGGGTGGAACTCCGCTTTAAGAAAAGCACATATTGATACATGGAATTGGATGGAAGAGACTTTTAAAAAAATATCCTTGCATATGTAATATTTTATTTTATGGAGGTTGTGGCAAGAAACTGAAGTGGGCATATACTGAAAAGAGATTACAATTATTTTTTCATTTTGTTCTGAGTGCAGCAAAATCCAATAAATCTTTGAATTATCCAGGCAAATCCTACAAGTGCTTTAATTAAGGAAAAATCCTGTAAAGTGCTTTAATTAAGTGTCATTAGAAAATCGTAGTCATGAACAGTTTTTGATAGCATAAACCTGTTTTTAATACACTCTGTGAGGTTTCAGATTTGTTTAAGATTGCTGTAAGTCTAATTAGAAAAAAAACAGACTGTTGTTTTAAAATGAGCAGGCATAAAAACCTTTAGATATAACTAAATAACACTTTGACCTTCAAATTAGAGGGCATCTACTATGCAAACCAGTATTTGATGCCCGTAAACCATGGTCTTTGGCCGCCTTCTACTAGAGCTGACCAATCTGTACACTATGGGGTTGTTTACGAAAACCGGAGTGCAATATCTAGTGCAGCTGTGCATGGTAGCCAATCATCTTCTATCTTCAGCTTCTTTAGTTAAGCTTTGACAAAAATACCTGGAAGCTGATTGGTTTCTGTGCAGAGCTGCATCGGATTTTGCACGTTTCGCTTTTAGTAAATCGATTCCTGTGTCACTAGAACTTATTTCATGGTTCATACCCAGCCACAAAATACTAGTGGAACACTGGCCAAACATACGAATAACATTTCAGTTCAGATTCTGCCTACAGAGCATTTAGTTCCGTTTTTTTACCCTTACAGAGTAGTTAATTGAAAACAAAGAATGCAGCGCTTGATATGATAATCACAAAGTCAGTCACTAATGGAAGTAATGATTTGCACAATACATCAAAAAAGGATTGTAAAACAATATAAGAAAAGTCCATGGGGGAAATGAGTCCAATAAGAAGTCCAAGAAATAGGTGATGAATTAGAAGATGTGACCTCCACCAAACACCAACATTAATGGCCTCTTACCAAAATCATATGATCCCCATTACAGGGATCTCAATGCGCTTTTGTCAAGGACTCCTCACACACCACAGTAGATGGACAAATACGAAATCTCCTCCAACAGGAAATGCCTCTGCATGCTCAAAACCGATCTTCTCATGGGAGTGATATTAGACCCAATGGCACATAAAAGAAGAAAAGACTCCTCATGGTGCAATATATTTAAACACAAGCACTTTAATGTAGGAAAAGCCAATATAACACTCACATTTTGATCGATAAAAACAGGCATCAACGGTCAATATCCTGTGGGGGACTCGAAAGTGGACAGTGTGGTAGCTGTAGCCTGGTATCCTCCGACTGAAGGCAGAAAGACGCTGAAAGGTGTTCACAGGGCGGACGTTACCGGTCCCCTACCGGTTTCGTCACGCCCCCTGATGACGTCAGGATCTGACGAAACCGGTAGGGGACCGGTAACGTCCGCCCTGTGAACACCTTTCAGCGTCTTTCTGCCTTTAGTCGGAGGATACCAGGCTACAGCTACCACACTGTCCACTTTCGAGTCCCCCACAGGATATTGACCGTTGATGCCTGTTTTTATCGATCAAAATGTGAGTGTTATATTGGCTTTTCCTACATTAAAGTGCTTGTGTTTAAATATACTGCACCATGAGGAGTCTTTTCTTCTTTTATGTGCCATTGGGTCTAATATCACTCCCATGAGAGGATCGGTTTTGAGCATGCAGAGGCATTTCCTGTTGGAGGAGATTTCGTATTTGTCCATCTACTGTGGTGTGTGAGGAGTCCTTGACAAAAGCGCATTGAGATCCCTGTAATGGGGATCATATGATTTTGGTAAGAGGCCATTAATATTGGTGTTTGGTGGAGGTCACATCTTCTAATTCATCACCTAATTCCTTGGACTTCTTATTGGACTCCTTTCCCCCATGGACTTTTCTTATATTGTTTTACAGTCCTTTTTGATGTATTGTGCAAATCATTACTTCCATTAGTGACTGACTTTGTGATTATCATATCAAATGCTGCATTCTTTGTTTTCATTTTTTTGGGTTAAGGTACAACAACTTTTTTATGCCAGCAGCTGATATTGTAATCCTATCATTCTACTTGATTAAGCGCAGTATAATCTGTTTTTATTTTTCAACGTAGTTAATTGGCATAAGAGAGTCATGTAAATGTAAGACTTAAAAATATTATTCAGTGTGTGCTAATTTTTAGTACAAATTGTGGTTTGTGAAATTTTCTTTCATTCTAAATTAAAAATGTAAGCCTGCTTTAAAGAATTAGGGGGGTTTCTGTTCCATATCATTAGCGATATCTTACTCCAGCAGACAAACTGACTTTAGGCTGGATTCACACTTCTGCAAATTGGATGTGGGTTTCACACAGCTCCAGGGCGACCGCGGTCCGCATTGGAAAAGGATTCTGTGCTTCTGTGGCTCAGTTTTCAGGTGTGAATTCAGGCACAAATTCGGACCGGATTTGCACCTGAATCTGTACAGGGATGAATCGGACCCCTTGCTGGGACCTGCGGCCGCATCAGTGTGAACCCAGCCTTAGCGTTTGCTCCCCTTCAAACCTTTTCTACATATATTTAATCGATCAAGTTATTCAGATGCATACAAATGGAAGTGATACAACTCTTCCCCTTCTGACTGGGTATCCAATGACATCCCTGCAGTGTATTACATACTACATTGGGGGATTGTGCCATATATATATATATATATCATTATGTAAAAGAATTAGGGAGGGCGGGGGAGATATTTAGTTACTTACTGGTTTGCTTTAATGAACACCCTCTGAAGTGCCATTTGTGGGGCTTTTTGTGGGGGGGTATTATAATGTTGTCGCATCAATTCATTTTTTTGGTGAAATCAGCAGTCTTGAAGAACTATACTCCCCTTCACACTATTGCTGCGGTATCCCAGAGCTCCTGGTCAGCCGCTGCCATTTTGCAACCAGTTTGCTTCCAGACAACAATACTCAGTCATGCTAAGATAATATTACTCTTGTGCATGCCTGGGCGTTAATTCATCTCAGCACTTCGGATATTGTAAAGCAGGTAGGAAACTTTAATACAGGAGAGATAAGTGTCTTGTGCATTAAAAATCCTGCCTGTTCACCATACCCCCCAAAGTTCCACTAAGTTAAAATAGAAGAATACAATGCTGAGACTGGTGCCTAAACTACAAACTTTTTTTTTTTTTGACAGAACTGTTGGTCTGATTTCTACAGAGGTGGGCGGGATTGGCATGTAGAGACGCCTATATCCAACAGAGCATCTATTTTCCTATTTTTTCTAAGACATGGAAATTTGAAGGATTGATCTTTGGATTATATTGTCCCCAGAATCATCTTTTTTTTTTTTTTTTTTTTTAGTAGGGCATTTCAGACCATTCCTCTCATTAAAGCAAAACACCTAGTACCCTTTGTAAAGCTTCCTGGAAACTGAAAGCCTTTTGGCTGCACCTTTTTGCATCCCACAATTATATAGAGAAACCATTATTCTTTGATATCAATACGGCCTTTCCTGACTCGCTCACAAATTCAGATGCCTTTAAGCCTTTCTTGAAAGGGCCATATTCATTACAAATATAAACACTGTTAATACATCCAAAATGAAGGGAAAAGTGAAACAGTGGGTACATCCACTTGAACAAGACTTTGTATCCAAATCTGGTGCTCTAATACAGGATGCCTGGCTGGCTGGGACATATATCCAGCATACCTGTTTACCCATGCAGGGGTGCACAGGTGTTCCCTGCATTCCCATACAGGCAGTCCCATTATTGCCTATTTGGAAGCAGCGGCTGCACAGACACAGCCACTGCTCCAAGTTTGACTTCTTTGCAGGTGCTGGTGCATGGCCCTGAATGCACAGTGTCTGCTTTTGGGGCCATGCACCCCCATGAATGTCAAATTGGGAGCAACGGCTGTGTCTGTGCACCACTATGGCCCAATAGACATGAACAGGACTGTCTGCATGGGTATGCACAGAATACCTATGGCTGCACACGGCCCTTGCACAGAGTACGAATAGATGCGCCCTGTGAAAAAGGAAAAAAACGGTCACTTGCTGGCTAAAATAGCACAATATCTAAACAACCTCTCCCGCCAACATTGTAGTAATAGTCACTCACAATGAGAAACTAGTTCATATAAATGAGATGATATTTTGCAGGACTTGGTACAATTTTCTTCTGAACCATACACAACCATGTACCATACATCAAAACTAATAGCCCCATAAAATCACTTCGCTCCCATATTAAAAAAAAAAAAACAAAGAAAAAAAACCCCATAGAGCTTCAGGTTGATGCTGCAATAAGAGACAATGTAAATAGTGTTGCTTTCAACTATGGCGATATACATGAAAATATCATGCTACCTGTATATACAGATGCTACTTTGTATCTGTTGGATGATACCATTTCCTCTGTTCAAGATGTGATGGAAATAATTGAACCCTTTGACAGCAAATCTGAATTCAATTCTGAACAGTGACTGCTCTTAAGTACCTAGGCATTCAAATTACCCCAGATATTACTAGATGCTGCCACCTTGGTAATTAGGGTCTGGGTTAAAATCTGGAGTGAGCTCCCCCTCTCTATCTTTGATTGGCAGAGCACATCGTAAAAACTATTTCTGCCTCAACTGCTATACATTCTCCATAAATATCATAATTAGAGAACTAATGATGGCAACCTAAAATCAAACCAGAGCAGCTACAACATACAAAAGTGGTAGGAGAAACTGCACTGCAAATTCCTAGACTCTACTACCTTGCAACTGAGCTTCAACATTAGTAGAAGGTCTTAAACAGTCTTAAACAGTCTTAAACAATCCAGTTGACGCTACCATTTATCCTACACAAGTTTGGACTTGAAATCTAAAGATTTTGTAGGCTCAATAAATTGTTTTCCACATATGCATGTATATAGGTGCTAGGTGGGGAGAGTGGTTTTGGCTCTGCCTGCTTGTCAGGAGAGCAGCAGGCAAAACATAGATGCCCTCTGCCTATCAGGGGAGCCTGATTCGTATTTAGGCCTGTTTCATGTGCTCGGTGTGTGATGCATTTGGGCTGAGGGAGTGTCCACACTGTGTCCAATGGGGAGGCACGTTGGACAGTGGATGAAACCCAGCCAATGACACACAGGCTTTGATACTATCCCATGGATTTTGCACCAAGAGGGATGCATCATGGGATAGGGCAGGGATATGCAAACTGTGACCCTCCAGATGTTGCAGAACTACAAGTCCCATGAAGCATAGCAAGACTCTGACAGCCACAAGCATGACACCCAGAGGGAGAGGCATGATGGGACTTGTAGTTTTGCAACAGCTAGAGGGCCACAGTTTGCATATCATTGGGATAGGGTATAAAGGCCAGGGGCACATTAGGCAGGGGGTCTTTGGGCGGGAAGCCAGGTCCCAGAAGGAGGGTGACGGCTGTCTCCTCTTCTGCAGTAGTGGATGGTGGTCACGGGCGGTCGGCCTGGTGAACCAGGGAGTGTGGCTGAGTCCAGAAGTCCAGGAGAAGCTGACTGGTGGAGTTGAGGGCCACGGTGACTCTGAAAAAATTATCTCCGTGAGTACAGAGAAACATGCCCGGGGGTCTGCCCAGGAAGGGGACCACTCCAGAGTGTAGGAGTCAGTAGACGGGTGTCAGCTACACTGAGAGGAAGAAAGTGGGTGCCAAGTTAAGAACCCTGAAGATAATTACAAGTAGGAGAGCCCCTACATTAGAGAAAGTTATCTCAGATAGTGAGTGACCCATAGTTGCCATCATCCCATATAGCATTGAAAATAGACATTGTTTTTCTCCTCGTAAATGGGATTTTTGAGGCAATCAAGGGAAAAGAGACAAAAAGTCTATGATAAAATTTTTATATTTATTAAGAATTGGTTAAAAAAGAGATAATTACTGCAAACATTAATATAACCACATCAACCATACTAGTCATATTGTAGAACAGTGGTTGAAACATTTCTAATCATATAAAAGTGGAAAACACATACAAATGCTTGTCTATTTTGGAGAGCCCTTACATTACTTTCATTCCAGTGGCAGAGTGAAGCAGCGGCCTTGCCGCATCCTCAAGTCAGATGTTCTCAGCATTGTGAATAGTTACTAGTTGGAGTATCTCACTCATCCCTTCTCCTATCTCTGTTCTAAATAAAGCTACAAAACAACATCCCCTGGACTGATCATTGACTGAGCCAAGTACTTAAAGTGATACGTTTCTGCAAGCTGTTGCTACGGGTAACTCAGGGGAATCCAGAAAGTGTTATATCCAGCAGTCCCCTAGGGGGCAGTGCTACATGCACGTATGCATAAAGTCTGGGAGAGTACATACAAGTATTGAAAAATTGTATTATTAAAGCCCAACTTCAGGCACAGCAACAAAAAAAAAATACCCTCCTCCCATCCCACTGCAAGAGTTAAGTGCCTATTATGTGAAATTACCATATTCTGCACTCTAGCAGAAAGAGGAGGAGGGGCAAACCCACTGTAAGGGTTGATTTTTTTTTTCTTTCTTTAATCCTGTAGTTGGTTTTAAACTTTTTTGTCCTAAAGCAGCCATACATCTTGCCGCAGCAGATGCAATTTTATTATGTTCAGCGGAAACCTACTGTATAAGCCCAAATAAATGTGGATGGTTAGCATCTAAGCTCTACCCCTATTATCAATCTTATGCAAAACACCATGAGTCCCATAACATTCATATTGAATTGTTATACCATTCTACTTACAAAATACATTAAAGCTTATCCTTGCCAGTTGTAGATAAATGGAAGAGAGATGTGGGACCTGTTGACAGAGAGCAAATAGAAAAGCATTCTAGACTTGGTCTCAATTTTATACATTGTATAAAAAGCCTTTAATATGTCCCTGACATTGTTCAGAGTTGGAAAGCTAGATTAACTAACCTGTAGCATGTGTAACAGAGACCACAAGGTTTCATTCATATTCTTGTCCAAAACTGAATAGATATTGTCAACCTATGAATAACACACAAAGTATATTTCATCCAACCATCCCCTTAGACCCTGAAATATGTATGTACTTTGTTTTCTGTTCTGTAATTCTTTCTGATACATTACCCATATGCTATAACTTCTAATATACCTGACTGTGTAGCAAATGCGAGACACAGTTTGTATTTTATAATATATATATATATATATATATATATACACACACACACAGTGCTTTGCAAAAGTATTCACCCCCTTGACTTTTTACCTATTTTGTTACATTACAGCCTTAAGTTTAATGTTTTGTTTATCTGAATTGTATGTGATGGATCAGAACACAACAGTCTAAGTTAGTGAAATGAGAAAAATATATACATGAAACTATTTTTTTTTAAATAGAAACCGAAAATTGGCATGTGCGTATGTATTCTCACCCCCTTTGTTATGAAGCCCATAAAAAGCTCTGGTGCAACCAATTATCTTCAGAAGTCACAAAATTAGTGAAATGATGTCCACCTGTGTGCAATCTAAGTGTCACATGATCTGTCATTACATATATACACACCTTTTTTGAAAGGCCCCGGAGGCTGCAACACCTAAGCAAAAGGCATCACTAACCAATCACTGCCATGAAGACCAAGGAACTCTCCAAACAAGTAAGGGACAATGTGTTGTTGAGTAGTACAAGTCAGGGTTAGGTTATAAAAAAAAATATCCAAATCTTTGATGATCCCCAGGAGCACCATCAAATCTATCATAACCAAATGGAAAGAACATGGCACAACAGCAAACCTGCCAAGAGACGGCCGTCCACCAAAACTCACGGACCTGGCAAGGAGGGCATTAATCAGAGAGGCAGCACAGAGATCTAAGGTAACCCTGGAGGAGCTGTAGAGTTCCACAGCAGAGACTGGAGTATCTATACATAGGACGGCAATAAGCCGTATGCGCCATAGAGTTGGGCTTTATGGCTGAGTGGCCAGAAGAAAGCCATTACTTTCAGCCAAAAACAAAATGGCACGTTTTAAGTTTGTGAAAAGGCATGTGGGATACTCCCAAAATGTATGGAGGAAGGTGCTCTGGTCTGATGAGACTAAAATTGAACTTTTCGGCCATCAAAGAAAACGCTATCTCTGGCGCAGTCCCAACACATCTCATCACCCAAAGAACACATGGTGGTGGCAGCATCATGCTATGGGCATGTTTTTAAGATGGATGGTGCTAAATACAGGGATATTCTTGTGCAAAACCTGTACCACTCTGTGCGTGATTTGAGGCTAGAACGGAGGTTCACCTTCCAGCAGGACATTGACCCCAAACACACTGCTAAAGCAACACTTGAGTGGTTTAAGGGGAAACATGTAAATGTGTTGGAATGGCCTAGTCAAAGCCCAGACCTCAATCCAATAGAAAATCTGTGGTCAGACTTAAAGATTGCTGTTCACAAGTGCAAACCATCCAACTTGAAGGAGCTGGAGCAGTTTTGCAAGGAGGAATGGGCAAAAATCCCAGTGGTAAGATGTGGCAAGCTCATAGAGACTTATCCAAAGCGACTTGGAGCTGTGATTGCCGCAAAAAGTGGCTCTACAAAGTATTGACTTTAAGGGGGGTGAATAGTTATGCACATTGACTTATTCTGTTATTTTGTCCTATTTGCTGTTTGCTTCACAATAAAAAAAAAAAAAAAAAACATCTTCAAAGTTGTGGGCATGTTCTGTAATTAAATTATGCAAATCCTCAAGCAATCCATGTTAATTCCAGGTTTTGAGGCAACAAAACACAAAAAATGCCAAGGAGGTTAATACTTTTGCAAAGCACTGGTTGATAATGCTCCTTTTGTATGCAGGAAGGTAATACTTACCTTCACAGTCTTCAGACAGCCATTACTGCAACCATAGAAACATAGAAACATAGAATGTGTCGGCAGATAAGAACCATTTGGCACATCTAGTCTGCCCAATATATCTGAATCCTATGAATAGTCCCTGGCCCTATCTTATATGAAGGATAGCCTTATGCCTATCCCATGCATGCTTAAACTCCTTCACTGTATTTGCAGCTACCACTTCTGCAGGAAGGTTATTCCATGCATCCACTACTCTCTCAGTAAAGTAATACTTCCTCATATTACTTTTAAACCTTTGCCCCTCTAATTTAAAACTGTGTCCTCTTGTGGTAGTTTTTCTTCTTTTAAATATGCTCTCCTCCTTTACCGAGTTGATTCCCTTTATGTATTTAAAAGTTTCTATCATATCCCCTCTGTCTCTTCTTTCTTCCAAGCTATACATGTTAAGGTCCTTTAACCTTTCCTGGTAAGTTTTTTCCTGCAATCCATGTACTAGTTTAGTAGCTCTTCTCTGAACTCTCTCTAGAGTATCTATATCCTTCTGGAGATATGGCCTCCAGTACTGCGCACAATACTCCAAGTGAGGTCTCACCAGTGTTCTGTACAGCGGCATAAGCACTTCTCTCTTTCTACTGCTTATACCTCTCCCTATACATCCAAGCATTCTGCTGGCATTTCGTGCTGCTCTATTACATTGTCTTCCCACCTTTAAGTCTTCTGAAATAATTACTCCTAAATCCCTTTCCTCAGATACTGAGGTCAGGACTGTGTCAAATATTCTATATTCTGCCCTTGGGTTTTTACGTCCCAGGTGCATTATCTTGCACTTATCCACATTAAATTTCAGTTGCCAGAGTTCTGACCATTTTTCTAGTTTTCCTAAATCCTTTTCCATTTGGCGTTTCCCTCCAGGAACATCAACCCTGTTACATATCTTTGTGTCATCAGCAAAAAGACAAACCTTACCATCGAGGCCTTTTGCAATATCACTTATGAAGATATTAAACAAAATTGGTCCCAGTACAGATCCCTGAGGTACCCCACTGGTAACATGACCTTGTTCTGAATGTTCTCCATTGACTACAACCCTCTGTTGTCTGTCACTCAGCCACTGCCTAATCCACTCAACAATATGGGAGTCCATGCTCAATGACTGCAGTTTATTGATAAGTCTTCTATGTGGGACAGTGTCAAAAGCCTTACTAAAATCTAGATATGCAATGTCTACTGCACCTCCACCGTCTATTATTTTAGTCACCCAGTCAAAAAAGTCTATAAGATTTGTTTGACATGATCTCCCTGAAGTAAACCCATGTTGTTTTTCATCTTGCAATCCATGGGATTTAAGATGTTCCACAATCCTATCCTTTAATAGGGTTTCCATTAATTTGCCTACTATTGATGTCAGACTCACTGGTCTATAGTTGCTCGATTCCTCCCTACTACCTTTCTTGTGAATGGGCACGACATTTGCCAATTTCCAATCTTCCGGGACGACTCCTGTTGCTAATGATTGGTTAAATAAATCTGTTAATGGTTTTGCCAGCTCACCACTAAGCTCTTTTAATAATTTTGGGTGTATCTCATCAGGACCCTGTGACTTATTTGTCTTCACTTTAGACAGCAATCTTAGAACGTCTTCCTCTGTAAAGACACATGCATCAAACGATTCATTAGTCATCCTTTCAAGTGGAGGTCCTTCTCCTTCTTTTTCTTCTGTAAAAACTGAACAGAAGTATTCATTAAGGCAGTCGGCTAGCCCTTTATTCTCTTCTACATACCTTCCGTCCTTTGTTTTTAATTTAGTTATTCCTTGTTTTAATTTCCTTTTTTCATTTATATATCTGAAGAATGTCTTATCCCCCTTTTTCATAGACTGAGCTAGTTTTTCTTCTGCCTGCGCTTTAGAAGTTCTTATAACTTGCTTGGCCTCTTTCTGCCTAATCTTGTAGATTTCCTTATCTTCATTGCTCTGGGTTTTTTTATAATTACAAAATGCTAGCTTTTTATTTTTAATGATTTGGGCCACTTCTGCTGAGTACCACAGTGGTCTCTTCCTTTTTTTGCTTTTACTGACAAGTCTAATGCACTTTTCTGTTGCCTTCAATAATGCACCTTTTAAGTAGTCCCATTTCTCCTGGACTCCATGTAATCCGTTCCAGTCTGATAAGGACTCATTTATGACTAATTTCATTTTTGAAAAGTCTGTTTTTCTAAAATCTAAAACTTTTGTTTTTGTGTGGTGCGACTCTTTCACAGTTCTTATATTAAACCACACTGACTGGTGATCACTGGATCCCAAGGTTTCGCCTACAATGACATCATATACCGAATCCCCATTTGTGAATACCAGATCCAAAATGGCCTCCCTCCGGGTTGGCTCCTCAACCACTTGTTGCAGAGACAACCCCAGTAGGGAATTTAGAATATCTGTACTCCTGGTAGAACTTGCTATTTTGGTTTTCCAGTTTATATCTGGAAGATTGAAATCTCCCATAATGATAACTTCTCCTTTCATTGTCATTTTAGCTATTTCTTCAACTAGTAGATCATCTAGTTCTTTAACTTGACCAGGTGGTCTATATATCACACCTACACGAGTTACTGCATGATTAGCAAACTGCAACGTAACCCAAACTGACTCTATGTTGGCCTCACCAACTTGTATTAGGTTAGATTTAATGCTATCTTTCACATACAGGGCCACTCCTCCTCCTTTCTTGCCTTCTCTGTCTCTTCTGTATAAAGAGTACCCTGGTATGGTTATGTCCCAGTCATTTCTTTCATTAAACCATGTCTCCGTAACAGCCACTAAATCTACATTCTCAGATGCCATAATTGACCCAAGTTCATTGATTTTTTTACCTAAACTGCGAGCATTTGTAGACAGGACTCTGAGCTTATCATTTCTTAACCTCTGTGCTTCTGACCTGTTCTGGCATTGTTTCGGGGGGCAATTGGACTCTTGTAATTCCACTCTTTTGCCCCCCCTTCCTAGTTTAAATACTCTTTAGCAAATTCTTGGAGTTGTTCACTAAGTACATTTGTTCCTTTGAGAGAAAGATGCAAACCATCTTTTTTGTACAGTTCCTTTCTATTCCAAGTAGAGCTATCATGAGAAACAAAGCCAAATCCTTGCTCTTGACACCATTTACTAAGCCATATGTTGAACTCCTTTATGCGCCTCTGCCTATCATTCTGAACATTATGCACAGGCAGAACTTCAGAAAATGAAATGGTGGATGCAAAATCCTGTACGTCATTTCCAAGTGTGATAAAAGATTTTTTCACCTCTGACACTTCATTGCAAGCCAGGTCATTTGTCCCTAGATGGACAAGAACATCCACGTCCCCTTCCTGCTTTGCTTGCTTAACAATATTAATAATACGTCTTCTATCTCGTCTAGCAGTAGCACCAGGGAGACATCTCACAAAACCATTTTCTTTAAGCTCCACACTTCTTATGATTGAATCACCCAGCAACAGCTGCTTCCTTTGAGACTTCACTTTATCTTTTTTGTCCTTGGCTGCAGTCTTGCATACCTTAGACATAGGAGTCGATGGTTTCTCACCCTCTGTGCTTGAGTCCATATCCATGTTGTCCTTACATTCTGAGAGTGCTGCAAATGAATTTTGGAGAACCACCGACTGTGGGACATATCTTCTATCCACCACTCTAAGTCTTCCTGAACCTACAGTAACCCATCTGCCATTTCTGGGGGTCCTCTGTGGCAGTGGCATTGCAGCAGTCCCAGCTGGAGTTTGTTTAACAGATAATTTAAATATCTCTGATTTCAAAAATGCAATTTCCTGCTGCAGTAAGGAGAATTGTCTACAGATCTGACAGCATCCGAATCTCCAAAGAGTGGAACATGAAATAAATGCAAAACAATTCCTGCACTGAACCAAGTCTGCCATTTTAAAGAGGAGAGAAAAAAAAAAAGAAAAGAAGAAAATTTGTAAATTTAAGTCAAACAAATCTTACCTTTTTTTTTTTTTTTACCCACCTTCCAGCCTACCTCCTGACTATCTCCTGCAATATCTCATTCACTGTACTTAAAATGTTGTACTTGCAATGGTGTACTTGCAGCTAATGAATTAGACCAGCTAATGAGTATTTCTCTATATATACACACTCCTTCACAGCTCCTCCCCCAGCAAAAATTGTAACACCTTAATGGGCTAGTCTCATTAGCAAATGCACAATAGCAGACACCTGACCAAATTCCTTTCCTCTTCTCAAGCAATGGTCAGCAAAAGAAACACAGATGAGTTGGTTGCAAACTCCAAGCCAATTTCTTTCAGTATCTCTTCAGTCTCCTGCAATATCTCATTCACTGTACTTAAAATGTTGTACTTGCAATGGTGTACTTGCAGCTAATGAATTTGACCATCAGGGAGGAAGCCTGCTGGATCGTGAATTAAATACATTTTCTTCTGTTAGATTACACTTAGACAAAACCATAATTATAACTCTACATATGCATAGGGGGCATTTAATTTAATTGGCCTCTTAACTGAGATCTGTAAATATAAGTAAATGGACATCACAAGATAATTAAATATTTGCCTGGGCTGTTCACGATTATGTTGCATTTAATTAAATAGCAATCAAGCCATTTTACATTTCTAGATCCATATGAAATCTATCACAAAAGAAACGTGAAGGCTGCCATACTCACTCTGAAAATGCTAGTTGTCTGGCTGCCATGCTAACCCTGTTTTAATCTTCAGAGTTTATAAGCCAGAACAAGTATGCAGATCTAGGCTTCTGGCTTTTCTCAAATTTTCCTTATCTTCAAACTTGTGGATCAGTAACTAAGTCAATGGCCAGGTAACTAGCATTCAAAAGCAGGTCAACGATGACCGCCCCCATATTTTCTTTCTGCTTTAAATCGTATACGTACTTTCATTTTTCATATATTTACTATTCATTTCCATTACAGAGCTATCTGGGGTGCTTCATCAGTGTCACGTCCTGGCTTCAGAAATGGTCCATTTCATTCATCAGATGCAGTATTATATCACATTTGAGGTACATTTTTGTTTTATGTTTGGCTTTGGTATTAATGTTCACCCCTCTTTGAATTGTGGTTTACCCTGATCATGTTTTCCTTAGGTTCTGGAATGCTCATGGGATGAACTATGGAACAAAGTGCAGCAAGCACAGGATTTGGATCACATCATTGCAGCTCATGAGGTGTTTTTGGATACAATCATTTCTCGCTGTCTACTTGACAGTGACTCAAGAGTAGGTTTACTTTTTGTTATATACATTTGTTTATGAAAAACAGCAAAACCGTTTATTTAAGGTAGTTTCTACCCACATTACAATTTGCTAGCAAATAAACGTGGAGGCAAATTTAAAAAAAATATATCCTGTGGTGGTTAGGAGTTTATAGTGTCTTTCCTGGCTGAAAAAAATGAACACTGTTGTGCTAGGTTTCCATCATCTATGTACATTCGCATTATTCTCCCTTAAATTAGCCTTAGTTAATAAATGACTTGGTGATCCTGTCCTTTCCCTGCTTATGGTCTTCGTTACGGGTCTGGGATGACAACACTATACAGCCTCTATACAGATTGCGTACCTCTTTAGGCGTTGTCGGAATCTGGAAGCTATGCTGCTTCATTGTATGTGCATACTCTGCTCTGGCAATGCTATTTTGCATTGTACCTGCCCTCCCCTCACTGCACGGGCTCCTCCCCTGCTTCCTTCCTGTGAATGAACTCTGAGGTGGCCTCCCCTCACTGCACGGGCTCCTCCCCTGCTTCCTTCCTGTGAATGAACTCTGAGGTGGCCTCCCCTCACTGCACGGGCTCCTCCCCTGCTTCCTTCCTGTGAATGAACTCTGAGATGGCCTCCCCTCACTGCACGGGCTCCTC
Organism: Pelophylax lessonae; assembly: GCF_965119305.1. Lineage (NCBI taxonomy): Eukaryota > Metazoa > Chordata > Amphibia > Anura > Ranidae > Pelophylax > Pelophylax lessonae. The sequence continues at coordinate 467,595,739 of NC_138769.1, forward strand.
CCCTGCTTCCTTCCTGTGAATGAACTCTGAGGTGGCCTCCCCTCACTGCACGGCTTCTCCCCTGCTTCCTTCCTGTGAATGAACTCTGAGGTGGCCTCCCCTCACTGCACGGGCTCCTCCCCTGCTTCCTTCCTGTGAATGAACTCTGAGGTGGCCTCCCCTCACTGCACGGCTCCTCCCCTGCTTCTTTCCTGTGAATGAACTCTGAGGTGGCCTCCCCTCACTGCACGGGCTTCTCCCCTGCTTCTTTCCTGTGAATGAACTCTGAGGTGGCCTCCCCTCACTGCACGGGCTCCTCCCCTGCTTCCTTCCTGTGAATGAACTCTGAGGTGGCCTCCCCTCACTGCACGGGCTCCTCCCCTGCTTCCTTCCTGTGAATGAACTCTGAGGTGGCCTCCCCTTACTGCACGGGCTCCTCCCCTGCTTCTTTCCTGTGAATGAACTCTGAGGTGGCCTCCCCTCACTGCACGGGCTCCTCCCCTGCTTCTTTCCTGTGAATGAACTCTGAGGTGGCCTCCCCTTACTGCACGGGCTCCTCCCCTGCTTCTTTCCTGTGAATGAACTCTGAGGTGGCAATGTCATTACTCTTATGATCTTACCCATCAGGTGATTCTCCTCCTGCCACTCACCAGCAAATTGATAGGCAATGGTAATTTTACGTCTCTGCTTCCTAATTTAAATTGGCACTCACCACCAATGTTTAAGGGACATTTTTTTGAAGGGAAAATTAAAGCAACCCCAAAAGTTTTGTCATTTTTTTCTTATATTTAGTAAAAATCACATGGTTAATAAATACCACCTAAAGAAAGCTCTATATGTCTTGGAAAATAATTGAAAATTCATTTTGAAACAGTGCTGCAGGCCAAGTATTCGCCAGTCAAATTCTCACAGCACTGAAAATGTGCATCCTAACCTTTTTGCAGGTTTTTTTTTTTTCTTTTTCATCCCTTGAGGGTCACAAGAAGCCTTTAACCTTTATGTTATAGTGCCACCTACAGAATTGAATACTGGAAAACAAAAACCCTAGGATAAACCTTCCTACTACCAGCATGCCTCCGTTTATTTGTAATAGGAAACAGCTCTGCTTTATTAAAGACTAACGTATCTTAATTTTACAGTACAGAACACAGGCTGAATATTCTTAGACCCTGGGCTATAGGCTGCTACCTTCAGATAAATTGACACTGGCAAAGCTTTAGGTGATGGATCTCTTCTCACTTATTGAGAACTTTCTTTGCTTAACTGGTTCTTATTAACTTAAAATTCTTCAATTAACTCTTCACTGTTTTCTACTATAACAATGGAAGTTGTGCATCTGGATTGGTGCAACCTCAGTAATACTTTGAGAACTGTATGAAGACCTCACACTGTGGGGACAGCCTACAATGTTGCTTTTGGCACTGGATTCTGCTTGAGTGCTCACCTTGACACAGAGTGCAGCAAGTGTGGTTAGCCTCAGGGTGCTATAGAGCTCCAGGATTGTGATCCAACCTTATGGTTCCTAGACCCTGTAGACCCATCTGGGCCTATGCCCACCTTGACAGATTAAGCCTGGATCTACAGTATACATGGACCCGCAATGTATAAAGGTTCATCCTGTTATTGGACCAATAACTGTAGCCTTATAAACATTTGTGTGGCTTAACATCTCCACTACTTGCAGTTCACTCAAAAAGTGTGTATGACTAGGTGTTACATCACACCACAGGAAGCACTACTACCACCATGTCCACCCAGAGCACTCATAGATACTCCTCCTGCCTTTTTGCCGAGAGGACTTTGCTACAGGATCGTTGACATCTGGGTTGCTATGTATGCTTTTATTGACACGCTTGCCCCATTTCTGCACCTTATTCTATGAGTACCCCACAGGGGAGTTCCCACACTTATAGTAATGGCGTAAACCAGGTACAAAGGAACTGTGGCAAAAACGTACTCTGACAGGTTGCCAAACACTCAAATTGCATAGAGTGACAATTCTTTCCTTGCACCTAAGCAGGGCCCTATTTTTAACATCTGCGTATCCAATTCTAGCTATATCTCAGGCACGTAAAAAGCAGCCTTTCTGACCAAGGCAGATTTTTCTGTAATTGTCAGATATTCTTGGACTGCTAACAGGACATTGAAGAAAACCCAGATTCGGTGTTGGAGGCAGCTGCAGAAGATTTCTCAACTCCAAGCTCCTATACACCTGATGCTAAAGCCTCAAGCAATATGCTTGCCAATTTAGATGTGCCCAATTCTGCTGTGCGAAAAAGCCTCAGTGTAGTCACATTTGATTCTCCTTCATCTCGACATGTCCTCCTCATTACAAAGAGACCAGAAAAGTCTAAAAAGGCCTTTTTTTGCCTTTTTCATAGGCTCTCTCTGCTCTTTCAGAGCCAGCCCTGCAACCAACTATTGCTGCAATTTTTTTTGGCAAACTGCAGCTAATTGGACTAGGGCAAAGAACTAACAGGATCGTGCCTTCCAGGACTGAGCCCTTCACATTTACTTTTCTGGTGCCGTAGAACAAGTCATGATATAAATCTTGGGAATGTCTCCCATTTCTATCCATATGCGCAGAATGCTATAGCCAAAAGCCTGTTTAGGTGAAGCTGCCTGTAAAAGATGCCTCACTTGTGTGCCCTGTGAGGGAGGATGTCCCTTTGGATGTCACTGGAGGAAAGGTCATGTTTCCTCATTGGAAAGTTTCAAAACCCCCCATCTTTAGGGGGTTCTACCTTCTCAAACAGCAGAGCACCCCATCTCTCTCTTCAGGCTTCATCTTCAAAGACTAAATTCAGCTTTTCCTATTGGAGCAAGACTTGGAACCCTCTCATGTGATTTTCAGGGACTTTGAAAGTGTACTTGCAGCATAGGCCTCATAAATGTATACTTCAAGTATAATTTTGCAGGTTGGTGGTTACGGTATTGACTACATGATAACGCTACCCCCATGTATTCTTAAATGCATGATTTGTTAGTGTATATACATAGATTAAACTGAGTTCATTTTTCTGTTAGATTAATATTTTATGTATTCTTCTTATTTTGTCATGAATACATATACAGGTTGTTTACTTAAGCTGTAATCCTTGTGCAAGTCTTCTCACATCTAGTAAATTCCAGGTACTTCTGGGTGACCTACCATTGCCTGTGATATGTAGGTTTATTGGTACTCTGTTCCAGACACCTATCACATGAGTTGGTAGACCTATCTTTTTATGATATAGTCCCAATACATGGGGCAGCTCTAATGAGAATGGATCTCATTATATTGTGTTTATGTAATGCAATTAACCATACAGTAGAGTTTCAGGTGTGGTAATGCAGCAGTGGGGGCAGTATGAAAATTATAATTACCGTATTTATCGGTGTATAACACGCATCGGCGTATATCACGCACTTACATTTTAGGGGAGAAATTTTAGGAAAAAAGCTGAAATTTAAAATAAACAGCTTTGAACTCAGAACATTTTTTTTAATCAAATGTAGTCTCACCAGTGCCCACGAATGCAGCTTCATCAGCGCAGTGCCCACTAATGCAGCCTCATCAGTGAAGTGCCCACGAATGCAGCCTCCCCAGCGCAGTGCCCATAATTGCAGCCTCTCCAGCGCAGTGCCCATAATTGCAGCCTCGCCAGTGCCCATAATTGCAGCCTCGCCAGCGCCATTGCCCATAATTGCAGCCTCACCAGCACCCATAATTGCAGCATTACCAGCGCCCATAATTGCAGTCTCGCCAGTGACACTATCCAAATCACTTTTAAAAAAGTCTAGGAAGCAGCGCCAAGAGGTAGAAGGGGGCGGGCGGCGCAGAGGAGAAGGAAAGATGCGCTGTCATCGGAAGTCCCGGCGCCTATGATAGACGTCGGCATAGGAGGCAGGACTTCTGATGACAATCCGTCCTTCCTTCTCCTCGGCGCTGCCCGCCCCCTTCTACCTCTCGGCGCTGCTTCCTGGACTTTTTTTTTTTTTTATATCGGCGTATAACACGCACTGTTACTTTTTCCTCCATTTTTAGTAGGAAAAAGTGCGCGTTATACGCCAATAAATACGGTATATAGTGAAATGCAGTTTGTTGGAGCTCAATATTAGCAATAAAAAAAACAACCCTTCTTAGTTAAACTATCTGGATAGAGTTCCACTTTGTTAAAACATTTCATTTATCTTAAAACAAAATGTTATTGGGGTTGGTTTAGACTTTTTTTTTCTGCATAAGAAGCACATGGACATTTTTTTTTGTTTTCTTTTAACAGAAAGTACATGGACAGTGTTTAAAGTAGAACTACACTTCATCTGAGCACAAACCATTGATGCTATTGATGCTGTTTAATTCATTTTTAATATTCAAAGCAAACTTCCCCATCCATCCATCCATCCATGTCTCCATGCTTTATTCTGTTGAGAAATCACTTTGAAAAATACTCCCTAGCATTTCTGGCCATGGGCATCTTGAGTAAGGGCAGATGATTAATTTAGCATTTACTTTCTGGAATCAGTGTTCATTTCATTGACGAAAACATTTTCATCAGCAGCCTTTACACAGTGACGGAAACTAAATGAAACCTACACCACATTTTCGTCCTCTGACAAAAAGTTTGACGAATATCAATTCCGTTTTTGTTAACAAACGAATCTGTGGGGACGGAAAGTTTACCCTTGTGAACTTGAGGTTTCCACAGAGCTTCTGCTCCCAGCAAGCAAGTAACTCAAGTCCATACCATGCTTAGCAGCAGTTAGCAGCAGTTAGCAGCACTGTGCAGCCGGCATTACAGGCCTCCGAGACTTCTCAGAGGACCCTCCAGAGCAGCACTATGTACATTTACAAGCCTCCTGGCGAGAGTCCCACTCCTGACAACTGTCCAGAGCAGGGAGCACTGTAAGTGTGTACATTACAATTACAAGCCCCTCCCCAGACCACCGTCCATCCAGAGCACTCCTCTGACCAGTGGCCACCGGCATCCAGAGCACTGTGCATTACAGGCCTCCCCTCAGGCCTGACACCACCATCCAGCACTATGCAGTATTGCAGGCCTCCTCAGACCACCGTCAAGAGCACTGTGCAGCATTATAGGCTGCCTCAGACCACCGTCCAGAGCACAGTGCAGCTTTACAGGCCTCTCCGACTACCGTTTAGAGCACCTTGCAGCATTACAAGCCTCCTTAGACCATCCAGAGCACTATACCTATTACAGGCCTCCTCAGACCATCCGGAGTGGCTAAATCTGTGTCTGTGAGTTTGATCAAACCTTAATACCATAAATAATGTATTATTTATAATAAATTTTCTTCAAGAATATATAATGAGTTTGCAAATTCTAGAGAAATGCTTAAATAGTGCATTACAATTTAATTAAACCTATTCAATTTTAGTTGACTAAACTATAGTAGATATTTTAGTTGACTAAATATGGCTAAAACTAAAACAAACTAAAATAAAATGGGACTAAAATGGCATTTTAGACAAAAGACTATGACTAAAACTAAATCAAAATTTGATGCCAAAATTAACACTGCCTGGAATCAACCCCACCCTTGGCTGCAAGCAGGAGCGGGTGGGCTTTGCTGAGCTAACCCCTGCCCCCCTCCTGAAGGCTCCTTAGATGTATGACATAATTTGCCTAGGCATACAAACCAGAAAGTAACTGAAGAAAAGTAAAAATAACGTTTTTAAACAAGAAAATATGATATACTTTCAAATCCATTTATTAATGCTAGCAGCATAAGGATTAAAAATATTCAATGTTGATTGAGAGAGTGAAGTTCCGCTTTAACATGGATTCTAAGGGCCCTAGTTCCCACCAGTGCAGTGTGTTCCAGTGCAATCAATAAAAGTAGAAAACATTTCCTTTTTTTTTTTTTTATGTATGAAGCATGGAAACGTACATGTCCTCAATTATCCTCAACTGAGAAGAAGAAGAAAAAATTGGGAAAAAAATGCAGTGGAATGCATCAAATACCCATTAAAACGGTGCATGCAGAAACACATCCAGAACTCAGAAATTATGGTGTGAACTGGCCCTTAGGTTATCGTTACTGACTAGCATGATTTAAATGCTTTATTGTTCATTAATGCTGAATTTCATCACCCACATGTAAAGGTTGATTGGTTACCACTTTCTGCTTTTGGTGAAGTAACATTTATAATCCAATTCTTTCTTTCCAGGCCCTACTAAATCAACTTCGTGCTGTGTTTGACCAGATAATTGAGTTTCAGAATGCCCAGGATGCAATGTATAGGGCTTCCCTTGAAGAGTTACAACGAAGGTTGCAATTTGAGGAACGAAAAAAAGAGCGAGAATCAGAGGTATGACTTCTAGAAAGTGTAATTCAACGGTTTTGTCATGGTTTACAGAGAAGGTTGGGCTGTTATTTAAAGTATTTTTATTGTAAGGGAAAGCCCATGTGTCTTAGTTCACCAAGTGGTAGACCTTTGTTTTTTTATAGTATTACTGACAAACAAATTGTTCATTTAACCACTTAAGCCCCAGAAGATTTTACCCCCTTCCTGACCAGGGCTTATTTTGCGTTTCGGCACTGCGTGACTTTAACGGACAATTGCATGGTCGTGCGACTCTGTACCTAAACAAATTTGATGTCCTTTTTTTTCCCACCAACAGAGCTTTCTTTTGGTGGTATTTGATCACCTGTGCGATTTTCTGATCAAGCGCTATAAACAAAAAAAGAGCGTCAATTTTGCAAAAATAACAATATTTTTCACATTTTTTTATATGAAATTCCCCCCCAAAAAAATGTAAAAATCAAAATTTTTTAACATTTTAGGCCAATTTGTTTTATGCTACCTATGTTTGGTAAAAAAAAAATCGCAAAAAGCGTATTTTGATTGGTTTGCACAAAAGTTAATGCGTTTACTGAGGGAAAGATTTTTGTCTTTTTTTTTTTTTTTTTTAACGAGTAATGGCCGCGATCTGCGATTTTTTTTTTTTTGCGGGATTGGGGCAGACAGATCGGACCCTTGACTGACATTTTTGACACTTTTGGGGTTACCAGTGACATTACTACAGTAATCAGTGCTATACATATCCACTGTTACTGTAAAAATGACACTGGCAGGGAAGGAGTTAACTTTATTTGAGAGGGAGGGGTTAAGTGTGTCCCTAGGGGCGTGATTCTTACTGTGATTGGATGTGGCTACTGGTGTAAGAACAGAGATCAACGGTACTACATAGTAGAACCGTGTGATCTCCATTCTTACACAGGGGAGAATGACAGGCGGCTGTGTTTATATTAGCCGCCTGCCTTTCTCCCGCTCTAACGGACGATCGTGAGTGCCCGGCGGACATCGGGTCCGCCAGGCACACGCAGGGGGGGGTCCGTGAGCGAGCAGGAGCGCTCCTCCAGCGGCGCGCGCTCGCTCCCTAGAGCCTCACAGGCTAGCGACGTAGACCTACGTCGCTTTGCCTGTGAGGGGCTGACTGCCGATGTAAATCGTCGTTAGGCAGTCGGCAAGTGGTTAAAAGAAACCTCTACTTTGTAAAAAAAAAGTATGGGAGGCTGACAATTCTCAGCAGATATTGGCTGTCTCCATTTTCAATCCTCCAGGAGTTGCTGAACTGGTACAATCAGATAAATTAGAATGGCAAATCGGGTAACTTGGAAGGTTTTAAAGCCACTTGGTTAGAATGCATTCCAGGCAACTACCATTTTCAGTGGAAGATGTCATCAATGCTAGTCTAAATATTTCCTTTATCTGCCTGTGCTTACTATTTACATTAGAAGCAGACTTACCAAAACTCATAAAATGCGCTGCTATTGCAGCCCAGAGACTGACTAGAGGTAAACACAAAATGTCTGCTGTACTTTTTTTTTTTTTTTTTTTTGATTCACTATGGATCTCTTTTGTAAAAGCTTTTTTCTCACGGTTTCAGAGTCGGTTTTATACTCTTAGTATGTAAAGCTCTTCTATTCTTAGTCCAACCCCTAGCACATTTTATAAAGGGGCATGCACTAACCTCTGTAGAACCTCCTTAAAACCAATGTGAAAGCTTTGATGGTTATTAAGCAAAGATGAAGTAGAGAGAGGATTATTAAAGAGGAAGTAAACCCTCCTCAGGAAGTTGTACCTATAGGTAAGCCTATGATAAGGCTTACCTATAGGTACTGTAAATATCTCCTAAACATGTACCGTTTAGGAGATATTTACCTTTAATGCAGCCAGTGACGTCACTGGCGCATGCGCTCTGAAGGAACGGCTGATCGTGCCGTTCCTTCAGAGCCCCGTGCCGTGACCGTCGGCTCCCGCGCGCGTGCGCAGGAGTGACGTCACCGCGGCTCCGGCCAATCAGATGACCGGATGCCGCGATCCCGGAAGACGAGCGACATGTCATGTCGCCCGTCATACAGTTAAGAGAGCGGCACGGCGGGGGCTCGTTCTAAGGTAAGTATTTCATAATGAGCTAGTATGCGATGCATACTAGCTCATTATGTCTTTCTCTTGCAGGTTGTAAAAAAAAAAAAATTTTTTTAAACAAGTTTACAACCTCTTTAAAACCGAAGGAAAAAAATGCAGTATTTTCCTGATGCAGTAATTCAGGAAATTACTGTATTATGGCCACTTATTGGAGCTTACGTCCATGGGAAATAAAAAATATTTCATAGCCATAGTATTATTGGGGTTATTCGTGAAAGTTGTGCGAATAGTAAAACACTGCATAGCATTTTTTTTTATAAAAAAAAAAACCCTAGGTCAGAAATTATCTGGGATGCCTGGATAGGAGAAGTGGTTTCAAGGGTCGAGTCATTGCTATTGTTGTATTGGTGGAAAGGTTTCAGGAGTTTTATGCCAGTCTATTCATTAAGAAGTAAATGCAAACTGCACTGGCTCGTATAAGCTCCTCGGTAACACTTTATTAAAGTATAGTGCTCCCAAAAGAACTTCATATAAATGCATGTCAAAAATCATCTATAAAATCCAAATCAACTGGCACAACTGTCAAGCTGATGGTGCTTAATAGCTAGCAATGAGCACTGCCTCAGTGACATATCCTGGCCTATGTGTTTCAAAGGTGAACCCACTTCATCAGAGTCTATCCTTCATTGTTCCAAAATCAAAAGGGGACAGACACTCTATCCTTGATCTAAAGGCCTTAAATGTCTTCATTCAAGTCCAAAAATGGTGTATGGAAATTAGGATCACATCTGTCTTAGCTGCACTTCTTTAGGCCTCTGTGGACTTGTGTGTGCCTTTTTTCCCAGTACATCAATGGTACCTGTGCTTTGCTGTAGGTGCTCAACACTACCAGCATGTGGCTTTACTATATGATCTATTGTCCTCACCCTGAGTGTTTACCAAGTTATTGGCTCAAGTGCTGCTAGCCTGCCAACACTCCCAAAATATCCCAGTTATTGGATACCTAGACAATCCCAGTCAGCACAAATACTGATCGACAATGTGATGCTGACAGTTTACACCTTAAAAAAGGTTTGGTTTGATCCTGAGCCTTTGGAAATCAGCACTGGAACCAACACATCACTTATCACAGTATCTGGTCTTGTCCTAGACGCATCCCAAGCCAGTGATTTCTTTCCAAGAAAAAAAACTTCTAGTTTTCAGTTCCCAAACTCTACTGCCCATTCCTGCAATTCTGCATGTTGCAGTTTTGGGACTGGTTGTAGCCTCTTTCGAGGCAGTACAATTTAAAGAATCTGTAAACCCAACATTTCATATTCCTGATATGAGCTTGCTCTACCATGTACTTGTATGAAAAAGTATCCTGACTCTTTGTTTTGTTTCCTTTGTGTAAAATCCCTGGTGTTCCTGCCAGTCCCTCTGCTTCCTTTTAAAAACTGGCCACATTAAGCAGAAGAACACGCTGTGGTCAGTTCTCTAGCTATGATGGAAACTTCTCCTGCTCTCCTCCAATATTTAGGCTTCACCTGACACACCCTCCTGCACAGCCTTTCACTGGGAAGATTAGTGTATTGCTATTCCTTCTCCCCAGCTCTTATGCAGCTGAGAACAGAGGGTATGTGATTCTTGTAAAAAAAGGTATTTATAATGTTTTTATATCTATACACAAACGTTTTGCCTTTTATTTCTATTTTAAACTAAATAGGTTGTTTTACAAGGTGAGGGTTTACAATCACTTTCATCTCTTTCACTCAAGGCCCCTACATTACAACATTCTTTCAACGTGGAACAAATCATTTCAGTCTCTAGACAAACCAGCTTCCTTGACACCAAAGTACAGGTTATCTCTAGCCTGGTGGCTCAGGAACCCAGGTTTAGAGTTGGGGAAACTTTTTTCTTCCACTGTCATGGAGGATTATCAGAATGGATGCCAGCCTGAAGGGCTGGAGGGAGTCCTACACACCTTGTTGTTGCAGAGGACCTGGTTGACAGAGGAATCTCATCTCCCTATCTACAATTGGATTTTTCTGATAAAGCTGGACACCCCATAACAGTAGCTTACATCAACCACTGGGGGGGGGGGGGTCCAAAAGTCTTGCCACAGCAAGGTAGAATGGGTTCTATTCTGGACAGAACTCCATGTTCCAGCCTTGTCCTCCATTCATATTCCAGGCATGGATAACTGGCAGTCAGACTTTCTCTGTCGACAACGACTCAGTCTGGAAAAATATGGTCCCTACATCTGGAAGTGTGTCAGCACCTGTACCACAGGTGTGAAACCCTGGACACAGGCCTCTTGGCCTCCCAGGTTCAGCAGCAAACTGGGCAGATTTGTCTCCAGATGCAGAGATCCTCTTATGGAAGCAGTAGATCAGTACAATCTGATCTGTGCCTTTTCTCCTCTATAACTCCTTCCTTGGCTACTCTACAGGTTTAAGATTGTAGAGGCGTTCTACTGATACTCCTGGCTCCGAAATGGTCTAGGTGGATGTAATACACTTACGCAATCAAACTTCTGGCAGCAACCTAGTTGACTTTTCCAGGTAAACTAGAACTTCTATAACAAGGACTGGCTTAACACTGCTTCATGGTTGCCAATTTCAATAGTACATAGTTGTTGAAGCTCAGGTCTTGAGACGGGTCTCTCTGATTTGATAGCTCCCATGCTTTTAAAAGCTAGGAAGTCTACTACTTCTATCGCACATAAAAGACTGACTGAATTTGGTGCAAGGACTGAAAATTTCACCCCAAGAAATATTCAGTGGGAACAATTATAACCTTTCCGCTATCAGGTCTCAGCATTTGGTCTCGAATACCATCAAGGGGAAAATCTCAGCCTTTGCTTTCTTATTCTAAAGACTGCTAGCCACTCATTTGTTGGTCCAGACTTTTGTACAGGGTGTCTTCAATGTGCCCCATCCTGTTAAACCTCTTTATGTGTGATTTACTGTAAATGTATTTCTGTTAGCACTTCAAAAACCACCTTTTCTGATAATACAATAAAGGACACAAGCTTCTTTCCTGCTTCAAACATTTTATTGGAGAACAAAGTAAACAGGTAACAACAATTGGTAAACAGTGACAAGATGAGTACAATCCATATGCGCTAACAGAATAATGGCTACAATAACCATGGGTCAAACCTAGGAGTAGGTGGATAAGAGGCAACCAGGGGAGCTGTGGCTGGAGATCTGCGACCGGCTTAGCCAACTCACAGGCACCCCATAAAGGGAACACTCTGTGCCCAAGTGGGGAGGCGCGGCCAAGCAGCAGGCGAAGCAAGGGCGAACAAGGAAACAGGCTTCTTTAAAGAAGCCTGTGTCTAAATCATTACAACTGGGTTCATATGCAGCTACTTTCGGGTGATTGGACACTGGCAAAAACCAGAAGGCGGCAGGGGACATAAACCTATAAAACCCTTCCCACTCCTGGGCAGCCTCATGGATCTCTTCTATATGGAGATTTTTCTGTCTCTGGATATGATTAAATCCAAAGATGATTCCCTTATCACTTTACTGCACAATTTGGTGGAATCCTTACAGAGCTTTTGGGGAGCCATATGTAGACTCCCCCCTGCTGGAAAATACAGGTTTGGCCTGTAATGTTGCACTGGATCCTGCTGTAAACCCTCCCCTTAGCATGTAGTACAATGGGAGGAGCTAACCGCAGTGTACTGTACAGATCCAGAGCTGTGGTCAGTCTGGTGCAAAGCCCATTTTCCAAAGACCCCCGCTTAGTTTTGCTGAATCTTGGAGATTATTAAAGGATGCACATCCAAAAACTTCTGTATATGTGATCTACTCCTAAAAGGGAGGGGGAAGGGTCATACCTAGCTGGCCAATGGCTTTTTTTGTTTGCCAGTTGTCTTTGGATAACTGAATTTTGTATCTCTTAATGAACTTCAAGTAACAGATTTTACAGTGAAAGCAAGCCTATTTCCAATCATTGTATTGTATTTACTGGCCTACTTTCATTTTAAATAAGGGGGGGGGGGGGGGACCGCACTATAGTAAAATCAATGTCTCTGTTGTGGTGTATCATAAAAATCGAATTCAATACAGCAGGAGAAGTGAGACCTGTAAAGCACTTTATTTTGATTATATATGCACTATAGAGTATAGACTATAGTGTGCAGCGTGATAATAGGTCTCACTTCTCCTGCTATATTGCTTTTGATTTTTTTTTTTTTTTTTTTTTGATAAACCCCAATAATCAAGTTGATTTTCCCAGAGTGCGTACATCCTTATTTTTACATATGGTATACTTACTATGTTACTGTTCTTTTTAGGGAAAGTGGGGAGTTACAGAAGCTGAAGAGGAAGAAGAAAATAAAAGGGTTTTGGAATTTCAAGAATCCATTCCAAAAATGCGTTCTCAACTACGAATTCTCACTCATTTCTATCAGGTAAAAATCGGTTTGATAGGTACATGACATCTTATATTTATGTACTGATTTATGTAGCTATCATGTGCATTGATATAAGTACACTTTTTGTGCCCTTGGAACAAAAATCAAACTTACAGGAATGAGTGCTTTGCTTTTCTTTTCCTCAGATAATTTAGTGCAGTTGACTGTTTTCTTTTTTTCACCCATCTTCCCTTTCTATAGATATACAGTGCATCCAAACAGTATTCACAGTACTTCACTTTTTCTACATTTTGTTATGTTACAGCCTTATTCCAAAATTGATTTAATTCATTATTTTCCTCAAAATTCTACAAACAATATCCCATAATGACAACGTGAAAGAAGTTTGTTTAAATTCTTTGCAAATTTATTAAAAATAAAAAACAAAAACATCCCATGTACATAAGTATTCACAGCCTTTGCCATGATGCTAAAAATTTAGCTCAGGTGCATCCTGTTTCCACTGATCATCCTTGAGATGTTTCTGGAACTTGATTGGAGTCCACCTGTAGTAAATTCAGTTGATTGGACAGGATTTGGAAAGGCACACACCTGTCTATATAAGGTCCCACAGTTTACAGTGCATGTCAGAGCACAAACCAAGTAATGAAGTCCAAGGAATTGTCTGTAGACCTCCAAGACAGGATTGTATGGAGGCACAGATCTGGGGAAGGGTACAGAAACATGTCTGCAGCATTGAAGGTCCCAATGAGCACAGTGGTCTTCATGATCCGTAAATAGAAGGAATTTGAAACCACCAGGACTCTTTCTAAAGCTGGGTGCCTGGCCAAACTGAAGGAAGGGCCTAAGTAAGGGAGGTGACCAAGAACCCAATGGTCTCTCTGACAAAGCTCCAGCATTTCTCTGTAGAGAGAGGAGAACCTTCCAGAAGAACAACCATCCCTGCAGCACTCCACCAATCAGGCCTGTATGGTAGAGTGGTCAGACGGAAGCCACTACTCAAAGATCGAACTCTTTGGCCTGAATGGCAAGCGTCATGTCTGGAGGAAACAAAGCACCACTCATCACCTGACCAATACCATCCCTACAGTGAAGCATGGTGGTGGAAGGATCATAATGTGGAGATATTTTTCAGTGGCAGGAACTAAGAGACTGGGCGGGATGGAGAGGAAGATGAATACAGTAATGCACAGAGACATCCTTTATGAAAACCTGCTCCAGAGCG